>NC_064639.1:778153673-780553673 GCF_023864345.2 Schistocerca serialis cubense | reverse complement strand
AATTAGGTTTCCCTTGCTTACCCTTAATCTGTTAGGATGTATAATAACGCAGAGTCACGCGGCGGTAACACCGAATAAAACATTCTCAGATTTCCAGCAGCGTCAGGCAATTAAAATTCCACGAGCTTTCGGCCAAGTACTCCTTGGTCATTGTCAAGTGGTACTACCGCCAAAGTGCTGCTGGTACGCCCTTTATACACACATGCTGCGGCCTGTGACGTCACTGGTGCCTGCGGCATCGCCAAACACGGTCATATGTTGACTTGGGGTTCGATGTGCCCGCTTTAACCTCGTGATCGCCGAATCTCACGCCGCGCTGAACTACAGGCCACTGTTCCTATTTTCGGAGTACTGGAATTATTAATTCAGTGGCTTCTTTAATTACACTATCCCAGAAGCCGGTTGTGACAGCCACGACTGATGTTTCGTCAAATTTTACCCGGTGTCCTATTTCTAAAGCGTGCTCAACTAAAGCAGATTTCTCTGGGTAGCGTGGGTGGTAAAACCTCTCATGCTCCTTCGTGCTTCGTTCCACAGTGTGTGTCCTGATAATTCGACATAAGACTGGCCACACTCCCAAGGTATCTTGTAGTCCCCAGGTGTTCAGAGACCTCCTGCATCTTCAACTGATCTCAGAGATTGAGTTTTGTCGGAAGCCTGAAGATCGATTTGATCTTGTGTTGTTTCAGCAGGTGGCTTATCTTGCCTGACACGGAGCCACAGAACGGGGAGAAAGCAGGTTTCTTTTCCTGCTCCTGGTCGGTGTTCTTGTGAGTCTTGCATGAGATCATTTTAGTTATTTTATGGACATTATAGCCGCTGTTCTGAAGACCTTGAGCACATGGCACAGCTCATGGGGAAGGTTATCAGCGTCTGATATGATTCTCGCACGATGCACCGATGTTTGTAAAACAGTGCACTTCTGTGCCGGGTGATGATGGCTGATGGCGTGCAAGCAGAGATCGGTGTGGGTAGTGGTGGTTTCTATTGCCGCTGTGATCAAGACATCCATTTCATTTTCGGCGCACGTGAACGTCGAGGAAGGGCAATGCGTCATCTTCTTCTGCCTCCATGGTGAACTGGGTGTTACTGATAATGGCATTGAGGTGTTCCAAGAACTCGTCAAGTTTCTTACATCCGTGGGGCCAAATAGCGAACGTGTCGTCAGCGTATCCATAGAAACAACTAGGCTTTAACGGCACCATGTATAAGGCAATATGTTCAAAAATTTCCATTAAGAGGTTGAAACGTCCCCTTAGAAAACTTAATGAATTACTGTGCTGATAAACCTCTTACATTATTTGATTTTCAAACAGCTGAGCAAATCTGAACGTACTCAGACATTTCTCTCTTTACTTATTCTGATCATCACTAAACTGACACACAATATTTTTAGCGCAACGTAATCTGACTTTCAAAAATCCCTACAAAAGAATGGCCCTGACTAACATTAACCTATACGTTTCACAAAACACTTACCTCACAAAAATCTTCGTTACACGAACTGCAGCAATACAGCGAGCGCCACTACTGCCAGCTAAATAAAAGATTCAAACTACTGAAGGCACTAACTACTGATAGGCATAGTTAGCAAATGAAAGATTTTGATAGAGAAAAAACAGTGTATTTACCTTAATAGTGCTCAAAAGTGAGAATATATATATATATCAGTCCATGATATCCAATATTACACATTTACTGTCTCTGATGGACACACGTCCAGATCGTCCGCTCTCAAACTTCCGCCGTCTCTCTCCCCACATCCACCACTGCTGGCGGCTCGCCTCCAACTGCGCAACGCTACGCGCTGTTAACATCGAACTGCCCAACACTACAATGGCGAACAACAATGCAAACCAGCCACAGACTGATTTTCATACAGATCGCTACGTGGTGTTACCAATAAAAAATAACCGTACAGCCTACTTACATAGCCCCCACGCTCCCCACAAAAAAATTTTACGAATTGTTTTGGGCATTGGCCAATACAAATTTGTTAAAATTTTTTCACAATTACAGTAACAAAGAAATCAAATGCACACACTTATTGATACAATGTCGGTCAAAAGCTAAAATTTTCTCACAGTCCATAAAGACAGTCCTGATCGTTCATCACAGTAAAATTGCAGTGTTTTTCTCAAAGTCGAAGCAGTAAAAGAAAATGCACACGGAAGTAGTGGATTTCCATGCAGTCTTGAAGAAGTAGTGTTGTCCTTCCAACGGAAAGACAGTGCTGACACTTGACATACAGACAGGTAATGGGCCACAACAGAGCAAACCCACAACAGAGTCAGTCGACGTTTTGAAGAATATTGGTAGCTAGGTCACACAGAGCAGATCCACTGTAGTCCTGGTAGAGAGTATGGTATTGGTGGGCCACCAGAGGTGCAGACCCAGTGCAGTCCTTGTAGAAATAATGGTTATTGGTGGGCCATCAACTGTGCAGACCCACTGTAGTCTTTCTAGAAATAATGGTATTGTTGGGCCATCAAAGATGCAGACCCACCGTAGTCCTTGTAGAGATGGCCAGCAGCCATCTGTTGCAACTGTGCAGGTGCACAATCACCATCGAAGAGTCTTTCGGACAGTATAGCAAGTCCATAAACCACCACTTGTGCACTCACAAAAAATTTTTTTTTTGGAATGTCCTTAGAACCAGCAATGCTGTTAACCAGTCCCTTGCTGAATTATTAACACACGTGTAAACACTATCAGTCTCTACTTCTCACATATTGTCCATATACTATGACCAACAAAAACGTGTGCAGTGAAATGTAACTTACAAGTTAATAATTTGATGAACTGGTGTCAATCACAATTTTTTAACATAAGAATACAATAACAAAGGTACAAATACATCATTAAAGAACATAGCAATACAGGTAACATGTGCAATAATACAGGCTTTACAAAAGAATAGAAATAGACATATACATCAGTGTTACAGGAATTATGACATAAATAAATATAAAATAATGAGAATAGTTTTCGAAACATTAATTTCACACATGTGCATTGAAACAGAACAGAATTAATCATGTCTATAAACATCTTTACAAAGAAAATAACATATTATTAATGCAAATTATATTTGAGGATAACAGTATTCCTCCTCATAGTGAATGTAGCTTGGTACTAGAAAAATTCTACAACATAAATCGTATTAGCTAAACACACTAAACGCATAAAGACAGGAAAAACGCAAATACACAAGATTACACAAACACATAGCAGAATAACACAGGAGGAATGGACAGGGTTTGTTTTCAGTGTAACATTTGGTACTGCAGTCCAACCCAAAACTTCATTCCATAGATCTTTCGTCTTATTTCAACATTTTTTTCCACCAAAAAACTTCTATCCAAGCATGCTTTCTGTATTTATATGATCACATTTTCTTACCTCATTATTTATTATCCATTATCTTACCTCATAATTTATTTCCAAGAAAATCCTGCTCAAACCTGTTGTCCCTAAACCCTAATTGGCAACATTCACATTTTGACAAGCAGAAAATGTGTCTTGACTCATTTGAGGAAACGGTGAGGACCCCAAACCTGAATCTACAGTATTTGCAATATTGTGTTCTGTCATTTCGGATTCCTGAGGCAAGCTGTTGCCGACCGATCGATCGATAATGTTTCCCTGTTCACTACTTGTTTCACTGTCTACACCATTATTTGCCGCCCGCTCCATTTCCCTATGCACAATTACCAAATTACTACTTCGAATGTCTGTTAATTCATTACACAGTGGTGCTGATAAGCTACGCTCGTCGTCACTATTATTTCTCAGTTTACTTTGGAGCCTAGTGTTACGTTTTTCAGACGCCATTATTGTCACAATATTTCACACGATAACACAGAAAAGCACAATTTGTAGAGCAAAAATAAGAGAACACATTAACATAGCACTGAAAATAGTGTCTAGTTAATTGCAAGCGCAGCTGCGAAATACTTGGTGCAAATCTACATGCATGCCACAACTGTTTTACTGTACAACAATGAAAGACTGCAACTACAAACGAGATTCTGTCTACAATTACGCGCTAGCAATAAACAAAAGCTACACTAATTACACAAACTACAAGAACAAATCAGAAGATTCCAGTGAGGTATCCTCGGCTAAGGGCCGACATATGAAACGTCCCCTTAGAAAACTTAATGAATTACTGTGCTGATAAACCTCTTACATTATTTGATTTTCAAACAGCTGAGCAAAACTGAACGTACTCAGACATTTCTCTCTTTACTTATTCTGATCATCACTAAACTGACACACAATATTTTTAGCGCAACGCAATCTGACTTTCAAAAATCCCTACAAAAGAATGGCCCTGACTAACATTAACCTATACGTTTCACAAAACACTTACCTCACAAAAATCTTCGTTACACGAACTACTGCAATACAGCGAGCGCCACTACTGCCAGCTAAATAAAAGATTCAAACTACTGAAGGCACTAACTACTGATAGGCATAGTTAGCAAATGAAAGATTTTGATAGAGAAAAAACAGTGTATTTACCTTAATAGTGCTCAAAAGTGAGAATATATATATATCAGTCCATGATATCCAATATTACACATTTACTGTCTCTGATGGACACACGTCCAGATCGTCCGCTCTCAAACTTCCGCCGTCTCTCTCCCCGCATCCACCACTGCTGGCGGCTCACCTCCAACTGCGCAACGCTACGCGCTGTTAACATCGAACTGCCCAACACTAAAATGGCGAACAACAACGCAAACCAGCCACAGACTGCACACAGCACAGCCAGTGATTTTCATACAGATCGCTACGTGGCGTTACCAATAAGAAAACCTATACGGCCTACTTACAAGGTTTGCAACAGCTGGCGCTAACAGGCTACCCAGTGGAACGCTGTTCGTCTGACAGTAATACTTGACGTTGTACAGATAATAAGACATCAAAGCGTGCCTAAATAGCTCTGCCATTTCACTTACAGAGAACGGAGGTACCAGATGCTAACGGCCTTTGACAGGCACATTCGTAAACAGCGCACCACATCAAAACTGACTATAATGTCGCCCACACTAAGCCGAAGATGGTTAATTCTGTTAAGAAATCTGCAAGTTTTTAATATGGTGCTCTCAGTGTCACACATTTGGGGAGAGGAGATATTGTAAGTTGATGAACCAATGGTGGATATGACGAGGCCGAATGGCGTCCCGTCCTTCTAGTTCTTCGGTAGCGCGTAAACGGTACGTGGTCTAGGTGTGTGTGGGAGAAGATTCTGGTCCGCAGTGTCGCCTTCACGGAGAATTTTTAGGGTAGGTTAATTCTTACACAGAAGACAACAGGAACCAGCTACTTTTTATAATTCTATTTATTTATTTAAACAGCGCCGTTACCCGTTTCGAAACGAAAGGTTCATCTTCAGGCGGCTCGTTCACGTTAAGATACACCGTACATTAGCTTTAAGATTTTGTTTTCCGGAATGATGAAATTTCCTTGAGGTGTTGATGTCATTTGGGAAACAGAAAGTGAAAGCTAATGTAAATTTTACCTTAACGTGAAATAACTGTCTGAAGATGAACCTTACGGTTCGAAACTGGTTACGCCGCTATTTCAATAAATAAATAGTATTGGGAAAAGCGGCTGGTTACTGCTATCTACTCTGTAAGAGTCAACATATTTTCTGTACACGGCCACGGGCTCAGAAAGTCAATTTTTGGCAAAACAGAATTTTGAGAATATCGCATTAGACACGGCGTCATTAAAGCCTAGTTGGTTCTTTGGGCCGGCCGAAGTGGCCGTGCGGTTAAAGGCGCTGCAGCCTGGAACCGCAAGACCGCTACGGTCGCAGGTTCGAATCCTGCCTCGGGCATGGATGTTTGTGATGTCCTTAGGTTAGTTAGGTTTAACTAGTTCTAAGTTCTAGGGGACTAATGACCTCAGCAGTTGAGTCCCATAGTGCTCAGAGCCATTTGAACCATTTTTTTTGGTTCTTTGGAAACGCTGACGACACTTTCGTCATTTGGCCCCACGGACGTGAGAAACTTGACGAGTTTTTGGAACATCTCAACGGCATTGACAGTAACATCCAGTTTACCACGGAGGTAGAAGAAGGCGATGCATTGCTCTGCCTCGACGTTCACGTGCGCCGAAAATGAAATGGATGTCCTGATCACAGCGGCTATATGAACCACCCCTCCCCACACCGATCTCTGCTTGCACGCCATCAGCCATCATCACCCGGCACAGAAGCGCACTGTTCTACAAACATCGGTGCATCGTGCGAGAATCATATCAGACGCTGATAACCTTCCCCATGAGCTGAGCCATGTGCTCAAGGTCTTCAGAACAGCGGCTATAATGTCCATAAAATAACTAAAATGATCTCACGCAAGACTCACAAGAACACCGACCAGGAGCAGGAAAAGAAACCTGCTTTCTCCCCGTTCTGTGGATCCGTGTCAGGCAAGATTAGCCACCTGCTGAAACAACACAAGATCAAATCGATCTTCAGGCTTCCGACAAAACTCAATCTCTGAGATCAGTTGAAGACGCAGCAGGTCTCTGAACACCTGGGGTCTACAAGATACCTTGGGAGTGTGGCCAGTCTTATGTCGAATTATCAGGACGCACACTGTGGAACGAAGCACGAAGGAGCATGAGAGGTTTTACCGCCCACGCTACCCAGATAAATCCGCTTTAGTTGAGCATGCTTTAGAAAACGGACAACTGGTAAAATGTGACGAAACATCAGTCGTGGCTCTCACAACCGGCTTCTGAATTAACTGAATTAATAACTCCAGTACTCCGAAAATAGAAACCATGTCCTGTAGTTCAGCACGACGTGGGATTCAGCGATCACGAGGTTGACGCGGGCACATCGTACGCCAAGTCAACATATGACGGTATTTGGCGATGCTGCAAGCACAGACGGCAGCTAGTGTATATAAAGGGCGTAACAGCAGCTCACTGGCAGTCCCACCACTTGAGAATGACCAAGGAGTACTTCTCCGAAACCTTGTGCAATTTTAATTGCTTGAGGTGGTTAGGGGAGGATTTCCTTCCAACGTTACTACCAATTTCCTTTCCAGTCTTCGTTTCCTTTCTCAGTGCACTCCGTCGCTAATGACCTAGTTGTCAAATGGTTCAAATGGCTCTGAGCACTATGGGACTCAACTGCTGTGGTCATAAGTCCCCTAGAACTTAGAACTACTTAAACCTAACTAACCTAAGGACAGCACACAACACCCAGCCATCACGAGGCAGAGAAAATCCCTGACCCCGCCGGGAATCGAACCCGGGAACTCGGGCGTGGGAAGCGAGAACGCTACCGCACGACCACGAGATGCGGGCTCCTAGTTGTCGACGAGACATGATACGCTATTCTTCTTTCCTTGCTTTTTTCAAATATCAACTACTTAACAAAATTACAGTATTATGATCTGTACACTGTTTACCTGTTATGGAATCATCTATCGTTAATTAGTATTTTACTGGAAAAATGTACATAGGTTTAGTTTTCATATTTAGTTACTAAGTTAAGAGGCTACATTACTCAGCAAACCATGTGTGCTATAGCCACAAGGCCGCATATTAAGACATGTTCTGTGCGTTAGTACGCAGTTACACTGGGTTTGGCAACTGAGAGAGGAGCCAAATGCCCACTGCCATACGCAAATATGAATAACAAATACGTTGGAATCCTGAACCAATATTCATGGAAGTTGACGGTCCGTCACAGACGAACGGCTTCACTTTCGTTAAATGAACGCTAGATGATTATGATTAAATGGGTGAAGTACCGCTAGAGGAAGAATGACAGAAAAGATTTTGGACCTGTTCTGGGAACTTCATAATGGCTTTTGTTATTGGCTTCAGCCAAAACAAATTTGACCAGCCACAGTTATGTGACACAGTGATACAAACAGAGCATTTGTCGGATTTCTGTACAAGATGTGTATTGTGTAAAGCCAAATTTTACGTGAGATATAATTATTGATAAGATAAGCTCGTCAGGCTTTAAAGTTTCTTCTACGAAGACGAATAGAAAGGTGTTTTCACTTGGTAACGGACTTCTTCATGGAACTGAGAGAAAAATAACCCTTAAATTTAAAAATATTGTTCACCCTAGTTATTCATGGGTAATTGCATTTATCATATAATACTATAAAGGACGTTCAAAAAGTTTCCTTTCGAGGGCGTTGTTACAAATATGTGCAACGCAGCGTAACTCCGATGCGGGTATATTAGCAGCGAAGTGTAGCAATGGATTAGTGTGGTATTTATGTTCCTCTGATGTGCGTGTGACAAATGCGGAAACATGAACTATGGCGACGTTATTTCCATTTGCGTCCAAACAGGAACAACATGCTGTTAGTCTTTTCCTGGCAGCCGAAGGACAAACAGCGGTAGACATTCATCGGAGAATGAATAACGTGTGTGGGCATCCTTTCATGTCTAAAACCACCATCGTGGAACGATGTGCTTAGATCCATGCTGGTCACGATTCGTTACAAGACGCCAGTCGATCTGGAAGATCAGCCTCATCTATTGCAGACAACAGCCTGGTCTCTCCAACTCTGAGGAACGGTACTGGGCAGTACTGCAGAAATTGCGGCGTGCAATTAAAGCGAAACGTGAGAGGTGGCATGCCTTTACGATACACACAGTGACTTGCCCCCTCTCATATTTATATCTTACTCTGAGAAATTCGATTTTGGGAAGTATAACCGAGTATGGCCATTGCAAGGCTGGTATTGAGAATTCAGAAGATATGAATATTTTCCTCTCTAATTGCATGTGGTGAAATGTTGCTATTCCTTCACACGCGATCTTCCCACGCAGCGTCTCTCGTCACCTGGGTTGTAACGCCGGAAATGCGTATCCTTCTATTTCCATCTATTGTACTATAGATTTTTCCTTATTTTGTTACCCGAAGATATGACATTTCTGTGTCTTTATATATTGTGTTTTACTATTTGTATATATTTATGCATTTATGTCGATTTATAATTGGTTTGTTTTGTGAATATTATTTGTATTTATACGCTGGGTCTGGCCTAGGGAAAACTATGCTATCGAACGAATACATCGATAGGTCGTGTGGAGAACAAAAGTGTTTAGGATCTTTGGTAGTGTTAACTCTGTCGCGTGGAGCGCGGGCAGAGGGGGAGTCTGGCTGGGGTGGTGCAGTGGAGCAGGTGTGTTGTGTGAAGCTCCCGCGAGTTGCCGCGCTTTCGGGGTTTGGCAGCATGTAATTGCGCTCGACTTGCGATGATAGTTTCTGACATGGTGTCGCGGACGGGAAGCATTAGCTGGCGCACATCAAGAGCCCGTTTCGTCTGGTGACCGTGTCGAGAAGAAGGCGCGCCAACATCCAGCTTCTGCAACAGCGACGGCCGACAATGAGTGACTGTCGCCACCTCCTCGATCGACGGCTTCAAACCTTCAATCAGCCAACAAGGAAGACTGGAAGCAAGTAAAGTTTTAGAACTGTATGGCAGACCTCAGCTTTTCAAACTTTTAAAATTGTTTCATAACTAAATTACAGCAATGTAGCATGAACCTTTGTTGCTCATTGTCCCAATTGCATCGCCAAGCAGGGTCCCTTCCTTTTCCGAAATGAGCCCGAGTGTCGTTGAAATTCAAACGCCAGCATCATTCGATTTCACAGCTTTAATTTCAAAGTTCAGTTAAGGTATTCATAGCTGGCTACAATATTTAGATTGCACAAGCACAAATTAAGAGTGCGAGTTTTGTTATCGTATTTTAGTTACCTGTGACTGCAGCTCAGCTTGGTACGTACTAAACTTTACTATTGTTAATTGTTCAGAATAATTTATTTCAAGTTCAAAGTTAAATCTCTTATTTCTAAATTGCGTAGATTCAAGCAGCTTTTGAAATGATTGTTGAAGTAGTCCAAGACCAACCGTATTTTACTGAATTTCGATGTGCTTCAGAAAGAAAGCTCACTATTAACTTCAGTCACTAAATTAACTTTCGATTTTCCGGTTTTATTAATTCTTTTGCTAAATTAAGTCAGAGTGTAGCGAAATTTATTACTTCTGACAAAGTTTCAGTTTTCACACTACACGTGTCAACCTTCAGTTGCCACGCTTCTAGTGCTAATTATATGTGTAATAACCTTTCTTTTTCAGTTACTACAGTAATTGTCCTTAGGACTGGCAACCGTAATTTCCTCCAAATCTCAAATATGTAATTACCGCTAGTTAATTGTTAACGTAACGGCCGCACATTTACTTTCTTTATTAACTTTACCCCTTTTCAAAATTAATTTCCACCAGTTTCATTTGCATTTTTCCTTTCATTTAGATGTAACCCTTTCCTCCCTCTTTACCGACAAATTAACTTTGGTGACGATTGCTTTTCCCAAATTTCCATTAGGTACACGCGGTTTAATTTTTCACTGTCATTAAGGTCGATAAGTGAGGGGGACGTTACACGGTGACAGGTGGTTTCTTCTGATCTTGAAAGGGGTATACCGACAGGTGTGAGGGAGCCGAGTGGATGCTGTCCAGACCCCGACATTGGCATAAGAGCGGGGGCGACACGCCCACAGGTGCCTGAAGGAGCGCCTGGTGTTAGAGATTCCGTTACTTCGCAGAAACTTAGTGAAAACACTTTCTGACGGGCTACCAGCGAGGTGTGGGAATGACTTATGTTCCCAGGCATTCTTGTAGGAAAATTCTCGCCTTTTCTTCAAAATCATAACTGTGATTGGCTTGCCCAGGGGATAGTTCCGTGACGAAGCAAAATCGGTGTAGAAAATGGCGCCAAATATCTCCATTGGTGGAATAGTAGTGCTTGATCAATAGAGTTAAATTTTCCACCGCTTTCCGAGTTGCTGATTGGCACGTTTAACTACGGTCACTATGGTGGGGGCGGTAATGTTCTGTATTCGGATTGTACGGGTGCTCTTGATAGAGTCAGCTCTCGCCTTTCGGTCAGAGTAGGTTACAAGACTGCGCTCTTGCTGCTCTGGACAGCTTGCCCTCCGTTGGCTGTCTAATGTATTTTCATTTAATTGTAACTGTTTGACGAAGTTGCTGGAGTTTCGACTTCAACGTAACTTTCTGAGTACAGTTGGCAATTGAGCGTTCTGTGTACAAGCGGCCTATACTGTCCGTCTTGAGCAGTTTTGGCTACAGTTGACTGTATCGGAGTTACTGTGTGACTTCGCTTTTTAAAATCAATCACTGTACCGCCAGTGATTGTGTGGTGAGCCTTCTTCGTCTCCCTCAGAGGCGTATTTGTATTGCTAGGATGTCTTTAGTCTGGAACAACCAGACCAGGATAATTTGTTTCGGGCTATACTCGCGACATTATCATCACCACGACGGGACGTCGAAGCAACCAGCGATCGCCTCCGGTACGCCAGATCGTGTCCTTGCACTTAAGAAGACAGCTTGGTAATGTACGTCCGCTTCACCAGCAGATTAGGGGATTTTGCTACGTGATAATCAGAGCTCAGCAGAGCACGCCTGTTCGTCTTTTATAATGTGGTTCGGTCTGAGTTCTCCTTACTGTAGCAGCAATTAATGTTGGGTTGGCTGGGTCTTTCTCTTAAGATTTCAAGGAATTGGCTCCACATACCACTTGGTCATAAATGTCACAAGCTAGTTTATGGACAACTTCACCTTCACAGCAATTATTTGAGTATCCAATATGACGTATTGTAAATGTTTCATGTGTAATAAATAAAATTGTTATTTTGGACAGAACTTTCATTCTGTAGATCGGTAGAGCAATCCTTTCATTTCTCACTACCTTAACGAAACATTCCTTTATCAAATTAATTTCTATCAAATTAAATTATTGCAGTTGCCAAACTCTTTTTTACTCCACTTGCAGGGGCGATTACAGTCAGTTCGCGTTTCTTCTTAATCCATGTGCATCAGCAAAAGTCAGAGTTAGAAAGGGGGGGGGGGGCTTAGAGCATCATTTCCATATGAAGATACTAGAAGAATTTAGTGTTAAATACACAGCTAGCCCCGGCACCTCGCAAACGTTCGAGAAAGCTGTGGAAAGGTGTGCAGCTGCTTCATGACAACGCACAACCCCATACTGCAAATCTAACGCAGAAGTTACGTCAACTCAGGTGGGAGAAGCTCGAGCACTCGCCCTATAGTCTCTGATCTCTCTCCATGCGATTATCACGCGTTTGGCTCCTTAAAAATGGCCTTGAAGGGTCGACGACTCCTGTCGGGCGAGGACGTGCAGCAGGTAGTTATGGAATTCTTCACGCAGCAGGACACTGTGTTTGACAAGAAGAGATCTTCAACCTGGGGCGTCGGCAGAATCACTATTTCAATGCTCATGGCGATTTTGTGTGTTTCGCATACCGATTCTGGACTGTAGGGCCTTCGAACGGAAAGTTTATGATCGCACAATATCCTCTTCAATGCGGCAAGAATGACAGTTTGAAAACGGTATTATTATTGAATAAGGTCTCGTTTTATTGTTATTCGTTTGACGTGCTTCTAGTCTATTAATAATAACAATTACTTTTCTCGAGATCGCCGAATTGAGAAACCGAGGGTTGCGTGGCATCTGTTGCTGAACAGCTCAGTAGCGTTTGCCTTTGATTTTCCGGCCCAAGTCCGTTACCGTTCTCCATTTCGTTTGGCGAATGTGTTATGAAAATCACTGTACGGTATGGATATTTTGGTAGGCAGAAAGTGCTAGAACATTTCCATTTGGTCTGCGCATTTATTGCTCCACACCAAGGAGGATCCGTATGCACTATCAGACACCTTAGTATATCGTGTTCTAAAAGCTTTGCAGTTTTGACTTTCGCTGTACTGGTAACAGACTGCAGGGCACTTGCCGAGTCAGTACGTATTTGTTTCAAATGTTCAAATGTGAGTGAAATCTTATGGGACTTAACTGCTAAGGTCATCAGTCCCTAAGCTTACACGCTACTTAACCTGAATTATCGTAAGGACAAACACACACATACCTATGCCCGAGGGAGGACTCGAATCTCCACCGGGACCAGCCGCACAGTCCGTGACTGCAGCGGCTGAGACCGCTCGGCTAATCCCGCACGACCGTATTTGTTTGACGACTTGTGAACAGACAGTATAAGCAATGTCTCGGTGAATGACAAACAACTCAGCAGTTGATCACAACGCTCCTGTAGCTATCAAGAAATATCGCCCCGTCCTGATGGTCACTGAAGCAGCGGCTCCTACAAAGACACGCGACGTTCTCAAACCGACTGTGAACAAACTGTACCAGAAGAAGGTCTACCGTAAAATTTTAACTGCGTAATGTTCAAACGAAGTTCTGAACAAGTTCCACTCTGACTTGTATACCAAATTTTCAAATTTGGAACCCTGAGAACAAAACATGACCCGGAAAATTAGTTACTGAAGTAGTAGAAAAGTTCCGAAGCACCGCAGGATCTTTTCCTTACGAGCATACATTGAACAGTAAGTACACACACACACTCACAATACCTAAACAAAGAGTAAGGTATAATGCACTTTACCTTACAGGTTCGGTTGTACCGAGCAAATATACTTCTAATTTACTAAAGCTAACAGTTTAAAAATTACTGAACAGCGAACTTTGGTAGACAAGGTGACCTTACGAGATCGCTGAGAAATACTGCGAAAGATAGCTGGCACAGGCATTACAAAGTGGGTAGATACCATTCTTTCTAAGCAAATCACAAAAAGAGAATGGCACCGGATTCCATAAGGCCGTGTAGTGTTAATATCAACGGGAATGGTCAAGTGGTTTCGTTGGACAGTTTGGAGAGAAAGGGACTAAACTACGGGGTCATCGGTCCCTGGCCACGTGGCTATACGTTTAGACGAAGGAAATGCTCCAACGCAATAAGTATATGCACGTAATAATAGCACAGAAATGAAAATGACCGACGTAAAACATCAGCACAAGTAATGCACAAGTCTACAAATAACTCAATCATTTGACAAGCTCCATAATGAACGTTACAAAGTCTTTCTTTTGCTTTGCATTTCAGGGAGAGTTATATACACTACTGGCCATTAAAACTGTTACACCAAGAAGAAATGACATGTGATTACATTTTCAGGCAATTTGGGTGCATAGACCCTGAGAAATCAGTACCCAGAACAACCACCTCTGGCCGTAATAACGGCCTTGATAAGGCTGGGCATTGAGTCAAACAGAGCTTGGATGGCGTGTACAGGTGAAACTGCCCATGCAGCTTCACCACGATACCACAGATCATCAGGAGTAGTGACTGGCGTACTGTGACGAGCCAGTTGCTCCGCCACAATTGACCAAAAGTTTTCAATTGGTGAGAGATCTGGTGAATGTGCTGGCCAGGGCAGCAGGCGAACATTTCCTGTACCAAGAAAGGCCCATACAGAACCTGCAACATGCAGTCGTTCATTATCCTGCTGAAATGTAGGGTTTCGCAGGGATCGAATGAAGAGTAGAGTCGCGGGTCGTAACCCAGGTTCGTCGTTGAGTACACCATCGCAGACGCTCCTGTCTGTGATTTACCGTCAAGGGTAACCGCAGCCATGGTCTCCGAGCTGATAGTCCATACTGCTGCAAACGTCGTCGAACTGTTCGTGCAGACGGTTGTTGTCTTGGAAACGTCCCCATCTGTTGACTCAGGGATCGAGACGTGGCTGCACGATCCGTTACAGCCATGCGGATAATATGCCTGTCATCTCGACTGCTAGTGATACGACGCCGTTGGGATCCAGCACGGCGTTTCGTATTACCCTCCTGAACCCACCGATTCCATATTCTGCTAACAGTCATTGGATCTCGACCAACGCGAGCAGCAATGTCACGATACGATAAACCTCAATCGCGATAGGCTACAATTCGACCTTTATCAAAGCCGGAAACGTGATGGTACGCATTTCTCCTCCTTACATGAGGCATCACAACAACGTTTCACCAGGAGACACAGGGCAACTGCTATTTGTGTATGAGAAATCGGTTGGAAACTTTCCTCATGTCAGCACGTTGTAGATGTCGCCACCTGCGCCAACCTTGTGCAAATGCTCTGAAAATCTAATGATTTGCGTGTCACAGCATCTCCTTCCTGTCGGTTAAATTCCGCGTCTGTAGCACGTCATCTTCGTGGTGTAGCAATTTTAATGGCCAGTAGCGTACAAGTCATTTATATTCCCTGATGGACTGTGTAAAAATCGATACTGCTACTCACCTGAGCATACGGGGCCAAATGGATCACAAAGGAATACTGAAGTCCTATTGCAAAACGAACAAGCACGTGGCACGAGAAACTAGTCTGAATCAACCGAACTTGAAAGTAAGCTTGAAAAGTAAAAGAAAGATAAAAGGAATGCGAATGAAATGCACGGCTAAAGCCTACAGTCGGCAGCAATCTCAACCACTTATACCAAACAGCTTGCTGGAACACTGAACAGCCACCACTGCCCACCAGACCGTCCACGTCACATCAGTCTAGGACTCAGAAGCAAGAATAAAGTTTCTTCTCTCAGAACGTATTGACCAAATTAAATTTCGGCCTCTTGTGTTTCCACTGACTTGTACCACTTTCAACAGTTACTGTAAGCTACGTTGTTGTTATGCAGTGTACCGTTGTTGTTATGCAGTGTACTCTGTGTGTGTCCATAAGGCAATAAATTTGTATATCCGATTGTTGGTCCCCTATCTCAATATAATCGGTTATGTACTCTAGAGGTTTGTGACCCCCTGTACATGAAATTATGAGATAGAGCAATGAGCACGGCGGCGACGTCTTTCACATTGATTCCAGCGACAGTCAGATTTGATGCGTAGAGGCTCTTAGTGCACTCCAGGGTACGGAATCTTCCGTCACTGTAATGTGTTCTCCTTTCCGTGAACCTGTGCCACAACCCAGCAGATTGACGTTGCCTGAGAAGCGATGTAATGTCCTTCAGAACGCAAAGTGGCTCCGTACAGCTCGCTTTGCGGCCGTCGCTGGAATCCCCTTCCGACACTCTCTCCATTAACAGATCCCGAGGGTCGTGTCTGACACACCTGTGGCAGAAATGTAGCTGCTCACTCGCCGTAAAAAGAGAGTCTCGTACAAAAAGTATCATTACAAATGGAACCCCCGACCGCGGCAAGCTGCAGCGCGGATTCGCATGCCCGTTGTTCCTCTTTACCTGAGGGCTCACCGCAGTTCGCACGTGGGATTAAGCGCCGGCGCTTCTGTGCGTAACCCTCCCTCCACCTGCGATCCCTGTCGGTTTATTTCTTTTTCGAATATAAATTTTCATACCTATTTAAAAAGGCTAACGTGAAATCCTCTCGCATTGTACCTTCTACGTTTCCTTCCGCAAAAACACAGCGAAAAAATGTCAATTTAATTCAGACAAATAGGTTTCGGTGACTGTTCACAATATAAATTATTTTAGCTAATGCTCGGATTACTTCGGTGTATGAAAAAGCGTAGCAAGGAAGGGGCTTAAGGCTTCAGGCTGCTCGGTAAACACATCCGGTAAACTCGATAATGTTCGACTGGTGAACACGAACGCAGAGCACTGTTGTCTGTTTTTCTGTGGATTTCATTTTCTTTGTATTGCCTCGCTTTAATCTAGACTATGACATGAAGAATCACCTCAGCATTTCAAATGCGATATAAGTGCGGTTTAGGAAGGAAATACGAGCAACTGCATCCGGAATGAGTTAAATAAAAATATACGAAACTGCTCTATAAATTTTAATTTATGAGAAAGTAAATCAACGGAAATACCTGATACGACAGGTATAATTCAAAGAGCGTCTAAATAGACCGGTTTAATCTGCTACCGAACAAGTTAAACAGGTACTGTAATTTGGTGTCTGTGTATTTTCCAGTTATATCTCTCTCCCTTACAGTTAACTTCTTTTTTTTTCTAAATTTTTTATTATAGCTTACTGACTAAATACATAGCCTGTAATGACGTCTATTTGTAAAATAACGTATGATCTATTTTAGCCTGCACCCTCTGAAAACAGTTCATGGGCTGTGATATCAATAAAATCATCTTAAAATCTGAATATTGTTCTGTTACTGTTGCTGTATAATTTTCTTCGTTCTTAGTTGATCCTGTATTTATTCTTGCTAACGCATTGTGATTCAGGATTGTGAAAACGTTGTAAGTCAGCAAAGATATCCATAGCAACAATCATACTGACACATTCTGCGGCTAGCACTGTTCAGACGTGGTTTAACCAAGGAAAGCGCCCTTACCTCCAGTCTATTAGCAAACTTGAACATTATTGAGATTTAGTGATTGATTTTAGAACAGGTAAGATAACGAACGATTCGGATATTCACGAATGAAAATATGTCAGTTATCAATAGTGTGTAGGAGACGACTAGTGGTGGTACCATACACCACATAGTGGACAGTGAAACTACGGAAACAACAAAAATATTGTAGGTAAAGCAACTCTAACATGTGAAACATCCAGATAGCTTTCTGGGATAAATGAGGCACCACGAGGAGCCAGATTGTTTCGTTCTCTGGGCCATTACAAATGTCGGTCTGACAGCAGTGTTACAAGCTGTCATGGAACTTCCAGACCTCTTAAACGAAACCAGCTGAAATGTAATAATGCATCCGCTATAAATCTTTCATGGCTTCATGATATTTTGAACTCCATAAAGCGCCTAACATAAGAAGGATTCCTCTAAAGAATTACCTCTGTTCCATCACCAACCTCAGTGACATGTCTCACACTGCATCAGTACATACATCTGATGATATGACTGATCAAAAGTAACGTAATTTGCAGTGAATAAAAAATCCATAATTAATGTACTATATTAGCGAATGATACACCCAGTAACAAAAGGAGCATTGGTCTGCGACGTTTGAACAGATTTTACGCTATTGGCCAACAAGAAGAAATGCAGATGATAAACTGGTATTCATTGGACAAATATACACTCCTGGAAATGGAAAAAAGAACACATTGACACCGGTGTGTCAGACCCACCATACTTGCTCCGGACACTGCGAGAGGGCTGTACGAGCAATGATCACACGCACGGCACAGCGGACACACCAGGAACCGCGGTGTTGGCCGTCGAATGGCGCTAGCTGCGCAGCATTTGTGCACCGCCGCCGTCAGTGTCAGCCAGTTTGCCGTGGCATACGGAGCTCCATCGCAGTCTTTAACACTAGTAGCATGCCGCGACAGCGTGGACGTGAACCGTATGTGCAGTTGACGGACTTTGAGTGAGGGCGTATAGTGGGCATGCGGGAGGCCGGGTGGACGTACCGCCGAATTGCTCAACACGTGGGGCGTGAGGTCTCCACAGTACATCGATGTTGTCGCCAGTGGTCGGCGGAAGGTGCACGTGCCCGTCGACCTGGGACCGGACCGCAGCGACGCACGGATGCACGCCAAGACCGTAGGATCCTACGCAGTGCCGTAGGGGACCGCACCGCCACTTCCCAGCAAATTACGGACACTGTTGCTCCTGGGGTATCTGCGAGGACCATTCGCAACCGTCTCCATGAAGCTGGGCTACGGTCCCGCACACCGTTAGGCCGTCTTCCGCTCACGCCCCAACATCGTGCAGCCCGCCTCCAGTGGTGTCGCGACAGGCGTGAATGGAGGGACGAATGGAGACGTGTCGTCTTCAGCGATGAGAGTCGCTTCTGCCTTGGTGCCAATGATGGTCGTATGAGTGTTTGGCGCCGTGCAGGTGAGCGCCACAATCAGGACTGCATACGACCGAGGCACACAGGGCCAACACCCGGCATCATGGTGTGGGGAGCGATCTCCTACACTGGCCGTACACCACTGGTGATCGTCGAGGGGACACTGAATAGTGCACGGTACATCCAAACCGTCATCGAACCCATCGTTCTACCATTCCTAGACCGGTAAGGGAACTTGCTGTTCCAACAGGACAATGCACGTCCGCATGTATCCCGTGCCACCCAACATGCTCTAGAAGGTGTACGTCAACTACCCTGGCCAGCAAGATCTCCGGATCTGTCCCCCATTGAGCATGTTTGGGACTGGATGAAGCGTCGTCTCACGCGGTCTGCACGTCCAGCACGAACGCTGGTCCAACTGAGGCGCCAGGTGGAAATGGCATGGCAAGCCGTTCCACAGGACTACATCCAGCATCTCTACGATCGTCTCCATGGGAGAATAGCAGCCTGCATTGCTGCGAAAGGTGGATATACACTGTACTAGTGCCGACATTGTGCATGCTCTGTTGCCTGTGTCTATGTGCCTGTGGTTCTGTCAGTGTGATCATGTGATGTATCTGACCCCAGGAACGTGTCAATAAAGTTTCCCCTTCCTGGGACAATGAATTCACGGTGTTCTTATTTCAGTTTCCAGGAGTGTATTATAGTAGAACTGACATGTGATTACATTTTTACGCAATTTGGGTGCATAGATCCTGATATTTCAGTACCCAGAACAACCGCCTCTGGTCGTAATAACGGCCTTGATACGTCTGGGCATTGAGTCAAACAGAGCTTGGATGGCGTGTACAGATACAGCTGCCCATGCATCTTCAACACGATACGTCAGTTCATCAAGAATAGGGACTGGCGTATTGTGACGAGCCCGTTGCTCGGCCACCATTGACCAGACGTTTTGAGTTGGTGAGAGATCTGGAGAATGTGCTAGCCAGGGCAGCAGTCGAACATTTTATGTATCCAGAAAGGCCCGTACAGGACCTGCAACATGCGGTCGTGCATTATCCTGCCGAAATGTAAGGTTTCGCAGGGATCGAATAAAGGGTAGAGCCACGGGTCGTAACACACCTGAAATGTAACCGTCCACTGTTCAAAGTGCCGTCAATGCGAACAAGGGGTGACCGAGACGTGTAACCAAGGCACCCCATACCGTCATGCCGGGCGATACGCCAGTATGGCGATGACGAATACAGTCTTCCAATGTGCGTTCACTGCGATGTCGCCAAATAGGGATGCGACCATCATAATGCTGTAAACAGAACCTTGATTCATCGGAAAATAAATGACGTTTTGCCATTCGTGCACCCAGGTTCGTCGTTGAGTACACCATCGCAGGCGCTCTTGTCTAAGATGCAGTGTCAAGGTTAACCGCAGCCGTGGTCTCCAAGCTGATAGTCCATGCTGCTGCAAACGTCGTCGAACTGTCCTGCAGATGGTTGTTGACTTGCAAACGTCCACATCTGTTGACTCAGGGATCGAGATGTGGCTGCACGATCCGTTATAGATTAGATTAGATTAGATTAATACTTGTTCCATGGATCATGAATACGATATTTCGTAATGATGTGGAACGAGTCAAATTTTCCAATACATGACTTAATTAAGTTAATTTAACAACATAATTAAGTTAATACAACAACTTTTTTTATTTTTTGGTTTTTTTAAATTTTTTTATGTATTTTTTTTTGGTTTTTTCTTTTTTTTGTTAATTTATACCTAAAAATTCCTCTATGGAGTAGAAGGAGTTGTCATTCAGAAATTCTTTTAATTTCTTCTAAATACTTGTTGGTTATCTGTCAGACTTTTGATACTATTTGGCAAGTGACCAAAGACTTTAGTGGCAGTATAATTCACCCCTTTTTGTGCCAAAGTTAGATTTAATCTTGAATAGTGAAGATCATCCTTTCTCCTAGTATTGTAGTTATGCACACTGCTATTACTTTTGAATTGGGTTTGGTTGTTAATAACAAATTTCATATGAGAGTATATATTTATATATTGAGAAGCTACTGTGAATATCCCTAGATCCTTAAATAAACGTCTGCAGGACGATCTTGAGTGGACTCCAGCTATTATTCTGATTACACGCTTTTGTGCAATAAATACTTTATTCCTCAGTGATGAATTACCCCAAAATATGATGCCATATGCAAGCAATGAGTGAAAATAGGCGTAGTAAGCTAATTTACTAAGATGTTTATCACCAAAATTTGCAATGACTCTTATAGCATAAGTAGCAGAACACAAACGTTTCAGCAGATCATCAATTTGTTTCATCCAATTTAATCTCTCATCAATGGACACACCTAAAAATTTTGAATATTCTACCTTAGCTATATGCTTCTGATTAAGGGCTATATTTATTAATGGCATCATACCATTTACTGCACAGAACTGTATTTACTGTGTCTTATCAAAATTCAGTGAGAGTCCGTTTACAAGGAACCACTTAGTAATTTTCTGAAAGACATTATTGACAATTTCATCAGTTAATTCTTGTTTGTCAGTTGTGATTACTATACTTGTATCATCAACAAAAAGAACTAACTTTGCCTCTTCATGAATATAGAATGGCAAGTCATTAATATATATTAAGAACAAAAAGGATCCAAGACCGACCCTTGTGGAACCCCATTCTTGATAGTTCCCCAGTTTGAGGAATGTGCTGATCTTTGCATATTATGAGAACTGCTTATTTCAACTTTCTGCACTCTTCCAGTTAGGTACGAATTAAACCATTTGTGCACTGTCCCACTCATGCCACAATACTTGAGCTTGTCTAGCAGAATTTCATGATTTACACAATCAAAAGCATTTGAGAGATCACAAAAAAATCCCAATGGGTGGTGCTCGGTTATTCAGATCATTCAAAATTTGATTGGTGAAAGCATATATGTCATTTTCTATTGAAAAATCTTTCTGGAAACCAAACTGACATTTTGTTAGTACTTCATTTTTACAGATATGTGAAGCTACTCTTGAATACATTACTTTCTCAAAAATTTTGGATAAAGCTGTTAGAAGGGAGATTGGACGGTAATTGCTGACATCAGATCTACCCCCTTTTTTATGCAAAGGTATAACAACTGCATATTTCAGTCTATCAGGGAAAATGCCCTGTTCCAGAGAGCTATTACACAGGTGGCTGAGAATCTTACTTATTTGTTGAGAACTAGCTTTTAGTATTTTGTTGGAAATGCCATCAATTCCATGTGAGTTTTTGCTTTTAAGCAAGTTTATTATTTTCCTAATTTCAGAGGTAGAAGTGGGTGAGATTTCAATTGTATCAAATTGCATAGGTATGGCATCTTCCATTAACAGCCTAGCATCTTCTAATGAACACCTGGATCCTACTACATCCACAACATTTAGAAAATGATTATTGAAAATATTTTCAACTTCTGACTTTTTGTTTGTAAATTTCATTCAGTTTGATGGTAATACTGTCTTCCTGTGCTCTTGGTTGACCTGTTTCTCTTTTAATAATATTCCAAATTGTTTTAATTTTATTATCAGAGTTGCTGATTTCAGACATGATACACATACTTCTGGATTTTTTAATAACTTTTCTTAATATAGCACAGTAGTTGCTATAATGTTTGATAGTTTCTGGGTCACTACTCTTTCTTGCTGTCAGATACATTTCCCTTTTCCAGTTACAAGATATTTTTATACCCTTAGTAAG
The DNA here is from genome assembly GCF_023864345.2 of Schistocerca serialis cubense. NCBI lineage: Eukaryota > Metazoa > Arthropoda > Insecta > Orthoptera > Acrididae > Schistocerca > Schistocerca serialis. Next base: position 780,531,311 of record NC_064639.1, on the reverse strand, counting down.
CCATGGTTTGTTACATGGTTTCTTACGAGTATATGTAACTATTTTCTTGGGGAAGCAGTTTTCAAATGCATTTACATAAGTGTCATGAAATAAATTATATTTTAAATTGGCATCAGGTTCACGGTACACCTCATCCCAGTCTAACTTCTGTAGGCTTTCCCTGAAATTTGCAATTGTTAAATCGTTGACTGAACGTACTACTTTGGAGGACTGTTTAGTACTGCTGAATGGAGCTATGTCATATATTGTAACTACCTGTGCACCATGATCAGAAAGACCATTCTCAGTAGGCTGAGCATTTATCTGGTTAAACTTATCTTCGTCTACAAAGAAGTTATCTATCAGTAAGCTGCTATCCTTTACCACCCGATTAGGAAAATCAATAACGGGTGTCAAACTGAAAGAACCGAGTAATACTTCAAGGTCATTTTTCCTATTACCCTCTTTCAGAGAATCTACATTGAAGTCCCCAAAAGTAATAATTTGCTTCCCCCTGTCTGACAGACAGTGCAACAAAGAGTCCAAATTTTTCAGAAATAGATGAAAATTTCCCGATGTGGACCTATATACAGTTACAATTATAAATGTGCCTTTATTTAATTTAAGCTCACAGGCACATGCTTCTATATGTTTCTCTACATAAAACTTTTTTGTTTCTATACTTTTTTGCACAATGATAACTTTTGACAGATATGGCAACTCCTCCTTTCTCCATATTTTCTCTAATTACATGTGCAGAGAGCTTATATCCACTTACACTTACCTTATCCATATCAGTAACAATGTGATGCTCAGACAGGCATAGTATATCTATTACATTCACAGCTTCTAAATCTTCTAAACAAACCAGAAACTCATCTATTTAATTCTTTAACCTCCCAATATTTTGATGAAATATGCTTACATTATTTTTAATTATATTTTTATGAGAACCTTTCCTCATTCTAACATTTGCAGTACTTTCCTGTCTGAGTTTCTCATTGTGCTTAGGCCTAGTTCCTATACCAGTGGTCACATGGTGTTCAGAGAGGCAGATTATGTCAACTGGGTTGGGAGACTTTAATTCATTAATGCAATTACCTAGGACTGAGATACAACTTGGTGGAGATAAAATTTCTGGTGACTGGTGAAAATTTATAATTGACAGCTGTGATTGGTGATCCAATGTGCTAGAATTGTACTGTTTAATTTCTTTCCTAAACTGAAGATTTGTTTCAATCCTGACCTCTCGTAGAACTTGACATCTTTCTGTCTTACCTATCCTAAAAAAGGTGCTGCTCCAACACCTGTAACCACTGGTATTTTACCATTCATGGCACTGCCTCCCCCCCGCCCCCCTTAAATTTCCTGCTATTACCCCAGCCAGCTTTCCCCTTCCCTTTCCTGTTGAGATGTTGGCAGTGCCTGGTATAGTCCCACCCACTGAGAGAATCAACAGGAACCACACTAATATGAGCCCCTGCACCCGACCCAAGCAGCTGTTCCAACTACACATTAACTCTCCCAACAAAAGAGTTCAAATGAGGCCGGTCATGGCGTCTCAGGATAGATACAAATTCAACATTGGTGTGTCTCGATGCCGACGCAATCTTTACCAGGTCATACTCTATACTGTACCCAGGATCTCTGTTGATACTGTTCCCTGACCCTCCCACAATAACCACGGTGTCTTCCCTGGTAAATCCTTTGCAGAGTGAACCTAAATCCTCTGTCACCTGATCCAGACTAGCACTTGGTTTGAAAAAATTTGTGACCTGGTATTCTGGTCCTAATTCCTCCTGCAGAAGTTGGCCTACACCTCTGGCATGACAACTGCCTAACAACAAAACTTTCTTACTTTTCGATGACTTTCCTACATTCTTTTTCAATTTCCTATTGAAAGTTTGTTGTATCCTGTCTACACCTACCTCTGCTTGAGGCTCATCAGTTTCTAACTGAAGCAACAGGTCAAACTTATTTTTGTCATTCACCACAAAACTGTCAGACTTAGTTCTAGGCCTGTTCCATCTGTTACCTGTTGCCACTTCCCACCTCTCTTTGCCCTTCCCCCTCCTTAACCTGTACAGATCTTCCCTAGCCTGATCTAGCTCAGCCTGAAGAGCATCAATTTTCCCCTCCTATTCCACTATCTTCCTATCTCTGCTGCAAACCCCACATAACCACTGATGAGCCTGATCCACTTTCCCGACACCCACGCCACTGCAGTCCCCCCAATGAAAAAAACTATTGCATCCATCACACCAAACCCCGGGACTGACAATTCTACGGCAAGTCAGGCACTTCTCACTCATGGAAAAAATAATACTTTCCACCGATTCCACATTCTGCTAACAGTCACTGGATCTCGACCAACGCGAGCAGCAATGTCGCGATACGATAAACCGCAATCGCGATGGGCTACAATGCGGCCTTTATCAAAGTCGGAAACGTGATGGTACGCATTTCTCCTCCTTACACGAGGCATCACAACAACGTTTCACCAGGCAACGCCGGTCAACTGCTGTTTGTGCATGAGAGTTCAAATGGTTCAAATGGCTCAGAGCACAATGGAACTCAACTTCTGAGGTCATTAGTCCTCTAGAACTTAGAACTACTTAAACCTAACTAACCTAAGATCATCACACTCATCCATGCCCGAGGCAGGATTCGAACCTGGGACCGTAGCGGTCGCGCGGTTCCAGACTGTATCGCCTAGAACCGCTCGGTCACCCCGGCCGGCTGTGTATGAGAAATCGGTTGGAATCTTTCCTCATGTAAGCACGTTGTAGGTGTTGCCACCGACGCCGACCTTGTGTGAATGCTCTGAAAAGCTAATAATTTGCATATCACAGCATCTTCTTCCTGTCGGTTACATTTTGCGTCTGTAGCACGTCATCTTCGTGGTGTAGCAATTCTAATGGCCTGTAGTGTATACCGTCCTCCATAGCTCTTACCTCAACATATTCTACCGTTGGTCGCCTATCACACGTTTCACCTCACACCCCCCACCCTCACTTTTGCTGTTCGTTGCAGTGCCACGTCAGCAGAACACACTCCACTAACGTGTCTCTGTTTCTGATTAAGATTCATTACTAGTCTTTTCCATATGATACCTATTTATTTCTGTCAATTTAATTTTTTGAAATCTTTGTTGTACATTCAAATGTTTCCTGATATTTCTCCTACTTTCCAATAGTTCACACATTTCATGTATATAATTTCTTCAACCAAATGAGCAACTTCAGACACGCCTTTGTCGATCCCAAGGTAACGTTCGTTAGATTCTAATATACTAATTTTGCTGATGAAATTTACCTTGGCTGGTGCCTTTGCACCGATTATCAAGTATCTATGAATTCTAGCTAACAGAATTTGTTAACTTCCTCTGATCCGCCTTTCCTAATTTTAATTTTTAACTTTATCAAGCTTGATGTACTCTTTACGCAACTCTTCGCCACTTTCGTCGTTGTTTTGTTTTCTTTTAGCTACGTTCTGTGTAAAGTTCTCTTTATTTAATGCTTTCCACCATTATTATATCGTTTGTGAACCACGCCATTAGCGATTGTTTCCCTCAAAATTTTTGCAGTAAACCAAGCTATGATGATTTGTGTCTCTTTTTGTAGCGGTTGTTACTGGAGGTAGACGAGAATGTCCATGGGCTATCGTTCTTACTGAATAAGCCCATGACGAGTGGCATAGTTCTCTCTGGATCGCCTCTGTTTCCTCCACCGAGCAAGTGGCGCGGTAGTTAACACATCGGCGTCACATTCGGGAAAACAAGGGTTCAAACCCGTTTCCGGCCACCCAAAGTTAGGTTTCCCGTGATTTTTCTGAATCACTCGAGCGAAATGACAGGATGGTTACCTTGAATGGGCGCAGCCGATTTTCTTCCCCATCCTTGTAACATTTCGAAACTGTGCTCAATCTATAATGATCTCGATGTCGTCGGGGCGTTAAAACCAAACCTTCCTTCCTTTCTTTTTTTCTTCTATCTGTCCTGCCTTTTAGGAATCCCAGACTGTGAAGCAATACTTAAGAAATTTCGTTTGATAAGATTGTTGTTAGCGTAATTAGGTTTGGTCCCCTCCCCTTCTCCATTATAAAATCGTTAAACATGTTTCAAAATTCTATAAGATATTCGGTAATGATATAGGCCTATAGTTATGTGCATCTGTTCGACGATCCTTCTTGAAAATGGGAATGATCCGCGTATTCTTTCAATCACTTGGCCCAATTCGTTCCTCCAGCAAACTACTATGGACTGCTGCTACAATAGGGGCAAGTTCTTTCGCATACGTTGTGTGAAATAGTATAGTAACCCTGTCAGATCCAGTCGCATATCATTTTTTGACTAACTGTAGTTGATACTGTACCGTAAGTTATCTCAGTATCTATATTTTGGTGTCTATGCGACGATGAAATGAGGAACTGCAGTAGGACCATCTTCAAAGAAATAGTTTTGGAACTTGAAATTAAATTGAAGGTTGTAGGGATGTGCGATATTTTACGCAGCTATTAAAATAACAAGGTTACTGAGAGGTATCTAATAAGCAAATCATACATTCCACGTTGAGCATAAAAAAATTTTAGCAGTGTAGATCAGCCTACAGAAAACCGAGCTTTCGCCATTCACCCCGTTTCATGACAGCAATGAAAAAACTATCGAGTTGTTAACACATTGCATTTCTTCTTGTACTTAAAATGACAGGGACGTGAGCAAATCAGAATCATTCATGCCTCTCATTCTCGCAACCTAATACGGACACACAGCTCCGAGTGTCACGGTGTTATTCGCCCGCCTGCAACTTAATCACTTCTCAACGTTCAGCTGCAACCATGACTACATAGTGCCGCTCGGGCAGCGTATAACTAGCTGTTCGAAAGTATTTGTTGCCTCGGTAACGGTGGCGCGCTGCTGAGTGCAGAATAGTTCCGACGCGCAACCCAGGAAATATTTATGTAGCTCCTAGTACGTTGTACGATCTTCACTGTAGTCCTGCACGAGTGGATTACACGAATCTGATATTCTAAACGAAAGTGGAATACAGAAATTTTACATTCGTTTTCGTGTGTAGTTGCATATAGCTGTCAAAAATATTTGTTGTTGTCGTGGTCTTCAAATGTTTCAAATGGCTCTGAGCACTATGGGACTTAACATCTATGGTCATCAGTCCCCTATAACGTAGAACTACTTAAACCTAACTAACCTAAGGACATCACACACATCCATTTCCGAGGCAGGATTCGAACCTGCGACCGTAGCGGTCACGCGGTTCCAGACTGAAGCGCCTAGAACCGCACGGCCACACCGGCCGGCCGTCGTCTTCCGTCAGAAGGCTAGTTTGATGCAGTTCTCCATGCTACTCTATACTGCGCAAGCCTCTTCAACGCCAAATAACTACTCCAACCCACTCCTGATGAATCTGCTTACTGTATTCATTTCTTGATCTTCCTCTACAATTTTAACACCCCCCCCCCCCTACTTCCTTCCAACATTAAACTGGAGACCCCTTGTTGTCTCAGAATGTGTCCTATCAACCGAACCTTTCTTTCAGCCAAGTTGTGTCATAAATTTCTTTCTCTCCAGTTCTGTTCAGTACTTCCTCATTAGTTACGTGATGAATCCATTTAATCTTCAGCATTCCTCAGTAACACCACATTTCAAAAACTTCTTTTCCCTTCTCGTTTAATCTGTTTACGCCCATGTTTCACTTCCATACGTGGCTATACTCCACACGTATATTTTCAGAAAATACTTCCTAAGACTTACATCTATATCGGATGTCATCAAATTCTCTTCTACAGGAACCTTTATTTTATGTGTATAAACTGAAGGGGCAAGTGAAAATTTGTACCAAGGCAGGGAATCGAACCCAGGTCTCCTGCTTGCGAGGCAGATGCGTTATAAGCTCAGCCACTTTTTTACCATTGCGCTATTTCTTTTCTTTTTTTATTGAGAAGACTTTCAGCACCAGGCAGGCGGAGGCAAAGAAGGCATGGTCGAAGACCCGAGACCTGGCCACAATGCCTCCCCCATACCTGTCACTCAGTAGCTCCATTATTCCCATGTATTCCCACATATAACGGTAGAACAAAACTGAAGTAGTAATTAAGTTAAAATAAATAACAGATCGCCACTTGCAATGGCGTGAGCACCATGTAGAACATAACTCATAACAGGCAGAAAGATAATGGAAAAATCCATAACAAACATCCATTCAGAAACATTTTGACAATTTAAGTTATTATGCTCTGGAGACATATGATGTCTTTAAGGAAGCCATATATTTTTCAACAAATTAAAGAAAATTCGGAGCCGCAGGGGTTTTGTCAAATTAGAAAAGTTCTCATTTTAGAACCAACATAAAAAGGATTCCAGGAATAATAGAAAAGAAAGAATAAGATCCTGTTCCTAATCAATAAAACTGTCCTTCTATTTGTAACTGACATAAAGCAAAGGATAAAATTTTTTGAAACCATTCCTTATGTTTGTTATTCATCTTCAACTTAAAATGTTCTTGTGCAATATAAAACGTGTACTCTTCTAAGTTCGAAGTTTTGTTTGTTAACACCTAAAACACAAACTGTGCCAGAAGCTACGAATAACTGTTATTTTTTGCGGACGGGTAACATTTCCAGTCGGGTTGCAAAGCTTCAGTTATCGGTATATGAGTTTCTGCGGTTCTGTTGATAAGTTCTAATTTCTTCCTAGTCAAGTTGGTAGAATTTTATTGTTAATATTTCTCCAAATGTTAGTCCAGTTTTTAGCAGAATATTTTACCTGAATTGGGTTGTGAAGACGATTATTATAAATTCTGATTTTATTTCCACATAAGAATATTTGCGCGACAGTTTCTACAAGCTGACATTTGTCGCAATATGGAGTTGTCCTCAACCTGATTTACAATAATCCTTCCGCTGTGGGTATGGTTTCGTTTACGACGTCATACCATACGATACTGACTCTAGTTGGTAGAATTTTACTGTTGATATTCTTGTAAATGTTCGTCCAGCTTTTAGCAGGATATTTTACCTGGGTTGTGAAGACGATTTCTGGTAATATAGTCATAGACGGTCTTAGTGTTGGTTTGTGCTGATGGAAGTCTTATATAACTCCAGTCGACATAGTACTTCCGGACGTAATCTAGCACTCCGTCTTCAGGCCACAAGTGGCCCATCGGGACCATCCGAGAGCCGCGTCATCCTCAGCTGAGGATGCGTATAGGAGGGGCGTGTGGTCTCCCGGGGACATAATCTGTGCTGGCATCTATATGTTCTACATTAACAGGAGCGTTCTTGTTCCCAGGATCTAACGAGAGGAACAGAAGTTTCGTAATGCCTGTCTTAGTGGTATGTATTAGTTTAGAAACACGAATTAGAAACAGTTCACCACATATACATTTAACGTCTTTAATTCCAAGTCCCCCGTTGTGCCTCTGCAAAGTCACCGCGTGGAAGGATACCTTAATGATATTTTGTTCCCACACATACTAAGACGCTGCAGCTAGTATTTTTCGTGCGTTGATGTGCGGTATCGGTAAGGTTGCTGCGAAATGATATATTTTGCTAAGTATGTATGTATTTATAAACTGAACTTTCTGCAATCGGTCTAACGATAGCATCTTATGGTCTTTCGGCAAGGCTCTGATGACATTAAGTTTCCGCTCCCAATAGTTCATAGCCATGAGCTTGGCATTCTCCCTTATCCATAATCCGAGTTGGAGTCTCTCTTCAGTTACATCCAACCAGTGGGCACCTATTGCACTACTGTAATAACAGATACATTAATTGGGATTTTTGGAGATTCAGTTTTGCACCAGAGGATCGTGAGTAATGGTGTACCAAACGTCGCACTTCTTCAACCCCAATATTCGAATTTACGATAACACTTACGTCGTCAGCATAACTGTGACAAACCGTCTTAATATTGAAGACCTGTAGTCCTCTCAATTTCTGGTGCTTTGTCGAAAGCAAATGTTCCACAGCAATCGCATGTAATGTCATAGACAGTGGACATACTTGATGTACTGACTGTTGAACTGGAAATGCTTCAGTCAGTTGTCAATTGATTTTAATCCTTGGAAAAACACCACTGATACATTTACGTATGACAGTTATGAAGTAATCGTCGAAAGTCATTTTCTGTGTGGTGCTGTATAAGAAGCCATGATTGATCCTATCAAAGGCTTTATCAGAATCTGAAAATAATAAGGAAAGACTATTGTCACTTAACCAAGTAAGGCTTATGACGTCCGAATACTCAAATAAGGAATGTAGCATTCATTTACCCTTTGTTACAATCGCTTGGTAAGGACCTATGAAATTTGAGGGGTTTCATCCTTCTGTTCAGGATGCGACTGAAAATCGTAAAGTCAGCACTGAGTAAGGTGAGTAGTCTTAAATCTTCAATCCTCTTAGGAATGAGTACGATCATTCTCGCCGCAAATATAGGATGGAACGCCTGGTTAGTTAATTACTCATTGTACATAACTGTGAGCTCATTCCCTATTACATCCCACATGCGTACATAAAATTCGACCGAGAGCCCATCGGAACTAGCTGACTTGTTCCTCGAAGCGTCGCTAATTATAGTTTTTATTTCGTCCTGAGTTTTATGTTCGATTCGACGGCATTATCCTCCTCACGTATTCTCGTCGTAACGTTTGCAAAAAGTTCTTCACAGTCCCAGCGCAGAGGCTCCTATAATATCGACATAAAAGTTTTCTGGGTATGGTACCGCGTCATAATGTATAAAACTACTGCTTCTGGAGAAAAACCAACGTTTCGGCCATGGTTGCAGCGGCCTTCTTCTGGGTATACTGAAACGTTGGATTATCTCCAGCAGCAGTAGTTTTATACATTATGACGCGGTACCACACCCAGAACACTTTTAAGTCGACTAACTCTGGCCGCGGTAGCCTACGCAGTTATACTCCTATAGTACTTCGCCACGTATTGTTTTATGGCGGTCTGAGTATTGTACTCTCCTCCGTCATCGTCCGCCAGCGCGGTTATTATTCCCTGTTTCCCTGTACGTGTCTCCCTTATTACATGGTATAACGACGTACGTTCCTGCATAAGATCGTTCTTGCCTCGAGCTCGCTATGCACCCCACCCAGACGCTGCCGGACTATGGCGGTTATTTTCGACTTAAAGCGTTTCAGTTTGAGTATGTTAGCCGAAAGGCCATCTGGTTGTTGATAAAGGTCTCGCAAACAGGGGAAATAATATTCCGTCGTTTGTTTGCGCCAGTATGCTTGGGCTTTTGCGTACTGTATAATACATTTACGAAGTACGGGTTTTGCGTATTCGGTCAACCAAATGACCCGCTCCCGATACCTCGTTTGGGAGCATAAGCATTTGTGCCAAGTCTGTCTGATATATTGCTTAAGTTCAGCATCCTGCAATAGTGAAACGTGTAGTTGCCATACCCCATGTCCACGAAAGGATTTTTGTTGGATATACCTGAATGAAATATGGTACGCACAATGATCGGAGAAGTTTATAGACCACATCTCACAATCATCAATATTGCTCATGAATTCTTTGTAACATAGATTCCATCTAACCTGCGTGCTCACGTGGTACTGACATAAGTATATCCGGTATGGTGGGGGTCCAAGTAAGTCCAGGTGTCTTGCAGTTATAACTCAGTAACCAATGTTTGTAGCTCTTGATAAGTATTAAAATTGGGCGTCTGGTCTTCATGGCGCAACTCACAGTTAAAATCTCCGGCAATCATGGCAGCGGCTCCAACATTATTTAACAGTTCAACTATCACATTCCGATAAAAGTTACTTCCCTGCCGTCTTCCATTAGTCCCAGATGGCGCATATACATTAATTGAATTGAGGTGATGAAGCTGGACAGTTATACTCCGACCAGTCTCTAAAATAGCTTGAGATCGATTCGCGATACCCTCTTTGAATAAAACCGCTGTTCCTCCTTCATTTCCGATGTTGATGATGGTCTCATAACCTGTTATGTCTGCTGCTTTAGTTGTTACAACCTCTTGTAACATGTCAACATCTATGTCAGCGGCATAAAGATAATCTTTCAAACTTTGTAACTTTAACTCCGAACTTATCCGAGAGACATTAACTGTAGCCAGCTTGTAAGTCTGCATATAAATGTTTACTACTGCTCCGTATCTTCTGCCCAAGCGTGCTCGGAACCAGGTGGGACTCGGAAGATGCTAACATGGTTGCATTCATATGATTGCCTAATTTAATCTGAATGCCATCATTCCGACTAGGAGCCATTACCCTAATCGCATCAGCCACCGCCCTTTCCCCTGTCTGAGATTTCTTAAGGATCTCTCTTGTGCGTGTTCTTTTCCTTTCTGATCCCTGTGTCTCTTCCTGACTTTGTATTCTATGGGGACCGTCTAGACAACTTTCTTGAATTGCCCTTACATGAGACCGGTCGCTGAATGTTGGGTTGTTTGGATTTGTCTCCTCGTCAACTAGCATGTCACTACCTACTGATGACACTGGAACATTACCGGAAATGGAACTTGGTAGTATACGGGGATGGTTAAGAGGCATAGCAATTTCTTTTCCAGGTGTCTTACTACCGTCTAGGGTCTGGGTATCAGTCTCTCTTGGAGAGGCGTGATTCGAACATTTTGTCAGGGTAACCGTTGAACTCTGTTCATTTGTCAATACTCTAGGTGCAGTTGAATCCGGAATTCCTTCATTTTCTCCCCAGTTTACTGTGATGGGGCAGACAAGGTCTCAGCATACGACAGTTTTTGTTGATGTCGCACATCGCCCGCAGAGGCGAGTGTCGATAAAGATTTGACACGGGAACAGGTTGCCTTAAGATGATCCGTGGATCCACAAACTACGCAGATCTTTGATTGGCCATCATGAGCAACTAAGTCTTTGAAGCCTTGAACCATGATATAAGACGTGATATGCTTATGAAGATTAATTCCAACATTTGCACACCATTGTCAACATTAAAATGTTTGTTGCCTGTCCATTTCTCACCAGTAACCTGCAAAGCCGTTCCATAAAGCATTAACGCTTCTGTAATGAGATCTAACTTCAGTTCAAATGGGAGGTTAAAAATTCGCACAGATTGCAGCTGAACTAGATTCACCATTGGCATGAAGAAAGTTCACTACACCGCCTGTTTTTATCATAATCCGGGTACATGTTTCAACGTCTCCCACTTTAACATACACTGCATTACCAACGAAATCAGATGCCAAACGGTGAACATCACCATCTTGTAAATCTATCTTTTCTTACAACCAGTTGTCGATTTCATAAACTTTCGGCCTGTCGTATCCAAACGGGAACGAAAACATCAACGTAGACTTCTGAATCTGAGCTTCCATAACAGGATGGCTATGTTGTACTCACAAGCTACAGCGACACCCGGCCGACGACGTGCCCCACTCACGGCGAACTCTGCACACGGCGGCGGCTAGGGCAGCACTGCCACCTTGGCATAGCGGTTTTAACAACTACACGGATTACACTGTCGTGCCTCCCTCCTCGATCCAAATTCTCACTGCCGTCCCAGACTATTATAAATTCCCCCTAACACACGAACAGAATTGCCGAGACTCTCCACGTTCTGGAATAGTACCTCAGCATCGAATGTAAGTGGGGGATCCAGTCTGAAACCGAGATGCAAAAGAACGCACAAAATATATGCTTCGGTCTATACACGTAAAGTCCGTAAAATCATATCTGTTTGAGACTAGTAAGGCCTCTGAAATTGTGTCACTTCATTTGCATAAGAAGCATTTATCTTGACACTGCCAGTCTACATTTTATATCCTCTCTACTTCGGCCAGCATTAGTTATTTTGCTGCTCAAATACCAAAACTCATTTACTACATTAAGTGTATCTTTTCCTAACGTAATACCTCAGCTTCAACAGAATTAATACGACTAGAGTCCCTTTACCCTTATTTTTTTTGTTGATGTTCATCTTATTTCCTCCTTTCAAGGCACTATCCATTCCGTCCAACTGCTCTTCCAAGTCATTTACTGCCTCAGACATAATTACGAAGTCATTGGCAGCTCTCAAAGTTTTTATTTCTTCTCCCTGAACTTTAATGCCTACTCCAAATTTTTCTTTGGTTTCTTTTACTTCTTGCTCAATGTAAAGATTGAGTAACATGAGGATAGGATAAAGCCCTATCTCTTGCTTCCCTTTCATTCTTCTCAGATCTTGCAATACCTGTCTGGTTTCTATAAAAGTTGTACATATCCTTACGCTCTCTGTAATTTACCCCTGCTACCTTCAAAATTTCAGAGAGAGTATTCCAGTCAACATTCTCAAAAGCTTTCTTTAAGTCTACAAATTCTATAAACGTAGGTTTGCCTATCCTTAACCTATCTCCTAACGTAAGTCGTAGGGTCATTATTGCCTCGCGTGTTCCTACACAAAGCGGTCAGAAAATGTGTGAAATGCTTGTAGGAATGTTACAGGGCAGGTTGTACTGAGACATAAATGTTAAGAAAGAAATTCGGTACACTGCGCCGTTTCCGAGTTATTTAGCATTGGAGTTAGCCAATCAGATCGTCGCGCGCGTAAATTCAAGTTTCTGCTAACGAGTCAAAGCACACGTTGGGCAACACCGCCCCTGGCAGGCCGCTTGAATGCGAGCGTGCGACGCCCCGATTGGCTAACTTCAATGCTAAATAACTCGGAAATGGAGCAACGTATCGAATTTCTTTCTTAACATTTATGTCTCAGTACAGCCTGTCCTGTAACATCCCTACAAGCATTTTACACATTTTCTGACCACCCTGTATATCTCCGGAATCGAAACTGATCTTCCTCAAGATCGGCTTCTACCAGCTTTTTCATTCTTCTGTAAAGAACTCATATAAGCATTTTGCATCCATGACTTATTAAACTGACAGTTCCGTAATATTCAGACCTGTCAGCAACTGCTTTCTATGGAATTGTAATTATTGCAGTCTTCTTGAAGTATGAGAGCATTTCACCTATCTCATACATCTTGAACCAGATGGAATACTTCTGTCATGGCCGACTCTCTCGAAGCTGTCAGTAGTTCTGACGGTATGGCGCCTACTCCATGGGCCTTGTTTCGACTTGGGTCTTTCACTGTTCTGTCAAATGCCTCGCGCACTATAGCATCTCATATCTCATCTCCATCTACGTCCTCTTCCATTTCTATAATACTACATTCATCTCCCTCGTATAGACCCTCTAAATACTCCTTCCACCTTCCAGCTTTTACTTCTTTGCTTAATACTAGCTTTCCATCTGAGCACTAGACAGTCATATGACTGCTCCTCTGCTTCTATAAAAGACATAAACCTTATTATTTGTGGCGACATTTTTCTGTAAATGGTAAAAATAACATAATTGTGCAGTGCGATATTTGTGTTGGAACATTATGTTTGAAAGCGACTGTGAATAGCATGAGAAAAGACTTAGGACCGAAGGAATCCAACAATATGTTCATCAATTCACAAAGTACTATAGTAAGGCGAACTATTTCGCTCGTTTCATTGCACTTGACAGCCTGATAAATAACGGTTTCCTGGAAGCTGTTACCTACTTGGAACTGTAACCTTGTAAACTATTAGCCGAATAGTTCAGCCACCAGCCATTTACGTAAATACCAACATTAAAGACGTGTCCATTCCTATGAAAGAAAAGCTCCTTTGATGCTATAGAGTCGCTCTGTTCACTAATTTGTGCATAACAGAGCTGACATCATGAAAAAGAACTTGCTTAAACATTAAAAATTAGGGATAGCCCTAAATGACTTAAATTATCGAGATATTGCAGTTAATGTTGTCTGTCAATTCGTTTAAGTTCCAGTACGTGATATATTAACAACCGATGGAGTCGCTAGGGCAGGTATTTTCGTAAATCAAATAGAGAACAGATTCTTTGAAACATATTTTTTTATTTTAATTTTTTTAAATTTACTACCAGAGGTATTCTGACGAAACTCTTGTCCTCTTTGCCGGCCGGGGTGGCCAGTTCAACAGGGAATATAAATGTCCTGCGTATCACTTTCCCTGAGCGGTTCTAGGCGCTTCAGTCTGGAACCGCGCGACCGCTACGGTCGCAGGCTCGAATCCTGCCTCGGGTATGGGTGTGTGTGATGTCCTTAGGTTAGGTAGGTTTAAGTAGTTCTAAGTTCTAGGGGACTGATGACCTCAGCTGTTAAGTCCCATAGTGCTCAGAGCCATTTGAACCATCTTGTCCTCTTTAACAGCACGATGGCTGAAACATCATCATACAATCAGCCTGTATAAAATGTGTAACCTCCCAACAATAAAAATTTGTATAACATTGGCATTCAGTGTAACGTCCCAACAGTTTATTATTCCGTAACCTCGCAATAATAACGTGAATAACCTCCCAATATAAAATGTGACTCATATATAACATTTCAATAATTAACTGACGTTGAATCTAAACTGGTAAATTTGGACGTCAGCACTGCTGCGTCCTGGCCCTGAAAGATCATTCTGAATAAATTGAAAATTCTTACCTCACTGAAGTCGCCGGATAACGCATATATATCTGCTCCTATAAGAATTTTTTCTGGCACATCCTAGTGCAATGCTGGCCGCTAGAATTGTATAAAAAGAAACAACTGATTTTTCCTTACGATAATCGGGATGATCATGGATTGGAGAAATTAGTAAAATCTTTACATTCAGACGAATGATTGCCAAAAGTTAATTTTATAAAAAAGATTAAAATTAAAAGTTTTTTTTTTGAAACATGTACATGGGACTTCATATAACAATAATACAAATTTAGTTACAATAAATTAAATATCCGCGCAGCTGTTTTTACCTTATATTACATCGCTCAGGCACCGCCATCGCCTCCCACGACCGGTCCCGCGAACTCCATACATCCGACTGCTAGCTACTGCTTACTCCTAGTGTCACTGCTCTTACTGCAGCCAACACCGCTCTCTGGTCTGAGATACTCTTATAGCTTACATATCGCAGGCAGCGCGTGAGCAATCCATCGAAATTACATCTGCTCGAGTGCGCTAGCAATAAATTCCTTAGTCATGGACCTCTTACAAATGGAGCATCACAATCAATAATATACTGCTGACTATTTACTCTTTTATGTACACAGGCCTTACGTTGATATACGCATATATCCCCCGTTGACTCTGCACGAATCCAAGTATCGTATTACTCGTTTCATTGATAACAGCCGTGGACTCTTTGACCATCACAAGTGACACAGGTGTACCGGCACGTAGTTATTTTTAAGCTGTTTCTATGCCGTAATATGAAACTTGTAAGTACGTGGATGTTGACAGACTGTAAACTAGTCATACATACTGTTGTTCTCCTATTACATTGATCTTAGTAGCTACTTTGTATTGTATCTTTGTAGATGCTTGGCAATGGCACATAAGCCGAAGCTGCAATAACAAAATAAAAACAGATACATATGAAGATAGTAAGTGTTCTCGAAAGAAAGGATACCGTTGATGACCGTGCAGCTTCTCTAGAATAAAGGATAATTAACTGAAACCCTCAGCTGCCGACAGGTGTTGTTGACATGCCTTGATGGGGACAGCTGAAAATGTGTGCCCTGACCGGGTGTCTAACCCGGGAGCTCCTTCTGACATGGCAGACGCTCTGTCCATCTGAGCCACCGAGGACAAAGTCGAACAGCGCGACTGCAGGGACTTATTCCTTGCACGCTTCCCGTGAGACCCACATTCCCGACTGTCCACAATCTACATACGTAAAGTTCCTAATAGATACTTTGCCGATCCACTCGTTACTCGCGCCCACTTAAGTTGACGATTCCCGTAAGGGTTCGGGCAACCTGTGCGCACTCGCACAGACGAAGGTCAATGGCCGGGTAGCCATTTTAACTATATATGAAGATAGTAACTGTTCTCGAAAGAACAGGTACCATTGATGACCGTGCAGCTTCTCTAGGATAAATGATATTTAATTGAAACCCTCAGCTGCCGACAGCTGTCCCCATCAAGGTATGTCAGCAACACCTGTCGGCAGCTTAGGGTTGCAGTTAATTATCATTTAAAAACAGATACGGTCAAACGTGGAAAACAACGTGACTTCAAAAAATGACGTCATTTAATCGATAGAAGGTTGCGGATGGAATAACGACACACACTGTTTATGCGTCATTAGATAAGGAACTTTATTCAGAACGATTATGTACACTGGACAACAGTGAGGGCGTGGCGACGTGTCACTGGAGACGTGAGGGCCACGGTCCCCCGCTACTTGCGGCAGTGGCACACGCCGTCCTCGCAGTGGCCGCCCTTGTAGCCCTTGTTCATGGCGATGCAGCGCGCGGCGCACGCTGAGTCTTCCACGCCGAACGCGCTCAGCAGGTCGCACGTGACTCGCACGTGCCGGTCGCCGTGCTCATCCTCTCCTCGCGCTGCAATTAACAGAATAAACAACCACTTTTTGATTCAATGGAAATTTAACGGACTTCGACATTCGTTGTGATACAGTCAGCCACTTCACTGGAGAAAGAAATGTTAAACTGGTCACATCGATGTCTCTTTTAATAATGCGCCGTAAACTGCTAAGCGACTCTCAAAGCATCAGACAAACAAGAAATTGACAGACATTATTTTTCCGTAACCAAACTTCACAGTTATTACATGTCATAGAGTAAGCACACCGGAGAAAAAATCTGTCATTCTGAAGGAACATACGCTAATACTGTGTAACACCACTTCTTCCTCATAGTGGCGCCAGTTCGACGAAAAATACCTTACAAATTCCTTCAGTAATGTCACATACATCTGAAACCGCTCACTTATGATTCGCTCCGGTAAAATTACCCATTTGTGAAGATGCTCACCGCTACATTTCACCTGCTATTCCCAATAGTCCTTGATATATTCTTTGGGATCAAGATAAGGTGATGTGGCGGGCCAGTCGAGGTTCCGTAGGCTGCCTGAGTGAAATTATAGGAATGTATGGATACAGCACCGTGATCGCCCCTATCTTACGTTACCTTGGAAGGCGGGAGCGTCCAAAGTATTGTTATCATGAAAACGAAACGGTAAGAAGTGAGCACTGGCTGTGATGAAAGCAACATCGTGGTTCCTGTTCACGGTAACCAGAATGAGCGGCCCAATTCATGGCACGAAAAACGCCCTAGGAACACAATATACCCCTCTTCGGCCGTGATTACCATCTACAAACACTGTGGGTCAATCGCCTCGTTCGATGCACTCGACGCCTTGCATCACTAGAAGAAGGGAAAAGTCGCAGCACATAGGTACGCATCACACAACTCCAGTCAGCTACTGTCCAGTTTCTTTGTAGTGCCAAATTTGACAGTTTCTACATCTGCATCTACATGAACCACCTTCAGACCATTTTTCTACCGTTCCAGCGTCGAATACAGTCCTAGAAAAACGAATAATTAAATCTTTCCGAGCTAACTATGCTTTCTGTTAGTTTATTACGATGGTCATTTCTTTCGGCAGCAAAATAATTTAGCATTCGGCGAGACATTTGGTGGCTGAAATTCTGTTAAAATATCTCGCTGCAATGAAAGACCTATTTACTTTAATGATTACCACCCGCTTTCGTATCCGTGACGGGCCGAAATGTAGTCTTTCGCACCTAGTTTTCAATCTGTCCCTCGAAAAGCAATAACGGAAATAAAAGAAAGGTTCAAGAGCGGGATTAAAATTCAGAGTGAAGCGATACCAATGATAAAACTGGCTGAAGACATTGCTATCTTCAGTGAAATTGAAGAATAATTGCAGGATATATTGAATGGAATGCACAATCTAATGAGTACAGAATATGGGTTGAGAGTAAATCGAAGAAAGTAATGAGAAGTAGCAAAAATGAGAACAGCGAGAAACTTAACAATAGAATTGGGGAATCACCAAGTAGTCGAAGTTGAGGAATTCTGCTACCTGTGCGGCACAATAACCTATGACGGACTGAGCAAGGAGGATACAAGAAGTAGACTAGCACTGCCGAAAATTGCGTTCCTGGCCAAGAGAAGTCTGTTAGTGTCAAACATAGATCTTAACTTCAGGAAGAAATTTCTGAGAATGTATGTTTGGAGCACAGCATTGTATGGTAACGAGACATGGACTGTGGGAAAACCAGAATAGAAGAGAGTCGGAGTCGTTGAGATGTTGTGATACAGAAGATTGTTGAAAATTAGGTGGACTAATAAGGTAAGGAATGAGGTCGTACTTCGCCGAATCGTCGATAAAACGAACACATGGAAAACACTGAAAAGAAGAAGGGACAGGATGACAGGATATTTGGTTCAAATGGCTCTGAGCACTATGGGACTTAACATCTGAGGTCATCAATCCCCTAGAACTTAGAACTAATTAAGCCGAACTAACCTAAGAACATCACACACATCCATGCCCGAGGCAGGATTCGAACCTGTGACCTTAGCGGTCGCGCGGTTCCGGACTGAAGCGCTTAGAACCGCTCGGCCACACCGGCCGGTCGACAGGATATTTGTTAGGGTATCAGAGAATAACTTCCATAGTATTAGAGGGAACTGTAGATGGTAAAAACTGGAGAGGAAGACAGAGACTGGAATACATCAAGCAAGTAATTCAGGTCGTAGGGTGCAGTTGGTATCAGAGATGAAAAGGTTGGCAGAGGAGAGGTATTCGTGGTGGGCAGCATCAAACCAATTAGAAGACTGATGAATAAAAAAAAATCCTTGACGTTCTCGCTCCTATTTAGGAGTAATACAAAACGAGCTGCCCTCCACTGAATTTATTCGATATTCTCAGTCAGTTCAATCTGGTAAGGGTCCCACATATTCATCGAGCAACATCCAAGATAGAATGAAAAGAAACACAACAAACGGAAACTTTATCTTCTGCAAGCTGGGATGGAACTAGTGAAATTCCAGGTAGAAGAAAGAAGTGCCAATGCCAGAGGGTTATCTAACCAAATTGTTCAATAAATGGAAACTATTGTACAAAAGAAAATTATAGAAGTGACAACAGAAGCACGTCAGCCTCCTGCAGGGAAAGGTCGGTGCCATATTTGTGTAAGAAAGCTAAAACAAAGAAGTAGAAGTACAATGATCTAAGTAAACCAAAACAGTATTTTGGACGGTGTCATTAACATGTGTGTAACACACATTCAGAAAAAAATTGTGAAGTGTGTCTCTTGCCTTGAAGTTGAGGACTCAGAGAAGTCTATTGTATATGAACATATCTGTATTTTGTATTGTAATATGTCAATTTTTTATTCACTCAAACCAATGTTTATAACAATTAACAACATTTATAAACTGATACCTTAGTTAAAATACATAAACCATTTTGAAAGTTATAATTTTTCGTCAGTAAACTTATTTAATACCTGTGGGCTCTCCGAACCACGTCCTTAGGCATCCAAGTTAGAAAAAAAGGCTTGGGCGTCCTAGGGTTAACTCACATTTTTCCACATTTAGAGCTAGCAGTCATTCATCACACTAACCAGAAATTTGACTAAGTCGTCTTGTATTTTCCTAGTCACTCAACTTCGACACCTTACCGTACATCACTGCAATATGAACAAACAACCGCATATTGCTGCCCACCCCGTCCACCAGATCATTTATATATACAGAGAACATCAACGGCCCTATCACACTTCCCTGGGGCACTCCCGACGATATCCTTGTCTCTGATGAACTCTCGCCGCCGAGGATAACGTACTTGGTTCTATTGTTTAAGAAGTCTTCGAGCCACTCACATACCTGTGAACTTGTTCCGTATGCTCGTACCTTCGTTAAAAGCCTGCAGTGAGGCACAGTGTCAAATGATTTTCGAAAATCTATAAATACGGTGCGTGGTGCTTTGCACAATATGGTGATATGCAAATCGTGTAAGTGCTGCATATATTATACATTATTTTAAAAATACAATCCTGCAACTTTTCAACAAAATAGCGCGGAATTTTCGATTTAAGTACTGCAACCACTTAACCTCACATATTTGTTTAGTCTGTATTTCATCGTTTTGAGGTTAGTTATGTTCACATAGGGCGCTTCTAACACTGTTTTCTACCGTAGGGCACCAACACACCAACAATATTTAACTACAGTGGAAGAATAAAAAACGGAAACTGGGGATCATGTAAAGCGCATCTTGTAAATCTTGTGAACAGCCGTCTGATGATGAACTTCTCAGTTCGACACATGTTACGGCACTATTTACTTAAATAAATAGCGGTATTAATAGTGACTGGTTGCTGTATTCTTCTTTGTAAGAATCAACCTACATTAATTGTACACAGCCACGGTCTCACCATGTCAGTTTTAGACAAAATAGCATATAAATATGGAATCTGTCTGCTGCCGTTCATCCATAGTTCCTAGTATATCATGTGAGAAAACGGCAAGCTGAGTTTCACACGAGCGATACTTTCCAAAACCATGCTGATTCGTGGACATAAGCTTCTCAGTCTCAAGAAAGTTTATTGTATTCCAATTGAGAATATGTTCAAGGATTCTGCAACAAACAGAAGTTCGGGATATTGGTCTGTAATTTTGCTGGCCCGTTCTTTTCGTCTCTTATATAGTGGAGTCACCTGCGCTTTTTTCAGTCGCTTGGGACTTTGCGCTGGCGAGAGACTCACGATAAATGCAAACTAGGTAAGGGGCCAGCGCCGTAGAGTACTCTGTGTAAAATAGAACTGGGATTCCATCCGGACTTCGTGATTTATTTGCTTGCAAATATTTCAGCTGCTTCTTTACGCCAGGGATGCTTATTACTATGTCGTCCATTTGGGATTTCTCCGGTTATAAAATGACGATATGTTTGCACGATTCTCCTACATGAACAAGTTCTTGAACGTGAAACTTAAAACTTCGGTTTTCGTTTTTCTATTTTCAACTGCCATACCAGACTGGTCAACAAGAGACTGAATGGAAGTCTTAGACCCGCTAAGCGATTTTACATGCGACTACAGTTTTCTCTGATTCTCTGCCAGATCTTTTGCTAAGTTGTGACGGCTGTTGTATGCTTCACGCATAGATCTTTTCATAGACGCACGAATCTCTGCTAACCTTCGGCTGTCGTCACTTGCGAGTTCCCGTTTGAACCGAGAGTGTTATAGCCTCTGCTTCCTCAGTACTCACCGAATTTCCTTATTAAACCATGGTGGGTCTTTTCCATCCTGTATCCAGTTACTAGGCACATAACTCTTCAGACCAAAACTCACAATCTGCTTAGACTGTGTCTATAATTCATTTATATCTATCTTACTGGATCTCAGTGATGCCAGTTCACTGTCTGACATGTTAATAACTGCTTATCTACTCTGTCTACCAGAAACGCTGTCCCAGCCTTCTTAACTGATTAATTAACTTTCGTAATCATAGTTGCCATAATGACATCATGATCGCTAATCCCTGTTTCTAGAATGACATTGTCGATAAGGTGCGACCTGTTCGTTGCTACGAGGTCTAAGATATTTCCACTGCGTGCTGGCTGCCGAGGTAACTGCTCAAGACAGTTTTCAGAAAAAATATTCAAAAGTATTTTGCATGAGTGTCTGTCTGTAACCCGCGCATTGAATCCATAGGTATCCCAATCTATACTCAGCAGGTTATAGTCGCCTCCGATTACTATTGCGTGACCTGGGTATTTACGCGCTATTCACCGTACATTCTTGTCGATATGAGACTGATTGCCTTTGACAAGGCGTGACATACGTGTCTGGTCCCTGCGAATCAGGTTGTCTTCACAACCACAGTTATGACGGCATGTTACATGGCGGCCATTCCTTACAGATATATTGAATAGTCCACATTCATGCAGTGGGAAACTTCAGTCATGGTGTGGTTCGAGGCACGTGCCAAAACTTGAGTGATTTTCTTCCGTTTTGTCACGTCTCCACGCCGAGTCACCTTACTGTACTGATTCCATACAACCGGTAGCACATACAAACCACTACACTTCCATGATCTAGACGTAGAAGGTCGCAATGCCACTTGTTACTAGTTATATGCCATCCGCAGTGATCCAAAGCTACTAGTGTGTTCCTTTAAGGACGCGGCTGACATTTTGTCTTGTGCGCCTGTAATGACTAGATCGCAAGAAAGACAACCGAACTAAATGGAGCTCGAGGCAAATCAACCAGATATTTATACTCAGTAGCTTCTATAAGAATGCCATGTAGCATTGTTACGACCAACAAAAATACTTAACTACGGCTAGTCAAAGACTTAATTAAAACATTTTACATTTCACGAAGGACACATTAACAATATAATGGAATACAATAATGAATGAATTATTGGAGTAAGTGAATGAAATTCCTGAATGCATAAAGAAGCACCTAATAATGACGGAATCACGATAGATACAACATAAACAAAGGAATATCTACTCGGCAGACAACCTGCACAGTTTCTTAGAAGATATCAACACTGTAACATTATTTACCGTCCACTCCCGTACACTAACTTCATTGAAAAGGAACTACGTGAAATGAAAAGACGAATGGACAATAAGACATGAAGAGAATGGTGAGTTGTACATATATGTACAACCAATTGTTGCAAATATTCCATAGAGCAATAATTTTTGATGCAGTAGGAACTTTATGTTAATGAGCAGCATGCAGATCATAGCTTGTTGGTTCATATAAATATACTGAGGGTAAGGAACACTACCATCTTTTGTTATGAATAAACCACGCACTGAAAAATTTGTTCACGATCTCAAAACATTGAAAATGTCCATCCATACCCATGGAAAGACCAATTCAGCTTAATTCAAGTCCCAGGGTGAACAGAGCTCTTTAGTTTTTCTCATGAGAAAGTGAAACACTCAACTAAGATAAAACTAATACATTATTATACTTTATAAAAGGCTATAACGTAATTAATAAAATTTTATGCACCTCAAAGACTATAACCATTGTAAAACAAATTTTACATACTTTAAGAAAATACAGCTAATTAGATGTTTGCGCATGTCGAAACACCCCCTAAATATGTGTCATTTTCAGTTTTCACACTACAGTTACTGCCGTCTGTGACAAAGTGGACCTTCTGCGTGCACAGACGTAAAACTGTCAGGAATTTATTCTCGACTATACGTTTTCTATCAGTCATCAAACGTGGCGTTTGCCCTCACTATAACTCTTTCCCTCTCCTATTAGCTGACCTGGTGGTTTGTGTGTTCCGCACCGTAAGAGCCATCTCGATGTATTTTAGCTGTGGCAGCTCTGGAACAACTTAATATCGGGTACAAGATTTAGGCAACAACGACGAGTTCGGCACTATCACAAATAGACGTCACTGGCTACCGGATGACGTGTCTCTCTGGTATAAATTATTCAGTTCCATAACGACTCAGTGTAGAATTTCACATGGACACGTTCACTGTCCGTCCGGGAGGCACAGTGTGTGTGAAGAGCAACTGCCGCAGTATCACACCAGTCGCTACATCATAACAGTCACAAAATCTCCGGAAAGAATGAAAATGTACGCCGGACGTGGTGTCGAACCCTTCCCGTCGGCAGCGATCAATTAACTGCACTAACCATGCACGACTAGCGATTCGCCTCACAGACTCCACCTACCACCACCTCCTTGCCATCTTACAAACTTCTCTATATCTTGCTGCAATTGCACTACTACGAGAAAGGATGCAAGTGAAAAACATTTCTGCGTAATATTATTTCTTCGAGTAGACCCAGTATGGCATTGAGCGCAGAAGAACTTCTGAAGACCTTGGAAGCAAGAAGAAAGGCTCTATCACATGAAATGTATGAAGAAAATCGGAGTAGAGCATTTTCTGCGAAAGGAAGGGGACCAGGTTCGAGTCCTGGTCTTGAAAACAGCTTTAAAGTTTCAAAGAAATTCATAACAGCATACCCTCCACTGCAGAATGAAATACACTTTTTTGATAATCATACAGTTTTATTCAAGCTTTACTATCGATATGCGTGCGACAACACGCACTACTAGATATGTCCCAAAACGCCCGCCATGAAAACGGGATTTTTCTGGGGCTCATACCTCGGAGACTATTAGTGAGGCAAAGGTGGGGTCAATAGTTAATAGTTTTGGATAGCCGTTGGGGTAGGAAACATTTATTTACCCAACAGAAGGATAGTCTTATTGTTATTATGCCATAGAACAGGGTCAAATTCCCTCCAGCTTAGGTAAATGGAGCAAATCGGTTGGTTCTTCTTGCGTTAGATGTGGTCTTGGGCGCTTCTTAAGGGGCCAATGAAGGCACCATGTAGTTCATGGGCGCTTCCTAAGAAAACACGAAAAACATGGTTTTTGACTACCAAAACCGATAAACGGATCCCAAGAAGTCTATGGGTAGCAAATGACTGAAATTTTTAGTATATTACTCCAAGTTTCCGATCTCGAAAAACTTTGAAAATTTTCTTGACATCTTCATCCTTTCTCGAAGTACAGAAGTTCAAAGTTACGTTACTTGCGCAAGTAAAATATGCAGGTAAAATCCGGTATGAGCCGAAAATGTACTTTATAAAGTGATGTAGAACGGGGAAATGCGCTGTAAAGTATCTTCGACATCGTCAGAAGGGTTCTCAGAACGCCATGTTGTTTTAATATTGAAGCACATGGAAAATTTTTGTACACCGGGTCTGAGATGTCACATTATATAGTTTTGCATTATTTCAGTTTCACACAACTTATCAAAATTTTAGTCACTCATAAATCTCTTTTCGTATAAACGCCATGCCTGCTGTGGCGGGCTAGAGGAAGGGAACAGCGAGAAAATGCTTCTGTCGAAGCACAAAAAGGCTCTGACTGAAAACTGGGGTACCAGCTGCCTTAAACTATCTTCCTCAGCACCATTAAAACATTTTCCAACCAGCTTTTTTATGCTGAGAGAGAAGAAGACAGTCGCAGTGGGAAAGAGACGAAAAAGTGACAGTTAGTAGGTATTGGTTGTGGTATGGAAAGAACGAAGGAGACAATGGCTGTTTGAGAGAAAGAGAGGGACACAGTGGGAGTGAAACATTGTGGACAGTGACAGAACAGTGCTAGGAAAAGACTGAAGGACACAGTGCCAGTAGGAGAGAAAAAAGTGAAGGACAAGCTGGAGGTGGGTGAAAGCCAGCAATAATTAAAGACAGAGTCTATGACAGTGTCAACGTGGAAGAGAGAGATAATGACAGTGAGAAGAGACAGCAGCAGTGGGAAGGAAGGAAAGAGATAGTAGCAGTAAGAGAGAGCAAGAGGCAGACAGTAGTAGTAGGACAGAATGAAGGAGCCTGTGGCTGTTAGACAGGGTACAGTGACAAATGGAGAGACACAGAGAGATAATGACAGTGATTTGTTCTGGATGAGTGAGTGACAATGGGAAGTGCAAGTGCAGTGATGGAATAGTGGGTGTGAGCGAGTTAGAATTAAGACAGCTTGTCGGAGTGAGAGGTGAGTTGGATGTTAAAAAGATCACGAATATGTTCGCATGCCAAGAACCTATTCACCTTTCTTGTGCTGAAATAGGAGCATTTTTCCACTGGGCTACCACACACGTGTTACTGAAGCAGCACTTACCTGGAGCAGCGGAAGTGAGGATTGCGAAGGTGACAAGAGCGAGAAGAACAGCGGCAACGCAGGTTCTCATTTCAGCAGAGAGAAGTTTAAGAGGAGTCAAAACAAGTAAACGGCAGCTGATGTTCCCAACAATTGTGGTGTCTGCAGTATCCCTCCGACGGCTGCTTCTTTATATACGGAGACTGAGAGGATTGCTCCGGCACTTCCAGCACTCCTGCTTCACCAAACTGGTTTCATCATTCGATGTGCCGTAAAACACAGTAGGGGATCTCCCGTGCCGCCAGAGTGACCTTGGAGCGCATCGGTGTGGCACGCTAGTGCAATTCTAAGTAGGTGCGCATGTGGATGCCAGCAAGCATTGGTTGCGTTACGCTTGTTCTCAGAAGCTGTAATAGTTATGACGTACAATATTAGTGGCCTTCACGAATAGAAATGCAGATCAAGGCAAATATGTATTGATAGAAAAGAATTGACAGAATGTTCTGTAGCCAGTATTCTTATTGTGCGTCCAGACAAATCTGAAAAGGTTTATACGTTCGAGAAAGACGTTTACGACAACTGTGTTATTCCGGAACAGTGCTGGACGTTTAAGAAAGTATTTGTTTCACGCATAGTAGTCACTCTGCACAAAACGATTTCAGGTTAGTAATCTCATCTGCTGTGCAGAACTTCAGTTAATTTACTAAAGAAGTATATGAGTGAAATCTACCATCAGAACCTAAAGCTACGTTAATGTCAGGCCATAACGGAATTCATATTCGCCATATTGTTGCCGTAGAACTTCAGTGAGCACACTGAATTTAACTACAGAGGTTCATTGCTGTCAAATTTTGTTTATCGGCTAAACCGGTTTCGACAGTTAGACCCTTCTCAGTGTGCTAACAGCTGCATCAGTTTGTAGTAGGTGTCCACATCTCTTCTAGTCCCTTAGTATAGTGATTGTCAAACTTTTGTGCTCAAGAGCTACTATTCTGAGAGGGCACCTTGGGCCGCATACACACCAATCTTATTATTATATCGCAACCTACATAACTCCACCTCACCCCCTCACCCCGCCCATGAACCACGGACCTTGCCGTTGGTGGGGAGGCTTGCGTGCCTCAGCGATACAGATAGTCGTACCGTAGGTGCAACCACAACGGAGGGGTATCTGTTGAGAGGCCAGACAAACGTGTGGCTCCTGAAGAGGGACAGCAGTCTTTTCAGTAGTTGCAGGCGTAACAGTCTGGAAGATTGACTTATCTGGCATTGTAACACTAACCAAAACGGCCTTGCTGTGCTGGTACTGCGAACGGCTGAAAGCAAGGGGAAACTACAGTCGTAATTTTTCCCCAGGGCATGGAGATTTACTGTGTGGTTAATTGATGAAGGCGTCCTCTTGAGTAAATCATTCTGGAGGTAAAATAGTCCCCCATTCGCATCTCAGGGCGGGGACTACTCAGGAGGATGTCGTTCTACGGAGTGGAGCGTGGAATGTCAGATCCCTTAATCGGTGACAGAAGGAACAAGACTTTTGGTAAAGTAAAAGAGGGTTATAAATACAAAGTCAAGCAGGGGTAATGCAGAAGTACGTCTAACAATGAATAAAGAAATAGGAGCGCGGGTAAGTTACTACCACAAGCATGGTGAACGCATTATTGTAGCCAAGATAGGCACGAAGCCCACGCCTACAACAGTACCACAAGTGATATGCCAACAAGTTCCACAGAGTGGAGCGGGGGATGTCAGATTCCTTAATCGGTGACAGAAGTAACAAGACTTTTGGTAAAGTAAAAGAGGGTTATAAATACAAAGTCAAACAGGGATAATGCAGAAGTATGTTTAACAATGAATAAAAAAATAGGAGCGCGGGTAAGTTACTACCACAATCATGGTGAACGCATTATTGTAGCCAAGATAGGCACGAAGCCCACGCCTACAACAGTACCACAAGTTTATATGCCAACTAGTTCCACAGATGATCAAGAGATAGAAGAAATGTACGATGAGATAAAAGAAATTATTCAGATAGTGAAAGGAGACAAAAATTTAATAGTCCAGGGGGACTGGAATTCGATAGTAGGAAAAGGAAGAGAAGGAAAAATAGTAGATGAATATAGAATGGGAGTAGGGAATAAAAGAGGAAGTCGCCTGGTAAATTACTCATAGCTAACACTTGGTTTAAGAATCATGAAAGAAGGTTGTATACATGGACGAGGCCTGGAGGCACGAGAAGGTTTCACATAGATTATGTAATGGTAAGGCAGAGGTTTTAAATTTTAAGACATTTCCGGGGGCAGATGTGAAGACTGACCACAATCGATTGGTTATAAATGTAGATTAAAACTGAAGAAACTGCAAAAAGATGGCAATTTAAGGAGATGGGACCTGGATTAACAGAAAGAACTAGTGATTGTAGAGAGTTTCAGAGAGAGCATTAGGGAACGATTAACAATAATGGGGGAAAGAAGTACAGTAGAAGAAGAATGAGTAGTAGCTTTGAGAGATGAAATAGTGAAGTCAGCCGAGGATCAAGTTGGTAAAAAGAGGAGGCCTAGTATAAGTCCTTGGGCAACAGATACGATACTGAATTTAATTCATGAAATTAGGAAATATAGAAATTCAGTAAATGAAGCAGGCAAAAAGGAATGTAAACGTCTCAAAAATGAGATCGACAGGAAGTGCAAAATGGCTAAGCGGGAATGGCTAGAGGACAATTGTAGGGCTGTAGAAGCACATCTCATTAGAGGTAAGACAGATAATGCCTATAGGACAATTAAAGAGACCTTTGGAGAAAAGAGAACCACTTGTAAGAATATCAAGAGCTCAGATGGAAAAGCAGTTCTAAACACAAAAGGGAAAGCAGAAGGGTGGATGGAGTATATAGAGGGTATATACAAGGGCGATGTACTTGAGGACAATATTATGGAAATGGCAGACGAAATAGATGAAGATGAAATGGAGGATATGATACTGCGTACAGAGTTTGACCGAGCACTGAAAGACGTAAGTCGAAACAAGGCCCCGGGAGTAGACGACATTCCATTTGAACTACGAACAGCCTTGAGAGGGGCAGCCATAACAAAATTCTACCATCTGGTGAGCAAGGTGTATGAGGCAGGCGAAATACCCTCAGACTTCAAGAAGAATATAATAATTCCAATGACAAAGAAAGCAGGTGTTGACAGGTGTGAAAATTACCGAACTATCAGTTTAATAAGTCACAGCTGCAAAATACTAACACGAATTCTTTACAGACGAATTTAAAAACTGCCAGAAGCCGACTTCGGGGAAGATCAGTTTGTATTCCGCAGAAATGTTGGAACACGTGAGGCAATACTGACCGTACGAGTTATCTTAGAAGATAGATTAAGGAAAGGCAAACCTACATTTCTAGCGTTTGTAGACATAGAGAAAGCTTTTGACAATGTTAACAGGAATACTCTTGTCAAATTCTGGGGTAAATACAGGGGTTAAATAAAGGGAGCGAAAATCTATTAACAATTTGTACAGAAACGATATGGCAATTATAAGAGTCGAGGGACACGAAAGGGAAGCAGTGGTTGAGAAGGAGGTGAGACAGGGTTGTAGCCCATATCCGATGTTATACAATATTGTATATTGAGCCAGCAGTAATGGAAAGAAAAGAAAAATTTGAAGTAGGAATTAAAATCCAAAGAGAAGAAATAAAAACTTTGAGGTTTGCAGATGACATCGAAATTCTGTCAGGGACAGCAAAGGACCTGGAAGAGCAGTTGAACGGAATGGACATTGTCTTGAATGGAGGATGTAAGATGAACATCAACAAAAGCAAAACGAGGGTAATGGAATGTAGTCGAATTAAATCGGCTGATGCTGAGGAAATTAGATTAGGAAATGAGACACTTAGAGTAGTAGATGAGTTTTGCTATTTGGGGAGTAAACTAACTGATGATGGTCGAAGTAGAGAGGATATAAAATGTAGACCGGAAATGGAAAGGAAAAGCGTTTCTGAAGAAGAGAAATTTGTTATCATAGAGTATAGATTTGAGCTCCAGGAAGTCCTTTCTGAAAGTATTAGTATGGAGCGTAGCCATGTATGGAAGTGAAACATGGACGACAAATAGTTTAGACTAGAAGAGAATAGTAGCTTTCGAAATGTGGTGCAACAGGAGAATGCTGAAGATTAGATGGGTAGGTCACGTAACTAATGAGGAGGTACTGAATACAATTGGGGAGAAGAGGAATTTTATGACACATCTTGACTAGAAGGGATCGGCTTGTAAGACACGTTCTGAGGCATCAAGGGATCACTAATTTTAGCAATGGACGGAAGCGTGGAGGCAAGAATTCGTAGAGGGAGACCGAGAGATAAATACACTAAGCAAATTCAGAAGGGCGTAGGTTGCAGTAGTTACTTGCAGATGAAGAAGCTTGCACAGGATAGAGTATCATGGAGATCTGCATCAAACCATTCTCTGGACTGAATACCACAACAACAAGAACCTACATAAATTAAAATGTTATGTGTCCCCAACACACTACCTATAATGAGGGTAAGACACACGGGGTGGGAACACCAAAAGCCCATTAGTAACTCCAACACGGTGCAGGAAAGCTGTTGGCATCCAACAGAGCTTCCAGTCGTCTCGGAATGGATAAATACAGATACTGTATGGTTTTCGAGCGACTGCTACAGGATACGTCCTGCAAAATAGTGGGAATTTCAGGTAGTGATGATGGAGGTGGATACCGATCAAGCATCCTTCTCTCCAAAGTAGGCCATAAAGGCTCGGTAACTTTGACATCTTATGACCGGCGGCCAGGGGAAATTCGTTAGTCCATCCTCGTGTTCACAAAAGCAGTCCTGGACGATGCGAGCTGTGTGGACAAGCCTCTGCTGGTTGTCCCTAGCGACAGCACTTTATGAAACTGAAAGAATGTGTCTGGGAGCTGAAATGTCTAAGGACTGTGCAATGATAACCACTACAAACCAATTTCACTTTGTTTGATATGCTTGAAGCACAGACTAAACAAACATTTCTACAATTTGCCTCTCCTGCTATCCCAAAGCCGCCAATAACATTTTTTTCTTGTTCTTCTCTTTGCAGTGGAACTGCCATTTATACTGTTTACATCTATTTTGTTAGTAGTCGGCCATGTACTATAAATTTTACATCCTTAAAGCAAAAATTGTCAACCAGAACTCCACCGAAAATATTTTGGAGTTTTTTCAGGGATATAAGCTGAGTATTTTGACGTGAGAGAATCGATATCTCCGGTGGTTCGTTGCCGAGTGATAATGTAACTGTGACTTATTCGGTTTGTTACTGCTGTTACCTTCGATTCTGTGAAAATACCTTTATCATATCTACAAAGAGGATAGTGTGAAATCATTCTAACGGAAAAAAGGTCCGGTTTTTGGTAGACGCATTCGTACAGTTCCAAAGTACTGTAATACGGATGCTGTCGCTGCAGGAAGAGATTAATTTGACGTCGTTGTGGCGATCTTCCATAGCATTCGCCTACCTCTACATCTGCATGATTACTCTGCAATTTACAGTTAAGTGTTTGGCACAGGATTCATACAATCTTTTTCATACTGTTACTCGGCCTTCCCGCTCTGGAATAGCACATAGAAAAATTAACACCTAAATATTTCAATGATAACTGTGATTTCTCTTGTTTTATTACGAAGGTCATATCTTCCTGTGTAGCAGGCAGTCAACAAAATATTAAAACAGTCGGGGGATGTTCTCATGATTGCCACTCAAATTCGATTGTCAGTATCCGTAAAATTATCTCCCCTATTTCCTGTAATACTAACAGAGCTGTTCATCTTTCAACTTTTTGAATGTCCTCCTTAAATCCTATCTGATAAGGATACCATACCGGGCAGCAATGCTCTATAAGAGAAAGGACAAGTGCAGTATCAGCAGTCTCTTTAGCAGATTTTTTCCTGCTTGTTCTGACAACAAAATACAATCCTTGGCTCACCTTCGCCACAACATTTTCTGTTCGATGGCTTCAGGTTAAATTGTTTATAACTGTAGCCATTACGAGTTTAGTTAAATCTACAACCTTTAAATCTGTTTTGTTGTATAACCGAAATTTAATGGAATTCATTTAGAATTCACGTGAAAGACCTAACACTTTTTATCATTTAGGGTAAACTGCCACTTTTCACACCAAGCAGACACCTTGTATAAATCACTTTGCAGTTCGTTTGGTCTTCATGTGACTTTATTGGAGGGTAAATGACAGCGTCATCTGCTATCAATCAAATCTAAGGGCTGCTTAGCTATCTCCTACACACACGAGGTGCATATCAATTAACCTTCCATTTGTAACGTGTCCACACAACTTTATCACTATTACCGTACAACTAACGCTGCCAGGAAAGCAAACTCGAGACAGAAGTCAGCAATGCTGAATGTAAACTTGAGGGCGAAGAGTTAAATGGGCATTACTGTTGTCAACAGCAAATAAAGCGACCAAAATGAACAAATTCGTTTTCAGAGATGAAACACAGTGCATACTGTCGACAATGGCGCTGTTGCAAAGATATTTTCAGTGCATTACAGATTAAAAAATCAATCAGTATAAGGACATACATTTACTCTGCAATGAGGCACCAGAAACAACGGTCCCTTATAAGAAAACATTCACGAAATACCCCCGAACAATATTTTGGTCGGTGGAATTCAGGTTCAACCTTTACATGTCCAGGGAATGAAAGTGGAGGACTATACAACACGAGCACTTCCTTTACTGGAAGGATCGAATCTACCCATACGCTTCTTTGCTACAGCGCAGCGGCATCGCTGACGGGTCTGTCCATCGTTCTACGAGGGAGAGATTGGCGCCTGAAGATCTTTCGGCGCGAAAGAGTGAGTGAGTCGAGCCTGAGCAAGCCTGCGGGGTAGGTTCCAGGAGGTCTTGTTCCGTACAGCCCAAGGAAAGTTGAAGTATTTTGTGGAAATAAAGTCGCCTCAGAGTTAAAACGCGAGTAGAACGCGTATGTCGTTGAGCAATGTGAGATTTGGAAGCTCTGATGTGAATTTCGTATCGAGGGAACTGTTACGCAATGAAAAGGCGATAGTACAGTAATGAGCCAGGAATGGTGAAGTCATACAGGCTCGTGATAAATGAGTCACTGCGTGTGTTGCGCCAGTGCAATCAGAATTAGTAGGGATGTGTCATATGAATTTAAAATTAAATAAAATTAACAGTACTGTACAAAAGTGTTCAAATATTAAGACCTCCTTTTATTAATAGAATAATCTGAATCAGAATCATAGGATAGCAGGGGAGAACAGGTAGGGAATGCGTCATAGGTCCATCTGAACTTTATCGGAGATGTACTTTGGGAGAAACAAGCTGCTTATTAATGTCCGATGCCTAATTTTCCTAACTAGCCCGTCTGCAGCTTGTATTAATTAACTATATTCGCTAATAATAGCATTAAAATAGTAGAGGACCTTACATAGGAAGGGAAGATTAGCGTTTAACGTGGGGGCGTACATAGTCTGTACAATACTATTTAAAGCACTGCATACTCCAAATATAATTTCCGGTGTCGGCGCAGTTCACCAAGTTCACTCGAGAATGTGTTGTGAGTTCTAACAACACTCGTATTTAGCTCTGTGAAATTTAACAAAAAAAAAAAAAATGGCTCTGAGCACATCTCAGGTCATCAGTCCCCTAGAACTTAGAACTACTTAAACCTAACTAACCTAAGGACATCACACACATCCATGCCCGAGGCAGGATTCGAACCTGCGAGCGCAGCAGTCTCGCGGTTCCGGACTGAAGCGCCTAGAAGCGCACGGCCACCACGGCCGACTACAATTTAACATGCAGAACTGGTTAGAAGTAACCAAAACATGTATCTTCTGGGATAATTTGCAATCAGAACATCGGGCCTTATCTAGTCCGAAACCGACTATCAGCGCCGATCTACCTCATTTTTCTCGGAGATGTTTTTCCTATTGGACGGGATGAGGTCCTACTAAAGGTTCGTCGGATGATGTGCCTAAAAGCGACAAAACTCCAGTTCATTTTGCTGCAGATATGTAGCACTACCTAGCAGCAGCACGGTCACCCTGGCCACAAGTTCTTACATTTAATTTTCGGAAGACTACAACATATGCTCCTGCTACGCTGCCCTTATTTCAGCAAGTGCTTCAGTCTCTAAGCCACAGGTATACTTGTTGCAATCGTTTACACCCCAAAAATATCAGGCAGCACATTTCGTGACATTATATGCTCATCCCTCTGATCCTAATCTTGAAGCTCCGAAAGTTCCTCACCGATTGCTCTCAAATTTTGACACAACGTTGCATTTGAATACGCGCGTGGTTTTATATACCTAATGGAGTGTCATGTAGTGCATAAATATGTATACATATATAATATATAAAGGAGATACATTGTTAGCAAACATCTAATGTTAGTTTGTTCAATATATATACGATATTTTGCACTCAGATTTTGAACAAACTAACATAAGATGTTTGCTAACAATGTGTCCGATTGATCAGGCCGTGGTCGTCTACGCTATGAAACTGATTCTCCTCTCCCTATCGACTGGTCACGGCAAACTTCCGATATATAAAACATTCTGTTATAAAGATCACATTGCTACTCTCTTTATACAAGGCGATAAGTTCCAATCGCAGTTTGTGAATATTTTCAGCTTTCATGATAACAGACCAAAAGGAACATACATGAAAGATCAGTGGATTAAAATACTACTTCCTAGAATAAAATATTCACAGTACACGTAGCCGTTACCACACTAATTCGGCAGTTCATTAAACCACAATTTACCTTAATACTGTACAATCTACGCGGATTAGCACGGGACTATACATCCGTATGGTCCACTTAGTGGAACACGCTAGTAGAGCCCTTGTATTTAGAGCAGCAGAGGAGAACGACTGGCTAGATAGTAACAGAAAGAAACATAACATTAAAAATTGCGTGAAGTACTTTTGGGTGAATTAAATAATGTTTTCAAAGCTTATTTTCGGATTTATCTGCAACCAGTTTTGACCAACGTCGAAGAGATGTGGATTTCTAATGCCAAAGTCGTACAAAATTGATGGTTTTTCCGCAACAATGAAGATACTGAAACTTATTTGCACATTAAAAGTATGTGCCGGACTAGGACTCGAATTCGAAGTCGTGCTTAGGATGGCTCATTCGATAAAACAGTTATCAGTGCATAAAGAGACAGGAGTTAAAGATAATATTATGACCGAAATGAAAATTATTTGTAGGTAGCCAGGACTCCTAGTCAGATGAACGAAAAGTAGAGAGACGTTAGAGGTTTTTCATAGAATGTAAGAGTTAAGAAAAGCCTGAGACAATAACGAAAAGGAAGATGCGCAGAAAACAAAATTAGAAAACGTCCAGGAGTAAAACGCGCATACATGGCTTAAAAGCATATTACGTGAATAAGTCTGGGAGATGCATCCATGCAGAAGTGGGTGATGATCTGCTAATTATCATAATCAGCAGCATATTGAATTATTTCCGGGGGATGACAAACCTGTTCGTGTAAGTACTGCTCGTGCGCGGTAGCGTAACGGCAGAGACGCGCACAGGCTGCAGTGTCGTTGCCCACTAGTTTGAAGGCCACGGCATCAGGTGTCAGCGCTGTGACGTAAGCGGTGGAGTTACGGGTAACGCTCGCAAGACACTTCAGGCTCCGAGCACCTGCCGCCAGGTGCTGCCCCGCGGGACGAGGTCACCGCGTCAAATTCCACTAGTACCACCGCGAGATACTCCATCCAGGTGAAGCAAGAGACGGCGTTTGTTACCGGCGACTGTAAACCTATTTGCCGAACCGTCATCAAGATCAAGGGCACACATTCTTCTTGCCTTCACTGCAGATCTTTCCTACACAGCTCCAGATGCGGTCCGCACTAGTTTTCTAGGAAAACTAGTTTGCAGCATTTTCAGAGTCCCAGTAACCTCTTGACTACCTGCCCACATTTACCAACGCAGAAACAATGTAAAACCTTTCTGATCTCAAGGCAAAGTACTCCGCTGCGCCAAAAATACCTCAATACAGGGACAAACTAACCAACGAACGAGAAAACCTGACCACTGTCCCCTAACAAATCCAATCCGTTTTAAAACAATATCATAAACTGCAATCCACATCCCTATACAGGGTGAGTCGCGCAAGACGTAACACCCCCTTTATTCCGGGGGCGATTGCACGTATTGGCAAGCGGTTTCCCGACGAATCATACCGGACTATGGGGCACATACGTTGGTACATCCACAATAATCACAACGTTTATATTGACCGAGATAATGAAGCAAGTACATGTTTCTTAAATGGGACGCTATACTTTTTTTACCATCATTCGAACGCTCTTGAAAAGACGCGTATAGTGATGTAACGCACGTTGCTATTGTGATTCAAACTTTGCTTAAAAGACGCTGGGAAATGTTGTACGACTGAAGGTCAAGGCGGTCGAAAGAGGCTGCAGACTGTAAACACGTCTCGCGCGACCTGCAGGCCGAGTTCCCGTGCTCTATGCAGCATGCACGGCCTACTGTACGTAGGTAAATCCTCATTTCCCAGCGTCTCTTAAGCAAAGTTTGAATCACAATAACAATATGCGTTACATCACTATACGCGTCTTTTCAAGAGCGTTCGAATGATGGTAAAAAAAGTATAGCGTGTCATTTAAAAAACATGAACTTGCCTCATAATCTCGGTCAAAATAAACGTTGTGATTATTGTGCATGTACAAAAGTATGTGCCCCATAGTCGGCTTTGATTAGCCGAACAACGCTTGTCGATACGTGCAATCACACCCGGAATAAAGGGGGTGTTACGTCTTACGCGACTCATTCTGTATAATGGCCGTCACTTATTACATCCACCTGCTTTTATCATCATCCAGCAAAACCTGGAATCTTATCCCCTTCCTCCAAACTGACACACAATATCCTACCTTGCATTCTAAATTACTATGTAACGGCTGTAAGACCTCATCCACCTATCCTTGGCTTCCCATAAAAACCGAAATGTTGTTCACATTCTCCAAATCGACACACCACCTTATCTGCTCAAATTCTTACGTCCCACTCACACCGCTGTTCTC
This sequence comes from Schistocerca serialis cubense, assembly GCF_023864345.2. Classification (NCBI taxonomy): domain Eukaryota; kingdom Metazoa; phylum Arthropoda; class Insecta; order Orthoptera; family Acrididae; genus Schistocerca; species Schistocerca serialis. The sequence continues at coordinate 780,494,724 of NC_064639.1, read as the reverse complement.
CAGACATCCATCCATTTTAGCGACCTCATAGCTTTCAACAAACAATTTCACTGCCCAGTGCTCATATATCATTTCTTTCTCTCCGCCCCGTCCCCCCTCACCGTCCCGTTCCGTCTCCTCCCCGTTCAATCCCAATCCGTCCTTGTCATGAACACCATCTTTCAAAACCACTGCACCCAATCTCCATCGCACATATAGTCACATCTGTTCTCCTGCCCCAATCCTTGTAAATTGGTATCTGACAGTTCTTTTCATCAGCTCTCTACCTCTAACATCAGACTCCCCTACCCATACTTCATTGTTTCACTCTTTTCCCCTTGATATCACGATCCGATTCCAACCCGCTCTCTACCTGAAGACGGCCATACACTTATCTATTAGCCAAATTATAGCATAAGATCAGCGGCATAACATTATACAAACCGTAAACATCCCTTTACAGTCACATGTTTCAGTAACACCATGTTTCATCTACATGAGTATTCTGCTATTCACAACTAAATGCATCGGACAGGGTTCACCTAACCACTTCCACACTATTTCTCCACCTCTCGAACAGCGCGCGGAAGAAACGAACATTTAAATCCTTTCGTGGGAGCTCTGATTTCTCTCATTATATTAAAACTAGTTTAGCGCCCGCTGCTTCGCTCGTGTAGACTGTATAGTCTGCAGAGATATTTTTGTTTGTTTTTATTTAATCGGATTTTCACGTTGTTCACAAATTGGAACACCTTCTAAGCTTTTCACGCTAATTAAGGACTTATAAGCGTGGTCTTTTCCAAATGAACTTCTGAGCAAAAAGCGATTCTGGTCACTGAAGTCTTTCTTAATCATGCATTTTGCTTTCTTTTGGAGATATTTCCATAGCAACTTTCACCTCCTAACAAATATTTCTTTATATCTAACGGAGAAGTGTAATAACAACTTTCATAAATTTAGCTTTATATTTTTTCAATGTAACGAACTATTTTATTAAAAATTTTTATTCTCTATTGCTCTCTCTTAGGGGCTGAGTTCCCAGAAACACTAAAACACTTGGTTTCTTTTTCTTTTTTTTTGCAGCAGAGAATACTAACACTATTTGTCATACTTGTAGCCTTAAGAATCCTTCAGTAGTTTTTCAGTAATTATTTATTTTCAAAACACGTTTACCCACTATTTTACTCTCTTAGTGGCTGAGTTTTCAAATATGCTGAAACATGTATTTCTTTTATTTTCTGACTGAGAAACCAAATACCAGTTTTCGTAGTTATAGCTTCAAAAGTTCCTTAGTAGCGACTTACTTTCAAAAAGCCTCTCATCCACTATTTCGTCCCCTTACAATGGAATTTCGGACAATCCTTTCTTAAGTTATGCACACAGAATAAGATCCACACTCTCTTCATACTTCAAGTTTCTATCCTTAGCGGTTTGGGCTGGACAATGGTGATTTAGTGAATCTGTCTACCCCCATTTCACCTCCTTAGGGACTGAACATCCAAAAACAGCGACATTTGTATATTTTCATCTCTAACCGAGAAGCCAAACAGCAACTTTCAAAGGTCTAACTTTAAAAATGGTTTCGCTGTGAAATATTTTCATAAAACGTTTCATCCCCTATTTAACCCCCTTATGGGTTGAATTTCCAAAAGCAGTGACATGCGTTTGTTTTATTTATAACAGAAAAGCCAAACGCAAATTTTCATAAGTTTAGTTTCAAAAATGCTTGCACAATGAAATATTTCCATAAAAACTTTCCTCCCCCGTTTCACCCTCACAGGAGTTGAATTTCCAGAAACAGTGATTCACGTATTTTTTTATTTCTAACCCGGAAGCCAAATTTAAATTTTCATAGATTTAGTTTTAAAAATGGTTTCATAGTAAAACATTTTCATAAAAGGACTCATCTCCTATTTCACCCGATTCATCTATGTGATCGTTCCAGTTAAAATTGTTCGTAGCTGTAATTCCCAGATATTTATTTAAACTGACAGCCTTTAGATTCGTCTGATTCATCGTGTAATCAAAATTTAACGGATTCCTTAAAGTACTCATGTGTACTGTAAGTGTATTGTCATATCGCTGGCTTAGTTGTGGAGTATCTTTGCGGGCAGCCGCGCCTGTCGAGCCGAGCGCGGGACACGGAACTGTTATATTGAGTAGTGTGCAGCTCTGCATGTGAGAGGCACTGTTAACATGGAAGTTGAAGTGTTGCTACAAGTGTTATTACAGTAAAATCATAAATAAGTAAATGATTCAGAGGAAAGTGCGTCAAGAAGTAATTTAAAAATGAGCAGTGCTGCTGATACCGGATTTGTGTATCCTCTCGTTGCGTGTCGTACCATACAGTATCAACCATCCGCGCCGTGTTCGGTCTCCCAGAATGAACTGATGTGAATCATTAGAAATTATTCACCATAAAAAAGCGCACCCAAGTGCCAGCGTTTTGTAGCGAGCGTGAGAATGTGCGTTCGATCATCGTTTCCTCATTATCAACAATCAACCGCGCCGCGACGGTTACGCGCACGCTCGTACAACTGAGAACTGTGAACTGTAAATTTAACCTTGTAAACAGTGATAAAATTTATTACTAGTGTATCCTCTCGTTGCGTGTCGTACCATACAGTATCAACCATCCGCGCCGTGTTCGGTCTCCCAGAATGAACTGATGTGAATCATTAGAAATTATTCACCATAAAAAAGCGCACCCAAGTGCCAGCGTTTTGTAGCGAGCGTGAGAATGTGCGTTCGATCATCGTTTCCTTATTATCAACAATCAACCGCGCCGCGACGGTTACGCGCACGCTCGTACAACTGAGAACTGTGAACTGTAAATTTAACCTTGTAAACAGTGATAAAATTTATTACTAGTGTCAAAGAGGACAGATACCAAATATCTGTGTATGCGTGACGAGCGTAAGAACTTTCGTGCGACCATTCGGCTTCCGCATCATCAACAACCACCCGCGCCGTGTTCGGTACGCGTACGCTCGTCCAAGTGCCAGTTGGGACAAACATTTACGACTTATAGTGTGAACAGTACAACCTGAGATTTTCCTTTAATCGTCTCAGAATATATTTGTTCGTACCAGACGCAGAACAGTGTTGTGTTTTGACGCTGAGTGGCTCCCCTAACTCGCTTGCATATTTCGATAGATAATTCCAGGCAAGCCAGCAGCAGTGTGGAGCAGAACAGTACGGCCGCCGCGGGATTATCAGGTACGTGGTGCGGACAGAGCGCACGGTCAAGCAACAACAGTCCGAAACGACAAACGGCTACAGTAAAAGGGTCCCCCAACCATTTTTACTCCCGGGAATGTTAAAGTACGACCTCACATTTTTCATTTTTTAGGATCAACAGCCACATTTCGCAGCATACGGATACCTTGTCTAAATGATTTTGCAATTGTTTTCCATCTTCTGAAGACTTTACTAGACGGTAATTGACAGCATCACCCGCTAATAATCTATTTGGATTGTCTCCTAAATTGTTAATATAGATCAGGAATAGCAGAGGGTCTATAACAGCTCCTTGGGGAACACCAGATATCGCTTATGTTTAACTCGATGATTTTCCGTTAGTTACCGCCAACTGTGACCTTCCAGACATTTAATCACAAATCCATTCTCACTATGAGGCAATAATGCACATGCACACAATTTAATTACCACCCGCTTGTGAGGAACGGTATCAAAAGCATTTTTGAGATCCGCTGTCAATAACACTCATTACCTCGTGAGAATAAACAGTTAGTCGTGTTTCAAGAGAACGATATTTCCTGAATTCGTGCTGACTGTCAGTCAACAGATCGTTTCCCTCAAGGTAATTCATAATAAGATATTGCATCACCTGTGTTGTAAAGAAGAATGACGTAATGTTCCTTTGGACATGCACATGCAATATCGTATTTATCCGCCGATACCAGGCAGCTAGCTTCAATTAAAATGTCCTCCCTTGTACGGGAATTACAGAATGTGTATACGAATAGGGTCTGTGACACAGGAAAGACTGCATATGGAAGTTCGGGTGTGGCCTTGAGTCGTACGCGGATAGTCAAAGCATTAAGACGACCACTCGCGTAAGGCGAGGGATCCGGGTTCGAGTCCCGGTCCGGCACAAATTTTCATTGTCGTCATTCCCTTACGCAACTGATTGTTGTTCGTATTCGCAACTGTGAATGCATTCTATCTAATTCACGAAGTTCGAACATAGTATACGTTCCAAAAAACTACTGCAAATCGATGTCATCGGGTTACTACTACTTCCTTCCTTCAGCACTGCTGCGACCTGTGCAACTTTCCCCTTTCCAGTATTTAGATATGGATCTTCCGTTGAACTGTTAAATACAGAATTACTGCATCAGTGTACTCTGAAAGAACCCTAATTGGTATACAATCTGAAACGGTCGAGTTGGGGTTTACTAAGCGATTTAGGCTATTATGCTACACCGAGGACATCTACTTCTAAGTTACTTATTTTGACAGCAATTCTTGATTCGAATTCTGGAAAGATTTCTTTGTGTTCTTTGGTGAATAACCGGAAAACCGTATGTAGTAACTCCGCTTTAGTGACACTGTCTTCAATAACATAACCATTGTTATCGTGCAGTGAAGATATTGATTGCATATTTCCATTGGTGTACGTCACGAACGACCAGAATCTCTCTGGATTTTCTGACAGATTTCTGAACAAAGTTTCGTTGTGGAAACTATTAAAAGCAGCTCGCATTGACGTTCACGCTAAATTTCGCGCTTCTGTAAAACATAGGCTATTTTGGGCACTTTGCGTTCTTTTGAACATGGCACTCTTTTTTTTCATTGCTTCTGCGATAGTGTTCTAACCTGTTTCGTGTACCATCAGGAATCAGTTACATTTTTTACTAGTTTACTTGATATAAATTTCACAACTGCTGGCCCGCATCTCGTGGTCGTGCGGTAGCGTTCTCGCTTCCCACGCCCGGGTTCCCTGGTTCGATTCCCGGCGGGGTCAGGGATTTTCTCTGCCTCGTGATGGCTGGGTGTTGCGTGATGTCCTTAGGTTAGTTAGGTTTAAGTAGTTCTACGTTCTAGGGGACTGATGACCATAGATGTTAAGTCCCATAGTGCTCAGAGCCATTTGAACCATTTTCACAACTGCTGTCGAAACTACTTCTTTGAATGTAAGCCACATCTGTCTACACTTTTATAGTTAGTTCGGAAGGAATGGAGGCTTTCCCTTAGGAAGACGTCAATTTAACATTTATCTGCATTTTTAAATAGTTATATTTTGTATTTATTTTTGTGGGTTTGCGTGATGCAGTATTTAGTCTCTTTACAACATCCTTGTAGTCATGAATCCCTTTATCCATCACAATGGTCCCTATTTGCTCGGGATTAGTTGTTGCTAAGAGGTCGAATATGTTTCTGCAACCATTTAAACTTTCAGAGAAAGGATTTAGTATGATTTAGGGAGATTTTTTAAGCTGGATTTTAAATGTGGATTTTCGCCAACATATCGAGGATAGGCTGAAGTCACCAGTATAATTTTACGAGTTTGGTACCTTCTTGAAATAAGACTCAAGTCTTCTTTGAACCGTTCAGCAACTGTATCATCTGAATCTGGAGGTAGGTAGCCAATTAGCAATATATTCCAGTTGTCAGGCACAGCCTCTGCTCATAATAACTCACAGGAATTCTCTGATTCAATTGTGTTACAAGATATACCGCTTATAACAAAAACAAACATGCCGCTACCAACTGTATTTAATCTGTCCTTTCTTGAACACCGTAGGTTCTTTCTAAAAATGTCGGCTGAATTTATCTCCAGCTTTAGCTAGTTTTCGGTACAAGGTCTGTTCAAAAAGTTACGGAGCATAACTTAGAACTACTTAAATCCAACCAACCTAAGGACATACACACATCCATGCCCGAGGCAGGATTCGAACCTGCGACCGTAGTGGTCACGCGGTTCCAGACTGTAGCGCCTAGAACCGCACGGCCACACCGGCCGGCTCATTGTTGGATGTGCGTTAGTTATTGTTAAGTGCTTTATTGAGTAGAACCTTGTATCGCACAGTTTGCGAGTTTCGAGTGGCCGGGTTAGAGAACCAACGCGTCCGCATTAAATTTTGCTTGAAACTCAAGAAACCCTTTACAGAGACACACAGAATGATGCAGGAAGGCTACGGTGATGAGTGCGTAAGCCGTACTCGATGTTGCTAACGGTTCAGTTGGTTTAAAAGTGGCCAGACGGAAGTTAAATATGGCTATCGTTCAGGACACCCTTCGACGTCTCTTACGACTCTCATGTCAGGAACGTCAACGAAATGCACGTGCCATTCGAAGACTGACCGTCCGGGATATTGCAGAAGAATGTAACATTTCGGTTGTATCATGTCGTGAAATGCTGACACCGCATCTTGGAATGCATCGTGTTGCTGTCAGATTCGTTCCACGGTTCATGAGTCAAGACCTTCGTCTCGCAGTCTGCGAAGAGCTTTTGGATTGCGCAGATGAGAACGAGATGTTCCCTAAGGGAATCATAACTGGCAATGAGACGTGGGTCTGCGGTTATGATGCTGAGACCAAGGTTCAATCTTCGCAAAGATTCTTCAAGACAAAGAAAACCTCGTCAGGTCAGGTCAAATGTCAAAGCCGTGATGATAGTTTTCTTTGACTTCGAAGGATTAGTTCATCACGAATTCGTGCCACAGGGACAAATTGGTAATCGAGGGCACTATCGGGAGTGTGTTGCGACGTCTGCGAAAAAATGTGAGAAGGAAGTGGCTTGAAATGTGGTCAGACAGTTCCTTGTTCTCGCAGCGCGGTAACGTACCCTCATATTCATCCCTGTTGGTGGGTGATTATTGCACAAAACACGAAATCACTGTGCTGTCTAATCCTCCGTACTCAGCAGACCTGTCTGTGCGGACTTTTTTTTTTTTATTTGTGAAGATGAAAACCCCGTTGAAAGAACGAAGGTTTGCAACGATAGACGAGATAAACGAAAATTCGCAGACATGGAAACGGCGTTGGGAGAGGTGTATCAATTTTGGATGAGAGAATTTGAAAGAGACCATGCACAATAAGCAGAAGATAAGCGTAGAAAAATTTTGTGGACAAAGTTCCAGTTTTTTTGAACAGTAATACCTGTAACGATTGGTGTTTCGCTGCTACTGTCAGCTGCTGGTGCCCTTTTTTTAGTCTCAGTTTCAGTCATATTGAAAATCTGTAGGGCTAAAGAGCAGCCAGACTCTCCTACAAATCTCCTTCTGTCTCTACCCCTCCCTCTCCTTCTCTCTCTCTCTCTCTCTCTCTCTCTCTCTAGCATAGTATGCTCAAAATCGTCTTCCTGAGATTCTTTTTTTTTCCCGTTCTTCTAAATCGCTACATACAGAGCGCTAGGGGTATATGTGATATGTGTAGATACGTTTATTGGTGACTTAGGACACTGTGCTGAATAACATTACATCTGGATTTGCTTCATTTACAGACTGAAGTATTAGAAGTAGTATGTTTTCAGATTGGTTAGTAAAAATGTTCAAATGTGTGTGAAATCTTTTGGGACTTAATTGCTAGGGTCATCAGTCCCTAAGCTTACACACTACTTAACCTAAATTATTCTAAGGACAAACACACACACACCCATGCCCGAGAGAGGACTCTAACCTCCTCCGGGACCAGCCGCACAGTCCATGACTGCAGCGCCTTAGACCGCTCGGCTAATACCTCTAAGTATATGTCACAAGCGCAAGGCATTATCTTTTGTTTTAGCCTTGGCAGCACGTCAGGAGCGAAGTGTGGTCGTGTGGACGCAAAACAGTTAGTCTTTAGTTGATGATGCAGTTACGACCGTGCAAAAAACATCTGACAGAAAATAATGTGTTGTGTCTGCAGGAAGACTAACACACTGAAATGGGTACAAGTTAAGGTACCAATGATCATAATATCTACACTTATAGTCCTAACACCCAGTATAGAGGCAACGACGATTCATTTCAGAAGGGTACTATCATTGATCTATAATGAGTTAAAAATGGAGATTTTGCCTTTGGCCTTCCTTGCACTTTACTAATATGTAGATTAAATAAGCAAAGCGCAAGACACCTGAAATACAAATGAAAGCATTAGTTGCATCCAATAATAACAATCATAACGTATGTTCGCATCAAAAGGATGTGTTGTTAATAAATTTTAGATCTTTTCATGCTGCTTGCAGCGACCTCAAAGACATCCATATACTGTTACTTACAGACAAGTGATATTTATGAAATTCTGAATTTTTTATACTTAAAGTATATCGAATCACATTACAAAATTCGTGCTTTATCATACAAAGTTCAGACAGGTGGTGATTACGAACAGCGCTCTCGGCTAAAGTTCAAGTACATATAGGACGGGAAACTACCTAGCGAATCGTGCTCACATCCAAGTTCTGCAACGCGGAGCTATGAGTTCGGAAGAGGATTCAGATGAATTTTTAGATCGCACATTATATGTTTCACACGTAGATAAACTAAGAGAAACTATTCTCCTAGATGACATGGCCCATCGTATCGGCCAGAACATGAAGTCTGTTTGGTTGTAAAGAGTGGGAGGGGATTTCTAACCAAAGTGGTGAACGCCTTACTGGTCTACGTAAAACGTCGATCTTTGGCTTGCTTCACATATTTCTGCTTTAGTTGAATTTACCTCAGTTACAATTTGAATTGCTCTCTCTATCTCTCTCTGTTCTATTTTACAGTGACCTGTCCAGAAATTAAGTGCATAAATGAATAAAAGTATTCGAAAACCTTTATTTAACTTCGTTCTTCTCCTCTTGAAACGTCCCCTTAGAAAAATTATTGAATTAATGTGCTGATAAATCTCTTACATTATTTGATTTTCAAACAGTTGAGCAAAACTGAACATACTCAGAAATTTCGCTCCTTACCTATTCTGATCAACACTAAACTTACACACAACATTTTTTTAGCGCAATGCAATCTGACTTTCAACAACCCCTACAAAAGAATGGCCCTGACTAACATTAACCTATACCTTTCACAAATCACTTACCTTGCAAAAATCTTCGTTACTCGAACTACTGCAATACAGCGAGCGCCACTACTGCCACCTAAATAAAAGATTCGAACTACTGAAGGCAATAACTACTGATATGCATAGTTAGCAAATGAAAGATTTTGATAGAGAACAAACAATGTATTTACCTTAATAGTGTTCAAAAGTCATAATATATATAGCAGTTCATGACATCCATTCTTACAAATGTACTGTTTCTGATGGACACACGCCCAGATCATCCGCTCTCAAAAATCCGCCATCTCACTTCCCCACATCCACCACTGCTGGCGGCTCACCTCCAACTGCGCAACGCTACGCTCTTTTAACAGCCAACTGCCCAACACTACAATGGCGAATATTGCAACAATGCTGACCAGCCTCAGACTGCACACAGCACAGTCAGTGATTTTCATATAGAGCGCTACGTGGCGTTACCAATATAAAAACCTAAACAGCCTACTTACACTCTGTATACCGTAAGTCTTTCAGGTACGAATAACATAACAGTTTAATTATTTCTAAATGTATATTTATTAATTTTCAAACATTCACCTCCATAGCTGAGTGGACGAGCCCATGACAGAACAGCAACGGAACGACACACCGCGTAACACGTCATACGAGAACGTGAACAACGGCGAAGGGCTTTAATACAGGCCATAGTTAGTGCAGACGATCGTCGCCTCATCACGCAACGCGGTATAAGTGCAGCCTACTTCAACCATTACGTACGACTATTAGGTTCAATGTTTTGAGCCGACGACGGTGACAGGAGTCTCACGATTGGTTTGTGTCACTATTCCACAGGACATACAAGCTGAATTATTGTACGAAATTGCAGAAAAAGTAATGATCGACACCAAAGGTAAATGAGCCGTGGTAAATTTGCTGTTTTGGAGAGAGCGCCGCAGTGCGTAGTGTGAAGCAGTCGCCCTCCGTTTCTGGCGGTGGCGCCGCTGTGGCAATCGCAGCTTTGGTGTTTTCCTCTGGTAGGGGCGCTATGAGCTCGCTAGGCGGCGAGTCTGGTCAGTTGGTCAGCCGGATCAGTGTGGGGCAGTGCTAGTATGCGTTAGGCCGCCAGTCTGCTCGAGTTTGTTCAGGCAATGGTCATTGGCGGTTGGATCGATCGGTTGGGCGGTCGCGCACTGAGACACAAGATGACTTGTCCGTCTTGAGCATCGGCGCATGTGAGGTTGCCACGTCAGTCCAGTGGGCCGCGCCGTATAGCGAGGGGTAGTGGCTTCGCGGCCCACACGAGAGCAACAGGAGTCAACCCACGACATCGGTCTGGCCGGTGCGACATGCGACGCCGTGAGACGGGAGATCGGCGCGCCTTCATGCGTTCGTTGAAGCGGCTGGCAGCGGACGGTTCGGGTGAGCGTTTTGGGAGTGCTGTGCAAGGTCTTCGCCAGACATCGCAGCTTATTAGAAGTTAAGTGATTCGTGATATGTTGTTTCATTTACTTGTTACATTCTACTTGTTTTCTTGGTCAGTCTCTCGTTCCCAGCTTGCTCGTCTGTCTCTTGTCCGTATTTGTTAGACAGTGTAACCTCTCCACAAAAATTTAAAAAAAAAGACAATACTATATAGAAATGCTAATGGACATTGCGCTAAGTGTAACCTCTCCACTGAAATTTTAAAGACAGAAATAATAAATGAATAGGAGCCAAACGTAACCTCCCTAGCAATTAAATTTAATGACAATGACAGTGAGAATCACAATCTGACTCAAATATAAGTTCTTCACAAAAAAATTAAAGTCCATTCAGTGATAAGAAAATCTCAGTGATAATGATAATTCAATTAAACCGAAATATTTGTCTTTGGCCCTGTGCAAAAATCAGAATTAAATTCTTACCTCATTGTAACAGCTAGTCAAATTTCTGCTCTTATTCTTGCGCACGGCTTGGAGGAACTGCATTGCAAATAATAATATTCCTTTTTTTTATTATTTAACTGAAAACTGAAACTTTTCTTTAAGGGAAGTGGAACGAAATAGTTACTTCAATTAAATAAAATTTTTATGTAAAATTGCTTTTGAAATCAAAATTATTATTGGGGGCACTTGTTGAAAATTAGTTACAATAAATAAACTTTACATTATCCGATGATTATCTTAAGTAACAGTATACCTCATTCAGCATCTTGACCAGTGTTGGCGACAGACTACATCACACAACCGCACTGGGCTGCTACTACTGACCGACTGCTCTGCATGACGACTACAAGCGTACTGCACTGCACGACTACTACTAACAGACTGCTCGTAACACTCGCGCGGTCAAGCGCATACTAACCACGATAATAGGCTCTCTGGTCAAAGATTTTAACGTGCCTCACCATCGCTGCTACGTTACATACGTGTTTCATAACCCTCCACTGGGGGGGGGGGGGGGGGGGGGCAAAAATTTGGCAGCGATGGTGAGTCATTTGGACTTGCCAAGCGCGGCAAAATTTTTTCTTTAATTAATGAACTTTTACAATTTACAGAATATATAAATGTAGTACATAAATTAAATGTGGTGCACACGCACCGAGTACAAAATATATCAGACAAAGACAAGATGTGAGTACAAAACATAGTAGCAAATCAGAAAACTGTATATACAAATTATTTGACAGATAACAGAGTGCACACGCACAGAAAAAAAAATTCTGTAGCATTTTCAGAACAAATAAACAGAATGGCAAAAAAATCATGTTGACAAGTGATATGAGTGTACTCGCACTGGAGTTGAGAACATATCAGCAAATGACGAAATGTGTATACAATGAGTAAGAAATGACATAAGTGCATACGCACTGAAGTATTGAACATACAGAATGAGTACAAATCATATTGAAAAATGAGAAAAGTGCACAGGCACTGAAGTTCAGTAGAAAACATATTAACACCTAACATAAGTGCACATGCACTGTAGTTCAGAACATATCATCAAAATAAAAAATGTATATACAATACAAAAGACAAGAGTGCACATATACTGTACTTCAGAACAAATCGAAAAAATGTCTTTAGCATTTTCACAACAAATAAACATAATGGCAAAAAAAAACATGTCGACAAGTGCCATAAGTGTACTCGCACTGGAGTTCAGCGAATCGAAAAAAATGTATGACCCATGAACATAAATGATGTTAGCAAAAAAATTATTTTCACTATGTGACAAGAATTAGGATAGGAAAGGGAAGGATTGCATCATGGTTGTAGCACTTTAGATTGCACACAGCTGTTCTGAAAGTCCATATCTTTCCACAGAAGTACAACACCAAGTGACACAATTTGAAGTTCTTTTCCCATCAGAATTTATCAGCGTAGCCAAGACACTGAACTGTCGTAGTAATGTTCCATGTTTTCATTTTGGCAGTACATTAGGTACACCAAACAGTGGGACCATAATAACGTCTTCATCGCTCACGGTGGTGGACAGCACGTCGTGTCAACACCACGCTCTTACAAGGCACACCAACGTAGAATAAGTGCAAAACCAAATATAGTGCTCCATGATCACTAGGATAAACAGGACAAATGGACATTGCAGTAATTCAGGGTAGTTAGCTCATAAGGTAAAGGACATTAGTAGTTTGCGGCATTCATAGCCCAGTTATTGAACATTTCTGTACCAAGTATGTAGTATTACAGAAAAATGTTCATTAATTGTTTTACATAGAATCAGTAGCCTTCTTTTCCTAGTTACAAAGCATTATTAAATAATCGCATTCTTTTCCAGTTACAAAGTATAGCATAGTTAATTAATCATTTGTCATTCCAATAGTAATCTCATTCTTGTCCAGTTACAAAGCATAATTAATCACTTGTCATTTGAATATAGTAAGAATTATTAGCCTTCTCCTAATTACAAAGCATGATGAAACAATCACATTCTTTTCCAGTTACAAAGTATAGCATAGTTAATTAATCATTTGTCATTCCAATATAGTAAGAATCATTAGCCTTCTCCTAATTACAAAGTATTGTTAAACAATCGCATTCTTTTCCAGTTACAAAGCGTAATTAATCATTTGTCATTTGAATATAGTAAGAATTATTAGCCTTCTCCTAATTACAAAGCATTATGAAACAATCACATTCCTTTCCAATTACAAAGCATAGCATAATTAATTAATCATTTTCCAAGTGACATATTATTCATTGCTGTTCAGCATTACTCAGAACTTTCTCAAACTGGTATCACTATTTGGGACTGGTAATACATTTTTTTGTTAACAATGCATTGCGTTGGGATCGATAATTAATTGCTGAGGCATAAGACTATTTGCTTTTGACCTATTGCTGCAAATGAGGATAGGTAACGTCATTCGTCATGAGTCAGCTGTAGCAAGGTTATGTAACAAGGCAGTATATGTGATCACATTTATAAATAATAGACACAGATGGGTAAAAAATAAGAATGCAAGTACTAGAACAGATATAATAAGTAACAGGTTTAGTAAGTATCATGAAAAACTTCTCCTGAAAAAAAAATACAAAATGGATTATTGTCCTGAAAGAAGAAACGCACACTATGCTGAAAAGTAGTGAACTTCGAATTAACAGGTAGAGAAATATGTATAAAAAATGTGTTCCATAGCTGTCCTTTCCAAAACTTTCCGTCATCCTACTATGCAATATAACACCTGCTGTCAAAACAAACTGCAACAAATACTTAAACAACAACATAGCCTAAATACATAACTTCAACATTATCCTCATCTGTAAGGAAAAAAACTTCATTATCAATCACTTCATTATCCATATTATCATAACTTCATTATTATCATCACCTGTAAAGAAAAACTTCATTATTCATAATAGCATATTCTTCATCATTATTCATCAGCATTCATTATCATCTGCAAAAAATCACTTCATTACTCATTATACAACTATTCCTTATCTCTAGCATATTTCATCACTAAAACTAAGATGTGAAGTTCTGTCTGACAGCCTGCATCAATCACCTTGTATTCTGAAAGAAAAAATTAGTTAAGACTGCTATTCTACGATGAGTATAGTATATTCTTGTTAATGTTTGTTAACCCTGATCCATTTACTCTTCCTCATAAAGTTATTGCATCTTCTTTCGTTTATTCCGTAGGTGAAATTCCCATTTATGTTGAATTTATTTCTTACACGCATCATTTCTTTCTGAAATTGATAAACAAAGATTAATGTCTTGCATTTAAATCATATACCCACTAAATAATGACTGGTTTATGGTGACATAATTAACCATACAGCATAACATGACAGAAAACGTAATATGTCAAAAACATTGACAGTGTTCAGATGCAAAAATGTACACAGAATAATACAATGCAGCAGCAAAAAATGTAAAACAGTCACGATGTTGAGATGTCATAAGGCAAAAAAAATGTCAAAGTCGACTGGTGTGTGTTATATCTTAACTATTTCACAGTACATACAAACAAAACTGGAGTACAATCATATACACAAAAAAATGGAAAATGTGCACGGTCTGATATGTAACGACAAGAAAAGCGACCTCCTAACCTTACCTTGCCGGGCACTTGCCAAAAAAAAATGCGATAATCATCAGTAATTAGTCAGGTAAAATAATTGCATAAGTAAATGGCATCATAGTGTGTTGAATCATACAGCGGTTTCACTCAATAAACGGTTTAATGTTTGAGATATGGTGATTGCCTTTCGATTTTCTGGTTCTCAAAGTTTCGACGTGTACAACATTGGGGTGAGGGATGCTGCGAATCCGATATGGACCTGCGTATAGAAGTTCAAATTTACTGCACTTAACCTTTTATTTTGCTGGATAAATAGTGTGTACGTACTAATATCTTCTGTCCAACGTGAAAGTCGCGGCGTCTACAAACCTGTTTTTGCTGTTTTCTCCGGCGCTCTGCGGCACGTTTGATGTTATTCAGCGCAATGTCAATCATTTCGTGGTGTCTTAGTCGACGACATTTAGGGAAGTTTACTAATTCTTTAATTTTGTTTGGTGGTTCAACGTTTTTCAGTATAACAGACGGAGATAGCATAGTGGATTCATTTGGAATGGAATTAATTACATCTTGGAATGAGAGTATGTGTGTATCCCAATCAATATGTCTTTTGTGCCAGTATATTCGGCACAGTTTACCAATTTCTTTCATTAACCGTTCACAAGGGTTCGAAGAAGCATGGTACTTGGATATATAAATCGGAGAAATGTTTCTAGCTCGTAACATGCGTGTCCATACGCTACTACGAAATTGAGATCCATTGTCAGAAATTACTCTCATCACATGCCCTACATGAAACAGAAAATGTTTTACAAATGCTTTCGAAACAGTTTTAGCAGTAGCTTTGCGTAATGGAGTGAAAGTAACAAATTTTGAAGTGAGCTCAACAGCGACAAAGATGTAGCAAAAACCTCTGTTAGTTCTGGGAATTGGACCAAAAATATCTACTGCGGCCATATGTCTTAATTTAACAGGTATAATGGGATATAATGGAGGAATATGTGAAGTGGTGTCTGATTTAGCTTTCTGGCAAATTTTACAAGACGCTAAAACTCGTCGTATACGTTTCTCCATGTTAGTAAAATAACAGTTCTGTCTCAGTATAAGAAAACATTTTCGTGCTCCGTAATGTGCGTAACTTAAATGAGTGTACCAGATTAATTTGTTGACCAGTTCGTCAGGAATGCATAGTAACCAATTGTTGCTGTCAGGATGAGAGCGGCGAAACAGAATGTCATTGCGTACAGTGTAGTGGTTTCTAATTGTAACATTATTCTTATCTACCCAAAGGTGTTTAATTTCTTTCCACACGTTGTCTTTATTTTGCTCTTTTGCTATGTCCTGTAATGACGATGAAATAAAGTTTTCAAATGCAACTTGCTGAATGTACATGACACTGAAATTTGTTTTGCAGAAGTTGGTTGCTCCGTCTTGCTGATTGTTGCCGAGAGAACGCGATAGTGCGTCTGCTATAACATTTTGTGTGCCGGGAATGTGAACTATTGTAAAATTAAATTCTTGTAAATAAAGTTTCCATCTACTTAATCTGTCGTGAGTAAATTTAGCTGAAAGCAAAAATTGTATAGCTCTATGGTCTGTGTAAACGGTGGTATGTCTGCCATAAAGAAAGTGCCGAAATCTCGTAAAAGCCCATACAACACATAATGTTTCAAGTTCTGTGACGGAATAATTTCGTTCAGCAGGTGACAGAATGCGGCTTGCAAATGCAATGTTTTTAATTACTATTGAACCATCTTCTTCAATTTCCTGGAAAATGTGTACGCCTAAAGCGGTATTGGAACTGTCAGTGGCAATGGAAAAATTTCTGGTAAGATCTGGGTGCGATAAAAGTGGAGCATTCAACAAAGCATGTTTCAGGTTCACAAATTCAGAGTGTGCTTGCTTATCCCATGACCAAATACTGTTTTTACCTGTTAATTGGCATAATCTGGGTGTGTCTAAAGCAGAGTGATGAATAAATTTACGAAAAAAGTTAATTAAACCCAAAAAACTGCGTAATTGCTTTTTTGTTGTAGGAACAGTAACGTCACGTAGAGCCTGAAGTTTTTCCGGATCAGGTGCAATCCCTTCTGCTGAAATCACGTGTCCAAGAAATTTTATAGAAGTTTTGCCAAAATGCGATTTACTGAGGTTAACTGTAAGTCCTTGTGCATGAAAAGTTTGTAACAGTTGTTCAAGAATCATATTGTGTTCCGACCAGTTAGCTTCTGCAATAAGAATATCGTCTACGTACGTCGTAATTCTGTCTTTAAGTTCTGTCGGAAGTATTGTGTTCAAACCGCGAATAAAAGCTGCTGAAGAAATAGTTAAGCCGAATGGTAATTTGCAAAATTGATAACAGTCGCCAAAACAGAGAAAAGCTGTATATTTTCTGCAATTCGGATGAAGTTGAATTTGCCAAAATCCCGATTTCAAATCTAATGTGGAATAAATAGCTGTACCGTGAAATTTCTGTAAAAGTTCCTCTAATGTCTGTGGTCGATCTGTTTCATTAATAATAATGTCATTAATGTGACGTGAATCAAGTACAAGGCGAAGTGAGCCATCTTTTTTCTTAGCAATATGCAACGGGTTTATGTACGGACTAACTGCTGGTTCTATAACTCCTTGGTCGAGCATATCCTGCAATTCTTTTTTAACCTGTTCTCTGTGGATATATGGAATAGGATAATGCTTTGCTTTAAATGTATCGTGCTGTTTCACTTGAAATTCATACATAAATCCGGACATAGTACCAGGAACATTGTCAAAAACTGGAGCTTGCTGTAAAAGAATTTTGTGTAACTGCGTTCGTTCGTCGTCTGTAGTTGCACTGCTCTCTTTAACCTTATCAGAAATCATTTGCATTACGTCGTAGTCAACTTCGTCTGGAGTATTATAGTTGTGTACGTACGTATCTGTGAACAATGTGGGATTACAGGCTATGTTGCGTGTTGCGGAAATGACCTCTGTGCGGTTAATTGTTTGTTCTTCCGCAGATAGTGAGTGCTGAAATTCTAAAGCCAATTGTACATTTCCATCCTTTAACATTAAGTAAGAATTTTGAAAATCGATAACTGCGTCGTGTTGTACCAGAAAATTCGTACCTAGAATAAGGTCTGTTGTCAATAAAGGAACAATCCAAAAATTTGAGTGGAAAGTATGACCTCCAATACAAAATGACAAATGCGTCTGTAATTTAACGTCTACACCTTTACTCGATACTGCTCCCTTCACTTTGGTTTTCCCTAAAGGTAATGTCGGATAAGTATTCTCTTTGTTGCACTCGTTAAAAGTCTCCTCATTTATTACTGATATAGGTGAGCCGGAATCAATTACTGCTGAGAATTTCGATGAACCAATCTTAATTTCGATAACAGGATGTGAAATGGTTTTCTGAATAACTGGTCTTTCCTGCAAGAGAGTGTCTCTGATATCGTCAAAAGTAATTACATTTTCGTGAACAACATTTTGCGTGTCTGAAGTAGTGCTTGTATTATTGGAAAATGCGATCTGTACAGTATTTAGTCAGATTCTATCTGACGTGTTATTATTATTAGGAGGATTCTGTGGCATTTCGACTATTTGAACTGTCCTATTACTTCTTCCTGACGTGTTACGCTCTGGATGGTACCTACTGTCGGGTTCATTCATGAGAATATGTTCTTGCGTATGATTTTGCTGTTGGTGAAACCGACTGTTGTTATATGTACGATGATAATTGTGCTCATCGTTTTTACGTCTGTCGTAATAGTCATTCCTATACGGTGCATTACGATAGGAATTGAAATACTGTCTTCTTTGTACGTAGTTGTTTCCTTGCTGCCGTACGTTACTATTTGTTGGATCTTGGACTATATGCGCACGCGGCGGAACATTAAAGCCTGGTTGACCTTGTGCATTACATTGTTGGTTATGTATTCCAACCGGCTGACTTTCATGCTGTTGTGGTGGAAAACGTCTATTGTTACCAAAATGTGTTTCCTGTTGCTGAAAATTTTGACGATATTGATAATCTGAATTTTGTCTGTGATTTAAGTTCTGGTAGTTGCCGTTCCTAACGCGTCTGTTACTTTTCCTATTGAAATTACGTCCCTGATCATAATTACTGTAAGTTTGTTGACCTTGGTTATTATACGAAAAGTTTTTGTTTACAAAAGAATAATCAGATTGCTGTACTTCCAAGAGCTGTAAAAGATCTCTGAATGCTGAAATGTTTTCTTTTTGCTGGCCCGTTAGAAGTGACACTCGTAATGACCGTGGTAATTTAGAGATGCATAATTGTATAAGTGCGGATTCACTGTACGGTTCACTTAGGTACTGGTTTTGTTGCACTATGTGCTCAAAAAATTGCGTCACACTGGGAAAATTGGAGTTCTCGTAATTCGGCAAACTAATCAACTGATCTTTAATTCCGCGCTGTGTCGTCTTCGACCAGTACGCTGACAGAAAAGCATTCTGAAATTCCTCTACCGAGTAACACTGTCTCGCGATCGGTCTCATACGAGTTGCCGGTTCGCCTTCCAAAAAACTGCAAATAAATTCAAGTTTATGCGTTACAGGCCAAGTCGGTGGAAGAGCAAAGCTAAATTGTTGAATCCAATCCAGTGGGTGAATCTGCGTTCTATCGTTTTTAAAAACTTTAAACTTTCTCACTGACAGAAAATGTTTGTAATCGAAATTATCATCTCTGTGTGATGGAACAGGTTCAGGATCGTAAGAGAATCTATTGAACTGTGGTTGATCGAAATCTAAGTCCCGTACTCTCTGTAGATTACCCAAATTATACGCGCTGCGTGAGTCTGACAAATGTTCATAAAGTGTCGTCTGTTCTGGTATGTTATTAACTGAAATGTTTTTCATCTCTGTTACTTCTTGTTGTAAATTTGACAAGTTCCTACGTAACGTGTTGTTAGATGAATCGATCTCATTAATTGTCTGCTGTAAATTTTGAAATTCAGGTGTTTGGATAAATGAAACCGGTGCAGTATCGTCTGATTTATTGTCATTAGTATTTTCGATAACATCAATACGACTGGCCAATTCATCACATTTTTCAGTCAGTATTTTAACCTGATCATCGGTTTTAGAATCAGACGCATTAATCTGTTCTTGCAACTTACGCGTAGTTTCGCTCAGTTTTTTAACATCAGCTTTGATGACATCGCAATCCTGTGTTAGATCTAATTGTTCGAATCTGTCTGTCACTGTTTGAATATTTACTGTGTGTGTATCTGTTTTTGATTTAAGATCAGAAATTTCATCCCGTAATTCCGCGTTCAACTGTTCTATGGTATTAATTTTGTCGGACACTGTAGTAATATTATTGTCTACATACGTTTTTGCCTTCGCAAACATTTTACGTTTGTCTTCCTGTCTCTGTGCTGTGATTGTTTCCATTACTTGTCGTTTTACTTTGTTTTGATCCTGAATAAATTTACGGAAACGCGTATCACTGTTCTGTATGTGCTGATTAAAGCGCTCGTTAATCTGAGTGTTTTGCTGTTCGAATTTCGCGTGTATCTTTGCGTCCATTGTGCGCGAAAGTTCTACCGTCATTGCCTTAAACTCGTCCCGTAATTGTGTAGCTTTTTCAGAGCATTGTTTAGCGACTCCGCTAATTTCGTCTCTGAGTGTTTCTGTTGCGGCTGTTTGCATTTTCCTTAATTCTTGCGCAACAGACTTAATTTCTTCGCTATTTTTTCGTGAACAAGCCTCAATTTCCACGCGCAACTGTTCCTTAGTGTCATGACACTGCGCGGCAACAGCTCTAATTTGTTCACTAAGCTGTTTGAGATTTTCTTCATTATTGTCAAGTTTCTCATTTAAGCGTTTGTTATCTTGTTTGTTCTGTTCTTTAAGTTGTCTGAAATTGTTGTCTGTTTTCTCACTCTGTTGTTTGTTTGATTTAAGAATTTGTAGTAACAATTCCTTAAGTGGATCTGACACAAAATTAGCATTTCTATTCTCCGTGCTATTTAATGGTGGATCTGAAATTGTCTTGTTTTGCGTGACCATTTGGTCATTCTGTAATTTACAGAAAGGTTTATCAGTCGGATGTACACTGTCAGACACTATTTCGGAATTAAATAGATCCGTCGTACTTCCAGTACACTGTTCATTTTCACTAGAAAAATTTGTCTGTACATTACTTGGATTTTCTAAATCGGGTGTGATAAGCTCGGCAGCGCTCATTACTATAGACCGCTCCGCGTCATCAATTGTCGTCAAATTAACAGACGAGACAATTGAGTTCGTTTGTTCATCATTAAGGTAAAAGTCATTACTAGTGGTTGGAATGCATTGGTTGTCAGTGAACGCAGGATTGTCATCATTACACTGCGTGTCACAATTACTACCGGTCACGCTGTTTAAGTCGGTAATTTCATTCAAAATACCTCGCGATACACTATTCACAGTCTTTCGCGGCATTTTTACAATAGTCACAATTTTTCACAAAATAAATAAGCACAATGCAAAAACAACACACAAATACAACAGAGCAACGAATTGCCGTTGACCTGTAGAGAGAAAGTCACAAGTTAATAAAAGCGTTGCGCCAAATCCTAATTATATCTAAGCAAATAAGAGCAGATATCTGACTGTTGTTCAAAAGACTCTCAACGAAATACGATCCTGGACTGGGTGTCGCCAAGTGTAACCTCTCCACAAAAATTAAAAAAAAAGACAATACTATATAGAAATGCTAATGGACATTGCGCTAAGTGTAACCTCTCCACTGAAATTTTAAAGACAGAAATAATAAATGAATAGGAGCCAAACGTAACCTCCCTAGCAATTAAATTTAATGACAATGACAGTGAGAATCGCAATCTGACTCAAATATAAGTTCTTCACAAAAAAATTAAAGTCCATTCAGTGATAAGAAAATCTCAGTGATAATGATAATTCAATTAAACCGAAATATCTGTCTTTGGCCCTGTGCAAAAATCAGAATTAAATTCTTACCTCATTGTAACAGCTAGTCAAATTTCTGCTCTTATTCTTGCGCACGGCTTGGAGGAACTGCATTGCAAATAATAATATTCCTTTTTTTTATTATTTAACTGAAAACTGAAACTTTTCTTTAAGGGAAGTGGAACGAAATAGTTACTTCAATTAAATAAAATTTTTATGTAAAATTGCTTTTGAAATCAAAATTATTATTGGGGGCACTTGTTGAAAATTAGTTACAATAAATAAACTTTACATTATCCGATGATTATCTTAAGTAACAGTATACCTCATTCAGCATCTTGACCAGTGTTGGCGACAGACTACATCACACAACCGCACTGGGCTGCTACTACTGACCGACTGCTCTGCATGACGACTACAAGCGTACTGCACTGCACGACTACTACTAACAGACTGCTCGTAACACTCGCGCGGTCAAGCGCATACTAACCACGATAATAGGCTCTCTGGTCAAAGATTTTAACGTGCCTCACCATCGCTGCTACGTTACATACGTGTTTCAACAGTTAGTGTCTGTCTGTCTGTCTGTCGGTCTGCCGTACGTTAATAGCTGCCTCTGTCATGTTTGTCGGATTCGGTGTTAACGAATTTATTGCTTAAGTGTATCGGCCAAATTCCTGAAATATGTTTTTGTCTTGCCTATCATCATTAGAGGCGGTATATGTGTGATGTGGAGCATCTTTGGCCAACCTTGTATATTTTATGTAAGATTGAATTGCATGGGTTTTTATTTAAATGGCCATTTAATATATAAAGTCGCCACCCTTCCACCGTAAGAGTTTCTTTTTTTTTTTTTTTAATCAAGTTGCATCTTCAGTGCCAAGTTAATCTTTTAATGTTAGTGTTTTGTACCATTTCCATCCCTCCTACGGGGTGCATAGTTTATGTGCTTGTGTGAGTTGTTTAAATTTTTAGTTTAAAGTAATCTGATGTGTCGCAGATTTGCACCAGGCTAGTCTTTCAGAGGTTGTTGTGAGCGGTCGTGACTACGGCCGTGTCAAAAGGGAGAGGCAAGGTATTCAGCCCGAAAGCTCATACTGTCAAAAATTTGTTCTTTCTGCCTCTGAATAAATTGTAACTTGATATTTAGAGGGTGCTTTCTGATTATAATTTTTAATGTGTTTTTTAAAGGGTTTTTAGGAACACAATTTCCATTTGTTGAAAGAAATTGATTTATTTGCATCAGTTACCCACTAGCAGCCACTTCCACGCTCAAATAGTGTGATTAAATGTGTTAATGTTCTTGATGAATCTCTAGTAAATAAAGTAAATTCTTAAGAAAAGGTTTTGAAAGTAAATTCACGGTTCAGTAAAGAAGCGTCGAACAGGTCTCCTGGCCCCGATAGACTCTACAACTTTTCAGTATGTATTGGCTTACAAGTTCAGTACCTTATGTCTTCCGCGTTGATGCTCCGCGCAGCCTATGGTTATACCAGCCCACAAGCCGAAAGGTGACGCACCTCAATTGCGACATGAAGATATTCACCGGACTGTTAGCGACTCTTTTACGGCCGACCCTACCTCACGTCATCACTCTACATCAGGCTCCTGTAGGGGGCACCCACATAGCTCTATGCCCATACCGTGACATAATAGCGCTAGCGAGGGCTGGCCACATCCTGGGAGAGCTGCCATCTGTAGATTTCAGCCAAGCTTTGAACAGGAAGGATCACGTCTATTTGACGTCCGTTCTCCAACAGATGCAGTACCCTCAGAAATTCATAGACGTCCTGATGCACCTCCTCCAATGTGCTCGTCAACGGACGTCTCATGCAGTTCCTCCGGGTTACCAGATCCGGTGCGTCAAGGCTGTCCCCTTCGACATTCCTCTACGCCCTGACACTGGAACCGCTCCTCTACGACCTCCGTCAACGCCTCACAGGACGTTAAGTGACGTTGCATTTGGCTATACAACATACGCAGATGACCTCGTGGTCTGCAGCGGTGACGATGTAACCAACGCAGCAGAATGGATTAACACTTAACACATACGTTGTGGCTGCCGGTATCTGTCGGTCGCCATGAACATAGAAGATTGGTTGGCTCCATCGTGTGTCGACCCCTAAGGCTTGAAGTACAGTTTCACGACCACATTAGGCGCACTGCGTCCCCTAACTACCGTCTCTTGTTATAACGAATGCGGGTCACGATCGTCAGTCTTCGTCTGCGGAAAATCGGCATTCTTCAAAGGACACATTTTGTCAATATTTACGTAGCATCGCGCTTGCCACACATAGTGCATGTTCTTCCAATATCGTTCTGATAGCTCGACGTATGTTAGCTGCATTTGGAGCCTACTTCAGTACAGGCATGCTCTTCAAAATCAGTTGTGGATCGCTGACCCTTCCCCTAGACAGCCCTAGACAGAGAACGTCTTCGCCTAGTCCACGTCCACGGCAGAACAGTGGCTCCGTTTCATCAAGCTGTGGCGCCACCACGCGGAAAGTTTGACGGGTTTGCTGCTGGAGTCCCTAGCTTCATCCTTCCTTAAGCCCCCCTGACAACGGAAGACGAATCCCCGCGTTTCTACTACTTCGTTCACTTTTATCTTCAACACAGTCAAGTCTGTACCGCTCTACAAACGACGAAACAGGCAACGGCGCAGGATGTATATTGCGTCCTACAACGGAGGCTTCGACGGTAAACATGACAACCGATCACACCTCTACAAGAAAGAAATGGCGGCTTCGCCTCTACGAGCGGAATGCAGAGTAGCGGACACGGACGAGCACCGTCTCAGATGTGGCGCTGCCGAAGACGTATGGCGCTTGGCACAACAAATTTTGATCCCAGAACATATCGCCCCCAAGCTACTACTTTTTACGGCTTAACTGTATTTCTCGTGTGCCAAAACCAACGCAATCAACTTCAGAACTACCAACAAGACCGTCACTGTAAGATTTTACCGAACCGACAGTACAGGCAACATTTCTCTAATTACTTAGGATGTGCCCTACATGACCCTTCACGCAGCTGCAGTAGATACCCACTGACTGAGCTGACGAGAACACGACCGGTTATCGGTGGAATAACCTACGACATGCGTGGAGACATACTTGAATGATCAAGTGAAAGGAGAGCAGCGCCGCATCCTTCTGCATAACGCTTCGAAGCACATTCCCCATATACAGGTTGATCAAAAAGTCAGTATAGATTTGAAAATTAAATAAACCACGTTATAATGTAGATAGAGAGGTAAAAATTGACACACATGCTTGGAATGACATGGGGTTTTATTAGAACCGAAAACAAAGTTCACAAAATGTCCGACAGATAGCGCTGGACAGCAAAACTGCTACCGTGGCGGGTGAGAGGTACGCCGATATGTTACAGAATCGCATCTTTCCCAGCCTGGCTGATAAACAACTGCTGGAACGTTCGATGTTTATGCAGGATGGTGCTCCACTCTATATTGCTAGACGTGTGAAAGATCTCTTGTTCGCGTCGTTTGGTGATGATCGTGTGCTCAGCCGCCACTTTCGTCATGCTTGGCCTCCCAGGTCCCGAGACCACAGTCAGTGCGATTATTGGCTTTGGGGTTACCTGAAGTCGCAAGTGTATCGTGATCGACCGACATCTCTAGGGATGCTGAAGGGCAACATCCGACGCCAATGCCTCACCATAACTCTGGACATGCTTTACAGTGCTGTTCACAACATTATTCCTCGACTACAGCTTGAAACACGTATGTAACATAGCAGCGATGGCGAGGCATTGTAGCATCTGTGACCAGAGAGTTTGCGCTTGACCGCGCGAGTGTTGCGAGCGGTTCTCAGTCTGTCAGTCAGTCGTTGCGAGTCTGTAGCTCTGTCTAGTTGAGAGCAGTACTCGGTCAGTAGTCGTCGCGTGCAGTACGCTAGTAGTCGTCATGCAGAGCGGTCGGTCAGTGGTAGCAGCCCAGTGCGGTTGTGTGATGTGGTCTGTCGGCAACACTGGTCAAGATGCTGAATGAGGTATACAGTTAATTAAGATAATCATCGGATAATGTAAGGTTTAACTATTGTAACTAATTTTCAACAAGTGCCCCCAATAATAACTTTGTTTTCAAAAGCAATTTTACATAAAATTTTCATTTAATTGAAGTAACTATTTCGTTCTACTTCCCTTAAACAAAAGTTTCAATTTTCAATTAGATTACAAAAAAAAGGGAATATTATTATTTGCAATGCAGTTCCTCCAAGCGGTGCGCAACAACAAGAGCAGAAATTTGACTAGGTGTTGCAATGAGGTAAGAATTTAATTTTGATTTTTGCACAGGGCCAAAGACCGATATTTCGGTTTAATTGAATCATTATTATCATTTTTCTGAGATTTTCTTGTCACTGAATGGACTTTAATTTTTTATGAAGAACTTATACTTGAGTCAGATCGCGATTCTCACTTTTATTGTCATTAAATTTAATTGCAGGGAGGTTACGTTTGGACGTTTGGCTCCTATTCATTTATTATTTCTGTCTTTAAAATTTCAGTGGGGAGGTTACACTTAGCGCAATGTCCATTGGCATTCATAAATAATATTTCTATCTTGTAAATTTTTGTGGGGAGGTTACAAGCTATTGTTGACGAATGATGGTGGACATATAGAGCATTTCCTGTAAAGAACATCATCTTTGCGTTGTCTTACTTTGTTATTCAAATTATTGCTACTCTGATCAGATGAAGCGCTATCTGTCGGACATTTTTTGAACGTTTGTATTTTTTTGGTTCTAAGAAAGCCCCATGTCATTCCAAGCATGTGTGACAATTTGTACCTGAAACTTCCTGGCAGATTAAAACTGTGTGCCGGAACGAGACTCGAACTCGGGACCTTTGCCTTTCGCGGGCAAGTGCTCTATCAACCAAGCTACCCAAGTACGACTCACGCCCCGTCCTCACAGCTTTACTTCTGCCAGTATCTCGCCTCCTACCTTCCAAACTTTACAGAAGCTCTCCTGCGAACCTTGCAGAACTAGCACTCCTGAAAGAAAGGAGAGCTTCTGTAAAGTTTGGAAGGTCGGAGACGAGATACTGGCAGAAGTAAAGCTTTGAGGACGGGACGTGAGTCGTGCTTGGGTATCCTTGTTGGTAGAGCACTTGCCCGCGAAAGGCAAAGGTCCCGAGTTTGAGTCTCGTTCCGGCACACAGTTTTAATCTGCCAGGAAGTTTCATATCAGCGCACACTCCACTGCAGGGTGAAAATCTCATTCTGGAATTTGTACCTCTCTATCTACATTATTCCGTGATTTATTCAGTTTTCAAATTTATACTGAGTTTTTGATCACCCAGTATAATGCCTCGGAGTAGGAAAGTCCCTTTACTATTTGTTTTGTTTACTTAGTGCGCGGTGTGCGGTTTGTTGCACTTATTCCAGATGTGATAAAAAATAAAAAATCACAAAAATAAAAAGAAATGTAAAAAAGCTACCAGAACTGATTTCTTCTCGCCGCCCCTAATCCCGTGACGGCGAGGGGGGACACCGTGGCCAGGCCTCGGATTACGAACCCTGCCCACTCTGCCCCTCTGCCTCCATCCTCTTCATGTCCACCAATAAAGAAAAACTCTGTAAAAAAAAGTGGTCAGCGTGGCAGAATGAAATGCGAGCGTCCCGGGTCACGATTTTCTCCTGTCGGGGAATGGGTGCTGTGCTGTCTTCATCATCATTTCTTCCATACTGACATGCAAATCAGCGAAGAGGCGTCAACTAAACGAAGAGAGACTTGTACCTGGTGACCGGTTTACCGAACAGGAGGCCCTATCCACACGCACGTTTCATTTCTTTTTCATTTTAAACTTTTATTTTCATATCTTAATGTATCATGGGCACTGTATTACTGCATAGCTGAAGCCGTGCACTTGATTTCTAATATTTTATAGGAAAATGACAACAGAGTGGTTATTTTCAACATAAATTTAATTCCATAAACTCATAAGAACTTCAAAATTTCTGTTTTCTGACTGACGTACATGCACCTGCTGTCATTGTTGCTAACAGATTATGGTCTAAATTCGTGACAATGTAATGTGCCACACTGCTGTTTCCGGACCAGAATCATTTTTCTTTAAATAAATGCCCAGGAACAATATGTACAATGTTCTGCTGTTGGTTTCTTTTCAGTTTTGGAAATGTTATCACAATGCTACGCTGCATTAATCATAACGGCAGCTAGTTACCCTCAAAATAAAGTATTTTGAAAGTAATCTGATTTACTATACTTCCCTTAAGAACTATCTTAATGTAAGAAGAAGATGATCGACGTCTTCTTCAGGGCATCCTTAAGCTGTGCGTTGTTCTCATAATTTACAATCATATTGAGAAAAAACAGAACACCTTGAAGGACTAGAGATAGGACATTCATATTTACAGAACATGTATATTAGTATGTTCTGCACTAATGATTAGCATTTGAATCACGTCGGCTCGTGAGTTCAGTTCAACATCGATATCGCGGCGCAACGCCACCTGCTGGTAAAACGTGTCTGCAGTTCTCGTAATAGTTATAAACCGGAGGTAATTGATCAGTGCGACGTGAGCAGACGTGTGCGATGCCTCGCAGACGTATGAGCGAACCGTACCGTCAAATCAGTGAGTTTGAAACACGGTTCATTTTTGGCAAGAGAGAATGTCATGGCTCCATCCGGGAAATTGCTGCTCATGTGGGAAAGTGTTTCGGCAGTGCAACGGGTGTGTGCAGAATGGTTCACGGAAGGTCGTAGAATACGACAAAATGTGTCTGTACGCGCCCCCCAGACCACCTCCCTACAAGATCGATGCTCATCCGAATGGTATTGCAGGACATACCTGCGTCCTCCTCGGCTCTGGCGCAATAGTGGAACAGTGTAGCACATCGTAGACTTTCAGCTGTGATAGTCCGTCGCCGTTTATTTCTGTATGATTTATGAACGCGTCGTCACTTCTCCGTCAACCTTTTACGAATGTGCAGAAACATGCTAGACGACAATGATGTAAGGATCGCCATCACAGGGGACAGAAATGGCATCAGATAGTGTTTCCGGACGAATACTGGTTTTGTTTGTTTGAAAATTATGGCTACGTATTAGTTCGCCGAGGACAGAGGGAGCGGCATCGCAGTGACTGCATTCGCTCAAGACATACAGCGCCATCTCAAGGCACTATGCTGTGGGGTGCTGTCCAGGGCACTGTGACCATTATGACCTTCACGAATGACATCCTGCGGTCCATAGCCATACAGTTCATGCACAGCAGCCCAGACGCTATTTTTCAGCAACACAATGCGTGCCTTCTTGTTGTCGCAGGATGTCAGCCATTTGCCCGGGCCTGTCAGATCACCAGATCTGTCGCCAGTCAAAAATGTGTGGGGTATGGTGAAAAGACAGGTGCAGCGCTCTGACGCAATGCCAACCACCACAGATGAACTTTGGAACCAGGTGAGTGCATCATGGATGGCTATACCACAGTACGCCATTGGCGCCTTATACGCGTCGACTGCATCACGCATCAAACAAGTTGTTAGGGTCCATGGCGGATCCTGTGCCTACTAGAGAACAGAATAAATGCTGAACCGAGGTGACTGAAATGCTAATCATTTTTGTAGAACATACTAATGTACATGTATTGTGAATATGAATGTCTTATCTGCAGACGTTCGAGGTGTTGTGTTTTTTTTCTGAATCTCAGTGTATTTTATTATGATTCTTGTCATGTGATGAGTATGTTTGATGGCAATATCTTTGTTGTGAGATAGCTGGCTAAGCGGTGACGATGTGAGCTTCTTTGTTTGAAACATTCCTTTTGCAGATTTTTTTTGTTCCTGTTCTATATGTTGCTTACAAGACAAAATCACTGGTCGTATGTTTCTAAACTTTCCATGCAAGCGCTTGGCACCTTCCAAGGGACAATGAATGCTGAGAAATTTACGGAGGTAACTTCCAATGAGAGTTCTGTTTTTCTTGGGGACTAACAGAATGCCTGTTGTTGGCCTGTGGAAACAAAAGAGGACCAACACTTTCCAGCGGAGAATCTCGATCATCCCGCAGAACGAGTGAGTCGTGTTCGAACGGTACGTATTTGTGGCCGGCCGGTGTGGCCGTGCTGTTAAAGGCGCTTCAGTCTGGAACCGCGTGACCGCTACGGTCGCAGGTTCGAATCCTGCCTCGGGCATGGATGTGTGTGATGTCCTTAGGTTAGTTAGGTGTAATTAGTTCTAAGTTCTAGGCGACTGATGACCTCAGAAGCCATTTGAACCATTTTTGGTACGTATTTGTGCGTGGACTTAAATTCTCAGGTGATTTGTGCCGTGGATAAACCACCTCCGTGCATGCCTGAAGGACATTGCGGAGTACAATAGAACAACACAGCACTGCAATTTAGTGTTTCATGGGTAATTACTGGGTTTCGACTCCAGTCATACGTCTGATCCTGTACGGGACTCACAGTATCTGTGCGAGGAGTGTAGGATGTAGAAGAAAATGGTGACATATGAATTTGGGTCTGTCAAGGGAGCGTGCTCGTGTGGCAGAGGCGGTCAAGGCAATCGCTCTCGTCAGCCGGAAGATACGGGTTCGAGTACCTGCCCTGCACAAATTTTAGTTGTCACCAGTGCATAGTTCAGCCGAATTTTAGCAATGCTCGCAATGGCGAATATGATTTTCGTACAGCTAGGAGATTCGTTATAGTGGTCACATTCCTTTTAACAATGCATCAGCGCGAAACACTTGCTTTTCTTTGACGACTTTTTATTCTTAACAAAGTTGAAGTATTGTGTACAGTGCTTCAAATAAGAGCATTTAGGTACTAAGGTTTAAATGGTATCCGCCAGGAAAGACACACTGATTCAGTTTTCGAACAAATTTGGTACTCGTAGTTTCATTTATCTCGGCAACTTGTGCTATGTGTATGGCAATGTTTCGTTTCGACACAGAAGATGGAATGGTCACTGAAACAACCGCCAAAGAACAAGGTTAGATGCCAACTGCATATTTTGAGTAAAATAACGGCACGAAAACAAAACGTGATCCGTTACCGCCACTGCAGATGGCTATGCTGCTAAGTTACCCCCAGTAGCTCTCTATCCTACTTGTCTGTTCACAGTGATCGTACCGTGCTATCACTTAATGGTATTATCACTACGCTACAGTTATGCAGTTAGAATATTTTTGTTTATTGTTTTCACAATCCTAATTGATATGTCATTTAACTGTAGTCTGTACATCAGTCCCTCCCTCCCTCTCTCCCTCCCTCTCTCCCTCACCCCTCCCTTCGTCTCCCCTTCCCCCTCCCTCTATATCTCTATCTGTCTTCCTCTCATCTTCATGATAGACGTTTAACAGACCATTTGCTTCACTAATTATATTTGCACTTAAGCAGTCTCTACCTGTTTTTCTTTCTTTTTGTTTTTTGGAGGGGGAAGGACAGTGTATCAACAGATATTAAAGATGTGGTTACATTGCTTATCGTGAGGTTTTTGATCATTTCCGAGTTTCGAAATACTTCCGGCAAATATTACAAGGACAGGAATATTTACCTCAATTTACCTCCACAGCAGTTGAAATACTTATCTTCAGACTCAGTTGTGTACTCCGAAGTTATAAGTCTGCTGGTTTACTGATTAGAAAATACTGATTTGTTAGATGTCAGTTCATTAAACTAAAGAAATATGGTGGCATTTTACGTGTTCACTTTGTAAAGAAATGTCTATCCAACTACTGTATAGATAAGAACTTTTTCACATAAAGTTAGTAAGAAAAAAAATCGCCTATGAGTCACTGATGACAGAGACGGTTACGGTTCGAAACACAGCTCAGAAACCACTGTCTCGTATGTCCGAAGTGGCTTTATTTAAAAATAGCACCGTCTACGTCGACATTTATGAGTCAAAATGCATTTAGACTAACATTATTATTGCCTAAAAATCAGATTCAAACATCTATAAACGGATTTCAGTTTTCGTTGGTGTCGCTCCTGGAATACCACTTCCTGTAATATAAAATCAATATTTGTAGTTATTAGGTTGCAGGAAGTACTGGGAAATGTAGAAGCTTGCACAGGATAGGGTAGCACGGAGAGCTGCATCAAACCAGTCTCAGGACTGAAGACCACAACAACAACAACAGGTTCATCTGGAGTGGCAAGAACAAGAGCCTATAGATGATGTTAACGATGGCTTCCTGGCACGTATCATTCACTTATTATTTCTGGCATTTATGTATTTCTGTGATTGATGCTAATGAGGTAACAAATATGCATGTATTAATTAATTCAGTGTTAAATTTAACTGTAACTTTTTCCTGCATTAAATTGCCATTACCGAGGTAATATGACACCATGCATTGTCTACATGAGTACAGTTACTCTGGAATGTCATGTAATCGAGATAATTGAATCCGACCTATGCAGGTGCATGGTATGTCTGGTATGATGGATCAGTTTAATTTCTCTGTCCACTCCAAAGATTATGATGTAAGTAAAACTGTGTATCCTCCTGTCTTCCGATAAATGTTACTGTGAAGACGAGAAACACATCTCTTGTTTATAAGGTATAGTAGGAGGCCATTGTCTGATTGCCTGGGAAACATAGTTAAGAATCTATTACCGCCAAAGTTATTACCGGAGTCTGTTAGTTAATCTTCGGCTTGTGAAACAGCGGCCAGCTGCATTAGAGGACTCAAAGTCTTAATGTAAGTATTTTTCAGAAGAACACGTATTGGTAGCGGATGCAACGAAAACAGGTATGGGGCCTATTACATTTATCCGGACACTTATTATCTGACAATGACAGATCTGTGCTTGCCAAGGGTGAAAATTTAGTCATTAGTCCTTAAGTTGTGCCCACGGAGGAAATAACAGCCGGTGTAGAAGTAGGCATTCGTAGCGTGGACACGGTTACAGCTGAAGAAGTCTGCATAGTAGCTGTAAGAGCAAAGCCTTTCAAAAGTATTTAACTGTAAAATGCCACAAAAGGCCTGAATGAGGACGATGGTATTATCATTCTCCGCGCTGAAAAGGGAAATGCAGCGGAAATTTTGAATGTGACCGCCAATTTTAGTAACTTTAACGACTTATTAGAACTGCAGACATATTGGCAAAATTTTTAGTACTGTTACACGGTTGATAAAAAGTGCCCTAATTAAACAGAGCATTCAGAAAAATCTGATCAATCAAGGTGCGCTGCGACAAAACTGTATCAGTTGCCGAAGGTGCATAAAGAACACGTTCCTCTGAGACCTACAGTTAGTGCCTTTGGTTTGCCCAGGTATTCGATTACCAAGTACTTGAGAATATTATTACGACCGTAAGTGTTCCGATGGGCCTGCTACATCAAGAATTCGGTAAATTTCATTAGTAAACTAAAAGGTATACTGGCCCAGCAGGAGGACGTATTTAGATTTGATGTAGTATCGTCGTTTACTATGGTTTCGCTCAGTGAAGTATTGTAACGGCTGAATCCGACTTTTCTGCTGATATTGCAGAACTGTTTAAATATTGCCTCACGACTAATTGTTTCAAATGGAACGATGAATTTATAACGAATTTCTTCCTGGAAAATTTCTAGGAACAGACACTGGAAACTTCCAACAAAAACCAAATATTTGATTCATCTACATGGATGATACTTCAGTTTTGTGAACGCATGATAGAGAAGAACTAAGCCGTTTTCATAAACATCTCAACGGATTGATCCGAAGATTCACTTTATCATGGAGAAGGAGCCAATGGAATATTAAATTTTCTTGATGTGTTACTTTTCAAGAAAGAAGATAGTAGTTTAGGCCACACAGTTTATGGAAAACCTATGCTCACAGACGGCTACCTATAAGCGGATCGAACCACCGTCCAAAACAAAAACGAGGCTTCAGATAAACGTTGGCAGAGTGAGAAAGGAACATCTGCGAACCAGAGCTGCTTGATGTAGAATTAAAACACCTGACCAATGAGTTGGTCAAGAATGGTTATTCGTCCGCTGAGGTAAAAAGAGCGTTAAGATTGCCGCGCAAAAATCATAGCAATGCACAAGCGCCTGTGAACTCTAAAGTTTTCCTGCCGTTCATTGGTAAAATCTTGGAAAACGGTACATCGCGGTGATCTACAAGGCGATTCAAAGATAGAGGACCACCTAAAATTGGCTCTCAAACTGGTGGAAAAAATAGAAATTTAAAATATTACGTGTAGCTGTGGAGAAGTGTACGTGATTACTACGAAAATAATGGCCAAAAACAGACTAGAAGAGCACAAGGATAACTGTAAAGGAGAGACATTGACAAGTCAACTTTTGCAAAAAATGCTCTGGAGCCAGGAGACTACCATATTCCTTTTGATAAGATTCAAGTAATGGAAGCGACAAGTAGGTACCATGAACGGCTTTATACCCTGAGGTGATAAAAGCC
The DNA here is from genome assembly GCF_023864345.2 of Schistocerca serialis cubense. Classification (NCBI taxonomy): domain Eukaryota; kingdom Metazoa; phylum Arthropoda; class Insecta; order Orthoptera; family Acrididae; genus Schistocerca; species Schistocerca serialis. Next base: position 780,460,901 of record NC_064639.1, on the reverse strand, counting down.
TTGGGATACCTCCTCATATCGTGTCGGACCTCATTTTGCCTGGCATAATGCAACAGCTCGATCTGGGGTGGACTCAAAGAGTCGTCGGACGTCCTCTGCAGAAATACTGAGTAATGCTGCCTCTATAGGAATCCATAATTGCGAAAGTGCTGCCTCTGCGGCATTTTGTGCACTCTCGTCCCATAAATATTCGATGGGCGGCCAAATTATTCGCTTGAGTTGTCCAGAATGTTCATCAGACCAACTGCTAATAGGTGTGGCTTGGTGACTGGCTACATTGCCATCTAAAAAAATTCCATCGTTGTTCGGAAACGTGAAGTCCAGGAATGGTAGCAAATAGTCTCCAAGTAGCCGAACATATGCATTTGCAGTCAATGATCGACTCACTCCGTCCATAGGACCCAGTTTATTCTATGTAGACAAAGCTCTCACCACCAGCTTGCACAGTGTCTTAGTAACAACTCGGGACCATACCTTCGTGGGGTCTGTGCCACACTCAAACCCTTACATCATCTCTTTTTGCACTGAAAAATCTTTGCAAACGCCGCTGTTCTCGGTCGTTAAGTGAAAGCCTTCGATCACTCTGTTGTCTGTGGTGAGAGGTAATGCCTGAATTTTGTTATTCTCAGCACACTTTAGAAACTGTGGATTTCGGAATATTGAATTCCCTAACGACATCAGAAATGGAATGTCCATGTATCTAGCTCCAACTACCATTCCGCGGTCAAAGTCTGTTAATTATCGTCGTGCGGCCATAAACATGTCGTAAACCTAGTACAAATGATAGCTCCGACAATGCAATTCCATTTTATATCTTGAGGTGTACGAGGACACTGTGGATGGAAACAATAAATCACTTGGAAAGCTCAGGCGGGTCTTAATACGGTGCCTTCTACCTCTTCCCACTACATTTGGTCATCTTGACACATTCGGCGGTAGAAGCTCCCACTACGGTAAATGTAGCTATCCCATTACTTTCGTTCCCTCAGTGTAGAGAGGTCATAGAAAATATTTACCACTTCAGGAAGTTCCATAAGAAGGAAGAGGCAGCGAAATTCAGTGATATCTGGTTTCCAGTGCTGAAGAAGATGTGTACCAGTCTTCCAACATGAGATAAAAGCAGCAGCGGACGACGGCAACCCACAACGGTCAATTGCGGCCGTTTATTCAAAGCATGTGACGTTACGCCATTGTGCGGCGCGGCCCCTCCACCCCATAACGAACTTGTGGCGTCACATTAACCGCCTTGCCCGCCATTCATGCGCAAACGCTCTGATCCATGCAGAGTCCGCGGGAAATCAGTGTATCAATGGAAAGATACCGACTAAAGGTCTTAACACTGTCTTATCGAGAGCTTATTTGTACACTACTGGCCATCAAAATTGCTACACCAAGAAGAAAAGCAGATGATAAACGGATGTTCATTGGACAAATGTATTATAGTAGAACTGACATGTGATTACATTTTCACGCAATATGGGTGCATAGATCCTGAGAAATCAGTACCCAGAACAACCACCTCTGGCAGTAATAACGGCCTTGATACGCCTGGGCATTGAGTCAAACAGAGCTTGGATGGTGTGTACAGGTACAGGTACCCATGCAGCTTGAACACGATACCACAGTTCATCAAGAGGAGTGACTGGCGCATTGTGACGATACAGTTGATCGGCCACCATTGACCAGACGTTTTCAATTGGTGAGAGATCAGGAGAATGTGCTGGCCAGAGCATCAGTCGGCCATTTTCTGTATCCAGAAATGCCCGTACAGGACCTGTAACATGCGGTCGTGCATTATCCTGCTGAAATGTAGGGTTTCGCAGGGATCGAATGAAGGGTAGAGCCACCGGTCGTAACACATCTGAAATGTAACGTCCACTGTTCAAAGTGCCGTCAATGCGAACAAGAGGTGACCGAGACGCGTAACCAATGGCACGCCATGCCATCTCGCCGGGTGATACGCCCGTATGGCGATGACGAATACACGCTTCCAATGTGCGTTCACCGCGATGTCGCGAAAGACGGATGCGACCATCATGATGCTGTAAACAGAGCCTGGATTCATCCGGAAAAAATGACGTTTTGACATTCGTGCACCCAGGTTCGTCGTTGAGTACACCATTACAGGCTCTCCTGTCTGTGATGCAGCGTCAATGGTAACCGCAGCCATGGTCTCCGAGCTGACAGTCCACGCTCTTGCAAACGTCGTCCAACTGTTAGTGCAGATGGTTGTTGTCTTGCAATCCTCCCCATCTGTTGACTCTGGGATCGAGACGTGGCTGCACGATCCGTTACAGCCATGCGGATAAGATGCCCGTCATTTCGACTGCTAGTGATACGAGGCCATTGTGATCCAGCACGCCGTTCCGTATTTCCCTCCTGAACCCACCGATTCCATAATCTGCTAACAGTCATTGGATCTAGACCAACGCGAGCAGCAATGTCGCGATACGATAAACCGCATTCGCGATAGGCTACAATCCGACCTTTATCACAGTCGGGAACGCGATGGTACGCATTTCTCCTCCTGCATCACAACAACGTTTCACCGGGCAACGCCGGTCACCTGCTGTTTGTGTATGAGAAATCGGTTGGAAACTTTCCTCATGTCAGCACGTTGTAGGTGTCGCCACCGGCGGCAACCGTGTGTGAATGCTAATCATTTGCATATCACAGCATCTTTTTTCTGTCGGTTAAGTTTCGCGTCAGTAGCACGTCATCGTCATGGTGTAGCAATTTTAATGGCCAGTAGTGTATTTAAACACGCAGCTAAGAATTATTAAACTCGTCTGAAACCGTAACTCCATCCTAGCCGGAGACGACCGTTGCCACTTGTGAGGTCTGCAGTGCCACGTGCAACGACACACACCGCAGGGCTCTGAGCTCTATGGGACTCAACATCTATGGTCATCAGTCCTCCACACCGCAGGGCCCATATATACAATTGGCCCTGACTGCGCAGGAGTACGCGTGAAATGGAACTTTACGGCGGTCAGTAGCGAGCCCGGGTGTGGATCTCACACTCGAAGAAACTTCGATCCACCTTCAAAACGTTCTCCGTAGACGAGGACGAAATATCGGATTTTAACGTGAAATCGAAAAAGAACTGACTGTTGGAAGGATTGACTCGACATGTAGAAAAGTGAAAACAACCTTCAATGAAATTAAAAGCAAAGGTGGTAACATTAAGAGTGCAATGGGAATTCCACTGTCAAATGCAGACGAGAGGGCGGACCGGTGGAAACAGTACATTGAATGGCTCCAGCATTAGAATCAGAATTTAAAAGAGTTTTGGAAGGGCTAAGATCGGATAAGACAGAAGGTATGGATAACATTCCATCAGAATTTCTAAAATCATTTAGGAAATTGGCAACAAACCGACTATTAACGTTGGTGTGTAGAATCTATGTATCTGGCGATACTTTCCGGAGAAACATCATCCACACAATTCAGAAGATTTCAAGAGCTGACAAATAGGAGAATTATTGCACAATCAGCATAACAGCTCATGCATACAACTTGCTGACAAGAATAAGATAGAGAAGAATGGAATAGAAGACTGACAATGTGTAAGATGCCTATCAATTGGGCCTTAGGACAGGCAAAGACACCAGAGAGGCAATTTTAACGCTGCGGTTGATATTGGAAGAACGACTGTAGATACATGAAATATAGGATTTGCCAACCCGGCAGAAGCGTTTGACAGTGTCAAATGGTGTAAAATGTTCGAAATTATCATAAAAATAGGGATAAGCTACAGGGAAAGACGAGGAACGTACAATATGTTCAAGAGGGAACAGCAAACGACGAAGAACAAAGTGCTCGGATTAAAAAGGGTGTAAGACAGGGATGTAATCTTTCGCTCCTTCTGCTCAATCCGTCATTGCTCATCTAAGAACTCCAAGGTGAACGTATATCAGTGATAGGATTCACATGTGACTTTGCTGTCCTCAGCGAATGTGAAGAAGAATTACAGGGTCTGTTGAATGGAATGAACAGTCTAACGTGTACAGAATATGGATTGAGAATAAATCGAAGAAAGACGAAAGTAATGAGAAATAGCAGAAATTAGAACTGCGAGGAACCTAACATCAGTATTGGTGGTCACGAAGTAGATGAAGTTAGCCGGCCGCTGTGGACAAGCGGTTCTAGCCGCTTCAGCCCGGAACCGCGCTGCTGCTACGGTCGCAGTTTCGAATCCTGCGTCGGGCATGGATGCGCATGACGTCCTTAGGTTAGTTAGGTATAAGTAGTTCTATGTCTAGGGGACTGATGAGCTCAGATGTTAAGTCCCATAGTGATTAGAGCCATTTGAACCATTTGAGATGTTAAAGAAGTCTGTAAGTTGGGTAAAAAATAAATCATTGCGGACGTAGCAAGGAGAATATAAAAAAAACAGACAAGCACTAGCAAGAAGGGCGATTCTAGCCAAGAGAAGTCTACTAGTATCAAGCATAGCCCTAAATTCGAGAAAGAAGTTCTGAGAATGTACCTTTAGAGCATGGACCGTGAGAAAACCGGAAAAGAAGAGAATCGACGCATTTGAAAATTGGATGGACTACTAAGGTAGGGAATGAGGAGGTTCTGAGGATAATCGGTGATTAAAGGAATATATGGAAAACACTGACAAGAAGAAGGGACGGAATGGTAGGACATGTGTTGTAACCTTACCACCATATGTTTCAGTATGAAATTTAGCCAAACTTTACGTCCCACTCCATAAAAAGTCTACTTATTACTAAAGCTATGTATCGGCAAACTGTTATCCACCTTGAGGTTCTATGCTAATCTTTGATTAAAGAGAACCTAGTTTGAACTGACCTGTATCTGGTCTAAATACAACTTGCCTTTATATTAAAGGTGCAATTGAAGTAAAACAATTATCTGGTCCTAATAAAAATTTCCACTTACATCACGTCTTGACAACATTGTTGTAGATTTCTCGAAAGCACAACAGCAAACAGCAAGCAGGCAGCGGCTCAGCTTGTTATCTGTTTTTAAATAAAATTTCCAAACAGTATTCAAACTGTTGCATACCATATGGTGCAATGCGATAATGCGTAATCATAAACCTTTAAACAGTGGGATGGGGAGAGTAACTGTCCCTATGAAATTATATTCCAAGTCAATGAGTTTAGAATGAGATATGTATTCAGAAAAACTAACAGAGAATTTCTATAAAAACCAAACAGCTTCATCAGCTGATATCTTAATGGATTATTCGGGGAAGTGGGATAGTCTTTCTCTCTGAGAAAGTTAACCAGCTGACAATAATCATTCCCAGCTACCTAGTGCTGCAGTCTTACCTCAAGCTCCATATCTTCAAAAATAATAACATAATTCAAAATGTATATCCTTTCCGACCTCCAGAATACGAGTATTCAACGTATTCATTCCTACTGTCCTTTACAATAAATCTTTCTTCACCTAACACGTACAGTCACAAGGCAACACAGCAGTAATGGATAAGTCCATCACATACCACTCTTCAACTAAGAAAGTATCAGACTGCGCAGAGGCAAAGACTGGGCTACAAGACCAAAGATTGTTTAACAGTAACATACTTGCTCTATCTCTGACGTGCACGTCGATGACTTACAAAAATCAAAACGACACGCCCACCATACACTGTTAAGAGAGGGAACAACTTCCATTGTACTACTGGGAGCTACAGACGGTAAAACCTGCAGAGGAAGATAGAAATTGGAATACATCCAGCAAATAATTGAGGGCGTAGGTTGCAAGTGCTACTCTGAGATGAAGAGACTGGCACAGGAGAGGAATTCCTGCAGGGCCACATCAAACAAGCTGAAAGACTGATATTCTTTAAAAAAAAAAAAGGGCGATAACCCAGTGGTAATGTGCACATTTTTTCCAATAAATTAATAGAAATTATAGATAACGTCTCATCCACAAAGGTCAATGTAATTTATTGTGGAGACATAAACATAAACGCATATATCATAAATGTAACCAAAAAATGTTCAAATGTGTGCGAAATCTTATGGGACTTAACTGCCAAGGTCATCAGTCCCTAAGCTTACACACTACTTAACCTAAATTATCCTAAGGACAAACACACACACACCCATGCCCGAGGGAGGACTCGACCCTCCACCGGGATCAGCCGCACAGGCCATGACTGCAGCGCCTTAGACCGTTCGGCTAAATGTAACCAGTAGCACCCTCATGTCCTTGTTGGTCAATAGTGCAACAAGAGTTACTTCAATGACTTCATCAGTAATCTGTCATTCAGCCAAAAATATGGATAGGGAAAAGTAGAATGTAACTGTAATAGGTCTTAGTCTCTCAGATTATTTCTGCGAATCGATCCATAATGACTTCAAAAATTAAGTTACAGATGCCATCCCAAAAAGACCATAGCGTAATAATTGTGACGCCTTGCAAGATGAGAGTACATACTCCGGGTTTCCTACAGCATAATTCTGCTGCATTACGCATAACAGTTGCTTCGCAGTGCGGGAGGTAAATAGTGCGGCAACTGGAAACTTACTCCAAAGTACGCACTACGCTTACTTATTATTTTTGTGGGCAAAAGTTTACATTGAAAACAGAATCACCGTGAAATTTTGGTGGTATGTGGACCACATGCAATGTTGTGTCTAACCGTAGTAAAATGGTACCAAGAATTTGAGCAAGGTTGCCCAGACATCGGTGGAGCTGTAGAGTGACTATTCTGGACATTAATAAGCAGATTTTCTTCTCAATAGGCAAGGCTCACATCAGCCTCCGAGACCGTCTGCGGCATCAGGAACTGTACTGTTGCTGTGTTCCGCCATGGCTGTCACATGTACACAAAGGCGCAAGGTTTAAGTCGTCTCTGGTTTTCCTTCAGCATTACTCCGTGGAAGGCAATGATTTCCTAGGCCACGTAATTACGGACGATGAGACCTGGGTCCATCATTTCCCACCTGCAACAAACACAGACTCTATGGAATGGAGAATCATCTCCTCGCCCGCCTCCACGGAAGAAAGTTGCAGTTGCACAATCAGCAGGTAAAGTCGTGGCTACGATTTTCTTCGTTTGTGAAGGAGTTGCATGGACGGGTGCACAGACTTTATCGCAAAGGGCAGAGCCATTAATGCTAACACGTACTGTGCGGCAATAAAATTGCTGCGCAACATCGTAAAGAACAAGAGGCGTGGACAATTAGGCAAAGGGGCTCTTTTCCTCTAAGACTATGCAACACCCCAGACGATGCGCCCTAAATAAGCTTCGCCGTTTTAGATGGAAGCTTACGTCAAACAGTCCAGATCTTACACCATTCGATTTCCATCTTTTCGACAAACTGAAAGAACATCTGGGAGGAAGAGATTTTCCACAGCGGTTTTCGATTGGCTCCGTATCCAAGGAGCAGATTTCTTTCGTCGAGGAACTGAACAATTTGCAGAATGTTCTGATGGTTGTTTACAGAGACTTGGCAACTGTGATGAAAAAGTAGCGTCATGTATCCACGTCACTTTGAAACTAAATGCAGTAATCAATTACACGTATTGGTTCAAATGGTTCAAATGGCTCTGAGCACTATGGGACTCAACATCTTAGGTCATAAGTCCCCTAGAACTTAGAACTACTTAAACCTAACTAACCTAAGGACATCACACACACCCATGCCCGAGGCAGGATTCGAACCTGCGACCGTAGCAGTGCCGCGGTTCCGGACTGCAGCGCCAGAAATTACACGTATTTGGCCCGCCACAATAATGTAGCATTTACTTTTTGTAGTCCCTTCGTAATAGTAAAATCAGGAATAGAACTAATACCTAAACTGCCAGACTTCAAAAAACATATATCAAAAATTAAAATACAACCTTGCCCAGGGAAACCATTGTTAGGATGAAATACATAGGGAAACCAATGCAAATGATAAATACTCTTTATTATCAAGATTATGTAAATTGAACTTCGAAAAGACATTCCCGAAAGTACCCGCAGCAATATCAGTATATCACAAAAGCAAAAAGATAGTAGCAGGTATCAGGACACCCTACCACACCTTTAAGTACACCAATTCCGTAAAAGAAGAGTCATAATGAGCCAGAGTTCTTGTTTCAGTCATAGCTAAAAGATTTGTAGGGGGGTACTGATTGCTGCAAAAAAGGCATTTAATGATAAAATAATATACGATACAGAGAATACTAGTAAAGTAGTACGGAATGTCATTAAAAGGAGACGGGAAGAGACAAGAAAAGCATAACATACTGATAAGGGATGAGGTAAGGTAGTAAAAGAGCCACACTACTTATCAGACTAAATGAATGAACATTTTTCAAGTGTCGCACAGAAATTACAACAAAAACTCCCAAGAATAAAAGTAATACCTGTGAATAATTATGGACTACGAAAAAGATGTTACTACCAATCACAGAGCACGAAATCAACAAAAATGTACAAAACCTGAAAAATAAAGCTTAGTAGCCTTAAATGAAGTACCAAAATTTGTGCTGAAACGAAGCATACAGAGCATACAAGCTCTCTTGAAGTGTAGTAAAGGAGTCATTCATATCAGGGAAATTACTACAGTATTTAAGACAGTCAAGAGTTGTGCTTCTATTAAAGAAAAGGTAATGCTGAGATAGAATATTCCTGAGCATCTCCTGTTATCATCATTCTCCAAAGTAATAAAATCAGTTACAAATGACACACTAATGAATTACTTGAATTAAGTACAACGTCCTGAGTGAACCACAGTTTGGCTTACAAAGGAGCACAGTACTAGCCATACTAGGATTCACAAAAGTGGTACCTAATGCTCTTGAAAAGATGAGTGTGTCACGGCCACATTTTATATTTTGAGGGTTTTTGATACTGTTGATCATGAGACTCCACCAAGTAAGCTGGAATCATTTGGAATAAGAGGTGTGACTACATCTTATCGTACATACAGATAGGACACGTCAAAAAAGACTAAAGTTTTTCGGAAATACTTATCAGAACCGGAACACATTAATATAGGAGTTGCTCAGGTTAGAATATTACGATCAGTATTGTACCCGACACACATGAATGACTTCCCCAACAGGTAAGGGGGAAAATTCTCTTTGTGGGTGACAGCGATAATGTAGTTATTGAGAAAACTACTTGCGCTAAAGTAAAAGGAGCCTTCAAGGAAGCTTGCAATTAGTTAATAAGCAATAACGTGGCATTCATCGAAAGAGAACAAATGCCATGAATTTCAGTTTGAAGATCGGAAATGACTCTGCTAATTTATATGTAGACACATCTGTAAACTGTGTAAATAACGCAAAATTTGTAGTAAAGAATGTCAATTCTGAGCTGAAATGAAGTGAAAACAGAAAGACATTTGGAAGCACAATGTCATCCGCATGTTACTCCATTAGAGTCCTGCCATCAGCGTGTAACAGCACGTTCCTTTTAGTTACACACTGTTCATATGTAGACTCAAGTACTTTGGTACTTCTTTTTATGGGAAACAAAATGTTAAAATTGAAATAGTTTTCGAACAACAAAATAGGACCATAAGAACAAGAAGCAAAAATAGTAGTCAGGCTTATTATAAAGATATGTTTGAGTACATTTCCAGTCAGTTGTACACATCAAAACTAACATCGATAATACTGCACAAATAGCTCCGTCCATGACCATGAAAGTATAAAGAATGAGTCAAGACAGCATTTTATACCGCGGAATAAAATTATATAATAAATTTACTATGGTGATTAAAGAGGTTACTACAAGTGGCTATCAGAAAGTTTTTGTTCGAAGGTCATACAGTAGAGAATCGGTGTGCAAATCAAGCGAAATCGCCGTGAACATCGAGGCAATACTCCCACAGACGAACCAGGTTGAAGATAATCGGTTGGTAAAACTCCGTGTCCTGCTACATGAAGAACTTTGTTGATTGCCTGTACACATCTTCGATCGAGAGGAATCGTCGACCCTTCAAGGCCTTTTTTAAGGGACTGAACGCGAGATAATCGCATGGGGAGAGATAGGACGGGTTTTCAAGTGCCTCCCGCTAGAGTTATCATAATTTCTGCGTTATGACATTTGAGACATGGAACGTACGCTACCATGAACCTGCAGCACCCCTTGTCGCACGGAATTTGGCTCATCATTCGATAACGGTGGTTTTAGATAGACATGCTGCCCCATACACATTCTTCATTCTCCAATGGATGTCTCCTTCGGCAGCCAGGAAAAGAATGATAGCACGCTGGTCCTGCTTTGACGTATTTGGTAATAAATAACAGCGACGAGTTCACGTTTCCGCAATTACCGCACACACGTTGGAAAGACACGAATGTCATACTGATTCTTGGTTCACACGTCTGTGTTATATAGCAGCATAGGAGACGCGCTACGTTGCGTATACACCGCTGCAACGCACTCAAACTGAAACTTTTTGGTCGCCCTTATGTAAGAAACTTATTGTTCAAAAAAGCTGCCAGAAAGAACCTGTTAAACAATACATAATATACGAGGGCAGTTCAATAAGTAATGCAACACATTTTTTTTCTGAAACAGGGGTTGTTTTATTCAGCATTGAAATACACCAGGTTATTCCCCAATCTTTTAGCTACACAACACTATTTTTCAACGTAATCTCCATTCAATGCTACGGCCTTACGCCACCTTGAAATGAGGGCCTGTATGCCTGCACGGTACCATTCCACTGGTCGATGTCGGAGCCAACGTCGTACTGCATCAATAACTTCTTCATCATCCGTGTAGTGCCTCCCACGGATTGCGTCCTTCATTGGGCCAAACATATGGAAATCCGACGGTGCGAGATCGGGGCTGTAGGGTGCGTGAGGAAGAACAGTCCACTGAAGTTTTGTGAGCTCCTCTCGGGTGCGAAGACTTGTGTGAGGTCTTGCGTTGTCATGAAGAAGGAGAAGTTCGTTCAGATTTTTGTGCCTACGAACACGCTGAAGTCGTTTCTTCAATTTCTGAAGAGTAGCACAATACACTTCAGAGTTGATCGTTTGACCATGGGGAAGGACATCGAACAGAATAACCCCTTCAGCGTCCCAGAAGACTGTAACCATGACTTTACCGGCTGAGGGTATGGCTTTAAACTTTTTCTTGGTAGGGGAGTGGGTGTGGCGCCACTCCATTGATTGCCGTTTTGTTTCAGGTTCGAAGTGATGAACCCATGTTTCATCGCCTGTAACAATCTTTGACAAGAAATTGTCACCCTCAACCACATGACGAGCAAGCAATTCCGCACAGATGGTTCTCCTTTGCTCTTTATGGTGTTCGGTTAGACAACGAGGGACAAAGCGGGAACAAACCTTTGAATATCCCAACTGGTGAACAATTGTCACAGCACTACCAACAGAGATGTCAAGTTGAGCACTGAATTGTTTGATGGTGATCCGTCTATCATCTCGAATGAGTGTGTTCGCACGCTCCGCCATTGCAGGAGCCGGCCCGCACGCGGGAGATCAGACAGTCTTGCTTGACCTTGTGGCGATGATGACACACGCTTTGCCCAACGACTCACCGTGCTTTTGTCCACTGCCAGATCACCGTAGACATTCTGCAAGCGCCTATGAATTTCTGAGATGCCCTGGTTTTCCGCCAAAAGAAACTCGATCACTGCCCGTTGTTAGCAACGCACATCCGTTACAGACGCCATTTTAACAGCTCCGTACAGCGCTGCCACATGTCGGAAGTCAATGAAACTATACGAGACGAAACGGGAATGTTTGAAAATATTCCACAAGAAATTTCCGGTTTTTTCAACCAAAATTGGCCGAGAAAAAAAATGTGTTGCATTACTTATTGAACTGCCCTCGTATAGTGAAGAATTATCTTGATAACACAGAGTAAGCGTTTGGAAAAAAACGTAACACACACACACACACACACACAAATACACACACAAATAATAATAACAATATATAAGCATCTATCATTCCACATAACACTGACACTGTTTTTCCTTATTTTATAGTTTTATTTTCTTTTTTCTGGAAACATTTACTTCCAAAATTGTGCAATGTATAGTGCTAATAAGTTACCTTCTTTCTGAGCTGTATCAGTCAATATAGAGAAATGCAGACTCAGTTTTCCGCGTTGGCAAATGAGAAGTTGCGGTACCAAAATTGAAACCATTTTGACATTAGCTGACAATACGTGTAGCGCCACATTACGAAATAATGTTTGTACAGTGGTTGCAGTGACTTGGAGTGAGATATGTATGAACAGAATATCACTAGCCTTTTAAATTATTAAACGAGTCATTTGCAAAAAAAGTGTTTTTCGCCAGGGATAAAGCGAAAGGGGTAGCATTGTCTTAAGGAGACTGTCCTTGTATTTGTGAGGGTGGAGGGTCCAGTCTTCATCCGGCCATCCTAAGTTAGGTTCTCCGTAGTTTCCCTAAATTACTTAGGGACCGATGACCGTCGCAGTCTGGTCCCTTTAATCCCACAAACCAACCAACCAACCTAAATTACTTCAGACAAATGCTCGCACTTCATGGCAACCGCCCATTACCAGTCTCATCCTTCTTAAATCAGACCTGTAAGTATGTAAACTCCGGTATATTTATGTTTATGTTTTTTTGTTGTTCTTTTATTTAACATCGCGAAATTTCTAATCATTGTAAATGTGATCTAAATATGAATAAAACAATATCTGGTAATTATTTAAAGCAGTTTATAGAAGTTAAGCATAACTGAGAAAGAAGGAAAACAGGGGATCACTCGTTGTAAAAGATTTCCACACAAACCTGCCTGCAGCTCACTGTACAATAAATGATCGAATAAACGCTTGATTCAGATTTAAATTAAAATTACATAACGTCAGTAAACTCTCAGTCGTGTTTGCTCAGTCGTTGATGACTGTGTGTGATCTCATGTGCAATTCACACGCTATTTGGGCATTACCTTGCTGCATAGAATCGTTGGACGAATAGAAGCAGATCATATATATATCTTAATCTCAGAAGCGTCTAATGGGTCATTGTTGTTTTGTGGATTTTGCAACGGGTTAGAGCGACAGGAAATACTGGTCATAGGCCATTAAAAGATTTACCGTGTTTCAGAGGAGTTAATCGGAATGCGAATTTCTGTCCTTTGCACTGCAGTCCAGATACGGATGTGCCTTTTGCAGTTCGGACCAAGGGTGAATGGAGGCACGTACTCTCCAAAGGTGGGTTCTAGTTCAGTTGCTTGGACGATCCTCCTCTTCCTTTAGTCTGGAGGAAAAAATGGTCCGCAATACACTCACAGAATCATTGTACGAGTCGTACGAGGCTGGTAGTATGTGAAGTATGCTAGCAAGATACAATCAATGCCTTCTCAGCGCGATAGTAATGGAGACACTATCGAAGACAGTGCTGCTAAAGCAGAGTGCAGCCTCACGAAATTCCTTCACCAAATAAGAGGAAGTTGATGTTACAGTATTCGAATCAAGAACAGCTGCCAACATGAGTAACGTAGAAATAGATATCCTCGGAATAGCGAAGCAACTTAAATTACTTAACAAAACCAAGTCTTCCGGTCCAGGTTGTATACCAGTTAGGATCCTTTCAGAGTATGTTGATAGAGTAGGTGCATGCGTGACAATCATACACAACCGTTTACTCGACGAAAAGTCGGTATCTAAAGACAGGAAAGTTGCCCAGGTCACACCAATATTCAAGAAAGGTACTCCACTAAATTACAGGCCCGTATCATTAACGTCGATATGCAGCAGGATAGCCGGCCGCGGTGGTCTCGCCGATCTAGGCGCGCAGTCAGGAACCGTGCGACTGCTACGGTCGCAGGTTCGAATCCTGCCTCGGGCATGGATGTGTGTGATGTCCTTAGGTTAGTTAGGTTTAAGTAGTTCTAGGTTCTAGGGGACTGATGACCACAGCAGTTGAGTCCCATAGTGCTCAGAGCCATTTGAACCATTTTGCAGCAGGATTTTGGAACATATCTTGTGTTCGAGCATTATGAATTACCTCGAAGAAGGAGGTCTATTGACACACATTCAGCACGAATTTGGAAAACATCGTTCTTCTCTTTGCTCACATGAAGTATTGAGTGCTATTCACAAGGGATTTCAAATTGATTCCTCATTTCTGCATTTCCGGAAGGCTTTTGACACTGTACCACACAGTGACACTGTACCACACAAGCGGCTTCGAGTAAAATTGAGTGCTTATAGAATATCGTCTCAGTTATGTGACTTGATTTGTGATTTCCTATCATAGAGGTCATAGTTCGTAGTAACTGACGGAAAGTCGCCGAGTAAAACGGAAGTGATTTCTGGCGTTCCCCAAGGTAGTGTTATAGACCCTTTGCTGTTTCTTACCTATATAAACGATTTGGGAGACTATATGAGCAGTCATCTTAAGTTGTTTGCAGATAACGCTGTCGTTCATCGACTAATAAAGTCATTATAAGATCAGAAAAAATTGCAAAACGATTTGGAAATGATATCTGTATGGTGCAAAAATTGGCAGTTGACCCTAAATAACGAAAAGTGTGACGTCATCCACATAAATGCCATGAGGGATCTACTAAACTTCGGCTACACGATAAATGAGTCAAATCTAAAGCCCGTAAAACTAAACTAAACTCCGTCCTAAGGCCTTGGAAGCCCCAACGTATCGACCGGCCGCCGTGTCATCCTCAGCCCACTGGCGTCACTGTATGTGGATATCCAGGGGCATGTGGTTAGCATGCAGCTCTCCCGGCCGTATGTCAGTTTCCGAGACTGGAGCCACTACTTCTCAATCAAGTAGGTCCTCAGTTTGCCTCACAAGGGCTGAGTGAATCCCGTTTGCCAACGGCGTTCGGCAGACCGGATGGTCACCCATTTAAGTGCTAGCCCAGCCCGACAGCGCTTAACTTCGGTGATCTGATTGGAAGCAGTGTTAACATTGCGGCAAGGCCGTTGGCTAAAGGCCGTTAAGTCAACTAAATACCTAGAAATTACAATTACGAACAACTTAAACGGGAAGGAACACACAGTAAACGTAGTGGGAAAGGCTAACCAAAGACTGCGTTCTATTGGCTGGACACTTAGAAGGAACAGATGTACTAAAGAGACTGCCTACACTACACTTGTCCGTCCTCTTTTAGAATGCTGCTGCGCGGTGTGGGATCCTTACGAGATAGGACTGACGGAGTACATCGAAAAAGTTCAAAGAAGGCTAGCACGTATTATATTATCGCGAAATAGGGGAGAGTGTGGCACTGAAATGAAAAAGGATTTGGGGTGGTCATAATTACAACAAAGACTTTTTCGCTGGGGCGTAATCTTCTTACGATATTTCGTCAGCTCTCTTTTGAATGCGAAAATATTTTGTTGACGCCGACCTACGTAGGGAGAAACGATCACCATAATAAAATTAGGAAAATCAGAGCTCGCACGGAAATATGTAGGTGTTCCCTTCTTCCGCACGCTACACGAGGCTGGAATAAAGAGAATTGTGAAGGTAGTTCGATGAATCCTCTGATAAGCACTTGAGTCTGATTCCCAGTGTACCCATGTAGATGTAGATGTAGATGTGATGATTATATACCTCTGTTGAGGTAACCTACATTATTTATAATACTAATAAGTCCAAGCACTCTGATGCGGTGAAAGCTTTATTAAAAACGCTCGCAGCTGTAAAATGGATTACAATACCAGTATACTGTCTCCAAAAATACCGATGATTGTCGGTATTGAATTTTACGTTCTGCAGCTGAATTTGTGCTTTTTAGAAAATTTCTGGAAAGTTATAACTGGTTTTTGGGCCAAGACTTGCACTCAGAAACTTCCCTATCCCGGCCAATGCTCTTACCGACAGAGTCATCCCGGCACTGCTAGAACCCTCCACAAATTCGCTTCCACCATTAACTCTCTCCTACCTTCCAAACTTCACAGGAGCCCATCGGCGTACTGAGCTGACCTGGCACCCCTGAAAGAATGGATACATTCTATGGCAACATGAAAAGTTCATTCCAGATACAGCCCTCAAGCTACAACAATCATTTCCATGCGATGTCCTTTCTTGAATGGATGCTAATCCGGCATTTTATGAAGAACAATGACTACGAAATTTTGAAAGTAGGAAAAGTGAATCAGTGAGAACAAGTGGACAAAACTTGCGTGCCAGACTGGAACTCGAACCTTAGACGTTTGCTCTTCACGGGCAACTGCTCCACCGACTGAACTTTCCAAGCCAGGCTGACGGTCTGGAATATCATTTCATCCGAAAGTGCTAGTCCCGCAAGGTACGCAAGAGAACTACGAAGTTTTTGAAGATGTGAGAAGAGGTACACGTCGAAGTGTAGCTCTGAGGGCGGATCGTGAGACCTGCTTAGATAGCTTAGTCGGTAGGACATTTTTGTAGGTCCCAAGTTCGAATTATGGTCCGGCACAGACTTTTAATCTTTAGTGACGTTTGAAACCAGCGCATTCTCTGACGCAGAAAAAAAAAATTATTCTCGGCGTCGCGAACAGTAATGTTTGAATACTCCATTAGTAGTGTAGCGCTTGACACAGTCATGTCGATTAAATATTTGGGCGAAACATTGCAGAGCAATATGAAGTGGGACAAGTATGTAATGCCAGTTGTGGGGAAGACGGATAGTCATCTTCGGTTCATTGGTAGAATTTTGGGAAGATGTGGTTCATCTGTAAAGGAGACCGCTTATAAAACACTAATACGACCTATTCTTGAGTATTGCTCGAGCGTTTGGGATCCCTATCAGGTCGGATCGGGAGAGGTCAGAGAAGCAATTCAGAGGTGGGCTGCTAGAATTGTTACTGGTAGGTTTGATCATCACGCGAGTGTTACAGAAATGCTTCAGGAACTCGAGTGGCAGTCTCTGGAGGAAAGGAGGCATTCTTTTCGTGAATCGCTACTGAGGAAATTTAGAGAACCAGCGTTTGAGGCTGACTGCAGTACAGTTTTACTGCCGCCAACTTATATTTCGTGGAAAGACTACAAAGATAAGGTAAGAAAGATTAGGGGTCGTACAGAGGCATATAGGCAGTGGAGTGGAACAGGGAGAGAAGATGCTTGTTGTGGTTCGAGGTACCCTCCGCTACGCACCGTATGGTGGATTGCGGAGTATGGTGTAGATGTAGATGCAGATGTAGAAGATAGCTCAGCAGATAAGAGCATGGCTCACGAAAGGCAAATTTCCTGATTCGACTCTTGATCCGGTGCACCAGGTTTAATATCTCAGCAAATTTCATTGAGCGTAGTGGTTGGAAATATAAGCTTCTGGTTCTGCATTGTACTATAAATAACTGCAGAGAAAAACTCGGCAACTAAACTTGGATTTTTTCATAAGGCGTCTTACGCAGTAATGTAGAACAATAACCTCAGGAAGTTAAGGAGAAAAGATGCGCCATTTTCCTTTTTTCTCCTTCCTCCAGAGCCAAATATCTGCAACATGACAGTCACAAATACTGCTATTTCCTACCAACCACTCACTTTATGAGTTTTTACTGTCGGTGATTCTCCAGCTTTGTTCGGAAAAATTAGGTTCGTAGGACGTGCCGAGAAGCTCCCGTGCAATCTCGTTGCGTAGCTTCCTTTGTAAACAGACAATGTGCACTTCACAAGCAGGTGACGCTGCAGCACAGAATACTGCTAATTGCTTTTTGTTTGCACTGTCTGAGGCGGCTGGGAAGCACCGAGCCCGACTGTGGACGCTATATATGTCGCCGCACGGCACAGAGCAGCATGGTCCAGGTACGCCGCTGAGACACACATCTCCTGTGAGACGACAGCACCATGAAGATATCGACGCTCGCCTTCCTGTTCGCTCTGATTGCCGTTGCCAGCGTGGCATCTTCTTCCGCAGGTGAGACAAGCTTCATATTTGCAGTATTCGCAACGTCGTATCTGACTCTTGGTGTTGCGACGAACGATTTCGTTCTTGTTCTGTTTTGGATGTATTTTCCCATATTCTCTACACTTACATACATACTCTACAATCTGAATCCAGTATATGGCGGAGGAATTATTTAGGAAGAACGCAGCTAGTCATAAATACCAATAAGAATGGTGCACTTCTCTGCCATGGGAAGTTCAGATGGCTGCTCCATTTCAAATGTATTTATTTGAAACTAAACATAATGGCACAAAACCTGTCATGGCAATGTAATAAACCATTTCTCACAAGTATTTGTGACTAGTTGCCGTCACCCTCATCACTCTTTAACCGAATGTCAGCCACATACCTCAAACATATCCAACATGGTAAAATAATATTCAATTTTTTCGTGTGCCATCTTGAAATAGTCCTTCTCATGCGTGTTTAAGTAAGGGTGCTACTTGTCATCTCCTTGTAGACCATACCTCGAGCAAAGTAACTGAAAACAATCGTGCACTCTACACCAAGGAATGTTCCTTTAGTTTGACGTACTGCTAATACGTCACTTGAAGATGACCGTTTCACCGAAACTGCTTATGAGTAAATATTTATTACAGCATGTTTTGATGGTTCCATGATGTCATCTTTTAAAAACATCATGATGGGTTGAACTAAATGGATAGTTTCTCGAAATGAAGTAATAAAACAAACACCAAGCAAAAGTAAAACACAGGTAATGGGGTGTGTGTGTGTGAAATCTTATGGGACTTAACTGCTAAGGTCATCAGTCCCTACGCTTACACACGACTTAACCTAAATTATCCTAAGGACAATCACGCACACCCATGCCCGAGGGAGGACTCGAACCTCCGCCGGAACCAGCCGCACAGTCCATGACTGCAGCGCCTTGATCGCTCGGCTAATCCCGCGCGGCACAGGTAATGAGATGTAGTCGAGTTAAATGCTGTGGGAATTTGATCAGGAAGTGGGAAGCTAAGAGCAGACTACGAGTTTTACTGACTGGGCAGCAAAATAATTAAGCGTGGCCGAAATAGAGTGGATGTAAACGCAGTCTGGAAATATCGAGGAAAATGGTCCTGAAAAAGTGAAAATTGTTATAATTAAACATACATTTAAACGTTAGCAAATAAGTTTTTCTGAACGTAATTGTCTGGAGTGTAGCTCTGAACACAAATGAAAAACGGACGATAAACAGTACAAAAAAGAAGAGAGCAGATATGTTTGAAATGTTGTGCAACAGAATGATGATGACCGTTAGATGCGTTGGTCGAAGAACTAATGACTAAATACTAAATCGATTTGGGTAAAAAAGAAATTTACGGCACAACTTGACTAAAAGAAGGCCTCAGTTGATACACCCTGAGGCACCAAGGCATCGTCAGTTTTGTAATGGAAGTAGGTGAACTAAAAATTGTGGATGAAGTCTCAGTTACCAACGCAGCAAGCCTGTTGAAATAGGTGCAGGTCGCAGTAGCAATGGAGAAGGGGCTTGCAGAGGATAAACTGTCATGGATAGCTGAAGCCAAACTGTAAATTACGTGAACTACTAATATTGCGTCCATCAAAAATCTGCGAAAAAAATGATAACGAGGAAATTAGTGTGTTATTGTCTACAGTCTCATGCTCCATTCCATAAAGGGATTTTAGTAAAATTTTTTTTTAGCTGTTTAAAAGCTGCTCGCACTTGAAAGACTCATTCCGTAATGTCTAATCCCTGTACATTTTTTACCGATTTTCAACTTTCCTTTATTAAAAATATGAGCTCATGACTGCTTAAAATATACACTGGCGAAAAAAAAAATCGCAGCACCGAAAGAGAGTTGGTAGGTGTGTTTCTACATCTGAAAGATGATGGGTATTCAAATTTCGCACCAGTTAGTTACTTAGGCACTTTGTTACTTTCACGTTCCATTGGATCATTTTTCGCGATGAATCGTCATGATGCGGAACGAGTCATTTCACATTCATATTGCGACTTAAATTGTACATCTATTTGCACTCTAAACGTCACCATATTTTTTCCACGAAATGAAAACAAGATATAAAATTTGAGTTAGCAGTTCCTACCCACCTCCTTTTACACATTAGAAACATAGAAATTCTTCTGCAGAATAGAAGGAGTTGTGAAGGAGAAACTTTTTCAATTTATTTTAAAATTTTACCTTGCTGTCTGTTAGACATTTTATATCACTGGGTAATTTTTGTTGCACCGTTGTGCACCCCTTTCTGTGCTAAAGACAACCTTAATGCTGAGTAATGAATGTCAGTTTTTCTTCTAGTATTGTAATTATGTACCTTATTTTTCCTTTCGAACAGTAGTGGATTATTTACAACAAACTTCGTGAGGTAATAAATATACTGTGAAGCAGTAGATAGAATGCCGAACTCCTTAGACAGATGTCTACAAGATGATCGCGGGTGAGCACCACATATTACTCTTATAGCACGTTTT
This sequence comes from Schistocerca serialis cubense, assembly GCF_023864345.2. Lineage (NCBI taxonomy): Eukaryota > Metazoa > Arthropoda > Insecta > Orthoptera > Acrididae > Schistocerca > Schistocerca serialis. The sequence goes on along the minus strand of NC_064639.1, from coordinate 780,440,626 downwards.
TAGGCCATGAAGACCTTCTTTCTCAAAGATGAGTTACCTAGAACATTATTCCATATGACGTTACTGAATGAAAATAAGCAAAATATTTCAAGTTATTGACTTCCTTCTCCCCAAAATTTGCTACAATTCTAAGTTCAAATGTGGCTGAACTAAATTGTTTGAGGAGATCCAATTTAAATTCTCATCAATATGGACACCTAAGAATTTTAAAGTTTCGACCCTATGTATTATTTCATCATCATGTGTTACACTTATCACTGGTGCTGTACCCCTAGTGGTCCAGAACTGAATATGATGTGTCTTTGTGAGATTCAGGGTGAGACCATTCGCAGAGAACCAATCAATGATACTTTTGAGAACTTTGTCCACCATTTCTTCCATTTCTGTATTTATAATGGGAGTGATTACAATACTGGTGTCATCTGCAAAAAGAACTAATTCTGCTTGTTGTACACTCCTGGAAATTGAAATAAGAACACCGTGAATTCATTGTCCCAGGAAGGGGAAACTTTATTGACACATTCCTGGGGTCAGATACATCACATGGTCACACTGACAGAACCACAGGCACATAGACACAGGCAACAGAGCATGCACAATGTCGGCACTAGTACAGTGTATATCCACCTTTCGCAGCAATGCAGGCTGCTATTCTCCCATGGAGACGATCGTAGAGATGCTGGATGTTGTCCTGTGGAACGGCTTGCCATGCCATATCCACCTGGCGCCTCAGTTGGACCAGCGTTCGTGCTGGACGTGCAGACCGCGTGAGACGACGCTTCATCCAGTCCCAAACATGCTCTATGGGGGACAGATCCGGAGATCTTGCTGGCCAGGGTAGTTGACTTACACCTTCTAGAGCACGTTGGGTGGCACGGGATACATGCGGACGTGCATTGTCCTGTTGGAACAGCAAGTTCCCTTGCCGGTCTAGGAATGGTAGAACGATGGGTTCGATGACGGTTTGGATGTACCGTGCACTATTCAGTGTCCCCTCGACGATCACCAGTGGTGTACGGCCAGTGTAGGAGATCGCTCCCCACACCATGATGCTGGGTGTTGGCCCTGTGTGCCTCGGTCATATGCAGTCCTGATTGTGGCGCTCACCTGCACGGCGCCAAACACGCATACGACCATCATTGGCACCAAGGCAGGAGCGACTCTCATCGCTGAAGACGACACGTCTCCATTCGTCCCTCCATTCACGCCTGTCGCGACACCACTGGAGGCGGGCTGCACGTTGTTGGGGCGTGAGCGGAAGACGGCCTAACGGTGTGCGGGACCGTAGCCCAGCTTCATGGAGACGGTTGCGAAGTTCGAATCCTCCCTCGGGCATGGGTGTGTGTGTTGTCCTTAGCGTAAGTTTAGTTTAAGTCATATTAAGTAGTGTGTAGTGTGTAAGCTTAGGGACCAATGACCTCAGCAGTTTGGTCCCATAATACCTTACCACAAATTTCCAAATTTTTTTTTTTCCAGAAGAGCTTTTATTCTTGAGAGAATGTATGATCCTCTTAACTTCAGAAATAGAAGTTGGTGGTACATTCATATGATGTAATTTTATGAGAGTTACTTCTTCAACATATTGCTGCGATATTTCTCTTGAACTGTTGGTCCCTATGCTTTTTACTATGTTTAAGAAATGATTATTAAATACATTTACTACATGTGACTTGTCATTTATAACCCTTCCATTCAATTCAATAGTAATGTTATCCTCTTCTGTGGTTAGTTGTTCTGTCTCTTTCTTCACTGTGTTCCATAATGACTTTGTTGTCAGACGTACTGATTTCTGACATTATGTGCATGTTTCTTGATTTTTTAATAACTAATCATAGTAATTTTGAGTAGTTTTTGTAATGCGCAACTACTGCCGTGTATCTACTTAAAATCTTGTCAAAAGATACATTTCCCTTTTTCTTTCACAAGATATTGTAATCCCCTTAGTGATCCATGGTTTTTTACATGGCTGTTTAATGTTACTTCTGATTAGCTTATGTAGAAAGCTATTTCCAAATACTGATATCAGTTTATCATGGAATAGCTTAAATTTTATATTGGCACTCGGTTCTTTATAAGTTTCATCCCATGTTGTTTCTTGCAAACTACTCTTAAAAACATTTGCCCTGCAGTCATTAAGGACTCTAACTGACATCCAATGAGGTATATCCACACTGTAAGGCACTATGTCATTTATCCTGCCTAACTGTGCATCATATCAGAGAGAGCATTTGTTACTGGGTAAACAGTTACTTTCTTGCTTTGTGCCTCATCAAAGAAAACAATCAATTAGGGACCTACTGTCTTTATTCACCTGTGTTGGAAAGTTAACGACTGAGAGCAAATTGTAGGATCGAAATAAGGTTTCCAGGTCATTTTCCCTATCAGAATCCCTTAGAAAATCTGCATTGAAGTCACCACAGACAATTAACTGCTTGCTGATGTCTGACAGACAGCGCAGCTAAGAATCCAGGTTCCTCATAAATAATTCAAAATTTCCCAGTGGGGATCTGTATATTGTTGCAATTAAAAGTGAACAGTTTTTCAGCATTAATTTACAAGCACACATTTCTATGTGCTGATCACTACAAAATCTACTTATGTCAATGCCTTTGAACTTGGGTTCAGTCTTAATATATGCAACAACTCCTCCTTTTCGCCTGCCGGTGTGGCCCTGCGGTTCTAGGCGCTTCAGTCTGGAACCGCGTGACCGCTACGGTCGCAGGTTCGAATCCTGCCTCGGGCATGGATGTGTGTGATGTCCTTAGGTTAGTTAGGTGTAAGTAGTTCTAAGTTCTAGGGGATTGATGACCACAGATGTTAAGTCCCATAGTGCTCAGAGCCATTTGAAACATTTTTTTCCTCCTTTTCCCATATTAGTTCTGCATGAGTAAGCTGCTAGACTGTAATCTTCTATATGTAACTTATCTAACCCTGTGGTTATGTGGTGCTCAGACAGGCACAGGATATATATCGGCAAGACGCTCTTGTACCTTACTACTACATCCTCTCTAATATTTTGGTGGAATAAGTTAACCTTACTTTTCTTTACCTTCTTCTGGGGCTCTTCTGCTATAGTGACTTCTTTCAAAACAGGGTGTCTGAAACTTGATTGTAACCTAAAAAAAGGTGTCACTATGACACCAGTAACTACAGGGATCTGGCATTGTGTGATGGTGCCCCCCTGTACATCTGCTATAGGAAGTTCAGCCAACCTATCATTCCCCCTCCTAGTCAGGAGCAGGCCATATCTAGCATAACCCGAATTGAAGCAACGGGCACTGCATTCATATGAGAATTCATTTCAGTCATCAGTAACCCGCTCGACTCAGAGTTAACACGCCTCACGGCAGTATCAACCCAGGGCTGGTCATGGCGCTGCAGGATCTCCATGAAACTAACATTTGCGTGCGTAGTTGTTATTCCTATTTCATCCAGGTCACACCTAATGCTGTAATTACTGTTCTTAACCAGGCTATTTTCTGCTCCACCTACTATAACGACCTGTTTCTCTTTGTCAAAACCTTTGCACAATTTTCCTATGTCCTCTGTCACCTGGATAAGGCTAGCACTTGGCTTCACAATACTTGTCACCTGGTACCATGCAATAGCTTTTCCTGCGCCATCTGGCCTACACCCCTCTCATGACTACTTCCTAGCAGCAAGACTCTTTTCTTCCTACTCTCTTTTGGTACCGATCTACTCTGAGTTTCTTGGCTAGAATCCTGCTGCACCCTACTGTGACCTACGTGTGTATGAGGGTGTTCCCCTCCTACTTCAGGTAACAAACCAAATTTATTCGATATTGATAGCTCAAATGCAAAAGAAGTTGATGAGCTCTTCCCCTTTTGCCAATTGCTTCTTTACCCGGTTCCCACGACCTTTTTTCCCCTTCAGTCTATCAAGTTACAATTTCACACGATCTAATTCAGCCTGAAGAGCACAAATCCTTGCCTCCTTTTCAGAGATTCTCTTGTCTTTTTCTGCAGAACCTACAGTTCCATGGGAGAGCCTCACTGAGTTCCCCATTCAGTTTCCCACTACAATAATCCCAGTGAAATTCCATCCCACAGTCCACACATACCACCTCCTCTCCGACTATCCTACGGCAACATCCAGACTTATCACGCATTACAAGACAGATCACACGCTTAAAAACAGAATTAAATCATTTAACACGCTTCACGCTACACGAATGTTTGTTATTTATGAGCAGCAAAAATTGGGTCTACCGTTTAGCGATTGAGGTGTTCTATAGAACGTAAAACGCTATTTATTTTCGCTTACAGTCGCATAAGGGTGGCGCTAGTAGGACCACTATAAGGATGCAAATCACGTTTGCTTTAATTACAAACTGTAATGGTTGTTAGCGTTAGTTAACTCGGAAATTGGAAATGATGAGTTGATGTAATGCAAGAATGCCTTTAAGGCGACAAAGACCCATTATCAACACCTCACTAAGTTGGAACGAGGTCGTGTGTGTGTGACGAGGGCCTCCCGTCGGGTAGACCGTTCGCCTGGTGCAGGTCTTTCGATTTGACGCCACTTTGGCGACTTGCGCGTCGATGGGGATGAAATGATGATGATTAGGACAACACAACACCCAGTCCCTGAGCGGAGAAAATCTCCGACCCAACCGGGAATCGGACCCGGGCCCTTTGGATTGACAGTCTGTCGCGCTGACCACTCAGCTACCGGGGCCGTACTAAAACGAGGTCGCGTAGTAGGGGTACGAGAAGGTGAATGTTCCGTCTGCGACATTGGAGAAAGTCGTAGCAGGAATGTAGCGACTGTACATGACTGCTTGTAGCGGTGATCATGAGAATGTACGGTGGCAAGAACACCAGGTTCCGGACGGCCACGTGGCACTACCGAGATGGTAGCCCATGGTGTTCAGCATATGGCCCTGTCGCATCGTACTGCATCTGCGGCCACAATTTGAGGAGCAGTTGGCATCACAGTGACAGAACGAACTCTTATAAATCGGTTATTTCAAGGACAGCCCTGATCTTGCATTCTACTGACACCAAACCACCGCCATTTGCGACTGCAGTGATGTCAAGAGAGAGCTCACTAAAGGGCAGAGTGGAGATATGTTGTGTTTCCTGATGAAAGCTGGTTCCACCTCGGTGGCAGTGATGGCCGAGTGCTGTTTAGAAAGAGGTTAGTTGAGAGCCTGCAGAGCCGGCCAGTGTGGCCGAGCGGTTTTAGATGCTTCAGTCCGGAACCGCGCAACTGCTACGGTCGCAGGTTCGAATCCTGCCTCGGGCATGGATGTGTGTGCGGTCCTTAGGTTAGTTAGGTTTATGTAGTTCTAAGTTCTAGAGGACTGATGACCTCAGATGTTAAGTCCCATAGTGTTCAGAGCTATTTGAACCAGTTTTTGAGACTCTGCAACCGACTTGTTCGCTTGCTAGACACACTGCACCTACATGTGGAGTTATGGCCTATGGTGCTATTTCGTATGACAGCAGGAATACTCTCATGGGTATCTCATGCACCCCGATTGCATATTTGAGCCTCAGTCTGGTGATTCGACCTGTTATGTTTGCATTGATGAACAACATTCCAGGGGGTGTTTTCCGAAAGGATAACGCTTTCCACATACAGTGTGTACATGTTGCCTTGGCTTTCTTGATCACCACATCAGTTTCCAGTCGAGCACATATGAGACAACATCGGACAACAATTCTAACGTCATCCACAAACAGCACTGACGTCTCTGTAGTGCAATAAACATGGAACTCCGTCCCACAAACTGACATCCGCCACCTGTAAAACACGATGCACGCAAGTCTGCACTGTGGTGATTACACAGGTTATTAATATGTACCACCATTTCCATTTGCAATGGCCTATCTCGTGCTTACATTACCCTGTCATCTTACAATGATAATCACTTAAATATGCTATCTAGACAAATGTCTCCTCGAAGTTATATTACTCTCCCTGAATTCTACTTTACTGTTTTTTTTCTTTTTTTCTCTTTTCTTTTTACATCGGTGTATCGGTGTGATCTAAAAGGACATGATGTGACCTGCCAACCTAGAAGGTTTTATTTTCAATGTCCTTGAAAATTTGTAAGCAGATTTTCGTGGATGGTATGTATCTTCGAGTGTCTGCCAGTTCAGGCTTTTCAGTTCCTCTGTGACACTCTCTCATAGTTAAAACAAATCTGTGGTAATTTGTGCTGTCCATCTTCGTATACGTTCTACATCCCACGCACTTGAGTGATATTCTAGGATGTTTCATAGGACATCTGTAAGCCATCTCCTTTGCATTCAGAGGGCATTTTCCTAGTGTCATAGCAATGAACCGAAGTCTGTCACTTGCGTTACTTCCTACTGAACCTATGTGTCCTTTAAATTGTACTCTACGTTGGGCCCAGCTAAGCCTAATCATACTTCAGGTAAAAGATAAGACAAAAAAATTTTAATGGGTCGTCTACAGCTATTACTGGGTTCAAATGGTTCAAATGGATCTAAGCACTATGGGACTTAACGTCTGAGGTCATTAGTCCCCTACACTTAGAACTACTTAAACTTAACTAATCTAAGGACATCAGACACATCCATGCCCGAGGGAGGATTCGAAACTGCGACCGTAGCAGCAGCGCGGTTCCGGATTGAAACGCCTAGAACCGCTGGGCCACAGCGGCCGGCTATTACTGGAAACAGGACAACTCAACTTCAAAAATCTAACATATGACTCGAAGAGTAGTTGATAAATATTAGGATCACGTTATTGAAGCCCTACATACATGATCATATTTTTGTGCTCTTCTTTGAAGGCGGTTGTGACTTTCTGTTGATAATATGTTAAGTACCTGCTACTAATCATTCTGTTGTCCTTTCCAGCACCAGTGGAGGAGGAGCACCACGGCGACCGCCACGTGCGCTTCACGTGTGACGCGCTGAGCGCCTTTGGGGTGGCAGACTCGGCGTGCGCCGTCCACTGTATCGCGATGAACAAAGGCTACAAGGGCGGACACTGCAAAGAGGGCGTCTGCCACTGCCGCAAGTAGGAGACCACCAGCAGTGGAACACCACCGCTGATCAATCGCTAACATGCCTGCTTCGCCAATAAACTGTCCAAAACTGTACTACAGGCTTGCTGTAAATATCTGTTCCTTCTTATGTGCAACACTCTTGTAATGAACTAATACAAATAAAGATCATGCGTGAGGGTAGCTGATATTTCATTAGTATATCTGCAAGACAGACACCATTAATATATACTACTGACCAACAAAATTGCTACACCATGAAGATGACGTGCTACAGACGCGAAATTTAACCAACTGGAAGAAGATGCTTTTCAGAGAATTCACACAAGGTTGGCGCCGGTGGCGACACCTACAACGTGCTAACATGAGGAAAGTTTCCAACCGACTTCTCATACACAAACAACAATTGACCGGCGTTGCCTGGTGGAACGTTGTTGTGATGCCTCGTGTAAGGAGGAGAAATGCGTACCATCACGACTTTGATAAAGGTCGAATTGTAGCCTATCGCGATTGCGGTTTATCGTATCGCGACATTGCTGCTCACGTTGGCCGAGATCCAATCACTGTTGGAGTAGGTGGGTTCAGGAGGGTAATACCGAACGCCGTGTTGGATCCCAACGGCCTCGTATCACTACCAGTCGAAATGACAGGCATCTTATCCGCGTAGCTATAACGGATCGCGCAGCCACGTCTCGATCCCTGAGTCGACAGATGGGGACATTTTCAAGACAATAACCATCTGCACGCACAGTTCGACGACGTTTGCAGCAGCATGGTCTATCAGCTCGGACACCATGGCTGCAGTTACCCTTGACGCTGCATCACAGACAGGAGCGCCTGCGATGGTGTACTCAACGACGAACATCTACATCTACATCTACATTGATACTCCGCAAGCCACCCAACGGTGTGTGGCGGAGGGCACTTTACGTGCCACTGTCATTACCTCCCTTTCCTGTTCCAGTCGCGTATGGTTCGCGGGAAGAACGACTGTCTGAAAGCCTCCGTGCGCGCTCTAATCTCTCTAATTTTACATTCGTGATCTCCTCGGGAGGTATAAGTAGGGGGAAGCAATATATTCGATACCTCATCCAGAAACGCACCCTCTCGAAACCTGGCGAGCAAGCTACACCGCGATGCAGAGCGCCTCTCTTGCAGAGTCTGCCACTTGAGTTTATTAAACATCTCCGTAACGCTATCACGGTTACCAAATAACCCTGTGACGAAACGCGCCGCTCTTCTTTGGATCTTCTCTATCTCCTCCGTCAGACCGATCTGGTACGGATCCCACACTGATGAGCAATACTCAAGTATAGGTCGAACGAGTGTTTTGTAAGCCACCTCCTTTGTTGATGGACTACATTTTCTGAGCACTCTCCCAATGAATCTCAACCTGGTACCCGCCTTACCAACAATTAATTTTATATGATCATTCCACTTCAAATCGTTCCGCACGCATACTCCCAGATATTTTACAAAAGTAACTGCTACCAGTGTTTGTTCCGCTACCATATAATCATACAATAAAGGATCCTTCTTTCTATGTATTCGCAATACATTACATTTGTCTATGTTAAGGGTCAGTTGCCACTCCCTGCACCAAGTGCCTATCCGCTGCAGATCTTCCTGCATTTCGCTACAATTTTCTAATGCTGCAACTTCTCTGTATACTACAGCATCATCCGCGAAAAACCGCATGGAACTTCCGACACTATCTACTAGGTGCACATGGGTGCACGAATGGCACAACGTCATTTTTTTTGGATGAATCCAGGTTCTCTTTACAGCATCATGATGGTCGCATCCGTGTTTGGTGACATCGCGGTGAACGCACATTGGAAGCGTGTATTCGTCATCGCCATACTGGCGTATCACCCGGCGTGATTGTATGGGGTGCCATTGGTTACACGTCTCCGTCACCTCTTGTTCACATTGACGGAACTTTGAACAGTGGACGTTACATTTCAGATGTGTTACGACCCGTGGCTCTACCCTTCATTCGATTCCTGCGAAACCCTACATTTCAGCAGGATAATGCATGACCGCATGTTGCAGGTCCTGTACGGGCCTTCCTGGATACAGAAAATGTTCGACTGATGCTCTGGCCTGCACATTCTCACCAAATTAAAACGTCCGGTCAATGGTGGCCGAGCAACTGGCTCGTCACAATACGCCAGTCACTACTCTTGATGAACTGTGGTGTCGTGTTGAAGCTGCATGGGCAGCTGTACCTGTACACGCCATCCAAGATGTGTTTGACTCAATGCCCAGCCGTATCAAGGCCGTTATTACGGCCAGAGGTGGTTGTTCTGGGTACTGAATTCTCAGGATCGATGCACCCAAATTACGTGAAACTGTAATCACATGTCAGTTCGAGTATAATGTATTTGTCCAATCAATACCTGTTTATCAACTGCATTTATTCTTGATGTAGCAATTTTAATGGCCAGTGGTGTTTTTATTCAATGTACAAAGCCAAAAAACAGACTCAGTGTTACCTCTAAATGCAAGTCGATTAAAGACAGGGTCGCAAGAAGTGATGTAGCAGTCTCTACTCTTGAGCCTGCCACATACCCAAGTTACTAAATACGCAATAGTCCCCTTCGGTTCATTGCTATGACACTAGGTTCAGCCGGCCGCGGTGGCCGTGCGGTTCTAGGCACTTCAGTCCGGAACCGCGCGACTGCTACGGTCGCAGGTTCGAATCCTGCCTCGGGCATGGATGTGTGTGATATCCGTCGGTTAGTTAGGTTTAAGTAGTTCTAAGTAGTAGGGGACTGATGACCTCAGATGTTGAGTCCCCTAGTGCCCAGAGCCATTTGAACACTAGGTTCAAATGGCTCTGAGCACTATGGGACTTAACTTCTGCGGTCATCTGTTCCCTAGAACGTAGAGCTACTTAAACCTAACTAACCTAAGGACATCGCACACATCCATGCCCGAGGCAGGATTCGAACCTGTACCGTAGCGGTCGCGCGGTTCCAGACTGAAGGAACTAGAACCGCTCGGCCACATCGGCCGGCTATGACACTAGGAAAATGCCGTCTGAATACAAGGGAAATGGCTTGCAGATGACCTCGCGGAGTAACTGTTATTTTATGTCTCAGGAATGTCCCAAGAGCACCTATGAGGATTATCCAGAAGTTGTGGAGCTCGACTAGGAGGTAAGCCGGTTCGAATCGTGGCGGTGAATGAAATTTTTACTGCCTGCACTTGGCCGGAAATGGGAGGGGTGGTGATGACATAAATGTCCTTCTCACTGGTCTTTGCACCAATGTAGTAGATTACATTCCGTGACTCTCCGAAATGTATCGTCGAGTGAGGGCGTGTGACAATGTCAAAGGTGATCCGTCCATCGGATGGGGACGTTATCTCAGTGGCCCCATTGGTGCTATTCACGAGGAGTAGGCCACGTGTTGCCACCGGGTTTCACCGTTTCGCTTCTCCCATCATCTACAACACGAACACGACGCTACACTAAAGACACACACACACACACACACACACACACACACACACACACACACACACACACACACACACACACACATATACTCACACACATTACAATCAACTGCACCTAACAGGCACACCGTAAAACTTCGCCAAGGAAAGTTGCCCGCGGGTGGGAAGGCCAGGGCAAACCTTTCCAATCAGGTGACTGAAACTAACCTTCGGGCTCTCCTTGTCATACGACTTTACTTTACCATCCAGAAATTAAGTTTCCCTACTTTTTTAAAAGTAAACTTATTTAGCATGAGAACAGTCACATGACGGCTGTATAAGACTCGACTGTTGTCAGTAGCGTTAGAGCAGTGGCTGAAAATGATTGCACTTATTCTTTTCTCGGTCGACTGTGATGAAGTCAGCTGTAACAAGTGCACGGACCGAAAGGTCATTAACAAATAGATAGTGTGTCGCTGATGTAGGTAATTTCCGAAAGTTATCAGGGTGTCTACTTGGAAGAGAGCTACGGAGCACCGTCTCTCACCAATGACGACCTAGTGAATCTGGTATGGCAGCATGTTGTGGAAAACCGCCACGCCAAGAGTGTAGATCACAGCAGCCATTTTACACAGGTAATACGACGCTCGTTACATGAAATTGTTATTCAGCACACGCTGTTCAGGAAAGTGCGTGCTGAATGAGTGTCGGAAAACCTGAGACCCGAGCGCAAAATGTATAGCTTAGGAGCAGCGTAGATTTTTGTGCAGCGTTAACATGATGAGGGCGACGAGTTTCTCGGAAGGATCGTCAGGGACGCTGAGACGTAGATTGCTCACTTCAGCCCAGAAACCGAGCAGCATTCGTCACTGTCCGTCTCCGGTCAAGACGAAGTTCATACAGGCTGTACCGTGCAGAAAGCGAGATGCGCGGTGTTCTGGTCGGACGTTCTGCAAATCGACTTCCTGCTCAGGGGTGAAACAGTTAACGCTAAACGTTATTATGAAACACTAAGGACATTTGGAAGGGCCATTAAAACAAGAGCCGTGGAATTCTGAGGGCAGGTGTTGTGCTGATACATGACAAAGATCGCCCATATACGACTCGACGCATCATCCACCGTACAGTCCTGACCTTTCTCTGTTATTTCCATCTTCTGTTGCACCTCTACCAATTTCTATCCTGTCAGCTTTCTCACCCTGACAAAGAGCTGAAGATGACTGTCGCACGCTGGTTCATTTCCTGCGCAGGAGACATGCATGAAAAGAAATACAAAAATTTATATCTCAGTATGACAAGTGTCTCAGTTCTGGTGATTATTATGTTGAAAAATAGTTAAAGTTTTGCTTTATCTGTTGACAAGAAAGTTTTACGTATAGCTATGTTTCCTTTTCTTAAAAAAATTGGAAAACTTAATATCTACACTCCTGGAAATTGAAATAAGAACACCGTGAATTCATTATCCCAGGAAGGGGAAACTTTATTGACACATTCCTGGGGTCAGATAAATCACATGATCACACTGACAGAACCACAGGCACATAGACACAGGCAACAGAGCATGCACAATGTCGGCACTAGTACAGTGTATATCCACCTTTCGCAGCAATGCAGGCTGCTATTCTCCCATGGAGACGATCGTAGAGACGCTGGATGTAGTCCTGTGGAACGGCTTGCCATGCCATTTCCACCTGGCGCCTCAGTTGGACCAACGTTCGTGCTGGACGTGCAGACCGCGTGAGACGACGCTTCATCCAGTCCCAAACATGCTCAATGGGGGACAGATCCGGAGATCTTGCTGGCCAGGGTAGTTGACTTACACCTTCTAGAGCACGTTGGGTGGCACGGGATACATGCGGACGTGCAGTGTCCTGTTGGAACAGCAAGTTCCCTTGCCGGTCTAGGAATGGTAGAACGATGGGTTCGATGACGGTTTGGATGTACCGTGCACTATTCAGTGTCCCCTCGACGATCACCAGTGGTGTACGGCCAGTGTAGGAGATCGCTCCCCACACCATGATGCCGGGTGTTGGCCCTGTGTGCCTCGGTCGTATGCAGTCCTGATTGTGGCGCTCACCTGCACGGCGCCAAACACGCATACGACCATCATTGGCACCAAGGCAGAAGCGACTGTCATCGCTGAAGACGACACGTCTCCATTCGTCCCTCCAGTCACACCTGTCGCGACACCACTGGAGGCGGGCTGCACGATGTTGGGGCGTGAGCGGAAGACGGCCTAACGGTGTGCGGGACCGTAGCCCAGCTTCATGGAGACGGTTGCGAATGGTCCTCGCCGATAACCCAGGAGCAACAGTGTCCCTAATTTGCTGGGAAGTGGCGGTGCGGTCCCCTACAGCACTGCGTAGGATCCTACGGTCTTGGCGTGCATCCGTGCGTCGCTGCGGTCCGGTCCCAGGTCGACAGGCACGTGCACCTTCCGCCGACCACTGGCGACAACATCGATGTACTGTGGAGACCTCACGCACCACGTGTTGAGCAATTCGGCGGTACGTCCACCCGGCCTCCCGCATGCCCACTATATGCCCTCGCTCAAAGTCCGTCAACTGCACATACGGTTCACGTCCACGCTGTCGCGGCATGCTACCAGTGTTAAAGACTGCGATGGAGCTCCGTATGCCACGGCAAACTGGCTGACACTGACGGCGGCGGTGCACAAATGCTGCGCAGCTAGCGCCATTCGACGGCCAACACTGCGGTTCCTGGTGTGTCCGCTGTGCCGTGCGTGTGATCATTGCTTGTACAGCCCTCTCGCAGTGTCTGGAGCAAGTATGGTGGGTCTGACACACCGGTGTCAATGTGTTCTTTTTTCCATTTCCAGGAGTGTAGATTACCTTTGAATGTTCAGCTAGTGTTAAAAGGTAGCTGTGACCATTCGTGTTTACAGATGCATTAAACATGAAGTACGTGTCTGGCCCGGCTTGGCTGCATCTCTACACCATGTATGTTTTGTCTAATAACATTACAGTCATCGTAGGTGAAACAAAGTTGATAAAGAGCCGAAAAATTTATTGACAAGAAGCCAGGACATGAAAGGCACAATTTTACTTGCTCAGCCTTCTTCAGAATTAGAATTTGTCAACACAGAATTTCTGAAGAAACAAATCTCAACATTTAATAGGAAAACTACTTTTCATGAGCAATTAAAGGGCTGAGATAACTAACTGGATTAATTAAGTAGCTTTTACTTGTTCGCTTAACCATTCACAGAAATTAAATTGCAGAACATACAATTTCTTAAAAACAAATCTCAATATTTAATAAAAGAACAACATTTAGTAAATAATAAATGCCTCAAATAACTAACTAAAGTGGTTAAATAACTTTTACTTCAGCACATTTATGTGACGTTGACATAAAAAAGGGCACTGGAGCCTTGGAATAGCACTAACACTCAGACAGTATAACAAACGATACAGATAAATACAATTAAGGAAAAACGTATCATTGAAAGAATTTACACAACCAGTAAGATTTGCCTCCAGAGAGAACAGGGGAGGGACGGGAGACGGGGGGATGCATTAAAACAGTAAACACTGCTCTCAAAAATTAACGGCCGACAAAAAGGAAGGTGAGCGTACAAGTAACCTGTTAACCATGACATGCGGGAAGGGTGTAGTTCAGTATCAGTTTTTGAGTGAGATCCGAAGTAAGTGTAACATAAATTCCTCACCGAAAAGTTATTCTTCTGTGATCGTCCTGGAGTAACATAACCTTCAGTGGCGTGTGCCAAACTTCATGCGCTAACAGTAACTTCGTCCTCAAGACGCTCTATAAATTTAACAGCCAGGCCAGAATTTCAGGAATGCAACTGAAGCAGAAAGGCGCCAAAACGAACTTGCTCACCAGGCCACAACACGGAGTCACGTTGCAATGTACCACGCCTGCACCATCACTGATGGCAGAGTCACAAGTCACTCCACAATAGGACTGTCCCAGAAATCTCGAGCGATACTCGTAATTCTCGAATGGGCCGACTGCCCTCTGTGGGCACGGAAGGGGAACCCTTTCGCGCCAGTTAAGAAAAGATATATTCGCATTTACCGTAGATCCACGCACTATGCAACGAGAAGTTTGAAGATAGAATAAGGCAGCTAATAACTGTCACTGAAATTTCTACATCTACGTCTACATCAGTGCTAAGCGAGTCACCTTAAGGTACGTGGCAGGTGGCCCATTGTGTACAACTGTCACTTCCCCATTTCCGGTTACAGTCGCGATTCGTGAACGAGAAGAACGAGCGAGTTCGAATCTCTACAATTTTGCCTTCATGGTCTTTTCGTAATATATATGTAGGAAGGAGCACTAGACTCAGACACTGGTATCAAGTTATCAATAACCAAAACTGAGAAGCGATCACAATCCTTGTGATCGCTTTTCAGTTTTGGTTATTGATAACATGATACCAGTGTCTGAGTTTAATTTGTACATATCAGCACTGAAGATGATCACTATGTGATCGAAAATCGATTCTGCCATCAATAAAACATCAATATTACGGACAATGCTGACTTTCCTTTTAATTTAACATACATGGTCGTTGTGCACACAGCACTCCATGGAGTCGCCAATCAGTAATCAGATAAGCCATAAATACAACTTCTCTTTTTCATAACAACTTTTCAGTGTTATACATGCAGAGTGAACATTAATAAAACCGACTAACTGCAGAGAGGAATTCCTGAGTGGAAATGGAGGGAAAAAGGTGCTATGAACACGTGTCTGGAAATGTATCATTTCCACTGTAGACAGCACTCACGAATGAAAGCTCTTCTGACTACGTTCCACGTTTTTCTTGGGTATTGCAGGCTGTGTGACGGAATCAGCGTACTGTAAGCAGCAGCATGGACCGGTATTCATGTTGCTAAAAAGCCAAGATGGTGTTTTGTACAGCCAAGCAGATGGAAACGATGGAGAGGCAGCACGGTTATACCAAACAAGTACCATCACAGACACCATCCACTTCACACAACATCTGAAGCCCTTTTTGGGCGTTTGTGTGATCATGGGTGCTTCTAGACAGACGAATATACAGGGAGGGGTGAGCTATGTGTACATCAGATTTGGAGGACCGAGTTCTACAGGATATTCAGACGAACGGTAGTATAAGCTCCAGGCAAGTGACCTGCCAACATGCTGTATGCTAAAGTACGATTATATGAATCATGCAAGACAACTGCTACTATGTCTATCACATGCGACGAGTCAAAGGATTATCAACAATGGATTCCTTCTACAGGAAGGATTTTGCCGATGGTTTTTCCTCCTAACCATCACAATTATGGGATTTCTGTCATCAGTCTTCCATACCGATAATGCAACCTTCACCAGAAATGGCACCATCAATCTGCATAATCGTCGAGGATCCGCAGGGAATGGTTGAGGTGTCTTATCAGCATCGGTTCAGCATCAATATGTGGGCAGGGATTCTTGGCAACCAAGTACTTTGACTGATTATTACTTCACAACGTCTCGATGGAGGAATGTACCTGCACTTCCTGCAGAATAAAGTGCCTGAGCTGCTTGAGAATGTGCGTTTGGAAATATGACGGGTGGTTTCTGCATATCGGAGTACCACACTACATTCACATTACAGTTGATCGACGCCTCAACAACATCTTCAGGACACGTTGGGTAGGACAAAGGGGCCCTTTAGCATGGCCTGCTACATCACCCCATGGATTTTTACCTCTGGGAGACCTGAAAAGCTTTGTGTATGCTGAACCGGTTCCTGGTGTGCAGACCTTTCAACAGCGTGTTCGCAATGCCTGTGATGCTATTCGGAGAGAGGCCGGAACGTGCGTAAAAGTGCAACAATCTATGATGTAACACATTAAATTGTGCGTTGCACCCTGTAGAGGCCCTTTGAACATCTGTTGTGATGTGCATCCAGTGCAGCTCTATATTGTGTTCTGGGACGATATGATGTCGTTGCATGCACATCGTCCATTTCTGGACACATGTTCACCGGACATTTTTTCCTCCATTTTCAGTCAGTAATCTGTCCCTGCAGTTTCCAAACGTTTATTACAGGAACATGTAAAAATATGAAGTAAATCATCAACAAAATTTCGAGATTGTGGTAATAACGTTTCCCCTTCATGTACTACACATTTATTTATCTGTTATGTGCAGTAAAATAGGTAAATAAAAACGCAGGTATTTTTATGCAAAGTGGCGTCAAAATTTCGAAGCAATTAATGAAGAATTTTCAGAGATTTAAGATTGAGAACAAATCTTCTTTTAAATTTTTATATAGATTTCCGCTATAATTATTACATATATACTATACGTGGCGCTCCAACCTATTGGAAGGAAATGTTGTGTAAAAATGTGAAAGCAATCCGTGGAGAACTTTCGGAGATTTAAGATTTTGAAAACATCGTCCTGTGCGGCGGAGCCATGGCAGCTGCTGGCCGACACGCACCACGATTGTGCGCTACTTCCGCCGTGCTGACGGAGTGACCTTGGTGTCTGTTGCCGTCGCCTCAGGGAAGACGCCACGCGCTGTCCCATTTGTCGGACCGCTGTCGACACTAGAGAGATGCAAAACCATTATTTTCAGAGATCTGATCAACACTGGTGACTCATTGGAATGAACTGTCTCTTTTTCATTGCTCATCATTCACCTTTCACTCACAAAATTAAATAAAAGGAAGTCATCTTGCCTTTCTAATTCAGTTCATTATACCTGTATTTTATCTGATTTGGTCCTAATTTGAAATATCATGGGGAGAGAAGTAATAAGTTTATGTTATGTCCCCAGAAGATTTAAGATTTAAACGTTCTGCATTCCATCTGCTGTAAAAATTAAAAATATTACAACAAAATCTTAAATATTTATGTTACAACAATATGTTAAATATTAATAATCTTGTCAGAGAAAAGATACAATTTAAGAAATACAGAATACCTATAATTAAGTATGTACAATCGTCATTTACAGTGAATATGACAATATTTGTACCCAAGAAGAAAAAACTGAACTAATCGGTAATGTAATTTACAAATAAAATTTGCTCTATTTTATTCAAAGTGAGTCAGTTTCTTTTCTTGTGGCATTACTGCCCTGCTATTGAAAAAATACACTCACATGGCACTGATATAGCTGGGGTATTTGTCGAACCAGTTGTTATAGCGTTGCGTACAGCAATTTTCTGGTTTGCTACCAGTTTAAGGAAGTGCTGTTTCTAGGCAAGTATGCCGCAGATAAATATTTGTCTACAATCGGATTTTTTATTTGAAGACTCGAGTTTAAGATGTAATTACAGGCAAATCAATAGGCCTATCGCAAAATGAGCTATACCAATATTTTTCTCTGTTTATTCTGCGTTAGGCTATAAGGAGACATCTGATTTTAAAATGCAATACAATTTTTTTTGTATTGCAGTAAGAATTGTTCGATTTATGGTGTCTTCGCTACGAACTGCTCGCTTCAAACCTATATAACTTGAAATGTACTTGTTCGACGTTAATGAAAGTTTAATATGTTATTGACACATATATTGGTAGTGCAAATCTCAAGTTAGAGAATTTTTCAATCACCCAAAAAAATGTATTACGATTTTTCGAAAACAACTTTTTTCAGCGCAGGATAAACATATTAAGAAAGCGTGGGTCTCTTTTGAAGGTCTCTTTTCCTGTTGTAAGAAGCTGCAACCACTTTGATCGTGCGGTGGAATGCGGATATTATAAAGACTAATATTTAAGACACATTCTGTGTATGCTGGACCTGACTATTAACGGCATGCATGGCTGTGAAGATGAATGCGTCCTTGCCGCGAACCATCGGGTTGTTGGAAAACGGGTTTACCAGTGACTGGCAACGTAGCACCTGATAGCGCCTCTGCGCCCGTTGTTGCTCCCGCGGCCCATCACAAACAGAACCAGTCTTTAATGTCACCCTACAGCCATTGTGGTTGTAACTTATGACAGCTACAAAAGAGACCCTCAAAACAAAGCCACACTTCCTGCCATATGTTTATCGCGCTCTGAGAAAACGTTATTTTAGAAAAATCATAATAACTTTTTTGGACGATTGAAACATTCTACAACTTGAGATTTCCTCTACCGACATATTTCCTGTAACATATTAAAAGTTCATTAACATCGGCCAAGTATTTTTTCAAGCTATATATACTTGAAGTGAGCAGTTCGTAGTGAAGATACCTAAAACCGGACAACCCTTACTACAATCTAAAATAAAAAATATGTATTGAACTTTAAAACCAGATTTCTCCATATGGACTATCCCACAACAGACGAAGAAAAATATTGGTATAGCTCATTTTGCGTTAGGCCCATTGGTTTGCCTATAATAAAGCTTAAACTCGAGTCTTCAAAATAAAAAAAAATCTGATAGTGGTCAACAAGTCAACAGACACCACACATCCCGAGTTATGACTTCCTTGGAGCGGGGAACACACTCCAGACAGCTGTTAATATTTTATCTTCAACCGTTAATGGATATAATCTGTTTGTATCCTAAAAAGAAAAAAGAAGTTATCGCTTTCAGGGGCCAGGAACCAATTCCCAGCAAAATAATAACAAAATGTCTCATTCATGACGGAAATGGAAATACAATAGAAAGCAGAAAGATTTAATAACGTTAAAGAATAATGCATAGAACATTCGGAACTAAAGTAAGAAAGGAAACTCTATCTAAGTTCTTCAAAATGATGTCAGAGCCAACTATGACATTTAGTAGTGAATCATCGCTCGTAACAAAAAGAAATGAATAAAGAACACAAGCATTGGAGCTGTGACTCCTAAAAACTATAGCTTGGTGCACACTTTCTCACTGTAGGATCACTGAAGACAGGAAGTGAAAAGCTTAAATGAGGAAATTAAGGAATACAGGAACAACTGAATGGACTACATCACAAGAATCGAAAATGACAGAATAAACGAAATAATGATGAATTCTTAGCGGGCGTAATGCCTTTAGGAAGACCGAGGAAAAGATGGAAAGATGAATAATTTCAGTCAAGAGAATGCAACTGCCAAATTTGTAATACACGGTAATTCTAATTAAAGTTTAACTTTCAAAACGCTGTAGAAATAACACCAGTAGTCAGAATGATGTCAAATTGCAACGGAATGTTATAGGAGAAGGGAGAAAACATATGGCACAAGAAAAAACAATAGAGTGGAAATTGATCAATAGATGGCACTGTATGTGTCAGAATATGTAAATGAAAACACCTGTTATGCGCACGACCCATTGAAGTTGAAATTACACTGAAATGAACACCCTTAGCTGTTTACAGGCGTTGACATACGTCAACGGGGACAGATGAAAATGTGTGCCCCGACCGGGACTCGAATCCGGGATCTCCTGCATACATGGCAGACGCTTTATCCATCTGAGCCACCGAGGACAGAGAAGATAGCGCGACTGCAGGGGTTTATCTCTGACACGTCTCCCGCGAAACCCACATTCTCAACGTATTGTCCCGCACTACATTCGTAGTGCCCCCGCCCATTATACTCATTACTCGCGGCGCGTTCCCGATTCCCGTAAGAGTTCGGGCACTACTTGTGCATTCGCACAGAAGAAGAAGATGGTCAAGTGGCCGGTGAGCCTTAACTATATATATATATACTAACATGGTATCTGTTCTTTCGGACATGTTACTGAATATGTTGCGTTTACGTGAATAACACGATTTTAGTACGTTAGTCGAGATATTGTTCCTGATTTTGGAGGTGTTAATTGTAAAGAGCGAGGAGTAATTTTAATTTTCCTGTATGTACCAGGCAATGCTTCTTGCTTACGTTGTATTTCTTTCTCCTTTGATTTGTTTATCCCAGTCTTCTAAGCTAGTTAAAGGATAAGATTATTGAATATATTTCAAAATATTATGAAACATGACTGCACTAACAAGTGTATAACAAACCTTCATAGCACATTATAAGACCTGACAGACACGGTAGCAAACTGGCTGCTATACGAAACGCCAATGGACAGCGATTGCAGATAGCCTCAGGGTTCGTTCTTGCTGCTAGATACGTATTAGGGTCCACCTGCACCAAGTCACCTACCTTTGAAATCCAGTGAAATACAGATTTACACTTCAATCAGAAACAAATCTCATCAATTCCTCATTACTCCTCAGCCCTGACTATCTCATTTTTTCACTGGAAGTCCTTTCTTACCCAAGACTCACTTCTTAGACTATCAAAGTGTTAGTTCTGAATGCATTATTATATTGATAATATGTACAGTTGATATCCATGTTGATTCTTATCGCGACCAAACGAAGAGTGTGGTAGATAAATACTGCTCTCTGTGTGTGCTTTGGGGGACAACAAATATATCCATGACACCTACTTAACCCAACTGAAAACAAATCACTGTATTGTCGTCTGTGCAGAAACAATGCTAATAGTCACATATATTCTACTGGCCATTAAAATTGCTACCACGAAGATGACGTGCTACAGACGCGAAACTTAACCGACAGGAAGAAGATGCTGTGATATGCAAATGATTAGCTTTTCAGAGCATTCACACAAGGTTGGCGCCGGTGTCGAAACCTACAACGTGCTGACGTGAGGAAAGTTTCCAACCGATTTCTCATACACAAACAGCAGTTGACCGGCGTTGCCTGGTGAAACGTTGTTGTGATGCCTCGTGTAAGGAGGAGAAATACTTACCATCACGTTTCCGACTTTGATAAAGGTGGTAATGTAGCCTATCGCGATTGCGGTTTATCGTATCGCGACATTGCTGCTCGCGTTGGTCGAGATACAATGACTGTTAGCAGAATATGGAATCGATGGGTTCAGGAGGATAATACGGAACGCCGCGCTGGATCCCAACGGCCTCGTATCACTAGCAGTCGAGATGACAGGCATCTTATCCGCATGGCTTTAACGGATCGTACAGCAACATCTCGATCCCTCAGTCAACAGATGGGGACGTTAGCAAGACAACAACCATCTGCACGAACAGTTCGACGACGTTTGCAGCAGCATGGACTATCAGCTCGGAAACCATGGCTGCGGTTACCCTTGACGCTGCATCACAGACAAGAGCGCCTGTGATGGTGTACACAACGATGAACCTGGGTGCACGAATGGCAAAACGTCATTTTCCGGATGAATCCAGGTTCTCTTTACAGCATCATTATGGTCGCATCCGTGTTTGGCGACATCGCGGTGAACGCACATTGGAAGGGTGTATTCGTCATCGCCATACTGGCGTATCACCCGTCGTGATGGTATGGGGTGCCATTGGTTACGCGTCTCCGTCACCTCTTGTTCGCATTGACGGCACTTTGAATAGTGGACGTTACATTTCAGATGTGTTACGACCCGTGGCTCTACCCTTCATTCGATTCCTGGGAAACCCTACATTTCAGCAGGATAATGCATGACCGCATGTTGCAGGTCCTGTACGGGCCTTTCTGGACACAGAAAATGTTCGACTGATGCTCTGGCCAGCACATTCTCCAGATGTCTCACCAATTGAAAACGTCTGGTCAATGGTGGCCGAGCAACTGGCTCGTCACGATACACCAGTCACTACTCTTGATGAACTGTGGTATCGTGTTGAAGCTGCATGGGCAGCTGTACCTGTACGCGCCATCCAAGCTCTGTTTGACACAACGCCCAGGCGTATCAAGGCCGTTATTACGGCCACAGGTGGTTGTTCTGGGTATTGATTTCTCAGGATCTATGCACCCAAATTGCGTGAAAATGCAATCACATGTCAGCTCTAGTATAATATATTTGTCCAATGGATACCCGTTTAACATCTGCATTTCTTCCTGGTGTAGCAATTTTAATGGCCAGTATTGTATTAAGCATACTGGCGCTCAAGTACTTCCGAAGCGCACACTTTGCTGAACCTGCGTATGTTTTCTGTTTCTGTTGTGTTGTGTCCTTGACCTCTGCGTCGCTTCCAGCAGCAGAAATTGTGTGTGAATCTTCGAACGTTGAAATAGTGCGGGATAAACATAATCTGAAATAGTGAGACGGCGCTTTGTTGACGGATCCTTCGCGGTAAAGATGAATATGACGTCCAAGCATTCCTAGTGAATAGAATGATTCGACTTCTCTGCTGCTTGCAATAAAATTTCTATTTACGCAGTAATGTCCGAGGTTACCTCTTGAACTTGTTGCTCTAGCTATAAAAAGAATAACGTAATCTTTAGCACCGATGTGTCGCTCACCTCGATGACCTTTACGTCGGATCATCAACTGAAGCAGTTGTCTACGATAAAGTATTTTAATCCCAACGGCATACTTACAAAGATTGATCCGCACGGATGATACCTTCAAAAATTCACTTTGCGAAGGACAAAAAAAAAAAAAAGGGTAAAGAATCTTGACTTTAACGTACTGTCGAAGTTAAGTCCATTTGACATAGAACACACGCATGGATAGGGAAAAAATGATGACTAATCATAGATTCACCTCAAATTATTTAATTATAATAAGAACTACGGGAGAGGTTTTGAAACCTGTTGCTCCTAATGAAGACCCATGTTTAAGAGCTTTTTGCCCTGTAACAAAGCACATAACAACCTTTCGTGTCGTGTACTCTCGTCAAGACAAAGTGCAGATTCATATAGTCTTGTGTGTGTGTGTGTGTGTGTGTGTGTGTGTGTGTGTGTGTGTGTGTGTGTGTGTGTTATCTACAGTAACGTCGGGCTAGCATATATGACATAAATTGTTCCAGGTGAAGATTTTAATTTTCACAGGTTTACTTCACACTACAGTGATCTCTACTCATCTTCGATAATGTAGAAATGTCTCGCACACGAAAAAGAAACATTGAAAAATTTTGATTACACTTGCAGCTAACACAAAGATGTCCTTCAGCACTTACAAGGGAACCTCCCCATCGCACCCCCCTCAGATTTAGTTATAAGTTGGCACAGTGGATAGGCCTTGAAAAACTGAACACAGATCAATTGAGAAAACAGGAAGAAGTTGTGTGGAACTGTGACAAAATAAGCAAAATATACAAACTGAGTAGTTCATGGCCAGATACGCAACATTAGGGACACTGGGACCTCAGCAGCGCCGTGGTCTCGTGGTAACGTGAGCAGCTGCGGAATGAAAGGTCCTTGGTTCAAATTTTCCATCGAGTGAAAACTTTAATTTTTTATTTTCAGTTTATGTGACAAACTCCTATGTTTTCATCACTTTTTTGGGAGTGATTATCAGATCCACAAGAAAACCTAAATCGGGCAAGGTAGAAGAATCTTTTTACCCATTCGCCAAGTGTACAAGTTAGGTGGGTCGACAACATATTCCTGTCATATGACGCACATGCCGTCACCAGTGTCGTATAGAATATATCAGATGTGTTTTCCTGTGGAGGAATCGGTTGACCTATGACCTTGCGATCAAATGTTTTCGGTTCCGATTGGAGAGGCACGTCCTTTCGTCTACTAATCGCACGGTTTTGCGATGCGGTCGCAAAACACAGACACTAAACTTATTACAGTGAACAGAGACGTCAATGAACGAACGGACAGATAATAACTATGCAAAAATAAAGAAAGTAAAATTTTCGCTCGTGGGAAGACTTGAACCAAGGACGTCTCGTTTTGCAACTGCTCACTCTACCACGGGACCACGGCGCTCCTGAGCTCACGTTCTCCTTTATGATGCCTATGTCGCCAAGACTGATGACCAGTTTGTATATTTTGCTTATTTTTTCACAGTTCCACACAACTTCTTCCTGTTTTCTCAATTGATATGTATTCAGTTTATCAAGGCCTATCCACTGTGCCAAGTTATAACTAAATCTGAGGGGGGTGCGATGGGGAGGTTCCCTTGTTAGACTACCTACCGGAATACTAGTAGTACTGTGAGATATTTACCGGAACTACCTCTTTCGTAAAGGGAAGATTTCCACAGCTGTTAAACTCACTTGGAGAAAGGAACATCCTACTGTACTGAAAAATTTAAAAAAAGCCCACCTAAGATAATGAAAAATATATTTAATGGCATTCACGTATGAAGATTATGTACATTTAATAATGAAATGTCCTCGATGACAGCACTGTTGCTCAAAGGGCGACTACTTGCGGCAGTGGCAGACGCCCTTATCGCAGTAGCCACCCCTGAAGCCTTTCCGCATGCCGATGCAGCGAGCGGCGCAGGCAGAGTCCCCTACGCCGAGGGCGCTCAGCAGGCCACACGTGGCGCGCACGTGGCGGTCGCCGTGACCATCCTCCCCTGTCACTGTAATAAACAAACAAGGCGATTAACTTAAAACTGACAGTTGGTCGCATATGTACAGAATAGCTGTATTGTGTCAGTTTGTTGGTTAAACATTAATGATGTCACTAATCACTATTGGTTGGCTTCAATACATCCTTTGCAGTTTTAAAACTGCAAGGGTGAACCAAAAGGAGTACATGGTTACGTACAACTTGTACAGCAGCAACCAAATTACAGTTGAAAGACTAGAAGGACACATATGGGAAGTAGTAGTTGAGGAGTAAGGGAGTGAGACATGATTGTACCATGTCACCGCTGTTATTCAGACTCTGCATTGAGCAAGCAGTAAAATAATGCCTGGTGGAATTCATTAACAGAATTAAAATCCAATGAGAAGAAATAAAAACGACGAGACATGTCGATAACATTTTAATTCTGTCAGAGACAGAAAAGAATTTGGAGCAGCAACTGAACGGAATGGATAGTGTCTTGAAATGACGTTATACGGTCAATATCAACAATAATAAAACAAGAGATATGAAAAAGAGGAATTTATTAACATCGAATATATATTTAAGTTTGGGAAGGGGGGGGGGGGGGAGGGTGGTGGGTGGTGCCGTCTTTTCGAAGGTATGTATCTCGAGTAGCGATGGGCTATGTTTGGATATGTTTGCACATGTCGATGGTCATTTGTATTTCATCATAGACGTTTACACATCGATTACTAACAATAGTCTATACTTTTAACATCGATAGTTAATGATGAATTTATAGAATGGCTTCAAGAGGAGCATACATGTATGCTTAATATTTTATTTATTAATCAATAAATACAGCAATATTAAATTTACATATCACACAACTTTTTTCCACACACCGTAAAAATTATGTATTTGAGAGAATTTTCTCCTTTAGTCGTTTGCATTGTTGACAGAGAGTATATCCTGCTTTTACTAAGTCTTTCAGCGTCTGACAATGTGGTTATACACCTAAAACACTTCGGTACATTTTTTGTATCTTTGGATACATAGTAGAGATTATTTCCCATACTTTCTAATGGATCTTGTTTAAGATGGCGAAGTTTTATGTAATAACTGAACCATGACGGTAAATTCGTTCCAGTTTGTGAAAAATG
Source organism: Schistocerca serialis cubense (assembly GCF_023864345.2). NCBI lineage: Eukaryota > Metazoa > Arthropoda > Insecta > Orthoptera > Acrididae > Schistocerca > Schistocerca serialis. Next base: position 780,414,842 of record NC_064639.1, on the reverse strand, counting down.
ATTGTTATTTTCTTGTGCTGTTTCATATTGTTCAGTCCATAAGCCGATCCATCTGTTAAGTTCATACAACTAAAGAGGCATGTCGAATTTTGAATGGGCCATTGGAATTGTGTTACAATCTGTTATAATTAAATATAATTTTTTATATTGAACTAATGGATGAAAAAATCTTTTGAATAGTACATTGAAATTACGTACAACCAAACATCGCAGAAGTGGGTACTGGTTTGAAAATGAACGCACGCGTTTGGAACTAGTCACCAATAAAAACAGTTTTATGCAATGGTGACGGATATCTTGATAAATGGTATACAACTTTTTCTCCCAAATGGCACTTCTACTCCTTTGACCTTTGCACTGAAGTCGATAAGAGACATATTCACACAAAGATTCGTTTAAATGACGAAAAAAAATGTTAAATAACAAGTACCCATTGATGTTATGATGCGTCAAAGAGTTCAGCATTGATACTGAAACACGGATATCTATAAACCCAAAGCCTGACCGGACAACTGTGCGTATTAAAGTGCCGTTTCCAGGACGGGGAGGCGCATAAGCCCTCGATCGATTCCACCCGGTGGATTAACAACGAAGGTCGGAGTGCCGGTCCCTGTGGATATGGTGTGCAGGCGGTTTCACACATCCCACTACGTGAATACTGGACTGGTACCTAAGTCTCGCTCCAGTTACACTATTTACAGACATTTAGAAAACTTTCTCTTACTTCCAAATGAATAACACTACACGCAGACTGCTGGGGTATGCATATTTCGTCCCACGGGGGCAGAGGGGTGATCAGAGGAAGGGCGTCCGGGCGCCCCTTACGTTAACAACACAAAATCCGTAAATAACCATTCTGAATCCAAGACGATGAGGCACAAAGCCAAAAGAATAAAATTAGAAGATGGTTCAAATGGCTCTGAGCACTATGGGACTTAACGTCTGAGATCATCAGTCCCCTAGAACTTAGAACTACTTAAACCTAACTAACCTAAGGACGTCACACACATCCACGCCCGAGGCAGAATTCGAACCTGCGACCGTAGCGGTCACGCGGTTCCAGACTGTAGCGCCTAGAACCGCTCGGCCACTCCGGCCGGCAATTAGAAGATGTTTACACTTCCAACATCGATATTCGTCGCACGTCCCTATTGTTAACTTTGAAGTGTAGCCTCGTACGCAAGTGAAACGTGGACGATAAACAGTTCAGACAATAATGGAGTAGACATTGTGACATCTGGTGATAAATAAGAATGCTAAAGCTTAGATATGTAGATCGAGTAGACAGTTAGGAGGTACTGATCGAACTGGAAAGAAAGAAATTTATGGTACAACTCGACTAAAAGGAGAGATCGTTCGATAGACACATCGTCAGTTTGATACTGGAGGGAAGCGTAGAGCGTAAAAATTGTAGAGGGCGACCAGGTCTTGACTAAGCAAGCAGGTTCAAATGGGTATTGGATGCAATAATTATACCAAGATGAAGAGGCTTGCTGAGGATACCCCGGAGAACTGCAGAAATCCATTCTTTGAAGTAGAAACAACAACAACAACCGCTACAGATGGCAGTATTAAAATGCGATGTGTTTTTCAAGATTTCCTCTAGTCATCGTATGACGTACTGAATTTAGACACTTATCTTAAACTACATCTTGAACTACAGCTTGACCTACATAGGGTCTTATCGACATTTGCCATTTGAGCTTCTCCAGACTGTTTCATGTGGTACAGTCTTCTATTGTACACAACTATCTTGCTCCTGTATATTCTATAATGTCTTCCTCCCATCTTCTACTACATCGTCACTCGATCACTACTTAACGTTTGGAATCCAGCAAAAAACATCCTTGGTCCATCTGCCACCAATTCGCCTCGCTACACGTCCGACATTCCTCCATTCCATTGTTATCAGACTCATGATTATGTCTTTCACTTCAGTCTGCTCCTCTTTCTTTTCGTGTCTCCCCTTGTAATTCCCATCATACAACTCTCCATCGCTCACAGAACGACCCTTACTTTCTTAATGGTTTTCGCATTAAGAATCCATGTCTTAATACTACAAGTGAGGAAACTCAAGCAGATTATTATTGCAGACATATCGGCAACTTACTCTGAAAGCCTTTGTTTACTTTATCAGAACCACTTGAGGCCATTTTTACTACTCTGTTCATTTCTTTTGCTCTCATTACCATCACCGTGTGCAACGGCACTAATTACAAAAGCTGTTCAATTAGTTATATGACGCCATTGCAAATTAGTTCTATTTTTTTCTATTCAGCGGTTTGTTATGCACGCGGTTTACTGTGCACGATTTAAGTTTTACTGTAATCGTTTAGAGATCCTGCTTTCAGTCATTCTCTATTAAGCTGTTCCTTTCGCTGTTGGAGTTTATCACACGAAACAATACAATCTAATCGAGAAAACCAAGGTTGCTCATATATTTTCCCTCTTCTTTCTCTCTATTCAGAAGTCATCCTGATGGCATTTGAACCAATTGGGAGTGGTTGGTGTTAGGATTAATAAATTACCACTTAATCAAATTTTGCTTCTTGTTGTTTTTTGTTTGTTTCATTCTACAATGTGCTCTGTGCCTCCGAACACTACGGCTTTACGTTTTTGTTCAGTATAGCAAGATTGTGATCTATAGTTAGAAAGTGAAGATCGTGAGTAGCTCTTTGGAAGGATCAACGTCACCAATGGCTACCTGATATTCAACACAAAAACTTAATTCATAACTGTTACAGGGTGTTTAAAAAATGACCGGTATATTTGAAACGGCAATAAAAACTAAACGAGCAGTGATAGAAATACACCGTTTGTTGCAATATGCTTGGGACAACAGTACATTTTCAGGTGGACAAACTTTCGAAATTACAGTAGTTACAATTTTCAGCAACAGATGGCGCTGCAAGTGATGTGAAAGATATAGAAGAACGCAGTCTGTGGGTGCGCCATTCTGTACATCGTCTTTCTGCTGTAGGCGTGTGCTGTTCACAACGTGCAAGTGTGCTGTAGACAACATGGTATACTCCTTAGAACAGAGGATTTTTCTGGTGTTGGAATTCCACCGCCTAGAACACAGTGTTGTTGCAACAAGACGAAGTTTTCAACGGAGGTTTAATGTAACCAAAGGACCGAAAAGCGATACAATAAAGGATCTGTTTGAAAAATTTCAACGGACTGGGAACGTGACGGATGAACGTGCTGGAAAGGTAGGGCGACCGCATACGGCAACCACAGAGGGCAACGCGCAGCTAGTGCAGCAGGTGATCCAACAGCGGCCTCGGGTTTCCGTTCGCCGTGTTGCAGCTGCGGTCCAAATGACGCCAACGTCCACGTATCGTCTCAAGCGCCAGAGTTTACACCTCTATCCATACAAAATTCAAACGCGGCAACCCCTCAGCGCCGCTACCATTGCTGCACGAGAGACATTCGCTAACGATATAGTGCACAGGACTGATGACGGCGATATGCATGTGGGCAGCATTTGGTTTATTGACGAAGCTTATTTTTACCTGGACGGCTTCGTCAATAAACAGAACTGGCGCATATGGGGAACCGAAAAGCCCCATGTTGCAGTCCCATCGTCCCTGCATCCTCAAAAAGTACTGGTCTGGGCCGCCATTTCTTCCAAAGGAATCATTGGCCCATTTTTCAGATCCGAAACGATTACTGCATCACGCTATCTGGACATTCTTCGTGAATTTGTGGCGGTGCAAACTGCCTTAGACGACACTGCGAACACCTCGTGGTTTATGCAAGATGGTGCCCGGCCACATCGCACGGCCGATGTCTTTAATTTCCTGAATGAATATTTCGATGATCGTGTGATTGCTTTAGGCTATCCGAAACATACAAGAGGCGGCGTGGATTGGCCTCCCTATTCGCCAGACATGAACCCCTGTGACTTCTTTCTGTGGGGACACTTGAAAGACCAGGTGTACCGCCAGAATCCAGAAACAATTGAACAGCTGAAGCAGTACATCTCATCTGCATGTGAAGCCATTCCGCCAGACACGTTGTCAAAGGTTTCGGGTAATTTCATTCAGAGACTACGCCATATTATTGCTACGCATGGTGGATATGTGGAAAATATCGTACTATAGAGTTTCCCAGACCGCAGCGCCATCTGTTGTTGAAAATTGTAACTACTGTAATTTCGAAAGTTTGTCTGCCTGAAAATGTACTGTTGTCCCAAGCATATTGCAACAAACGGTGTATTTCTATCGCTGCTCGTTTAGTTTTTATTGCCGTTTCAAATATACCGGTCATTTTTGAAACACCCTGTACATAATGTATATGAAGAAGGTATTGTTATCTCCGTGGTAATCTTGTTTATTTGGCTAAGGGTAATAACTGAATCCGTAAATTAGTGTATCTTTTTCCCTTGTAGCAAGATGTTTTCTAGTATTTGCTTATCTCTAGCTCTCAACATATGAATGTATCTCATATATTGTGCTGAAACACATGGACTTCTACAACAGAAATGGTTTATTCACACAATTTCTCAGAAAAAATCTAATTCTGAGACTTATAGCAGATTGGAAACATAACGTAACAATTTGATTCTTTTTTTTAAGATGTGACAATCATTTTAAAAAATCTTGAAAACTTGTCCTTTACTGCACGACGCTAAATACGGCAGCGGATAGACAAAATAAAATGAAGCGTAGGTAGGACGGACAACACTGCCTTACGAAAAACGTATTATACACATAAGTTAAGAGGAAGATGTTTGTTGGAGGATCAAATACAAGATGGAATGGCCGGTACCGTAAATAATAAGTACATGTCGCGACAGGCTGCACAACATAATACACGGTGTAAGACGAAAACAGAAAAGGTCACTGAACGTTTGTCGTGTATGAAGAAGCACTTTCAACTCGTTCAGTGTTATCACTGATAGAAGCGGAAGCAAATTCTTTCCATTGCAACCAATATGTGAGTCAGGCTCCCAGACTTGTGAACACTGTACAAATAGTTCCTCACCAGAAGAATCTGGGGAGATTGTTGGTGGAGTTCACCACTGACATAAGAAATGTCGGAGAAAACAAACAACCACCAAAGAAGTATAGCGGCCATTACCGTAAATCCTGCAGATAATTACTTTACCAAGACCTTCCTGCCATAAGCAGTCATTTGTAAAAGATAGTTACTTTTGCCGTAATCAGGTGCAGTTATATTTGTAGCAAATTTCATTTCACTACATTACATGTCATTACGTGGAGTGTAGCTTGGAAAACGTAAATAAAGATGTAATGCAGCCTCAACAACGCGCACCAAGGTGAAATTTATTTTCAACCTCCAGAGTATCCGCTAGTTCGTTGCTAAGCTTACGCATTTTCGCCTTTGCACATCTTGTACACTCAACATTCTCCATACACTGTTTTGCGTATTTTAGTTTTGAATGCAGTCCTCTCAACTGATCCTGTCATCACTTTACCTTCTCCTGGATTCAGTAGCATGTTTCCAATTAATTTTTCCTATATTTTGGTACAGTAGTTCTTTATTTCGCTTTCTGTTATTTAACAGGAAAAAGTGATTTGCTGTCCCGAGTGGCCAGTAACGTAAGTACATTTTAGAAATAGAGCAAGTGGTCGAAACCCCCACGAAGGCTTCTGTGCAGAGTCACGAGGGATTAATGTTAACAAATACACGGACGTGATTCTACGTTGCTTACACTCAACAGAAAATCAAATTACTTGATTCAAAGTTATTGTGTTTTACAAGAACATGCAGAAACGCTGCTAGTATTTCATATGACCAATAAATTATATCCTACTACATAACTCCTTATCCGCCTTCCGTACAGACGCAATTCAACGGCGTGATTGACAACGTTTCAGATAACGGGGCTTTCAATGCATTGACATCAGTCCCTATAATTCAACTGCAGTTTTATTGTGGAACACAAATACTATTTTCATACTGGCTTTCCCCAAGCTGTGTTTGTTGTTTACTTTCTTTGCAGTCGATTTCGAAGAGATTCATAGCTTCATCTTCAGGTACTTAGGCACCGTTATAGAAATAAAATGCAACTACAAGAATATTCTACTGCTGCGTAGCTCTAACCAAAACCGTAGCTACAGCTATACCGATCATTACCAGATATTTACTGGATGGGAGTGCATATGAGCACGAAGTGTTTAAGGTCGAACGGCCATATTAAACTAATAGTAAGAGACGCGAATGCCAGAATGAAATGCACTGAAAGAACGACATAACATTCTGTGAACTAATCACAGGTACTTTGTAAAGCGTTTCTGCGTTGATAACGCACTTGTCAGTGTGCCAATTCTTACCTGGAGCAGCAGATGTAATAGCCGTGAAGGCTACCAGGGCGAGAAGAGCAGCAGTTATAGAGACTCTCATCGTGGTTGGGCTGTGCACACACAGGGTTGATGTCAACAAACGTCAGCTACCGTCCCAAGCAACGGGGGCGTCTGTGTTATCTGTCCGGTGGCAGTATGTTTATATACAGGGGCAGAAGCGGCGCTCGCGCTGAGATAGGATTCCCCTTGCACTAGCCGCTTTCAAAAATGGTTCAAATGGCTCTGAGCACTATGGGACTCAACTGCTGTGGTCATAAGTCCCCTAGAACTTAGAACTACTTAAACCTAACTAACCTAAGGACATCACACACATCCATGCCCGAGGCAGGATTCGAACCTGCGACCGTAGCGGTCGTGCGGTTCCAGACTGTAGCGCCTTTAACCGCTCGGCCACTCCGGCCGGCACTAGCCGCTTTCACCTCCCAGTGCTACTTCCCCTAGCGGTATTGTGGCTACGACACATCCACTGACCTCGTCACGCTTAGATTTGAAGGGGGCCCCCCTTGACAGAGAAACATATTGTCGAGTAGCAATTTTGACGTCGTATAGTTGATTTTCATCACTGGCTTACTGTTCTCCAAACTAAATTTCGGCTCTTTTGTGCGTCAATGTACACCGTTACGGTCAGATCGCACTTGTTCTCAGACTGTACAAATATTGCGAGGAACCACAGCATGATGTGTGGCAAATGAAAGTGGGTCTTTATGGTTACAAATTTTATTAATATATGGGTCCTGACGATTGAACGTCTACATCAAAGAATTGCAAATAAAGAACGATGTTATCTCTTTTGTTAGAATAAAACTATGTATCCAGTTAACTTACCTTCTTATTCTAATTTTAACATAACATTTCTGATATGAAGGAGCCCACGCCACTCCTAAGAAGATAATGTTAACTGAGTTTGACGATACATTTTCAGAGATATTTGAACTTGTGACTTTTCGTCGCTATATAGATAAAACAAACCTAGACTCTCCACAGTGTAGTATGTGACTTAATCATTTACAGCTGCTTTTGAACAATTCTCTCTTATTATTCGAGATTAAATAATCTCTGCAAGCAGTATTTTTGTAATGCAATTATCAGCTGTTAATTACAGAATTTAAATCAACATTATTCACGTAACTCCACATTATAGCTACAGTAGCATAGTGTCACATAACAAGCAATGTTCATTTTTTTTATATTAACTTTCGTATAATAAGCTGAAAGCGAGATTATCGTTTTCTTCTTAGAAATGCTCCTACATTGTCTGCAATGTCCATATCGCTATAGATAGTCTGGAATTTTTTCTCCTTCTGTCCTCCAAAGTAAGCTCTTCCGAAACATGACCACTGACTGCATTCTACTTGTTGGGAGGTTTTTTTTTTCCTGGCTGAAAGCCTAGCGCTTTAATCGTAATATATAATTCCAAATTTATTTATGATCTTTTGTCGCAGCCACCACTGCTATGACAGTAAGAATGCTTTGAAGAGTATTCGTGAAAAACTTTTGCAAACACCAAACTATTTGCTTTTTTCGGAAATGAAATAACTTCGTCTCATCTGGATAACCTTTTTGAGTTTACTGAACGCGTAAGCGACTTTAATGCAAAACAACCAATCATGTGACTTAGTCTGTTGTCTCAGTCTTCAAAATCTAAATTCTAGCGAAAAATTTGATCTCAGGCTGTACGGACTTCATTAATAATTATGTAACGCTTGTCTTTCCTTTAAACAGAAGATTCTAAATAATTTTCGAAGTTTTCGTTTCATTTTATCTCCATTAACCATGTCATATTTGACCAGTGTTCCGTTTTAGTATTCTTACTGTTTCACTTTCCAGGAATGGGTTCCTTTAACATTACTGTGTGCTGATATGTTTCCTTTCAGATGTAGATGGGGACTATCACCTTCCTCAGACGAAAACAAATTTTTATCCAATTTTCAAGAGTCCGTTTACATTCACAATGTTATGCATAACTCGGTATTCATCTTTTCTTGGTTGATCAAAATTTTCGATGTGGTCACAGTACCCTCCAAAAGTATCACATAGTCAGTCCATTAAATCCTCAATCATTTGCAAAAGAAAAAAAGTCTTGTCATTTATGCATTCATAAAACATATGTGATAATTTTGACTTGCTGCGTCATGTGTGACGGTGACGGTCCATACATACTATATCTTGTATTTCGAAAATATGGATGAACTTCATTTTAAATAGTCGTAGATATGACTTATTTAAATATACAATGTGTCATGTACAAGAAAGATCATTTACATAATTCATCTCTTTCTCATGGCTTGGTAGAACGAAGTTCCGTAACCATCGGTTATCTCCAAGACATCTTAGAAATTATAATACCTCATCGGTCTGATGTTTGCCATATCGCAAGTCGGCCGCAGTGGCCGAGCGGTTCTAGACGCTACAGTCTGGAACCGCTCGACCGCTACGGTCGCAGGTTCGAATCCTGCCTCGGGCATGGATGTGTGTGATGTCCTTAGGTTAGTTAGGTTTAAGTAGAGGACTGATGACCTCAGAAGTTAAGTCCCACAGTGCTCAGGGCCATTTGAACCATTTGAACCATATCGCAATTAATTACACTACCTGTCAATTTATGCGAACAGAACAACCAAAAGGAAGACATTCACTTAATAATATAGTGAGCGTATAGCATCGGTGGCCGGGAGACCCCTCATGGGATCACAAGGTCTTTAACGCCACTACGGCGACTTACGAATGAATGAAGATGAAATGATGGTGAAAGACACATAACACCCAGTCATCTCGAGGCACAGAAAATCCCGGACCCCATTGGGAATCGAACCCGGGATCCCGAACGCGGAAAGTTAGAACGCTACCGCAAGACCACGAGCCGCGGACAAGACATTCATTTCATTACTGGGGACTACAGCAAAAGTTTCATTTTTATGCTACGAAGGGAAGCATGTTTCACATTTTACACTAAACGTATCAGCATTTAAGCGCCGTAGATATTGATAAATTCTGCTTCTTTTTTCGGTGACGCACTAGTAATATGGACTGAAATGATCTCTTCTCTTTCGTCAGTGGAGGATGTTCGTTCACATCAGCACGTCCAAGCAGAAAGTTTCAGTGTTGACTTACAGTAGTTAACACAACGTGATGCAGTTTGCATCCAGTATTAACGACGTAGAGTTCTTATTTTGCATACTTTGTAGCTTACACCGTTCTTTCCTCGGAGCCTAGAAAACGACAGGATCTCATAAAGTATGTTGTGTCAACGCAAAGAGAACTTTGCAGAAATCAGAATTGTCTTTTCTAAATTAAGAAGTACCGGTAAACTGATAAATCATCAAAAAAACTGTTTTAATCCACCCAGACACACTTAGCACCTACAAGTTAATGTAATAATGTTTTCACTAGCTCATTAGGAGGTACCAGTACCTTTGTGGTGTTGTTAACCATTGCCTCGTTTGGATACTAAAATTCAGTCTAGGTTCAAAAGATGACCCTTTTCATTACGTAAATCATAAACTTAGTACAGCAGTTTAGCATAAAGAATTTCAAGAATGATAATATTGTACCATATTATAATTTAAGGTAAACGAATACTGTAAGTGACGTATTCCATAGAGTTAATTTCAGAGTGGTGAATAAACCGCTATACGACGTTAAAAGACAAATGCAGAGAGGCAAAAAAAGACGAAGATAAATCATATTAATAAATTAATTGAACTTACACAGTGCTCGTAATTGGGAATAAATTCTCGAAACGTAATTGGTGCAGCAACTTCATTTCTTAAATAGTTATTTCTAGGGTTTTAAAAATGTTTCTTTACCTTTACGTGTCGGGCAGTCAAAATAAATTAAATTCAGCGTGAATAAAAAGTATCTCTGTATGTGTGTATTTATTTAACTCATTTATAAAGTACAAAAAATAATTTATTGCAAAATAACTTCAAAGAAATTATTGTAAATAAACTACAAATTTAAAAGAAGCTTTGAAAATTATTGCTAATAACCTACACGTGAATTTTTTATCCAAATTCTTATTTACGAAAGAACCTAATCAATCTGTCCACTACAGAGTACAGTTGGCTAGTTTCATGCAGTTCTAGAGATGAAAGGACAAAAATTTTTGTTAATAATTCGGAAATCAATTTTTTATTATCATGTATAGCAAACATGATACTCCGACTATAGTGTGCAAAACAAGAATGACGAGGCCCATGCTTTTGCTGTAGTAAAAAAAAGTGGCTGCGGTTAGATTGATTCCTATTGTCCTAGAGAGAAAGGGAGGAGGTAACCTTCATTTTTCGGCCAATTTTTAACCGTGTGAGCGCCCAAGATGCATCATGCTACATCCTGAGGTGGAATGTATTGCATACTACAGCCTCAGGTACATGGGCAGGTTGGGGTGGTTCCTGGGGAGCAGAGGGGAGGAGGACCCTGGAAATAACAAGTACAATTGTCTTAAGTGTAACACGATACCACTGGTAGCGTTATCAAATCACTAGAAGTCTTATTTTATTAATGACAATCAATTTGCTGGCAGAACCAACAGTGGCCTATTACTGTTGCATGCGCGCCACTTTGGGTGACTGACCGATTTAGTGTTGTAGCATTAGCGGAATGGGCTTACTACATTAGCATTACAAACGACTGAATGCAGCTAGAAACTACAGGCATTATATTTCCCAGGTACATTCTGCTATACTGTATAGCTTAATTATGGTAGATTGCTTGTGGGTGAAATAGTCCAAAATTGGGATCTCTGGGTGGAGACTACTCAGAAGGATGTCATCAGGAGAAATGAAACTGACGATCTGCTGTTTGGAGTGTGACATGTTAGACACCTCATCCAGATGCGTTGATTAGAGAATTTAAAAAGGGAGAAGCATAGGTTTAAGGTGGACGTGGTGGAAATTACTGAAGTACGGCTACAGGAATAACAGGACTCCTAGTCAAGTGATTACAGTGTTCTCAACACAGCATCAAACAGGGTTAATGCAGGAGTAGGCTACTACGAAAATTGTAGTGAACGCATTATAGTAGCCAAGTCAGACACACAATCATCCACTACAGTAGCACAACTTTGTAAGTGTACTAGCTTTGCAGATGATGGGAAATTGAAAGAATTTATTAAGAAATAAAAGAAATTTTTCGAATAGCTAAGGGAGACGAAAATTGAATTTTGATGGGGAGAAGGTCAAGAACTAAACAAAGTAGGAGAATTTGGATTAGTGGAGGAGAATGAAGGAGGAAGCAACCTGTTAGAGTTTTGCAGCGACTTCAAATTAACTTCATCATGACCGGTCCCAAGCCTAGATAACAAAAAAGGAGGGGGAGAAGTAACAGCTCATTAAAAAACGTTGGTTTACCTGGCCTGAGCGACAGAACATCGTGAGGGCCCCTTTCCAGGGTACGGTGAAGACCTCATCGGTGAAGAAGGTGGAGAATGTGGAATTCAGAAGGGCTCAGCTGGCGGAAGAGGCTGCCCATATTCTGGGGCAAATACGGACGGAAACCACTGTCTTATGGGATGAGGAGGGTTCCTCAAAGGCTTAGGGAGTAAACGGTAACAGAAAATCCTCATTATACTCTCGGTACAAAGAATCCCCTCTACAACATCAACGGCTTTCTAAGAAGGCGGATGAGCTGATACGACCTTAAAGTCCCCAACAGCAGACCAGGCACATGGACAACCAAAATTTCTTCAGCGGTTGGAAAGGCCGACGAAGGTTGCAGCAGGTTAGAGATCTACAGTCCTGTCGCAACTCTGCCACTGGGTACAGGTCTCGAACCTGTCAAGAAATATGTTTTGACGGAAGCAGATTCGTGTAGTCTGGGAATTCGAGATGACGAATTGGCACGTAGGCGAAGGATGTGTGAACGCCGAGTTGCTTGAGGATAAGAAGCAGCTTGTGTCCTGCATTCGTGACTGAAGAGGCCTGTTCAGGAGCCACTCTGTTCACCCCAAAGAAGGAGTTGACTATAAAAGATGTCCTAAACATGTATGTATTAAAGCGGGGACCTAGAAACGACAGAGAGGCTTCGTCCTGCTGTGGGCCTCAGTGGTTCACAACTCCACGAAAGGCCATAGCAGTCCACCCACCCCACCGCCCCCCTCCCCACCCCGAACCTAGCGTTGTTGTGCGGTTTGACCCCCTGTGGGCACCCCGCGTTCCCCCTCCCAACCCCCCCCCCCCCCTAATCACTCATATCAGACGAGTGTAGCCCCAAACGTTTGCGTGGTAGAATAATTATGGTGTACACATAGGTGGAGATGATGTTTGCGCAGCAATCGCCGACATAGCGTAGCTGAGGTGGAATAAAGGGTAGCAGCCCACATTCGCTGAGGTAGATCGAAAACCGACTTAAAAACCATCCACAGGCTGGCCAGCATACCGGACCTCGACACTAATCCGCCGGGCGGATTCGTGCTGGGGACTGGCACGCCTTCCCGCTCGGGAAGCAGCGCGTTAGACCGCGCGGCTAGCCGTGCAGGCAACAGTCCTAAACATAGTTAGCATAAATTTTAACCCGACTTGGTAGCCGCATTCAGAGAGTACTCCATATGGGGTCGTCAGAAATAAAAATGAGTTAATACTTCGAACATCCAAACTCTAATGAGTAATGATGTGGAATATCGACCAGAAAGGTGAAAAGCTAACGTTTATGGTGATCTTAAAAGATTTAAGAGCGATATTGCAACACTGATTGAAACTAGAAGACCAGGCGAGGCACAAATCAAAGAATAACGAGGTGCTGCACTGTCTTTTAGAAAGAAAAATAAATTAGTGAAGTATGCATTCCTGGTGTTGGATTTGCTATCGCAAACGAACTTGTACCTTCCTTGATGAATTGCCTCCTGGGATAGCGAACGACGCTTGAGCCTACGCCTCGAACTAGCCAATAACCAACGAGTTAGAGTTATCAGTGCATAAGCCCCGACCATCACTTGCGAAAACGATGAAAAGGAAGACTTCTTTCCCCAACTTAAAATGCTTCTAATAAGAATACCGCAAGCTGACAAAGTCATTCTCTTGGGAGACTTCAGTGCACCAGTCGGTAAAGACTCTACACTATGCGACCGTGTAATTGGAAAAGAGGGATAGGGAAGTGTAGTTCCAACGGAACTCTTCTACTCACAGTTTAGTTATCACTAATACCATCTATAGAAAAAATAAATTTAAAACCTCATGACAACATCCACGGTCAAAACACTGATTGTGTGATTGTGAGTTCCCGAGAACAACACGATGTCATAAGCACGAAAGCAATTATAAATGCTGATGACTGCTGGACGGACCACAGACTGATGTGGTTTGTGATGACCCTTCACATTCACTTACAACGTAGAAAACAGAGAAAACGTGGAAGAGAATATAGACTATCTTAATGATGATAGCAATAAAAGAAATCCAGGAACTCTTGGATGAAAGGCTACCGGACAAATATCCTGAAAGTACTGAAGTACGCAGTGCGACACTGAAGTCTGCAATAATGTCAGCTGCTGAAGAATCAGTTGGATACTAAACACAGTGACTGATTTGACATAAATGATCAAGAAATTTAGGCAGTACAAAAGAAAAAGAGAAAGGCACAACAGACTTGCCATAGCAATCCTAAGTCAATTACAAAGAAAGGAGAATATCAAGAAGTAAAGACGGAAGCGCAGAGGAAAACCCGTATTCTGAGAAACAAATGGTGGACGATGATATGTCAAGAAATGCAACACCTAGCAGAAACGAATAACACTAAAGCTTTCTTCAGCACGACGAAAGCTGCTTATGGCCTAGTAGCTCAAGGTCTAAACCAACTTAAATCTAGGGATGGCTCCATCCTTCTGAAGGACAGCAACACAGTTACCACACGATGGAAGAACCATTTTCACGAACTATTGACTAAAGACACAGAGACCAATGGAAGAACAATCTCCGCAATTCTGCATGTGCCAACAAAAGCTCATCTTGGCGAAGTCTCTTCTCTGGAAAAAGTTGAGAGTTGGGTTGTTTTAGGGAAAGGATACCAAACAGTGAGGTCATCGGTCTCATCGGATTAGGGAAGGATGGGGAAGGAAGTCGACCGTGCCCTTTCAAAAGAACATCACGGCATTTGCTTGAAGCGATTTAGGGAAATCGCCGAAAACCTAAATCAGGATGGCAGGACGCGGGATTGAACCGTCGTCCTCCCGAATGCGAGTGCAATGTGCTAACCACTGCGCCACCTCGCTCGCTCTAGAAGAAGTTGCGAAAACTATTAAGCAACTGAAAAACAAAAAAATCCCCGGATCAGATGGAATGCTTGCTGGTTTTTTCAAGGAAGGTGGACGTATCGTGGACGTATCCTAACTGAATATATAGTGATTCTCATTGTAAAAATATGGAGCACTGAAACCATTCCTCCTGATTTAAGAGATTCACTGACTTCTACCACCTTCAAAAAGTGCGACAGAACTGACTCTGGTAACTACCGTGGAATATCCCTTCTACCTGCTGCTGTAAAAATAGCTTGCTCGAATGCAATCCAACCGCCTGGTACCTCTCATTTTTTCCTGAAACATACTATGGAAATCGATCCAATCACAGTATCACAGATATGATTTTCTGTGTCAGACAAAAGTAGAAAAAGTGCAAAGAACATAACATCCTTGGTTCATGGCATTCGTAGATATTGCCAAGGCTTTCGACTCTGTCAAGAGATATGCGTTGTGGAAGACCTTAGCTAAAATATGGTGATCTGAAGAGTACATCAACATTGTTAGACTGCTACACGATAACGTGTGTGGCATGGTTTTTGACAACAATAGCCCTCGAGAGAATTTAGGAATCACAACAGGAGTGAAGTAAGGCTGTGTGATAGCTCCCATCTTGTTTTCAATATCTGTGGAAACTATACTTCGTCTTGTCGACGGAAAGCTGCCAGAAGGCATAGAAATAGAATGCACGACTGATAGTGGTTTGTTCGGTTTTAGTAGACTACGAGTGAAGAATAAAGAATCCATTACGTCCATCATTGAACTTCAGTATGCATATGATAATTTCGTTCCTGCCAACTCAGAAGAACATGTACTAGCAATCCTGTAGTAGCCATGACGTTAAAAAAGTTGCTGGCGTTTCCAGTTTCACGTACGATTGGACTAAGCCTTAACATCCAGAAGGCTGGCCCTGCTTTAATCTGAACCCAATTCTATCGCCACACCACCAATAATCACAGTCCAAGGCAAAGAACTGCAGAACAGAGAACACTTTCCATACCTTAGCAGCCGTATTTCAGCAAATGCAAATAGTTATGCTGAAATACAACACCGCCTGAGGTGTGCCAGCCGAAGTGGCCGTGCGGTTAAAGGCGCTGCAGTTTGGAACCGCAAGACCGCTACGGTCGCAGGTTCGAATCCTGCCTCGGGCATGGATGTTTGTGATGTCCTTAAATTAGGTAGGTTTAACTAGTTCTAAGTTCTAGGGGACTAATGACCTCAGAAGTTGAGTCCCATAGTGCTCAGAGCCATTTGAACCATTTGAACCGACTGAGGTGTGGCAGTATGGCTGTCCGTAGTCTTCAGGTAAGAGTCTTTGATAACCATAAGATCATCATTAAGACAAAGTTCTACATATATTAAACTACTGTTATACCATCTCTCATCTATGGGTACGAAGCGTGGACTACTTGCGGAAGGCACATAAAATGTCTGTAAATGTACTATCAGCCCTGCCTCAGAAGGACCCGAAGGGAGAAATGGCAAGATTGGCTCCCTCTCATCAGTGTTCTGGAAGAAGCAAACTATACGAGAATTGAAATCATGATCATCAAGCATAAACTCCGTTGGACGGACCACATTGTTCATATGCCTGAATCCGTCTACTAAAACAAATTGTGTATTCCCTGCTGAAGGGTGGTCAAAGAAAACTATGAAGACCACAAAAACGATACAAAGATTTCTTAAATGGCAACATGAAAAGGTGTCAAATCGAAACTGATAAGTGGAAAGCTACTGCGCTTAGCCGTCCAGTATGGCGCCGCAGTGTTTGAGAAGGAATTCAGCGCTTCCAGCAAATGAGGCGGAAAACAGAAACTGACAAGCGCAATGCTAAGAAACAACGGGAATTCCTGAAGATAAGAAACGCTACGCAGCCAGTCTCCACCAGAACAAACGTGTGACAACGATGTGCAAAAATCTGCAACGCCAGTATTGGCCTCTGCAGTCATGTAAGACCCCAAAGAAACTGGCTTCCGAAGAAGACAATCATATTCTTCAGCGAGTGATGGCCCACCATCATCACAATCTAATCATTTCCAAAACTTAATTTAAAAATCATGAAAAATGTGTATTACATGGAAAAGACCTGGAGACACCGAAATGTTTCAAATAATCTACTTAATGGCAAGACAGAGATTTCGAAATCAATTTTTGGACTGCGCAGACGTGGACGCCGACCTTAATTTATTGATTATGAACCTCAGATTAAAACTGAAGAAATTGCAGAAATATCGAAAATTGAGGAGATGGGGCCCTGACACTCTGAAATACCCGGAGGTTGTTGGACATTTCAAAGAGAGCAACGACTGACTGAAACAGGGGTAAGGAAATGGAAAAGGAGTAGAAGGGATAGCCTTGATGCATTAGTGAAGGCAGCAGAGTATCAAATAGGAAAAAAAGGCACTGTAGTAGCGCTAGGATAAAGGAGAAGCTACTGAATCTCAGTGACAAAAAGAAAAAAAAAAATGTGAAAATGCAAAAAAGTGAAGCAAGCGACAGTACGTAAACACGTCTAAAAGTAAGACTCACGGAAAGTGCACAGTGGCTGATCAGGAATGCTTACAGGACAAATGCAATACTGTAAAAGCATGCATAACTCTGGGAAAGACAAATGAAGCAGTTGTAGGAAAATCAGACTTTTGGAGAAAAGAGAAGCAGATGTGTTAATTTTAATATCTATATAGTAAGCTTATACTAATCAAAGTGGAGGTGATTGAAAGATTTAAGGATACGTATACAAGATAATATCATAGGAAGAGTGAGAAAGTAAATGAATATGAGATGGGAGAATGAAAAGAGAATCACTTGAGAGAGCTCTGAAATACGTAAGTAGAGACAAGTTCCCTGGAGCAGACGACGTTCGCTCAGAATATCTAATGAGGAAGAACTGAATCGAACTGGAGGAAGAAATAATTTGTGCACAACGTGACTGAAAGATGGGTACTGTTGATAAGACATATCCAGAGGCAGGAAGAAATC
This sequence comes from Schistocerca serialis cubense, assembly GCF_023864345.2. Taxonomy (NCBI): domain Eukaryota; kingdom Metazoa; phylum Arthropoda; class Insecta; order Orthoptera; family Acrididae; genus Schistocerca; species Schistocerca serialis. Next base: position 780,397,307 of record NC_064639.1, on the reverse strand, counting down.
GTCAGTTTTGGAATGGAAGGAACTAAAAATTGTAGAGGGTGATCAACGCTTGAAGGTAGTAAACAGGTTTAAACGACTGGTGGTTGTAGTTGATACGCAGAGGTGAAGAGTAGTCTATAGACTAATGTGAAGAGCTGCTTCATCAGTCTTCGAACTGAAGACCACATCAGCATCATCATCATCATTATCATGTGTGGTTGCATGAACACGCTTCCATCACGCTACGAACGGAAATGCATGTTACAGAAATTAAAACAAACAATGCTAATAACGAATCCGCATTGCCAACACATACATAATTTCAAATATAAGCGTTCAGGTGAATTGCAGCGTGATTCTGATTTGTATTCTGTGAAATTCAGAGCCAATAAACATTCGTCCACACCTTCAATAACTGTTCTTCTACTTAACATTTCAAATGCGGAAGCAAAAATGGCTCGTGAATACTATTACTTTATAGCTCAGAGGAGCTATTTGCAGCCAGGAACAAAACAATGTACACTGAACACAAAGATACTTTTTACTGAAATAAATTACTTTTTGAGATCAAGACTGTTTGGAGCTACTGAATGCTCAAGGCACAATCTGGTTAGGCTCTGGCAGAGGATGCAGCGTTCCACCGACATTTAACTGTAGCAGTTGTGACGTTGAAGCAGGTTCTGACATACGAGCGCTCCCATTATCTGTCACTCATATCTGATGGCTCATAAGGCTGGAATTAGTGTCTTACTCCGATTAATAACACTTATGGTTATGCCCACTATTCATTACAACCAGCATTTTACGCCACGTCCACTCGGTTCTAAAGTCGACAGGGGTCTCTCTCTCTCTCTCTCTCTCTCTCTTCCCATTTTTTTCTGACAGAAATTACATATACGGTTGTGAAACACAATTTTCGTCTTTTCAGTTCACAAAGCTTCACAAAATATTACTTTCATGTGCAGTTACAGACTTACAAAGAGCTGCTCTGCGAGGCCATGGGAAACTAGTTTCGTAAGATTCTTTTTCTTTGTTATCCGGTAGGGCTTTAGAATACCGTACACAGATTATCACTTTAGGCATAACTTGGCTATGTCTCTGTAGACTCTCGTATGTTACAATTATAACAAGAGCATTTCTATGAAACGGACCAAGAAAGAAAGAATATGGTAAATGAAATGTAACTGACGTACTACAACAAATTTTTGTTCAGGGCTGCTAACTGAAGTAAATATGGGCAGGCCTTTTGCAATCACTATCTAAAATAATAAAATCTGCAGCTTGAAAATTTATAATCGATTCCACAGATCTCAAACTGATAAAACATTTGCTAAAATCGTCTCGTTTTGGCTATAGTGCAAGTTTATACATGCATGGACAATTGCTTTCTGCACAGGGTGAAATACACATTCCATTGAAACGAGCTACAAAATTATGTACGTCATATTAAATACACCCTATGAAAAGCACTTACTCCAAAACTTTCATTCCGTGTAATTAAGAATAGGACTGCTGTTTTCACTGAAGTCTTATCCTTCATTTTCAGCCACTCAGTTCCTCTTGACGCTAGTTCTGATACAACTGGCTATATTGTTCACTTCAAGGTATTCTAATTTGCTCTCGTAAGAATGTTCCAAAGGGCGTACAGTGACATACTTTCATAGCAGAAGCAGTCAATTCGAATGGTGTGTATTATTTGTCTCCTGAACGTGCGGTTCTCGAAGAGCTTAGAAATTATCAAGAGAATCGAGCCTGACAAAAAAAAAAAACTTCAACAGCTCGTATCTCATTTGCTCCATCGTCTTCATGATCTGACACAGCTTTCACTAAAGACTGAAAAGCGATTTCAAAGTGCTATTTCTGTTGATGTAATAGTCATTGACGTTCGTGTGATGCGAAAACATTTAAGTTTGCAGTCGAGGAGAAGCTACACAGACGTCATCGACTGTGTAAGACCTCAGATCGTCGAAGGAACCACTGCTTGGAACGGTAGCTGATGTTTAATTACATCGACCGTGTGTGTGCTCACCTCAACCACAATGAAAATTGCTACCGCTGCTGTTGTTCTCGCACTAGTCGCCTTCACGGCTATTGCATTTTCTGCTCAACATGGCACAGCCGTAAGTGCCATACCAACATAGAAACAATCGAAAAAGTGCTTTTGATTAGTTCAGAACCTGTAATCCTTCCAATGTATCTCAATCTAGCATCTGTGTTTCTTGCTATTAGTTTAGTGCGGCCGTTCCAGCGATCTGTATTATTTGTTGCTTTATTTATTGTGTGAACATCAGAAGATGATTTGATACTTTAAACAGCTATGACTTGACTAACGTTTTACTATCGGCGAATTACATTTCTTGACGAGATGTGGCCAATATTGCACTTAGGTACCGATTCCTTAGTAATCGTGTCCTCAGTTGCACTTATTAATAGTTGTGATGAGGCCAGAATTGCACATAAGTACTGATTCTTCACGAAGCATGCCTGAGGATGGTCGTTAGTCAACTGAAACGTAATCAGCGAGTTGAAATTTCATTTTTTATTGCGATTAGACTACTAAAATTTTTAATATATCAACTCTTTTTGCCTTTAAAAAATCAAGTAGAATCCTTCGTTTTTTTCCTGTTCTGGAAAGTTAAGAGACGTAAATCCTTACAAATCGTCTTACAAATACATTCCATGGACACAATTTAAACCTAGTATTTTCTGTTCTTCCGATTTTCAGTTGGAACAAGATCGTAAAATTGCAAATGTGCTATTAACAACTTTCTAAGTTACCAAGGCCCAGAGGTAATTATTTAAATCAAAATAACTACGCCAAATACTTCTTTCGTTGAGTACCACAAAGATTTCCAGAATTTATTCTCATTTCGAGTTATGTGTAAATGTGCTAATTTTTTGAACATGATGTACTCTTACAATGTAAGCTTTCACGGCCGGTATTGTCTTCACTTAAAACTTCCGGGCTGATCGGCCGTGGTCACAGTATAAAACTCTCTTCTGACGTTTCGTCTCCGACTGCGGGAGACATCCTCGGAGGTAAAGCGGCGAACTGCAGTTCCAACCAATTATGTCGTTTTCCTACACTCCTAGGAAAGAAGACTGTGAGTTAGAAAGAAGTTTTCAGTGTCGCATTATACTAATTACACAACGCCATATAGATTGCGTCCAATATTAAATACGTCAAGGATGGAGAAGGAAGTCGGTAGTGCCATTTCAAAGAAACTATGTCGACATTTGTCTGGAGTGATTTACGCGAATCACGGAAAACGTAATTCAAGTTGGCCGCGCGCTGGTTTGAACCATCGTCCTCCCGAATGCTAGTCCAGTGAGCCAACCACAGTGACAACTCGCTCGGTACGTCTGAAAGCAAGCACCCTGTAACAATAGCAGGCTGGGTGCATGGCGATGGCACTTGCTGGACGATCTCCATTCTGGAAGGCACAGTGGATCAACACAATTACGCATCTGTCCTTGGGGACCATGTCCAGCCCTACATGCAGTCTGCTTTTCCTCGACAAGATGACATCTACCAGTAGGACAATGCAACGTATTATAGAACTCACAGTGTACAGAACACAAGGATGATTTTACCGTACTCCTCTAGCCACCAAACTCCCTGGATTTAAACCCAATCGAGGATCTGTGTTACCACCTCGTTCTGGCTGTTCCCAAAGGAGAAACCTAGCTCCGTTAGCCACCTGGCTAGAGTTGGAATGGTTCCATGTCCATGTCGATACCTTCCAGAACGTTATTGACTCTCTTCCTGCATGTCCGCGCTGCAAAATCAGGTTATCCAGACATCTGACAGGTGGTCACTTTAATGTCACTGGACACTGTAAGTAATAATGCTGTTTAAATTATTTATTGTTTATTTTGGTATCATAATACGAAACCCTGCCTTCTCGTGCTAATGAAGTTTGTTTATATTATTTTCGGACTGTAAATTAGTTGGAAATAGTCGATTCGGTTTCGATACGATCGCGCTCCATAAGCGCTTTATCGTTTCCCAATCTTTCACATTTTTAACTCGAACCTGCAGCCTATGTTTCAGACGAAATCCGGTTGCGATTATTATTATTATTATTATTGTTATGCAAAACTAACTCTTCGCATTAACGGTTAACGATAACACTGTTTCTAGTCATCAAGCTCGCCACTTTCCAACGACGACTGTTTAGCTTGAAGCTAATTCTTCCGTGAGTAGGACAGTAAACTTATACGAGTAAAAATCATTTTATGCCATAAAAAAAGACTAACGATGCTAATGCCTTCTTGCGAAGTTTATAATTATATGTTTACTCGTCTTATGGGCAGTCTAATGTATCCTTCCTTCGATAGCATTTTACTTTCATAAAAAAACTAAAAACAATAAAAGCGACACAGAGGAGGACACGTGACGCATTACATTACCTCACAGGCACTTACTTATTCAAAAATTCAACAAAATATCGGAAATGGGACAAGATTATTTCCTTTCCGAAAAATGCAAACAGTTAATTTGGTGTTTTAAACAGTTGTTTCATGATCACTCTTCGAATTATTCTTATGCTCGTAACAAGGGTTGTCGTAAAAAGAAATCATAAATGATGAATCTATGTGTAGTGACAGATTATGGCTGAAAGGGTAGCCTTCCATCCAGAGAAATGCACTATTTCAATAAATGAAATACAATCAGTGCTCACATTTCTGGAACGTCTGTCCCAATAATAAAAAATACCAGAATATACCTGTCCTAATTTAGAACTTGCAGGCAATATGTAAGCATATACAGGTTGACAGCTATTGAACTACATGAAAAAAACGTAAATTAGTTACAAACTACGTGTACACACTTTATTCAGCGTGTGAACGTCACTACAGATTTTCGAATTCAGGTTATGATATGTTCGATACTCCTGCCATCATTGGCGATGATGTGGTGCAGACGAATAGCGAAGTTCTGCATGACCCGCTGAAGTGTCGGAAAACTGATGCTGTCGATGACCTCCTGAATGGCTGTTTTCAGCTCAATAATGGTTTTGGGGCTATTGCTGTACACCTTGTCTTTAACATGCCACCACAAAAAGGAGTCGCATGTTTTCAAATCCCGAGAATACGACGACCAATACAGATCCATGCCAGTGGCCTCTTGGTACTCCAGAACCAGAGTGCGCTCCCCAAAGAGGCCATCTAGAATGTCAGACACCCTCCTGCTTCCATTTGGCCGAGCTCCGTCTTGCATGGACCACATCATAGCGATATCAGGGTCACATTCGATAATGGGGATGAAATCATCTTCCAAAGTCTTCACGTACCCTTCGGTAATCAACGTGCCACCAAGGAATATCGCACCGATTATTCCGCGACTGGATATTGCACACCACACAGTCATCCGTTGAGAGTGAAGAGACTTCGCGATCGCGAAATACGGACTCTCAGCCCACCAAATGCGTCAGTTTTGCTTGTTGACGAACGCATCCATATGAAAGTGGGCTTCGTGGCTAAACCAAACCATTCAACGCACTAATTCCCATCATTCCCCGCGGCCAACCGTTCTGCTTGAACGTCCTATCGCAAACCGTTCAGAAGTTATGACGATTTTTTTTCATATACTTCAATAATTGTCACCCTGCACATGAAGAAAACTGTCACCTCGATATCGGTTGAATATAGGAACTTTTATCTCGTAAAATGAAGTATCACTTGATATGCGACACTGAGATAATGTAGCTACATTATGGAGCTGTATGAGTAATCTTCCTGTTCTCCAATTCACAGATTAGGCATTATTGCCCATTCCGACTTGACAGTTGTCGCCCTCAGTCTTCTCTTCCCCTCGGCATGTAATGTAAAGCAGCCTTGGGAAGTCTGGTATTTTCCGAACTTTGTATGTGATCGGTTCAGTTTTGCCTATAGTTTAATATTTTATTATGTACTGGTCCTATACTTAATTCTTTCCTAGTATCTTCATTCCGCCTCCTGTCTATCCACGGACACACATCTAAATTCCTCAAAAATCTCATTTCTGCCGACTATATTTTACTCAATTTCTTTTGAGTAGTCGTCCAGGATTGGATGACATAAAGCAATCTGGGTAAAGCCGTTACTTCCTAATATTTCGTTTCCGCTTGTTTCCTACCTTCTTTTTAAAGATTTCTTGAAATAGCTTGAACTTTACTGGCTTTATACTCGAAGTCCGTGTATTTATGAAAATTTATGTTCCGGCCAAGAGAAGTCTAGTAGTATCAAGCATAGGCGTTGATTTGAGGAAGAACTCCATGAATATATACGTTTGGAGCATAGGTGGTGGAAAAACCAGAATAGAAGAGAATCGAAGCATTTGAGATATAGTGCTACAGAAGAATGTTGAAAATCAGATGGAATGAAGAGGTTCTCCGCAGACTTGGCGAGGAAAGGAGTAAACAGAAAAAAACGTATAAAAAGAAGGGACTTAACGATAGGACGCGGGTGAGTACCTTCCGTGGTACTAGAGCTTGTAATACATCCATTCAGCAAATAACTGATGACGTAGGTTGCTGCCAAGATATACTTGCTCCAAAATGTGTGTTTCTTTAACCTTAATGGATCCTTTCCTCTAACAGCAATAGTTTTCGCTTTATTACGTTTCAAAATTGTAAGATTTACATGAATTATTGAAAACGTACATAGATTTCTGTAACTGTGCCTCATTTATCGCGTTTTGTATGAATAACGGTGATTTTAATTACAGAGATACTGTTGGAGAGATTATTTCATCTCGAATTCAAAAGTAGAATTCTTCAAAAGAAGCTGAAAATAAATAATTTACACAAAATTTTGTGGAGAGTGTAGGGTTGTTATCTGATCAGCGATGAGATGTCGGGTGTTCGTGTAGATCTGAAAAAATATCGCCAAATTCTGTCAACAGTGACTCCTTAGGTGTGGCAGTTTGCTCACTTCATAACAGCAAGTTTACAGCAAAACCACAATAAAAAGATATTCGATAAGAGGATACGTAGTCTCATTGCAGCAAAGAGGTGATATTGTTTACGTTTGTCCTGATGTAGACAGCCAGTTGTTCAAAAATGGCTCTGAGCACTATGGGACGCAACATCTATGGTCATAAGTCCCCTAGAACTTAGAACTACTTAAACCTAACTAACCTAAGGACATCACACAACACCCAGCCATCACGAGGCAGAGAAAATCCCTGACCCCGCCGGGAATAGAACCCGGGCGTGGGAAGCAAGAACGCTACCGCACGACCAAGAGCTGCGGACACAGCCAGTTGTTATCACACTTACGTTAAGGGAACTTCTGTTACTTGCACTTGTGATGCCTCATGCTATGGTTGCCGCTAACAATTGTGCTATCTGAAAACGAGTGCAGTTTGGCCATTACGGGCATTCACGGAAGCGCAAACGAACTGGAATTTAGTCTCGCAAACAGTAAGACTGTGATGAAATTGAACTGTTAGACGTCAAAGTTGCTACGTGACGGTATGTTTCACTGTCAAGGGGCACCCCCTACGACGCGTGACGGGGTCTGTGGATGTGTCGTATCGACAATACCGCTCGGGGAAGCAGCTATGCGGAAGGTGAAAGCGGCTAGCGCTGGGGGAATCCTATCTCACCGCGAGGACCGCTTCTGCCCCTGTATATAAACATACTGCGAGCGGACAGATAACGCAGACACCACCGCTGCTTGGGACGGTAGCTGACGTTTGTTGACATCGACCTTGTGTGTGCACAGCTCAACCACTATGAGAATCTCTATCACTGCCGTTCTCCTCGTCCTGGTCGCCTTCATGGCTATTACATCTGCTGCTCCAGGTAAGCACTGGCACATTGATACGTGCCTTACCAATGTAGAAATACTTTACAAAGTACCTATGGTTAGTTCACAACATGTTTTGTCATTCTTCCAGTTCATCTCAGTCTGGCATACATGTCCGTTGCTATTAGTTTAATACGGCCGCTCGACTTTACAAAATACTGCATGTATACTCGCCGATATTTGTCGAATGTAAATAACTGGGAGTGATTTTTACTTTAGACATGGTACAGTCTTGCATTGTATTTCATTTCGGTGACAGTGCCTAGGAATCTGCTACGGCTTCCAATGGTGACAAAAGCAGTTGAGAGGACAACTTGCAGGAGCACGCAGAAACTAGAATATGGACACAATTTATGGAAGATGTTCTGTACAGGATGTATGTAGAGGCAAAAACATAGGCATACAAGAGGAAGGAGGAGACAGTTTCAAATCAGTCGAAACAATGATTACTTCGAAGTAAAATAATACGAGGACAATATAAATCAACTTAAAATATGTTGTTGGATTTGAATATTATACTCATACAGTTAACAGTTAAAAATGGTAAATTTTTACTGTTGATAAATATCAAAATCTGTTATGATTCTGGAGCTATTCACAGGTTCATAGAAAGATTGACGATCTACAAAATTATGTAGTTGTTGGTTTGTTTCTCAGTTTACCCACGTAGCAAGTCAGTTTGAATAATTAATTGTCTTCTCCTTGCCTCGCTGGATTTGTTGCTTTTTCTAGGCAGCTGGCATGCTACATAGGAGTTACAGAAAGTAATATGCCTAAACGTAGCAATAAATTAGCAGATATTTTGGATGTTAAAAGACAATTTCAGTTTTTTGTGTGTATTGTGGTAACAGTATTACGTATTCATTTTTATTTTAAAGACTGCATTTGACGTAATGACATATAATGCAGTGGAATGACATTTGCTATATGTGTGACTGTACCGGAATACGACGTAAATAACTGCATACATTTTACTAGTAACTCCTTATGGCAGGTAACTCAAAAATGGTTCAAATGGCTCTAAGCACTGTGGGACTCAACTGCTGTGGTCCTCAGTCACCTAGAACTTAGAACTTCTTAAACCTAACTAACCTAAGGACATTACACACATCCATGCCCGAGGCAGGGTTTGAACCTGCGACCGGAGCGGTCGCGCGGTTCCAGACTGTAGCGCCTAGAACCACTCTTTTTTTTTTTTTTCATTGTTGACCGATGTGTAGAGGGCGTTGCGGACGTAACATGACATCCGGTGAAGTTCGTTTTGTTGATCCTTCCACTCGGTTTTTTATTACAGAGGCCAACCAGCTCTCTGACCGAACACGCTGAGCTACCGTGCCGGCTTAACCGCTCGGCCACATCGGCCGGCTGGCAGGTAACTGTTGGCAAAATAATCTGGATTGACTGCAATGGCCGTTATACTTCTTTGGAGGTTGGCTGTTCTGTCTAGCACCTCTGACGTCTATGACGAGCTTCACGAGGAGCCTCGATGACCAAAATTGCCTCCACAAATTCTTCCGGTGCGGATCTGTTTGGAATGTGCTCACTCAGCTGAGAACCTGACTGATGGCTGCAATGAAAAGAATTTTCATTGACTTCAAAAATGGCTCTGAGCACTATGGGACTTAACATCTGAGGTCATCAGTCCCCTAGAACTTAGAACTACTTAAACCTAACTAACCTAAGGACATCACACACATCCATGCCCGAGGCAGGAATCGAACTTACGACCGTAGCGGTCGCGCGGTTCCAGACTGTAGCGCCTAGAACCGCTCGGCCACCCTGGCCGGCTTTTCATTGACTTATGTCGGTGATTACACTGAACGTGTCGCAAGTGATTCTTCATATACGACAGCCGTCCAGCGAATTTTTCTTTTTTCTTCTTCCATAGTGTGTTGTGTTGTGCAGCCTCGTGCGACATCTAGCGACTACTGACGGTGCTGTCCATTCCGTCTCGTCTTTGCTACCCCAACAAACTTTTCCTTTCAACTTACATGTACAGTATGGTTTTCGGAAAACTAGTGTAGTTCGTCCTACATAGACTTATTTTAGTTTATCTATCCTCTTCCTTTTTTGTCGTGGAATATACAAGATAAATTTCCTTGATGTTTTCAACACTGCTTAAAAATTTGAAATTATAAAAATCGAATCTTTCTACCATATGTTCAATCTGCTATAGGTCTCAGAATGATGGGTTGTTTCTTGGAAGCTGGATGAATAAACCGTTTCTGTTGTAGTACACTATGTTGCAGCACAACATAAACGACATATCCATACGATACGACCTGGATAGAAGCAACAATAGTGGAAAATGTCTCGCTGGATAAAAACACTGAATAAATATATAGATTAAATTTTTACTCTTAGACAGGTAATCGAGAATATCAGAGACATAAAAGCAGCTTCTACATATACATATTAGAACAGTTTTTGATGACGCTAACAATGCTAAGTTGTGGATCGTTCTGGAGACGAGGATATCCCCCTTTTAAATTTGATAAATGTAATGAAAATCATGTACACATTTATAGAAACAATCGTAGCCAAATACAGAGATTTGAAAATGACGTAGATATGCGCGCTTTACATAGGGTGGTATGTCCTCAGTACTTATTACTTGATGTTTTGAAATCGAGGTATTACGGAAATGAAGGCAGGAGAATAGGAGCTGCAGACATAACCACGTAGTACGTCTATTTTTTGTTGAAGATGAGGAAATCATTGGTGACAATGAGGAATTCTTACAAGGAGCCACTTATAATCTTCAGTTATTAGCTATAGAACACAGTCTTAGTACACTGAAGAAGAAAAATAAAGCCATGGTATTTAAAAGCACAGAGCAAATTACATGTAAAATGAAATTAAAATTAACAACCAAGAGCTCATTAAATCGTTACTTAGTACTTATAATACCAAACACTCATCATTGGTTGTATTACGAGTAACATCAGCCTGACTCTCAAACGAAGAGAAAGAAGGATAAAAACAACTGACCTACCACCGTTTTCTCAAGTTCTGTTATTTGTGTTTTGTGCAGATAAACTCGAACGGAACAGCTTAATGTGCAAAGTGTCAAACTAGGAGAGATAATCGGTTATAACAAAACTTGAATCATGTATAATAAACTGTTGAATAGAAAATATAACAAAGAAGCAACGAAGTCATAAGGCCTATTGATCAGCTTTTGTAACTAGTACAGTTGTAAAAAGCGACTGGTAGGAGAGCAAAAGAAATGAACAGTCTTGCAAAAATGTCGCGAATTGCGTCTGATAAAAAAATGGTTCAAATGGCTCTGAGCACTATGGGACTTAACATCTGTGGCCATCAGTCCCCTAGAACTTAGAACTACTTAAACCTAACTAACCTAAGGACATCACACACATCCATGCCCGAGGCAGGATTCGAACCTGCGACCGTAGCAGTCGCGCGGTTCCGGACTTGAGCGCCTAGAACCGCTAGACCACCGCGGCCGGCCGTCTGATAAACTAAACAATGTTTTCAGAATAAGTTCTCGATGTGTTATAGCGTCCCCAGTGCCATATTACGAAAAGACCATATTTATAAAGAAGACATTCATAATTTGTAAGAGATTTTTTTTCTCATGTAGCCTTAAAATAATAATTTCTCTGTGTAGGTTTAGATTGCAAAGAAATAATTTATGACAGAATGATCTAAAGAGACGCCCAGTTACACTCTTTTGTTAATTTTTTAGTCGACCTTACTTCTTCGCTTGTCTTGAATGTGTCTAGAGGGACATCTTGCTTGTGCTGACGAATGTAAGCATATTTGTATGAGTTAAGCATATAATATACTGATTTAAATTTATTGTGCACTTTTAATTTGTAAGAGGTGATCCCGATTTCATGTCCGCCTTCCTTGAATTAACCTGCATTCAAGTAATTTACAGCTCAACAATCGCAGCGGCCGATGCAGCCAACGACGCCATTACGTGGCGATATTAACTTATGAAAAATTAGCGGAAGCGGAAAACTCGCCCGCTATTAGCATAATATTAATTTTTCTCCACAGCCGCACAAGTTGCAGAAATACTTAGCTTTAAGATTCTTATTTTCAGTAGCATAGCCGAGACCCAGAGCCAGGACTCTGACTACAATACAATGGTTAACGGAGGTAAGAAAATACTCTCGCGCGTGTGTGGGCCGCAATTGTAATGAATAACTAAAGATCTTTTGCTTTAACGTCAACTGACTAGCCGAGGAAATTTATATGAAAAGTTTATTACATTGCTCAACTTAAATATCATTTTTATGAAGGCCCACCACGCAAGTCGGCAACAATCAAAAAATAATAATAACAATAATAATATATACATTAAATTACGACGACCGACGGACGCGAGATTGGCGCCGCAACTTTGGGGCCAGATTAATATGATTCTATTGTACTGAATGTAATTATGTATATGTCTAATTGTTGTAAAATATTAATGCTTGTATGAATTCTTTTACATGTACAACAACAAAACCACACCCTGAGGAGATCTGGAGAGGAAAAAGTGTAGAAAAGAAAAAGGATTGCGAGAAAGAAAAATAAGTAAGGTAAGGCCTATTGTGCAAGTATCCTGTGTAGCTCTGTGCGGAATATCGAACCCATGTGCACATGAGATACCTTCGGTGTTTTGTGTATTTATGTGTTTATTTTTGGAGGGGATAATTATTTGTTTTGTGTATTTATGTGTTTATTTTTGGAGGGGATAATTATTCGTGTGTGTATCAGTGTTAAAGATTTGTCAGTGGCTTAAAGTGAATTTAGTATGGGTAAGATAGGACAACCTAAAGCACCCGTACCAGAAGAACAAAATTCGGTTAATATGGAAAGTGAGGATCATTTGCAATACGTAAACGAATTCCAAGCCACCGCCTCGGATAACATAATTTCCGGAGCGGGGGGCGAGGATCTGTGGACGGTGAATGACGCTCCACAGCAGAATGGGAATAGAGTAACAACTCCACTGCCTGGGCAGGGGGGCCAATCGAGTGCTAGATTAAGCGGGGCACCAGTATGCTCACCGATTGCAGACCCATTTGCAGAATTTCTGCGCAGGTTAGAAGAAAGAGATAGGGAAAGAGACGAAAAACTGGCTCAGATGCTACGTGAGCAAGAGCAGCGCAATGAAGCAAAACTAGATAGGATCCAAAGCGAACTAGCCGAGATGCGGGACGCGTGCAAAGAAATACCCGATCTTGTGCAAAGCTTAGCCGGAGAGATGCAAAAATTACAGATATCGCAGGCTAGGCTTGAAGACAATGTCCAGACTTTAACCAACCGCGTGGATAATGTGGAGATAGATGCACGGAAAAGTATTGACGCATATTTGGAAGTGCAAGCTCAAAAAGTAGAAAAAGAATTAAATGAATGGCTAGAAGTAAAGGATCGCGAGATATCTGCAAAGATTGAAAGCGATGTAAAAACAGCTGTAGAACAAGCGACTGCGGCCGCGAGTGTAAATATTGACGCTAGCGCTGCTGCACTACATGCCGAATTAACAGAGATCAAATCCCGTGTGACAGCGGAGTTGCCAAATTGGCAACAGGAGGTCGCGCGGAGACTGTCTGCGTTGGAAAGCAATGTAAACAGTGGCGGACAGATCATGAATCCGACTCCGCGCACTGATTACCATAATAACGCTGACGGTAGGCAGGGTACGAGTGCGCAACCGCAACCTAATGCGAATTATGAGCACGAACAACATGCGATACCGTGCAGCGCACATCACGAAGTGATGAATGTCCCAGAATGTAGCAATCAGACGTGCAAAAAAGAGGACAATGTAATAAAACACAGGACATTCCAACCCTTCAATAGCGAAAAACGAAATGTCCACCCTGTTGTATTTATTAAGAGCTTTAGGAATGTGTTTCCCAGGACATGGACGGAAAGACAAAGAATACAGTTCGTGGTCTCCTTTATTCAAGGTGACGCGGCACTGTGGGCCACCGACGTGTCCGAAAATTGTCTAACGATGCAACAGTTTGAAGGTGCATTCTTGCAAAAATTCTGGTCCGATAGCGTCCAAGAAAGACTACGAAAGGAGTTGTACAGTCCAGAAATGTACAATCCTAAGATGGGAACGTTACGCAAATATTTCGAAAAGTATATAAACAAAACCAGGTACTGGGACGAGCCAATGTCCGATCGTGATATAATCAGATTAATAAAAATGAAGTTGCCCAGTGAAATTAAAAGATATTTCATCAATGTGCCGGAATACGATATGGAACAATTCATGGAAATAGTGGATTCTGTTGACCTATTGATCGAAGATATGAAAACCGAAAACAAGTGGAACCATGCAGGCTATAATCAACACAAAGCCGATTACAATAGCAGCCACAGTAACGGTAGTAACTTAGTACCAAATGGTAACGGGAATAGGCAAGAGCACCGGCAACAGAATCAAGGCACAAACAATGGCAATGGTTATAACGGCAACGGTTATAATCGTGAAAATCGAAAGAGACATCATGATGGACGCATGAGTAATGGACATAATGGTAACGGCAATCCGCAATGGCGGAACAACCGAAACCAGTGGCGTGGTCGTAACGAACCGACACCACAGTGGCAACAAAACACAGCGCCACAATGGAACGCCAACCCATGTCCGTCACAGAACATGTCAGGGAGTTACAACCGACCACCACAAAACCAGAGCCATACACAATATCAAAATACACCAACGGGGAGGCAGGGCGGCCAACCCAACAGTAGCAACAACAACAACCAGAACCACAATGTGAGGTTAGTGGAAGTGACAGACAACTGTCAACCCACTGATGCTCATCCGTTAAACTAAAGACAGCCACAATACGCTCTCCGTTGTTGGCTGCAGGATGGTGTAGTGAGGGCACATTCACGGATGACAGCCATAAACTTTGTATGCTGAGATACAATGAAGGAACAAAAATAGAAAAGGAACTTGTAGACATACCGCAGACATGTAACCGAACCGACAAAAGTGTTGTGCAGGCTATATTGCAAGCAGATATGTATGGAGCACCAATACACATAATAGTCGATACCGGTGCGTCAACCAATGTCATGAGCGCAAATTTTTACAAGTACTTGAGTCAAAATAATAGAATACCAGTATTGCCAGTGAAGAATTGTCGTGTTACAGGTGCAATAGGTGCACAATCTCATATCATAAAGCACCAGGTGCAAGTCGAGTTTACGGTAGGAAATGAAGCAATGAAAAGCTCGTTCCTAGTAGTTAGGGGATTAGGTGTTGCTTGCATCCTGGGGATGGAATTTTTACGCCAGAGGGACGCAAAAATCGACCTCTTGTGCGGGGAAGTAAGCCTTATGAATGAGGATAGACGTGTAGTTTTGCCGTTGTTGAGGACACGGGAAGTGCACGGTAAATATTGCCGGAGCTTTCAAACGAGATTCGAAGGAATACAGGTAATGAATTTATATTCTGACTTAAGTACAAGACAAGCATGTTATAAGGAGTTTATTACTGAAGACAGAGAGGAAAAAAGGAAACTGATAGCCATGAAAGTTAGGGAGTCAGAACATTTGACTGAAGCACAACAAAACGAATTGACTCAGCTACTTACAGATTATGAGAATGTGTTTTCGGAAAAACCCGGTGTTATCGAGGGCTACACCTATAACATCGAAGTGGTACCTCACGATACTTTCTGTCACGCAAACTACACCATCCCGTGGTCAAAGAAGGAGGCAGTTACGAAGGAAATAAGAAAAATGCTTGATTGGGGGATAATTGAACCATCTCTATCCCCGTACAGCAGTCCGCTCGTGGCCGTAGCGAAAGCGGACGGCAGTATACGTCTCGTGCTTGATGCGCGCGATATTAACAAAATAATTGTACCTGTCAGAACGCGACCAGAAAACCTGGATGAACAGATACAGAAGTTTTATGGAGTTAAATATCTGACCTCTGTCGATATGCGTTCGTCGTATTGGCAAATCCCACTAACTGAATCATCAAGAAAGTATACTGCCTTTGTGTTTGCCGGCAGAAGTTACCAATTTAAAGTTTTACCATTTGGATTAAATGTTAGTGCAGGTGTCTTCATTGCAGCGCTCGATAAAGTATTAGGACCAGATTTGTTGGACCGAGTAACGTTGTATGTCGATGACTTATTAATAGCTACTCCCGATTGGGAAAGCCACATGGACACGCTGAGATGCGTACTAAAAAGATTTTCTGAGGTAGGCGTAACAGCAAACCTCGCAAAATCCAAATTTGGCAGGGAGAGAATAAAATTTCTTGGTCATGTAATATCACCTACAGGTATTGTGCCCGATCCGAAGAAAATGGCAGCAATTGAGAACTTCCCTCCTCCTAGAACCAAGAAACAGTTAAAGGCATTTCTGGGTCTAGTGTCATTTTTCAGACGATTCATACCTGACCAGCTTTTAAATGATAATACCCTGTTAAACTTGTTGAGAAAGAATACACCCTGGATATGGAATGAACTGTGCCAGCAGTCATTTGAGCAAATACGACAAGCCCTTCTAAATGCTAATCTACTGTCACATCCTGACATGTCAAAGGAATTTTGCCTTGCTACAGACGCCTCCACTGTCGGACTAGGCGCGTGTTTATTTCAAATCGATGAGGATGGTGGAAACAAGAACGTAAGAATAATCGGTTTCGCAAGCCGAGTGTTGTCAAGTTGTGAACGATCATATACAGTCACCGAACTCGAAACACTAGCAGTAGTATGGGCCATGAAGAAGTTCAGATACTATGTGTACGGAAAAAATGTAAAAATTTTCTGTGATCATCAGGCCTTAAGTTTTTTGCTGACATGCAAGTTAATGCACGACAGGTTGACTAGGTGGGTGCTTGCTCTGCAGGAATATCAATTTCAAATAATGTATATAAAAGGTTGTGACAACGTAGTGCCTGATGCTTTGTCACGGTTGCCGCAAGGTCTGCCTGAGTTAACAACAATACTAGAACAGGCAACAGAGTACAAAATTTTAGTTATGAAAGACCCTACTTGTCGAAAAAAGTTCCTGCAGACGTGCAAGCAACTGCCTAGTTTACAGGACGAAGTTACAGCTTGGGGAAAAGTCAAACAAGAACTCCTATCTTCAGGTGGAAATCAGATAGGTAGCCATTATTCTGTGCAAAATGGGGTATTATATTACCGGAAGGATGTTAACAAGGACTTGTGGTGTATCTGTGTACCGGAAGTATGTATCAGTGATTTAATCTGGCACGTGCACCTTTTGGGGACACGTGGGTATTGAAAAATGTAGAGCACTTCTCGCAAGACAATGTCATTTTAAGAATATGAAAAGAATAATTCAGAATGTTGTAAGGACATGTGTAGTTTGTCAAAGGACGAAACCTACAAATCTGCCCACTGTAAGTGAATTGCATCCTGTTGTTCCTAACAAACCATTACGACTAGTTTCTGTTGACATTCTAGGGCCACTGCCCACTGGCAGAGGTGGTGTGAAATATGTATTTGCTGTATATGATGCCTTTTCCAAATTTCTAAAATTGTATCCTGTAAAAGCTTCAACGGCCACACCCCTCATTCAGAAATTACGAACAGATTATTTTGTTAATGTTGGAAAAGCACAGATCATATTATCCGATAATGCCACCTATTTTACTGGTCTCAAATGGAAAACGTTTCTACAAGAGCAAGGTGTTAAACACATTTTTGTAGCTCGATTTCACCCGGAGAGCAGTCTTGTAGAGCGTACCTTTAAAGAGTTGAACAGGTTCATGAGAACTTACATTCCGAATCGCCACACCAAGTGGGCAGAATACGTTTCGACTTTTGAGGAACTCCATAATAGATTGCCACATTCAGCCACCGGTTATACTCCACTAGAAGTCATGTTTGGAAAGAATGAAACCGACAGCTGGCTGTCACCATTACCAACTGTACCACGACAAGTTGTACCTCACGAACAAATTATAGCTGAGACTCTAAATAACTTAACGAGGTGCGCGGAGCGCCGAAAGGAAAAGCATGACAAGAAAATAAAGAAGGTAACAGTGTATCAACCAGGTGACTTGGTTCTAATAAGGACTCATCCCAAGTCATCTCTGTTAGCGAAAAAGAATAAAAAATGGCAACTGGTGTATGCCGGGCCCTACAAAATCATAGACATACCACATGGATGTAGCTATTTGTTGGGTGACGTAGAATCGGGAGAGATTAAAGGACTCTATCCATACAAAGACTTAAAGAAGTTCGCTCAGTAGAGCAACGTTTACATATGTGTAGTAGGTTAAGTTTAGAGTGTATTTTTTTCTGTGTGTAAATGTTAAGATTTTAGTGTAACATTTAAAGACGGTGAGGCACACAAGATTAGTGCGATTCAATTTTGTAGATGTTAAGGAATAATGGTATTTTTAAACAATTGCATTTTGAAGAAAAAAATGAACGTAGGTTTAAGAATATGTTAAAAATTTCATGTTGAAAAATGCTTTAAAAATATTTAAAAAAAATTCACCAGCATGTAATGATGAAAGAATTTTTCACTAGTGTGTCATGAATATTTTTGAACTGTAGTAGTAATGCAACTTATGAAATTCAATATTATAGTGTATATGTTGTTCCATGTATTTATGTCTATACCGATCTTGAAATATGCTCAATCATAATTTACTAAACAACATGAGTGCAGGGTGTACATCACCCAAGGTACCTCATGTGTTGTGGACAAGGTACAAAGCAAATCAGTAAACGCGACTACCGCTAAGCACTGTTAAAATAAATTGCCATCTGCTAAGGCAGAGATTTACACGAATCAAACACTAATCTAGGAACTTGCACGCTAGGCCTAGATTATAAAATGTGTACAGTAATGCGAGAGGCAAAGTTTTGTAAAGTCGAGCCTGGCTCTGGAGGGCAAGTACGCAATGAGTGGGCAGACATGACATGGGGACTGACCTCAGATGAGACGGAAATACAATTGTATAGTCAAAAAATCTGAAGGCAAGTACGACTCTTAAGTGGAAAAGGAAAAGAGACAAGTAGTGCGAGAGACTGGTAAAATCCAGCACAAGCCAAAATCCAGTTCAGACTGAATGAAATACATTAGTGTTTGTGAACTAATCGAAACAGTTACCTTCAACAGTGTGAAAAACTGTGAAGGTGAAACTGTGATATGGACAGTGAAGTGCTAGTATTGAACGTTCAACAGCGGTGAGGACGCCAAACGCCAATATTACGCACGAAAAACTGTGAATTTACTATAAATGTGAACTGTTAACGTTAAGTGAACCCACAGTCAATATTTTTGGGACAGACTGTAGTTTCAGTGAGCACAATAATGCGAAATTGGAATGCGATGCGTGGACTGTTGCAAAACAGCGACCGCAGAAACGGCGAATGTTTGTGCTAAACTCATACTGGGACACTCACCAGTGCCTGCGAGTGCGGCGAAAACATAAATAATTTTGTCAAGACAAAAACTGACGTGTGATGGAAACAGTATTGCATCAAAACTGCATTCACGGGAGAAGGTCCATGTCATGTTTTCTGCAAGACAGTGCTAGCTTGACACTCGGAAACTGGCGAAAACTTAACAACAACTGCCGCACTAATAAATGCTCCTTTCCCACTAGCGTAACCATCTGCAGCGGGAAACAAATATTACGTTGGTTGTGTGTGTGTTTCATGTACTACGTCGGAGATGCGTAGCAGAGCTGACTCCTGCCAACAAGAGCGGGGGGCGGATATCATCCCACTCCGCCACGCCCGGCCGAGACAGAAGCGCATCGCCAACGGTGCAGCCGATCAGCTGATTCTGACGTTCCGCGACGGCGAGACACACGCTGGCGTCGAGCGGGCGTTTTTCTCTCCGCAGCCGCCGCGAACGCCGAGCACCGAACACACCAACCGACGCCGTCGCGAGCCAAACGTCGCGGCGTAGATCATCAACGACACCGCAATCAATTGTTTTAATGACCTCATTTTTTGCATAGTGCAACAAAAATATTTGTATGCACATCCTGTACTCCAATGACATTCCAGAAACAATTAAGTGAAAGTGACCAAAGCAGTTAGTCTGTCGCTCCGCCGAGGTTTTCCCCAGGTTTCCCTACGGCCGCGCCAAATGGGGAGCGAACAGTTGACACCCCTGGGACTTCAAGTTTATGGACTAACTCGTGATTGTATACCTTTGAACACTGCAAAAGTTGCAACCCTAAGAAGAAGCAACCAAAATAAAACTAGTTGTATTCTATGTCCTTTTGTACATGACTGCATACGTAACCAATTGTATATTATATTGTTATGTAGATAACTTCATCTGTATTACACTTTGTGTGCAACACACCTCAGTAATTACAACATACGATGTGACATATATAGACTATGAAAGAAAACTCTGCGTGTGGACACTGTGGACATGAAAGTGGAAATATTTATGTCAAAAAACACGAACATTTTTTATGACATAAACATTTCGGGGGGCAATATAGCGTCCCCAGTGCCATATTACGAAAAGACCATATTTATAAAGAAGACATTCATAATTTGTAAGAGATTTTTTTTCTCATGTAGCCTTAAAATAATAATTTCTCTGTGTAGGTTTAGATTGCAAAGAAATAATTTATGACAGAATGATCTAAAGAGACGCCCAGTTACACTCTTTTGTTAATTTTTTAGTCGACCTTACTTCTTCGCTTGTCTTGAATGTGTCTAGAGGGACATCTTGCTTGTGCTGACGAATGTAAGCATATTTGTATGAGTTAAGCATATAATATACTGATTTAAATTTATTGTGCACTTTTAATTTGTAAGAGGTGATCCCGATTTCATGTCCGCCTTCCTTGAATTAACCTGCATTCAAGTAATTTACAGCTCAACAATCGCAGCGGCCGATGCAGCCAACGACGCCATTACGTGGCGATATTAACTTATGAAAAATTAGCGGAAGCGGAAAACTCGCCCGCTATTAGCATAATATTAATTTTTCTCCACAGCCGCACAAGTTGCAGAAATACTTAGCTTTAAGATTCTTATTTTCAGTAGCATAGCCGAGACCCAGAGCCAGGACTCTGACTACAATACAATGGTTAACGGAGGTAAGAAAATACTCTCGCGCGTGTGTGGGCCGCAATTGTAATGAATAACTAAAGATCTTTTGCTTTAACGTCAACTGACTAGCCGAGGAAATTTATATGAAAAGTTTATTACATTGCTCAACTTAAATATCATTTTTATGAAGGCCCACCACGCAAGTCGGCAACAATCAAAAAATAATAATAACAATAATAATATATACATTAAATTACGACGACCGACGGACGCGAGAGTGTGTACAGTGGAAAGTTTACAATCTGCATGAGTTTCTCCACGTGTGGTCATAAGACAAGGACTCTTAATTTGAAAACGATTAAAACACTAAGTGTCGTTCAGTGAGCGATAGAGAGTTGCATGATGGGTATTACTAGGAGACGCAAAAGAAAAAAAATTGTTCAGAAATAGACTGAACCAAACGACGTAGTAATGAGTCCAGTGAAAAAGAAGTAGAGGTGTGTGGTTCGTGTAGGCAGGTGAATGCGTGGCAGGTGGACGAAGGATGCTCTTTGTTGGATTCAAAAAGATCAGCAGGGATCGAGCGACGACACAGTAGGTGACTGGATGACATTATAGCACGTGCAGCACCAACATGGTTGTGTGCGACAGAATCTAAAGAAAAGGCTGGAAGTGGAACTTATCTAGGAGTGGAGATCAAAAGGTGATAAGACCCCTACGTAGGTTAAGCTGTCTTTCAAGATGTAGATCAAGATGAATGTGTAAATTCTGTTCGTCATTCACCAGATAAGTTGGTGGGGAGTGGGGAGGGGGGGAGGACCAATTAGAAGTACATCGCACTTTAACGCTGTTGTAACAGAATGTTATCATCTATACTGGTTGTTATTGTTGTGGTCTTCATTCCGCAGACTACTTTGATGCAGCTCTCACCGCTAGTATATCCTGAGCAGGCCTCTTCATCTTGGCATAATTACTGAACCCGTCACCCACTTGAACCTGCTTGCATTAGTCAAGTTCTGGTCGCCCTATACAGTTTTTACGCCCTGCACTTGCCTCCAGTACCAAGGTGACAATTTTTTGATGCCTCAGGATGTGTCCTATCGAAAGATCCCTTATTTTAGTCGAGTTGTAACATAATTTTTTTTTCTCTATTCGATTAGTATTTCCTCATTATTTACCCGATCTACCCACCTAATACTCAGCATTCTTCTGTCACCAGACCTCAGAAGCTTCTCTTCTCTTTTTGCCCATGTTTCATTTCTATACAAGGTTACACTTCTGACTAGGCATATGCAACGAATATCGACGTTGCGAGTTTAAACATCGATGTCTCTATGTCAACACTAAACTCGAATTCATCGTAACATCGAAGTTAAATACAAAGTACCGGTCTTCGATCCTGACAAAAAAGTAGGACTACTTCTTACCATTTACAACATTTTCTTCATGTAAAGCAATTTTTTTGTGAACATGTTTTATAACGACAATAGTATAGTGGTTACAGGAGCAGAAATGGTATTTAGAAGATATAGTTACTTATAATTTATTAACGTTTCCGTCACATTAGCATATTATAATTATTTTTATTAGTATCTAGTTTGCGTTAATTTTCAGACCAATACCTACTTCTCTAATGTTTAGGTGTACGTTATTTTAATGGAACGTTCAGAAGATTTCTTCATACGTTATATCAATGTAACAAATTTGATTTGATTGTAATATAACTGTTCCCATTCGGGAGGACGACGGTTCAAGCCCGTGTCCGGTCATCCTGATTTACGTTTTGCTTGATTTCTCTAAATCGTTTCAGGCAGATGCCGGGATTGTTCCTTGGAAAGGGTACGACCGGTTTCCTTTCCCAATCTTTCCTAATCCAAACTTATGCTCCATCTCTAATGACCTCGTTGTCGGCGGGACGTTAAACACTAATCTCCACCTCCTCGTCCTGTAATATAATTGCAATGGCACATTCAAAACTAAGTATCGTCGTTAGTTGTTTATATATTCAAAATTTGACAGATAGGCGCCTTCAGTTGTGTAATATTTGATTTATGGAGTGAACTTTATAAAACAACACAAGAAAAGAATAATTTGCAAACTGGAACAGAAACGGACCTACCGTCACAGTTCATTTATTAGCTGAAAGGTTGCCTTCTAGATCATAAACAATAGCCATTAGAAATTATGGGAATCTCATCATCAATATTAAGTATTTGAAGCTGCAAAGAATTGCACTCATGTGTTTGGTCCATGTAGCCACACCGACTGTTTTCAAAAGCAGGACATGCTCTCTATCAACAACATAGACAGACTTCCCTCACCCGGCCGCTGGTGGCCGAGCGGTTCTAGGCGCTACAGTCAGGAACTGCGCGCCAGCTACGGTCGCAGGTTCGAATCCTGCCTCGGGCTTAGATGTACGGCACGAACTGTATGACACATTCCTCACATGTAGACGAAGAAATTGTGTCATATGAACATGGGCCGGTAAACGCTTTGTTTTCATGCTACAACTCATTTTCTTTAACTCATTTATCATGAGAAACACACATGAACAGAACGTTAGAAACATAGGGAACATGCACTGTTGGTGACGTCTGGTTACGTTGTCACAGACAGCGTTTCGTTTTATATGTACCTGTTGCCATGCAACGAACGTCATAACTTGTTTACAGGTGACATCAACTGTTCCAGCGATCAGTACGACCGTTGCAAGCACACTGGTTGCTACGTAGATTTAATCGCAGACTTGACTCTGGCAATGGCAATGTACACAAATGGAGAGATGGTATATGACCGTTTGATGTGTAGATTTGCTGACGACGACGGCGCTCGCACTCAACGTTTGTATCGGGAGAGAGATTTGCAGTACAAAGATGCACCGATAAGGAAACGTTTAAAGCCATTTATCGTCGACTCAGGGAACATGGAGCATTTAGGCCTGATATTTGGGACCGGGAGAGACCTATAAGGACGAGGACACCGCACCGGGAGGCGGAAATTCTTCATCCACTTGACGACGACGCTAGTGTCAGTACAAGACATGTAGCTGCAACACTGAATGTGGACCACATGACAGTCCGGCGAATGTTACAAGAGAACCAGCCGTATCCATAAAATTCAAGGCGTGCGCAGCTAGTATCAGCAGTTGATTTCCCTGCACGGTACTCTTATGCGAATGGTTTACTTAACAAAGTGTCAACCCTAATTTTAGCGCAATGGCGATGTTCACAAATGAGGCGTCGTTTCTACGGGATCAGATTATAAATTTTCACAATCGGCATGTAGGGGCAGACGTCAGTCCTCAAGCACCTGTTGAAGCGATCCATCAACAAAGCTATTCTATCAATGTTTGGGTCCGCATTGTTGGTGACTGTTTGGTAGTGCCTTACTTTCTTCCATGCAGGCTCAAGGAACAAATTTATCATAATATCGTAGAGAATGTTATACCTGATCTTTTAGCATATGTGCCTTTAGCTGTGCGAAAAATCATGTGCTTCATGCACGATGGAGTACCTCCTCATTTTAGTGCTATTGTCCGTCTGCATCTAAATAACAGATTTGGTGATGGATGTATACGTAGAGATGGATCAGTTGCTTAGCCTCCACGCTCTCCCGACCTAAACCCACTTCTGGGGGGGGGGGGGGGGGGGCATTTCAAAGCTCTCGTGTATGGAACCCCAGTACAGGACGTTCACAGTCTCCGTGCCGTTATTATGGAAGGCTGCGAAACCATACGTTATACTCCAAGGAGACATCAGAGCATCCGAGATTCGCTACGACGGCGGGTTGATGTTTATATCAGTGCCCAAGGAGGGCATATTGAACATCTGTGAGAAAGACTTGCATATGGTGTACTGGCGCCTTCTTTTCTTTTGTGTTTCCCATGATTAATGAGTTGGAGAAAATGAGTTGTAACGTGGAAACAAAGCGTTACCAGCTCCATGTTCTTGTAACATAATTACTTCGTCTACGTGTGAGGAATATGTCCTGCTATTTGCGCCGTACCTTTTTGCTACACCCTGTATTTTCATATCTCTTTTTCCGCCATGCCATACGTAAGATCGCCATTTATCATCGATGTTAAAATCATCGATATTTTGGGGTCAATAGTAATCGATGTTAAGATGTGAATGGTGAAACAGAAATCAACATCGGTATTTGCAAACAGCGCCCATCCCTACTCGAGACAAACACCTTCAAACAAGGCTCACCCCCCGCCCCTCCTTTCACACACATAGAGACTAAAATACATATTAGATGTTAGTAAATTCCTCTTTTTCAGAAACTTCAGTAACATTTTCTTGCTATTCCCCGAAGGCATTTTATGTTCTCTCCATTGTGATCGTCGTCAGCTATTTTGCTGCCGAAATAGCTGCCTTATTTCCTAATCTAATTGGCTCACCATCATCGAATGTAAATGTACGCTACGTCAGTATTGTTAAAATTCATTGCGTAACCTATTTACAACATAGTATCCATTCCGTTCAGCTGATCTTTCAAGCCCTTTCCCGTCTGTGACAGAATTACAATATACTTGCAAATTTCACCGTTTTTATTTCTTTCCACTGAACTTTAACTCTACTTCTGAATGTCTCCTTAGATTCCTAATTTCTCCGTAGGTTATTTTACATCGTGGTCATTGCACAATTCGCATATCATCAGTGACATCCTACAACCATGTCTCACCAGCTCACTCTTCGAATACTCCTTCCCATTTATGTCCATCAACTCTTACAAGTACAGTCAG
This sequence comes from Schistocerca serialis cubense, assembly GCF_023864345.2. NCBI lineage: Eukaryota > Metazoa > Arthropoda > Insecta > Orthoptera > Acrididae > Schistocerca > Schistocerca serialis. The sequence continues at coordinate 780,371,777 of NC_064639.1, read as the reverse complement.
GTTGCCGTACACGTCGCACGTAACCTTGCGTTTCCTGTGTTTTATACTTGCAATTTATGAATTTCGAAGGATGTGTCACAATCAACCAATAGCGATTAGTGCCATAACTGATGTTTATCCAACGAACTGATACGATAAAGCGCTGTCTACATACTTGACCAACTGTCTTATTTTAAGTAATTACGTTATTTGTTTTGTTACAGTGACAGGGGAGGATGGTCACGGCGACCGCCACGTGCGCGCCACGTGTGACCTGCTGAGCGCCTTCGGCGTAGGGGACTCTGCCTGCGCCGCGCGCTGCATCGGCATGCGGAAAGGCTTCAGGGGCGGCTACTGCGATAAGGGCGTCTGCCACTGCCGCAAGTAGTCCGCCGCCGTTTGAGCAACAACGCTGTCATCGAAGACTTTTATCATTAAATGTCCATAATCGTCATACATGTATGTTATTAAATACGTTTTCGTTCCCATAGGTGCATTTTTATTAAATTTTTCACTATAGTACGATGTTACTCCCTCAAAGTGTCTCTAACAACTGTAGAAATTTTACACTTATGAAAGAGGTAGTTCCAGTAATGTTACATTGCTATTAGTTGCCTTTCCAGTAGCTACTCTAAGTGCTGAAGGACATCTTCGTATTGTGTATAGCTGTAAGCGATGTTTTTCCACGGGCTTACTTCGTATGCCAGATATTGTAATATTATCGAAGGTGGATAGGGACATCTCGAATGTGACATAATAAAGCGAAAACGAAAACCTCTACCTGACAAAATTTCTTTAACGTGTGCTAGCTCGACCTTATTAAGGTTACATGACACTTTACTTTGTTTTGGTGTTGTCCTGGTTTTGTTTGTTGTGGAGCAAGGTGTTGGTTAGGAAGCTTGGCTCATAAATGCGAGGAACCTGATTTCAGAAACCTCTCCGGTACTTCTTATTGTGATTCAGTCACTTGAGCCGAAATACGGAGTTGGTCGTCATTTATTTTCCCATCCTTGCTCATTACGGGATTGTCCTGTCTTTAAAGACATTAACTGCTACTGTTCGTTAAATTTCTAGATTCTTAACTATTTTTTTGTCGGCGTTTCAAAGCAGCACACAAATGTCCACTCAAGTATCCGTGCACATTAATCTTTGTAAGTATCTCGTTGTGATAAAACCACTTCGCCGTGGACAGTTTCATCAATTGGTGGTCTGTCAAGAAGGTCCTCGAGGAGCGCAGCATTTCAGCGCTAAACATTGTCTTATCTGTTGTATGAGGGCAATGACAGGTAGAGCAACAAGCTCAGGAAGTAAGATCACACATTACTGCCTAAAGAGAGATTCGACTGCAAGCAGTAGGTTCATTCACTACGAATTCTGACACTCATGCGTACCGCGATTCATCAGTCAACAAACCATCTTATCACTGTTTCAGGGTATCTTCGTTTCACTTCACCCGTGTTACTCTCCCTTTAGCACTCATTCCATGTTCGAAGATGATCACAACAATTCAGGCTCATGTTTCCAACAATCATTTCTTTGTTGATGGTGACAGGATGATTACCCACCATTCTTCAGTGCTCGATGTCGTGCGCATGTTCTAAATGTGCAAACTACTCTTGCAGTTGAGGCTGTAGGCGTTCCATAAGGATGTCAGGCATCAATAACGGATGACCTCAGGGAGTCGGTCACCAGGCTTCTCTATCCCGCACCATTTCATAGGTTGTTGATAATGTGATGACACTTCATCTATGGATGTGGTGTTGGATGCCTGACGGCGCTGTGTGGTGCCAGAAAATATCTGTCTGGTCTTTCATGATCGCTAAAACTGACACAATCAACTAGACTCTACACAGTCTTGATAGTCACTCCACGTAAGACACAATACCCACAATTCAGGAAGGAACATGATATTTAAAGTATGCTAAATTATCGGTAAAGAGACCTATGACGAATCTGCGCCCTTGGATTTCTACGAAGACTACGTATAAGGCCAGTGAAGTGACATACGGGTCAAGGACACAAGCCAAGAGCAACAGAAAACACGCGCAGGGTGAGCAAAGCGTGTTCTTCCAAAGTTCTTGAGCTTCATTATACTGAAAATATCTCAGATGCTTATTTGTATCGTGTCTGTGCAGACGATAAGAATACACAGTGCAAAGGATTACATTTAGTTACATGTTTTCAGCTGGGATAGGTGAATGTGATGGCTCAGTATATTCTCATCCGAACCACAATAAAAAAAGTGCTGCATTCGTCTAAACTCTCTTCATTTAGTCGCACTATGAATAAAACTGAATATGAACTACGCACCTTACTATTAGAATACTGCATTCAGAACTAAAAATTTGAGAGGCTAAGAGGTGAGAATAAGAAGGAAGAGGACTTCCAGTGAAAATATCTGAGGCTGAAGATAAATGTGGAATTGATGGGATTCGTCTCTGGCTGCATTTTACGTGACTTCAAAGAGAGGTGACTTGTGTGCAGGTGCACCCGATACGTATCTACCTGTAAGTCACGATCCCAGAGCCTACCTGTGTTTCGTCTAGAAGTCAGCTCGCTGCCATGTCTGGTTCCATAATATTTCGTAATATATTCAACAATCTCATCCTCCAACTAGTTTAGAAGATTGCCGTGAACAGTTCAAAGGAGAAAGGAATACAGTATATACAGGAAGCATTGCCTCCAACATACAGGCAAATCAAAATTACTCCAGGTTGTTCCAAAGAAATTAAGAACATTTAACACCCTAAAAACTCTCATGGAGTTGATAATATCTCGGCTAAAGCACTAATCCATACATGTAAGTTTTCAGTGACATATGCAACACTCGCTATCACAGCGGGTATTTCTAGACAGAATGAATATGTTACTATCAGACCTTTTTACAAGAAAAGTAGTAAGACAAATGTTGCTTGTTACCTACGAAACTCACTACTTATCTCCTTCTCGTAGGTACTGGAACAAATTGTATATCTAGGAACGATAACGCACCTCTCTCAAAATAACATACTTAGTATAGATTTCAAAACTATTTCCAAAACAACATGGAACATTTTAATTCGCAATTAGGATTACAGAAAATTTGAGTGTCAAAATATTGTCAACTGGTATGTTCTGTGATTTGCCAAAACCTCAGATCGCAGTATTCTCCTAGACATGCAAAAATGTTATGGTACTAGCCACCTGCTGGTAACTGCGGTTTAACCTGCATAACGTCAAGGATGAAGGGTGGTGCATTGAATGTCAGTGACTGTACACAAACGGTATCTTCAGACTGGGAAATAATCACAACAGTTCTATCACAGGACATGGATACTGGGTACACACTTTCCATCATGTATCCAAGAAACACAAATAGTTCTCTTTGCTGAGGATTCAAGTATTATAATCAAGCCAAACAGAGTATCTTCAACATTACAAGAGTAAATGTTTTCTTGGGAAGTAACATCTGGTGGTCTGCAAACGGGCCGTCACTGAAATTACAACACAAAACATGCAATCCAGTGCAGCACAAAGGCTGACCACGCCATTAGGAACAAAGCATGATGATAAATCAGTAACTGAAATAGAATATTCTAAATTGTTAGATGTTCATATTGATAAGAACGGGATGTCACATGTTACAGATCATCGTAAAAGTCTTAGCTCTGCAACTTGTGCGCTATGGAAAATATCCGACTTTCGAGATTAAAATGTCAGATAGTTGACTAATTTTTTCTATTTCCATTCACTGATACCTTGAAATAACATTTTCTGGGATAATTCGTCACTGACGAAACATGTGGTTGTTGTACAGAAGTGTGTAGTGACAATAATGTGTTGTGTCCGCCCTACAAACACTTGTACACAGCTCTTTGAACACTTCGCCATGTTGACAACAGTTTCATAGCACATTTACAATTTACTCGTTTATGAAGATTATTGTCAACAGTCAGTCACAGCAGCATTACTAAATACACACATCAAAAAAAGTTTTGCATCATCCCGGTTCCCGGAACACCTGAAGATAGATGTTGACTGTGGATATTGTATCACAGGCACAGTCGCTATGACTGTTCAGAGGTGACACTAAACCCGCCCAAAGATGTAAACAACCATGCGTGAGCAGCGCCTATTAGACGGTGGGGGTCGGACAGCAAATCAGTTCCAGTCATTCCACCAGAAAGGAGGTACACGGCTCGTGTTGTCTGTAGTTCGACCATGCCTAGACTGTCAATACCGCTGTTCGATCACGTCTTCAATGTTACTTTGTGACAGGGAGGGCTCTCAACAAGGAAAGTGTCCAGGCGTCTCAGAGTGAACCAAAGTGATGTGGTTCGGACATGGAGGAGATACAGAGAGACAGGAACTGTCGATGATATGCCTGGCTCAGGCCCCCCAACGACTACTATTGTAGTGGTTGACCGCTACCTACGGATTATAGTTCGGAGGAGCCCTGACAGTAACGCCACCATGTTGAATAATGCTTTTCGTACAGCCTCCGGTCGTCGTGTTACGACTCAAACTGTGCGCAATAGGCTACATGATGCACAACTTTACTTTCGATGTCTATGGCGAGGTCCATCTTTGCAACAACGACACCATGCATCGCGGTACAGATGGGCCCAACATCATGCCGAATGGACCTCTCGGGATTGACATCACGTTCTCATCACCGATGAGTGTCGCATAAGGCTTCACCCAGACAATAGTCGGAGACGTGTTTGGAGGCAACCCGGTCAGGCTTAACGCCTTAGACACACTGTCCAGCGAGCGCAGCAAGGTGGAGGTTCCCTCATGATTTGGGAGTGGCATTATGTGGGGCCGAAGTATGCCGCTGGTGGTCACGGAGGGCGCCGTAACGGCTGTACGACACGTGTATACCATCCTCCGACCGATAGCATATTGGCGAGGCATTCGTCTTCATAGACAATTCGCGCCCCCATCGTGCACACCTTGTGAATGACTAGAGTGGCCAGCATGTTCTCCGAATATGAACCCTATCGAAGATGCCTGGGATAGATTGAAAAGGGCTGTTTATGGACGACGTGACCGACCAACCACTCTGACGGATGTACGCCGAATCTCCGTTGAGGAGTGGGACAGTATGGACCAACAGTGCTTTGATGAAATTGTGTATAGTATGCCAGGACAAATACAGGCATGCATCAATGCAAGAGAACGTGCTACTGGGTATTACAGGTACCGGTGTGTACATCAGTCTGGACCACCACCTCTGAAGGTCTCGCTGAATGGTGGTACAACACGCAATGTGTGGTTTTCATGAGCAATAAAATGGGCGGAAATGATGTTTATGCTGATATACACTCCTGGAAATGGAAAAAAGAACACATTGACACCGGTGTGTCAGACTCACCATACTTGCTCCGGACACTGCGAGAGGGCTGTACAAGCAATGATCACACGCACGTCACAGCGGACACACCAGGAACCGCAGTGTTGGCCGTCGAATGGCGCTAGCTGCGCAGCATTTGTGCACCGCCACCGTCAGTGTCAGCCAGTTTGCCGTGGCATACGGAGCTCCATCGCAGTCTTTAACACTGGTAGCATGCCGCTACAGCGTGGACGTGAACCGTATGTGCAGTTGACGGACTTTGAGCGAGGGCGTATAGTGGGCATGCGGGAGGCCGGGTGGAAGTATCGCCGAATTGCTCAACACGTGGGGCGTGAGGTCTCCACAATACATCGATGTTGTCGCCAGTGGTTGGCGGAAGGTGCACGTGCCCGTCGACCTGGGACCGGACCGCAGCGACGCACGGATGCACGCCAAGACCGTAGGATCCTACGCAGTGCCGTAGGGGACCGCACCGCCACTTCCCAGCAAATTAGGGACACTGTTGCTCCTGGGGTATCGGCGAGGACCATTCGCAACCGTCTCCATGAAGCTGGGCTACGGTCCCGCACACCGTTAGGCCGTCTTCCGCTCACGCCCCAACATCGTGCAGCCCGCCTCCAGTGGTGTCGCGACAGGCGTGAATGGAGGGACCAATGGAGACGTGTCGTCTTCAGCGATGAGAGTCGCTTCTGCCTTGGTGCCAATGATGGTCGTATGCGTGTTTGGCGCCGTGCAGGTGAGCGCCACAATCAGGACTGCATACGACCGAGGCACACAGGGCCAACACCCGGCATCATGGTGTGGGGAGCGATCTCCTACACTGGCCGTACACCACTGGTGATTGTCGAGGGGACAATGAATAGTGCACAGTACATCCAAACCGTCATCGAACCCATCGTTCTACCATTCCTAGACAAGCAAGGGAACTTGCTGTTCCAACAGGACAATGCACGTCCGCATGTATCCCGTGCCACCCAACGTGCTCTAGAAGGTGTAAGTCAACTACCCTGGCCAGCAAGATCTCCGGATCTGTCCCCCATTGAGCATGTTTGGGACTGGATGAAGCGTCGTCTCACGCGGTCTGCACGTCCAGCACGAACGCTGGTCCAACTGAGGCGCCAGGTGGAAATGGCACGGCAAGCCGTTCCACAGGACTACATCCAGCATCTCTACGATCGTCTCCATGGGAGAATAGCAGCCTGCATTGCTGCGAAAGGTGGATATACACTGTACTAGTGCCGACATTGTGCATGCTCTGTTGCCTGTGTCTATGTGCCTGTGGTTCTGTCAGTGTGATCATGTGATGTATCTGACCCCAGGAATGTGTCAATAAAGTTTCCCCTTCCTGGGACAATGAATTCACGGTGTTCTTATTTCAATTTCCAGGAGTGTATATTCCAGTTTTCTGTACAGGTTTCGGAAGTCTCGGAAACGAGGTGATGCAACACTGTTTGATGTCTGTATAATCCCGTTACACTTGAACTACTGGTTGTGTGTTATTTTCAGAGAGGGGAGCGCTGAACAAACGCACTTATGTACATCTACATCTACATCTACATTGATACTCCGCAAGCCACCCAACGGTGTGTGGCGGAGGGCACTTTACGTGCCACTGTCATTACCTCCCTTTCCTGTTCCAGTCGCGTATGGTTCGCGGGAAGAACGACTGTCTGAAAGCCTCCGTGCGAGCTCTAATCTCTCTAATTTTACATTCGTGATCTCCTCGGGAAGTATAAGTAGGGGGAAGCAATATATTCGATACCTCATCCAGAAACGCACCCTCTCGAAACCTGGCGAGCAAGCTACACCGCGATGCAGAGCGCCTCTCTTGCAGAGTCTGCCACTTGAGTTTATTAAACATCTCCGTAACGCTATCACGGTTACCAAATAACCCAGTGACGAAACGCGCCGCTCTTCTTTGGATCTTCTCTATCTCCTCCGTCAACCCGACCTGGTACGGATCCCACACTGATGTACATGATTCCTTAAGGATAATTTTAAATATCTAAAACCGAGCGAGGTGGAGCAGTGGTTAGCAATCTGAACCCACATTTCGGAGGACGACGGTCAAACCGTGTCCGGTCATCCTGATTTAGGTTTACCATAATTTCCCTAAATCCCTTCAGGTAAATGGTGGGATGGTTCCTTTGTTGAAAAGGCACTTCCGACTTCGTTCCGCATCCTTCCCTGAGCCGATGGGACCGATGACCTCCCTGTTTGGCCCCTTCCCCGAAACCAACCAACCCACCTAATACGCAAACTCTGATTTAAGTTTAAGTACGTTTGTTCAGCGCCCCGCTCTCTAAAATAAACTCACAAGCAATGATTCAAGTGCACCAATAGCAGTAAAACACAAAGGAGTAAACATCGCGTGGAAACCACACAAAAGCAATTGTAAGGTAAGTGCATTAACATCTGTATTTGCACCTACATCCATACTCCATAATCCTCTTCATGGTGTGTGGCAGAGGCTACTTTATGTACCGCTGTCACTTCCCCACATTCCTTTTCCAGACGCGAAAAGTCACCGGGAACAATGATTCTCGACAAGCCTCTGCGTGAGCTCGAATCTTTCTAATTTTATCTTTATGGTCTTTTCGCGAGGTATACGTAAAGCAAGCAACATATTGGTCGACACTTCCAAGAACGTACGCTCTCGGGAGTTTTAACAGTAGACCACATCACTATGTACAATGCCTGTCTTTGACGGCAAACATCACGGTGTACAGTTCCTCTCTTCTGACGTCTACCACTGGAGTTAGATGAGCATCCCTGTGACGCTGTCGTGGTTACTAAAGGAACCTAAACGCTATGGTCTTCTTTGGATCTTCTCTATTTTCTCTGCCAATCCTCTCTGCTGTAGGTTGACGAGCATTATTCACGTACAGGTAGAACGAGTGTTTTGTAAGCTACTTCCTTTATTGATTGACTACATCTCATGAGAATTCTTCCAATAAATCTCAGTCTGGCATCTACCTTACTCCCGATTTATTTTATACGATCGTTCCATTTCATATCGCTTCGTACGCATACCCCTAGAAACGTGATGAAAGTAATTGCTTCCAGAGATAGTTCTGCGATTTTATAATCATACACTAACGGCCTTTTGTGTATCTGTTAGATCTACGTTACGTTTGTTTATGCTGAGGGTCAGCTACAATCCCTGCGGCATGCGCTATCCTCTGCAGTTCTTCCTTTATATCGCTACAATTTTCTAGTCTCGAGTCTTCACTGTATGTAACTGCATCAGCCATGAAAGGCCTCACGGAACGTTAGACGTTATCCACTACATTATTTATATATATTCTTAAAAGTAATAGTCCTATAGTACTTCCATGGACTACACACGAAGTTTCACGTCTTAAAAGCTCTCTTCGTTGACCAAAAGTTTAGATTTTTTGTAAGATTCCAATGTAATTTAATCAATTTACGAAGGCAATATCTTACGAAACACTTGTTCTATCGATACTGAAGTACTTCTCATCACTCTGGGAACGTTCGATTAATAGATTGGGTGGAGATTATCCAATGATGGGCGATGCGTTTCGTAGAGAGATCATTTAATAAGCGCGATAGAGTAACTGTAATGCTCAATAAACTCCATTGCCAGACGCTACAGAAATGACGCTGTGCATAATGGAGTGGTATGCAGTTGAAATTATGAGAGCGTACGTTCCAAGAAGAACAAGGAAACTTATTACTGCCACCCACGTTCATCTAGCGAAATGACTACAGTGAGAAAATCAGAGAAATTAGAGCTTAAACGGAAGTTCAGCGACACTCATTCTTCCCACAGCCGCGTGGGGTAGCCGCGCTGTGTGAGGCGCCTTGCCACAGCTGGCGCGGCTCCCTCCGTCGGAGATTCGAGTCATGCCTCGGGCACGGGTGTATGTGTTGTCCTTAGCGTAAGGTAGTTCAAGTTAGGTTAAGTAGGTGTAAGCCTGATGACCGATGACCTCAGCATTTTCCAAATTTCTTCCCACTTACCATTGCCAAATGGAACAGGAATGCAGTAAATGAAAGTGGCACTCAAAGTGCCCTCCACCACTCACTGAAACTTGCTGAGTATAGATGTAGACAAAGATTCATCGAATTCCCGTCTCGCGAAGGACCTCGTTTAACTTCAGGTACACGTCGCTCTTCTAGAAAGTTCAAAGGCTCATTTCATTCCTGGCGTATAAGGAACTTCAGCAAAGTAACCACGATGGCAGCTTGATTTAACAAGTTTAAACAACTTATGGGAATTCGACCAATCAGTTGTGAAAATAAAGTGTTAAGTAGTGGGCGTGCGGCCGTAGCGTGTCAAAGTTGTCTCGAAATCGCAATAGAACAACGAACTGAACATCTCTAAATCAAGTCTTCAAGATTTTCTCCCCCTTAAGTGATGGAAGACAATGTAGAACACCTGAAGCATTAATACTACCCTCTTAACCTTGTTTTCTTTCATTGTAAGTCTGACGTCGTAAATTCATTGCCTGACGGAGTTATACCTTTGACGCCCAAGCAACAAAATGCCCAAGTAACAAAATGCTGTTATTAAATTTCACGCAATATCTGACGTATTATTAGGGGAAGTTGGGGGTGTTGGGGGTTGGGAAGAGGGGGGGGGGGGGGGGGGGAGAGTGTAAGTGCAGCCAGACACAATGGTCGTGGAAAAGAGCCTATTGATCACAAAACGTCATGGTCAGATATCGCGGATAGATGGGTCACAGTACAGCAAACCAGTTGACAATTTATTTTTGGACGTAGTCTGTGAGCAGACATTCCATCGATGCCATCTCCTAACTACAGGGTACGGAAGCTTTCAAGTCTTCTCACCCCGTGCCACAGGCTAAGTACATTGCAACGGGAAACAGGAAGTCTGATACTGGAGGTCCGAAGCAAGTAGAAAAGTCCCATGAAATGATGAGTCGCAACCCACATTGGTACATGCCCATGGCTGGATAGGAGTGCACCAAAACCACACGTGGCGATGTACCTTTCTTGCCAACAGAGCACCGTTTAAATAAGTGGAGGATTTATTATCGTGTGGGGGATGTTTACTTCGGATGACGTGTGACCTCTAGTTACGCGTAAAATCGTCTTTTACAGCAATAAGTACAAGATGATACTGTCCCATCATGTATTTGTTCATTTACAGCAATCCGCAGGGGATTCGCACAGTGCAGCATCGCACCACTCTCACGCTGTATCAAAACGGTTTGAGAAACACACCACGCACACGAACGTGTTTGTGTGGCTGTCTTGGGTAAACTGACATAAACCTTATTGAGCATAATGTGCTAAGAAAGATTATGCGTTTCCGGTTTGAACCCTTATCCAGAATAAAACGTTTCCTCATGCCTTTTACAGCTTAAATATGTGTACAGATAACTTCTGGTCAGTAGAATAGATATTTAATGTCGTGTAGCGGCCGATGTGAGCGACCGGTGTGGTGGGCCGTGAGGATAGGTGTGATAGGGCAGGATATCTCCAATTCATCATTCTAATCGTAGCTTCACTGGTGTGGTGCCATGCGTGAGGCGGCGATCTGTCATAGTTGGAAAAAAAACCTTCATTTCATAACATGCTACAGCATCGCAGACAGTATTGTGAGAAGGCCAGCGCAATCCGTGACTTTGGCTGTCCTCGACCAGTGAACTGAGCTATAGTCGGCAGCGGTCTGACAGGTTGACAGGACGTTGTTGTCCCTTCAGGTGATGTGGCAGCAGCAGGAAAAGTGACGCCGTCAGTACGGCGGCTGTAGCGCTGAATCGAGAACGGAGTGGAGTGTTGCGTATCGCATGGCGCAAGGCGTCTGTACCAGCTGGAATGGCGCTGTAGCGCAGCACGAAGTGTACCGGACCAGGCAGGATCACATTGCGCTCCCCAGAATGAATGATGGCGGTGGCGTGTGCACGTACAGGGCGATGGAAAACAGCGACAGTGTGTGGCCACACGGGGAGATGAGCGACGGCGGTGCTTGCCCACTCGAGCGATTACGTTTGGGCAACTAGAGGGCCCTGGCTCTAAAACTGGCCCAGCAGGAAGGCGGCCAGCAGCAGATGGTAGTCACCGAGCGGGTGGCCCGCCGGTAGGATGGCGCTGAGTCGACAGGATCCTGACTGGCAGCGGCCTGCAGTTGGTGAAGTCGGCGTCCGGTGGCAGCTCGATGACTCATCTCAGCTCGGAGACTGCGTGGATCTTCTCTCGTGATTACTGACTGTCGATGACCCAGACTGAGTCTAAATTTGGCAGTATATACGGAAACCTAGTGTGATACTGGTTTTTAAACGGTAGCGAAATTGTCCACCAAGGTCAAGGAGCTAGGCCGAATCGTTGAGCAACCATTACGTCATTACTCCAGTTTTCCTGTCATCAGCACAGTCCCGGAGGTACCATAATGGTGTCGCAACTTCTCGTTTCAGAAGCCCTGGTCGGCAACATATGCAGTGTCAGCCTACTGAATATACGTTCTGCAACTAGTCACTGAGGTTTCCAGAATGAGATTTTCACTCTGCAGCGGAGTGTGCGCTGATATGAAACTTCCTGGCAGATTAAAACTGTGTGCCGGGCCGAGACTCGAACTCGGGACCTTTGCCTTTCGCGGGCAAGTGCTCTACCGACTGAGCTACACAAGCATGACTCACGCCCAGTCCTCACAGCTTTACTTCTGCCAGTACCTCGTCTCCTACCTTCCAAACTTTACAGAAGCTCTCCTGCGAACCTTGCAGAACTAGCACTCCTGAAAGAAAGGGCGGGGCGTGAGCCGTGCTTGGGTAGCTCAGTCGGTAGAGCACTTGCCCGCGAAAGGCAAAGGTCCCGAGTTCGAGTCTCGGTCGGGCACACAGTTTTAATCTGTCAGGAAATTTCATATCAGCGCACACTCGGCTGCAGAGTGAAAATCTCATTCTGGAAACATCCCCCAGGCTGTGGCTAAGCCATGTCTCCACTATATCGTTCCTGTAGGCCTGCTACGCTCCACTCTTGGGACGTAAGCGAAGTCAGTAGTTGAAAACTCTGTGAAACTAGACTCATCCTACCAAATTACGTTCTTCCATTGCTCCCTAGTCCTGGTTTTTATGGCTTTGGTTCCACATTTTCCTGTTACCGACATTTGAATAACTGATGAGTGCTAGTCATGCCATCCGCTGCTTATATAGATGGTGTTGTATCGGTGTTGACAGGGTTCGCAAGTGCGACGTTTTCTGCAGTGACTTCAGCAGCCTTCTTCCACTTACTTTTCGGCACTATCCTCTTCAGTGCCTGTCTGTTACGAACACTCAACACACGCTTTCGTTCACTTTGTGACTTAGTGTATGATGTTTTTCCGCTTTCTCTGTATGCGGAATAAATCGTTGATACGGTGCTTCTTGAAACTCAAAACACTTCGGTTATTTTAGTTATGGAAGCACCCACATACGAGGACCAAAAATCTCCCCATGTTCAAATTCATTTAACTCCGAAATAATGCGCTCACAACTACAAAGAACACTTTTCTGATCGCGACTGACAGATACAACGTATTGACAACAATGTGCAGGTGCCGTTAGTGGTCATATGCAAAAGCACCACCTACAGTCTTTGCTACCATTTTCATTTATGTTCAAGTAAATAGAGCATTTAGCTCTATTTTTGCATTTTTTTGTTGTATGCCTATATATTCTGTATTCTAGCCCGCAGTGGACCATAGCGTCCATTATCTGTTTATTAAATAAATTACTATTTATTTACATATTTATTTATTTACTTGACCCAATATACTAGCAGAATGCAGTGTATCTGGTCAGGTGGGTTCCGCTTAAAGTAGATACATATTACAGGAAGTAGAGTCAGAAACACTATGATCCAGCTCTCGCTGGTATGGCCGCATTCAGTGGTCCCTCATGGTATGCTGTACGTGCTGGCGCATCTGCTTCGTGGTAAAGCGTCCTTCTTGACTTGCTGATTGCCTACTGGACTTCCTTCGTTTTTCATCCACATATCTTAATCCATTTACGCATGTAGTAACGAACTAGAAAAATTATATTACGAAACTCCTTCTTCTTAACAAAATATCTTCAAGAGGGAATGGCCTTTCTCAATAGTTTTTCAGTTTCATCAATAAGTTCTCGTATATCTTGTGGTTTCTTAAGTCGCTGCATGCTATATCATTGAAACACTGTCTTTGCAACAAAATCTTCTCTTAAGTTCCCCCAGGAAACACATCCCTATAATTCTGATCACACAAAAACCACATTACAGATTGAATTCTTTATGCACAACTATGCTTCGTTGCACCACCCCCCACCCCCAACACCAAATTACACGAGTTGAAATTTAAAGACTTCTTACACGGTTCAATTAGTCCGTCCTTCACGACAGGATAACCTTGTGACAGTGTGTCATTGGCAGCAGCTTTCCCTAGGCAGAAAAATGTCTCATTCAGTTCCACTGTGCGCTGCGAAAGATCAGTTTTCACACGACTTTTCTCTCACCTTCAGTACGTACCACATCGCAAGTATCATCAACTTCATGAACCTCCTGAACCTCTGGCAGAAGTTCCTGAAACTATGCTCCCTCGACAGCCCGGCCACAACACTTACAAAACCTTTTCCTCTTTCTTTTCTCACCCTCTCACCCGTGAGCCTGTACCACATCATTATCCACAACATTTTCAACATAATTAACGCCATCATCAGCTTCCTGTGGATTCTTTGTCTGCAGTTAAAACAAGCACAACGCAAAAATCACTGGCACATGTGCTTCCATGCACATACCCACCCATCCACGGTCACTTTTTTTACAGTCTGTACGCAACACCCATTATCTCCAAATGGAGACTGAGTGAACGTATACGAGAGCAAGTTCTTCATTTTCAGTAGTTTTGTTCAGTGTAATGTTTTGAAACCACTGAGGTAGGCGGAGACAAATATATACTCTTTGTTGTAACGTTTGGTGTTAACTGAATTTGTTGGCGGAGAAATCTTTTCTGAAGCAGTCCGAGTCCAGAACTGCACATCCACTTATGATTTTTATTCGGGTGTTTCAAATTTTCCGGGGATTTCTTTTAATTTTATCTACTTGTTGCAGTGGTTCATCCGAGACGAACTGTGAGTACTACCCTAAAAGGTAGTTATAACTTTCGCTATTTGAGACGGTGTTGACGGAAACGATTTACCGTTTGGGTACACAACCTTATACAAATCATGTTCAGAATGTGCTCTGCAGGATCTTCGTTGCTAGTAGTGTGTGTGTGTCATGATTTGCCGCTAGGCGCCGGTACTGGTATGGAGACGTAAGGCTGAAACAAAAGCACGAGAGTGAACTGCAGCTGCAGACAGAAAGTACGGGTCTGGACAAGGTGGACAGGCATCTTCTCGTAAAGCTGTTTTATGGAAACAACAGCAATAGTTGTGGTGCCGTTCCTGAGTATCGACGCATTAAATGAATTCGGAGTGGTCCTCTTTCCGCTCCGGAGTTGAAGAAGATTATTCCGGAGTTCGAATTAACTGGCGATTTAGAAACAGCGTCTGGGTGAGGCCGACGGCCAGTTGCGCAACAAATGTTTGAAGAAGTTGCTGTTGCCATGGTTGAGAATGCTGGGCGCAGTATGCGATCTTCAAGCAGTCAGTGAAGTGTTTAACGACAGCTGAACATTCCGCTGTCCGCCGTTGTTTTGAGCAGTAGCAGATTAATCTTTAGCGCGGTTCCAGGCTGTCGTGAATGCAGATGTTCGCCACACTGAGCAACGGCTGTAACCTGGAACGTAACACTTTGTTCGTAATCAAAGAACTGTAGGCGAATGTGTTGCTTTCAATGGTTTGTTATTTCTCTTCCCCGTGTCCCTACAAATGTCATACGAAGTTTCATTGCCGTACGAGCACCCGTTTTACGTGGGGGCCGTCTCAGGTAGCAAAGGTTTATAACCACCAAGTATTAATGAATTAAGTGCTGGTGATTGAATACTGTTTATTTGATGCTTCTTTTTTAAGTACAGAAAGAAGTCGCCACAATGGTTCCAGTTTTTTATGGAGAGTTTTGGACAACAGCTTGTAGACTGCGCTTTTTAATGAAATGCCTCTTGTTTACTTCCATTTTTACGGACTGGTACAATGGTCGCTTCTTCCCACTCAGATGACATTCTTTCTTCACCGCTAGTATTTAATAAACGCACAAATAACATCATGGGATTTATTCTTCCATCTTCATTTACATGGTTTCAAAGGATACTGACGTGTTGACTAGTCATCCGCCCCCGGTAGCTGAGTGGTCAGCGCGACAGGATGTTAATCCTAAGGGCCCGGGTTCGATTCCCTTCTGGGTCGGAGATTTTCTCCGCTCAGAGACTGAGTGTTGTGTTGTGCTAGTTGCCGAAGTGGCGTCAAATCGAAACAGTTGCGCACGGAGAACGGTCTACCCGACGGGAGACCCTAGCCACACGATATTCATTCATTGACTAGCCGACACGTTCTTTAAGAGTTAAAATACGTAAAATATTTTTATAACTGTCCGTTACAGTTAAACCCCATATACTGGCAAATTTCAAATAATCTAGGTAGAAAGTCGAAAGATTCCACATCCTCCAGTCAGATGGTAAAAGAAAAACCCTCGTATGATGTAGAACGTGAAGTTTTACATTGTGTAAAGAAAAGCAGAGAGATGACCCTACTGAAAACACTAGAAATCAACAAACCTATGACACAGAATTTCAGATTAGTAATAAATAATCACACAAATTATCATGTCTCCTCTCTTTGAAATTAACTTTTAGTCACGAACAACAGTTTTAAACTGTAAATTCAAATTTTTTTCATCATCTGTTCTACGTAACTCTAAAAAAATTTATTAACATTTTCAGCTAATGTAATTATTTCTGTATTATAAAAAGGTATAATACTTCCATATGCAAACACTCTACGTCTCATAATATTTGTATCTTACGTGCAAATTACATCTGTGTACGTCGCACGTCATTGTATGTGTGTTTGCGACATTCAGGTGTCACCTGAGGACAGCCTAACAAGTCGCAAACCGGTTCGTGACCAAATTAATTCAATTTTGCAGGGCGCCAGGAAGTATTTCCTATCTAAAATTGTAATCATGCTCTCCCACGCACCAACGGAAAATTCAGTTATATTTTTCTTGTCTGGTGATTGAAACATCAACTACTGTCATACAAGTTGTTTATTCATATTAGTTTATTACAGGAGTGTTGAATATGAAGAAGAAACAGAAACTTAGACAGTTGGAGACTTCACTGATGAGGCAGACACGCCTGCCAGCCGGCGGTCCCCTACTCGCGGCAGTGGCAGACGCCCTCGTCGCAGTGTCCTCCCCTGTAGCCTCTGTTCATCGCGATGCAGTGGACGGCGCACGCCGAGTCCGCCACGCCGAAGGCGCTCAGCGCGTCACACGTGAAGCGCACGTGGCGGTCGCCGTGGTGCTCTGCTGGTGCTGGAAAGCACAGTACAGTGAGTTATAACACGTAATTAAGATATTGTTAATAGTAACAAACAGCCACTCTCAAACTAGTGTGAGCATATTTGTAAAATATGGACTATTCGATCCAAATTTATAGACTACTCTTCCACCCTAGATTTAATTCTTGAAGTTGAAATCTTCTTTCTGCAGTACTAGCAATACACTAGTGAATACAAATGTTTGTCTTGTCTTGTTCTTATTTGAAATATGGCGATGCTTTTATGGATATCACTGTGAATAAGAAATGGAGTGCTCACATACGTTCAGTCGCAGGTAAAGCGAGTGGCTGATTTCAGTTTGTTGCTATGACGCTAGGTAAAAGCTTTCAGGGAACGAAGTAGATTTCTCACAGACCACCAGTACGAAATCTTCTAGAATATTGATCAAGTGTGTGGGACCTGTACTAGGTGGGACGAACAGCGAATGTAGAAAGTCTTCAAAGACGGACAGCATGAATGGTCACTGGTTTGTTTGACCTGTGGGTAAGTGTCACAGAGATGCTGAATCCCTGAACTGGTAGACACTTGGGGACAGATACTATCGCGACAATTCATATTTACAGTGTTTCAATTTACAACCCTTCAATGTTACAACATATCTAAGTTTTTAGGCCTTTTCAAGTATCTTTCAACACAATCGACGTTTCGACTCCTCTCCTGGCATCTTCTTCAGGAGTCTCCTGCTAGCTTAACTCTGTCAGAGACAAGTGTCGCTTTCACTAACAGAAGAGAGTTTTCCCAGACTTGTTTCACGTGGGTGGAGTTATTGAGTAAAATTTTTAGGGCTAGTGTTGGTGGGCTAGCTTGAGTGGATACGTATCTGTAACAGGCAGAGAAGGAGAGGGGGGAAGGATTATCAAAGTATTAATGTCGTTCCGCAGATATAGCTTCCCGGTCATTTTTTGTATCCTACGTACGCCGTGACTGCGTATTAACATCCTTGAAGGCAGGAGGACACGAAGTTTTCTTTGAAACTACTTCCTTCTTTCGAACACACATACAAATGAGGAGTTCACGATAACACGCAAGAACGGAATATTATTGTATCGATGTTGGATATTGTTGAATTCTGTCGCTCATATTCAGTTAAAGAGTGAGGAGGGTGACGGCAACCATCCACAAATATTTTTAAAAAGGTTTATCTCATTGCCACGGCAAGACTCGGACCATTATGTTTCGACAGATGACTACATTTGAAGAAGTGTAGCCATCTGAACTGCTTTGCCGATGAAACAAGCCGTTTTTAACAATGTTTGTGACTACTTTCGAACCGTGCTTAGTTTTGTAACTTGTGCAATATATATGTAAACGTAAATGAAATGGGGAAAATACTCAAGAAAGAAATAGTACTAAATCGTTCGTCACAACACCACGACGCTCCAAATAGATCAAATATGAAGCTTGTCTCACCTGCGGAAGAAGAGGCCATGCTGGCAACAGCAAGCAGAGTGAACAGGAAGGCGAGCGTCGATGTCCTCATGGTGCTATCCTCTCAGAGATGATGTGTGTCCCAGCGGCGTACCTGGACCGTGCTTCTCTTCACCAGGCGACGGTATATATAGCGGCCGCAGGTGGGTTCGGTGCTTCCCAGTCCCCTCAGACAGTGCAAACGAAATGCAATTAGCAGTGCTCTGTGCTCCACTGTCACCTTCTTGTAAAGTGTTCATCGTCTGCCTGCAACACATGCTACGCAACGACGCTTCTAGCGGAACTGCTCGCCATGTGTCATAGTCCTGCTTTCTGCGAACAAACCCAGAGCACCAGCAACAGTCTTAAAATATGTAAAAAATAATAAAAACTCAGAAATCTCGTAGTTTTTAGGAAACAGCAACACTTGCAACTGCCATGTCGTAAACATTTGGCTCTGGAAAAAGAAGAGTATTGTTTTAGAGTATTGTGCAGCACACCATCTGAAAATCCAAAGCTTAGTCGCTGCGTGTCATTCCACAATGATTTATACAACAGTGGAGAGCCACACGTTTTATTTCGAAACACTACACTGTATGAAATTTAGTGGGAAATTAAAACTGATTTGCGACATCGAGAGTCGAATCCACCTTTTGCCAGCCATGCTATTACCTGATAATCCATCTTGGAACTACTCACAAGTTCGAGAATAAATTCTCACTCAGCAAAGCAGTGTCCGCTGATTTCAAACTTCAAGTTTGATTACAAGTATGTGACCGTCCGTAACTGTACTTGGGACCTTTGCCTTTCGCGCTAAAGCTCTCTTCCGACTGAGCCAATGACGACTCACGACGTACCTTCAGACCTACAATTCCAACAGCATCTCTTCTTCTACATTCAAAAACTTCACAGATGTTCCCCTGCATACCTTGCGGCACTAGCACTACTGGAATAATGGGTGATGCGAATCGTCTATCATAAATTAACAAACGACGGAGCTGATCCCCCTTGGTACACAAAACGGGTCAGAAGACTGTTGCAGAAAGCAAGCCAAATTAAAACGAAAGCAAAGTCCCCAAGACTGGCGGTAACCAGAAGGTCGAAACTTAGCACGGACTTCAATGCGATATGCTTAAAATAGTTACCACGACGAAACTTTTGTCTCCAAACAAGGCGGGAAATCCAAAGACATTCTCCACGTATCTAACGTATTCTAACGGCAAGCACAAACCATGCATTCTCTGCGCGATAACAACGGAAATACTATCGATGACAGTGCTGCTAAAGCAGATTTACTACACGCAGCCTTACGAGGTTCCTTCACCAAAGAAGACGAAGAAAAATTTCAGAATTCGAATCAAGACAGCTGCCAACTTCAGTAACGTAGAAGCAGATGTCCTCGGTCTAATGGAGCAGCATAAATCACTTAATAAAAGCAAGTCTTCCGGTCCGGTTCCGTGTACCAATAAGGTCCCTTTCAGAGTATGTCGATGCAATATCTCAATACTTAACAATCACATACCGCCGCTCGCTCCACGAAAGATCCATACCCAGACTGGTCACAACAATAGTTGAACGGCTATACTTTTAAAGGAAGGCGCTGAATTAAACGAAGTGGCTCACATACCATCGGGTAGGGGTCTTGCTGTGACCTTCCTTGGAGTCTAAATCATCAATGTCCTATTCAGAAGAGGTCATTCATTGTTTGCGAGCTGTTACTAACATATTATTCTTGGCGGCGTCTTCTGCTGTGTATTTTTCCAGCAGGATCGACACGCCCATTTTTCCACATGCCAGGAACGAAAGCTGCTAGTGCAGGAACTGAACCTCACCGGTACTAGGTACCACGTGCATGGTGATCGAGTTGAATATACCTATGTCACCAGCCATTCAGCGATTCGTCTTGATCGTGTCTGTTTCCCAAGCACTCGTAAGTGCCTCGCTTGACGCTGAGTGGTGGCTTACAGACTTCTCCTACTATATCGCCTACATCTGCACCCTTTCCCTCCAATGGCAGAAGGTGTGGCCCCGGTTGGGACTCGTGAAAGCTGAATTTAGCCCATTTCAAGGATCTGGAATGCAGACAGGTCACAGAGTCGACGTGGAACAACTGTGCTTAACGCCTTCCAGCACAACATTCAACAGTCCGGTAGCGGGTCGACGGCACTAAACCTGTTTTACGTCGTTTGATGATGAGTTACGGTCGCGACAAAATGCTGTGGGAACAATATACCATGGAGGGAAGCAGCGGGGACGGAGAACGCTGGTACGCGAAAAAAAAAAAGAAAAAATGGCTCAATCCCCTATGGAACTTAACATCTGGGGTCATTAGTACCCTAGACTTAGAAGTACGTAAACCTAACTAACCTAAGGACATCTTTTCTAAATCATTTTTCAATTTGTTTTGATCTTCTGATGACTTTACTAGACGATAAACGACAGCGTCGTCTGCAAACACCCTAAAATGGCTCCTCAAATTGTCTCCTCAATCATTTTCGTAGATAAGGAACAACAGAGGGCCTATACCACAACCTTAGGGAACACCAGACATCACTTCTGTTTTACTCGATGACTTAAGTTAGTAAGTACGACCTGTGATGTCTCCGACTAGAAATCACGGATTCAGTCGCATAACTGAGACGATATGCTGTAAGCACGAAATTTTATTAGACGCCACTTGTGAGGTGCAGTGTCAGAAGCCCTCTGGAAGTCCAGAAATACGGAACCATCTTGAAATCCCTCGTCAAAAGCACTCAGCACTTCGTGCAACTAAGGAGCTACTTGTGTTTCACAAGAACGATGTTTCCTAATTCCGTGTTGACTCCCCAAGTTAATCCACAATGTTCGAACACAATATATGTTATAGGATCCTGCTGCATGCTGATTTTAATGGTATGAGCCTGTAATTTAGTGGATTACGCCTATTGCCTTTCTTGCATATTGGTGTGACCTGTGCAACTTTCCAGGCTGGGTATGGATCTTCCATGCAGCGAGCGGCGATGTGTGATTGTTAAGTATTGAGATATTGCATCCAGGCACTCTGAAAGGAACCTTATTGGTATACGGAACCGGACCGGACGACTTGCTTTTATTAAGTGTTTTAAGCTGCTTCATTAGTCCGAGGACATCTACGTCTACGTTGCTCATGTTGGCACGTGTTCTGGATTCGAATTCTGGAATATTTACTTCGTCTTCTTTGGTGAAGGAATCTCGGAAGGCCTTGTGTAGTAAATCTGCTTTAGCAGCACTGTCATCGATAGTATTTCCGTTGTTATCGCGCACAAAAGGCATGGATTGTGTCTTACCGCTAGCGTACGTTACATACGGCTAGATGTCTTTGGATTTCCTCCCTTACTTCAAGACAAAGTTTCGTCGTGGTAACTGTTTGTTGTTGTTGTGGTCTTCAGTCCTGAGACTGGTTTGATGCAGCTCTCCATGCTACTCTATCCTGTGCAAGCTTCTTCATCTCCCAGTACTTACTACAACCTACATCCATCTGAATCTGCTTAGTGTATTGATCTCTTGGTCTCCCTCTACGATTTTTACCCTCCACGCTGCCCTCCAATGCTAAATTTGTGATCCCTTGATGCCTCAAAACATGTCCTACCAACCGATCCCTTCTTCTAGTCAAGTTGTGCCACAAACTTCTCTTCTCCCCAATCCTATTCAATACCTCCTCATTAGTTACGTGATCTACCCACCAGCATTCTTCTGTAGCACCACATTTCGAAAGCTTCTATTCTCTTCTTGTCCAAACTGGTTATCGTCCATGTTTCACTTCCATACATGGCTACACTCCATACAAATACTTTCAGAAACGACTTCCTGACACTTAAATCTATACTCGATGTTAACAAATTTCTCTTCTTCAGAAACGATTTCCTTGCCATTGCCAGTCTACATTTTATATCCTCTCTACTTCGACCATCATCAGTTATTTTACTCCCTAAATAGCAAAACTCCTTTACTACTTTAAGTGTCTCATTTCCTAATCTAATTCCCTCAGCATCACCCGACTTAATTAGACTACATTCCATTAGCCTTGTTTTGCTTTTGTTGATGTTCATCTTATATCCCCCTTTCAAGACACTGTCCATTCCATTCAACTGCTCTTCCAAGTCCTTTGCTGTCTCTGACAGAATTGCAATGTCATCGGCAAACCTCAAAGTTTTTACTTCTTCTCCATGAATTTTAATACCTACTCCGAATTTTTCTTTTGTTTCCTTTACTGCTTGCTCAATATACCGATTGAATAACATCGGGGAGAGGCTACAACCCTGTCTCACTCCTTTCCCAACCACTGCTTCCCTTTCATGCCCCTCGACTCTTATAACTGCCATCTGGTTTCTGTACAAATTGTAAATAGCCTTTCGCTCCCTGTATTTTACCCCTGCCACCTTCAGAATTTGAAAGAGAGTATTCCAGTTAACGTTGTCAAAAGCTTTCTCTAAGTCTACAAATGCTAGAAACGTAGGTTTGCCTTTTCTTACTCTTTCTTCTAAGATAAGTCGTAAGGTTAGTATTGCCTCACGTGTTCCAACATTTCTACGGAATCCAAACTGATCCTCCCCGAGGTCCGCTTCTACCAGTTTTTCCATTCGTCTGTAAAGAATTCGCATTAGTATTTTGCAGCTGTGACTTATTAAACTGATAGTTCTGTAATTTTCACATCTGTCAACACCTGCTTGCTTTGGGATTGGAATTATTACATTCTTCTTGAAGTCTGTGGGTATTTCGCCTGTGTCATACATCTTGCTCACCAGATGGTAGAGTTTTGTTATGACTGGCTCTCCCAAGGCCATCAGTAGTTCTAATGGAATGTTGTCTACTCCCGGGGCCTCGTTTCGACTCAGGTCTTTCAGTACTGTCAAACTCTTCACGCAGTATCTTATCTCCCATTTCATCTCCAGTTCACACTGCTTTGCTGAGTGAGAATTTATCCTCGAACTAGTGAAGAGTTCCAAGATAGATTATCGGGGAATAGCATAGCTCACGGAAGGCGGATTCGACTCTCGATCTCGCAAATCAGTTTTAATTTCCCACTATATTTCGTATAGTGTAGTGCTTCGAAATAAAAACATTTCTTCGTGGTAACTATTTTAAGCATATTGCATTGACGTCCGTGCTAAGTTTCGACCTTCTGGTTACGGCCAGTCTTGGGGACTTTGCTTTCGTTATAATTTCACTTTCTTTCTGCAACGGTCTTCCGACTCGTTTTGTGTACCAAGAGGGATCATCTCCGTCGTTTGTTAATTTATGACAGACGATCCGCAATACCCATTCTTCCAATAGTGCTAGTGCCGCTGGGTATACAGGAGAATGTAGAAGAAGAGGTGCTGTTGGAATTATAGGTCTGAAGGTACGTCGTGAGTCGGCATTGGATAGCTCAATCGGTAGAGAGCTTGAGCGAGAAAGGCAAAGGTCCCAAGTACAATTACGGACGGTCAAACACTTGTAATCAACCGTAATGTTTGAAACCAGCTCACACTGCTTTGCTGAGTGAGAATTTATCCTCGAACTAGTGAAGAGTTCCAAGATAGATTATCGGGTAGTAGCATAGCTCACGAAAGGCGGATTCGACTATCGATCTCGCAAATCAGTTTTAATTTCCCACTATATTTCGTATAGCGTAGTGCTTCGAAATAAAAACATTTCTTCGTGGTAACTATTTTAAGCATATCGCATTGACGTCCGTGCTAAGTTTCGACCTTCTGGTTACGGCCAGTCTTGGGGACTTTGCTTTCGTTATAATTTCACTTTCTTTCTGCAACGGTCTTCCGGCCCGCTTTGTGCACCAAGGGGGATCATCTTCGTCGTTTGTTAATTTATGACAGACGATCCGTAATACCCATTCTTCCAATAGTGCTAGTGCCGCTAGGTATACAGGAGAATGTAGAAGAAGAGGTGCTGTTGGAATTATAGGTCTGAAGGTACGTCGTGAGTCGACATTGGATAGCTCAACCGGTAGAGAGCTTGAGCGAGAAAGGCAAAGGTCCCAAGTACAATTACGGACGGTCACACACTTGTAATCAACCGTAATGTTTGAAACCAGCTCACACTGCTTTTCTGAGTGAGAATTTAACCTCGAACTAGTGAAGAGTTCCAAGATAGATTATCGGGTAATAGCATAGCTCACGAAAGGCGGATTCGACTCTCGATCTCGCAAATCAGTTTTAATTTCCCACTATATTTCGTATAGTGTAGTGCTTCGAAATAAAAACATTTCTTCGTGGTAACTATTTTAAGCATATCGCATTGACGTCCGTGCTAAGTTTCGACCTTCTGGTTACGGCCAGTCTTGGGGACTTTGCTTTCGTTATAATTTCACTTTCTTTCTGCAACGGTCTTCCGACCCGCTTTGTGCACCAAGGGGGATCATCTCCGTCGTTTGTTAATTTATGACATACGATCCGTAATACCCATTCTTCCAATAGTGCTAGTGCCGCTAGGTATACAGGAGAATGTAGAAGAAGAGGTGCTGTTGGAATTATAGGTCTGAAGGTACGTCGTGAGTCGACATTGGATAGCTCAACCGGTAGAGAGCTTGAGCGAGAAAGGCAAAGGTCCCAAGTACAATTACGGACGGTCACACACTTGTAATCAACCGTAATGTTTGAAACCAGCTCACACTGCTTTTCTGAGTGAGAATTTAACCTCGAACTAGTGAAGAGTTCCAAGATAGATTATCGGGTAATAGCATAGCTCACGAAAGGCGGATCCGACTCTCGATCTCGCAAATCAGTTTTAATTTCCCACTATATTTCGTATAGCGTAGTGCTTCGAAATAAAAACATTTCTTCGTGGTAACTATTTTAAGCATATCGCATTGACGTCCGTGCTAAGTTTCGACCTTCTGGTTACGGCCAGTCTTGGGGACTTTGCTTTCGTTATAATTTCACTTTCTTTCTGCAACGGTCTTCCGGCCCGCTTTGTGCACCAAGGGGGATCATCTTCGTCGTTTGTTAATTTATGACAGACGATCCGTAATACCCATTCTTCCAATAGTGCTAGTGCCGCTAGGTATACAGGAGAATGTAGAAGAAGAGGTGCTGTTGGAATTATAGGTCTGAAGGTACGTCGTGAGTCGACATTGGATAGCTCAACCGGTAGAGAGCTTGAGCGAGAAAGGCAAAGGTCCCAAGTACAATTACGGACGGTCACACACTTGTAATCAACCGTAATGTTTGAAACCAGCTCACACTGCTTTTCTGAGTGAGAATTTAACCTCGAACTAGTGAAGAGTTCCAAGATAGATTATCGGGTAATAGCATAGCTCACGAAAGGCGGATTCGACTCTCGATCTCGCAAATCAGTTTTAATTTCCCACTATATTTCGTATAGCGTAGTGCTTCGAAATAAGAACGTCTGCTCTCCACTGTTCTATAAATAATTGTGAAATAACACACAGCAACTATGCTCGGATTTTTAGATGCTCTGCTCTGCAATACTCTACAACAATAACTCTCTTCGCTCCAGAGACAAACGTTTACGACATGGCAGTTGCGAGTGTTGCTGTTTCCTAAAAACTACGAGATTTCTGAGTTTTTATTATTTTTTACATATTTTAAGACTGTTGCTGGTGCTCTGGGTTTGTTCGCAGAAAGCAGGACTATGACACATGGCGAGCAGTTCCGCTAGAAGCGTCGTTGCGTAGCATGTGTTGCAGGCAGACGATGAACACTTCACAAGAAGGTGACAGTGGAGCACAGAGCACTGCTAATTGCATTTCGTTTCCACTGTCTGAGGGGACTGGGAAGCACCGAACCCACCTGCAGCCGCTATATATACCGTCGCCTGGTGAAGAGAAGCACGGTCCAGGTACGCCGCTGGGACACACATCATCTCTGAGAGGATAGCACCATGAGGACATCGACGCTCGCCTTCCTGTTCACTCTTCTTGCTGTTGCCAGCATGGCCTCTTCTTCCCCAGGTGAGACAAGCTTCATATTGCATGCATTCGGAGCGACGAACGATTTAGTACTAGTTCTTTCTTGAGTATTTTCCCCATTTCATCAACAGTTACATATATATTCCACGAGCTACAAAACTAATGACAATGTATGTTCGAGATTATATTGCACTCCTTTTTAAGTTCAGAATTATTTGCGAAGGTTGAAATTAGTCACAAACACTGTTAGAAACGGTTTGTTTCATTGGTAAAACAGGTTCAGATGGATACACTTTTTCAAATGTAGTAATCCGTCGAAACATAATGATCCGAAACTTGCCGTGGCAATGAGATAAACCATTTTAAAAATGTTTGCGGCTGGTTGCCGACAAGCTCATCACTTCTACGATTGAATATCAGCAACAGAATTCAACAATATCCAGCTTCGATAAAATAATATTCTGTTCTTGTTTGTTACCGTGAAGTAATCATTTGTAAGCGTGTTCTAAAGAAAGAAAAAGTTTCAAAGAGAAGATGACTATAGGCTTCCAACTTTGTGCCTACCTACCTTCAAGGAAATTAATACGCACTCACGGCGTACGTGAGATACAATGACCGAGAAGTTGCCTCTGTGGAACGACATTAATATTTTGATAATCCTTCTCCCTCTCCTGCTCTGCCTGTTACCCGTTATTTATCCATTCACGCTAGCCCACTAACACTAGTCCTAAAAAATTTACTCAATAACTCCACCTTTGTGAAACAAGTCTGGGAAAATTCTTTTACAAGTAAAAGCGACAGTTGTCTCTGATAGAGTTAAACTAACGGGGGACTCCTGAAGAAGTAGCCAGGAGAGGAGTTGAAACGTCGATTGTGTTGGAAGCTATTTGAAGAGGTCTAAAAAATTAGATGCGTTGTAACATTGAAGAGTTCTAAATTGAAACATTGTAAGCGTGTTTTCTCGCGATGGTATCTGTCGCCAAGTGTCTACCAGTTCAGGGATTCAGCATCTCTGTGACACTTTCCCACAGGTCAACCCCAAACCAGTGACCATTCATGCTGTCCATCTTCATAGACTTTCTACATCCGCTGTTCGTCCCACCTAGTACAGGTCCCACACACTTGATCAATGTTCTAGAAGATTTCGTACTGGTGGTCTGCGAGAGATCTCCTTCGTTCGCAGAAAGCTTTTTCCTGGCATCACAGCAACGAACTGAAATCAGCCACTCGCTTTACCTGCGACTGAACGTATGCGATCACTCCATTTCTTATTCACAGTGATATCGATAAAACCATCGTCATATTTCGAATAAGAACAAGACAAGACAAACATTTGTATGAACATAACTGTACTCGATGAATAAGTATATAGCTAGTACTGGAGAAATAAGATTTCAACTTCAAGAATAAAATGTAGGGTCGAAGAGTAGTCTATAAATTTGGATCGAATAGTCCATATTTTACAAATATGCTGACATTAGTCTGAGAGTGGCTGTTTGTTACTTATTAACAATATCTTAATTATTTGTTATTGTTCACTGGATTGTCCTTTCCAGCACCAGCAGAGCACCACGGCGGCCGCCACGTGCGCTTTACGTGTGACGCGCTGAGCGCCTTCGGCGTGGCGGACTCGGCGTGCGCCGTCCGCTGCATCGCGATGAACAGAGGCTACAGGGGAGGACACTGCGACGAGGGCGTCTGCCACTGCCGCGAGTAGGGGGCCGCCGGCTGGCGAGCGTGTCTGCCTCATCAGTGAAGTCTACAACTGTCTAAGTTTCTGTTTCCTCTTCATATTCAACACTCCTGTAATAAACTAATATGAATAAACAACTTGTATGACAGTAGTTGATGTTTCAATCACCAGACAAGAAAAATAGAACTATATTTTCCATTGGTGCCTGGCGGAGCATGATTACAATTTGAGATAGTAAATACTTCCTGGTGTCCAGGAAAATTGTATTAATTTGGTCACGAACCGGTTTGTGACTTCTTAGGACGTCCTCAGGTGACAAGTGAATGTCGCAAACACAGCTGCAATGACGTGCGATGTTCACAGATGTAATTTGCACCGGTACAAATAAATATGAAATGTAGTGTGTTTGCGTATGGAAGTATTATAGCGTTTTATTATACAGAAATAAGTACATTAACTAAAAACGTAAATAAATTATTTAGAGTTACACACAACAGCTGATGAAAAACGACTGAATTTACGATTTAAAGCTGTTATTTATGACTAAAATTTAATTTAAGAGCGAGCAGAGACGAAAATGAGTTTGGTTATGTAATACTATGCTTGAATTCTGTGTCATATGTTTGTTGATCGCAAATGACTAATCCCTGCTTTTCTTTATAGAATACAAAACTTCACGCTCTACACCATACGAGTGTTTTCCTTATACCAGCTGTCTGGAGGATGTGGAATCTTCCTTTCTTAATCTCCAGCTTGTCTCATGTTCAGATAACTTCATTGCCACGGCTATGCCAGACTTACCAATAGATATTTCTCCGCAGTGTTGGCATGAGATTTTTTGTACACCTCTCTGTGGCATTTAATAAAAAAATTTATTTTCTGTTGGTATTAAAAAGTGCAGGTCTGCAGTTGTGAGATTTCGTCTTTCTATCCAGATTATCTGAAATTTGCCAGTATATGGGATCTAACTGTAACCGACAGTTATAAAAATATTGTAAGTATTTTAACTCTTAAAGACCGATGTAGACGTGTCGACTAGTCAGTAAGTCAGTACACTTTGATATCATGTAAATGAAGATGGAAGAATAGATCCCATGCTATTCGTTGTAATATTATAACATTTTACGTTTATTAAATACTAGCGACGAAGAAAGAGTGTCATCTGAGTAGAAAGAAACGATCATAGCATCAGTCGGTAAAAATGGAGGTGAACAAGAGGCATCTCATAAATAAGCGCAGTCTACAAGGTGTTCTCCAAGACTCTCCACAAAAAACTGGAACCATTGTGACGACTTTTTCATTGTACTTAAAAATGAAGCTTCAGTTAAACAGTATTCAATCCTCAGCGCTAAGTTCATTAATACTTGGTGGTTATAATCAAACCTTTGTTTTCTGAGAGGGCCCCCACGAATAACAGGTGCTCGTAGGGCAATGAAACTTTGCATAACATTTGTAAGGACACTCGGACGAAAAATTACAAACAAACCAATGAAAGGAACACATTCTCCTAAAGTTCATTAATTACGCACAGTGTGTTACGCTCCAGGTTACAATCGTTGCTCAATGTGGCGAACATCTGCACCACGACAGCCTGGAACCGCACTAGAGATTGCTCTACTGCTGCTCAAAACAACGGTGGACAATGGAATGTTCACCTGTCGTTAAACAGTTCACGCACTGTTTGAAGGTCACATACTGCGTCCAGCATTCTAAGCCATGGCAACAGCCACTTTTCAAAAATTTGTGGCGTAACTGGCCGTCGGCCTCTCCCAGACGCAGTTTCTAAACCGCCAGTTAATTCAAATTCCCGAATAATCTTCTTCAACTCCGGAGCGGAAAGAGGACCACTCCGAATTCATTTAATGCGTCGATAGGAAGGGCACCAGAACTATTGCTGTTGTTTCCATAAAACAGCTTTACGAGAAAATGCCTGTCCATTTCGTCCAGACCTGTATTGTCTGTCTGCAGCTACAGTTCACTCTTGTGCTTTTGTTTCAGCCTTACGTCTCCATAGCAGTACCGGCGCCTAAAGGCAAATCATGACACAGATACTACTAGCAACGAAGATCCTGGAGAGCAAAGTCTGAACATCATTCGCTTAAGGTTGTGTACCCATACGGTAAATAGTTTCCGTCTAAACCGTCTCAAATAGCAAAAGTTGTAACTACCTTGTAGGGTATACTCACACTTCGTCTCGGATGAGCCACTGCAACAAGTAGATGAAATTAAAAAAATCCCGGTTAATTTGAAATACTCGAATAAAAATCATAAATGGATGTGCAGTTCTGGACTCTGACTGCGTCAGAAGAGATTCCTCCGCTAACAAAACCAATTAACACTAAACGTTTCAACAAAGAGTATACATCGTCTCCGCCTAACTCAGCGGTTTCAAACCATCACACTGCACAAAACTGCTGAAAATAAGGAACTTGCTCTCGTATATGTTCACTCAGTGTCCATTTGGAGATAATGGGTGTTGCGTACAGACCGTCGAGTGATCGTAGATGGGTATGTGCATAGAAGCACATGTGCTAATGATTTTTGCCTTGTGCGTATTTTAACTGCACACAAAGAATCCACTGGAAGCTATTGATAGCGTTAATTATGTTTCAAATGTTGCGGATAAGGGTGTGGTACAGATCCACGGGTGAGAGGGTGAGAAAAGGAAGAAGAAAAGGTTTTGTAGGTGTAGTGACCGGGCTGTCGAGGGTCCATAGTTTCAGGAACGCTTGCCTGAGGTTCAGGAAGTTCATGTAGTTGATGATACTTGCGTTGTGGTACGTACTGCAGGTGAGAGAAAAGTCGTGTGAAAACTGATCTTTCGCAGCGCACAGTGGAACTGAATGGGACATTCCTCTGCCTAGGGAAGATCACTGCCAATGACACACTGTCACAAGGTTATCCTGTCGTGAAGGACGAACTAATTGAACCGTGTAAGAGGTCTTTAAGCTCAAACTCGTGGGATCTGGTGTTGGGGGGGGGGGGGGGGTGCAAGGAAGCATAGCACTGCATAAAGAATTCAATGTGGTTTTTGTATGAGCTTAATTATAGGTATGTGTTTCCTGGGAGAACTTAAGGAAAGCTTTTGTTGCAAAGACAGTGTTCCAATGACATACCATGCAGCGACTTAAGAAACCACCAGATAAACGAAAAGTAACGCCGAAAATGAAAAACTATTGAGAAGGACCATTCCCTCTTAAAGATATTATGTTAAGGGATTTTGTTAAGAAGAAAGCGTTTCGTAATATAATTTTTCTAGTTCGTTACTTGATGCGTCAATGGATCAAGATCTGTGGATGAAAAACGAAGGAAGTCCAGTAGACAATCAGCAAGTCAAGAAGGACGCATTACCACGAAGCAGATGCGCCAGCACGTACAGCACACCATGACGGACCACTGAGTACGGCCATACCAACGAGAGCTTGATCATAGTGTATCTACTTTAGGCGGAACCCACCTGACCAGTTGACCTCACACTGCATTCTGCTATTATATTGGGTTGATATTAGGAAACAGTAATTTATTTAATAAACAGACAATGAAGTCTGTGGTTCACGCTGGGCTAGAATGCAGATTATCAGAGTATATTGTACATATTTAGGCGTAAGACCAAAATATGCAAAAATAGAGAAAAATGCGTACTTGAACATATAAGAAAATGCAGATGTTGCCGGCGGGTGTGGCCGTGCGATTCTAAGCGCTTCAGTTTGGAACCGCGTGACCGCTACGGTCGCAGGTTCGAATCCTGCCTCGGGCATGGATGTGTGTGATGTCCTTAGGTTAGTTAGGTTTAAGTAGTTCTAAGTTCTAGGGGACTGATGACCTCAGATGTTAAGTCCCATAGTGCTCAGAGCCATTTGAACCATTCGAATGCAGATGTTAGCAAAGACTGCAGGTGGTGCTTTTGCATATGACCACTAACGGCACCTGCCCATTGTTGTCAATACGTTGTATCTGTCAGCCGCGATCAGAAAAGTGTTCTTTGTAGTTGTGAGCGCATTATGTCGGAGTTAAGTGAATTTGAACATGGGGAGATTTTTGGTCCTCGTATGTGGGTGCTTCCATAACTAAAATAACCGAAGTGTTTTGAGTTTCAAGAAGCACCGTATCAAAGATTTATCCCGCATACAGAGAAAGCGGAAAAACATCATACACTAAGACACAAAGTGAACGAAAGCGTGTGTTGAGTGTTCGTGACAGACAGTCACTGAAGAGGATTGTCACGAAAAGTAAGTGGACGAAGGCTGCTGAAGTCACTGCAGAAAACGTAGCACTTGCGAACCCTGTCAACACCGATACAACACCATCTATATAAGCAGCGGATGGCATGACTAGCACTCATCAGTTATTCAAATGTCGGTAACAGGAAAATGTGGAACCGAAGCCATAAAAACCAAGACTAGGGAGCAATGGAAGAACGTAATTTGGTAGGATGAGTCTAGTTTCACAGAGTTTTCAACTACTGACTTCGTTTACGTCCCAAGAGTGGAGCGTAGCAGGCCTACAGGAACGATTTGGACAGCCATATCGTGGTACTCCATGGCTAGACGGATACTTTGCAAGGTCGTGTTACTGGCGAGCATTATGTGACTATCTTGGCTGATCAGGTCATTCCTAGGATTCAATGTTTCTTTGCCACTGGCATGTTGTGTTGCAGCCGGCCGAAGTGGCCGTGCGGTTAAAGGCGCTGCAGTCTGGAACTGCAAGACCGCTACGGTCGCAGGTTCGAATCCTGCCTCGGGCATGGATGTTTGTGATGTCCTTAGGTTAGTTAGGTTTAACTAGTTCTAGGGGACTAATGACCTCAGCAGTTGAGTCCCATAGTACTCAGAGTCATTTGAACCATTTGTTGTGTTGCAAGATAACTGGTCCCGTGATCACACATCTCGCGTCGTCCAGGGATGGTTTTTTGAGCACGATGAAGAATTGTCGCATTTGGTATGGCCACCTCAGTCACGAAATCTCAATATTTTTCAGCGTTTGTGGTCTACTTTGCGTGATCGCTGTTTATCTTGAAACGTTTATTTTTAGGTGTAAATAAATTTAAGCCCTAAAACTAAAATAATTTACATAACATACGTAAGAAAATTTGTATTTCTGTATTAATTGCATGTATTGTGTTTAAGTTGTATTATAATGTAAAATTGTAATGAAATCTTAAAAGTGAGAGAGCGTACAGACGTTACAGAGAGCAACTGCATTTTTTAATTTGCGAGTAATGTATCAGACGCAGCGCAAGCGTAGTCAACAGTCCTATTTTTTGCAATCAGTCGCGACGAAAAGAAGCGCAACGAAGTCTTTTGAACATTTTTCCACGTAAGAGGCTTCCAGAAAAGGAAGTGGCTGAGGAAAAATGACAGTAAAGTTGCCTTCAGTTGTCTACTTGTATATAAACAAGAGCGACATCTGGCTCGCCCTCTCTCGATATCTCTCTCTTAATTATCGTTCCCTCGACTGATTTTGTACTTGAAAAATATTTTTAAGGTGTGTAAAGTACTTATCTCTGTAACAGTGTCGTCAATATATGAATAATTGTTATTGTTTACCAATGTTTAATTTCAACAACATTAACCTTGGTTGCCAATTTCTCTATACTTCAGCTACGAGAACTGGAAGACTGCCGACATACCGATGGCTGGCCGCTGTCGAACATCATTGATGTTCGAATTTGTAGCAGCCACTCGTGCGTCCTTGAGATCTGTTAAGCCGATTTGTAAATGCAGTTTCCGGGCAGCACTTCTGTGCATAACGCGTAATATTAATGATCGGCATACGGCCAACAAACGATGTGCGAGTTCAGCCGATTCCCCGGTATGAAAGCAGGTTAGACAAAACCTTGAATTATTAATTTTCTCTCTGTTAGTGGTAAATTTTTCTGTGCCATGTGATAATTTAAAGATCATTTTTTCTACTTGGCTGGTTCTTTTGATTAATGGCACATCAGTCAAATTCTTCTTATCAAAATTTATTTTTCAATTACCACTAAAGAACGCCGAACAAGAAATAGAGAAAACTTTTTTTTTCTAAAATAATAATTCAGTCTCTGTCATAGTCAGCTCAACTTTAGTTCGCAGGGAGAATGACCCAAGAGTCCCTTGAAAACCATATAAGAGCTGTATTTAAGCATTCTGAGACGACTGGAAGCCCTACGTTTCTGCTGCATCCACACTTTTGTCCAACTCCTGTATGTCGAATTGTGACATCTGTTGTTAAGAATATTTTCAGAAATGTCAACATATGACGATCCAGTGAACCGAAACTTCTGAAGGAGAGAGAAAACTTGTTGCTTCGTAGTTCCACCTGTCGAAATGGACACATTGGGACCTGCCCAGAAAAGGATGTCAGTAGGAGGGTCACAAGAAACCTCAGTGACTGAAACTTCCTGGCAGATTAAAACTGTGTTCCGGACCGAGACTCGAATTGGGGACCTTTGCCTTTCGCGGGGAAGTGCTCTACCGACTGAGTTACCCAAGCACGGCTCACGCCCCGCCCTTTCTTTCAGGAGTGCTAGTTCTGCAAGGTTCGGAGGAGAGCTTCTGTAAAGTTTGGAAGGTAGGAGACGAGGTATTGGCAGAAGTAAAGCTGTGAGGACGGAGCGTGAGTCATGCTTGGATAGCTCAGTCGGTAGAGCACTTGCCCGCGAAAGGCAAAGGTCCCGAGCTCGAGTCTCGGCCCGGCACACAGTTTTAATCTGCCAGGAAGTTTCATATCAGCGCACACTCCGCTGCAGAGTGAAAATCTCATTCTGGAAACCTCAGTGACTAGTTGCAGAACATATATTCAGTAGGCTGACACTGCATATGTTGCCGACCAGGGCTTCTGAAATGAGAAGTTGCGACACCATTATGGTACCTCCGGGACTGTGCTGATGACAGGAAAACTGGAGTAATGACGTAATGGTTGCTAAACGATTCGGCCTAGCTCCTTGACCTTGGTGGACAAAATCGCTATCGTTTAAAAACCAGTATCACACTAGGTTTCTGTATATACTGCCAAATTTAGACTCAGTCTCGGTCATCGACAGTCAATAAACACGAGAGAAGGTCCACGCAGTCTCCGAGTTGAGATGAGTCAGCGAGCTGCCACCGGACGCTGTCTTCACCAACTGCAGGCCGCTGCCAGCACTAAGTCAGGATCCTGTCGACTCAGCGCCATCCTACCGGCGGGCCACCCGCTCGGTGACTACCATCTGCTGCTGGCCGCCTTCCTGCTGGGCCAGTTTTAGAGCCAGGGCCCTCTAGTTGCCCAGACGCAATCGCTCGGGTGGGCCAACACCGCCGTCGTTCATCTCCCCGTGCGGGCACGCACTGTCGCTGTTTTCCATCGCCCTGTGCGTTCACACGCCACCGCGATCATTCATTCTGGGGAGCGCAATGTGATCCTGCATGGTCCGGTACACTTCGTGCTGCGTGACAGCGCCATTCCAGCTGGTACGGACGCCTTGCGCCATGCGATACGCACCACTGCACTTCGTTTTCGATTCAGCGCTACAGCCGCCGTGCTGACGGCGTCACTTTGCCGGATGCTGCCATCACCTGAAGGGACAACAACGTGCTGTCAACCTGTCGGACCCCTTCCTACATCAGCTCACTTCACTGGTCGAGGGCAGCCAAAGTCATGGATTCCACTGGCCTTCTCACAATACTGTCTTCGATGCTGATGGGTGTTATGAAAGAAAGGTTTTTTTTTTTCAACTAGGACAGATCGCCGCCTGACGCCTTGCACCACACCAGTGAAGCTACGGTTAGGGTGATGAATTGGAGATATCCTGCCCTATCACACCGGTCAGTAACGGCGGATTTTCCAGTCTGACAGCTGAAGGGCACAATCTCAAGGCGATAAGGCTCAGACCTACCAAGATCATATCCCGTTGAACGATACCGTGGTCGATGTTATGTCCTAGCCAGTAATGCCACCCGAGCCCGCTGCCAAAAAGGTTGGCAGCATCAAAGTGCGGACGCCGTCCGCATAAGCAGCGCCAGCGAGATGGAAATCGCCGCAAGTCTGCGCGCGCCACCGCTGGCTTCTGGCTTCTTAAGCGCTGGAGTCGCGAGCGCTAGGACAGTTCTGTATTCGCCGCTCAGTTGTATACTCGCCACCGAATTGTGTACTTGCTAGTCAGTTGTGTGTTCATCGCAGCAGAGTTGTTGTTTGTCGTCAGCCGACGCTGACCTAGCCGCTCCGACTCGAACTAGACAGATTTCTGTAGACACGGAGTTCACTACTGTGTTTCTGTATCTTCGTTAATAAAGATAAGTACCGACCTTTATTTAATCAGAGTGTTTGGGTTTTCATCTTTCTGTTCACTGTTCCAGCGGACCGGTCGGCCCGCTATTAAGAGTGTGGCGGTGACTTCGTAAGCCGTTTCCACAGCGAATTGTTTGTCGCTACGAACGCCGCCACAAAACTGGCGACGAGGACTTCCGAACTCGTGTGCAGGGCTGGTTCAACTTGTTTCTGGTTATACTAATTATAGCGATAAAATTTTGGGGGCTGGTTTAATTTGTGTTCACTATGTCTGCCGAATTACAACAGTTGATCTTGTTACAGAGTCAGCAAATACAAAGTTTGGTGGAAGCAATCGCCAAACAAGCGGCTACTCCTCCAACACAAAAGGAACAAGCACAGGCAGCACCACCTTTCCGGGCTTTTGATGCATCAAGAGATGAATGGCGAGAATATTTCGCGCAGTTGCAGGCGCACGTGACAGTCTACAAAATCACGGGTACTGAGCGGCAGCTTTATTTAATTTCCACTGCAGGCGTGGAAGTCTATCGACTACTTTGTAAGTTGTTCCCGGAATCCAAGCCAGAAGCTTTAGACTATGACGTTGTTGTTAACAAGCTTGCTGAGTATTTCGAGTAGCGAGTTCATGTGGCAGCAGCCAGATTCATGTTCTTCAGATTAAAGAAACTGCCACATCAATCTAATAAACAGTGGTTAACAGATTTACGGGGCCTCACCCGTCAGTGCCGATTTAATTGTGTGTGTGGAGCTTCCTACAGTGATGTCATGTTACGAGACGCTATTACTCAAAACATTGCAGATTCTCGTATTCGTGCTGCTATCTTAAAGTTGCCTGACCCGTCATTAGAGACTGTGATGAACATCATTGAAGCCCAAGATACTTTTGACTATGCTGAGTGTGAGTTAGATCAGCCATGTATTTCTCAAATTGCCTGTGCTAAGCAAGTTATGTCACGCCCGCGGCCCCACCGGCAGAGTCAGACTGTAAACACTAGCCGGCCGCGTCATGTTAAACACATTCGTCAGCCGCGTGTGCAAAATGATAGAGTTAAGTCTTGCCCTAAGTGTGTTCTTGCTCATCCTCGTGAACGTTGCCCGTTTGTCACTTTTGTCAAAGGAAAGGACACATCCAGACTGTTTGTTTGCGTAAACGCAAGAACAATTCTAGTGCTGCCCAGCCCATGGATATTCATGTTCTTCAAAGCCAGCCCGCCCAGAAGGTCGCGTTTAAAGACTCTTCCAAGGTTCGTGTGGGTAATAAACTTGTTCGCAATAAGCCACCCACCCAGCCCTCTGCTATGCGACCCAAGCGTAATTCAAATGCTGTAAAAAGTAATGTACGGACTGCAAGTGAAGCGGGAGTTGTTGTTCCACCCGCCCAACCCACGAGTTGTCGTAAGCAGCGAACACGCGCTAAACGCGCTGATTTTGTGTCTTCCGCCTCCACTGCACCGATCCAGAGACAGTGTAATAAACTATTTGTGAAGCTGCGCATCCAGGATAAGACCTTCAATTTTCAATTAGACACTGGTGCGTCTGTGACTCTCATAAATAGTGCTACGTATGCGGCTATCGGCCGCCCTAAACTTTCAGCGGCAAAACATTCTTTGGCTACTTATAGTGGAGAACAAATTCCTGTGTTAGGTGTATGTAGCGTGCCAGCCACATTCCGTGGCAATACAAAAACAGTTTCATTCACAGTGCTCCGCGCTACAGACAGTGTAAACATTTTCGGATTAGACTGTTTTGACTTGTTTGGCCTGTCTATCCAAGACAATGTGTTGCAAATTAATTCTGTTGTTGTTCCTCAAGACAGCATAACCGATTTGTGTAAACGATACAGTGACATATTTAAAGACGAACTAGGTTGTGCTGCGAACTTTGCCGCTCATATTTCGTTAAAAGATAATGCTCAGCCTCGATTTTTTCGTGCTCGTCCAGTGCCTCACGCCCACCGGGCACTTGTAGCAGATGAACTTCGTCGTTGGCAAAACAACGGTGTTATTCAACCCGTTTCAGCGAGCCAGTGGGCTTCTCCCTTAGTTATTATAAAGAAACCGTCTGGCAAGTTACGTTTGTGTGCTGATTTTAAGTCGACAGTTAATCCTCAGACTGTCATTGATTCTTTTCCTTTGCCTAGACCGGACGACCTGATGGATAAGTTAGGGGAAGCTCGTTTCTTTTCCAAAATTGATCTCCGTGAAGCATATTTGCAATTGCCCCTCGACGAGCAATCACAACAGTATTTTGTCATAAACACGTCGTTGGGGTTGTTCCGTTTTCTGCGCTTGCCTTTTGGTTGTGCGTCAGCTCCAGCTGTTTTTCAGCGTTTTTTGTCACAACTTCTGGCTAATTTGCCATCGTGTTGCAACTATTTAGACAATATTGTTGTGTCCGGTCGGACGCCTGCTGAACATTTCCGTAATTTGGAGTGTTTGTTTACAGTGTTGTCTCAGGCAGGCCTACGTTGCAACATCGATAAATGTTCATTTTTCCTTACGGAGATGGAGTATCTGGGACATGTTATTAATGCTCAAGGCATTCATCCCTCCCACTCACATTTAGCAGCTATTCGTGATTTGCCCGCCCCTCGCAATCTGCAGGAATTGCAAGAAGTTCTTGGCAAATTGACATATTATATTAGGTTTATACCTAATGCATCACAGATTGCTGCACCGTTGCATCGTCTCCGCCGTAAGAATGTTCCGTTTGTGTGGTCAGCTGATTGCCAATCAGCCTTTCAGCAGCTTAAAGAGGCTTTATTGCATGATCGTTGTCTGGTCCATTACGACCCTAACAAGCCTCTGGTGTTAGCTTGTGATGCCTCTTCTTTCGGCCTCGGTGCTGTGTTGTCTCACCGAGTCGGTAACACCGAACGTCCTATTGCGTTCGCATCTAAATTGCTAAACAAAGCTCAGTGTCATTATAGCCAATTGGACAAGGAAGCGTTGGCTATTGTGTTCGGTGTCACAAAATTCCATCACTACCTCTATGGTAGACCATTCTATTTAGTAACAGATCACAAGCCCCTGACGTCACTGTTTCATCCGTCTAAACCAGTTCCTCAGCGGACAGCTCAGAGACTACAACGTTGGGCTCTTTTGTTATCACAATACCAGTATGAGATACTGTATCGCCCTACAGCTCAGCATGCAAACGCTGACGCGCTTTCTAGATTGCCGATTGCTGCGGATGATGTCTTCGATTCCTCTGATGACTCTTGCCATCAGATTGACGCCGATGAGCATCAATCCCTCCGGGATTTTCCGATTGATTATCGTCAGGTGGCACGTGAGACAGCTACGGATCCTCATCTGAGTTTACTATTACGTTTTGTTCAACGTGGTTGGCCGTCCAAGGCAAAGGACATATCGGATCCTGTGGTTCGTCGCTATTATCCGCAACGTCATCTGTTGTCTGTTTCGCGCGGAGTTTTGCTGTTACGCACCGAGAATGACCAGCTTCGTGTAGTGGTTCCCCAAGTGCTCCAATCCAAGGTCCTCGACTTGTTGCATCAAGGTCATTGGGGAGTGGTCCGCACCAAGCAGCTTGCCCGCCGTCATTGTACATGGATCGGCATTGATAAGCAGATTACGCAGATGTCTACAGATTGTTCGACGTGTGCCGAACACCAAGCTGCTCCGCCTCAACGCTATTTTGAGTGGGCACGCCCTGCCGGTCCCTGGCAGCGAGTACATATTGATTTCGCTGGTCCATATTGGCATTCTCGTTGGCTCATCGTGATAGATGCATTTAGTAATTTTCCGTTTGTTGTGCCCATGCAGTCTACAACGTCTGCACAAACTATACAGGCGTTGACTTCAATTTTTTGTATTAAGGGTCTTCCAGAAGTTTTAGTGTCTGATAATGGTCCACAATTTACCTCTGCTGAATTTGAAAGTTTTTGTTCTGCCAATGGCATTCGCCATGTTTTTACTCCGCCGTTCCACCCTCAATCGAATGGTGCAGTGGAACGTTTTGTACGCACATTCAAGGATCATATGGACCGCCTTCGTGCTACGCACTCTCGTCAGCAGGCCCTCATCACGTTCCTGTCGTCGTACCGGACCACACCACGCGACGGCCCTTCGCCTGCGGAGCTTCTCCACGGCCGTCGTCATCGCACCCTACTACGGTTGTTGCACCCCCCCGGATCGACCCGCCGCTTCTGAGGATCGCACGCGTTTTCAGCGCAACGACGCCGTTTTTTTTTCAGAGTTTATCACGGTCGCCGTCGTTGGGAACGTGGTACCGTGATAAGTGTCCAGGGTCGCGGTTTTTATACTGTTCAAGGTGCTACTGGGGTGCACAGGAGGCATCAGAACCAGTTGCGCCGCGCTGGCCGCCCGGATTCTGCCGCTCGTTCTTTGTCCACAGATTTGGTCCGCGGCGGGTTCCAGCCGCTCCTTCCGACTTCGCTGCCGCCCCCAGGGCAGCAGCAGCAGCCGTCGCCGCTACCACGCCGACAGCCCGTCCCGTTGATGCCTCCCGCGCAGCTTCATCCGGGAGCGCCCCAGGTGGTCGCTCCGGCGCCTGCGGTCCCTCTTCAGTCGCCACCGCCTTCGGAGCTGATGGACGTCGACCCCTCAGCCGGGCCGCCGTCCCAAGCGTTGGCTGTGCAGCCTGTCCTGCAGCCGCTTTCCTTGGGCACCCCCAAGGAGTCTGACACCGCAGCGCCTTGTCCGGCGCCCACTCAGCAGCCGTCGACGCAGAGTCAGGAACGCTGCCTCTCTTCGTGGGTCCCGACGCCCCGTCGCGTCCAGTACCAGAAGCTGCGCCCGTGGTCACAGGCGTGCACCCTGACCTCGGTATTCAGTCGGTGTTTCCCGAGGCCCCGCGCAGCCAATGCTGGGGTGCGGACCGGGGACTGCCACCGACAATAGTCTCCGCCCCGGTCTCTTCTGCTACGCCTGCGGCCAGACCCCTCCCCCGCCGTCGACGCTCGCCACATCATTTTTCAACGACGGTGCGGCGATTTGGGGGGGAGGAGTGTTATATCCTAGCCAGTAATGCCACCCGAGCCCGCTGCCAAAAAGGTTGGCAGCATCAAAGTGCGGACGCCGTCCGCATAAGCAGCGCCAGCGAGACAGGAAATCGCCGCAAGTCTGCGCGCGCCACCGCTGGCTTCTGGCTTCTTAAGCGCTGGAGTCGCGAGCGCTAGGACAGTTCTGTATTCGCCGCTCAGTTGTATACTCGCCACCGAATTGTGTACTTGCTAGTCAGTTGTGTGTTCATCGCAGCAGAGTTGTTGTTTGTCGTCAGCCGACGCTAACCTAGCCGCTCCGACTCGAACTAGACAGATTTCTGTAGACACGGAGTTCACTACTGTGTTTTTGTATCTTCGTTAATAAA
Organism: Schistocerca serialis cubense; assembly: GCF_023864345.2. Taxonomy (NCBI): domain Eukaryota; kingdom Metazoa; phylum Arthropoda; class Insecta; order Orthoptera; family Acrididae; genus Schistocerca; species Schistocerca serialis. Next base: position 780,330,435 of record NC_064639.1, on the reverse strand, counting down.
GATAAGTACCGACCTTTATTTAATCAGAGTGTTTGGGTTTTCATCTTACTGTTCACTGTTCCAGCGGACCGGTCGGCCCGCTATTAAAAGTGTGGCGGTGACTTCGTAAGCCGTTTCCACAGCGAATTGTTTGTCGCTACGAACGCCGCCACAAAAGTCGAAGTATCAGGTAGCTCCTTCGGCGTCAAAACCATCATCGCCCGCACCATGCGCTGAGCCTGTGGACGTTGAATAGCAGCTCACCCAGCAACACCTTTCCACCGCAGACTAACAACGCCTTTCGAGTCGACAGACGTTGCATTGGACGCACACCATCCACGCAACTCCACCTGGTCTGATTGATGTAGAAGATGAAACTCCCGTCGTTGTGACAGCCGCGAATGATGCTGCCCAACCCATGTCTGCTGATCAACAGGGGTATTGGATGGGGATGTGCCACCTGCTGGGATGACACCCCTGTTCGCTGCTATTCTTCCTGCCTCGGTGTGAATCCCAATAGTCACAATTCCGCAACAAGCTTACAGGATTAGCTCAATCAATGTCAACATCATTGATACCCGTGTCAGACTACAATTTCTCCGCGAAATTTTAAGAGCGTCGGATTTCGGTGTTGCCCTCTTGCAGGAAGTTTGTAAGACGTATGCGCTGCCGACAATAGGCAAGGCATAGGAGAGTCTCTGACCAGAGAGCAGTATGTAGTTAGTTGTTGCTTGTCGCTAGTCGACAGTAGTCTGCAGTAGTCTGCGTGAGTCGGCACTAGTATGCAGTAGTCGGCACGTGTTTGCGCGTGTCGGCAGTCTGCTCTGGTCGGGACTCTGGACGATGAGTATTATTGCACAAGGTAAAGAAGCAGCCTTGCGCATATCTAGTAATGTATGTTAACTGTCATCCAATTTCTTTCAAAAAATGCCCCGAATAATAATTTTTATAACATAAAGTATTTTTTTTTAAAAAAAGCATTCATTTCAATTTGAAGATTTTATCCAATGAATAATTATTCCTTTGACGAATCACAAAGCATAGGCCAGCATTGCACGGAGCTGTGCCGAAAAATTATTTAGGTAAGAGCAGATATATTCGCAGTTTTTATTGAGGTAAGAATTTTTTCTTTTTTTATTCAGAGCACAGGGCCAGGACGCAGCGATGCTGTCGTCATAAAATTTACCAGGTTACTGAATTTTTTATTATTTCGGGGTTTAGGAAATGAATTTTGTGAGTACATCAAATGTGAATGCATTTCTGCACAGACATTACAAATGGGAGCCAATTTTTTTCAGAGGTTTCATTAAATTATTTCTGTGGGGAGGTTACATCTGGTTCATTTAATTATTATTTTTATGGGGAGGTTACAAGTTTTCCTAGACACTTCTCCGACCGTCTATGGCTATGTTTTTTATCTCACGCCGTGTGCCGGCGCTGAAGTAGACGAAGTGGCTCACATACCATCGGGTAGGGGTCTTGCTGTGACCTCCCCTGGTGTCGAAATCAATGTTCTATTCAGAAGAGCTCATCCATTGTTTGCGAGCTGCTACGAACATATTATTCTTGGCGGTCACTTCAGCTGTGTATTTTTCCAGCAGGATCGACACGCCCATTTTACCACATGCCAGGAACGAAAGCTGCTACTGCAGGAACTGAACCTCATCGACGCTTGGTACCGCATGTATGATGATCGAGATGAATATACGTATGTCACCAGCCATTCAGCGATTCGTCTTGATCGTGTCTGTTTCCCAAGCACTCGTAAGTGCCTCGCTTGACGCCCTGTACGTGCACACGCCGCTGTCATCATTCATTCTGGTGACCGCAATGTGATCCTGCCTGGTCCGGTACACTTCGTGCTGCGTGACAGCGCCATTCCAGCTGCTACGGGCCCCTTACGCCGTGCGTTACGCACCGCTCCACTCCGTTCTCGATTCAGCGCTACAGCCGCCGTGCTGACAGCGTCACTTTGCCGGCTGCTGCCACATCACCTGAAGAGACAACCACGTGCTGTCAACCTGTCGGACCGCTGCCGACACCAGCTCACTTCACTGGTCGAGGACAACCAAAGTCACGGATTCCACTGGCCTTCTCACAATACTGTCTGAGATGCTGAAGGGTGTTATGAAATAAAGGGTGTTTTTCCAACCACGACAGATAGCCGCCTGACGCCTTGCACCACACCAGTGAAGCTACGATTAAGGTGACGAATTGGAGATATCCTGCCCTATCATACCTAGTCTCACCGCCCACCATACCGGTCGGAAACGGCGGATTTTTCAGTCTGACAGCTGAAGGGCACAATCTCAAGACGATGAGGCGTTCGCCCCTCCTACACCGCCCGTCTTGTCCGGTGGAGAGTAATCTCTGGCGCAGAGGATGGGCCTCGATTATGTGGTTATGCCTACTGACGCTCTTGTGCCTGAATGTCAGAATCCCCTGGCGTCTTCCGACACTGAAGATCACGTACGCAAACAACGGTGGCCGAAGAGAAGTCGGAAACGGCAAATTTTGCAGTCTGACAGCTGCAGGGCACAATCTCAAGACAATGAAGACCAGACCTACCGAGATGATATCCCGATGAACGATACCGTGGTGGAAGTATCAGCAAGCTCCCTGTCGGTGTCAAAACCATTACCGCATGCACCATGCGTTGTGCCTGTGTTCAGTAGCAGCTCAGCCAGCAATACCTTTCCGCAGCAGACTAACATCGCCTTCCGAGTCGATAGACGCTCCACTGGACGCACACCATCCACGCAATTCCGCCTGGTCTGATTGATGCAGAAGGCGAAACACCCGTCCTTGTGACAGCAACGACTGCTGCTGCCCCAACCCACGTCTGCTGATCAACAGGGGTATTGGATGGGGACGTGCCACTTGCTGGGATGACACCCCTGTTCGCTGCTACTCTTCCTGCCTCGGTGTCAATCCCAATAGTCACAATTCCGCAACAAGCTTACAGGATTAGCTCAATCAATGTCAACATCATTGGTACCCGTGTCAGACTACAATTTCTCCGCGAAATTTTAAGAGCGTCGGATTTCGGTGTTGCCCTCTTGCAGAAAGTTTGCCTGGAGACCCCTCCGTCTATCTATGGCTATGTTTATTATCTCACGCCGTGTTCCGAGAGTGGTAGTTGAACGGCTATACTTTTAAAGGAAGGCGCTGAATTAAACGAAGTGGCTCACATACCATCGGGTAGGGGTCTTGCTGTGACCTTCCTTGGAGTCTAAATCATCAATGTCCTATTCAGAAGAGGTCATTCATTGTATGCGAGCTGTTACTAACATATTATTCTTGGCGGCGTCTTCTGCTGTGTATTTTTCCAGCAGGATCGACACGCCCATTTTGCCACATGCCGGGAACGAAAGCTGCTAGTGCAGGAACTGAACGTCACCGATACTTGGTACCACGTGCATGGTGATCGAGTTGAATATACGTATGTCACCAGCCATTCAGCGATTCGTCTCGATCGTGGCTGTTTCCCAAGCACTCGTAAGTGCCTCACTTGACGCTGAGTGGTGGCTTACAGCCTTCTCGTACCATATCGCCTACATCTGCACGGTTTCCCTCCAACGGCAGGAGGTATGGCTCGGTCGAGACTCGTGGTAGCTGAATTTCGCCCATCTCAAAGATCTGGAATGCACAGGTCACAGAGCCGATGTGGAACAACTGTGCTCAACGCCTTCCAACACAACCTGCAGCAGTCCGCTAGTAGCCCGACTACACTAAACCTGTTTTACGTCGTTCGATGATGAATTACGTTCGCGACAAAATGCTGTGGCAACGACATACGACGGAGAGAAGCAGCGGTGTCGGAGAACGCTGTTGCCCTTAGTGGCACATTTATATGTTGGATTAAAATTTTGACTATACCTGTTATGTATTCAGGTGGAACATGTTTTAGTTGTGGTTGTAATGTTTTGACTAGAGCGATGTCGCTCAAATTTCCTTTTAACCACATGTGAGTATTTTTACGCAATTTCATTTGTAAAAATTAAGTGTTTGTTCTAATACCTATCTGATATTAATGGATCTTCCTGTGATATTGTTAGGTAAGGTAATCGTTTCTTCTGAAGAAGGTGCCACTAGCTGGCGTTGATAACTTGTTAAAGAATTTTAAATTCTACTTGCAACCGGTTGGTTGGAAATTTGTGACATTGCGTGATAACTGTGTTGCAGTAATTGTTATAAAATGTTTGTTGCGTAACAGTTACATTTCTTCAACAGCTTAGCTGTCGATATGAACTGCAAATTACATTATACAACAAAAAAAACTTTCTTTCAGGTTCGGAGATAAAACACGGTGTGCCTAACTAATTTGGAAAAAAGTTTTGGAAATTTGTGGTAAGGACTATGGGACTATGGGACCAAACTGCTGAGGTCACTGGTCCCTCGGTTTACTCACTACTTAATCTAATTTAAACTAATTTACGCTGGGGACAATACACATGCCCGAGGGAAGACTCGAACCTCCGACGGAGACAGTCGCGCTGTCCGTGACAAGGCGCCCCAGACCACGAGGCTACCCAGAGCGTCACTAATTTGGACTTGCTTAATCTGAAAATGCAGTTAGATTTTCGGCATCACCCTCCAGTTTTTTCTGTTTCGGAGGTTTTTAAATGCCATATCTACAAACAGAGACTAAGGTGGTATACACTAAAATTTGACAATATATACCATACTTAATGACATAAAACTGTCCTACTCTAGTGTCCTGGGCCAAATGTACATTTTTACAAGAAAAATTGCAACATTCATTTGCTCGATGATGATGTTGATGGTGGACGGTTGAGTCTTTTTGATGACAATTTCCTTCCGTGGAAAATATATATATCCTTCACGCTTCAAAAACCAACAGTAGTCACTTAACATTGAAGGGTACCATCTACCTTTATAGTGGCTTTCCATTCGCAAAATGTCCGGATCGAACCTTTCTCCATGTTCGTCACTAACCGCTCCCAAATTTGTAGGAAAACAATCGAAATGAGAATGAAGAAAGTGCATTTTTAGTGACATTCTGCATCCAAGGTTTTTATAGTTCTCTAAAAGAGAAACCTTCAACGACATCCTTAAAGGAACGCCAAGCCGGAAGTTCTAACTGACTTAATTTTTCTTCGAAGTTCTTACCATGCATAAACTTCCTAATTTGTAGCCCGATAAAAATCCCCTCTTTCAATTTGACGTCATTCAACGCAGGGAACACTTCACGTTGAGACATGAAACAGTTAGCATTTGTGTCCATTCCCACGACAAAATTCTTCATAAGGCTGAGTTTAATGTGCAGTGGGGGAAGGAAAACATTTTGAGAATCCATCGAAGGTACATATTTCACATTTTCTCTCCCTGGAGCCAATTTCTCTCGTTGTGGCCACTGTCTGTTCCACGGCTGTCCCAAAGACAAAGCAAACAGCAATACTTTCTGAAACCACTTTGGAGACCAGTTAGTAAACCAATCACCTTCAGATCACCACATATTTTCCAATTTTCGTCCTTATACTTAATAGCTTCAAGTATCACTAACAAATTTACGCAGTTCTCTTTCATAGTCACAGAGTATCCTACAGGTACAGATGGAAACGTATTACCATTATGCAACAGTACAGCCTTCAGACTTGTCTTGGAAGCGCCGATAAATAAGCGCCACTCAGCAACATCGTATGGTATCTTCAACTGTTTCATTAATCCTACTACATCACTACAAGCACAAACGTCGCGCACCATACGCTAGTATGTCAGCACATCTTTATTACGTTACCGAAAGTGAGCAACTCTTGTTTCTTCATGTGGTAAGTTCCATTCCTTAAGACGCGAAGATAAAATATCTGCATGCTCCTTGGATAAGAATAAATCATGAACTAGGTCATTCAAGTCTGCGTAAGTGGTCTTCGTTCTGGAAAGTGCTCCTCTTCACTTGATTGACATAGTGCTTCCTCAGAGTTAGTAGATTCATCATCAGAACTAGGAACTTCTTCCCACGCTAGTGGAGGAGTTGGAACTGGCAGGTCTTCACCGTGGGGAACAGGTCTAATTGCTGAGAGCAGGTTAGGGTACTTGATATTCTTCTTATTGTGTGATGAAAAGCCAGTTACATTAGTCAAACAGGATTAGCAATCATCAACATGATTTTGAGGCACTCGCCAGATCATTGGTATGTCAAATAGTAAGTGCTCTTTTTTTCCATTTAGCCACTGTGTTAGTTTAGAATTCCACCTAGTGCAAGTTATGTGAGGTGCCCAATCTTTACCCTGATCTCCCAGTTGGCATTCGAAGTATAAATGATACGACGTCTTCAGTACGTTAGAAATTGGTGGCCTTTGTTTCCTTGTCGTGAATTCACAACATATATAACAAAATGAATCGGGATGATTTGTACATCCATGTTTTGATTTCTTCTTGTATTTTCTGTGCCTGCAAAACACTTTTCTGTTGAATGAACATAGCCAGATGAATTCCCGAAAAAGAAATGAAAAGTTCAAAGACTTGAGATAATATAGAAGGAAGAGTAAGCAAATGTATGTGACTGGAGGATTTAAATACAAAATGCAAAATACACTAATGTTACATATTGCATTTAAAAACTAGTTCAGATTAAACTTAAGAACAAAAATGGTCACTGCACTAACTTTTATCACACTCATTTCAACCACAAAGCACTTAAAAATTATACAGTAAATTCAACTATGTTACATAACTTGCAGATCGTAACTTTTAATCTTGACGTGGTCGACAATTTCTGGTTTCAAATTTTATGTCACATTACAGTACAGAATTAAGTTTTATATGTACTTTGTCTGTACCAAAACCACTGTTGACTAGTGTTACTGAAAAAATTAATGATCAGTGACATTTTGGCATGATTTAAGTGCTTAAAATTCACGTGCGGTAAGTCTGGACCAAGTGCTGAGCGGCGCCATGTCGTCTTCTCATGGCTGCATCTCCTTACTCGTTGATTTGCGCGTTGGGCATTGCTGTCCAAACTGTTGTTAACGCGGCTCTTCGTGCGGCAAAAATAGCAACTTTAAAATTTTTATAAGAAAATACTTGCAGTACGCATTAGCGCCTAAAATTCTGAGTGTGCATTTCAAATGGTTCAAATGGTTCTGTGCACTATGGGACGTAACATATGAGGTCATCAGTCCCCGCCGGTCACGGTGGCCGTGCGGTTCTAGACGCTGCAGTCCGGAACCGCGGGACTGCTACGGTCGCAGGCTCGAAACCTGCCTCGGCAATGGATGTGTGTGATGTCCTTAGGTTAGATAGGTTAAAGTAGTTCTAAGTTATAGGGGACTGATGACCTAAGACGTTAAGTCCCATAGTGCTCAGAGCCATTTAAACCATCATCAGTCCCCTAGAACTTAGAACTACTTAAACCTAACTAACCTAAGGACATCACACACGTCAATGCCCGGGCAGGGTTCGAACGTGCGACCATAGCGGTCTCGCGGTTCCAGACTGAAGTACCTAGAACGGTTTTTTTTTTTTAATCTCATTTTGTTATTTTTAGTTCGTTGCATCTGCGTGGGGTGGACGTCGCAACACACTCGTTTCAGTTCGTCGTTGATCCATGAACTCAGTTTTTTTTAACAACTGGTCATTAAAATTGCTACACCAAGAAGAAATGCAGATGATAAACGGGTATTCATTTGACAAATATATTATACTGGAACTGACATGTGAGGGTAAGCGCAGCCATGGTCTCCGAGCTGACAGTCCATGCTGCTGCAAACGTCGTCGAACTGTTCGTGCAGATGGTTGTTGTCTTGCAAACGTCCCCATCTGTTGACTCAGGGATCGAGACGTGGCTTCACGATCCGTTACAGCCATGTGGATAAGATGCCTGTCATCTCGACTGCTAGTGATACGAGGCCGTTGGGATCCATCACGACATTCCGTATTACCCTCCTGAACCCACCGATTCCATATTCTGCTAACAGTCATTGGATCTCGACCAACGCGAGCAGCAATGTCGCGATACGATAAACCGCAATCGCGATGGGCTAAAATCCGACCTTAATCAATGTCGGAAACGTGATGGTACGCATTTCCCCTCCTTACAAATGGCTCTGAGCGCTATGCGACTTAACTTCTGAGGTCATCAGTCGCCTAGAATTTAGAAGTAATTAAACCTAACTAACCTAAGGACATCACAGACATCCATGCCCGAGGCAGGATTCGAGCCTGCGACCGTAGCGATCGCTCGGCTCCAGACTGTAGCGCCTACAACCGCACAACCACTCCGGCCTGCTCTCCTCATTACACGAGGCATCGCAACAACGTTTCACCAGGCAACGCCGGTCACCTGCTGTGTGTGTATGAGAAATCGGTTGGGAACTTTCCTCATGTCAGCACGTTGTAGGTGTCGCCACCGGCGCCAACCTTGTGTGAATGCTCTGAAGAGCTAATCATTTGCGTATCACAGCATCTTCTTCCTCTCGGTTAAATTTCGCGTCTGTAGCACGTCATCTTCGTGGTGTAGCAATTTTAATGGCCAGTAGTGTAGTTCATATTAAAGTTAAGAACAAAAATGGTCATTGCACTAACTTTTGTCACACTCCTTTCAAACACAAAACACTTAAAAATTATACAGTAAATTCAAATATGTTACATAACTTGCAGATCATAACTGTTAATCCTGACGTGATCGACATTTTCTGATTTCACATTTTATGTCACATTGCAGTATAGAATTAAGTTTTATATGTACTTTTGCTATACCAAAATCATTGTTGATTAGTGTTATTGGAAGAAATTATGTTTTGAGACATTTTGGTATGATTTAAGTGCTTAAAATTTATGTGCGGTCAGTCTGGACTACGCGCTGAGCGGCGCCACGTCGTCTTGTCATGGCTGCGTCTCCCTATTCGCTGATTCGTGCGCTGTGCAGGAAGTGATGTCCAAACCGTTGTTAACGCGACTCTTCGTGCGGCAAAAATAGTAACTTTAACATTTTTTTAACAAAATGCTTGCAGTTCGCATTAGCGCCTAAACTTCTGACTGTGCATGTCATTTAGTGTATTCTCCCTTCTTGAGAAAATTTCACGGGCGGTTTCCATGAAAGGAATTTGACAGTTCCCTTTAAGTTGGAAAACTGTTCGCATGCCACCATGCTTACGCGACAAAATAGTGCTGTCTAAAACCGGTGCTGTGGCAACTATGGTGTGCTGCAGCCCATAGATGACAGGGCTGAACAAACGGCTACCACCAGTGTCTCCTGAACGACCTCTCAGCGATCGTTGCTGCGTTGTGCCTCAGCGGCAGGCGCCCGAATCATGCACCCATGCTGACTACACTTCAACGACGACGAAGGCTGGGATTTGCACACCAGTGCCGCAGTTGCTTACGGCACTGGAGTCGGCATGACCTCCATGTCCCTCTCATTGCAACCCAGATCTTCATTGACGGTTTTTCTGCATTTCTCGCAGCGATCCGCAAGGTAAAAAAAATGTGGTTATTCCCGCTCTTGACAGGTAGTCACGTTATTGTGATTGGACAGTGTACTTTGGTAACAACAAAAAATAGTCTAAAAACAGCAAGCGTTGGGCACTGACGATAGGTTACACATATATGTGATCACCATAACTGATATTTGGTTAGGAACTCATGCTGTGCTGTGGAGCGATCGGTGCGATTGAAATTGTATACACTTCGCACGCCGCGACTGCAGTGTGGACTCTTTATCATTGACAGGTTGCAACAGTCTTATGCTGTCGTTATGTTATCTCACGGAACATGTTACAAAATTTCCATTTTACCTTTTATGCCTAGACATGAAGTAATGTAACATAAAAATTTTATAACAAGTTCCATAAGATCAGATGAAGGCAGCATAAGACTGTTGGAACCTGTCACCTTGGAACAAAAAAAATGTCTGCTCTGTGACTGCGGCGTACGGAATGTGTTCATTTCCACTATAACAAGACTTCCTAGTTGGAATGACCACGGACACCACGGATTGTGCGTGTAGCCTCGCAACATATGCAACGACAGCTTTCCCCTCGAAAGTTGTTTCTTCAAGCTTGGCACGCATGTGACGATAGCTTTCTTACTAAAAGTTGTTTGTTCTGGTAAAAATGGCTCTGAGCACTATGGGACTTAACATCTGAGGTCATCAGTCCGCTAGAACTTAGAACTACTTAAACCTAACTAACCTAAGGACATCACACACATCCATGCCCGAGGCAGGATTCGAACCTGCGACCGTAGCAGTCGCGCGGTTCCGGGCTGAAGCGCCTAGAACCGCACGGCCACCGCGACCGGCGCACAAACGAAACCAACAGCAAAACATTGTTTAAATTATTCCTATGAGTGTATTTCAATAAAACAGACTTTGGTTCCGAAATCGCTGTGTGACATGTTTAGATCGTAATCTGTTACTCAGCTATTTGCAACGACAATACGCGCATGAGAATTTTTAGTTGGTTTAGACGTGTACTACCAGTAAATTGGTCTTCCTTACTTAACTTTAAATTATTACTTAAGCATACATTTTCTTGTACGGTCTACGTGAGTCAAAAAGCGGAATTTTTGAAACGAGTACGATTTTACAAAATTAAATGTCGTTTAAAAAAAATAGTCGTTCTGTTGTCATTTCCTTTCACAATATTTAAATAGGCGCACAGGACTTCAGGTCTGCAGTAACACAGTGCCCATCATGAATTAAGATAATAATAGGAATCAAAGTTTAAAATTAATGCTGAAACCTTTAGAAGTAACTGAAGAGATATTTTATTGGTAACAGAACGAATGTTACATATTTACGGTATATCGAGAAGAAGAACTGAGCTAAATAGAAGTTTTCGTATAACATATCCACTTACCCAACTAAGTTCTTACTCGTTACCGTAAATATAGATCAAGTGTATAGGGATTTAAACCGTATTATTAAGTGAAGTCAGCTAAAACAGTAATGTGTGCAGCAAGCCAATGATCGATGTTTTACGCAAGCCACTGAGGCGTGCACCATTCGGGTTACAAATCCCAGCCAATTCTAACAACTAAATACGTTACACGAAGCTGGGCATTATCATCTCGAACATTTGTTTCTCCTACTTGACCTACGTGCGAAATGTCTAATAAGTGATTCAAGAATGCATCTGAATCTTCTACCGAACTCATAGCTCCATGTTGCAGGACACCTGTGATCTTGCTGCCATCCGCTTAAGGGTTTCCCGCATTGTGTATAATTGAATGTCAGCAAAGAGCTCTGTTCGAGATTGCAGTCTGTCAGAAGTTTCTGTAAGATCTACGTCAACACATACATAGATACTCCGCAAGCACTTAACGGTGCATGACGGAGGGTACTCTGTACCACAACTAGTCATTTTCTTTCCTGATCCACTCGCAAACATACCGATGGAAAAACGACTGCCTATATGACTCCGTATGTGCCCTAATTTATCGTACCTTGTCTTCGTTGTTCTTACACGCAAAGTATATTGACGGCAGTATAGTATTTGAGAGTTGTAGTATCGCGTTTTAGTACCTGAATAGTGTAAATTCGCGTAGTCGTCTGTCTTCTGTTTTTGTTTTGAACGGCCAGTGTCAGTTGGTCACAGTCAGTGTGCTCCCTGCCACCGTTGGATAAGCAGCTGCAGCAGCAAGTCGTATACTCCTATCTCACTCATTTGTTACATAGTTTAATTCTTAATTTCTTTGCGTGTTTTTGGTACTTGCATTGTTTAATTCATAAATTTCGGGCGTATTATAGTATTTGAGAGTTGTAGCATCGCGTTTTAGTACCTGAATAGTGTAAAATCGCGTAGTCTCCTTCCGCCGCCAAGCAGTGTGTCAGCAGTGCGCAAGTAGCAGCATTACTGCATTTACTAGCCACTCTTGTATTTTAATAACCTTTTAAATTTTGTTTCGATTTGTTTGCGCTCTCTGTAGATTAGTTCAGACGTTCTTTGCACAACAGTTTTTAGCATGGATAGGGACTGCAACTGCTGTGTTCGGATGCAGTCTGAGTTGGCATCCCTTCGCGCCCAGCTTCAGGCAGTGTTGGCTTCGGTCACACAGCTTGAGGCTGTTCCCAATGGGCATCACTGTGGGGGTCCGTATGGGGGTTTGTCGGGGACGGCCAGCTCGTCCAACGCATCCCTCGATCGGACTACAACTGTGGTTGCCCGGGATACTGGGCGCATTGAGGCTGATCCCTCACCTGTGGTAGAGTGGGAAATCGTCTCAAGGTGTGGCAGGGGGCGAAAGACATTCCAGAGGGCTGAACGGAAGGCCTCTCCTGTTTGTCTGACGAACCGGTTTCAGGCTCTGTCTCAGGCTGATACTGATCTTCGGCCTGACATGGCTGCTTGTCCTGCTCCAGAGGTTGGCCCTCAGTCTGCAAGATCCGGGCGGTCGCAGAGGGTGGGCTTACTGGTAGATAGGAGCTCCAACGTCAGGCGCGTAATGGGGCCCCTTCTGGATATAGCAGCAAGAGAGGGGAAGAAAACCAATGTGCACTCCGTGTGCATACCGGAGGGAGTCATTCCAGATGTGGAAAGGGTCCTTCCGGATGCCATGAAGGGTACAGGGTGCACCCATCTGCAGGTGGTCGCTCATGTCGGCACCAATGATGTATGCCGCTATGGATCGGAGGAAATCCTCTCTGGCTTCCGGCGGCTATCTGATTTGGTGAAGACTGCCAGTCTCGCTAGCGGGATGAAAGCAGAGTTCACCATCGTCGACAGGACTGACTGCCGACCTTTGGTACAGAGCCGAGTGGAGGGTCTGAATCAGAGGCTGAGACGGTTCTGCGACCGTGTGGGCTGCAGATTCCTCGATTTGCGCCATAGGGTGGTGGGGTTTCGGGTTCCGCTGGATAGGTCAGGAGTCCACCACACGCAACAAGCGGCTACACGGGTAGCAGGGGTTGTGTGGCGTGGGCTGGGCGGTTTTTTAGGTTAGATGGCCTTGGGCAAGTACAGAAAGGGCAACAGCCTCAACGGGTGCGGGGCAAAGTCAGGACATGCGGGGAGCAAGCAGCAATCGGTATTGTAATTGTAAACTGTCGAAGCTGCGTTGGTAAAGTACCGGAACTTCAAGCGCTGATAGCAAGCACCGAAGCTGAAATCGTTATAGGTACAGAAAGCTGGCTGAAGCCAGAGATAAATTCTGCCGAAATTTTTACAAAGGTACAGACGGTGTTTAGAAAGGATATATTGCATGCAACCGGTGGTGGAGTGTTCGTCGCTGTTAGTAGTAGTTTATCCTGTAGTGAAGTAGAAGTGGATAGTTCCTGTGAATTATTGTGGGTGGAGGTTACACTCAACAACCGAGCTAGGTTAATAATTGGCTCCTTTTACCGACCTCCCGACTCAGCAGCATTAGTGGCAGAACAACTGAGAGAAAATTTGGAATACATTTCACATAAATTTTCTCAGCACGTTATAGTCTTAGGTGGAGATTTCAATTTACCAGATATAGACTGGGACACTCAGATGTTTAGGATGGGTGGTAGGGACAGAACATCGAGTGACATTATACTGAGTGCACTATCCGAAAATTACCTCGAGCAATTAAACAGATAACCGACTCGTGGAGATAACATCTTGGACCTACTGATAACAAACAGACCCGAACTTTTCGTCTCTGTATGTGCAGAACAGGGAATCAGTGATCATAAGGCCGTTACAGCATCCCTGAATATGGAAGTTAATAGGAATATAAGAAAAGGAAGGAAGGTTTATCTGTTTAGCAAGAGTAATAGAAGGCAGATTTCAGACTACCTAACAGATCAAAACGAAAATTTCTGTTCCGACACGGACAACGTTGAGTGTTTATGGAAAAAGTTCAAGGCAATCGTAAAATGCGTTTTAGACAGGTACGTGCCGAGTAAAACTGTGAGGGACGGGAAAAACCCACCGTGGTACAACAACAATGTTAGGAAACTACTGCGAAAGCAAAGAGATCTTCGCTCCAAGTTTAAACGCAGCCAAAACCTCTCAGACAAACAGAAGCTAAACGATGTCAAAGTTAGCGTAAGGGAGGCTATGCGTGAAGCGTTAAGTGAATTCGAAAGTAAAATTCTATGTACCGACTTGACAGAAAATCCTCGGAAGTTCTGGTCTTACGTTAAATCAGTAAGTGGCTCGAAACAGCATATGCAGACACTCCGGGATGATGATGGGATTGAAACAGAGGATGACACGCTTAAAGCTGAAATACTAAACACCTTTTTCCAAAGCTGTTTCACAGAGGAAGAACGCACTGCAGTTCCTTCTCTAAATCCTCGCACAAACGAAAAAATGGCTGACATCGAAATAAGTGTCCAAGGAATAGAAAAGCAACCGGAATCACTCAACAGAGGAAAGTCCACTGGACCTGACGGGATTCCAATTCGATTCTACACAGAGTACGCGAAAGAACTTGCCCCCCTTCTAACAGCCGTGTACCGCAAGTCTCTAGAGGAACGGAAGGTTCCAAATGATTGGAAAAGGGCACAGGTAGTCCCAGTCTTCAAGAAGGGTCGTCGAGCAGATGCGCAAAACTATAGACCTATGTCTCTGACATCGATCTGTTGTAGAATTTTAAACATGTTTTTTGCTCGCGTATCATGTCCTTTTTGGAAACCCAGAATCTACTATGTAGGAATCAACATGTATTCCGGAAACATCGATCGTGTGAGACCCAACTCGCTTTATTTGTTCATGAAACCCAGAAAATATTAGATACAGGCTCCCAGGTAGATGCTATTTTTCTTGACTTCCGGAAGGCGTTCGATACAGTTCCGCACTGTCGCCTGATGAACAAAGTAAGAGCCTACGGAATATCAGACCAGCTGTGTGCGACTGGAACAGGAAAGGGAGGTAATGACAGTGGCACGTAAAGTGCCCTCCGCCACACACCGTTGGGTGGCTTGCGGAGTATAAATGTAGATGTAGACAGTACAATCGTTTGGCAGTCACCCTCAAATATCGGTTCTCTAAATTTCCTAAATAGTGTTTTTCGAAAAGAAAGTCGCTCTCCCTTAAGAGATGCGCGTTTGAGTTCCCGAAGCATCTGCGTAAAACTTGCGTGTTGTTCGAAACTACCGTTAAAAGATCAATCAGACCGCTTCTAAATTGATCCTATGTCTTCCTTCAATCCAATCTGGTACGCATAACAAACACTCGAGCAGGACTCAAGAGTAGGTGGCACCAGCGTCCTAGATACGATCTCCTTTACAGTTGGACCACTCTTTCCTTAAATCCTCCCGATAAACCAAAGTCGACCATTTGCCTTCCCTACCACAGTTCTCGCAACTCGTTCCATTTCGTACCGCTTAGCAACTTTGCGTCCTAACCTTTAAACTGCTTGACTGTGTCAAGCGGGACACCAGCAATACTGTAACCGAAAATTACAGTTTTGTTCTTCCTACTCATCAGCATTTATTTACTTGTTTGCGCATTCAAAGCTATCTGCCATTCATCATATCGACTATATATTTTGTCCAAATCGTCATGCATCTTCCCACAGTCACTCAATTTCGACACCTTACGGTACACCACAGCATCAGCAGCAGACAATCGCAAATTGCTGCCCACCCTGTCCGTCACATTATTTATGTACATATGTAACACCAGTGGTACTATCACACTTCCCTGGGGCATTCCTGCCGATACCCAATGTCTCTGATGAACATTCACCGTCGAGGATAATATGTTGGGTTCTGTTACTTAATAAGTCTTCGACCCACTCACGTGTCTGTGAACTTATCCCATATATTGGTGCCTTCGTTAAGAGACTGCGATGGGGCACCGTGTCAAATGCTTTCCGGAAATCTAGAAATATGAAATCTGCATGTTGCACTTCATCCATAGTTTGTAGTATATCATGTGAGAAAAGGGCACGCACAGTTTCGCAAGAGCAATGCTTTCCGAAACCACGCTGATTCGTGGGCATCAGCTTTTCAGTCTCAAGAGTTTATATGTTCGAACTGAGAATTTGTTTGAGGATTCTGCAGAAAAGCGAAGTTGGGGATACTGATCTGTAATTTTGCAGGTCCGTTCTTTTACCTCTCATATACAGGGTGTTACAAAAAGGTACGGCCAAACTTTCAGGAAACATTCCTCACACACAAAGAAAGAAAATATGTTATGTGGACATATGTCCGGAAACGTTTACTTTCCATGTTAGAGCTCATTTTATTACTTCTCTTCATATCACATTAATCATGGAATGCAAACACACAGCAACAGAACGTACCAGCGTGACTTCAAACACGTTGTCACAGGAAATCTTCAAAATGTCCTCCGTTAGCGAGGATACATGCATCCACCATCCATCGCATGGAATCCCTGATGCGCTGATGCAGCCCTGGAGAATGGCGTATTGTATCACAGCCGTCCACCATACGAGCACGAAGAGTCTCTACATTTGGTACCGGGGTTGCCTAGACAAGAGCTTTCAAATGCCCCCATAAATGAAAGTCAAGAGGGTTGAGGTCATGAGAGCGTGGAGGCCATGGAATTGGTCCGCCTCTACCAATCCGTCGGTCACCGAATCTGTTGTTGAGAAGCGTACGAACACTTCGACTGAAATGTGCAGGAGCTCCATCGCGCATGAACCACATGTTGTGTCGCACTTGTAAAGGTACATGTTCTAGCAGCACAGTTAGAGTATCCCGTATGAAATCATGATAACGTGCTCCATTGAGTGTAGGTGGACGAAACTAAAATGAGCTCTAACATGAAAATTAAGCGTTTCCGGACACATGTCCACATAACATCTTTTCTTTATTTGTGTGTGAGAAATGTTTCCTAAACTTTGGCCGTACCTTTTTGTAACACCCTGTATACTGGAGTCAAATGTGCTTTTTTCCAGTCACTTGGTACTTTGTGCTGGGCGAGATATTCACGTTAAATGCAAGCTAAGTAAGGGGCAAACGCCGTAGAGTACTCTTTGTAAAACCGAATTGGGATTACATGAGGACCTGGCGATTTATTTGCCTTAAATCCATCAGTTGTTTCTCTGCACCAGGGATGTTTATTACTATGACTGTCCGATCGTCAAATGATGGTATGTTTCTACGATTCTCCTATGTGAAAGATTTCTTGACCGTGAAATTTAAAACTTTGGCTATCGTTTTGCTATCTTGAACTGCCACAGCAGACCGCTCAACAAGGGACTAAATGGATGCCTTACACACGCTTAACGAGTTTACATAGGACCGACAACAAATGTTTTCATGTCATTCGAAACCAACACTCCAACAATGACAAATCCAGAACTTCTTAAATACCAATCTGTAACTAACAAATTTATTGGTCCTTCTGAGCTCGTGGCAAGCAATTTGTAAAAACTAATTTAACTTGAAATACAAATACATTTTCTTAATGTTACTGTGGGATGCCATTAATACTTTCCTTTTTGTTTCACTTGTACTTTTGCGTTTATTTAACCTAAATTTCAGATGATAATTTACGAGGATTTGTGCAACAGAACAGGAAATAAATGTATTTACAGCGGAGACTGAATGCCGTTCATGGCAAGGAAGGAGTGGAATTAAACGGAGTGAGGTGGAGGGGAGGGGTAGAAATCGATACATATGAGCATGTGAAAGTGACGTTCTTTGTTGAACGGGGTGGAGTCGTTAAAAAGGAAGGGTGGGTATTCTGGAGGAAGTGGTGGGGATGGGGCGTCGAGAGTTGAGCAAATGAAGTGGTGTGTCGATTTGGAGAGTGTGGACAACATTTCGGTTTCTATGGGAGGGTATTTTGCCTATATTTGTAAGAGCAGGTGGATGGGCTGTTACAGTGTTTACGTTGTAATGTAAACTGCAATATAGGATATAGCGTGGTGGTTTGGAAGATGGACGCAATATTCCTCGTTTTGTTGAATGATGATTTTTCACTACAGTTGTAAAAGTAAGTGAATGGATAAGTGGCAGCCATTATATTGGAGTATGGCCAGCAAGTTAGAATAACGTTTAGAAAGAATTGGATATGTTTCGGGGTCTGCGGTATTTTTGGCAACGGAGTACTGTGGCTTGAAATCAGGAAGGTTTTACACTGTTTCTGCGTCTTAAATGTGGGCAGGTAGTCAAGAGGTTACTGGGACTCTAAAAATACACGGACAGGGTATGTGGGACTAGGGTTGTGGATGCAGAGAGCTTAACGTGTACGGATGGTGCGTGTTTATAAAGTCTGCGTTGGGGGCTAGAAGAATGTCTGTGTCGTTGATCTTCATGACGGTTAGAGGAAGTGTTCACAAGTCGCAGGTGTTAAACGCCTACTCTTGCCGCATCTGCCGGGAGCATTGTGAGGTGCTACAGAATGTGACGCGGTGACTTCACGTTTCGGGGCTGCCCCTAGCGGCAGGTGCTCGGAGCACGACGGGTCTTAAACCAGGCGTTCCCCGTAACGCCGCTACTCACGTCACAGCGCTGACGCCTGGTGCCGCGGTCTTCAAACCAACAGGCAATAAAACTGCAGCTTTTGCGCCTCTTCTGTAATGCTATCGCACACGAGCAAAACCTTCGAGTAAAAAGTTTGTCGAACCTGCATAAATAATACAATATGCTGCTAACGACGACCAGTAGTAGTCCATCATCCAGCTCTGTATGAAGGCCTCCTCCGGACTTATCTATGTATTACAGTTTTCAGCCAATTGAATGCATGTTTATTCCTACGAATTTTCTAATTTTTTTCAAGTCGTTGCGTCAGACTTTACTTAACCCTTAGAAACTACGAAAAACTTCTAAGATCCATGTACTTCTCATTACCTGACGACATGTCGTGGTGGTCTCTATGTTTCTATACAGTCAAAACAACAACATTCACACGAATCTGTATCATTATCCACTAGTTTATTCTCCTGTGTCACTCTATTTGTCCCACGATGAATTTGTCCATTGTACGGAGAGAAACCCCTTGACTATGAATGACACACAAAAACTAGCGTCTCATTGCGATAAGGGAAAGCTGGTTGCAGACACATGGGAAAATAACCTTTGAAAATACTACTTACTTCACCAAAAAGCACTCCAAGCAACTTTTACAGTCATGTTACTTTCTTTTACTGTTTAGCCACTCGTTGTGCTTTACTGCCGTAAATACGAGGACTCTTCCAGCGAGTTGCAGGATACATCTGTAACTGTGGTTGGGTTCAGATCTGCATTCCACCATACGAATGCATAGTTCTGTGTTAATACGCCAAATTTGTATAGTATTCAGTACGGCAAATTGTGATTTAGTGAACTGACGTGTTAGTCTGCGAAAGACTACGTGGTATGCTGTGCATACTTTATTCTTGGATGCATTTTAACCCAATGACCTTTTACCTCATTGTTCCTCTTTGCCTTTTATGAGGATTCTTCAAGACGTCCGCAAGATGTGGCTGAAATCGGTCCTTGTATAAAGGGGTAGCGATCTGAATATTACGATAAAAATTTCAGTATACTGCATGATTACCATGACAAATGGATAGGTAACGGAGAGACATTTTCGAACGCCTGCTGGAGTGGCCGGGCGGTTCTAGGCGCTTCAGTCTGGAACCACGCACCCTACGGTCGCAGGTTCCAATCCTGCCTTGGACATGGATGTGTGTGATGTCCTTAGGTTGGTTAGGTTTAAGTAGTTCTAAGTTCTAGGGGACTGATGACCTCCGATGTTAAGTCCCATAGTGGTCAGAGCCATTTGAACAGTTTCAAACCCTGGGCGGCCACGACGTTATCAATTAGATATCATCTAAAGGGCAATTAATATAAATTGGTGAAGCTTTCTCCGTTTTCAAGCTGCGTCATTTCGAATATAATCCTCGAACTGGAATAGGCAATATCCAGTGCCGATATTTTTATGTTATACACTCCTGGAAATTGAAATAAGAACACCATGAATTCATTGTCCCAGGAAGGGGAAACTTTATTGACACATTCCTGGGGTCAGATACATCACATGATCACACTGACAGAACCACAGGCACATAGACACAGGCAACAGAACATGCACAATTTCGGCACTAGTACAGTGTATATCCACCTTTCGCAGCAATGCAGGCTGCTATTCTCCCATGGAGACGATCGTAGAGATGCTGGATGTAGTCCTGTGGAACGGCTTGCCATGCCATTTCCACCTGGCGCCTCAGTAGGACCAGCGTTCGTGCTGGACGTGCAGACCGCGTGAGACGACGCTTCATCCAGTCCCAAACATGCTCAATGGGGGACAGATCCGGAGATCTTGCTGGCCAGGGTAGTTGACTTACACCTTCTAGAGCACGTTGGGTGGCACGGGATACATGCGGACGTGCATTGTCCTGTTGGAACAGCAAGTTCCCTTGCCGGTCTAGGAATGGTAGAACGATGGGTTCGATGACGGTTTGGATGTATCGTGCACTATTCAGTGTCCCCTCGACGATCACCAGTGGTGTACGGCCAGTGTAGGAGATCGCTCCCCACACCATGATGCCGGGTGTTGGCCCTGTGTGCCTCGGTCGTATGCAGTCCTGATTGTGGCGCTCACCTGCACGGCGCCAAACACGCATACGACCATCATTGGCACCAAGGCAGAAGCGACTCCCATCGCTGAAGACGACACGTCTCCATTCGTCCCTCCATTCACGCCTGTCGCGACACCACTGGAGGCGGGCTGCACGATGTTGGGGCGTGAGCGGAAGACGGCCTAACGGTGTGCGGGACCGTAGCCCAGCTTCATGGAGACGGTTGCGAATGGTCCTCGCCGATACCCCAGGAGCAACAGTGTCCCTAATTTGCTGGGAAGTGGCGGTGCGGTCCCCTAGGGCACTGCGTAGGATCCTACGGTCTTGGCGTGGATCCGTGCGTCGCTGCGGTCCGGTCCCAGGTCGACGGGCACGTGCACCATCCGCCGACCACTGGCGACAACATCGATGTACTGTGGAGACCTCACGCCCCACGTGTTGAGCAATTCGGCGGTACGTCCACCCGGCCTCCCGCATGCCCACTATACGCCCTCGCTCAAAGTCCGTCAACTGCACATACGGTTCACGTCCACGCTGTCGCGGCATGCTACCAGTGTTAAAGACTGCGATGGAGCTCCGTATGCCACGGCAAACTGGCTGACACTGACGGCGGCGGTGCACAAATGCTGCGCAGCTAGCGCCATTCGACGGCCAACACCGCGGTTCCTGGTGTGTCCGCTGTGCCGTGCGTGTGATCATTGCTTGTACAGCCCTCTCGCAGTGTCCGGAGCAAGTATGGTGGGTCTGACACACCGGTGTCAATGTGTTCTTTTTTCCATTTCCAGGAGTGTATAATTTTTATCAATTTTCGAAAAATATGTGAAGTTGTTCTTTTGAAATTGTTTTAGGGTATAATTTTACTTTCAGTGTATTAAGGACTAATTCTACTTTTTGAGCTTTCATCACGTCCAATCATTTTCTTTGACTATGTGAAGCAGGTACATGTGGCACTAAAAAATGGTTCAAATGGTTCTGAGCACTATGCGACTTAAGTTCTGAGGTCATCAGTCGCCTAGAACTTAGAACTAATTAAACCTAACTAACCTAAGGACATCTCACACATCCATGCCCGAGGCAGGATTCGAATCTGCGACCGTAGCGGTCGCTCGGCTCCAGACTGTAGCGCCTAGAACCGCACGGCCACTCCGGCCGGCCATGTGGCACAAAAGACGCACTCCAATTGCACTTGTGCTATTACTTTACATCGACGTTCTTCAGAACCTGTTGCTAAAATGATGAATATATATCTGAATGATAAGACAGGTCATTGTGGTGAGCGGAGACGTATGAGGGGAAACGTTGACATAACTGGCGCTCGGCACTACTATCAGAAACTGCAATTTTGACCCTACAACTGCTAGGTCACTGGCATTCGCAAAAATGAAAGAACAGGGAAATTGACATGAAGTGTTCCCGACAAATCCGATTTGTGACGAAATCGAACGATCGACCCATCAGACATCTTTGATTGTACCACTTACACGTAGTTACCACTGTTAGCAAAGTGGTTATCGCCAAGTGTAATCATGCATGGTTTTCCTTTCATTTCTTGCTCTAAGGGGGATAGGCAGGCTGCTAGCTTGTTGAGTTACAGAATATCTAATAATAAATTAGTAATTAAATATACAGCTCCCAAACTGGCGGTATATTTAAAATGTGCAGCCGATATTTTTATAGGCAGGAACGTCGATATTTTTGCCGTCGATATTGATAATTCGATGTTTCTTTCGGAGTATCAAGAGCCTATAATGATACCTTTTAGATATAGCTTTATCGAATTCCCGATATTTTTTAAAATGTCAACAGTCCTAGTACCGACACTGCCTCTTTCCCGCCAGCCACTGAGTTTTCTTGTGCCGGACGTTCCATTCGGACGACTGTGAACTCTACGCTTTACGGCATACACCACCATAAACATACTACTTGAAATAACGATCCCGCCCCCTCACCCAAGTCATAAGTTTGCCTCTGTCCTCCGCATTACCGGTAGCAGGAAGGGACGTGAGGGTTCTGTGGGAATAACAATATCGCCGACCAGCGAGAGAAACGAGGCAGACTCTCTCAGATAGTGTTAAAAGTCAGCTTTTTTATAGCTAATTCTGGCTTCTTTTTAATACCATTTAGTAAGCAAATGAGTGATTTAGCTGGGGTCCAGAAATATGGTTTTCATCACAATCATTTGTCTTTTTTCCTGGCTTTCTTTTTCTTTACTATAGAAAAGCATTAAAAACTTGATTAAAGGAAAATTATTTGATATATTAGAAAACTAAAACCCGCCTCGATTGCGAAAAAATCACCTAGTGTTAAGTGTTAACCCAGGTTTCGGCGTAGGTAACTACACCTTCTTCAGAACAACAATAAAACCCACAAGTGCCTAAGAAGACCTTTGTCAATGATTAAAAGAACACCATAGATTTACATTTATAAACGAAAAAGAAAAGGAAAACACAAACAGTACATATGTACAAAGTTAAAACCACTACTTAACTTAATGGTGTACGCTCCACCTCACACCGGCCTATGTTCGATGGACCATGACACGCCATAAATATATAGCTATGGTGTTCTTTTAATCATTGACAAATGTCTTCTTAGGCACTTGTGGGTTTTATTGTTGTTGTGAAGAAGGTGTAGTTATCTACGCCGAAACCTGGGTTAACACTTAACACTAGGTGCTTTTTTCACAATCGAGGCGGGTTTTTAGTTTTTTAATATAGTAACCAACGATTGCTGACGCGCTGCGATGTTGAAAGTTTCTAAAATTATTTGAATTGATGTAAGATTTCAAAATACTTTTTGTTATCCCACGAAAAAGTATTATTAGATTGAATTTAAAAGCACGAAAAAAAAACAAGGGAAATTTGTGTCGGTGTGCATTCTAGAGTCGTCAAAATACGCAAACAGAAGGACAAAAACGTAACTACAGAATATAAACATTTTAAAGCGTTATCGGAAACGTTGTTGCAGCTTAGCTGACATCACTACCACAACTTTACACTGGGAAGCTATTCTAAGCAAAGCAGACTTTCATTTATGCTTGGTGAGTCAGAAGTGGTACGCTTCACAGTTGCAATAAACAATGTTCCAGGGACAGGACTGAGGAGAGGAACAGCGAACTTCTACTCAGTGCAGTAGTTTACGAAGGTGTCAACCTCACTGCAGGGCACAGAGGATTTGTATGAAGCAATACTAAATATAGATTTCACGGACAAAAGTTAATGCTTAAATTATAGTGTATAATGTTGCGTATCACCCGTTTTGAACTTTTAAAAATGAATGTCTATTGTTTCCATATTGTTATGAATATGTAATTCAAATAATATTATATTTTCACGGTTTATTATTTGTGTTATTGTAATGTCGAGGAGATTCCGAACTAAGAAAATAAGTATAAATTAATTCTTGTTTCTGCCTATCTGAAGATCGATGTGGCCATTGTAGGTGAGAAAGTTTATTGTCATTATGTATTCTGACGTTTAAGAGTAGCCGCTGACTTCATTATTTAGAAAACGTAACGCAGTACAATTATTCCCAAAATAAAACTGCACGATAGTATCCATTCTTTTACTACATCTTTCCGGTTGATTTTTGTAGACACATTTAGCTTAATTCGTTTTGGAGAGTTGGAAACACTGCTCTCAGACTAAGCAGTTCGGTCTGTGACTTTGAAGCGTACTGTTGGATGTGGATGTATGTATCTTGTCGCGCATAATGAAGAGCCTTTATACCCCGTATCTTTGGTAAGCTTTATTATCTGGTACTATTACGAACCGGTGCTCCACACTTTGATTGTAATAAATTCATGGATTCCCTACATAAGGGTACTCACTGCAAAAAAAACTTGCAGACAGAAGTTCAGAACTGAATTGGCTCATACTCTTTCCAAGTTTAGTCCTGGAATAAAAAAACTATCTAAGCCAGCTAGCACAGATCCAATAGAGATCAAATAGCTTAAATGGATCATCGTTACCTCGAAAGGATATAAGATTAGACGCCTTTAACCACTGACCTGTGTGGAATGAGAACAACGTGCAAAGCGCCCAATTGCAAAGGCTATGTATGAGAAGGCTGTGTATGAAAAGGCTATGTATGAGAAGCGGGAGGTAAACTTAGATTTAAATAAAGACATAAGCTGCTTTCTTGGGTTTCACAGTATCAAAAACACATGCCATCCACCCATTGTCGATAATATCATTAATTATTTGCAACTGTTGCTCATTTGGTGTTTAAAACTACGCTTCTTACTTAACAAACGTTTGTTAATAACATAAATTTCACACGGTTTTGCATAAGTGCAAATTGTCACGTATGAGTGAATATGTTATGTTTCACACAGTTTTGTGCAAATGCGAAGTGTAAAGAAATATGTTCATCCATAATAAAGATCATATTATTTTTTCGACATTTTTCTAGACATTCATGAACAGTTTCAAATACAGGAACAAGCACATTAGTGTTCTACAAAAAGTGCGGAATGAATGTGTAAAGCATCACGAGCTATTTAAAAGAAGACATCCGCTAGTAATGTTGGGAAATCGTTGTTGGAAATGTTAGTGGCAATGGAAGATTGAGTCGAATTTGCATTCGGATAGCTTACTGAATGAATATAAGCAGGCTATCCGACTTGGAGAAACAGTAGGATACAAATTTTCAATGGTCACTACATGTTCATTACACTGTAGGTTCAGACGCCCGATTGCTAAGTACAAATATTACTTCATATCAGTACAACTTCATTGCTTTCATTCCTATCAGTTAATTCGTTTAATTTAAATGCATTTCACTCATTTGAAAATCATGTGATTTGAATCAAAGAAAGCAAACGTCTGGATTTAGAAGTGGGTGTAGCAAAATGGATCATTTGTCAGTGAATGTTAAGTACAGCAATGAGTGAGACTGTAATGTTAACAGATTTTGCAAAAGGTTTTCATTCACTTTCAACTAAATCAATAGCAAGAGACCTTCAGTAATATATCACTCATTCTATCTAATCAGTATTTAAAGTTAAAAATTCGTTGATTTTGAGGAATGAAATAAAGCCGTGTTTGTTTAACGAAGATAATGAAAAACATACATGATGTATCATAAATACTTTCACAGCCTTTAGAGGATGATTGCTCTCACCAAAACTAGGATAACTGCCCTTACAAATTTATACCAAAATATTTCAATTCACAAACGTACAGAAATATTTGCAATGTTGTACACTTCGTTCCGCACACTCGCGCACTGTTGGAGGTCTATACCCTTTCAGACAGAGGTAAACGTTGTCGAATGGTACGATGAAGACAACTGTCGAAACTTCGACGATTTTATTCGAAATGACTTGAAAAC
Source organism: Schistocerca serialis cubense (assembly GCF_023864345.2). Taxonomy (NCBI): domain Eukaryota; kingdom Metazoa; phylum Arthropoda; class Insecta; order Orthoptera; family Acrididae; genus Schistocerca; species Schistocerca serialis. The sequence goes on along the minus strand of NC_064639.1, from coordinate 780,304,707 downwards.
GGAGAAAATTATACCAATTTATCTTAGTTGAACCATAGATGATAATCAAATCGACAACGTCCTGGTCGTCCGGGCTGTGAAACTGGTTCTCCCCTACTTAACCATTTATCATGCAAAACATTCAATATATCGAACATTTTGTAGTGATATTCAGATCGCTACCCCTTTATACAAGAACAGGTTTCGACCGTATCTTGCGGGCGTCTTGAAGTATCGTGATAAAAGACAAAGAGGGACAGTGAGAAAAAAGGTCAGTGGGTTGCAGTACATCCTAGAATAAAGCATGCACAACATACCACGTGGTCTTTCGCAGACTAACACGTTATTAACTAAATCACAATTTGCCGTACTGAATACTGACCAAATTTGGCGTATTGACACAGGACTATGCATCCTTACGCTCTAACGCAGATTTGAAAGCAACCACAGTTTCAGATGCATCTGGCAATTCGCTGAAAACGTCCTTGTATTTAGAGCAGTAAAGCACAACGAGTGGCTAAACAGTAAATGAAAGAAACATAACTGTAAAAGGGGTTTGGAGTACTTTCTGCTGAAGTAAATAGTGCTTTCAAAGGCTATTTTCCCATGTGCCTGCAACCAGCTTTGGCTTATCTCAATGAGACGCGAATTCGTAATGCCGAAGTCATTCAGAATCTAAGGGCTTCTGTCTGTACAATGGGCAAATCCATCATGGGACAAATAGGGTGACACAAGGAAACAAACATGTAGTCAGGTAATGAAAATTACGTGGATCTTAGAAATTAAAATAGATTCTAAGAGTTAACCAAAGTCTGACGCAACGACCTGACCAAACTGGAAAACGCTTAGGAGTAGTATGGAATCGTTTGGCAGCAAAGTGTAATACATGGAGAAGTCGGGAGGAGGCCTCCATAGAGAAATGGATAATGGTCTACTACTGATCGTCGTTAGGTGCATATTGTGTTATTTCTGCGGGTTCGACGAACTTTTTGCTCGAAGGTATTCCTCGTGTGCAGTAGCATTACAGCCAAGGCGCAAAAGCTGCAGCGTTATTGCCGGTTGGTTTGAAGACCGAGGCAACAGGCGTCAGCGCTGTGACGTAAGCAGCGGCGTTACGGGGAACGCCTGGTTTAAGACCTGCCTGGCTGCGAGCACCTGCCACCAGGGGCAGCCCCGAAACGTGAAGTCACGCGTCACATTCTACCGGCAAGAGGTACCGCCTCGAAACGCTCCCTCCAGATCAGGCAAGTGTAGGCGTTTGTTATCGGTGACAGATGAACACTTTCTCTAACCGACATGAAGATCAAGGACACAGACATTCTTCTAGCCTTCGCTGCAGACTTTACATACACAGCTCCACATTCGATCCGAACAACATCTCTAGTCCCACATACTTTGTCCGTGTCTTTTCAAAGTCCCAATAGCATTTTGACTACCTGTCCACGTTTACCAACGCAGAAACAATTTACAACCTCCTTGATCTCAAGCCAGAGTACTCCATTTTCAAAAGTATCTCAACTCAACGACCACCTACCTCACGAACGAGGCAACCTGACTACTGTCCCCGAAACAAATCCAATCCCTTTTAAAACCATATCCTAACTCTCCATACTCGGGTATAATGGCTGTCACTTATACCATTCTCCTATTTATACAAATGTAGTGAAAAATCATCATCCAGCAAAACATGAAATGTTGTCTTCACTTTTCAAACCACCACGCAAAATCCTATCCCGCAACCTACGTAAAGACTGTAATAGCTCATACACATACTCCTACAAATACAGGCAAAATACCTCAGTTAAAAACCGAAATTTTGTCTACACGTTCCAAATCGACACACCATTTCATCTGCTCAACTCACTATGTCCCATTTCCACCACTGTCCTCCAAAACACCCATCTTTTTTTTAGCGACTTCATACTCTTCAACAAAGAACGTCACTGTCACATTCTGGTATATCGATTTTATCCTTCCCCTCCGCCTCACCTCGTTAGTCCCAATCCGTCGTGGCCATGAACAGCATCTCCAACAGCTAATGCAGTCATTCTCCGCCGCAAACACACTCACATCCTGTAGTGTTGCACAAATTCTCGTAAATTATCACATGAAATTTTGCCTTTATTCCACCTGGTACTTAATCTGCTGATATTTAGGTTAAATTTGCGTAAATGTACAACAAGTGACACAAAAACAGACGTATTATTGGTACCAGATAGTAACACGCAGGAAATATGCTTATATTAAATTGATGTGTTATGAAATTATGGTTTCTACATATTTATTGCAACGACCTCAGCAACACCAATAAGTTTATTAATTACCTAATGGTATTTATGAAATACTGGATTTATCATTGTTAGAGTATTGCTGTCGAACGACATGACAAAATCTGTGTGTTGGTCCTATGTAAAAGCGTTAAGTCCGTTGTTGAACGGTCCGTTGTGGCAATTGAAGATGACAAAACGGTAGCCAGAGTTTTAAATTTCACGTTCAAGAAATCGTTAACACAGGAGAATCGAACAAACATACCGCCGTTTAACTATCGGCCAGACTCAGATAAGGACAACTCAGTAACAAGCATCCCTGGTGCAGAGAAATAACTGAAAGATTTGAAAGCAAATAAATCAGGAGGTCCGAATGGAATCCCAGTTCGACTTTAGAAATACTCTACTGTATTCGCCCTTATCTTGCTTACATTTATCGTTAATCTCTCGCCCAGCACAAAGTCCCAAGCGACTGGCAAAAAACACAGGTGACTCCAGTATGTAGGAAAGGTACAGGAACAGACCCGCAAAATTACAGACCAATATCCCTAACTTAGGTTTGCTGCAGAATCCTTGAACATATCCTCAGTTCGAATATAATAAACTATTGAGACCGAGAAGCTCATGTCTACGAATCAGTATGGTTTTAGAAAGCATCGCTCGTGCGAAATTCAGCTTGCCCTTTTCTCACATGACATACTGCGAACTATGGATGAAGGGCTACAAGCAGATTCCATATTCCTAGTCTCGCGTCCGTCGGCCGTCGTAATTTAATATATTATTATTGTTATTATTATTTTTTGATTGTTGCCGACTTACGTGGCGGGCCTTCATAAAAATGATATTTAAGTTGAACAATGTAATAAACTTTTCATATAAATTTCCTCGGCTAGTCAGTTGACGTTAAAGCAAAAGATCTTTAGTTATTAATTACAATTGCGGCCCACACACGCGCGAGAGTATTTTCTTACCTCCGTTAACCATTGTATTGTAGTCAGAGTCCTGGCTCTGGGTCTCGGCTATGCTACTGAAAATAAGAATCTTAAAGCTAAGTATTTCTGCAACTTCGTGCGGCTGTGGAGAAAAATTAATATTATGCTAATAGCGGGCGAGTTTTCCGCTTCCGCTAATTTTTCATAAGTTAATATCGCCACGTAATGGCGTCGTTGGCTGCATCGGCCGCTGCGATTGTTGAGCTGTAAATTACTTGAATGCAGGTTAATTCAAGGAAGGCGGACATGAAATCGGGATCACCTCTTACAAATTAAAAGTGCACAATAAATTTAAATCAGTATATTATATGCTTAACTCATACAAATATGCTTACATTCGTCAGCACACGCAAGATTCCCTCTAGACACATTCAAGACAAAAGAAGAAGTAAGGTCGACTAAAAAATTAACAAAAGAGTGTAACTGGGCTTCTCTTTAGATCATTCTGTCATAAATTATTTCTTTGCAATCTAAACCTACACAGAGAAATTATTATTTTACGGCTACATGAAAAAAAAAATCTCTTACAAATTATGAATGTCTTCTTTATAAATATTGTCTTTTCGTAATATGGCACTGGGGACGCTATATTGCCCCCCGAAATGTTTATGTCATAAAAAATGTTCGTGTTTTTGACATAAATATTTCCTCTTTCATGTCCACCGTGTCCACACGCAGAGTTTTCTTTCATAGTCTATATATGTCACATCGTATGTTGTAATTACTGAGGTGTGTTGCACACAAAGTGTAATACAGATGAAGTTATCTACATAACAATATAATATACAATTGGTTACGTATGCAGTCATGTACAAAAGGACATAGAATACAACTAGTTTTATTTTGGTTGCTTCTTCTTAGGGTTGCAACTTTTGCAGTGTCCAAAGGTATACAATCACGAGTTAGTCCATAAACTTGAAGTCCCAGGGGTGGCAACTGTTCGCTCCCCATTTGGCGCGGCCGTAGGGAAACCTGGGGAAAACCTCGGCGGAGCGACAGACTAACTGCTTTGGTCACTTTCACTTAATTGTTTCTGGAATGTCATTGGAGTACAGGATGTGCATACAAATATTTTTGTTGCACTATGCAAAAAATGAGGTCATTAAAACAATTGATTGCGGTGTCGTTGATGATCTACGCCGCGACGTTTGGCTCGCGACGGCGTCGGTTGGTGTGTTCGGTGCTCGGCGTTCGCGGCGGCTGCGGAGAGGTCAACGCCCGCTCGACGCCAGCGTGTGTCTCGCCGTCGCGGAACGTCAGAATCAGCTGATCGGCTGCAACGTTGGCGATGCGCTTCTGTCTCGGCCGGGCGTGGCGGAGTGGGATGATATCCGCCCCCCGCTCTTGTTGGCAGGAGTCAGCTCTGCTACGCATCTCCGACGTAGTACATGAAACACACACACAACCAACGTAATATTTGTTTCCCGCTGCAGATGGTTACGCTAGTGGGAAAAGAGCATTTATTAGTGCGGCAGTTGTTGTTAAGTTTTCGCCAGTTTCCGAGTGTCAAGCTAGCACTGTCTTGCAGAAAACATGACATGGACCTTCTCCCGTGAATGCAGTTTTGATGCAATACTATTTCCATTACAACGTCAGTTTTTGTCTTGACAAAATTGTTTTCGCCGCACTCGCAGGCACTGGTGAGTGTCCCAATACGAGCTTAGCACAAACATTCGCCGTTTCTGCGGTCGCTGTTTTGCAACAGTCCACGCATCGTATTCCAATTTCGCATTATTGTGCTCACTGAAACTACAGTCTGTCCCAAAAATATTGACTGTGGGTTCACTTCACGTTAATAGTTCACATTTATAGTCAAATTCACAGTTTTTCGTGCGTAATATTGGCGTTTGGCGTCCTCACCGCTGTTGAACGTTCAATACTAGCACTTCACTGTCCATATCACAGTTTCACCTTCACAGTTTTTCACACTGCTTAAAGTAACTGTTTCGATTAGTTCACAAACACTAATGTATTTCATTCAGTCTGAACTGGATTTTGGCTAGTGCTGGATTTTACCAGTCTCTCGCACTAATTATCTCTTTTTATTTTCCACTTAGAGTCGTACTTGCCTTCAGATTTTTTGACTATACAATTGTATTTCCGTCTCATCTGAGGTAAGTCCCCATGTCATGTCTGCCCACTCATTGCGTACTTGCTCTCCAGAGCCAGGCTCGACTTTACAAAACCTTGCCTCTCGCATTATTGTACACATTTTATAATCTAGGCCTAGCGTGCAAGTTCCTAGATTAATGTTAGATTTGTGACTTTTGTTTGCACTACAAATTCGTGCAAATCTCTGCCTCAGCAGATGGCAATATATTCTAACAATGCTTAGCGGTAGTCGCGTTTATTGATTTGCTTTGTACCTTGTCCACAACACGTGAGGTACCTTGGGTGATGTACACCCTGCACTCACATTGTTAAGTAAATTATGATTGAGCATATTTCAAGATCGGTATAGACATAAATACATAGAACAACATATACACTATAATATTAAATTTTCATAAGTTTCATTACTACTACAGTTCAAAAATATTCATGACACACTAATGAAAAATTCTTTCATCATTACATGCTATTGAATTTTTTAAAAATATTTTTAAAGCATTTTTCAACATGAAATTTTTAACATATTCTTAAACCTACGTTCATTTTTTTCTTCAAAATGCAATTGCTTAAAAATACTATTATTCCTTAACATCTACAAAATTGAATCGCACTAATCTTGTGTGCCTCATTGTCTTTAAATATTACACTAAAATCGGAACATTTACACACAGAAAAAATACGCTATAAACTTAACCTACTACACACAAATGTAAACGTTGCTCTACTGAGCGAACTTCTTTAAGTCTTTGTAAGTATTTTTTCTTATTTCCTTGGTAACTGCCTCCTTATTTGACCACGGAATGGTGTAGTTTGCGTGACAGAAAGTATCGTGAGGTACCACTTCGATGTTATACGTGTAGCCCTCGATAACACCGGGTTTTTCCGAAAACACATTCTCATAATCTGTAAGTAGCTGAGTCAATTCGTTTTGTTGTGCTTCAGTCAAATGTTCTGACTCCCTAACATTCATGGCTATCAGTTTCCTTTTTTCCTCTCTGTCTTCAGTAATAAACTTCTTATAACATGCTTGTCTTGTACTTAAGTCAGAATATAAATTCATTACCTGTATTCCTTCGAATCTCGTTTGAAAGCTCCGGCAATATTTACCGTGCACTTCCCGTGTCCTCAACAACGGCAAAATTACACGTCTATCCTCATTCATAAGGCTTACTTCCCCGCACAAGAGGTCGATTTTTGCGTCCCTCTGGCGTAAAAATTCCATCCCCAGGATGCAAGCAACACCTAATCCCTTAACTACTAGGAACGAGCTTTTCATTGCTTCATTTCCTACCGTAAACTCGACTTGCACCTGGTGCTTTATGATATGAGATTGTGCACCTATTGCACCTGTAACACGACAATTCTTCACTGGCAATACTGGTATTCTATTATTTTGACTCAAGTACTTGTAAAAAATTTGCGCTCATGACATTGGTTGACGCACCGGTATCGACTATTATGTGTATTGGTGCTCCGTACATATCTGCTTGCAATATAGCCTGCACAACACTTTTGTCGGTTCGGTTACATTTCAGCGGTATGTCTACAAGTTCCTTTTCTATTTTTGTTCCTTCATTGTATCTCAGCATACAGAGTTTATGGCTGTCATCTGTGAATGTGCCCTCACTACACCATCCTGCAGCCAACAACGGAGAGCGTATTGTGGCTGTCTTTAGTTTAACGGATGAGCATTAGTGGGTTGACAGTTGTCTGTCACTTCCACTAACCTCACATTGTGGTTCTGGTTGTTGTTGTTGCTACTGTTGGGTTGGCCGCCCTGCCTCCCCGATGGTGTATTTTGATATTGTGTATGGCTCTGGTTTTGCGGTGGTCGGTTGTAACTTCCTGACATGTTCTGTGATGGACCTGGGTTGGCGTTCCATTGTGGCGCTGTGTTTTGTTGCCACTGTGGTGTCGGTTCGTTACGACCACGCCACTGGTTTCGGTTGTTCCGCCATTGCGGATTGCCGTTACCATTATATCCATTACTCATGCGTCCATCATGATGTCTCTTTCGATTTTCACGATTATAATCGTTGCCGTTATAACCATTGCCATTGTTTGTGCCTTGATTCTGTTGCCGGTGCTCTTGCCTATTCCCGTTACCATTTGGTACTAAGTTACTACCGTTACTGTGGCTGCTATTGTAATCGGCTTTGTGTTGATTATAGCCTGCATGGTTCCACTTGTTTTCGGTTTTCATATCTTCGATCAATAGGTCAACAGAATCCACTATTTCCATGAATTGTTCTATATCGTATTCCGGCACATTGATGAAATATCTTTTAATTTCACTGGGCAACTTCATTTTTAATAATCTGATTATGTCACGATCGGACATTGGCTCGTCCCAGTACCTGGTTTTGTTTATATACTTTTCGAAATATTTGCGTAACGTTCCCATCTTAGGATTGTACATTTCTGGACTGTACAACTCCTTTCGTAGTCTTTCTTGGACGCTATCGGACCAGAATTTTTGCAAGAATGCACCTTCAAACTGTTGCATCGTTAGACATTTTTCGGACACGTCGGTGGCCCACAGTGCCGCGTCACCTTGAATAAAGGAGACCACGAACTGTATTCTTTGTCTTTCCGTCCATGTCCTGGGAAACACATTCCTGAAGCTCTTAATAAATACAACAGGGTGGACATTTCGTTTTTCGCTATTGAAGGGTTGGAATGTCCTGTGTTTTATTACATTGTCCTCTTTTTTGCACATCTGATTGCTACATTCTGGGACATTCATCACTTCGTGATGTACGCTGCACGGTATCGCATGTTGTTCGTGCTCATAATTCGCATTAGGTTGCGGTTGCCCACTCGCACCCTGGCTACCGTCAGCGTTATTATAGTAATCAGTACGCGGAGTCGGATTCATGATCTGTCCGCCACTGTTTACATTGCTTTCCAACGCAGACAGTCTCCGCGCGACCTCCTGTTGCCAATTTGGCAACTCCGCAGTCACACGGGACTTAATCTGTGTTAATTCGGCATGTAGTGCGGCAGCGCTAGCGTCAGTATTTACACTCGCGGCCGCAGTCGCTTGTTCTACGGCTGTTTTTACATCGCTTTCAATCTTTGCAGATATCTCGCGATCCTTTACTTCTAGCCATTCATTTAATTCTTTTTCTACTTTTTGAGCTTGCACTTCCAAATATGCGTCAATACTTTTCCGTGCATCTATCTCCACATTATCCACGCGGTTGGTTAAAGTCTGGACATTGTCTTCAAGCCTAGCCTGCGATATCTGTAATTTTTGCATATCTCCGGCTAAGCTTTGCACAAGATCGGGGATCTCTTTGCACGCATCCCGCATCTCGGCAAGTTCGCTTTGGATCCTATCTAGTTTCGCTTCATTGCGCTGCTCTTGCTCACGTAGCATCTGAGCCAGTTTCTGATCTCTTTCCCTATCTCTTTCTTCTAACCTGCGCAGAAATTCTGCAAATGGGTCTGCAATCGGTGAGCATACTGGTGCCCCGCTTAATCTAGCACTCGATTGGCCCCCCTGCCCAGGCAGTGGAGTTGTTACTCTATTCCCATTCTGCTGTGGAGCGTCATTCACCGTCCACAGATCCTCGCCCCCCGCTCCGGAAATTATGTTATCCGAGGCGGTGGCTTGGGATTCGTTTACGTATTGCAAATGATCCTCACTTTCCATATTAACAGAATTTTGTTCTTCTGGTACGGATGCTTTAGGTTGTCCTATCTTACCCATACTAAATTCACTTTAAGCCACTGACGAATCTTTAACACTGATACACACACGATTAATTATCCCCTCCAAAAATAAACACATAAATACACAAAACGAATAATTATCCCTCCAAAAATAAACACATAAATACACAAAACACCGAAGGTATCTCATGTGCACATGTGTTCGATATTCCGCACAGAGCTACACAGGATGCTTGCACAATAGGCCTTACCTTACTTATTTTTCTTTCTCGCAATCCTTTTTCTTTTCTACACTTTTTCCTCTCCAGATCTCCTCAGGGTGTGGTTTTGTTGTTGTACATGTAAAAGAATTCATACAAGCATTAATATTTTACAACAATTAGACACATACATAATTACATTCATTACAATAGAATCATATTAATCGGGCCCCAAAGTTGCGGCGCCAATCTCGCGTCCGTCGGCCGTCGTAATTTAATATATTATTATTGTTATTATTATTTTTTGATTGTTGCCGACTTACGTGGCGGGCCTTCATAAAAATGATATTTAAGTTGAACAATGTAATAAACTTTTCATATAAATTTCCTCGGCTAGTCAGTTGACGTTAAAGCAAAAGATCTTTAGTTATTAATTACAATTACGGCCCACACACGCGCGAGAGTATTTTCTTACCTCCGTTAACCATTGTATTGCAGTCAGAGTCCTGGCTCTGGGTCTCGGCTATGCTACTGAAAATAAGAATCTTAAAGCTAAGTATTTCTGCAACTTCGTGCGGCTGTGGAGAAAAATTAATATTATGCTAATAGCGGGCGAGTTTTCCGCTTCCGCTAATTTTTCATAAGTTAATATCGCCACGTAATGGCGTCGTTGGCTGCATCGGCCGCTGCGATTGTTGAGCTGTAAATTACTTGAATGCAGGTTAATTCAAGGAAGGCGGACATGAAATCGGGATCACCTCTTACAAATTAAAAGTGCACAATAAATTTAAATCAGTATATTATATGCTTAACTCATACAAATATGCTTACATTCGTCAGCACACGCAAGATTCCCTCTAGACACATTCAAGACAAAAGAAGAAGTAAGGTCGACTAAAAAATTAACAAAAGAGTGTAACTGGGCTTCTCTTTAGATCATTCTGTCATAAATTATTTCTTTGCAATCTAAACCTACACAGAGAAATTATTATTTTACGGCTACATGAAAAAAAAAAAATCTCTTACAAATTATGAATGTCTTCTTTATAAATATTGTCTTTTCGTAATATGGCACTGGGGACGCTATACTAGATTTCCGGAAAGCATTTAACATGGTGCCCTTTGCAAACAGTTGACGAAGGTATGTACAGGGTGTTTCAAAAATGACCGGTATATTTGAAACGGCAATAAAAACTAAACGAGCAGCGATAGAAATACACCGTTTGTTGCAATATGCTTGGGACAACAGTACATTTTCAGGCGGACAAACTTTCGAAATTACAGTAGTTACAATTTTCAACAACAGATGGCGCTGCAAGTGATGTGAAAGATATAGAAGACAATGCAGTCTGTGGGTGCGCCATTCTGTACGTCGTCTTTCTGCTGTAAGCGTGTGCTGTTCACAACGTGCAAGTGTGCTGTAGACAACATGGTTTATTCCTTAGAACAGAGGACTTTTCTGGTGTTGGAATTCCACCGCCTAGAACACAGTGTTGTTGCAACAAGATGAAGTTTTCAACGGAGGTTTAATGTAACCAAAGGACCGAAAAGCGATACAATAAAGGATCTGTTTGAAAAATTTCAATGGACTGGGAACGTGACGGATGAACGTGCTGGAAAGGTAGGGCGACCGCGTACGGCAACCACAGAGGGCAACGCGCAGCTAGTGCAGCAGGTGATCCAACAGCGGCCTCGGGTTTCCGTTCGCCGTGTTGCAGCTGCGGTCCAAGTGACGCCAACGTCCACGTATCGTCTCATGCGCCAGAGTTTACACCTCTATCCATACAAAATTCAAATGCGGCAACCCCTCAGCGCCGCTACCATTGCTGCACGAGAGACATTCGCTAACGATATAGTGCACAGGATTGATGACGGCGATATGCATGTGGGCAGCATTTGGTTTACTGACGAAGCTTATTTTTACCTGGACGGCTTCGTCAATAAACAGAACTGGCGCATATGGGGAACCGAAAAGCCCCATGTTGCAGTCCCATCATCCCTGCATCCTCAAAAAGTACTGGTCTGGGCCGCCATTGCTTCCAAAGGAATCATTGGCCCATTTTTCAGATCCGAAACGATTACTGCATCACGCTATATGGACATTCTTCGTGAATTTGTGGCGGTACAAACTGCCTTAGACAACACTGCGAACACCTCGTGGTTTATGCAAGATGGTGCCTGCCCACATCGCACGGCCGACGTGTTTAATTTCCTGAATGAATATTTCGATGATCGTGTGATTGCTTTGGGCTATCCGAAACATACAGGAGGCGGCGTGGATTGGCCTCCCTATTCGCCAGACATGAACCCCTGTGACTTCTTTCTGTGGGGACACTTGAAAGACCAGGTGTACCGCCAGAATCCAGAAACAATTGAACAGCTGAAGCAGTACATCTCATCTGCATGTGAAGCCATTCCGCCAGACACATTGTCAAAGGTTTCGGGTAATTTCATTCAGAGACTACGCCATATTATTGCTACGCATGGTGGATATGTGGAAAATATCGTACTATAGAGTTTCCCAGACCGCAGCGCCATCTGTTGTTGAAAATTGTAACTACTGTAATTTCGAAAGTTTGCCTGCCTGAAAATGTACTGTTGTCCCAAGCATATTGCAACAAACGGTGTATTTCTATCGCTGCTCGTTTAGTTTTTATTGCCGTTTCAAATATACCGGTCATTTTTGAAACACCCTGTATATACGGAATAAGTTCACAGATACCTTAGTGTATGTAGTACACGACTGAAACAACTAAAAATTATCATGCGAGTGTTGTTGTTACAAACAGCTGCGTAACAGAGTGCAATCTAAATATGTCTCACAGCGATTTCTGAGCCAAAGCCAGTTTTTTTTTTCTTTGCCGGCCGAAGTGGCCGTGCTGTTACAGGCGCTGCAGACTGGAACCGCAAGACCGCTACGGTCGCAGGTTCGAGTCCTGCCTCGGGCATGGATGTTTGTGATGTCCTTAGGTTAGTTAGGTTTAACTAGTTCTAAGTTCTAGGGGATTAATGACCTCAGCAGTTGAGTCCCATAGTGCTCAGAGCCATTTGAACCATTTTTGAACCAGTTTTCTTTAAATAAACTAACAGGATAAATTTAAACAGTATATTGCTGTTGGTTTCGTTTGAGTTTTGGATGTCTTATCCCGACAACACGCTATGCCAATCGTAACGGCAGTTCGTTACCTTCAAAATGAACTGATCCTGAAGGTAATTGATTTACTACACGATCCTTAAGAATAATCTTCATGTTAAAAAAAAGGTATGCGCTATATATTATTTTATTATGACACTTTTTATGTGACAAATATGTTTTGGTGGCAACATTCTTTCTGTGGGAAAGTCGGCTAATGGGTGGTGACATGAGCTTGTTTGTTTGAAACATTAACCTTGGAGATATTTAAGATCCCTGCTCGGTAAGTTGCTTTCAGGAAAAAATCGCAGGTCGCAGGGATCTAAGCTTCACATGCTAACGCTCGGCATTTCTCCAGGGATAGTGTATGCTGTGAAGTTAACGCAAGCCGGGTACAGAGGTAACTCTTTTTTCCTGGGAGCTAAAAGAATGCTTATTGGTGGTCTATGAAAACAAATTAAGGGGACCAACATTTTTTGAACTGGGAACTCTCCGTGAGCTCTCAGAACGAGTGAGTCGTGTTCTGACAGTCCTGTCGGTGTGTAGGCTTAAATTCTCCAGTGGTTCTTCCCAGAACAAACAATTTTTAGCCGGCCGAAGTGGCCGTGCGGTTAAAAGCGCTGCAGTCTGGAACCGCAAGACCGCTACGTTCGCAGGTTCGAATCCTGCCTCGGGCATGGATGTTTGTGATGTCCTTAGGTTAGTTAGGCTTAAGTAGTTCTAAGTTCTAGGGGACTGATGACCTCAGCAGTTGAGTCCCATAGTGCTCAGGGCCATTTTTGAACAATTTTTAATAAGAATGTTGTCGTTACATGTGTACCGAACCTGAGGAAATAACTTTTGAGAGGAAAGCTGTCATTGCATGCATGCCGAGGCTGCTCTCACCATCAGAACTGTCCGTGCTCACTGCTAGTAGGAAGTCTTGTTATAGTGGAAGTGAACACACTCCGTACTCCGCGATCGCAGAGTAGACGCCTTTATTGTTCAAAGATGACCGGTTGCAGTAGTCTTATGCTGCCATTACCTGATCTTATGGAACTTGCTGTAAAAGTTCTATGTTACATTGCATGAAGCCAAAGCATGGCAATTTTATAACAAGTCGGCACTCAGTGGACTCCCAGTTGCGGCATCGGTGTGCAAGTTACAGCCTCCGTCGCCGATGAACTGCAGTCAGTCCTCCCGCGGTCAGAAAAATGGTACCGAATCATTGTACCGTCCATTATTCCTCCATGATTGGTGTTTTTATGGCTTCCACGTTAATTAAAATTACAATAAAGGTAAATTTGGCAACGGAGGGTTTCGTGTAGGAGACCTCTTCCGAACAGCACGTTGCAAGGCATCCCAGATATGCTCAATAATGTTCATGTCTCTGGAGTTTGGTGGCCAATGAAGGTGTTTAAACTCAGCAGAATGTTGCTGGAGCCACTCTGTAGCAATTCTGGACGTGTGGGTTGTCACATTTTCCTTGCTGGAATTGCCCACGCCTGTCGAAATGCACAACGGACATGAATGGATGAATGGATGCAGGTGATCAGACAGGATGCTACTTTATGTGTCACATGTCAGAGCCGTATCTAGACGTATCAGGGGTCCCACATCTCTCCAACTACACACGCCCCACACCATTACAGAGTCTCCACCAGCTTGAACAGTCCCCTGGTGTCGTGTAGGGTCCATGGATTCAGGAGATTGTCTCCATACCCGTACATGTCCATCCTCTCTATACAATTTGAAATGAGACTCGTCCGACCAGACAACATGTTTCCAGTGATCATTGGTCTAATGTCGGTGTTGACGGGCCCGGGCGAGGCGCAAAGCTTTGTGTCGTGCAGTCATCAAGAGTATACGAGTGGGCCTTCGGCTCCGAAAGCCAATATCGATGATGTTGAAACATGAAGATGTTAAATTATACAAAATTTCGATGTCAACATTGCAACGTAGGAATGACGATCGATTACCTTCAACCGAGAATGTTGATAATAGCAGCTATAATCTCGTAGTTGACGTCATATGATAGACTGTGATGCCCTCTACACTGCCTATATATAGGCGCTCTATCGAGTTATAGTTGCAGTTAGCTATTTTACCTCCGGAGATATCTCCGGCAGCCGGAGAGGAAACTTCAGCAGGAAGTTCCATACATCGACCACGGCCTAATAGCCAGGAAGCTTTAAGTGATGATTGTTGTTTTGGTAATGATCACAAATATGTATGGACCTATTATATGATTTCCCTCATATATTCCTTTTTGTAAAAATAAATCTATGATAAAAGCATTTAGGAGCACTAACAAAAGAAAAAGGAGAAGTGGTTAAAGCAACCGTTTGTATAAAGATGGTAATCCGGGCTTGAGTCCTGGCCCGGCAGAATTTTCGGTTGCCGCCACTGAATTTATTTCCAAGCCGAATTGCGGCTGATGTCTATGTTTTTCTCAAGTTAAACATTTATTATCTTCTAAAATAGTGGTGTCTGTTCAGAATAGTTTTTACACTCTACAGCAGAATTTGAGCTCAAATTCTGATTTTTCGAATACTCTTCGTCATTTATAATGGGTTTCTCATCCTAGTGTCGCGCCCAGGATCTTCCCTTTCGTGGGCAGTGCTCTTACCGACTCATCTGTCCAGGCAGGGCTAGCGACCGACTCTCACAAATTTAGTTCCGCCAAAGCCTCTCCCTCACTTTCCAAACTTCACAGAAGCTCTCCCGCTTGCACCTCAAAGAAAGGACATAGAGGAGAAATGTAGCACACTCCGCAGCAGAATGAAAGATTCATTTTGGGTACAGACCTTAAGCTACAAAAGCCACTTTCATACAATATTCTGCCTTGCACGAGTAGATAATGGCAGAGAATGAAGAAGAGTGGCTATGAAATTTTAAATGTAGAAAAACTGAATCAATGAGAACACGGCGTAAATGAAAAATGCGTGCCGCACCGGGATTTGAACATGCGACCTTTGCCTTTCGCAGGGAAGTACTACACCGATTTTTTTTTTTTTTTTTTTTTTTTTTTTTTATTACTACAAATTCCGAAGCGTCCTTTTACATGTCAGAAATATGTTCTCCCTTATAACAACTTCACGCGTAAACTCTTTTAAAAAGAATCGCCATCAGTGGGCTTCGAACTCGGGACGTTTAGGACGATGAGCTAACGCCTTACCTACTTTTTTTTTTTTTTTTTTTTCATCTTTTTTTTTTTTGTTCTTTTTTTTTTTTTTTTTTTTTTTTTTTTTTTTTTTTTTTTTTTTTTTTACATGTATTTTTCCCATTATATCAATTGTAACTAGTAAAGAAAATTGTGTTAGAAATAAAAGAGTGACGAACGGGACTCGATCCAGTGATTACGGGGCTTGAACGCTACCCAATTTTTATTTTATTTTGCCTTTCGCAGGCAAGTGCGCTACCGACTTTGTTTAACAAACAAAATTAGAATGTACTTCCGTAGCAACAACAGAACAAGAGTTCCTTCTATACTATGAAATAGAATTTGAAACCAAGACTGTGATGATAGATAATAAAGAAAGAAAAAAGTAACCAAATCCCGCACGCCATTCCATGTGCATGGCCCGTCTGCGTACAGATTCCATGTTCCAAATTGGTACAACATTTCGCAGCGTGTGGAGCCCCATGAAGGCGGTCATCCTCTGCCCGGTACTCCCCAACTGTGAGGGGGGTTATCGAAGACACTGCGCAAATAGTTCGCAAATAGTTGTCGGTATCGGGGTGTACACTCAAGTGTGCTATGACTGTCCTGGAGAAATTGCCAGTAATCAAGCACCATCTTCTCATCATCTCGAAAGAGGTAGTATATGGACATGCCTTTAAACCATGTGAGAGCGTGAGTCTTCGCAGGTGGGAAATAAGTATCCTCTGGACAAAGGAGGAGCCGTGGCTCAATTGTGCGAGGCGCGATACGGAGGTAGCAGGCGAGGATCTTCTGCACTAGCAGCCATACCTCTAACGCCGATCCACATGTTAAACGGTGTTCGTCAGTATCCACGAGGTGGCAACGTGGGCAAAGGGGGGAATCCGCCATCCCAATAGCGTGCAGCCTTTGTCGTGTTACAATCTTCCCGTTCACCACCTGGTACCACGCGGCTCGTACCCGCGTGGGGAGGAACGACTTCTGGACCGCTCTCCACACTGCAGGCCATAGGGTCGTAGGGCTCTTCCTCTCAATCACATTGCGAGGTGTGGACCTTAGCAACAGTCTGTAAAAGTCTCTCGCCTTGGGAGTGCGAGTGTTGGGAAGGTCTGGGTGCACGTAACTATACTCAAGAATAAATGCCGAGAGGTGCGAGAGTGAGGGTGTAATGTGTGCAACCGTGACAGGTGGCATAAGAGACGCCGGCAGCAATTCCTCTAACAAACGACCCGTAAGGGAAGCATCTTGGTGGGTCCACAATTTCATCATTGTGCACAAGTATAATGCTGTAGCCCTCGCTCGTACATTTATAAGTCCCAGTCCGCCATCAAGCGGAGGGAGGGTGAGTGTTTCGTAGCGGACTTTGAATAGGTGTCCGGCGGTAAGGTAATATCCAAACGCTGCTTGCAGTCTGTGTGCCATCGCTGTCGATATCGGTAGGACCTGGGCCATGTGGATCATCTTAGTCGCCACGTGAAGGTTGAGGTATTCCACACGCTGTAGGAGGTCCATCCGTCGAAGTAAGTTCCGGCGAACTTCTGTGCGTATTGCCTGTAGTAATCGTGCATAGTTCATGGCAGCCGTGCGGCGCACATCCTGTGTAAATGTTATGCCCAAGAACCGGATCTTGTTAACTAGTGGGAGTGGGGCTAAAGCGTCCTTCTGTAGACCCCTCCCAATCGGCATCGCTGCCGACTTGGCCACATTCATGAGGCTGCCCGCTGCCAAACCATAGCGATTGACCCATTGTATCACCGAGCGTACCTCGTCATCAGATCGGACAAGTAATAGAAGGTCATCAGCATATATTCGGCACTGAAAGGTATGACCCCTCAATGAAATGCCCGAGAGCCTGTTTTTCAACCCTCCGACAAGTGGTTCGAGTGCGATCGCGTAAAGAATCATGGAGAGTGGGCATCCTTGGCGAACTGACCGTCGGATCGGAAAGGGACCCGCAATCCGTCCATTCACCAGTACACGGGATGCAGCTCCACGGAAAAGGCGCTGAAAGATGTCGATAAAGTCAGGCGGGAAGCCCATGCGGGCCATTACGGACAGAAGGAACTTGTGGTGAACTCTGTCGAAGGCGTGGTCGAAATCAATAGAGATCAGAGCAGCTCGAAGGCGACAGGATGTGGCGATGGCTATTAAATCCCTGCATTCACTGGTTGCCGTTTGCATGTTGGTCACTCCGCCCTGTGTCGTTTGCTCCATTGAGAGGAGCAGGGGCAGAACCTTCTTTATGCGGTTGGCGAGTAATCGGGCGAAGATTTTATAGTCCGAGTTAAGCATTGTAATGGGCCTGTAGTCCTCGACCGTCCGACCTCTGGAAGGCTTGTGTATCGGTATAAGGAGACCTTCCACGAATGCAGGTGGCACGTGGGAAACAGGGGTCATCAGTTCTTGGTACATGATGATCCATCGGGGCATCATGAGATCGCGGAAAGTACGATAAAACTCGAGCGGCAGTCCGTCTGGCCCGGGAGATTTGTTGAGTGCTCCCTTGTTAAGCGCGTCCTCGATGTCGTCTCGCGTAATTCCACCTAAAAGCGTCGCCGCTGCTGCATTGTCGAGGGTGTGCGACACGTGCTGCAGTATGTCGTGATCGTCCGCTCCCTCGTCCTCTGTATTCACATCGTCGTAAAACCGGCGATAGTGATCTGCGAAGGCTTCTGTAACCGCCGCCTGAGTTGTTACGACCCTACCACCCGGCAATACGAGGTCCGTGATCAGCTGCTGTCGGCGTCGGCGGCTGTCGAGCACGATGTGATGCATAGACGGGTTTTCTCCTTCCACTCGGTCTTGACGTCGCGATCGCACTACGACCCCCTCCAAACGTTTCCTCGTAAGACACAATATTTTACCTTTAATTCGGCGGCTTTCCATTTGTCGGTTTGGAGATGGTGGTTGGCTGTCGAGTTCGCGAAGCATCGTGTAATAAAAGTCCAATGTGTGACGATGCCAAGCTGCGGTATCTTTTCCGAATTGTGTTAGCACACGCCGAAAAGCTGGTTTTGCACAGTCCACCCACCATGCTAGAGTCGATGGGTATCGGGGAAGACGACGTTCGCAATCCAGCCAAGTGTTGGCGATAATCTGACGGCATTCCGGGGCTTGAAGATGTGCCACATTCAGCTTCCAGGGTCCTCGGCTGCGCCATATCCGCTGCTGTTGTAGAGTGAGTGTGCATATGAAAGCGCTATGATCGGAGAAGGCAAGCGGCCAACGTTCGGCGTCCAATACTCCCGGCGCTAGAGCTCGTGAGACATAAATGCGGTCTAGGCGACTGGCTGAGTGACTAGTAAGGTATGTCGGCCCGGGACGGTCACCGTGCACTGTCTCCCACGTGTCGGTAAGAAGCAGGTCTCGAACCAGGAGCCGAAGTTCTTGACAAGTCGAGAAATGTGGGACTTGGTCTTTGGGGTGGAGCACGCAGTTAAAATCGCCGCCGAAGATATATTGATCGACGCGGCTGATGAAGAGGGGGGCGATATCCTCCGAGTAGAACAGCGATCGTTCGCGGCGTTGGTCAGTTCCTGATGGAGCGTAAATGTTAATGATGCGCGTGCCCAGTGCTGTGATCGCCAGCCCCCTTCCTGACGGAAGGTAAGTCACTTCTTCGATGGCAATGCCGTCGCGCACTAGTATTGCCGTACCGCTGCCATTCCGGTCCGCCGGTGACACATATGTCACATAACCGTAGAAAACGGGGAGGGCCGCTATATAGACTTCTTGCAACAGGGCAATGTCAACATCCGAAGAACGAAGCATCTCACGCAGCAACTGGATCTTCACTGCCGTTCGTATCGTGTTGAGGTTAAGCGTGGCGATACGATAAGCTTGTTGACGAACCGCAGGTGTTAAGTTATTCATTAAGACTGGAATTACCTATGACGCTTCTGACTGTATTGACACCTCCGCATCCCCCCAAACCTCACCTGCAGGCTGTTCTAGAGAGCCGGCGCCAACGCCGTGGGCCCTGTTGGCGTAACTTGCATGGTTCCTTCGTCGTCGTGGTCATCCGCCCACGTCGGGGAACTGAAAGCAAGATCGGCTTCCCTAGCGTCCTTAGGACACGGCATTGGTGCTTGCACTCCAGAAGGTGGTGGGCAGCATCTGTCCTGCATCTCGGCATCCGATTGTGCCACTGTAGATATATGTGGTTGGTCCTCAGTATCGTTCGATGGTGCCACACTGCAGCAAATGGTGGCTGCCTCTGTGGTAGCGTCGTCATTGAAGGTGGAATCGTCATCCTCTGGAGGCGGTGTCGCATCCCGTTCGGAAGTTGCTCTACGCCTCCGCTTCCGTCGCTTCGGAGAGCGTTGCTTCCTGGTGTGTTCTTCTGCGTCAGACGATGGCAAAGATTCACGACGTTCCGGCACAAAGGCAGCCGTAGGCACAATAAGCGAATCGACGGCCATGCTATCTTCCTGTATGTTGTTATCCGTCGACGGAGGCGGCGGCATCGGAGTTGAATCCGTAGCTTGTGGAACGGGTGTGGCATCATCGCCCTGTATTGGAGCATGGAGCCGCGACACAGCAGTGGATGTCGGCTGTCGTGGTGAAGTGGTAGCTGTCGTGAGGGCTGCTGCATAAGTCACAGGAAGCAGCGTCGGCTGCGATGGCGGGTCCGCTTCAGCCGGCGGCAGTTGAGTGATGCGACGTTGCATACATTCTGATCTGAGGTGTCCCTCCTTCCCACAACCAGAGCAGGTCTTCGGTTGCCCATCGTAGATGACGATGGCACGGCAGCCACCGATAGTCAGATATGAAGGGACATGTCGTTTAAGTTCGATTCGGACCTGGCGGACGCCGTTCAGCACAGGATATGTCTGGAATTGCGTCCATTTTTCCGCAATATGATCATGGACCGTGCCGTAGGGGCGCAGCGCTGTCACGACGTCCTCCGCCGGTAGTTCGAAAGGAAGTTCGAAAATTCTGATCGTGCGAAGTCCCATGCCAGAATAATCGACGTGCACCGTCCCCACATTGCCATCAGCATGGCAGAAACGGAGGCCCTGTTTCGTGTCCCGAAGGATCCGTTCACATGTTGCGTCGTTGATGATTTTCACATATACGATACTGCTCACAATGGACAAGTGAATGCCGAGAATGTCGCTCGCTGGGATTTTAACTTCTTCTCGTAGAAATCGTTCGACTTCGAGTGCTTTGGGCCGTGCAAATTCGTTGCGGAACGTAAATTTGAGCGTCGATTTTCTGTATTGGTGCGCCATAGTGATCTATATGCTGAGTACGGCACGCGCGAAACGGCCGAGTACTATGTAAACAACACGAGCGCTCGCTCCGCGGCAGGAACACAAACAGCGCGTCCTCACCGCAGCACAGCCAAAGGCCAACTGCCGATTGAGCTATCCAAGCATCGGCATCTACATCTATATCTACATCTACACGTATACTTTGCAAATCACACATAAATTCCTGGTCAAGGGTTCATCGAACCACCTATACAAAAAATGTCTTTTATTCCACTCTCGAACAGCGCGCAAAAAAAAAGACCACCTCTATCTTTCGTTCTAGTTCTCATCTCCCTTATTTTATTATGATGCTCGTATCTCCCTATGTAGGTCGGCCTCAAATTTCCTTATTCGGACGATGAAGTAGGTAACTGAAATTTAGTGAGAATATTCCGCCACAACGAGAAACGCCTTTGTTTTAATGATGCCCACCCCAAGTCCTGCATTTTGTATCTCTCTCACCTAATTCTCGATGATACAGAAAGTCCTGCTCTTCTTTGAACTTTCTCGATTTATTCCGTTAACCTTATACAGTAAGATTCCCATCCAGTGCATAAGTATTTCAAAAGAGGAAGGAAAAGCGTAGTGTCAGTCTCTTTAGCAGATCTAGTCCGTCTTCTAATAGCAAATCGGTGTGTCTTCTGTGTTCAGCCAATGAAATACAGTCCTTGGTTCGCCTTCTCCGCAATATTTTCTATGTGTTCTATCCAATTTGTTTGTAATTGTAATTCCTAGGTATTTAGTTGAATTTACGGCCTTTATATTTGATTGATTTATCGTGTAACAGAAGTTTAACGGCTTTCCTTTTAACACTCATGTAGATGACCTAAAATTTTTCATTATTTAGGGTCAACTTCCGATTTTTGTACCAAACAGATGTCTTTTCTAAATAGTTTTGCAATTTGTTTTGACCTTTTGGTGAGTTTACTAGACGACAAACGACAGCATCATCTGCATAAATCTAAAATGGCTGCACAGATTGACTCCTAAATCGTTTGTATAGATAAGGAACAGCAGAGGGCCTATATCTTTGGGGGTCTAGGTGTTGGGGAAAGCCAGAAGTCATTTCTGTTTTACTCGATGACTTTCCGTCAGTTGTGACGTCTCTGAGAGGAAACCACGAATTCAGTCGCATAACTGAGACGATATTCTATATGGTCGAAACTTTATTACAAGCCGCTTGTGAGGTGCAGTGTCAAAAGAAATACGGAGTCAATTTGAAATTCACTGTCCAAAGCACTCAATACATCGTGTGAGTAAAGAGCTAGTTGTGTTTCACAAGAAAGCCAACAACAGCAACGCGAGGGTAATGGAATGTAGTCGAATTATATCAGGTGATGGTGGGGGAATTAGATTAGGAAATGAGCCACTTAAAGTAGTAGATGCGTTTTGATATTTGGGGAGCGGCAATGGCAAAAAAACGTTTCTGAAGAAGAGAAATTTGCTAACATAGAGTATTAATTTAAGTGTCAGAGAGTCATTTCTGAAAGTATTTGTATGGAGTGTAACCATGTATGCAAGTGAAACATGAACAATAACTAGTTTAGACAGGAAGAGAATAGAAGCTTTTGGTAGGTGGTGCTACAGAAGAATTCTGAAGATCGGATGGGTAGATCGCTTAACTAATGAGGAGGTACTGAACAGAATTGGGGAGAAGAGGAATTTGTGACACAACTTGACTAGAAGAAGGGGTCGGTTGGTAGGACATGTTCTGAGGCATCAAGGGGTCAAGAAATTTAGTACTGGAGGGCAGCGTGGAGGGCAAAAACCATAGAGGGAGACTAAGGAATGAATAAACAAAGCTGATTCAGAAGGGTGCAGGTTGCAGTAGTTACATGGAGATGAAGAAGCTTGCACAGGATATAGTAGCATGGAGGGCTGCATCAAACCAGTCGTTGAACTGAAGACCACAACAACAACAAAATGCTTCGTAATATAAGCTTGTGGCTCTTTACTATACTAGAAATAACTGTGGAGCAACACGCAGCAACTAAGCTTGGATATAGATGGTGTCCTGCGCAAGATTTTCAGATGGTGTCCTCCCAGAGCCAACGTTTACAACATGGCAGTTGACAGTTGCAAGTGTTGCTGTTTCCTTAAATTTCAGAGGTTTTATTCCTTTCACATATTTTAAGACTGTTGCTGATGATCTGGATTTGTACGGAAAAAATAGAACCATGGCACGTGGCGAGAAGTCCCGCTTGAAGCTTCGTTGCGTAGCGCGCTGTTGTAGGCAGACGATGTACGCTTCACAAGAAGGTGTCGCTGCAGCACAGAGCACTGCTAATAGCATTTAGTTTGCACTGTCTGAGGCGCCTGGAAAGCACCCAGAGTGCCTGCGGCCGCTATATATGGCGTCACCTGTTGAAGAGAAGCACGGTCCAGGTACGCCGCTGAGACACACATAATCTCCGAGAGGACAGCACCATGAAGACATCGACGGTCGCCTTCCTGTTCACTCTGCTTGCTGTTTCCAGCATGGCCTCTTCTTCCCCAGGTGAGGCAAGCTTCATACTTCATCTGTTCGGAGCATCGTATCCGACTGTTTCTGTTGCGGCGAACGATCTAGTACTACTTCTTTTTTGGGTATTTTCCCCATTTCATATACATTTACATATATATTCCACAAGCTACAAAACTAATGACAATATGTGTTCGAGATTACCTTGTACTATTTTTTAAGTTCAGAATAATTTGAGAAGGTCGGAACTAGTCAGAAACATTGTTGCAAACGGTTTGTTTCAATGGCATAACAGGTCCAGATGGCTACACTTGTTCAAATGCAGTCATCTGTCGAAACATAATGGTCCGAAACTTGCCGTGGCAATGGGATAAACCTTTTCAGAAATATTTGTGACTGGTTGCCGTCACCCTCATCACTCTTTAATTGGCCAGCCGCTGTGACAGAGCAGTTCTAGGCGCTTCAGTCCGGAACCACACGGCTGCTACGGTCGCAGGTTCGAATCCTGTCTCGGGCATAGATGTGGGTGACGTCCTTAGGTTAGTCAGGTTTAAGTAGTTCTAAGTCTAGGTGACTGATGACGTCAGATGTTAATTTCCATAGTGCTTAGAGCCATTTTTGAACCATTTTGAACTCTCTAATTGTGTATCAGCAACAGAATTGAACAATATCCAACTTCGATAAAATAATATTCCGTTCTTGTGCATTCATTTGTAAGCGTATTCGAAATAAGGAAGGAGTTTCAAAGAGAAGACGACTATAGGCTTCCAACTTCGTGCCTTCCTGCCTTCAAGGAAGTTAATACGCAGTCACGGCTTACGTGGGATACAAACAATGACCGGGAAGCTACCTCTGCGGAACGACATTAATATTTTGGTAATCCTTCCCCCTCTCCTTCTCTGCCTGTTACAGCTACGTGTCCACTCAAGCTAGCCCACCAACACAAGCCCTAAAAATTTTAATCAGTAAGTCCACCTCTGTAAAACAAGTCTGGGAAAATTCTTTTATAAGTGAAAGCAACACTTGTCTGTGACAGAGTTAAGCTAACAGGGGACTCCTGAAGAAGATGCCGAGAGAGCAGTCGAAATGTGTATTTTGTTGGAAGATATTTGAAGAGGTCTAAAAAATTAGATGCATTGTAACATTGAAGCGTTGTAAATTGAAACATTGTAAGCGGGTTTTCTCGCGATGGTATCTGTCGCCAAGTGTCTACCAGTTCAGGGATTCAGCATCTCTGTGACACTTTCCCGCAAGTCAAAGAAACCAGTGACCATTCATGCTGTCCGTCTTCGTAGACTTTCTACATCCGTTGTTCGTCCCACCTCGTACAGGCCCCACACACTTGAACAATATTCTAGGAGAGTTCGTACTGGTGATCTGTTAGAAATCTCCTTTGTTCCCAGAAAGCGCTTTCCTAGTATCATAGCAACGAACCGAAATCAGCCACCCGCTTTACGTGCGACTGAAACTATGCGATCACTCGATTTCGTATTCATGCAGATATCCAAATAAGCACCATCATATATCAGATATATACCACTCGTATATAGCTAGTACTTCTAGTTATGTTATGTTATGTTAACCGGGGTCCTAGAAACGACGGAGAGGCTCCGTCAACCGCCTCAGCCGCAGTGGTCCGCAACCCCAGGGCGACTACCGCAGTCCACTTCACCCCTGCGCTACCCCACACGGAACCCAGGGTTATTGTGCGGTTCGGCCCCCGGTGGACCCCCCAGGGAACGTCTCACACCAGATGAGTGTAACCCCTATATTTGCGTGGTAGAGTAATGGTGGTGTACGCGTACGTGGAGAACTTGTTTGCGCAGTTATCGCCGACTTAGTGTAGCTGATGCGGAATAAGGGGAACCAGCCACATTTGCCGAGGCAGATGGAAAACCGCCTAAAAACTATCCACAGACTGGCCGGATCACCGGACCTCGACACAAATCCGCCGGGCTGATTCGTGCCGGGGACCGGCGCTCCTTCCCGCCCGGAAAGCCTTGCGTTAGACCGCACGGCCTACCAGCGGGCTAGTACTGCTAGTACTTGAAGTGTAAAATCTAGTATCGAAAAGTAGTCGACAAGTTTGGATCACATAATTCAAATTTTACAAATATGCTCACATTTTTCGCACTATTTACGCAATGGTTGTGTCTTGCTATTAATAATATCCTAAATACGTGTTATTACTCACTGCATTGTGCTTTCCAGCAACAGCGGAGGGGGAGCACTACGGCGACCGCCACGTGCGCTTCACGTGTGACGGCCCACTGAGCGCCTTCGGCGTGGCATTCCCTGCGTGCGCCGTCCACTGCATCGTGATGAACCGAGGCTACAGGGGAGGCGTCTGTCACAAGGGCACCTGCCACTGCCGCAAGTAGCGGCCGCCAGCTGGGAAACGTGTTTGTTTCATCAGTAGTCTCCCACTGTCTATTTAATCTGTTTCTGACACTTCCTGGCAGATTAAAACTGTGTGCCAGACCGAGACTCGAACTCGGGACCTTTGCCTTTCGCGGGTAATTGCTTTACCATATCAGCGCACACTCCGCTGCAGAGTGAAAATCTCAATCTGGAAACATCCCTCTGGCTGTGGCTAAGCCATGTCTCCGCAATATCCTTTCTTTCAGGGGTGCTAGTTCTGTAAGGTTCGCAGGAGAGCTTCCGTAAAGTTTGGAAGGTAGGAGACGAGATACTGGCAGAAGTAAAGCTGTAAGGACGGGACGTGTGTCGTGCTTGGGTAGCCCATATGGTAGAGCACTTGCTCACGAAAGGCGAAGGTCCCGAGTTCGAGTCTCGGTCCGGCACACATTTTTAATCTGCCAGGAAGTTTCATATCAGCGCACACTCCGCTGCAGAGTGAAAATCTCATTCTATTCTGTTTCTTCATGATATACAACACTCATGTAATGAACTAATACGAATAAAAATGTTTCAAATGGTTCTGAGCACTATGGGACTTAACAGCTGTGGTCATCAGTCCCCTAGAACTTAGAACTACTTAAACCTAGCTAACCTAAGGACATCACACACATCCATGCCCGAGGCAGGATTCGAACCTGCGACCGTAGCAGTCGCACGGTTCCGGACTGCGCGCCTAGAACCGCGAGACCACCGCGGCCGGCTAATACGAATAAAGTACATGCACGAAAGTAGTTGACGTTTTACTCACCAGACTAGAAAAGTATAACTAAATTTTCCGTTGCTGCTTGGCAGAGCAATATAACAATTTTAGATAGGAAATACGGCCTGCCGCCCTGGAAAATTGTATTAATTTGCTTACGAACCGGTTTGCGACTTCTTAGGCCGTCCTCAGGTGACAACTGAATGTCGCAAATACAGGTACAATGACGTGCGACGTACACAGGTGTAATTTGCACGGAAGATGAAAAAATTATGAGATGTAGAGTGTTTGCATGTGGAAGTATTATAGCTTTTTATAACACAGAAATAATTACATTAACTAAAATGTAAATAAATTTTTAAGAGGTACATACAACAGATGATGAAACAACATCTGAATTTACAATTTAAAACTGTTATTCATAACTAAAACTTAATTTAAAAGAGTGGAGACACGAAAATGAATTTGTTTATTTAATACTAAGCTGGGATTCTGTGTCATATATTTGTTGATTTCTAGTGTTTGCAGCAGGGTCATCTCTCTGCTCTTATTTATAGAATATAAAACTTCACGCTCTACATCATACCAGTGTTTTTCTTTTACCAACTTCCCTCATGTTCAGCTACCTTAATTGCCACGGCTATGCCTGACTGACCAATGATATTTTCCACAGTGCTTGCATGATATTTTTTGTACACCACTCTGTGCCATTTAATAAATTTTTTTTTATTCTGTTGGTTTAAAAATTGCAGGTCTGCAGATGCGATATTTCGTCTTTCTACCTACATTATCTGAAATTTGCCAGCATATGGGATGTAACTTGTAACGTAACAGCTTAAATTGTAACGGAGTGTTATAAAAGAATTTGTACGTGTCTTAAGTCTTGAAAGATCGATATAGACGTGTCGGATAGTCAGAACCTCAGTACTCTTCGCATCATCTAAATGAAGATGGAAGAATAAGTCATTTATTATTAGTAATAAGGTTATCACAATGTATGATTATTAAATACTAGCGACGAAGAAAGGATGCAAGTGAGTGGGAAGAAGCGATCGTAGTACGAGTCCATTAAAATGGAGGTAAACAAGTGGCGCCTCATTAATAAGCATAGTCTACAAGGCGTTCTCCAAGACTGTTTATAAAAAATAGGAACCATTGTGGCGACTTCTTTACTGCACTTAAAAATGAATCGTCAATTAAACACTATTCAATCACGAGCGCTGAGTTCATTAATACCTGGTGGTTATAATTAAATTTTGGCTCCATAAGAAGGCTCCAATGAAAAACGAGTTCTAGCAGGACAACGAAACTTCGTGTAACATTTTTAAGGGTACGAGGATGAGAAATAACGAATAAACCATTGAAACAAACACATTCTCATTTGCACATGAGAGGATAACGTTCGTTAATTACACACAGTGTGTTTCGTTCGAGGTTACAAGCGTTGCTCATTGTGACGACCATCTGCACCCACGACAGCTTGGGACCGCACTATACATTGCTCTACTGCTACCCGAAACAACGGGGGGGCAATATGGAGATTGGCAACAAATCCATAAACTTCTTAGATCTCACCATTGATATCAGTACACATACACTCATTGTTTCAAAATTTATCGAAAAACTACAACTACAGACACAACACCCCGTAGCTCACAAACTTGCAGATTTCCACTCAGTGGTACACAGTCTCATATCCATCCCCACGTCCAGAGATGATTTTAAAGCAGAGTTCGATACAATAAAATTTATTGCCACAGTCAATGGCTACAGTCCAGTCCTTATTGACTACATCCCGCAAACGAAAAATTATACCCCTCCTCTATGCTCTATCTGCTTCCTCATCCACTGTCTGCAAGAAATGATGTAGATTACCATATCTAGGAGATGTATCACAGATTGTAGCCAAAGCACTGAAAGCCTGCAAGTATAGGCTTTTCTACTATGTTAAGAACACGGGAGTCCAGTGTATTTTGAATAGCAAAGGTAAGATCCAGTTATTAGCCATCAGTGGGGTATACAAAATTACCTGTTCTGATTGTGACAAGTTTTACATTGGTCAGTCAGGCAGGGACATAGGAACTAGGCTGGCTGAACATGAACACAGCAGGAGGTTGCAGAATTCTGAACTCGCATTTGCTGATCATGTACTGTGTCAGGGTCACAACTACCAGCCAGTGTCCCATGTCCTTCACTTAGCAAAGAAAGTCCATAAACTCAACCTGTTGGAAGCCCTGGAAATAAGCAAACATCTAACTCACAGTAGAGATCTAATCTTAACTGACCAGACTCAGCTCAACACTTTTGCCCCTCTCTTAAACTTCATATAATCATCTCTGTTTTTCATTACATCCCACACTGTCTGTTCCTAAATTTTCCCATTTACCTATATTGATTAAGTTCTTTCATTTTATTGAAGTTTTGTATGTATTAAATATAGACTTTAGTTTCAGTTGTTAAGGCTTTCTTTCAATTGGTACTTGTATTACTTTCCATGTTCAATACCTCTTGTAGTTGTCTCATCAGATATTGTTTTAATTTTACTTGGTTCATTTATTTAATGCAAACTGTTACATAGTCACAGTTTTGAGTATAGTGTTAATGATTTTCCTATTTGCTCTTTTTGTATTTGTGTATTGTTCAGCCTTTTTACTTTTTAAAATGCAGCACCACAATACTCTCAAAGATTTCGTTTACTGTATGTTCCCTCACACTCCTCCATTTTCTTGCATTTATTCATTTCTGTCTATCTCACTGATATTGTTTAAGTTCCTTAGACATTCTGTAGTTACACTGATAATCCTTTCTGCTTTTAATTGGCTTGTGTATCACTCTCCATTTGAAGTAGCCTTGTCAAGTACTGATTTTATTAGCTTTTTTGTTAATAGAAACTGTTATGTAGGCATGCTGTTCCTATTTTGTGTTAAAGTCTGTCTACTCCGTTTTTATTTATTTACTGTTCAATATTTTACTTTTTCATTGCATTACCACCACACTGTCAAAAATGTTACTTACTGTTCGTTTCTGCTTCAATCCAGAAGTGTAACTTCTCTTCCAATGTTGTTTACAAACGCTATAACTTCTTTTGACAATACTCAGTAAATGTAAGTCAAAAACTGGTTAACACAATAAAATTAATTCTGTAGAACAAAAGTAAACTAGTGTTTTTCACTTACTGAAACAGTCTATCACTTACAACATTTTTGCTGTCCACACAGTAAAAGTACTGCATCGGAATGACGATTTAATTTATTACTTCTTTGCTACTAACTGTATTCGGGACACATCACGCTGATATTATCCAGATATACAACTGAGTGTTCCAGGGAAATTATTTCACTGTACGACATGTGGTTTAGGAGATATGATGTCATAAACATTGAGTCGCGTGAAAACGAAATTGCATTGCGAAACTCTTTATTGATACAGGTGAAATACGTGTAAAAATGTGTGTGAAATATATGAAATATGCTCGTATGTGACATATGCTTACACAGACGAAGCCACAGGTACAAAGCTCCTCCTCAGCCCCTGGATCGATTTCAGTCAACTTTGGTACACATGTTACTTGCTATCTGGAGAGATATATTGTGTGTTTAAGAACCACCAAACTCCTGTTCAGATGGGGTTGATAGACACAGAAGTGGAGGGCAGGAGCAGAAGATGGGGAGACAGAAAAGAGGACGAAGGAGGGAGGATGAGATCAATAGAGAGAGGGGAGGAGGAGATGAATAGAGAGATGGGTAGGAGGAGATGGATAGAGAATGGAGAGAAGAGGAGATGGACAGAGAAAGGGGAGAGATAGACAGAGAGAGGGGTAGGATGAGATGGAGAGAGAGAGGGGTGGGATGAAATGGACAGAAAGGAAGGAGATGGACAGAGAGGGAGGGAAGAAGGAGATGGACAGAGAGAGGGAGGAGGAGGAAATGAACAGAAATAATAGGAGGAGGAGATGGCAGAGGGATGGTGGAGGAAACAGGCAGGGAGGCTGAGGGGAGGAGGAAATTGACAATGAGAGGGGGGAGGATATGGACCTTGAGAGGGGAGGGAGGAGATGAAAAGGTGGGGTAGGAGGAGGTGGACATGTAGAGGGGGTAGGAGGAAATTGGCAGTCAAAGGGGATGAAAGTGGTGGACATGTAGCAGGAGAAGATGGGCAGAAAAAGCACGCAGACGAAGCGATGGGCAGTGGAAGGGGCAGGAGGAAATGGACATAGAGCGGGGATTGGAGGAGGGCTACAATGACAGGAAGAAGGAGGAGAAGAATGTAAAGACAGGGGAGTTTGAGGTATACATATGGCAAGAGAGAGAAGGGGAGGAAGAGAAGGACAGAGAGAAGGAGAATGTTCAAACCGACAGATGTGAGGGGAAAGCGAACATGGACTAATAGAAGAATGAAATAAATACGTACGCAGGCGATCAACAAACTGAGTGGAACCATGCACCTGCTTATATCCATGTTTTTCTAATGAATACCAAGAAACTATTTATGTGACGCAAGGTGGAAGCATAACATAATCCGTGTTGTCTGCGCCCTCTACAGCGTCTGACCATAACTATCTTGCCCTTCTCTGAGCCTGGACCTGCCTTGTGGCACCCTCTCTATGTACAGTCACTTCTCGTATCTCTGGAGGACGTAACATTCTCGATACATAAGCATGTAAAAAGCTCCTTTTTCGAACGACATCGGAGATGGAGAGCACCGCCGCACACCCAGGATCTAGCTTGGATCAAGCGCCCTGATACAGCGCCTTTTCACAAATGGGGTCATCACGACTGCTAAGACGACATTGTACTATTTCATTCGCTTAGCCGTAGTTTTTGTAAGTCCAGGCTGTGAAAAATGCCGCCAAATACTGTTTCGGCATCGCTATTCCATAAATTTGCATCATGTTGTTGTTGTCGTGATCTTCAGTCCAGAGACTGGTATGATGCAGCTCTCCATGCTACTTGCAAGCTCCTTCATCTCCGAGTAACTACGGCAACCTACAGCATTCTGAATCTGCTTGGTGTATTCATCTCTTGGTCTCCCTCTAGGATTTTCACCCTCCACACTTTTCTCCATCACTAAATTGGTGATCCCTTGATGCCGCAGAACGCTTCCTACTAACCGATCATTCCTTCTGGTCAAGTTGTGACACAAAATACTCTTCTCCATGATTACATTCAGTACCTCCTCATTAGTTACGTGATCTACCCATCTAATCTTCAGTATTTTTCTGTAGAACCACATCTCGAAAGCTTCTATTCTCTTCTTTTCTAGACTATTTATCGACCATGTTTGACATCCATTCGTAGCTACACTCAATACAAATACATTTAGAAAAGACTTTCTGACACTTCAATCTATACTCTTATATTAACAAATTTCTCTTCTTCGGAAACGCTTTTCTTGCCATTGCCAGTCTACATTCTCTATCCTCTCTACTTTAACAATGATCAGTTATTTTGCTCCGCAAATAGCAGAACTCATCTACTTCTTTAAGTGTCTCATTTCCTAATCTAATTTCCTTAGCATCATCCGATTTAATTTACATTCCATTATCTTCGTTTCACTTTTGTTGATGTTCATCTTATATCTGCCTTTCAAGACATTGTCCATTCCCTTCAATTGCTCTTCCAGGACCTTTGCTGTCTCTGACAGAATTACACAATGTGATCGGCAAACCTCAAGTTTTTATTTCTTCTCCATGGATTTTAATTCCTACTCCAAATTTTTCTTTTGTTTCCTTTATTGCTTGCTCAATATACAGATTGAATAACATCGGGGATAGCTACAGCCCTGTCTGACTCCCTTCCCAACAGCTGCTCCCCTTTCATACCCCTCTATTCTTATAACTGCCATCTTGTTCTTGTACTAATTGTGAATAACCTTTCGCTCCCTGTATTTGACCCCTGTCACCTTCAGAATTTGAGAGAGAGCATTCCAGTCAACCTTGTCAACAGCTTTCTCTAAGTCTACAATTGCTAGAAACGTAGGTTTGCCTTTCCTTAATCTAACTTCTAAGATAAGTCGTAGGGTCAGTATTGCCTCACGTGTTCCAACGTTTCTATGGAATCCAAACTGATCTTTCCCGAAGTTGGCTTCTACCAGTTTTTCCATTCGTCTGAGAAGAATTCGCGTTAGTATTTTGCAGCTGTGACTTATTAAACTGATAGTTCGATAATTTTCACATCTGTCAACACTTGCTTTCTTAGGGATTGGAATTATTATATTCTCCTCGAAGTCTGAGGGTATTTCGCCTGTCTCATACATCTTGCTCACCAGATGGTAGAGTTTTTTCGTGGCTGGCTCTCTCAATGCTATCAGTAGCTCTAATGGAATGTTGTCTACACCTGGGGCCCTGTTTCGACTTAGGACTTTCAGTGCTCTGTCAAATTCTTCACGCAGTATCACATCTCCCATTTCATCTTCACTTGCGTCGTCTTCCATTTCCATAACATTGCCCTCAAGTACATAGCCCTTGTATAGCCCTCTATATACTTCCACCTTTCTGCTTTCCTTTCTTCGCTTGGAACTGATTTTCATCTGAGCTCTTGATATTCATACAAGTGGTTCTTTTTTCTCCAAAAGTCTCTTTAATTTTCATGTGAGCAGTATCTATCTTACCCCTAGTGAGATAGGCCTCTACATCCTTACATTTGTCCTCTAGCCATGCCTGCTTAGCCGTTTTGCACTTCCTGTCGACCTCATTTTTGAGACGTTTGTATTCCTTTTCGCTTGCTTCATTTATTGCATTTTTATATTTTCTCCTTTCATCAATTAAATTCAGTATTTCTTCTGTTACCCAAGAATTTCTACTAGCCCTTGTCTTTTTTACCTACTTGATCCTCTGCTGCCTTCACTATTTCATCCCTCAGAGCTACCCATTCTTCTGCTACTGTATTTCTTTCCCCCATTCCTGTCAATTGTTCCCTTATGCTCTCCCTGAAACTCTGTACAACCTCTGGTTTAGTCAGTTTATCCAGGTATCATCTCCTTATATTCACACCTTTTTGCAGTTTCTTCAGTTTTGATCTACAGTTCACAACCAATAGATTTTGGTCAGAGTCTACATCTGCCCCTGGAAATATCTTACAACATAAGACCTGGTTCCTAAATCTCTGTCTTACAATTATATAATCTATCTGAAACCTTCCAGCGCCTCCAGGCCTCTTTCATGTATACTACCTTCTTTCATGATTATTAAACCAAGTATTAGCTATGATTAAGTCATGCTCTGTGCAAAATTCTACCAGGGGCTTCCTCTTTCATTCCTTATTCGTATTCCGTATTCACCTAATAATTTTTCTTCTTTTCCTATTCCTGCTATCGAGCTCCAGTCCCACATTACTATCAAATTTTCGTCTTCCTTCACTATCTAAATAATTCCTTTTATGTCATCATACATTTCTTCAATCTCTTCATCATCTGCGAAGCTAATTAGCATACAAACTTGTACTACTGTTGTAGATGTGGGCTTCGTGACTATCTTGGCTACAATAATGCATTCACTATGCTGTTAGTAGTGGCTGCCTCGTGCTCCTATTTTTTTATTCATTATTAAACCTACCCCTGCATTACCCCTATTTAATTTTGTATTTATAACCCTGTATTCACCTGACCAGAAGTCTTGTTCCTCCTGCCACCGAACTTAACTAATTCTCACTATATCTAACTTTAACCTATCGATTCCCCCTTTTAAATTTTCTATCCTACCTGCCCGATTAAGGGATCTGACATTCCACGTTCCGATCCGCAGAACGCCAGTTTTCTTTCTCCTGATAACAACATCCTCCTGAGTAGTCCCCGCCTGGAGATCTGAAGGGGGGACTATTTTACCTCCGGAATATTTTACCCAAGAGGACGCCAACATCATTTAATCATATAGTAAAGCTCCATGCCCTCGGGAAAAATTACGGCTGTAGTTTCCCCTTGTTTTCAGCCGTTCGCAGTACCAGCGGAGCAAGGCTGTTTTGGTTAATGTTACAAGGCCAGGTCACTCAATCATCCACACTGTTGCCTCCGCAACTGCTGAAAAGGCTGCTGCCCCTTTTTAGGAACCACACGTTTTTTGGCCCCTCAAGAGATGCCCCTTCGTTGTGGTTGCACCTACGGTACGACTGTCCGTATCGCTGAGGCACGTATGCCTCCCCACCAACGGCAAGGTCCATGGTTCTGGTTCATGGCGGCGGGGGGCCGGGGGGGGGGGGGTGCATCATGTAGACATGTAGACATTACCATATCGTAGTATGGTATGTGAGGTAGTGGTTTTAATGCTTCAGAGGTTGCAGATTGTCTTCCCCTATTAGAGGAGGAAAATGTCTTGAACACTTGATTTAGAGATTTTCAGGTCGTTGCTCCATTGCGACACAGCAATGTTCACACACTTGAGTCATATCCCCAATACTTAGCACTGCTTGCTCACAACTGACTGGTCGAATGCGCATCTGTTGTGTACAGTTGTCAGATCAAGCTGCCATCGTAATTAGTGCATTGACTTCGCTTATACGCCAGGAGTAAAATCATTCTCGGAACTGTTTGGACGGACGGTTTGTATAGCTGAAGTTAAATGAGCTCCTTTGGGATACGGTATACGACGAATCTGTGTCTACATCATTTCTCCACAAGTTACAGTGAGTGGCAAAGGGTACTTTGTGTACCACTCACCATTTCCCTCTTCCCCTTACTATTTGCGAATGTTGTGTGGGAAGATGTGTGTTGGTAAACTTCCATATTCTTCGTCGTGATCATTTTGTGAGATGTACTGGGAGGAACAAATGTTTCGCTGTTCTCTGTCATTGAAGTTTTTGAGCATTTCAGTAACACTGTCGCCATTGTTAAACGACTTCTGCACGAAGCGCGTCGTCCACCATTGAATATTCTCTGTCTGTTCTATTAATCTAACATGGTAAGGTTCCGAGACTGGTGAGAAGTACCTAAAAGTCGGTCGAGCAAGCGTTTCGTAAGGCGCTTCCTCCGTGAATGAACTGAATTTCCTTATATTCTTCCAAAGAATGTAAACATGGCATCTGCGATAAGAAATCTTCAGACGTAAAACGACTTTTGGGCGGATTCCAGAGCAGTGATATGAGACCGTTAGATTTCACAGTATGTACAGGGTGAAGAAAAATTCGTGCACTCTGACGTCACAGGGCGATTCCTCACATACTAGCAATACGAAAATGTCTGGCACAAAAGTTTGTCCTGCGCATATTTCGGGCATTAAATAGACTTTAAAGACTGACAATCTGACAGCACTGTAATCTGTGTATGGCAACTACCTCTGTCAGGATAGAGGAACACTGTTCTGCAGGTAGCGCAGTGGATAGCGTTTTGGGTTAGCATGCAGCGCTACTGGGTCGAGGGTTTGCTAAAAGTAATCTGCGTGGTACAGTATCTGGTGCCTTAATCGTAATATAGCGAGTACAGTGGGTCTTTTACAAAATAACCCCAGTTACGTACTAGGAACACAGAAATGGAAATACAATCGTTTTCATTGGTCAGCTTTTAAATAAACCTTTTGCATGTCGTGGACGCGTATAATTTTGCACCACTGTATCTACTAGATTCCAAACCTGTTTCCTGTACCATCACCCACTGGTCCAGTCGATTAATGACAACTATTATTCGTTAAGCTTCCTAGCAGATTGAAACTGTGTGCCGGACCGACATTCGAACTCGGGACCTTTGCCTTTCGCGGTCAAGTGCTATTGTTCTTCTACACGTTTTGGTCCATTTCACTTCATTACCGCCTTATGTCACCAGTTGGGCTAGTAACGTGCTCTGCAAATGATTTCGATGGGACCATTGGGGGGGTTTGGTATGTAATAGATCCAGTGGACGGGCGAAAGGCTTCTTCAAAAGCTGCCCAATGAAAATGATTAATCTTCCATTTCTGTGTTCATAGTGCTTAACTGCAGTTGTTTTGTAGAAGACTCACTGTAGTCGCTGTATGACGATTA
Organism: Schistocerca serialis cubense; assembly: GCF_023864345.2. Lineage (NCBI taxonomy): Eukaryota > Metazoa > Arthropoda > Insecta > Orthoptera > Acrididae > Schistocerca > Schistocerca serialis. The sequence goes on along the minus strand of NC_064639.1, from coordinate 780,268,423 downwards.
AGCCGCCAGGTGTATACCACACAGACCACTTTTAGCAAATAAAAACAAATAAGCCTCAATCCAGAATCGAACCCTCGACCTCCTGCATGCTAACCCAAAACGCTATCCATTGCACCAACTGCACGGAGTTGCTTTATGTGCTGACAATGGTAGTTACCGTACACGTGATTTCAGTGTTCCCAGGTTGCCAATCTTTAACGTCCATTTACTGCCCGACATATGTACAGGACGAAATTTTATGAGGGACATTTTGTATTGCAAGTATGCGACGAATCGCACTGTGAAGTCCGAGTGCACATTTTTCTTCATCCTGTATAAATGTCGTAGTGGATAAAGTCGGAAGTTGCATGAGGCTTTTAGCGGATGATACAGCTACACACACAGAGGTCTCAACACTGGTGGCAATAGAACCTCACCGTGGAGAAATGTAATGTATTGAGAATACATAGACAGAAATACTCTTCACTGTATGATTACAAAATTTCGGAACAGTCACTGGAAGTATTTAATTTCATAAAATATCTAACAGTATGCGTAGAGAGGGATTTGAAGTGAAACGACCACATAAAAATAAATCAGGAATAAAGCAGACGCCAGACAGAGATTTATTGGAAGAACCCTCAAAAATGTAGTGCGTCAACAAAGGCAGCAGCTAACAAAAAACTCCTTCGACCAATGCATGAATAATGTTCTTCAGTCTATAGCAGACAAGGCTGATAGAGAAAATAGACAAGAATCAATGAAGACAAGCGCGTTTTGTCAAAGGTTCCCTCTGCATCCAGGAAAGCGTCAAGGAGATGCTCATCCAACTGTAGTAGCAGAAGACATGAGAAAGGCGTTGTATGTAAAGGTGTACAACGTCCTAGGAGAAGCGTTGTACCTGAAGATGTACTTCGGCATAAGAGTGTTGTACATCACGATGTTATTCAGTGTTGAAGTTGCGAGAGCGTACATTCCTAGAAGTCTCAAGCAATAAGTTGCTTACTCTACGGACGTCTCGCGAAAATACCAAAAAAATAAAATTAGGAAGACTGAAGCTCACACACAGGCTTGTCAAAACTTGTTTTTCCAGCGGGATATTCGCGTCTGGAATTAGCAAATGGGCAGCCGGGGAGGGGGGGTGGGGATGAGATTGGCAAATAAAGTTGCCTACGTCACATCGCAAAAGGCGACTTGAGGAATACAGGTGTAGATGCAGTTGTCCTTTTCTTAAGATTATTTTTACGTGGCCGTTCCACTTTAGGTTTCTCAAGGCGGTTATTCCTTTGTGTTTCACTGCTACTGGTGTTTCCAATGATTTATCAGAAACAGTGTAATGGAACAGCAATGGATCAGTTCGCCTAGTAACGCACAATATGTTACACATACACTCCTGGAAATGGAAAAAAGAACACATTGACACCGGTGTGTCAGACCCACCATACTTGCTCCGGACACTGCGAGAGGGCTGTACAAGCAATGATCACACGCACGGCACAGCGGACACACCAGGAACCGCGGTGTTGGCCGTCGAATGGCGCTAGCTGCGCAGCATTTGTGCACCGCCGCCGTCAGTGTCAGCCAGTTTGCCGTGGCATACGGAGCTCCATCGCAGTCTTTAACACTGGTAGCATGCCGCGACAGCGTGTACGTGAACCGTATGTGCAGTTGACGGACTTTGAGCGAGGGCGTATAGTGGGCATGCGGGAGGCCGGGTGGACGTACCGCCGAATTGCTCAACACGTGGGGCGTGAGGTCTCCACAGTACATCGATGTTGTCGCCAGTGGTCGGCGGAAGGTGCACGTGCCCGTCGACCTGGGACCGGACCGCAGCGACGCACGGATGCGCGCCAAGACCGTAGGATCCTACGCAGTGCCGTAGGGGACCGCACCGCCACTTCCCAGCAAATTAGGGACACTGTTGCTCCTGGGGTATCGGCGAGGACCATTAGCAACCGTCTCCATGAAGCTGGGCTACGGTCCCGCACACCGTTAGGCCGTCTTCCGCTCACGCCCCAACATCGTGCAGCCCGCCTCCAGTGGTGTCGCGACAGGCGTGAATGGAGGGACGAATGGAGACGTGTCGTCTTCAGGGATGAGAGTCGCTTCTGCCTTGGTGCCAATGATGGTCGTATGCGTGTTTGGCGCCGTGCAGGTGAGCGCCACAATCAGGACTGCATACGACCGAGGCACACAGGGCCAACACCCGGCATCATGGTGTGGGGAGCGATCTCCTACACTGGCCGTACACCACTGGTGATCGTCGAGGGGACACTCAATAGTGCTCGGTACATCCAAACCGTCATCGAACCCATCGTTCTACCATTCCTAGACCGGCAAGGGAACTTGCTGTTCCATGTATCCCATGTATCCCGTGCCACCCAACGTGCTCTAGAAGGTGTAAGTCAACTACCCTGGCCAGCACGATCTCCGGATCTGTCCCCCATTGAGCATGTTTGGGACTGGATGAAGCGTCGTCTCACGCGGTCTGCACGTCCAGCACGAACGCTGGTCCAACTGCGGCGCCAGGTGGAAATGGCATGGCAAGCCGTTCCACAGGACTACATCCAGCATCTCTACGATCGTCTCCATGGGAGAATAGCAGCCTCCATTGCTGCGAAAGGTGGATATACACTGTACTAGTGCCGACATTGTGCATGCTGTGTTGCCTGTGTCTATGTGCCTGTGGTTCTGTCAGTGTGATCATGTGATGTATCTGACCCCAGGAATGTGTCAATAAAGTTTCCCCTTCCTGGGACAATGAATTCACGGTGTTCTTATTTCAATTTCCAGGAGTGTATTTACCTACAGAGTAAGCTGCCAGTCCTTTACGTTTCTTCGTCACATAATTTCACTACTTCATCTTTCACGATGAGACGTAATGATCTCTGAACTTTTCTAGCTACTGTAATATACGAAATGATGACCTAACAACAGTGTTTTCATTTGTCAGGCGACCGTTATTATATTCTTCACCATTTTGTAATCTCTGTCACATTCGCCTCATTGTGGCGCAGTGATAGCTCATGAAAAATTGAAAATGTAAACTAATAGTAATAATTCTATCGACAAAACGTTACATTTTATTATTACCATAGAACCAGGTATTTGACATTACCTGAATGTCAGAGATTTTCAACCAAAATTATACACCGGAAAGCGCTTAAAAATATAGCTTTATTATGTTTTCTGTCATGCTGTACTCTAGTAACAGTGTAGACCAAAAGCGAAATGTTGTTGCCAAGTTTAACACTGAATAACAATGTCGCTAATGCTAATTTCTCCTTAGCTTCTTGCATCAACTTTCTGTTCCTCCCTAGGTTCTTTAAATAGTTATCTAGATGTTTTGTGGCTCGTAATTTCGACCTCTTGCTGTGACAGCAACGCAAAAGTTTTACAATAAATTATGGCACATTGTCTCCGTGGAAAATATGGCAGCATGCTGACTACTTATTTACATGATTACTTAAGAGTGCTTCTTGGTTCAAATGGTTCAAATGGCTCTGAGCACTATGGGACTTAACTACTGTAGTCATCAGTCCCCTAGAACTTAGAACTACTTAAACCTAACTAACCTAAGGACATCACACACATCCATGCCCGAGGGAGGATTCGAAACTGCGACCGTAGCAGTCGCGCGGTTCCGGACTGCGCGCCTAGAACCGCTAGACCACCGCGGCCGGCAGTGCTTCTTAATATACAAACAATGGTATCAGTTTAACTACGTTTGTTCAGTGTCCGCTTCTCTAATATAAACACACAACACGCACACTCACTCACACACACACACACACACACACACACACACACACACACGGACAATGTTTTAAGTGTAATGACGTTTTTTCACTGTGCCTCTCTCTAAAATAAACACACATACTCTCTCTCTCTCTCTCTTACACACACACACACACACACACACACACGTGGATAATGTAAATCATTCCTCCAAGTATTATATTTAGTAATGCTATTGTGATTGATTGTTGACAGTCTTCATAAGACAATAAATGGTAAACGTGCTATGAAAGTGTTTTCAGCATGCCGAGTCTTTAAGGAATTGAGTACAAGAGGTTGTAGGTTGAACAGCACACATCATACTTACTACACATTTGTTTCCTCAGAATTACCCCACAATATGATGCCACAATATATCAGTGAATGAAAATAGAAAAAGTAAGTCAACTATTTGACATTTTAATCTCCAAAATCTGATTTTATCCATATCGCACATGATGCAGAGCTAAGACTTTTTCGATGATCTGTAACACGTCACGTCCAGTTCCCGTTCTTATCAATATGAACACCTCAGAATTTAGAATATTCTATTTGAGTTATTGGTTTACAGCCATGCTTTGTTCCTAATGGCTGGTCGGCCTTTGTGCAGTACTGAACTATATGTATTGTATTTTACGTCAGTTCAGTGACAGTCCATTTCCAGAGAATCAGATATTAATTTTCAAGAAAACATTTGCTTTTCTGGTGTTGAAAATGCACTACTAGGGGTAATTATAATACTTGTATCTTAAGCAAAGAGAACTATTTCTGCTTCTTGGATACATGATGGAAGATGGTATATATATAAGGAGAAGAGTGAACACAATATCCGTCCCTGGGGTGCAGCTAGAGTGATTATTTCCCATTCTGAAGATACCGTTTCATTGTGTACACTCACTGAGATCCTTGATGCAATACTCTGCATCCTTTGTAGTTACATAGGGTGTGAAACCCAGTTACCAGCAAGCTGTCTAATACCATAATATTTGTGCTTCTCTAGGCGGATACACTGAACCGCGCTTTGGTAAGTCACATAAGATACCAGTTGGCAATGTTTTGTCATTCGAATTTTGTATGACCTTATTTGTGAATTGGAAAACACCATGGAAAAACACTTCTGAAACGCAAACTGAGGCTAAGCATGTTATCTTGAGATAGGTGTGTTACCATTCTTAGATGTATAATTTGTTCCAGTACATACGTGAAGGAGGTAAGTAGTGAGGTTGTTCGCTAACTGTTAACATCTGACTTCCTGCTTTTCTCGCAAACAAGTGTGGCAGTAGCATATTTCAGTCTGTCTGGTAAAATCCCAACTGATAGTGAGTGGTGCATACGTCACTAAAAACATTGCATGTACGTATGTGAAGAACAAGAGTTTTGTACTTTACTTGAGATATTATCAACACCATGATAGTTTTTGGTTTTAGGGAAGAGTGAATTATATTCTTAATTTCTTTCGAAGAGCATGGAGTAATTGTAAGTTATTTGTGTGAACGAAACAATGCTTCTTGCATATTTTCTATTGTTTTACCCTTACATGCCAATCTTCCGACCTAGTTAGAGAAAGAGATTATTGAATACATTACGCAGTATTATCTAACACTATAATACCAATAAGTGTAGAACAATCGTTCACAACTTATTGTAAATTACGTATAACAGACACTGCAGTGCCCTGGCTTCTAGACGAAACGCCAACGAGAAGCGGTTGCAAGTAGCCTTTGGGCTCATCAGTTGGTGTTATAAATGTATCAGGGTGAACTTCCGGCCGGCCGTTGTGGTCGAGCGGTTCTAGGCGCATCAGTCCGGAAGCACGAGGCTGCTACGGTCGCAGGTTCGAATCCTGCCTCGGGCACGGATGTGTGTGGTGTCCTTAGGTTAGTTAGGTTTAAGTAGTTTTAAGTCTAGGGGACTAATGACCTCAGACGTTAAGTCCCATAGTGCTTAGAGCCATTTCCACCATTTGGTGAACCTTAACACAAGTTACCTTCCTCTGCAGATTTCCTCCTCAGTCAGCAATAATTCCCATCAGATTGGCATTCTTCTTCAGGTGCGAACATCTCTTTTTTTCACTAGGAGTCCTCCACCTTGTTTTTCTCACCTCTAAGCTTATAAATTGTTAGTTTTGAATGCAGTATTCTAATGATAAGATGTGCAGTTCATTACCATTTTAATTCACAATGCGATAAAAAAAAGAAGAACGTGTTAGACTCATGCAGCACTTCTCTCTATTCTGCTTTGGAATGGAACAAACAGAGCCATGAATCTTACTCATCCCGACGGAAAACACGTCACTAAGTACAATCCCTTGCACCGTGTAGTATTGCTGTCTTCGTAGAAACAATACAAATATGCCTCTGAGATATTTTAAGCATACTTGAACTAAAGTACTTGCGAGGAACACATTTTGCTCAACCTGCGCGTGTTTTCTGTTTCTGTTGTCTCTTATCTTTGACCTGTGCGATACTGAAATGGTTTTACATGTAGCATTCGTAGGAATCCAAGGACGTAAATTCATCATGGGTGTCTTCAGCGGTAATTTTGAATATCGCAAATATAAATCAACTTCATGCAATGTGGGCATTGTACCTTAACTGCAGTGACTGTCATGACTGTGTTGAATGTAGTTGATTGCGTGGATTAATGATCATGAAAGACCAAACAGAAATTCTCTGGCACTATGCAGCTTATTAGCTTGCAATACCGTCAGGGGGCCACCAACCCCTTACTCCAGATGGAGCCTCATCACATTAGCGACTACCTATGACAAAGGAGCAGGTAGAGAAGTATGGTGACCAACTGCCTGAAGGGTAAGATGTTCCACAGACCTCAAACATATAAAAATCTTCTGCATGAAAAAATGGAATCCTTATCGAACGCCTGCAGCCTCAAATGCAATAAGACATACAAGACATTTTACATATGTAGACACTCACACGACGTCGAGTACTGAAGAGAAGTCGGTTATCATCCTATGACACTGCCACCAAATCACATCACAGTGAAATGAGTTTTGGATACAAACGGCAGAAATTTTGTGATCACCTTTGAACATTAAAGAAGTGCTAGAGGGTTGAGAACACCAATAACTGGAAAGAACCTACCTTGAAGCGGTGAGAAGGTGGTTTTTTGACTCATTCTTCGTAGTAGAGATGAATGTGGGTTCCGAGAATTTGTAGTCAATTTTCGGCTAGTCTGCTGCCTGCAACTGAGTTCCTATTTGGGGGTAAGTAGGTAATCTTGTTTCCTGAACTCCTTGAAACATCGACATAGCAAAGGACAAAAAGAAATAGTAAAGAACCTTGAAATGTAACGTAAGCCGAAGTTAAGGTCGTAGGAAACAGAATAGTCTCGCAGTGGGCAAAAATGGGAAAACAAATGATGACTAACCTTGTATTTCATAACAGGTATTTTAATCATGATAAGAATTACCCGTCAGGTTTGGAGGATTACCGGAACTACCTCTTTTGTAAAGGCCGGATTTCTACAGGTGTTACGCACACTTGGAGAGAGTAACATCTTACAGTGAAATATTTAATGAAAATCCACCAGATACAATGAAAAGAATAATCAATGGCATTCACATATGAAGATTATGTACATTTAATGATGAAACGTCCTCGATGACAGCACTGTTGTTGGAAGGGCGGCGGACTACTTGCGGCAGTGGCAGACGCCCTTATTGCAGTAGCCGCCCCTGAAGCCTTTTCGCATGGCGATGCAGCGGGCGGCGCAGGGAGAGTCCCCTACGCCGAAGGCGCTCAGCAGGTCACACGTGGCACGCACGTGGCGGTCGCCGTGACCATCCTCCCCTGTCGCTGTAATAAACAAACAAAGCACTTAACTTAAATCTGACACCTGGTCAAGTATGTACACAATATCTATACCGTATCAGTTTATTGGTTAAACATTAATCGTGTCACTAATCACTATTGACAGAAATGCATCCTTTCAGATTCCTAAATTGTAGGAATAAAGCACAAGGAACAAAAGGTTATGTATAACTTGTTCAGAAACCAGGCTGCAATTGTAAGAGCCGAAGGACGTAAATTGGAAGCATTTGTTGCGAAGGGAGTGAGGTATGGTTGTACCCTGTCACGTTGTTATTCAAACTGTACATTGAGCAAACTGTAAAGTAATCCAAGGACAAATTCAGGATTAGAATTAATGGCCAGTTAGAAGAAATAAGAACGATGAAGTTCTCCGGTGATGTAATTCTGTCAGAGACGGAAAAGCATTTGGGAAATCAGTCAAACGGAAAGGATAGCGTCTCGAAAAGAGGTTATGCTATTAATAACAACAGAAATAAAGCAAAACTTATTTTGTGTGCAATTAAATCTGTTAACGATGAGCGAATTAAATTTAGGAACTAACGCAGTTAAAATAATAGATTACTTCCACTTTTTGGGCACCAAAATAGCAGACCATGACCAAAATAGAGAGAATGTAAAATGCCTTCTGGCAGTTGTAAGAAAACCATTTCTGAATAAGAGGACCTTATTAACATTGTATATATACTTATGTGTGTGGGGACAGTGGTAGAGTTGGGGAGGGGGGAAGGGGGAATGACCTTTTCTGAAAGTGCTTGTCTCGGGTGGAGATGGCGATGTTTGCAAGTATCGAAGTTGATTTAAATTTCATCATCGGCGTCCAAACATCGATTGCTGTTACCACAATATATAGATAATTTGAACGTCAATGATACAAGATGAATTTGTGTAGAGAATGGAGTAAAAAGAGACGTGTAAATATATCTAATATCAATCAGTACATCAATATCAACTTAACACATGCTACAACTTTTGTCCACAGACCGTGAATATAATTGAATATAACATTTATGAGAGAAGTGCTATTGTGTTGTTCACAGAAGGCATATCCTGCCTTTGAGAACAGTCTTCCAGAAGCTGACGGTGTAACTATACAGCTGAAATACTGGAGTGCAATTTTTTGTAGTTTAGGATTGTCAGTGCCGATGATAAGATTTCCATGCTTTCTAATGGCTGTTGTCAAAGATCTCGAAGGCGATCTTTTAAGTAATAACTGAACTATGACGGTAGATCCTTTTCTGTTTCAGTTGTAAATTATTTTTCTTTTACTGTTTTGTATTGTGCAATCCATAATTCGAATATTACACAGCCGAAGGTGCCTATTTGACATATATTGGATGTATCGAAAACTAAAGATGCCTGTCGAGTTTTGAATGTGCTATTGGAATTATATTACAATCAAATCACATTTATTACATTGATATAATGTATGAATAAATATTCTGAATGTTCCATTGAAACAAAAAACAGCCAAACATTAGAGAATCAGGTATATGTTTGAAAATTAATGGGAAATAGTACCACTCAAAAGAATTATAAGCAACTGTAACCGAACCTTAATCATGTAACTTTTTCTTCCAAATGCTATTTCTATTTCTTTAACCATTACACAGATGCTGATATGAAACACACTCAGAATAAATTTCTTTAAATGAAAAAACATTGAAAGTAGCACGAAGTATCCTGGTCTTTTTTTTCCAACATTGAAGATCGATCGTTTGTTTTTAACATTGTTGTTACGATGTATTAAAGTGTTCAGTATTGGTATACAACGTCAACATCCGTCTCACAACCCTGGTCTGAAGTGCAGCGTTGTATGGAAGAGAAAAGTGGACACGGTGAGAATAGAAACTTGTGACATCCGGTTATAAAGAAGAATTCTGAAGATAAAGCGATTAAACAATAAACTAGGGGTGATAAGATTCTGTGATAACAGCAGTAAAATGCCAAGTGTTGGGAAATGGTTCCTGTGGCTATGTGGAATACGACATGCAGAATTTGGACACCAAATCTTGAACTACAGCTTAACCTACATTAGCGTCTTATCGTCATCAGCCGTTTGACCTCAAATACTAGATCAATTCCTCTTCCAGACTTTTCTATACATTCTGTCACACACAGCCTTGTTGCTCCTGCATATTCTCTGTCAACCACACACCTTCTGCTACACAGTAGTTGGTTCTCTACCTCTCGTTTGGAATCCATCCTTGGTCCACTTGCCACGCATTCGCCTTTCTGCGTGTGCCACACACCTCCATTCCACTTTCTTTAGACACATGATTACGCCTATCACTTCAGTCTATTGCTGGTCCATTTGTTTCCTTTTTTGCCTTTCCTTGCAATTCCCACCATGCAACTCTCCATCGGTAACTTTTTTGAAAAAGTTTGCTTCTTTAGCTGATGCACTTCATGACATTTTTTCCTAGACTTTTCATTTATTTTGCTCTCCTGTCGCTCGCTCTCTGCAACTGCGCTGGTTACAAATGCTAATCAATTGGTACTATGATTTCATTGCTAATTTGTTCTATTTTCTGTTCAATGGTTTATTATACATGATTTAAGTGTTATTATAATTTTTTATTGCTCCTACTATCAGTCTTTCCGTATTAAGCTCTTCCATTCGTTATTGAAGTTTACCAGCACAAAAATATGCCAGCAATAGAGCTCAGTCGAGAACACGGAGGTTGCTCAGATGTTCTCCCTCTTCTTTCTCTCTTTTTTGGAGTCATTCCGATGTTATTGTAATCAATAGTGAGTAACTAGTGTTAAAAGAAACAAACAACCTATTAGTAAGCTTTTGGTTTTTGTTTTGAATTTTATTTTGCATTTAATGTGTTCTGTGCCTTTAAAGACCATGGCTTTACTCGTTTCGTTTAGCATACTAAGATTGTGCTCTATAGTTGAAGATCATGAGTGGCTCTTTGTAAAGATCCCTCATTGTCATCTACACTCCTGGAAATTGAAATAAGAACACCGTGAATTCATTGTCCCAGGAAGGGGAAACATTATTGACACATTCCTGGGGTCAGATACATCACATGATCACACTGACAGAACCACAGGCACATAGACACAGGCAACAGAGCATGCACAATGTCGGCACTAGTACAGTGTATATCCACCTTTCGCAGCAATGCAGGCTGCTATTCTCCCATGGAGACGATCGTAGAGATGCTGGATGTAGTCTTGTGGAACGGCTTGCCATGCCATTTCCACCTGGCGCCTCAGTTGGACCAGCGTTCGTGCTGGACGTGCAGACCGCGTGAGACGACGCTTCATCCAGTCCCAAACATGCTCAATGGGGGACAGATCCGGAGATCTTGCTGGCCAGGGTAGTTGACTTACACCTTCTAGAGCACGTTGGGTGGCACGGGATACATGTGGACGTGCATTGTCCTGTTGGAACAGCAAGTTCCCTTGCCGGTCTAGGAATGGTAGAACGATGGGTTCGATGACGGTTTGGATGTACCGTGCACTATTCAGTGTCCCCTCGACGATCACCAGTGGTGTACGGCCAGTGTAGGAGATCGCTCCCCACACGATGATGGTGGCGCTCACCTGCACGGCGCCAAACACGCATACGACCATCATTGGCACCAAGGCAGAAGCGACTCTCATCGCTGAAGACGACACGTCTCCATTCGTCCCTCCATTCACGCCTGTCGCGACACCACCGGAGGCGGGCTGCACGATGTTGGGGCGTGAGCGGAAGACGGCCTAACGGTTTGCGGGACCGTAGCCCAGCTTCATGGAGACGGTTGCGAATGGTCCTCGCCGATACCCCAGGAGCAACAGTGTCCCTAATTTGCTGGGAAGTGGCGGTGCGGTCCCCTACGGCACTGCGTAGGATCCTACGGTCTTGGCGTGCATCCGTGCGTCGCTGCGGTCCGGTCCCAGGTCGACGGGCACGTGCACCTTCCGCCGACCACTGGCGACAACATCGATGTACTGTGGAGACCTCACGCCCCACGTGTTGAGCAATTCGGCGGTACGTCCACCCGGCCTCCCGCATGCCCACTATACGCCCTCGCTCAAAGTCCGTCAACTGCACATACGGTTCACGTCCACGCTGTCGCGGCATGCTACCAGTGTTAAAGACTGCGATGGAGCTCCGTATGCCACGGCAAACTGGCTGACACTGACGGCGGCGGTGCACAAATGCTGCGCAGCTAGCGCCATTCGACGGCCAACACCGCGGTTCCTGGTGTGTCCGCTGTGCCGTGCGTGTGATCATTGCTTGTACAGCCCTCTCGCAGTGTCCGGAGCAAGTATGGTGGGTCGGACACACCGGTGTCAATGTGTTCTTTTTTCCATTTCCAGGAGTGTATTATTTCCTGATCTTCAAAGTAAAGCAGACTTACTACGTAATTATGTGTAATTTCCTATTCTCCTGCCGTTATTTCCTTAATACTTTGGCTATGCTAGGGACGTATTGCACTGAGTCTTACACCTACACAAACGCAATTTCTAAATCTCTAATCCGGGGTACGTTTACATTTCTGAATCAGTGGACATGTTCTTCATTACAATTATCAACCGTAAAAGAGAAATATCCTTATCTGCACAGCGATCCACAAGTTAGCACGGTTAACGTGATTCAAAACTGTTCTACAGTTTATATCAAGAAGGTACTTTCATCTCTCCGATATTCTCATTTATCTGGCTAAGTGTGAGAATGTAATCCGTAAATGAATGTAATATTTTTCTATTGGCAAGACGTTCTCTACTATTTTTCTTAGCTCTACATCGTAATATACGGGTATATCTTATGTGCTGTGATAAAAATCCATCACTCTGAGACTTGTAGCAGACTGTAAATATAGCAGAAAGATTCGGCCGTATAATTTCATATTTTAACACAGTTTTTAAAAAATCAAAGAAATTTATTCTATAGTGTATGACAATGGAGAAGACAGACGATAGATAAAATGAAACAAAGGACAGATAAGCGAATCACACTTCCGTTCCTCAAAAGATATTAACATAAGAGGAAGAAGTTTGCTGGAGGAACCCGAGGCAGGATGGAACGGCTAGCACCGCCAGTAATAAATACATGCAGTAACAGTTTGCACAACATAATAGCGATGGAAGAAGAAAAAAGAAAAATTCACTGGACGTTTGTCGTGTTCGAAGAATAACTTGCGACACGTTCAGTGTCATCACCGACAGAAGTGAATGCAAATTCTTTCCGTCGTAATGAATATGTCAATCTAAATAGCTCCACACCAGAAGAATTCGGGGAGACATTTACGATCATCATGGTTCCTAGCGGAGCATATCATAGACATCAGAGTTACTGGAGAAAACAGCCAACTTCCAAAGAAATATAATAACCATTGCAGACAACACGTGCAGGTAATTACTTTAGCAACAGTTTCCTGCCACAAGCAGTTATTCGTAAGACTTATACAGTTACTTAAGTCGTATTTACGTGCAATCATATTGTAGTAAATTTCATTTTATTACGTTACATGTCATTAAGTCGAATGCAGTCTTTAAAATACAAATAAGTACGTAGTACTGTTACCACCACACACTCGAAAAGTGAAATTCACTTTTAACAACCAAAATACCTGCCATTTTATCGCTACGTTTTTGCATATTTCCTTCTGTAACTTCTACTGAGCGTGCTAGCTGCGTAAAAGAATCCACAAATCCACCGAAGCAAGGAAAAAACAATTATCCAACTTGCTTTTCTACGTGGCTAGCGTTCGGAACGAACCAACAACTACGTAATTTTTCGATCGTCAATCCTTCTATGAACCTGTGAATACCCCCATAAATACAACGAATTGTGACAGTTATCAACAGCAAAGAGAGCACCATTTTTTAACTCTTAACTATATGTGTGTAATATCCAAATCTAAGATCATATTTTCAATTAATTTATGTTTTCCTCTTATTATTTAATTCCGAAATAATCACCCTTTTAACTGATTTCAAGTTGTTTTTTGTTTCTTCCTCTTATGCACCAATCTTTTTGCCTCAACATACCTTCTACGACCAACATCTTGTATAAATTGTGTTCCATATTCTAGTTTTTGTATGCTCCCGCAAGTTACCATCTGAACTACTTTTGTCATCACCGGTAGTCGTAATAGAGTCCCAGTTGCTGTCCTATATTTCAGCACAGGTTTTCTCAGTTATTATTTACAGGAGTTTTTAATTACCGTTTTTGTTAGTTGACAGGAGAAGGTGACAAGTTGTGCCGAGTGGCCACCTGTGTTGACAGCAATCCCGGTAATTCAACTATAGTTTGTTGTCCGAAAACGCTTTTATCATATCGATTTTTCCCTCAGTTTGTTTCACTGTTTATTTATTTACAGCCGATTTCTGGGCGTTTCATAGTTTCATCTTCAAGTAGTTATGCACTGTTATCAAAATGAACTATACCTGCAAGAATATCCTGTTGCTGTACCAAGTCTAATGTAAATATGAGACTCTAGCTATCCTGACCACTCGTAAAGATTTAACCCAATAAATATCTGGGAGTATGCGGACGTAGCTCTTTTAATTGTAACGGCCACATTAAACTAATAGCACGATATTCGAATGCCGGAATAAAATGCACTGGAAGAACGACTCGAAATGTTGTAAACTAATTACAGGTACTTTGTAAAGCGTTTCTATGATGATAACGCACTTGTCACTGTGCAAGTGGTTACCTGGAGCAGCAGATGTAATAGCCGCGATGACGACCAGGGCGAGAAGAACGGAAGTTATAAAGCTTCTCATCGTGGTTGAGCTGTGCACACACAGGGTCGATGTCAACAAACGTCAGCTACCGTCCCAAGCAGTGGTGTTGTCTGCGTTATCTGTCCGGTGGCAGTATGTTTATATACAGGGGCAGAAACGGTGATCGAGCTGAGATAGGATTCCCCTGCGCTAGTCGCTTTCTCCTTCCGCCGTGCTGCTTCCCGTAACGGTATTGAGGCTACGACACATCCACAGACCCTGTCACGCATTTTAGGGGGTGCCCCTTGACAGTGAAACATACTGTCACGTAGCAACCTTGACGTCTGATAGTTCAATTTCATCACAGGCTTAAGCCGTCGGCACACGGACCGTGCTATCGAACGTTAACGTTGAGCGTGCGAAGTTCAGCGTGCTGCTGAACGCTCAGGAACGATGCTACTTGTGCATACGGTACGTGGGCCCCAATGTGGTGTACGCGATCGCAACGCACTCCAGCGGCAGTTGTTTCTAGTAGTTCGTAAATCACACTATTTACTCAACGGGCGTGCGTAAAATTCCCACGTTAGCTCTATTAAAACGCACATTTTCTCCATCGTCCACGAAAAGGAAAGTACCATGCCCAATCAATAAGGACACAGGCTTATAACAGTTCCATTACAAACAGCGGGGTACAAGTTGGAATACTTCTCTGCATACGATGAACATTATTTCATCATTCCCACATTTTAGTAAAACTCCAGGGTCAGTCTTACTTGATCACTGTTCGTACCCAGTAGCAGAATCCTTGCAACATGTGAATTACGAAGCGTAAAAGAAAAAGGAACAAAATAACTTTATACAAGTAGCGCAAGCTGTCCTGTAGATTAAGCCAATCGAACAAAGTCACCCCTCAAAAAAAGGTGAACTTATATTTACATAACATCAAATATTATAGCGTATAATTATATTAAACTAATAATAAAGTATCAGAACCTAATAATGCGAATGTTAGGAAAAAACTTTTTTGGAGTGTTAAGACGCGAACCACCGCCCCAACAAAAAAGAGCTCCTTAGACAGAGACGCTAACCATTACGCTAAACCCATAATACCTGTGGTGTACTTAATCATATTGTATTACAGGTTGCTAAAACCGTTAATCGTAGATAATTATGTTACTAATTGAAATTTAATTATAACATATTGTACCAAGAACAATGCGTTTTTGGTGGATCTTCAGTGTGTCGCTGCCTTCAAATAGCCTACTCTTATAATACGCAGGTTACAATAATTCTTTTGCCACGAATACGATGTTCCTCACAATTTTATTGGAACGAATTACACAACTAACGACGGGTTTTTCAGTGATTCTCAATTTGCTGGTGCTCAGAAACGGCATATATACATATAGGTTTGAAATGAACGCCAATATGGCGCCTCACAACTCTGTACTGATGGGAGACGGCGTGCGTGTGACGTAGTGGCGCTGTGCCATCTCATTGGTCAACGCTCAGACGCACGCTCAGAATATCTGACATGCCAGATATTGCTCTGCACGTTCGGAAAGACTCCCGAACGTGCTATTCCACGCTATGACGTCAGAAACTCGGCACGCTCAACGCTCAACGTTAAGATGCACGGTCCGCGTGCCGACGGCTTTACTGTCTCCCAGGCTAAATTTCAGCTCTTTTGCGCTCCTGTGAGTGCCCGTAACGGTCAGACCACACCCGTTTCCAGACCGCGCAGTTCTTAGGAGCAACCGTAGCATGATGCGTGACAAATGCAAGTAACATTATTTGCCTTAATGTAAGCGTGATGACAACTGGCGGTGTACATCAACAGAAACGTGAACAGTATCACATCTTTGATTCAGTAATATAATGTATCCACATATCACGTTTCTTTCGCCACGATATTTTTGTAACCTTTCTGTTACCAAGTGAGGAAACGGCCACACCTAAGGAGATAGTGTTAACTTAAGTTGATGATAAGTTTTCAGAGCTACTCGGACACTCGTCGTCTCTTCGCTAAACAGACACCTTCTAGTATCCTAGTATTCGAGATCAAATAATCTCTTCAAACAGTATTTCTGTAATTTAATTCACCATTATTCATATAAAATTCTGTAAATGAAACACAGTTACAGAAATCTATATACTTTTCTCGAATCTATGTAAATATTATAATTTTAAAATGTCACACAATAAAGCGAAAATTATGACTTTTAGAGAAAAAGATCCGGTAAGATTAAAGAAAACATTTTGGAGCGAGTATCAATTTTATAAATATCTTAGCAGCAAGTATCGAATTTTAAAAATCCTGGCAGCTTTTTTCCTTTTTGTTTTTCTGGTTTTTTGTTTTTTGAATCATCTGGCTTCTGACTCGTTTGATTCCGATCGCCACGAATTCCTCTCCAGTGCCAACCTCGCTATCTCAGAGTAGCACTTGTAACCTACGTCCACAATTTTTTTTTCTCGATTATTCCAATCTCTGACTTTCTCTACAATTTTCACACTCTACATTTCCCTGTAGTACCACTGAATTTATTTAAAATGTATGTGAAATCTTATGGGACTTAACTGATGAGGTCATCAGTCCCTAAGCTTACACACCACTTAACATAAATTATCCTAAGCACCAACACACACACCCAAGCCCGAGGGAGGACTCGAACCTCCACCAGGACCAGCCGCCCAGTTCGAATTTATTTCCTAATATCTTCACTAATGTTCTACGATTCTGTCCCTTATTCTTGTCAGCATTATCCACATATTTCTTTCCTCGCCAATTCTGCGGCGAATCTTTTTTTCAAATTCAAATGGCTCTAAGCACTATGTTACTTAACATCTGAGGTCATCAGTCCCCTAGATTTAGAACTACTTAAACCTAACTAACCTAAGGACATCACACACATTCATGCCCGAGGCAGGGTCCGAACCTGCGACCGTAGCAGCAGCAGCATCGTGGTTTCGGACTGAAGCGCCTAGAACCGCTCGGCCACAACGGCCGGCGAACCTTTTTTTTCTTCTCTTGTAAGTCCACCTAACTTTCAACGTTCTTCTGTAGCACTACATCTCAAATTCTTCGATTATCTTCTGTTCTGGTTTCATTATCATACAATGTTATGCTCCAAACGTACATTCTCAGTAATTTCTTTCTCACAAATGATATTTTTAAGGACTATTACAGTACATACGATTATGGATAGGATACGGAATGAAGATATTAAGAAATAATTAAATACAGAATTAGTACACAATAAAATATTAAATTATAGACAAAATTGAACGGATCACTTACACAATATGGAAAATATCAGACTTTCCAAGGCAGCTCTCGATAACAGGCCGAGGGAAAGAAAAGACAGACGACCCAGTACTAGGGACGGGAAAAACCGACGGGTTAAAACCGGTGTTTAAGTCCTAAATAAGAGGTAATTTTCGGCATTGTTCTGGTCTCGGTTATAAAATGTGCTTTTTATTTTTCCCTAATAACCGAGTAAAATACCGAACGAAATACCAATTAGCCATAATAGCAGTGCTAAAGTTTTTCTTTTTTACATAAACCTTTTTAAATAAAGTAGTAACTTTTTCGTAAAGTATTCGTTGGTTTCAAATACTGCGTCCATACAGAAAATGGGAAACGCGATCAATCCTATTTGAATAACGATGTCGTCAGAAACGAGGAACAATCACATAGCATAATAAATGGTAAAGCATTACTGAGATAATACAGCCGCTGTTCCCATGCCTTGTGGCTTAACGTATGCTTGTGTGTGCAGTGTGCAAGGCTTACACCACCTGGCCTGTACGGCAGTTTCTCGTTGTCGTCGCCGGACATACGTTGTATTGCAGAACAGCACCAACGCTAGTTGTCAATATTTTTACGTAGCAATGAAGTACAGTGCTTCTTTTGCTTTAATAGATTAAAGATTTGTCTGCCATTTCTATTGAATAAGAAGAGAGGAGGAAAATTATAGTAACAGCAATGAGTTAAGAACTAAACAACAATCCATTGATAGCATACAATAAAAATGGAAAGTAGTTGATTTTTGCCTGTGTCTGCATAATATGTCTTTACCTACGTGTAGCCCTTGAAAAAGGACGAATTAAAATGAAAACCAGAGTTCTTCAAATCCGGTTTTCGCTCTTCTACACTGACCTTTCGTAGTGTCCAAGTTCCAAAACAATTGGAATCAACTAATTATCACTCTTCGAGAAAAGTAGCGAAAGATGGACAGATTACTATCTCTTTTATTTTCTTACTTAATTTGATATTTTGTTTTTATGCATTTTGAAACTGGGTCAAAATTTTTCAGTCTCTGCTCGATTTTTATGTTTATTACTGGAATTAATAGGAACAAAAAACCGAAAACCGGTTATTTCAGATACCGGTTATTTTTAGCGGTGTTAACAGTCAAGTTACACTGGCGTGGAAAGAAAACTATATATCTGAGAATAGGTTGTATCAGGGATACCAGCCTTCCCTACCAAGAACACGATGTAGACTACGGTGAAGCGGGAACGGGCAAAAATGCCTAACCTATAAAGTGAAGAAGGACATATTACAGCTACAGTACCTCAGTTCGCATATCAAGTATGATACATTTTATTAAATTTACTTTCCTATACTCACTTGATACTTAGGTTACAGTTTTCTTCATGGAAATGGTTATGTTTTGTCCGTCCTCTTTTGGAGTAATTCTGCGCTGTGTGGGATCCTTACGAGATAGGATTGACGAAGTACATCGAGAAAGCCCAAAAAATAACAGCACATTTTGTACTATGGAGTAATAGAGCAGAGAGTGTCAGGGACATGATACAGGATTTGGGATGGAGATGGAAAACCGTCCTTGTGGCGGCATCTTCTCACGAAATTTCAATCGACAACTTTCTCCTCTGAATGAGAAAAAACTTTGTTGACGCTGCCCCACATAGGAAGAAACGATCATTATAATAAAATAAGAGAAATCAGAGCTCGCACGGAAACGTATAGGTTTTCTTCTTTCTCCGCGCTGGTCGAGGGTGGAATCATAGAGAATTACATTAAATGTATTCGCAATTGCAAGTAAGGACAACCATCAGCTGTAGAATGGAATGTGCCAGACTGGGAGTGGAACTCGTATATTCCTCTTGTCACGAGCGGTCGCCTTACCATTTGGCTATTGGTGCACGTCTCATGGCCACACCCACAATTCTGTATGTCGTCAACCATGCGTCTACGACCCGCACTCGTACATCAGTTATGTATATTCCCGTACAGGTCAGACGTTGTACTTGAAAGTCGCTTGCCCGCTATCGGCACTTAAATTGTATCGTATAATAGGGAATTAGTGTGAAGGTGGTTCGGTGAACCCTTTGCCAGATACTGAAGTGTGATTTGCGGGGTAGCTATGTCGATGTAGATGTGACCACTGACTGCATTACATGTTTTGGAAGATTCTTTTTTGTGGCTGGATGCCTACCCCTTCTGTCATAATCTGTTACTCCATATAAATTTATCATTTATTTTTACAACATCCCCTTCTATGAACATCAGAATATCTCGAAGAGTATTCATGAAGAAGTTTTTTAAAACATCAAATTAACTATCTGTATTTTTTGGAAATGAAATAATCTTTACCTATTTCGAATATCTTTTTGAGTTTGTTGAACACTTAAATGCCTTTGATGTCACGTAATCTATCATCTTTCATCACGTGTATAGGTTTAGTTATTTTAAATTTCTTTATGAAAGTAAAATTTTTTCGAAAGAAGGATGCATTACGCTGCCCACAAGAAAAGAAAACGTATGATCATAAACTTGGCAAGAAGGTATTTGCATTGTTAATCTTTTGTTAAGGCATAAAATTATTTTCACTCGTATGAGTTTACTTTCATTCCCATGCAACAATCAGCTTCAGGCCAAGTAGTCGTTGGAAAGCAACGAGCTCGGTGATGAGAAACAGTGTTATGGTTAATGCAAGGAGTTTGCTTTGTATAATAATAATGATAATGGTAATAATAATAATAATAATAATATTAATATTCAGCAACTGAAAGATTCACATTAAGCAGAAAGGAAGGAGGAAGGAGATTTATCGACATAAAAAACCTACATTATGGACAGGTAGACAATTTAAGAAAATTCTTTATAGAACGAGCAGAAACTAGCAAAATACACAAAGCAATCACTCATATAAATACATCGGCTACACCACTGCAATTTCATAACCACTTCTACAACCCTTTAGATCACATAAGATC
Organism: Schistocerca serialis cubense; assembly: GCF_023864345.2. NCBI lineage: Eukaryota > Metazoa > Arthropoda > Insecta > Orthoptera > Acrididae > Schistocerca > Schistocerca serialis. The sequence continues at coordinate 780,247,919 of NC_064639.1, read as the reverse complement.
AACAGATACGAAGAAAGCAAATTGGAAAAAGAAAACACTACATGGCAAGCACCCGTATCATCTAACACAGCCACACATCGATCAAGACGCATCCAACACATGGCTAAGAAAAGGCAATATATACAGTGAGACCGAAGGTTTCATGATTGCAATACAGGTCAAACAATAAACACCAGATATTACAGCAAGCATATTATTAAAGATCCCAATACCACAACAGATAAATGCAGACTTTGCAAACAACAAATAGAAACAGTAGATCACATCACAAGCGGATGTACAATACTAGCAAATACAGAATACCCCAGAAGACATGACAATGTAGCAAAAATAATACATCAACAGCTTGCCTTACAACATAAACTTATAAAACAACATGTTCCCACATACAAGTATGCACCACAAAATGTACTAGAGAACGATGAATACAAATTATACTGGAACAGAACCATTATAACAGATAAAACAACACCACATAACAAACCTGACATCATACTCACCAATAAAAAGAAGAAATTAACACAACTAATCGAAATATCCATACCCAATACAACAAATATACAAAAGAAAACAGGAGAAAAAATTGAAAAATACATCCAACTGGCTGAGGAAGTCAAAGACATGTGGCATCAGGATAAAGTTGACATCATACCAATTATACTATCAACTACAGGAGTCATACCACACAATATCCACCAGTACATCAATGCAATACAGCTACATCCGAACTTATATATACAACTACAGAAATCTGTAATTACTGACACTTGTTCAATTACCCGAAAGTTCCTAAATGCCATGTAACGTATACCATACAGTTAAAAGGAAGTCACGCTTGATCAAGGTCCACGTAGCCTTCCATTTTTAACCAGACATAACGTCTGAGACAAGAAAGAAGTAATAATAATAATAATAAAACCCGTGGAGGCCCAGGAAAAGAATAGGCCTCCGGTATGTTCTGCCAGTCGTAAAAAGCGACGAAAAGAACAAACCACTAATAGGGCTAACCTCCGTTTAGTGTGATTAGTTGGTTCAGGGCAGAACTAATGAAGCCTCGGACAAGCGCTGTCATGGTCGAGGACGATGCTTGAACCCTATGCCCGTCCACAATGGTAACAACACTGCTAGCCACACGGAAAATGATTTAAATCCAGATAGAGGTGATTTGCAGGATATGCTTCTTGTAACCACTCCAGAAGGAAAACAAAGACAGACTATGAGATGGTCAGATGAAGTTAACCGACACCTCATGTTCTGTTATTACCAAGCAACAAACATAATAACCAACACAACTGGATACAGATCACAAGTATACACAACATTTATTACCAGATACCCAGAACTAAAATTTTTAACAGAACAACGACTAGCTGATCAGATCCGTGTAATAATCAAAAACAACAGGATACCCCAGTCAGAATTAGAGAACATCAAACAACAAGTACAACAAATACTGGAACAAAATAATGTGCAATCAGAAGAAGAAGAAAATACAGTAATGGACTGAAACATCCCAGAGCAAACAAACAAAGAACAACACGCATCAGTTAAACAATCAGAGGAAAACGAAATCTTAAGACAGCCACCAGAACAAGCACAAATAGAACACGAAGTGACACACATGTTAGATATAGAAGAAAAATTTCAGCTGACATATATAGAATACAAAGACACAAATACAGACATTAGACCATTCTTGCATAGACCACCAAATAACCCACAAGTCGAAACAACAATAACAACTATCAACACAATCATACACAACAAAATAAATGAAAATACAACTATGGAAGATTTACAACTACTGGTTTATATAGGAGCACTCACTACACTAAATATACACACTAGGCAGAGATCAGAACCAACCAATACACAGAAGAAACCCACAAAACCAGCATGGCAACACAGGGTACAGATCGGAATAGAAAAACTGAGAAAAGACATCAAACAGCTAACACAATTTATAAGAAATGAAATATCAGACAAAAAACGATAAAGGTTAGGTAAAATCTCACAACAAGAAGCGATAGAGCAATTCGATGAAAAGAAGCAGAAATTACAAGAAATGCCAAAACGACTTAGAAGATACAAAAAAAAGTGAAAATAGAAGGAAACAAAACCAAACATTCAACACAAACCAAAAGAAATTTTACCAGGCAATAGATAACACACGTTAAAATAGACAATCCACCAAACATAACAGACATGGAACAGTTCTGGGGCAACATATGGTCAAAACTGGTACAGCATAACAGGCATGCACGGTGGATACAAGCAGAAACAGACACATACAAGATGATACCACAAATGCCTAAAGTGATAATTTTGCAACATGAAGTCACCCAAGCAATTAATTCTACTCACAATTGGAAAGCCCCTGGAAAAGATAAAATAGCAAATTTCTGGCTAAAGAAGTTCACCTCAACACATTCACATCTAACTAAATTATTTAACAGTTACATTGCAAGCCCATACACATTCCCTGATACACTTACACATGGAATAATCTATCTGAAACCTAAAGATCAAGCAGACACAGCAAACCCAGCTAAATATCGCCCCATCACATGCCTACCAAAATATACACAATATTAACTTCAGTCATTACACAGAAATCAATGACACATACAACACAGAACAAAATTATAAATGAAGAACAAAAAGGCTGTTGCAAAGAAGCATGAGGATGTAAAGAGCAACTGATAACAGATGCAGAGGTGACATATGAAGCTAAAACTAAATAAAGGTCGCTACACTACACATACATTGATTACCAGAAAGCTTTTGATTGTGTACCCCACTCATGGTTACTACAAATATTGGAAAAATACAAAGCAGATCCTAAATTGATACAGTTCCTAAATATAGTAATGGAAAATTGGAAAACCACACTTAATAGCCAAATAAATTCAAATAATATCACATCACAGCCAATACAGATTAAGCATGGAATATACCAAGGAGACTCATTAAGTCCTTTCTGGTTCTGCCTTGCTCTGAACCCACTATCCAACACGCTAAATAATACAAATTATGGATACAATATTACTGGAACATACCAATACAAAACCACACATTTGCTATACATATATGATCTAAACCTAGTGGCAGCAACAAATCAACAACTCAACCGATTACTGAAGATAACAGAAGTATTCAGCAATGATATAGATATGGCTTTTGGAACAGGCAAATGTAAGAAAAATAGCATAGTCAAATGAAAACACAATAAACAAGACGATTACATATTGGATAACCACAGCGACTGCATAGAAGCGATGGAAAAACAGATGCCTATAAATATCTAGGATACAGACAAAAAATAGGAATAGATAATACAAATATTAAAGAAGAACTAAAAGAAAAATATAGACAAAGACTAAAAAAAACACTGGAAAAAGAATTGACAGCAATAAACAAGACAAAAGCTATAAATACTTATGCCATACCAATATTGACCTACTCATTTGGAGTAGTGAAATGGAGTAACACAGACCAAGAATCACTCAGTACACTTACATGATCACAATGCCACAAATATAGAATGCACCACATACATTCAGCAACAGAAAGATTCACATTAAGCAGAAAGGAAGGAGGAAGGGGCTTTATCGGCAAAAAAAAAAAAAAAAAAAACCTACATTATGGACAGGTAGACAATTTAAGAAAATTCTTTATAGAACGAGCAGAAACTAGCAAAATACACAAAACAATCACTCATATAAATATATCGGCTACATTATTGCAATTTCATAACCACTTCTACAACCCTTTAGATCACATAACATCAAAAGATACGAAGAAAGCAAATTGGAAAAAGAAAACACTACATGGCAAGCATCCGTATCATCTAACACAGCCACACATCGATCAAGATGCATCCAACACATGGCTAAGAAAAGGCAATATATACAGTGAGACGGAAGGTTTCATGATTGCAATACAGGTCAAACAATAAACACCAGATATTACAGCAAGCATATTATTAAAGATCCCAATGCCACAACAGATAAATGCAGACTTTGCAAACAACAAATAGAAACAGTAGATCACATCACAAGCGGATGTACAATACTAGCAAATACAGAATACCCCAGAAGACATGACAATGTGGCAAAAATAATACATCAACAACTTGCCATAGAACATAAACTAATAAAACAACATGTTCCCACATACAAGTATGCACCACAAAATGTACTGGAGAATGATGAATACAAATTATACTGGAACAGAACCATTATAACAGATAAAACAACACCACATAACAAACCTGACATCATACTCACCAATAAACAGAAGAAATTAACACAACTAATCGAAATATCCATACCCAATACAACAAGTATACAGAAGAAAACAGGAGAAAAAATTGAAAAATACACCCAACTGGCTGAGGAAGTCAAGGACATGTGGCATCAGGATAAAGTTGACATTATACCAATTATACTATCATCTACAGGAGACATACCACACAATATCCACCAGTACATCAACACAATACAGCTACATCAAAAAAATGGTTCAAATGGCTCTGAGCACTATGGGACTCAACTGCTGAGGTCATTAGTCCCCTAGAACTTAGAACTAGTTAAACCTAACTAACCTAAGGACATCACAAACATCCATGCCCGAGGCAGGATTCGAACCTGCGACCGTAGCGGTCTTGCGGTTCCAGACTGCAGCGCCTTTAACCGCACGGCCACTTCGGCCGGCCCAGCTACATCCAAACGTATATATACAACTACAGAAATCTGTAATTATTGATACATGTTCAATTACCCGAAAGATCCTAAATGCAATGTAACATATACCGTACAGTTAAAAGGAAGTCACGCTTGATCAGTGTCGGCGTCACTTTCCATTTTTAAACAGACATAACGTCTGAGAAAGGCTTTCTCATAATAATAATAATGTTAACCAGACCTCGTTTGAAATGTATGCCGCAGGTTCGTCTTACAAATGTTGAAATCGGTCAACGATAGCACACTTATAGCGAGCGATGGTAGCGAATTCGAACTGACTACTTCCAACTAATTTACGGTCCAAAGATTATGCAAAATATACTTCATTCGCAGGGGAACGCAGCGTTTCGTACTATTCTACCAAAGTGAAGAGGAAATATTTTAAACAGGATTATTATTTACACTTCCAGTCGCGTTATTATGACCCCTTGTAAAATGACTGAATAACATTCTTTTACAGTGCGGACGGCTGAGTGACGTGCTGGAAGAGAGTCGAAGATTAACTGGGAGGTGCCGGCAGGGATGTGGAGCCACATCGACTCCGGCGCCGTGGCCAGCTGAGCTAGGTTACCTGGTTGAGGATCCATGTCGGGAGCAGCCAGATTCTCCATTGGGCTTTAATGAAGGGAGTTTGGTAGCCAGGGAAGTACTGCTGGTAGATGCCATCGTGCCGAGAAAAAAAAATGCATGTAGGAGTGGTCATGGTCTCCAGGGGTAGATGCATAGTTGTCTTTACCCACTGTGCCTTCCAGAATGACGAGATCACCCAGGGAATGCTTCCGGCATGGACCCTTCGCACTGTTGTTGCAAGGTGTTTGCTTTCAAATGTGTTACGCCATACACGCCAACGACCACCTGTTCGATAGAGCATAAAAAGCCACCTATCGCCACTCAGTGGAAGTCCAGTTGCGATACTGACGAGCGATTTGCGGCCTGCGTTGCCGACGAACGGCAGTCAGCATGGGTGCACGAATCAGGCGCCTGCTGCGGAGGCCTATACGCAGTGACGTTCGGTGAATAGTCTGTGAGGTGGCACTGTTGGTGGCCCCTTGGCTCATCTAGGCGGTCAGTTGCATAACAGCTGCACGTCTATTCGTCCTTACAAATCTCTGCAGCTACATAGTTCACCCCCGTGGTCTGTGGCCTGTGCTGCACCACAGTTGCCTCACGCAGATTTTGGATAGCGCCATTTTGAATTGTACGGCAACGACGGCACGTGAACGGTTTGCAGACTTAGCCGTTTCAGAAATTCTTCCACCCTTGTCCCGAAAGCCAATGATCTTACCCTTTTGGACGTCAGATAAACTGCTCCGTTTCTGCTTTACGATGACGACTGCACTTTGTTCCGCATACCTCCGTCACGCTTCATATACTCTCCACTGCTAATGCCGCCCTTTTCCGTCTGTGAGTTATTGTTGCACTTTCACATCGAACATTGGTGGTCCTTACATTAATGGGACTGCACAGTGCAGCACAGAAGGCAAGTACAAGAAATGATATTGGAACCTCCCCTTAGAGCCGGCCAAAGTGGCCGAAAGGTTCTAGGTGCTACAGTCTGGAACCGCGCGAACGCTACGGTTGCAGGTTCGAATCCTGCCTCGGGCATGGATGTGTGTGATGTCCTTAGGTTAGTTGGGTTTAAGTAGTTCTAAGTTTAACGGGACTGATGACCTGAGAAGTCAAGTCCCATAGTGCTCAGAGCCATTTGAACCTCGCCTTAGAAAAATTTATGTATGATTGTGCTGATGAACCCCTTACCTTATTTGTTTTTCAAACAGCTGAGCAGAACTGAACGTACTCAGACATTTCGCTCTTTACTTATTATGATCAACACTAAACTGACACACAATATTTTTAGCGCGACGCAATCTGACCTTCAATAATCTCTACAAAAGACTGGCCCTGACTAACAATAACCTATACCTTTCATGAATCACTTACCTCACAAAAATCTTCGTTACTCGAACTACTGCAATACAGCGAGCGCCAATACTGCTAGCTAAATAAAAGATTCTAACTACTGAAGTCATCAACTACTGATAGGCAAAGTTAGCAAATGAAAGATTTTGATAGAGAACAAACAATGTATTTACCTTAATAGTGTTCAAAAGTAATTATATATATATATATCAGTTCATGACATCCAGTCTTACAAATTTACTGTCTCTGATGGACACACGTCCAGATCGTCCGCTCTCAAAACTCCGCCATCTCTCTCCCCACATCCACCACTGCTGGCGGCTCACCTCCAACTGTGCAACGCTACGCGCTGTTCACATCCAACTGCCCAACACTACAATAGCTAATATTACAACAATGCCAACCAGCGACAGACTGCACACAGCACAGCCAGTGATTTTCATACAGAGCGCTGCGTGGCGTTACCAATATAAAAACCCAAACAGCCCGCTTACAATATAAACTTATACCACCGATGCTCGAAGAAGAAGAGAGAAGGAATATTATTTCTGTTACTTTAACAAAAAAGGATCGATAATGTATTTCACATATAATTCACATACAAAAATGAAGTTGATTTTCTGAGGAGTAATCTTATCTCTATTATTGAAATGTCTAGTGCTGCCAGGTTGGCTTCATGAAACGAAATTTGTCGTTATACTCGCAGTAACACAACTTACTTGGTTGTCTGACTCTTCGTATGCTAAGTGCTAACAAAAAATTTAATTGTGCGTACCTAATTAATAATTACGTTAAGTTTACTATTCTTCTTTATGCAGGAGATTCTAAATAGTTTTCAAATTTTTCTTTTCATTCCATCATCGTTAGCCGTGATATGTTTGACAGGTGACCTGTATCAGTAGTCTCTCTATTTCACTTTTCCAAGAAAAGATGCTTTTCACAGTACAATGAGCAGATAATGCGATTTCGGTTCAAGAAGTGGACCAACATCTGCTTCAGACTAATGCTAATTATCTTCCTTTGCAAGAATCTCTTAACACTGGTCACTTTCACATGTCTACCTGTTTTCGTCTTCACTTGGTTTATCGAAATTTTGTGGTACGTAACCCTTAACTATTCCAAAAGTATCACATTCTCAGTGCAACAGAACTTCAGTATTTATACTAACATAGTCTTTTCATTTACGCATTCAGGTAACACATGTGATAACGTTGACTTACCGCCTCTCACGTTGCTGTCGTTTTGGAAAGATATCAGACAATATTACTAAAATACAGAGGAACTGGACTCTAAATAACTCTACAATACAGCTTATTTCAATGAAAAAGAAAGAATGAAAATTAACATATTCTATCTTTCTTATTTCTTGGGCAAACGTCTTTTCGTCAAGTTTAGTTACCACCAATCATTCGAAATTGTAATGCTTTAATTGTTTTCATGTTTGCTATATTCCCTTCAAATGCCTTTTGTGTCAGTATAACACAACAGAATTGCCAAAAGAAAGACATTAGCTTCGTTATTAAGGACTATAGCAACAGTTTCAGTATCACTCTATAAAGTGTTGCAAACTCCACTTTCTACACTAAATGTATCAATATTTAAACTCCGCTGTGTACAGATAAATATTGTTTCCTTTCCTCTCTTTTTCAATACTGGCGTTGGCTTAATTGAACTTCTCATTGTTGTCAATGGATGAAGCCCGCAATTATCATTATGTCCAAACAGAATATTGCGGAAGTTTTCAGTGTTGTATTACATTATTCATAGGGCGAGATGCAGCTTGCATCTAATGTTAATAACATAGACTTCTTCTTTTTCGTATATTATTGTTTACAGTCTTCTTTCCTAGAAGTCTATAAAATGACAGAATTTCTTAGAATATTTTATAATACCTCAAATAGAAAGCTGTAGCCATTGGCCTTGGTCTTTCTAAATTAAAAAGGTAGTTGCGGTAAACTGAAACTCAATTGAAACAAGATGTTTTAACCCCTACTGAAACGTTTAGGCCCTTCTCGCTACGGTAATGATGTCGTCACTTCTCCATTAGGTGACAGCAGTACCTTTCGCGTATTGCTAACCATTGCCTTGTTCTGATGTTAAAATCCCATCCGTGTTCAAAAGATGGTGTCCCTCAGTACGTAAATAATAAAGCTGCTACACCAGTTACGTTTTTGCATGTGAAGCACATGGCGTTTCAAGAATGGTGCTGTAGTGCTATGTTACAATTTAGCGTAAACAAATGTTATGAGTGATGTGGTCCGTGCGAATGAATTTAAGCATGGTAAAGAAAGCACAGTACTTCTAGAACACTAAAAAATAATTGCAGAGAAAGAGAGGTTGAAAAAAGACAGGATACATCATGTTCCAAAAATTAATACATTTACACAGCACTCGAAAATGCCACACTAGGCAAAACGTAATTGGTGCAGTTATTTTGTTTTTAATAATTGCCTCTGGGGCTTGTAAAACTTCTCTTTGTCTCTACATTAACGATAAGGAAACTTGCATAGTTGTTAACAGATACATTTCCAACTTTATGCTATTGTTCCAAATGAAGATCGGATTTATAGAAAACGTCAGTTTTAATTTGTGTTCTGTGACATGTATTTTTTTGTTTGTAGGATTTTGAGTGTCTTAACTCTCCTTAACAGAAAAAACGAGGGATGTGTTCAAAATGGTAGTAGTTTTGATCACAAAAAAATAAATTCTATTTGCTGATGACTGGTTTCGGTTAACTAACATTCATCCTTAGAAATGCTTAATGCAGAAACAGTACCTATGTACAATGCTGCCAACAACGCCACTGTTACAAAATGTAACACAGATCACGTTTAATAAGGAATCGGTGCCTGCGTACAATATTGGCAACATCATCGTCAAAAATTTAATTCGGCAACAGTAAAAACTTAGTCAAAGCATTGCTGTTAACGTATAAAACCATCTCCTGTTGGTTTCATACAATAAATAATATAACAAATAATGCAGATCCCTGGTACGACTGCATTAAACTAACAGCAAGAAACTAATGTGGAAGAAGGAGATACATCGGAAGAATGACATGCAGTGAGCTAATCAGAGGTACTTTGTAAAGTGTTGCTATGTTGGTAAGGTACTTTTGACTGTGCAAGTGCTTATCCAGAAGCACCAGACGTAAAAGGCGTGGAGGCGACCAGGCGAGAGGAACGGCAATGATAGAGATGGAACGGCAATGATAGAGATTCTCACCGTGGTTGGGCCGCCCACACACAGGGTTGATGTCAAAACATGTCCGCTATTGTCCCAAGCAATGCTTCCTTAATCTGCCTATTTTCAGGTTTTACAAAGACGATCACGTCTGAGTACCTTCTTCTCGATTGCAGACTTACGTGGTTTTCACATAACACGAATGTGAAAGCCTATTCCAAGAAAAGAATTAGCATTTTAAAATCGATTTCTAGTCTTTAGTAAAGCTTTGTCAGATCGTGAAGACAATGGAGCAAATCGGGTGTGAGCTGTTGAAGATTCTTCTTGTCAGGTTCGATTCTCCTCACAATTTGTAAGCTTTTTGAGAAACGTCCATTCAACAGACAAATAGTAAGACTCAGATTGATTACTTCTGCTATAAAATTACGTCACTGTACACCCTTATGAACATCCTTCTGAGAGCAAGTTAGAATCCCTTGAAATGAGCACCATAGCCAGTTGAATCGGAAATACCGTCAAGAGGAAAGCGAGTACCCAGAAATGAAGACACGACGTCAGTGAAACCAGCAGTTCTATCGTAACTAACACGGAATGAAAATTTCGGAGTCGTTTCAGAATAAGTTCTTTGCATAATATGTTTTTAGTATGAAGGACACAATTTTGTAGCTACATTTCAATGGAGTTTGTATTTCACTCGGTGCAGAAAGCAGTTATGCACCAAGAGTACACCTATCCTTTGGTCTATACGAGGCGAATTTAGCTAGTGTTTTGACATTTTGAGAAGTGTGGAATTAGTTACAAAGGTTCAGACTGGAGATTTTAGTGATTTAGAAGGTGGTTTGCAAAGGGTCTATCCACATTCACTTTAGTTAGCAACAGCCCTACAAATAAATTTGTTGCAGTACATCAGTTACATTCCATTTACCATTATCTTTCTTTCATGGTCAGTTATAGCAAGTGAGTACCTTTAGGGACTGCATATCACCAAGTTCTGCGTAAAGGGATATTACGTGATATTAATGTGTTGGGCGACTACATTGCATATTCGTTATTGGCATTATTTGTTCTGCCGCCGTTGGATAAGTAGCTGCAGCAGCAAGTCGTATACTCCTAGCTCACTCATTTGTTACATAGTTTAATTCTTAATTTCTTTGCGTGTTTTTGGTACTTGCATTGTTTAATTCATAAATTTCGGGCGTATTATAGTATTTGAGAGTTGTAGCATCGCGTTTTAGTACCTGAATAGTGAAAATCGCGTAGTCTCCTTCCGCCGCCGAGCAGTGTGTCAGCAGTGCGCAAGTAGCAGCATTACTGCATTTACTAGGCAATCTTGTATTTTAATAACCGTTTAAATTTTGTGTCGATTTGTTTGCGCTCTCTGTAGATTAGTTCAGACGTTCTTTGCAGAACAGTTTTTAACATGGATAGGGACTGCAACTGTTGTGTTTGGATGCAGGCTGAGTTGGGATCCCTTCGCTCCCAGCTTCAGGCAGTGTTGGCTTCGGTCACACAGCTTGAGGCTGTTGCCAACGGGCATCACTGTGGGGGTTCGGATGGGGGTTTGTTGGGGACGGCCAGCTCGTCCCACGCATCCCCCGATCGGACTACGACTGTAGTTGCCCGGGATACTGCCCACATTGAGGCTGATCCCTCACCTGTGGTAGAGTGGGAGGTCGTCTCAAGGTGTGGCAGGGGGCGAAAGACATTCCAGAGGGCTCAACGGAAGGCCCCTCCAGTTTGTCTGACGAACCGGTTTCAAGCTCTGTCTCAGGCTGATACTGATCTTCGGCCTGACATGGCTGCTTGTCCTGTTCCAGAGGCTGCCCCTCAGTCTGCAAGATCCGGGCGGTTGCAGAGGGTGGGCTTACTGGTAGTTGGGAGCTCCAACGTCAGGCGCGTAATGGGGCCCCTTAGGGATATGGCAGCAAGAGAGGGGAAGAAAAACAATGTGCACTCCGTGTGCATACCGGGTGGAGTCATTCCAGATGTGGAAAGGGTCCTTCCGGATGCCATGAAGGGTACAGGGTGCACCCATCTGCAGGTGGTCGCTCATGTCGGCATCAATGATGTGTGTTGCTATGGGTCGGAGGAAATCCTCTCTGGCTTCCGGCGGCTACCTGATTTGGTGAAGACTGCCAGTGTCGCTAGCAGGATGAAAGCAGAGTTCATCATCTGCAGCATCGTCGACAGGACTGACTGCGGACCTTTGGTACAGAGCCGAGTGGAGGGACTGAATCAGAGGCTGAGACTGTTCTGCGACCGTGTGGGCTGCAGATTCCTCGACTTGCGCCATAGGGTGGTGGGGTTTCGGGTTCTGCTGGATAGGTCAGGGTCCACTACACGCAACAAGCGGCTACACGGGTAGCAGGGGTTGTGTGGCGTGGGCTGGGCGGTTTTTTAGGTTAGATGGCCTTGGGCAAGTACAGAAAGGGCAACAGCCTCAACGGGTGCGGGGCAAAGTCAGGACATGTGGGGACCAAGCAGCAATCGGTATTGTAATTGTAAACTGTCGAAGCTGCGTTGGTAAAGTAGCGGAACTTCAAGCGCTGATAGAAAGCATCGAAGCTGAAATCGTTATAGGTACAGAAAGCTGGCTGAAGCCAGAGATAAATTCTGCCGACATTTTTACAAAGGTACAGACGGTGTTTAGAAAGGATAGATTGCATGCAACCGGTGGAGGAGTGTTCGTCGCTGTTAGTAGTAGTTTATCCTGTAGTGAAGTAGAAGTGGATAGTTCCTGTGAATTATTATGGGGTGAGGTTACACTAAACTACCGAGCTAGGTTAATAATTGGCTTTTTTTACTGACCTCCCGACTCAGCAGCATTAGTGGCACAACAACTGAGAGAAAATTTGGAATACATTTCACATAAATTTTCTCAGCATGTTACAGTCTTAGGTGGAGATTTCAATTTACCAGATATAGACTGGGACACTCAGATGTTTAGGACGGGTGGTAGGGACAGGACATCGAGTGACATTATACTGAGTGCACTATCCGAAAATTACCTCGAGCAATTAAACAGAGAACCGACTCGTGGATATAACATCTTGGACCTACTGATAACAAACAGACCCGAACTTTTCGACTCTGTATGTGCAGAACAGGGAATCAGCGATCATAAGGCCGTTGCAGCATCCCTGAATATGGAAGTTAGTAGGAATATAAAAAAAGGGAGGAAGGTTTATCTGTTTAGCAAGAGTAATAGAAGGCAGATTTCAGACTACCTAACAGATCAAAACGAAAATTTCTGTTCCGACACTGACAATGTTGAGTGTTTATGGAAAGAGTTCAAGGCAATCGTAAAATGCGTTTTAGACAGGTACGTGCCGAGTAAAACTGTGAGGGACGGGAAAAGCCCACCGTGGTACAACAACAAAGTTAGGAAACTACTGCGAAAGCAAAGAGAGCTTCACTCCAAGTTTAAACGCAGCCAAAACCTCTCAGACAAACAGAAGCTAAACGATGTCAAAGTTAGCGTAAGGAGGGCTATGCGTGAAGCGTTCAGTGAATTCGAAAGTAAAATTCTATGTACCGACTTGACAGAAAATCCTAGGAAGTTCTGGTCTTACGTTAAATCAGTAAGTGGCTCGAAACAGCATATCCAGACACTCCGGGATGATGATGGCATTGAAACAGAGGATGACACGCGTAAAGCTGAAATACTAAACACCTTTTTCCAAAGCTTTTCACAGAGGAAGACCGCATTGCAGTTCCTTCTCTAAATCCTCGCACAAACGAAAAAATGGCTGACATCGAAATAAGTGTCCAAGGAATAGTTAAGCAACTGGAATCACTCAACAGATGAAAGCCCACTGGACCTGACGGGGTACCAATTCGATTCTACACAGAGTACGCAAAAGAACTTGCCCCCCTTCTAACAGCCGTGTACCGCAAGTCTCTAGAGGAACGGAAGGTTCCAAACGATTGGAAAAGAACACAGGTAGTTCCAGTCTTCAAGAAGGGTCGTCGAGCAGATGCGCAAAATTATAGACCTATATCTCTGACGTCGATCTGTTGTAGAATCTTAGAACATGTTTTTTGCTCGAGTACCATGTCATTTCTGGAAACCCAGAATCTACTATGTAGGAATCAACATGGATTCCGGAAACAGCGATCGTGTGAGACCCAACTCGCTTTATTTGTTCATGAGACCCAGAAAATATTAGATGCAGGCTAGCAGGTAGATGCTATTTTTCTTGACTTCCGGAAGGCGCTCGATACAGTTCCGCACTGTCGCCTGATAAACAAAGTAAGAGCCTACGGAATATCAGACCAGCTGTGTGGCTGGATTGAAGAGTTTTTAGCAAACAGAACACAGCATGTTGTTATCAATGGAGAGACGTCTACAGACGTTAAAGTAACCTCTGGCGTGCCACAGGGGAGTGTTATGGGACCATTGCTTTTCACAATATATATAAATGACCTAGTAAATAGTGTCGGAAGTTCCATGCGGCTTTTCGCGGATGATGCTGTAGTATACAGAGATGTTGCAGCATTAGAAAATTGTAGCGAAATGCAGGAAGATCTGCAGCGGATAGGCACTTGGTGCAGGGAGTGGCAACTGACCCTTAACATAGACAAATGTAATGTATTGCGAATACATAGAAAGAAGAATCCGTTATTGTATGATTATATGATAGCGGAACAAACACTGGTAGCAGTTACTTCTGTAAAATATCTGGGAGTATGTGTGCGGAACGATTTGAAGTGGAATGATCATATAAAATTAATTGTTGGTGAGGCGGGTACCAGGTTGAGATTCATTGGGAGAGTCCTTAGAAAATGTAGTCCATCAACAAAGGAAGTAGCTTACAAAACACTCGTTCTACCTATACTTGAGTATTGCTTATCAGTGTGGGATCCGTACCAGATCGGGTTGACGGAGGAGATAGAGAAGATCCAAAGAAGAGCGGCGCGTTTCGTCACAAGGTTATTTGGTAACCGTGATAGCGTTACGGAGATATTTAACAAACTCAAGTGGCAGACTCTGCAAGAGAGGCGCTCTGCATCGCGGTGTAGCTTGCTCGCCAGGTTTCGAGAGGGTGCGTTTCTGGATGAGGTATCGATATTGCTTCCCCCTACTTATACCTTCCGAGGAGATCACGAATGTAAAATTAGAGAGATTCGAGCGCGCACGGAGGCTTTCAGACAGTCGTTCTTCCCGCGAACCATACGCGACTGGAACAGGAAAGGGAGGTAATGACAGTGGCACGTAAAGTGCCCTCCGCCACACACCGTTGGGTGGCTTGCGGAGTATAAATGTAGAATGTAGATGTGTATTTCGTTTTGTGTGATTACGAAACGTAATTAAAGCATGTTTGTGGAAACACGGGTGGCAATGATGTTAATGTTGTGGTCTTCAGTTCGAAGACTGATTTGATTAAGCTCTCCATGTTAGTCCATCCGGTACTCTTCATCTTTGCATATCTACTGCAACCACCAGTCATTTGAACCTGCTTACTACATTCATTTTTACTGCCTTCCATTCGAAAATTGACGATTGCTTGATGCCTCAGAATATGTTGTATCAGCAGAACCCATCATTTAGTCATGTTGTGCCACAAATTATTTCTTTCTCCAATTCGATTCAGTACCTCGTCATTAGTTATTTTGGGGGAATATCCTTTGCTAAAGGGGACTTGTTTCCACTTAGGCATTTCAGCTTTCTGTCAAATTATCCCGTTTTTATATCTCCCATTTCATATTCATTTACTTCCTAGCTCTTTCTATGACATTATCTTCAAGTTTGTTTCTCTTAAATACACACACTTTATGTATTCCTTCCATTTTCTAGCCATCCTGTCTTTAGTTAGTACAGGCTTGCTATCTGAGTTCTTAATATTCATCCACCTGCTTCTCTTTTCGCCAAAACTTTAATTTTTCTGTTCCTGCTCTATCTATCCCTGAGTTATGCATAATTCTACAACCTTGCATTTGTCCTCTACGCATTCCTGCTTAGCCATTTTGCACTTTCTGTCTGTCTTATTTTTTAGATGTATTTACACCCTTTCGTCTGTTTCTTTTTTTTTGCATTTTTATATTTTCTCCTTCATCACTTATATTTAACAGCTCATATGCTACCAAAGGATTATTACTGTGCCTTGTTTCTTGCACATTTGATCCTCTGCTACCTTCACTTTTTCATCTTCTCTTTTTGTATTCTTTACCCTGCTTCAGTCAATTGTTGCAAAATGCTCCCATTGAAACGTCCAACAATCTCCTGGTTTTTCAATGTATCCGCACCCCATCCCCCACTTTTCGATCATCCTGCAATTTCTTCAATTTTGATCTGCAGATGAAAATCAATTAATCACGGCCGTAGTCCACATCTGTCCAGTTCAAAATTTTGTTTCTAAATCTTTATCTTTCCATTATGTTGACTATTAGCTATTAGAAACCTTCCAGTGCCGCTAAGTCTCTTTCATGTAATACAACCATTTCTCATGATTTTCAAAACCAAGAGTTAGCAATGATTTAAATTACAGCTGGTTAAGAACTCCACCAGGCGTCTTCCTCTTTCATTCCTCACCCATACTCCAAATTTTTTTACTATTTTCATTTATTGACCTTTCAAACCATCGAATTTTCAGTCCCGCGTCATAATTCAGTCTTCGTCTCCCTAAACTACTTGAATAATTTCTTTTATCTCATAATACATGCTTTCAATCTCTTCATCATCTTCAGGGCTAGTATATATATAAAATTCTATGATGTGTGTTGACTGCGTCTCTATCTTGACTTCTGTAATGAGTTCGCTACACTGTCCATAGTGGCTTACCCACATTCCTATTTTTTATTCATTATTAGGCCTACTGCTGCTTTAACTCTGTTTGACGTTGTGTTGATAACCCTACACTCATTTGACCAGAAGTCCTGTTCTTCCTGCTGCCTTACTTCAGTAATACCCACTATATCCAACTTTAACTTATGCATTGCCCTTTTAAGTTCTCTAACTTACATACTCGGATAAGGGATCTAACACTTAACACACCAAACCATAAACCGCCAGTTTCGTTTCTCCTGATGAAATCTTCTGAGTCGCTCCCACCTGGGGACCCCAATATGGGGCTATTTTGCCTCTGGAACATTTGACCCAGAAAGAAGCCATCATTATTAAGCTGTACAGTATAGCAGCGTATCCCTGGGAAATATAATGGCTGTAGTTTCTACCTGCTTCAGACTTCAGTAATACCAACCTAGTAAGGCCATGTGACTTATGTTACAACACCATATCGTCAATCAGCCAAAGTCGTGCCCATGCAAGAGTATATAAGGTACTGCTGGTCCCGCGGAGGGGGAGGGGGGGCAAATTCTACGTCAATAATGAAATAAGACTTCCGGTGATAAGGCTTCCAAGACCATCGTGATACACCTTAAGCAACTGTGCTTTTTATCTCCAAGACGTCCGCCCCCCTCCACTCAGGGAGCATTCTCTTCATCCATGTACATGTGGCAATTATATGTGGTACATTCCCCCTCAGGATGTAACCTGACACCCCATCCATGCATCTTGGAGATTTAGGCGAGTAAACATGGTGTAAAAATGGTCAACCTCCTCTTTTTGTCTCTAGGTCAATGGGAATCAAGTGCCTCCCTCTCCCCTTTTATTACAGAGCAAATGCATGGGCCTCGTCATTCTTGTTCTGAATGCCAAGAAAGAGGATAGTTAAAAATTAATTTCTCAATTGTTAACAAACATTTTCCTTATTTTACATTTAGAACTGCTCGAGACTAGTCATTTATCAGGTTGTTTTGCAAATAATAACTTTGATAAAAACTAACTTATAGATTATAAACTATAATGTTCTTTCCATAGTACAACTTTTCCGTTATTTACTAATAATAATTTTCAACTTTTTTTTAAATTTGTAGTTTGTTTACAATAAGTTGTTCGAAGTTATTTTACAATAAATTATTTTTGTATTTTATACATGAGTTGCATACATATATACATTTTTATTAACTGATACTATCAGATACACAAATACATATATACAGAGATACTATTTCTTCATACTAAAACCAATAAAGAAGAAGAATCTAAATAGTAGATTTCCCTTGTAATCACTACTTTTAGATTTTTTTTACACAATTAATTTTTTTTTTCTATCCACAGTTCTCACTCTTATACAACCTTTACATTTAATCATTATATACATATACTAGTATACAATTTGGTCAGGAAGTCTTGTGTTTATTAAGTGCTTTAAGCTGCTTCGCTACACTGAAGGTATCTACAGGGTGTACATTAACTCCGGGAACACTTTCAACTATTTTTTGCACAGGAACTAAACATTGTACAGATGTCATACATATTGCATTTTGAAGACAAACTCTGAAAGTTTGTTTGTGGCTTTTTTTTTTTTTTTTTACAAGCATTCAATATGCGAACCATGAGTGACCCAGCAGACGTCAATACCGTCCTCGAATTCCTGCTATACCCATACCCGTCCCAGCATGGCGTCGTCAACTGTGACAGCCGCTCCCCTATTCTCTCCCGGAGCTCTCTTATATCACGTGCTAGAGGCGGTACATACACCAGATCTTTAATGTGTCCCCACAGAAAAAAGTCACACGGAGTGAGATCTGGTGATCGGTGAGGCCATTCCATGAAACAGCTGTCCCCTTCTGTAGCACGACCGATCCATCGATCTTTACCGGGCACAAGCAACCCGTCGTAAGGAATTTGTTGTGCCAGTGGCAAATGCCCTTCCTTGTTGGTGGTTTCTTACTGTACTTGGTTCCAAATATCCGTTGAACAGCTGTAGCACACTTGTTTTTGTCTAATTCCAATACAGAAAGCTCGCTCAGCACCTGAACTCGCCATGTTTGTTGCGACTAGCGCTGACTATCAGCAAATTACCAAACTACGCTGTGGCGGCATTCATGAAAAAAAAAACTTTCAGGGTTTCTCTTCGAAATGACATATGTATGAAATCTATACAACGTTTGGTTCTTGTGCAATAAATAATTGAAAGTGTTCCCGGACTTTATGTACACCAGTCACTCATGTTAGCAGTTGCTCTACATTCGTCTTTGTTGAAGGAGTTTCGGAAAATCGTGTTTATTAACTCTGCTTTGGTGACACTGTCATCAGTGACATCATCATTGTTTTCTCGCAGTGAAGATGTTGATAAGTTCTTGCTGCTGGTGTACATTACATATAATTAGAATTTCTTTGAATTTTCTGTTACATTTCGAGACAGAGTTCCCTTGTGGAAACTCTTAAAAGCACCTGCTTTGAAGTTTGCGCTATATTTGGAGCTTCTGTAAAACTTCTCCAATCTCGGTGATTTTGTGATGTTTTAAATTTGGCATACTTTCCTCGTTGCTTCTGCAACAGCGTTCTGGCCCGTTTTAGGTACCATCTCTTATTAATT
The DNA here is from genome assembly GCF_023864345.2 of Schistocerca serialis cubense. Lineage (NCBI taxonomy): Eukaryota > Metazoa > Arthropoda > Insecta > Orthoptera > Acrididae > Schistocerca > Schistocerca serialis. The sequence continues at coordinate 780,228,688 of NC_064639.1, read as the reverse complement.
TATTTGGTATATATCTCTCCACTGCAGTCGCCACTATTTCTTTGAATTCAAATCCGCTAACTGAGACACTGCTGGACTTTCCTGTCGTGCAGAATGTATCTCTGTTTATTCCTCGGCGTTGTTATTAGCTTCGGTATGGAGCCATTGCGTGGGACTAGACAGTTCAGACACGGCAACAAGTCACTGTGTTCGTCATGCAAATCAGTTGGACATGTCAGGTCTGTCTCTACGATGTATCCTCGATCAGAATCCGCAACCTCATCCAGATACTTATCCAGTCTGGTGATTTCCTTTTCGGACTGCTATCTCAACGCGACAGTCGGCAGAGGTTGCTGCATGACAAGTTTGCAACAGATCGTCAACTGGTCTGTCCTACTCATTCATTATTTGCCTCGGAATTCGTTTGCACACACTGGAAAAATTCCAATGGATGATTTGGACGACGATGACATAATACGTAAGTGCCACAAGAAACGGCTACAGGCATTCACATATGTCTCTCCAGAATCCGCTTGGAGTAGGCGCGCGCGGTCTTGTGTCTTGTCATGGTCCTCGCGGCTCCCCCCGTCAGAGGTTCGAGTCCTCCCTCGGGCATGGGTGTGTGTGTCGTCCTTAGTAAGTTAGTTTAAGTTAGATTAAATAGTGTATTAGCTTAGGGGCCGATGACCTCAGCAGTTTGGTCTCATGGTATCACCTTGCCGGTATACTCGTATTTCTGGCAGGGGCCTGTTTAGGTTGCCTGGTATCAGCGTTGAGTCTGTAGAGGGAGCTCTGGACAGCCGGTTAGCGAGTGACGCAGAGAGGACTGTGTGGACTGCCGTTGGAACGGCCGCGTGTGAGAAAGAGCAGTAGAGCTTGGAGGAGCGCCGCGGCAAAGGTGCTCCCGTGGCGGAGTGGAGACTTTGGAGCCACTAGTGGCTGTTGCAGTGCTCCACAGGAATCGCGAAATTGGATTTCGACATGGCAATGTGCGTCGTCTCACGGAATTACAGGCAGGGCTGAGTCCGTGCGAGCTGCTCTTCTGGCCATTACCTTTCTTGGTGAGCGCCTGTATTTGAATGCTACTATTTGGAAGTTGTTCTTCGGTTCTCAGCATTAGTGCTTACTGTTGAAGCTTCCCTGCCCGCTGTGTACTGTGTTCCTACTCTACACAGCCGTAGCTGTTATTTTATTTGGTTCCTTTGCGCCCCCCTTCTTAGCTTCCTGAAGCGTCTCATGCTCTCCGTAACTTCCAGGTTACTAATTAGTTGCTTTATTGTAATCCTAGAGCTTCTGCCTCGGCCCTGAGGGAGGAACTAGCAGATAAAGTGCTCGTTGTGTCAGGTCTGAAAGATTGTTATCTCCCTATAAGGACTGCTCTGCTCATCTGGACTATTTCCAATTGTATACATTTATTTAAAGGTGTAAGTCTCCCTTAAAAGTTGCGTAAGCTCGAGAGATTGTTTTTAAATTCACTTTAACAGGCACCTCAAGATAATTTTGTTTCTATTTTAATCCACCTTTTAAAGATGCTTGAGAATCATTTTCAGCCTGATTTTGGAAGGGATTCTTACACACCTTTTAAAGTGGGTCGGTCTGAATTGTGTTCTTTGTTATCATTCGTTTCAATCAAACCTTAATGTGCCTCTTGTGCTCTTGTTATTGGTTGTGTTAAGATCAAATGTAAGTCCCGATCAGTTGCTACCAGTTAAGTTGTTTATCAATAATTCTTATTTAGATCCGCTCAACTTACCTGTGTGACATTGCTGAAGTTACTCCATGTGTAGACCGCTATATAGGTCACTTAAGTGGACTGGCAAATGAACAACATGACGTAAATTGTTCTTAATATCGTGAGAAAATTGCCTTCCCTCTAAATTTTGAGTAAAGCTATGGTTCTACCTGCGTGTAATTTTCAAGCACCTAAATTTTTCCTAGTTTTCTTACATTAAAAATTTTTAGCCTACTTTTCTTTTAATTTTAAACAATGGATTGGAGTCAATTTCGCTATTCAGATTGCTGGGCATGCCTGTAAAATCATATTTTCCTTAATTATTTCAGTCTAAATTCTGCTTCGACCAAGCAACCTGTTTACCATTTAGATTGCTGAGCCTGCCTGTAAAATCAGATTTTGCTTAATTGTTTCAAGTAAATTTTACTATAATTAATGTCTGTCTAAGTATTTGTTCTAATTGTTCAGATTGCTGAGCTTGTCTATGAAACCACAAGTTGCTTCATTTTTCTTTCCATGCTGCAAGCGTAAACTCTCTCATGTGTCTCAGTAAATAAAGAAAAAATATAATTTGGATGTATCCGAGACTTAGGCTTAGTCCAGCATCCTGTGTCCTGCTATCCTTTCATATCAGGGAGTCTAGTTTCATTCTTCTTCTAAAAGATATTGTCTCTAAAAATTTACGTATTAACGTCCAGAGTATTTCTGAGGGGGATGAATTAAGTAGTTCTAAGTCTAAGGGACTGATGACGTCACCCACAGTGCTCAGAGCCTCTTTTTTTTCACCCCCATCAGGTTTAAGTGGGATGCAGTGTGTCAGCATCGGACTGCTGACCACTGTTGACATGTTTCTCTTTTTTCGATTGTGGTATTCACGCGGGGCTTTGCCAGTGTGTGCATAGGTACGCCAAGGCAAATAACCCGTAAATACGTAAGAAATACAGGCCACCTGACTATTTGAGTTACATTGCTTACTTGGATGTAAACAACCTATTCAGGCACGCTGTGGAAGCAATATGTGACGACTGTAGGGTTCTGATAGTTGATAGTTGTCCAAAAAAGAAAACGCCAGGTTGAAAAAGTTTCAAAATGTAACTACGGATACTGGTCAAGGATATGTCGTGGAGCCAGACCTGGCAAATCTTACTGATTTACATGAAGTGCACAGCGACCAGTCGCTGTGACCAGAGCGCATAGTCCTATGAAATGGTTCCAACCCGTAGCTAACAACAATGCCGGAGAATAAACAGAGATACGTTATGCACTAAAGAAGCCTCCAGCAATGTCTCTGTTTGGAGATGAAACTTATTAGAGCCACCCGTGGGATGTTGTTGTTGTTGTGGTCTTTAGTCCTGAGGCTGGTTTGATGCAGCTCTCCATGCTACTCTATCCTGTGCAAGCTGCTTCATTTCCCAGTATGTACTGCAACCTACATCCTTCTGAATCTACTTAGTGTATTCATCTCTTGGTCTCCCTCTACGATTTTTACCCTCCATGTTGCCCTCCAATACTAAATTGATGATGCCTTGATGCCTCAGAACATGTCCTACCAACCGATCCCTTCTTCTAGTCAAGTTGTGCCACAAACTTCTCTTCTCCCCAATCCTATTCAATACCTCCTCATTAGTTACGTGATCTACCCACCTTATCTTCAGCATTCTTCTGTAGCACCACATTTCGAAAGCTTCTATTCTCTTCTTGTCCAAACTATTTATCGTCCATGTTTCACTTCCATACATGGCTACACTCCATACAAATAGTTTCAGAAACGACTTCCTGACACTTAAATCTATACTCGGTGTTAACAAATTTCTCTTCTTCAGAAACGTCTTCCTTGCCATTGCCAGTTTACATTTTATATCCTCTCTACTTCGACCATCATCAGTTATTTTGCTCCCCAAATAGCAGAACTCCTTTACTACTTTAAGTGTCTCATTTCCTAATCTAACACCCTCAGCATCACCAGACATAACTCGATTACATTCCATCATCCTCGTTTTGCTTTTGTTGATGTTCATCTTATATCCTCCTTTCAAGACACTTTCCATTCCATTCCATTCTCTGACAGAATTACAATGTCATCGGCGATCCTCAAAGTTTTTATTTCTTCTCCACGGATTTTAATACCTTCACCGAATTTTTCTTTTGTTTCCTTTACTGCTTGCTCAATATACAGATTGAATAACATCGGGGAGAGGCTACAACCCTGTCTCACTCCGTTCCCAACCACTGCTTCTCTCTCATTACCTCGACTCTTACAATTGCAGTCTGGTTTCTGTACAAATTGTAAATAGCCTTTTGTTCCCTGTATTTTACCTCTGCCACCTTCAGAATTTTAAAGAGAGTATTCCAGTCAACATTGTCAAAAACTTTCTCCAAGTCTACAAATGCTAGAAACGTAGGTTTGCCTTTTCTTAATCTAGCTTCTAAGACAAGCTGTAGGGTCAGTATTGCCTCACGTGTTCCAACATTTCTATGGAATCCAAACTGATATTCCCCAAGGTCGACTTCTACCAGTTTTTCCAACGTCTGTAGAGAATTCGCGTTAGTATTTTGCAACCGTGACTTATTAAACTGATAGTTCGGTAACTTTCACACCTGTCAACACCTGCTTTCTTTGGGATTGGAATTATTACATTCTTCTTGAAGTCTGAGGGTATTTCGCCCGTCTCATACATCTTGCTCACCAGATGGTAGAGTTTTGTCAGGACTGGCTCTCCCAAGGCTGTCGGTAGTTCTAATGAAATGTTGTCTATTCCCGGAGCCTTGTTTCGACTCAGGTCTTTCAGTGCTCTGTCAAACTCTTCACGCAGTATCATATCTCCCATTTCATCTTCATCTACATCCTCTTCCATTTCCATAATATTGTCCTCAAGCACATAGCCCTTGTATAGACCCTCTATACACTCCTTCCACCTTTCTGCTTTCCCTTCTTTGCTTAGAACTGGGTTTCCATCTCAGCTCTTGATATTCATACAAGTGGTTCTCTTTCCTCCAAGGGTCTCTTTAATTTTCCTGTAAGCTGTATCTATCTTACCCCTAGTGAGATAAACCTCTACATACTTACGTTTATCCTCTAGCCATCCCTGCTTAGTCATTTTTCACTTCCTGTCGATCTCATTTATGAGACGTTCTATTAATTTTTGCCTGCCTCATTTACTGAATTTTTATATTTTCTCCTTTCATCAATTAAATTCTGTATTTCTTCTGTTACCCAAGGATTTCTACTAGCCCTCATCTTTTTACATATTTGATCCTCTGCTGCATTCATCCCTCAAAGCTACCCATTCTTCTTCTACTGTATTTCTTTCCCCCATTCTCGTCAATTGTTCCCTTATGCTCTCCCTAAAACTCTGTAAAACCTCAGGTTTAGTCAGTTTATCCAGGTCCCATCTCCTTAAATTGCCACCTTTTTGCAGTTTCTTCAGTTTTAATCTGCAGTTCATAACCAATAGATTGTGGCCAGAGTTCACATCCGCCCCTGAAAATGTCTTACAATTTAAAACCTGGTTCTTAAATCTCTGCCTTACCATTGTATAATGTATCTGAAACCTGTCAGTATATCACGGTTTGTTCCATGTATACAACCTTCTTTCATGACTCTTGAACCAAGTGTTAGCTATGATTAAGTTATCCTCTGTGCAATATTCTACCAGGCGGCTTCCTCTTTCATTTCTTACCCCCAATCCATATTCACCTACTATGTTTCCTTCTCTCCCTTTTCCAACACTCGAATTCCAGTCACCCATGACTATTAAATTTTCGTCTCCCTTCACTACCTTAATTATTTATTATATCTCATCATACATTTCTTCAATCTCTTCGTCATCTGCAGAGCTAGTTGGCATATAAACTTGTACTACTGTAGTAGGCGTGGGCTTCGTGTCTATCTTGGCCACAATAAGGCGTTCACTATGCTGTTTGTAGTTCCTATTTTCCTATTCATTATTAAACCAACTCCTTCATTACCCCTATTTGATTTTGTATTTATAACCCTGTATTCACCTGACCAGAAGTCTTGTTCCTCCTGCCACTGAAGCTCACTAATTCTCGTTATATCTAAATTTAACCTATCCATTTCCCTTTCTAAATTTTCTAACCTACCTGCCCAATTGGAAGGGATCTGACATTTGCCCCCTCCGATCCGCAGAACGCCAGTCTCATTTCTCCTGATAACGACGTCCTCCTGAGTAGTCCCCGCCCGGAGATCCAAATGGGGGACAATTTTACCTCCGGAATATTTTACCCAAGAGGATGCCATCATCATTTAACCATACAGTAAAGCTGCATGCCCTCGGGAAAAATTACGGCTGTAGTTTCCCTTTGCTTTCAGCTGTTCGCAGTACCAGCATAGCAAGGCCGTTTTTGTTAGTGTTACAAGGCCAGATCAGTCAATCATCCAGACTGTTGCCCCTGCAACTACTGAAAAGGCTGTTGCCCCTCTTCAGGAACCACACGTTTGTCTGGCCTCTTGACAGATAGCCCTCCGTAGTGGTAGCACCTACGGTACGACTATCTGTATCGCCGAGACACGTAAGCCTCCCCACCAACGGCAAGGTCTATGGTTCATGGAGGGGGGGAGGGGGGGGGGGACCCGTGGGATCTCTTACAAATAGTCACACTGGTTTCAGCAAAATCATAGAATAGAAAATGTGAGAAAGCATCACGAAATCTATTCATTATATATTTGGATGTGCAGTGTAGTGCAACAGATTATATTGCTCAGCCAAATTTTAAGTGGGTCGCCATTTTCAATAGAGAGCTAGTCGCTCGGCAGCTGACCAAATTTATACAGACAAGAAAACTGAACTGAATGGAAGGCTGTGATAGTCGAAACCTCAACCAGTCCTATTTATCGTTAATTACAGAAGAAACTGTAGAAGAATTAGGGTGTAACGTGCGTCGGTACTCCACAGTATATCACGTTTCCGACACTCAAGTAGTGACAAAAGCTCTCACTATTTCTGTATTGGGACAGCTTACTGTGATTGAATGTGGTCACTACTTTTTGTTACGTGATCTCCATAGTTAGGAAAATCATCAGTATAATTTTATTTTGCACTTTAAATCCCGATAGGAGCTGTTCCGCTACATACTACTGGTATTGGCCTGTGAATCTCTCAGCTCTTCTAGAATTATCTGTGTCTGACGGTGGCCGACTGTGGTTTTTGAGTGATTTTTCAGGCTCTTTTAGGCAAATGGTTAGCTAATCCCCAGCCTCCACCTCAGAAGCTACGACACAGAAACAGGTAACATAAGATGAACAATGTTTTTGCTACTCACAGACAGATGATACACACGCCCTCCTTTCCTTGGATCAACTGAATAATGTAGTGACAGGGAGAACATCCTGACGTAAAGTTAACATAAAATTTGTTAGCCAAATCATGAAAAACACAGGTTTACGCTAGAAAAGAGACAGGTGACGACTGTTCAATCATACAAGTACCCCAACATGGACATGCGTGACCATCTGTACTGGCAGTGTTCAGTCTTGTACAAGCAAACAGTTGTGAGGTAATCTTCATAACTGGGCCATGTCGGGTAAAATTGAAGCAAGTCAAACATAAACTGCTGCATACGTTTATTCGGGTATGGAAAAGTGAGCCTTGTTTCCAAGCAATACACTGAAAGAATGCGGTGCACTTTAACGAAGTAAAAAGTAGCTGATCTTGTAACTGTCAAACGTGTCTTTATTAAAAATATAAATCTTCCCAAGACCAAGTAAACAAGGGAAAGGACAAAATGAAAGAAATTTATTTATTGGAAGCTGGAAGAGATGACGTATACACATCAGCACACACGTATTAAATTTATGTACACATGCATATCTGAGTTCATCATAATGCGCATAGTTCTCGACAAATCATATTAATATTGGTAGTCTTTCGTGAGATGTTGTACTTTTGCTCATGATGGTCTCTGGTTTTTTAACTATCGGTGTTACGACTGATGAGAGGCACAAGTACATTTTTTTTCCACTGATTCTGAATAATGATATATGAATCCTGTGATCATATCTGCAGTTCACTGAGTGATTTAATGTGAGAATAAGTTTCTTGTTTCATTAAGCGATCTTGGCACTACATATCATGTTTTCTCTTGCATTTGTTTTCATTTTTTCTTATTTTTGTTTTTCCTCATTGCAATGGCGGGCTTCGCCACAACGGGCAAACTGTCGTCGTCCGAGGTGCGAGCTCGACATATTCGAAACAGTTTTCGGGAACGTTCAGAAATTGACTTGTAACACGACAGCGGAATTTATGGCGATTTTAGGATGAATGCTACAATAAAGTAAACATCCCAGAGAACATTGTAAGTAAAAAATTCTGTTTCTGATATTTCCAAAGAGGACTACTTCAGCTGCAGTACGCAGAGAGTCACGTCAGATAACATTTAAAATATGTTGCTTACCAAATTTAATTTAAAATCTCTAGGTAATGTCGAGGTTGAAATCTACTTCTTTGGAAGTGACTAATGAGCCACAAAAGGGACAAATGTTATCTCAGAGAACCTTAGCGTGGCCACTCTATATACCTCTAAACCGCCTATTCCCAATAATATATCTCGTCGGTTTATGTTAAGTACCAATCTGAAGTAAAACTCAGATCTGAGGATTCATCTCTGTCCTCTAGAATATTTTGTCCAATATTGCCTGTATTTTCACTTAACTTTAGATATGTTGAAATTCTGTCAGTGTTTTAAAAACTTCTTAGATCAGCAATAAGAAATTTCCAGCTTTTTACGGAAAGCTTTGTGTGCTGGAATCGGATACAAGAAGTGTCAGATGTAGTTGAGGGGGAGAGATGTTGGTGTCGGCTTTCAAAAGTACTTACTTTCTCCCTTTAAGTCATTGTTGACACTGCTTCATTGCGTTTTGTCACTGTCGAGAAGTACGTGGAAAGGCCTGTTTTGGAGAAGAGATTCCGTTATCTTTACTACACTCCTGGAAATGGAAAAAAGAACACATTGACACCGGTGTGTCAGACCCACCATACTTGCTCCGGACACTGCGAGAGGGCTGTACAAGCAATGATCACACGCACGGCACAGCGGACACACCAGGAACCGCGGTGTTGGCCGTCGAATGGCGCTAGCTGCGCAGCATTTGTGCACCGCCGCCGTCAGTGTCAGCCAGTTTGCCGTGGCATACGGAGCTCCATCGCAGTCTTTAACACTGGTAGCATGCCGCGACAGCGTGGACGTGAACCGTATGTGCAGTTGACGGACTTTGAGCGAGGGCGTATAGTGGGCATGCGGGAGGCCGGGTGGACGTACCGCCGAATTGCTCAACACGTGGGGCGTGAGGTCTCAACAGTACATCGATGTTGTCGCTAGTGGTCGGCGGAAGGTGCACGTGCCCGTCGACCTGGGACCGGACCGCAGCGACGCACGGATGCACGCCAAGACCGTAGGATCCTACGCAGTGCCGTAGGGGACCGCACCGCCACTTCCCAGCAAATTAGGGACACTGTTGCTCCTGGGGTATCGGCGAGGACCATTAGCAACCGTCTCCATGAAGCTGGGCTACGGTCCCGCACACCATTAGGCCGTCTTCCGCTCACGCCCCAACATCGTGCAGCCCGCCTCCAGTGGTGTCGCGACAGGCGTGAATGGAGGGACGAATGGAGACGTGTCGTCTTCAGCGATGAGAGTCGCTTCTGCCTTGGTGCCAATGATGGTCGTATGCGTGTTTGGCGCCGTGCAGGTGAGCGCCACAATCAGGACTGCATACGACCGAGGCACACAGGGCCAACACCCGGCATCATGGTGTGGGGAGCGATCTCCTACACTGGCCGTACACCACTGGTGATCGTCGAGGGGACACTGAATAGTGCACGGTACATTCAAACCGTCATCGAACCCATCGTTCTACCATTCCTAGACCGGCAAGGGAACTTGCTGTTCCAACAGGACAATGCACGTCCGCATGTATCCCGTGCCACCCAACGTGCTCTAGAAGGTGTAAGTCAACTACCCTGGCCAGCAAGATCTCCGGATCTGTCCCCCATTGAGCATGTTTGGGACTGGATGAAGCGTCGTCTCACGCGGTCTGCACGTCCAGCACGAACGCTGGTCCAACTGAGGCGCCAGGTGGAAATGGCATGGCAAGCCGTTCCACAGGACTACATCCAGCATCTCTACGATCGTCTCCATGGGTGAATAGCAGCCTGCATTGCTGCGAAAGGTGGATATACACTGTACTAGTGCCGACATTGTGCATGCTCTGTTGCCTGTGTCTATGTGCCTGTGGTTCTGTCAGTGTGATCATGTGATGTATCTGACCCCAGGAATGTGTCAATAAAGTTTCCCCTTCCTGGGACAATGAATTCACGGTGTTCTTATTTCAATTTCCAGGAGTGTATATGGAAGTCACAGAATTGAATGAATCTTTTTGGAAGGGAGATCGCTGTTCACAGTATCATTTACTAGAGGTAGTTCCACCAGAGTAACAGGGCTTCTCACTGACTGTGATATCAAAGTAAAAAACATAACGTTTGTATCAACTCGAAATTATATTGTCTCTATCGGGAACCTCCAGGCATGTCAGAGAGACGGTCTTGCTTTGTTCGTTTCGTATGCGATGTGACACCGGGCGTTTTGACAGGATCTCGCTGCCGTGTCAGGTGAGCACTTCGCCTGCCGCCGCTGAACGAGCGATGTGCCCGCAGGGCGTGTTGGGTGTAGCAGAATACGTAGGGTCCCCTGTCGTTCGCCGCAACAAGTGGCACCCAGGAACCTGGGCTCTGCAGGCGCCTGCGCTCTCGTGTCGTTCCGACAGCGTCACGACACGCCAACCCCGCACGTTCATCTGATGCACTGCCTCAGAAGTCGCGTGAGGAATGTCATTCAATATATCGATTCGCCTGTTACGATGATGGCAAATTTTGCTGAGTGAAGGGTGCAGTTTAAGTGTCTATCACACAGGAGATCGTGCATGTATATGCAAAAGGGTGAAACGATTTGTATTTCATTGTATAGTGAACACAAAATAACGGACGCTCCTTAGGGGAGGGACCAATGGTAGCGATGGGGGTTCCATTGTGAAACGACGGTAGCGCGGTAGAGGACACGTAGGTCGCCATTTCAAGCCTATGCACAAACTGAAAGAAGTATACTGGGGAGCACTTGTATGTTGCACCAGAATAAGATAATGATATTAATAAATTAAAATGAAACTAGTATACTATAAATGATGAATGTCTCTGACAGGCTCGATAATGCGAATCGCTGACTGTGCGCGACTGCAGACCCGAAGATCTCTGGCCTGAGTTTATTATACTGTTGGAGAAAGAGAGCGCTGGGCCCATAGTTGTATAGGCAGCTGTCTGTGAGGGAAAGACGATGGAGAAGGCAGTGTTTGTGAAGCGCTGTGTAAAGTCCCCAAGTGTTAGATTAATTTAGGCATTTCAGTATTGTTGAACAAGGAAGCAGAAGTCTTCATGTAACTTAGGTAAAGATGTTCAATAATTATGAGTTTTGTTTTTGCCAGCGCGTTAGTATAGATGAGTTGGCTAATAATTTGTAATTGTTGAGTAACCCCAGAGTGTACGCAAACGGTTTTGATAAAAAGGCGTGTTAGATATTTCATTTTTAATGCTTTTACGATTTGTTAACAGAGCTATGTGTAATTTGATGATTTGCATTTATGTTCGATTAGAGAAGTTAGATAGTACCTGCAGTTTAAATGTCATTGTTTGTGAATCAATTAAGAGGAACGTAACTTCAATTGTCAGATGTTTTTGAAAAGTCAAAATCACCTTGCAATGTAATTTTGCCAAAAAAAATGAATGTTAGTAAATCACCATAATCGGTACCGCTTCCCTGTCCAGGCCAAATATTTTGTAAAGAAGTTAGATTTTCTTAAATGTTCTCGTTTATCAGCTTAATTAATTTTATGTGCATTTAAAGTATTATGCTCAGCACTGCACACTTATGAACCTGTATTTATATATATCTTTTAAATACACCAGAATATGTTGTGTTTCTCCGTTGCTACTTTAGAAGTAAGACAATTTAATTACTCTGCTACGTGCACATGGACCAAAGTTATTAGTTTTGAAAGTGACTGTACTTCTTTACTGGTATTGGGAGTTGCATTGCCCAATCGATTCGTCTGAAGTTTTGCTAACAATAACACTAAGCACACCATTTACAGTTACAAGACGCCAGACAATTCGACTTCTTTATCCATTCCACAGTTCAGACATTCATTCACCGTAATCGTGAAGTTTATTAGTTCATTATATTAAAGACCGCCACACTTGTAACGTTACAAAACTTGTATCTTGCGTAACTTGTAAGCTACAGCTAGCGAGTCTGCAGAAGATCGTGTTAACAGTTCCTGTTAATACGACCAATAATTCGACAAAACTACAGATTTAAAATTCAACAGTGTCTCGCCAGTGTACCAAGAAATATATTATTAATATAATTTAATATTATATTTTAAAAAATAAGCTAAATCTATGAAAACTGGTATTTCAGTTCTTGTTTAGATATAAAGAAATATGAGGCAATTGAGGAGCTAATTGACTGAGAAGTAGCGACACCGGTCAGGAAAACTAATAACGGCCGCGAGGGCGGTATGCTGACCGCATGCCCCTCCGTATTCGCATTCGGTGACGCCTAAGAGCTCAGGATGACACGGCGGCCGGTCAGTACTGCTGGGCCTTCAAGGCCTATTCGGACGGTGTTCGTTCGTTTGTTTTATTCATCACAATCGCATTATTCGAAATCCACAACAGATAAAAGTTTTAATACGGCAGACAATTTCCTAATCGCAGAGTACCAGATTCAAAAGAGTTTAACTGTGCTTTGAGTAAATTACGTGAGATTGGTGGAGGGCTCAGCCGTAATATCTCATATGGGCGTGCAAATGAATAGTGTGTGTTTCACACATAAGAATATGGCGGAAATTACGTATTCACAGTCTCTGTCGGTATCATTTATAGTGGATTCAACACACTGGTATTTTGTCGTTAGCTAAATGCATATTGCCGAGTAATCCCGTTAATACCGATTACTGATCAAGCTACTTTCAGTTGTGACGCATACCAATAATACGTAACTTACATTGGCAGTCCGATGCAGACCCGAATGCCTTTGTAGAGACACATCTTCATGAAGCCTCATGTGTAAGTGTTAAGTTTTGTACGAATTACAATCAGCTGACTGGGCCCACTGTGCTACAGCGTTTCACCGGACTCCGCTAGATTTTCTTGAAAATAAGTTTCCAGCATTATTAAAAAGAGGTTCTTCCAGCATATGGAGTATGTGCTCATTCCAAAATTAAGGTGATACGCTATCTAAACCTAACGTTACTCAGGCCTTGGATTGACAGAAACGGTTTCTTTTCTTGCCCACAAAGCTCCCTGGCTCTTAACACTTTCGATTTTTGATTATGTGGGTAGTTGAAAGACGAAATCAACAAAGAAAAGAGTAAACGCAAGAGACGAACTGATCGTACGGTTCGTGAACATTGTTGCCTTCACAAAAAAATCGCCAGGGCGTCCTCAGAAGCCCTACATGTCGTGTTAACATGAGAGTTAGAAAAAGCGTTGAAGTCGTAGGTTTGAATTTATGAAATCTGAACTTGGTTTACACCTTCTGTGAGTATTGTTTTGTTTTACATTTTAGCACTTGCGTGTCTGTAACACATAGAAGTTGGGTACATGTTACTTGAGCTCTGTTTTTCGAACTAATCTATACTACCACCTCCTAAAGTATTTACTATTCCACTCGAGACATACCGTATGCAATGTTAAACATTAAAAGTGCATGTCAAACAAAGAACAGGTTTTACTGCACCGTGAGTTAACTTTAATTCTCGCTACATTCAGACAGTGATTAGTTACATCAAACAGAGTACGTAGTATTTGTGATATAGATATGCATAGGTGAACAGTACAAATCCGTAAGAAATGTTTTCAGCCATAAGAAGCCTATGTTTCTCAATTGTTTTGTTTACGACTACCAAATAAATCGGCTCAAAAAATGGTTCAAATGGCTCTGAGCACTATGGGACTTAACTACTGTGTTCATCAGTCCCCTAGAACTTAGAACTACTTAAACCTAACTAACCTAAGGACATCACACACATCCATGCCCGAGGCAGGAGTCGAACCTGCGACCGCAGCAGTCGTGCGGTTCCGGACTGCGCGCCTAGAACCGCTAGACCACCGCGGCCGGCAAATCGGCTCAATTGCCTTGTCTTTGAGAACATAGTACAATAAGTTTGGTACTTATTCAACAAGAATTAGTAAAATCGAAACTTTAATGCACTGTGTGTCTTCATTCGTTTAGGAAGGACGGTGAAAATAACGTGAGTGAATATTTAATAAACAAATCTCTAACCACAATTTCCAATTCTAGCCTAATAATTGCCAAAAGCAAATGATGATAACTGTTAGAAAGTTAGTGCAGTTGAACGAAACTAAAAGATTATCTATGACTGAGAAACATAAAGCACCGACAACAACCACTCTTAAAATATTTGTTCAAAGTTTATCATTCTTTTCCTGAAAGTACTCCAGTCAATCTTTAAATAAGATATTAAAGGCTGAAGGAAGACGAAAAGAGCCCACAGAAGCCCCAATTTTGTATATCCTGTAAGCGACAAGGGCGATGATATGAAACTAATTGTCACATAGCTTTATGTTTACATGCTTGCCGTCGGACGTTTAGTAGAATATAATACGACAATAGTTAAATATGTTGCAGCCAATGCTCTAATCAAGCTATTAGCCTTAGTCGGAGATAAAACTAATATACCTATTTGTTTTTAGACAGTAACATGCTCCACATACAGCGGCAATAGTATGAAACAGTACATTTTTTGCATCAGTGTAGAAAAGCCACTAACCGAAAATTAAGCTCAAACTAATATGGTTTGCGTAGGTTGGGCATACTGCCCAACTGGTTTGCTGGGACAGCTGCATAGAATGACAAACCACACATACCTGTGTACCTTTGGAAACAAGAGCCTGTGTTGAGCGCTATGTCACTTTGCAGAGTAGGGCAACAGCTGTCTTCAATGTTAGACAAAAACGAAAAATATGAAAACTGGAAAGAAACTCTGCCATAGAAGTATAAGAACTTAGACTTCCTCCAATAATTAACGCTTTACTACCTGCGAAAATACAAGAAGGTCACCACATATCCAGTTACGTCTTTATAATGGATAGTATGGTCGTTGACGAAATTTTGTGCCACATAATGCACGCTGGAAACAAGCACTGATAGGCAAAATTTACAGAAAACTGGTTTTTGTCGAGCGCAGAACGTTCTGAACCAGTGATTCGGAAATGTGCAAGCGGTCCTATGAAAATAGTCACCTAATTTTTATGAGACCAGCGTTTACCTGGAGCCTCAGAAGTGATAGCAGTGAAGCCAACTAGAACGAGAAGAACGCAGGAGGCAGAGATTCTCATCATGGCTGACCTACAGACACGCAGAATCGCAGCAAATGCCAGCTGTTCACAAAGCAAATCTGGTGTCCACATTGTCTTTCTGGCGGCCCTATGTTTATATACAGAGGTGGAAGCGGCACACGTGCTGAGAGAGGATTTCCGTGACACTTACGGCTCGCACCCTGTGGCATTACTACTTCCGCGAACTGTTTTACGTCTACGATAGTCTTGTATGCCCCGTCGTGCACAATGGGAGTTTCCTGAGTCCTTGTAACGTGTTTTTCATGACGAACGCAGCTAATGTGAGATCTGACAGCATAATTCCTGCGCAAGTTTACTTTTTCTTTGATCCAAATGTGATAATTTCTTTAAACTAAATGCAAGAACGAGTAATTATGCGTGGCTTTCTTTTCGTATATGCTCGACACGCTTTACTTGTTCTCAGAATCTGTAACTGTTGCAAGAGACAATATCACAGCTCGTAAGAATTGGAGTGTAGTATCCATCAATAGCGAAATTCTTAATCCCATCGTGTGAGGATGTTGCGTATAATCGATGTTCCCATACCACTTTTAGAAAAGTAACGTAAAAGTAGGAGAATGGTAGAGGTGATGTTCACTGTCTTCAGATTTTACTGGAATCTATACCTATGTGGAAGGAATTGTTGTGGTAGAGCGTTACACCTGACAGATTACGAATTTATTACACCCTTTGCATACACATGATACACTATGAATCTATTACACCTTAGGAATCGCACAAGCTAACACATTACAAACTTACAAACTTTTTTAACATCAATATTGAGGCACATGTCCTACATAAGTACACAGTGAAATCGTCACGCCATCCAATCGCAAGTTGATGGGTTCTGAAATGCCACAGTATCGTATTATCAGTTCACACACTGACAAATAAAAATAAGATTGGCGTCAAAACCAAGCCATAAAAAGACGTATAAGTTGCTAACTCCATATGGGCAAGACATTTCAATGCCATTGGATATCCCCTTGTCTACGTTACGTGTCACACAGAACTGTAGTCATAAAACAGTTTCGGGAAGTAGTACTGCCGTGTGGTGAGAGCCGTAAGTGCTAGGGGAATCCTGTCTCTGCAGAGCACCGATTGTTCTGTTGTACATAAATAAATATTTGCCGGCGAAGAGACATTGTTAACAGCTGTAACAGTTGTAAAAGCAACTGACGGTTACTGAGGTATATTCAGAGCGGATCATTCAGTCACGATCAGAATTTCTGTTGCCACTGTTCTGCTAGCGACGGTCGCATTCATGCCATTATTTTACCAGATCCATAGAAGTGGTGAAATGCTACTAATAAGTACTTTAGTAACATAGAAACACCTGAAACAATTGCAAAATAAAACATGATTAATTCCCAACGTTCTTTATCAAGTACTAAAACCAAGTTCATGTAGCAAGTACCGTAATTTTCTCTCCTTTTCCTTGCTTTAGACATATACTATGTAACACAAATTTTTCTGCCACATATAGTTTCCTCAACCGAGACACCATGTGTGACACAATTTTGATAATAGTGAAGTTTTTAATCTCTGAGGAAAGCTTTTAACAATTGTCTGAACACAGAAGACATAATTTATTTCCATTCTTTCTGCCGCCAGTCGTTCATGGAAGCTTGGGCGAATTGATCCGGCAACCAATACACTCTCCAGTTCATTACAAAGACTCTGAAGATGATCACATCTGTGTTTTGAGCGAGATAATCCAGAAAATTCACGCAATTATCTTCAAATGACCAAGTAATGGTAGTTGTATTCTAGTGAATACAATCAAATTATCGCCCCCACCACCATGCTTGTTCAAATAAGCTGACCAATTGAAGAGTCACTGATTGATGTCGGTAACAACCTGGTGTTTATTAGTTGCCGACTTGACATGTGATTCTGTCACGCTAACTTTGAATTACTGATCAGTGGGGATAAGAGTATCGTGATGCGTTTCCTCCATACGGTCTTCCATGTAATTTGGTACTTGCCCACAGTGTTAGCATAATTTTGCATAAATTCAGTCGAGATTTTACAGAACTTTGCTGTCTGTCAACTCCTTGTGAATTGTGTCCGTCGATTAGAGCAAGTAAAAATCTTTTATAAGCAGAATTTATTTAAATTTCAACAAGCTTTACATGTCCAACAAGTTCTCCTTGGTTAGGCGACCCAATAATGAAAAATACAATGTGTTGTGTACCTAAGTTTCTTGTTCTCACTACGATGGTGTTATCGTTGTGGACAGTGGCCAAACTCAAGAATCAGTTTCTCATTACTCGGTGAAGGTAATGAGCATTGCGATCGCTCGTCTTATATGACCATAGTTCGGTTTATTGGTTGGGGCGGGCTGTACCGATTACCCCCAGGATTATAATTTCGCTCTGTGTTATTTCATAATAAACTTACAGTTTCGAGCTATAATAGGAAACAGCGTATTTATGCAAACGTCGTAACATAAGGCAGGTCAAGAAGTCGATGCCCACGCAATCAGAGGAACTAACACGTAACTTTTAACAGAATAACTAAGGCATAAGCAACGCTCTGAGCAAATCTTAACTTGCCGAGATTGACATTTTAGTCATCAAAAATGTGGTTACCAAGTCGTAGGGAATCATTTAATGGTGTTAAATACGTCTTCAGATATCATTACACCATTGGCCAATAATTTCTACATTCTGCTTCATTTATTGTTCCGTTTACGTTAGTGCATACTGATTTGTGCATATCAGTACTCCTTTAACTCTGAGTTGTGGACTAAACGAGCCTATTTCGTACATCTTTGCTATACAGGCTATACCTCAGTATAACGTTAGTTAAGTATCATAACCGCTGAATCAATCTATTCTATCACCTACCTCTAGAGTCATAATTGTACAGATGGCAGAATATCCCGTACTTGTATACGCGCTATCATCCCTTAAACTAAGATCTGTGCGTCTCCATATCCTGCTTGACAAGTTGCGCAGCGTCTCAAGACTACGACATCAAAAGACTTTTCAGCACTTTTATGAAATTCTTCATTAGTCTTGTTCCGTCGTTGATCTGTATGGAACTTGATTATTCACCGCAGTCAGTTGTGTGCTTTGGTAAGATCCGCATCTGGCCATTTCAAAGGAGCTGGAGATGTTGCTGAACCATGCCTACTTTACTGGTCTGTACCAGTGCAGGAGATTCAACCTGCTGTAACCATGGTTAAAACATATTTCCTGGTCTTCGTAATAAGCTATTACCCATGTTTGCAACATGGCCAGATGAGAGTTTCTACTCATGTTGTTGTTGTTGTTGTTGTTGTTGTTGTTGTTTTCAGTCCCGAGACTGATTTGATGAAGCTCTCCATGCTAATCTATCCTGTGCTAGCTTCTTCATCTCCCAGTACTAACTGCAACCTACATCCTTCTGAATCTGCTTAGTGTATTCATCTCTTGGTCTCCCTCTACGATTTTTACCCTCCACACTACCCTCTAATGCTAAATTTGTGATCCCTTGATGCCTCAGAACATGTCCTACCAACCGGTCCCTTCTTCTTGTCAAGTTGTGCCACAAACTCTTCTTCTCCCAATTCTGTTCAATACCTCCTCATTGGTTATGTGATCTACTCATCTAATCTTCAGCATTCTTCTGTAGCACCACATTTCTAAATCTTCTGTTCTCTTCTTGTCCAAACTATTTATCGTCCATGTTTCACTTCCTTACATGGCTACATTCCATACAAATAGTTTCAGAAACGACTTCCTGACACTTAAATCTATACTCGATGTTAACAGATTTCTCTTCTTCAGAAACGCTTTCCTTGCCATTGCCAGTCTACATTTTATATCCTCTCTACTTCGATCATCGTAAATTATTTTGCTCCCCAAATAGCAAAACTCTTTAACTACTTTAAGTGTCTCATTTCCTAATCTAATTCCCTCAGCATCACCCGACTTAATTCGACTACATTCCATTATCCTCGTTTTGCCTTTGTTGATGTTCATCTTATATCCTCCTTTCAAGATACTGTCCACTCCGTTCAACTGCTCTTCCAAGTCCTTTGCTGTTTCTGACAGAATTACAATGTCATCGGCGAACCTCAAAGTTTTTATTTCTTCTCCATAGACTTTAATACCTACTCCGAATTTTTCTTTTGTTTCCTTTACTGCTTGCTCAATATACCGATTGAATAACATCGGGGAGAGGCTACAACCCTGTCTCACTCCCTTCCCAACCGCTGTTTCCCTCTCATGCCCTCGACTCCTATAACTGCCATCTGGTTTCTGTACAAATTGTAAATAGCCTTTCGTTCCCTGTATTTTACCCCAGCCACCTTCAGAATTTGAAAGAGAGTATTCCAGTCAACATTGTCAAAAGCTTTCTCTAAGTCTACAAATGCTAGAAACATAGGTTTGCCTTTCCTTAATCTGTCTTCTAAGATACGTCGTAGGGTCAGTATTGCCTCACGTGTTCCAATGTTTCTGCGGAATCCAAACTGATATTCGCCGAGGTGGGCTTCTACCAGTTTTTGCATTCGTCTGTAAAGAATTCGCGTTAGTATTTTGCAGCTGTGACTTTTAAACTGATAGTTCGGTAATTTTCACGTCTGTCAACACCTGCTTTCTTTGGGATTGGAATTATTATATTCTTCTTGAAGTCTGAGGGTATTTCGCCTGTCTCATACATCTTGCTCACCAGATGGTAGAGTTCTGTCATGACTGGCTCTCCCAAGGCCGTCAGTAGTTCCAATGGAATGTTGTCTACTCCCGGGGCCATGTTCCTACTCAGGTCTTTCAGTGCTCTGTCAAACTCTTCACGCAGTATCGTATCTCCCATTTCATCTTCATCTACATCCTCTTCCATTTCCATAATAATGTCCTCAAGTATATCGCCCTTGTATAGACCATTTATATACTCCTTCCGCCTTTCTGCTTTCCCTTCTTTGCTTAGAACTGGATCTCCATCAACGCTCTTGATACTCATACAAGTGGTTCTCTTTTCTCCAAAGGTCTCTTTAATTTTCATGTGAGCAGTATCTATCTTACCCCTAGTGAGATAAGCCTCTACATCCTTACATTTGTCCTCTAGCCATCCCTGCTTAGCCATTTTGCACTTCCTGTTGATCTCATTTTTGAGACGTTTGTATTCCTTTTTGCCTGCTTCATTTACTGCTTTTTTCATATTGTCTCCTTTCATCAATTAAATTCAATATTTCTTCTGTTACCCAAGGATTTCTACTAGCCCTCGTCTTTTTACCTACTTGATCCTCAGCTGCCTTCACTACTTCATCCCTCAGAGCTACCCATTCGTCTTCTACTGTATTTCTTTCCCCGATTCCTGTCAATTGTTGCCTTACGCTCTCCTTGAAACTATGTACAACCTATTGTTCTTTCAGTTTATCCAGGTCCCATCTCCTTAAATTCCCACCTTTTTGCAGTTTCTTCAGTTTTAATCTACAGTTCATAACCAATAGATTGCGGTCAGAGTCCACATCTGCCCCTGGAAATGTCTTACAATTTAAAATCTGGTTCCTAAATCTCTGTCTTACCATTATATAATCTATCTGATACCTTCTAGTATCTCCAGGATTCTTCCATGTATACAACCTTCTTTTATGATTCTTGAACTAAGTGTTAGCTATGATTAAGTTATGCTCTGTGCAAAATTCTACCAGACGGCTTCCTCTTTCATTTCTCTCCCCCAATCCATATTCACTCACTATGTTTCCTTCTCTCCCTTTTCCTACTCTCGAATTCCAGTCACCCATGACTATTAAATTTTCGTCTCCCTTCACTATCTGAATAATTTCTTTTATCTCATCATACATTTCATCAATTTCTTCATCATCTGCAGAGCTACTTGGCATATAAACTTGTACTACTGTAGTAGGCATGGGCTTCGTGTCTATCTTGGCCACAATAATGCAGTCACTATGCTGTTGGTAGTAGGTTACCCGCACTCCTATTTTTTATTCATTATTAAACCTACTCCTGCGTTACCTCTATTTGATTTTGTATTTATAACCCTGTATTCACCTGACCAAAAGTCTTGTTCCTCCTGCCACCGAACTTCACTAATTCCCACTATATCTAACTTCAATCTATCCATTTCCCTTTTTAATTTTTGTAACCTATCTGCCCGATTAAGGGATCTGACATTCCACGCTCCGATCCGTAGAACGCTAGTTTTCTTTCTCCTGATAACGACGTCCTCTTGAGTAGTCCCCGCCCGGAGTTCCGAATGGGGGACTATTTTACCTCCGGAATATTTTACCCAAGAGGACGCCATCATCATTTAATCATACAGTAAAGCTGCATGCCCTCGGCAAAAATTACGGCTGTAGTTTCCCCTTGCTTTCAGCCGTTCGCAGTACCAGCACAGCAAGGCCGTTTTTGTTAGTGTTGCAAGGCCAGATCAGTCAATCATCCAGACGGTTGCCCCTGCAACTACTGAAAAGGCTGCTGTCCCTCTTCAGGAACCACACGTTTGTCTGGCCTCTCAACAGATACCCCTCCGTTGTGGTTGCACCTACGGTACGGCCATCTGTATCGCTGAGGCACGCAATCCTGCCCACCAACGGCAGGGTCCATGGTTCATGGGGGCAGGTCCACTCGTGTATTATTCGAAAAATGTGTTCCAGACAGTTATCGTGATGGCATTCCGTCCTTTACCGTAATATGATGACGGTTCTTTTCCAATTCTTGCACGCAGTCGCGATTTTCCTTAGACTAGAAAACAGCATTTCTCCTTGTGCTTCGATACATCTCATATTCCTCAGAAACAAACACTCCTGACTAATACGCAGCACATGGAAATCGTGCCAATAAAGCACGGCAGACTTGTGACTTGCAGCTCCTTGTTGCTGTCAGATAAATCATTCACAAACATCTGTCTACATTATTTCATTGCGATTCTCGTTAGATCAGAAGACTGAGTTCCCCACTTGAACTACGATACATCGCACATTCAGCATACACTAACATTCCCGAGTAATACGCAGCATTTGGAATTGTGTCTTGAAGCTCCATGTCGCTGCCAGATAGTTCATTAACATACATCTGCCTAAATTACTTCAATATTTCCTTAATGTGGTCAGATACTGCTGACCGTGATATTTGAAGTTTAGCTGCTCTTCAGCGATTTCATCGAAGACTGCTTCGTGAACGACGGCGGCACACGTTCCCTGTCGCGTTTTCTTTCGTCCAATCCGCATGATGTCTTTGACAACTTTGGGCAGGCCTTGTTGGCGTGAATTATCCAGTTTCCTGTAAGTTTCTGCCCGCTACAACAAACGCATCCCAGTTACGATGACGCGTGTTGAGTAGCCTTCCTCTGAAGACTTATTTTGCTTTCCGGGCACTACACCCTCTTACAACACACATTAACCTTCAAATGAGCATCACGGATGTATCCGTCAATGACTAGGCCGGGTCTAGGGTAATGTGGATGGGGGCGGGGTAAACCACCCAGGGCGACAGATTTTGGGGCCAGCAAAATGTTAATGATTCGAAAAGAATGAACTAAACAAGGCAACAGAAGTTTTGCATAAATGGCGAAGTGTGTGGATAAGCTGAAAATACAAATCATTCATAAAATCTAATGTTTTACTTGAAATTTTCAACGATATTGTGAAACAGAGGACAAATTAAATGCTAGAGTTGTTCTTCTTGGATGTGTCTTTCAGAGTAGCAAAGCTAGCTACTGGTATTGCTGCCAACACAACACTTGAAATGTATTTTTAAAAAAGTCCTATGTCGGCTTGAAAGCCCCTACAGAAGCAAAAACACATCGTAAAAAATAAATAGAGATACATTTCAACATTATGGTAGTGTAAATTTCCTACACAGCAAAGATAAGTATCTACAGGAGTATAGCTGAGAAAAACACTTTGTAAGAAATAAATAATGAATAAGTAAAGTGTGAATTGGCTGCCACATTAAATAGTATTTTTAACCCAGACACTGAGGTTAAGTAGCGTTTACCGTCCTCCTTTGCTACGCACAATTGGATGCCCGTTAATTGCGATAAATGTTCATTGGGTAAAACCTTCTGGCTGAGTCTAGTGGTAGTTTTAAGAAAAAAACACTCATCTTGTGTTCTGAGGATCTCTTTCAATCCTTTGCTATGAATTTCTTCTGTCTGAAACCAGATTCTCTTGTAGATCTGCAAACCTGATAGGTTGACGTGTTTCTTGAATAACATAAACGACAAACTGATTCGTATGTAATTTTCGCGTTTAATAGTCCTAGATTCCTTGCTGCCATCAATTACAATGTTCACGCAGCGAAATATATTCCATCTGTACGCAACTCGAATTTACAATTTGTCCAATAACTGAGCACTACAGCAAAACTTTACATCACTCCTTCCTTCCTTCCTTCCCGCCAGAAAACATACACAACACAACTCCCACATAGTTAACATCGTTCCAAAGTACATCAGTTAAGATATAGTCATACTAAGATCGAAACATAGAAAATTAAATGGAAAATAATTTACAGAAAATGAAATTCACTCAACAGCGCAATAGAAAATTGTGATAAGATGTATTCACATAAACAAAAATTTATCTTTTTGTAGCATTGTAATTTTATGATTTTTTTTATAATACAGGGGTTCAGTTACGCAAAATTTTTATAAAATTATTTTTTGTAGTTCTCTTTTTAACTAAGCATTTTTAATTTTTTGAATGAGTTTAAAATTCAGTATTAGATTTTAAATGTATTTTTGCAGTGTGAGTTTTTAGATAAATTAGTTTTATAGCTGTCAGACAAAATTTTATAATTGTGTTAGCACGACATGTACTACTACAGAGTCGGAGTTTAAAACATTTCAAATAAGATAGAAAAAAGGATAAGATCGTAAATTTGAGAATACACACGGTCCAAACAGCTGATTGCACGTTACAAGCGTTCACACATGGAAAGATGCAAGTCAACCTGCTCCCTTCACTCCCTCTGCTTTGGATCTGCCATTGCTCTTCTACCAAGCTATTAATTTTTTTCTGCTTTGTCTATAACTGCTTTTAAGTTTTCCCTCACTATCTTTTCTTTCTCATTGTTGAATCCATAATTAATACATACTACTGTTAGGATCATACGAAAGCAACTTAACAAACCTTATTTTGGAGCTGAAGAAACGAAACTGCACTTCACGAACTGTCCAGTTTCGTTGTATTTCAGACTGCTTGTGTTCCAACAATTTTATTTAGTGTTTATTCCTTCATTCCATAATATTTATTACACCAAATACGTATGATATTGTTCAAGAAAGTTAGGAAAAATGTTGAAAAGATAATGCTTTCTTAATTCTGGAAAAAAATATTTTTTTAGTCATTGAATTTATGCAGCACTGTGTGAAACTTACCACATTCACTCGTATGTAACACTTTTTAATTATGTAAACCCATACACAATTTACACTATTAATACCATTCGTTAAGTATAAAAATATAATTTTATAAATCAAATGAACAATTGTAGCAAAATAGGGTCTTCGTGCTTTGTTTGTTAATGGACTACAACGAATAGTTAAGCAGTGAGTGAAGTGCGATATAGTGGTCGAACTGTGGTTTGTGCCGTTGATATAAGTCTGTACGTGCTGAGCTTGTTAGAAACATATTTAACTTCGAACAATAATCATGTAGGTGAAGAAGATTCTGTCACCAGTCTTATTATTCCCGTTGTAGGGCGTCCAGTAAAGATGGCAGCAAAGATTGTGCTAAAAGTTAAATATTTGTGCATTCAGCAGGCAATGTCCAGGTACTAGCGGTCTAATGCACAAAGGCTTCTCATTATGATGTGACATGTCTTCATTAGGGTATATTGCAAATGCTGTAAACTCTTACAATGAATGGTGACAGGAAGCACCTCTCAGGCGGTTAGTATAGGTAAAGCCGAGGTGATAGACAAAATGTAGAAAAAAAATTGAAATTTTCGTTAAACAAATTTTTTCAGCCTAAAGAAGGTTTCCATCAGGATGGCCCATGCACGAATGCAGATGCAGACAAACATCAAGATAAGCCTTCGGTAGGTGAAGAGGTATCGTCAGTGCCACAGAGTAAATGGGACATTGTGTGTCAACTCTCTAGTGAATGTGAAACCGTTCCAGCTCAATCTAGCATCTGCACATCTCACACTCAAATTAGAAGCTATGTAGTTGATTCGGATTCCGCAAAATGACGTGATAAAGTATTTTGTTACTATAACGTTACTCAAAACAGTCCCTCTAGAACAAATAACCGAATTTGATAACTGACCTAAGGATCATCCTAATCTAGCTTTACTTCTAAAAATTACAACTAGAGTTTGTGCAGTGGTAAAATTGGTCAGAGCCAATGATTAGTTTATTCAAAAAGTGTAGAAGTTTTTCATCTCTGCTGCTATTTCTTTTCTAACATTAAAATCTTGCTGATTTCAGGTGGTTACAGTAATTGGTGGAAATTTATGAGATATTACTTAGCTACGGTACGTCCCAAGTGCACGTAGAATAGCACCAAAGGTGGGGATATCACTCCACAAGATTAAAATCTGGCAATAGAGGAACACTCCAGATATTAAATGTGGAAACCCGGCATTCGAAAGGTATGATCCAATGCCTTATATCAATTATTCATTTTTTGGCTAGACAGTGTCTTCTTGTAGTAGGATCTTCAGACAAACTGTTTATTCACAATAACGGGAATTTGTTAATGCCGATAGAATTATTTGGAAAATTTGATTCAGTAAAATGACAACATATAATAAGAACAACTCGTGGTGAAACCATGTCTCATCATTATCTGTTAAAAACATACAAATTTAAATAAGTCCCATAATCGTGTCTTTACTGAAAGCTGCTAACGATTATAGAATAATTTTGAACTCTACACCAGCTAGTTCTGGTACTGAGCAAATGACAATAAAGGGTGCGTTTCGTTAATATAAATTCTACTGATGTTGACACTGGTGATACAAATATTAATGAGCATTTTTTGGCTGTGTTCCTGTAAGAGATTCATCTGGTGTATAGCTTACAGAGGTAGTCTTAAAACACTTCGTGGAGATGAAAGTACTTTTGGAGGACATGAGTGGGCAAATTTATGATAACCGTTTAATATGAAAGGCAAGAACATAGGAATGCAAGAGCGGATGTTAGGTATAAATCCTAAGGAACTTTATGTCCCCTGCAGTAATCATTCCGTAGATGTAATTGTAAATTCTGCTTCGAAGTTTTGAACGGTCACATACCTGCCCTGACTTTGAAGCCACTGAGTAGAACAACATGGGAATGGAGAACTGACGCAGTCGCCCCTGTTAAGTATAATTTAGCAGAGGGCTATGATGCACTGGTTGAAATAAGCGAAGACGAAAATGCGGACGGAATGGTTGAACATGAGGCTAGCTCCTTATCACACCCTATCCGTGATTTTACGTTCCATTGTTCAGGGGTAGCATTGCATGAGATATAATACCATACTAAGGTTGTCACCAAAAATCTACAAATTAGTACCACAGATACACTGCCAGAAAAAAAAGTACACCTGAAAAGACGACTTCGATTTTGACACAATGACGACATATGCCACCTGGGGGATAGTAGATGTATTCATAATGGTTTCAGAGCCGTACGCCAACAGATAGCGTGGTGGCATAGCTATCACAGGGCCCTTTGTGTCTACCCTTTAAGGGACTGCTCACGCCCAGAAAGCTCAGTGTGGTATAAATGTGGGAAGGAGCACAGACAGCCGCCAGAATCGTCGCATTGTAAGGGCAGCAGTGGCAGATCTTACACTTACCACATCACAGACAAGAGGTCTTATGAGCACAAATGTGTCAACACGAACTATCGCAGTGAGACTATGGGCCTGCACAACTCTAGTTCGTCTTCCACTCGCGTCACAGCATCGAGGAGCACGGCTCAATTGGTGCCTTCAGACGTTCATGTGGAAGATGGAATGACGTGCCGTGGTCTTCAGCAATGAAAGCAGATTCCGCCTGCACTCAAGTGATGGTCTCTTGGGAGTACGATACAGACCTAGTAAGCGCTTTCTTGTAGAGTGCCTTGTGGCACTCTCCTTCACCTATGGTGTTTCTGGGGGGGATGCTAACCAGCAGTCGATACTTGCAAAATGTTGTTAGATCCGTTATTTTGGCTTTTGTGCAACAGGGAGGTGATGTGTTGTTCCAACACGATAATGCTCACCCAACCATTGCTCGTGAAACTCAACTTACTCTGCAAGACGTGCACCAACATCCCTGTCCAGAACGTCTCCATTTAACACGTGTGGGATATGATGGGACGAGAAGTGACTCGTGCGTCTCGCCACCCAACAACTCTTACAGAACTACGTGAACAGATCGAGCAGGCTTGGCATAACGTATCCCAGGACAGTATTTGCCATCTGTATCATTGACTGGATGCGAGAGTCAGCGTCCGTATTGTCACCCGTATAAGATACACCACGTAGACGGGTTCTTTAAGCATGGATCGATACCTGGTACTTCAGAAGCGCTTGCGCTGTTGATCTGTAAATGTTAACATTTCATGTACTCCATATGCACTGTTGTAACAATAAATGTTGCGTGAACTGCAAACCTCAAAAAGACTGTACTATTTTTTTTCCGACAGAGTATACCGAAAGGTATTTCGTTAATCGAAAAGGCAACAGAGTATTTCACACATTCCAAGATTACTTACTGCACGCTAAGAAACTGGATACCCAACTCGATATGAAAATCCTACCGTAGGTGGTGCAATATAGAGACGAAAGAAGAAACGGTTCTAGTTTTAGGGAGAAGACGAGAAAATTTAAGATCTAGAAATGCAGTAAGAGATAGACTTTTATTTTAAAATGCTGATGTTATAAAAAAATCTCAGTGAGAGATTTCAATAGTGTAAAAGTCAAAGAGAGCTCATTGACTTTTTGTGAGAATTTAGTAAAAATTAGAAAAGTGTGTTCTGACATTCTAAGTGTCAAGTGTTCCAAACTGTGAAACAGTTGTAGTCACGGACGGAAGATGAACTTAAATTGGTCTCAACGTTGGTGAAGCTTGTTAACACATCAGTTAGAACTTCGAAACTCATGCAAGAATATGGTTTTGCGCCCAACCTTACGAATTTTGCTAACACAACTGATGACAGTTGCAAGTGAAGAAAAAAGTTTTGTGAGGGTTAAACTGATTAAAACTTACCTGTGGTCGACACTGGGTCACACAGGACAGTGTGGGCTGGCAACTGCGTGGACTGAACGTGAGATAGCTGAATTTGTAGATTTCACAGTAGTCATATTTTAGATCGCTGATGTCAAAGCAAGAATAGAAAGTGAGTGTGTAAACGTACGTTTATCATCAATTTTATTTTTTATTTTTTTTATATGTCGTGGTTTTTCGTTCATTTACTTAGTAAAAATAGTGTACGCCTGCATCTGTTTCAGTGCCAAATAGGTTGTCAAATGTCACCCACCTGTCTTGCAAACTCATTTTTGGAGTTTCTATTTCATATACTATAGTCTGTTTACTTTTTCGGGTTCTCTGAGATCCATAGATCTGCTTGGCATTCATTGATTCGAAGCTTTTCGTGTCTTTTGCAACTTCTGCCACCTTATGCGATCTATCACTGTTCAGCGCTGCACCGAACAATCGTTCAGTGTGCAGCTGTTCCTTTGTCTTTGTGATGTGCTACGAATAAGTACCGCTATGTCTATGTAAATTGCACTGGAATTCATGTCAAGTCTCTCCACAACAAGGATTGTCCATTGGACTCCGGACACCTACCTCGAACACCAAAAGAAGCTCACCTTAAGGCCAGGTAATTTCCAGAACTCTGGGCAAGCACAACGAAGATAAGGTTAAGAAGGAGGCGTGGAGTATACGCGAAAAGGGGCCTTGGAAAAGAGACATCTTATTTGCTTTGCAGAATGTGGAGTTTTTCTTTATGCACAATATGTATCAAAATATTTAACACGTAAAACAAAGTGTAATTGCGTGAAAATAAAATTCCTGTAATGCATTCTGCATCATCCTAATCCATTTTAGTTTTGATCAATAAACTAAACTGAACAAAGAGAAGTTTTAATGAGATGGCAAGGCACTTGGGGTGACTACTTCAACCAGAGCTAGGAGGAATTATCCACTGAGACAGAGCAGTGCTCTCCAAAAATACCCAAGTGGTTAAATAAGTGTACTCACGTGCCTGTAACGAGTAATGTTGCACCTTTAATAATCTGCCATGAATTTCAAGTGGTGGAAAATTCATCCGTGGACTACGCACTGTTCTCTAAGGTGGCGCAAACATCGTTAGTGTAGCGGGCAGTTGTTTATTTGAAAGCAGTCGCTGTTCACAGACGCGCACCTCACACACAGTACTCATTCAGTACCACGTGCAAGGCCGCCCATAATTATAGTACTTTGTAGAGGAGGTCCGGATCTGATGTACGGAGTATTTGTAATATTTTGGAAGACAAATACCCACTTGGAAGTAGCCATAAAAAAAGTTCCAGTGTCAACCCTGTTCAAAACCTGCAAAATACAACTCTTAAATAATTTTTTTGAAACAAAAACGCCTGACAACACTGCATACTTTCCTTTCCCTGAGAGTTAAGGGGAGTGAGAGAAGGGGAGAGGGGTGGCGGCCACCCTCTTGCCCCGTATATGGGCGCCCTTGACCCTATACCACCTGAACTCTTCGTTTCACACCTTCAGTCCCTTATCTTCAAATATTTAATTTCGGATCCTGTGTTGTCGGTACAACTTTGGCCTGAGATCTTTAAAACGTAATAGTTCATTAATACTTTTTTCTTATTGTGCTTCGTTTTTAATTATGTGTAACTCATTGCCTTCAATGTATCATACCTTTAAAGTTAAAACATATTAAGATTTCAACTTCATTCCATCTAGTAAGATTCAAAAGTTTGTTACATCTTCAACTGTATTTTTGAAAACCTGCTGTATTTTTTCCATTATACTGCAATATTATTTTAAAAATTAATTTTACTTTTATTAAGTCTTTTTTCTTAAGTCTCCGCGTTTATTTTCCCATGGATTTGTTTTTGTTTCTACTTAAAACGATTAGTGTAAGAAAATAATATCCAGTGATGTCGATGATATTAAGCATGGTTTAAATCGTAGCGTTTTACATAACACAAGCTGATGGACAGAGCGAATGGGAAAAGGAAATGGACAGAGGGAGGGACGGAAGAGTAGATAGGTGAGGCAGGTGGAAGATGGAGAGGGTCAGTGAGCAAGGGGAAAAGGAAGAGTGGAAGGCAGAGATGTAGTGACAATTGGGGGGGGGGGGGGGGGGAGAGGAGGATATGGTCATAGGGAGGAGGTGTCTGTAATGATGTCAAGATTAAGCAAAAAGGTGAACTTGAGCTCCATCCCTGGAGGCTGCACTGTCGACGGGATGTTAACCTGTAAGTTCCCTTCGTTACTTCTTGTGTTGCCCATTTTATAGTCAAACGACTAAGCCGCATAGACATTAGCGGTGACGAATTAAGAGACTGAATGCGGATTGGTAGTTGAAGCTAACCGCATGGGACATTTCATTTCGGAAATCATTAGGGAATCAGTATTCCAAGATACATGGTGCAAAGGGTGTGCAGAGAATACCAAATTTCTAACATCATCTCTCAACACTGACAACGCAGTGTCCGACAGTCGTCACTTAACGACCAAGAGCAGCAATGGTAACAGAAAAGGAACACTGCGCGACTTAACCGCAAACATCAGTGTGGAATGTCCGATGAACGTATCCGTTAGGAGAATGCGGCGAAATTTGGCGTTAAAGGGCTGTGACAACAGACGACCGACGAGAGTGCATTTGCTAACAGCACGATGTCACTTGCAGGGTCCCTCGTGGGCTCGCGACCATATAAGTTGGACCACAGACTACTGGAAAACTGTAAGAGCTGATGGTAGGGTTTGGGTGTGACGCAAACCAAGTTGGTTCAAATGGCTCTGAGCACTATCGGACTTCACTGCTATGGTCATCAGTCCCCTAGAGCTTAGAACTACTTAAACCTAACTAACCTAAGGACATCACACACATTCATGCCCGAGGCAGGATTCGAACCTGCGACCGTAGCGGCCACGCGGTTCCAGACCGTAGCGCCTAGAACCGCACGGCCACTCCGGCCGGCTGTGACGCAAACCGCACGAAACCATGTACCCAGGTTGTCAACAAGGCACTTTGTAAGCTGGTAGTGGCTCCATAATGGTGTGGGCTGTGTTTACATGAAATGGACTAGGTCCTGGTCTTGTCGGCTACTTTCAAACCACTTGCGACCATTTATAGATTTTATGTTCTTAAACTGCAATGGAATTTTTGCGGATGCGCCATGTCACCAGGTCATAATTGTTTGCGACTGGTTTTAAGAACATTCTGAACAGTTCGAGCGAATGATTTGACTACCCTGATGGGCTGACATGAATCCCATCAAGCATTATGGGGCATAATCAAGATATCGGTTCGTGATCAAAATACTCCACTAGGGACGCTTTTGCATTCATGGACGGTTATAGAGGCAACATGGAGCAATATTTCCTCAGGGGACTTCATAACATGTTGCGGTCTTCAGTCCTGAGACTGGTTTGATGCAGCTCTCCATATTACGCTATCCTGTGCATGTCTCTTCACCCCTCCCCCCCCCCCCCCCCCCCCCCCGGCCCAGTACCTACTGCAACCTACATCCTTCTGAATCTGCTTGGTGTATTCATCTCTTGGTCTCCCTCTACGTTTTTTACCCTCCACGCTACCCTCCAATACTAAATTGGTGATCCCTTGATGCTTCAGAACACGTCCTACCAACCGATCCCTTCTTCTTGTCAAGTTGTGCCACAAACTCCTCTTCTCCCCAATTCTATTCAATACATCCTCATTAGTTGTGTGATCTACCCATCTAATCTTCAGCATTCTTCTGTAGCACCACATTTCGAAATATTCTATTCCCCTCTTGTCCAAACTATTTATCGTCCACGTTTCACTTCCATAAATGGCCACACTCCATACAAATACTTTCAGAAACGACTTCCTGTCACTTAAATCTGTACTCGATGTTAACAAATCTCTCTTCTTCAGAAACGCTTTCCTTGCCATTGCCAGTCTACATTTTATATCCTCTCTACTTCAACCACCATCAGTTATTTTGCTCCCCAAGTAGCAAAACTCCTTTACTACTTTAAGCGTCTCATTTCCTAATCTAATTCCCTCAGCATCACCCGACTTCATTTGACTACATTCCATTATCCTCGTTTTGCTTTTGTTCATATTTACCTTGTATCCTCCTTTCAAGACACTTTCCATTCCGTTCAACTGCTCTTCCAAGTCCTTTGCTGTTTCTGACAGAATTACAATGTCATCGGCGAACCTCATAGTTTTTGTTTCTTCTACATGAATTTTAATGCCTACTCCGAATTTTTCTTTTGTTTCCTTTACAGCTTGCTCAATATACAGATTGAATAACATTGGGGAGAGACTACAACCCTGTCTCACTCCCTTCCTGACCACTGCTTCCCTGTCATGTCCCTCGACTCTTACAACTGCCATCTGGTTTCTGTACAAATTGTAAATAGCCTTTCGCTCCCTGTATTTTACGCCTGCCACCTTCAGAATTTGAAAGAGAGAATTCCAGTCAACCTTGTCAAAAGCTTTCTCTAAGTCTACAAATGCTTGAAACGTAGGTTTGCCTTTCCTTAATCTGTCTCCTAAGATAAGTCGTAGGGTCAGTATTGCCTCACGTGTTCCAGTATTTCTACGGAATCCAAACTGATCTTCGCCGAGGTCAGCTTCTACAAGGTTTTCCATTCGTCTGTAAAGAATTCGCGTTAGTATTTTCAGGCGTGACTTATTAAACTGATAGTTCGGCAATTTTCACATCTGTTAACACTTGCTTTCTTTGGGATTGGAATTATTGTATTCTTCTTGAAATCTAAGGGTATTTCGCCTGTCTCATACATCTTGCTTACCAGATGGTAGCGTTTTGTCAGGACTGGCTCTCCCAAGGCTGTCAGTACTTCTAATAGAATGTTGTCTACTCCCGGGGCCTTGTTTCGACTTAAGTCTTTCAGTGCTCTCTCAAACTGTTTACACAGTATCATATCTCCAATTTCATCTTCATCTACATCCTCTTCCATTTCCACATTATTGTCCTCAAGTACATCGCCCTTGTATAGACCCTCTATATACTCCTTCCACCCTTCTGCTATCCCTTCATTGCTTAGAACTGGGTTTCCATCTTAGCTCTTGATATTCATACAAGTGGTTTTTGTTTCCCTAGTGAGATAAGCCTCTACATCCTTACATTTGTCCTCTAGCCATCCCTGCTTAGCCATTTTGCACTTCCTGTCGATCTCATTTTTAAGACGTTTGTATTTCTTACGCCTCCTACATTTACTGCATTTTGTATTTTCTCCTTTCATCAGTTAAATTCAATATCTCTTCTGTTACCCTAGGATTCCTATTATCCCTCGTATTTTTACCTACTTGATTCTCTGCTGCCTTCACTACTTCATCCCTCAAAGCTACCCATTCTTCTTCTACTGTATTTCTTTCCCCCATTCCTCGGAATTGTTCCCTTATGCTCTCTCTGAAACTCTGTACAACCTCTGCTTTTGTCCGTTTATCCAGGTCGCATCTCCTTAAATTTCCCCCTTTTTGCAGTTTCTTCAGTTTTAATCTACAGTTCATAACTATTACATTGTGGTCAGACCCCACATCTGCCCCTGGAAATGTCTTACAACATAAAACCTGGTTCCTAAATTTCTGTCTCACCATTGTATAATCTATCTGATACTTTCTAGTATCTCCAGGGTTCTTCCATGTACACAGCCTTCTTTCATTACTCTTGAACCAAGTGTTAGCTATGATTAAGTTATGCTCTGTGCAAAATTCTACCAGGCGGCTTCCTCTTTCATTTCTTACCCCCAATCCATATTCACCTACCACGTTTCTTTCTCTTTCTTTTCCTACTATCGAATTCCAGTCACCGATGACTCAAATTCTCGTCTCCATTCACTATCTGTTTAATTTATTTTATCTCATCATACATTTCTTTAATTCTTCGTCATCTACAGAGCTAGTTGGCATATAAACTTGTACTACTGTAGTAGGCGTGGCCTTCGTGTCTATCTTGGCCACAATAATGCGTTCACTATGCTGTTTGTAGTAGCTTACCCGCACTCCTATTTTTTATTCATTATTAAACATACTCCTGCATTAACCCATTTTATTTTGTGTTTACAACCCAGTATTCACCTGACCAAAAGTCTCGTTCCTGCTGCCACGGAACTTCACCAATTCCGACTATATCTAACTTCAACCTATCCATTTCCTTTTTTAAATTTTCTAACCTACCTGCCCGATTAAGGGATCTGACATTTCCCCCCTCCAATCTGCAGAACGCCAGTTTTCTTTCTCCTGATAACAACGTCCTCCTGAGTAGTCCCCGCCCGGAGATCCGAATGGGGGACTGTTTTACCTCCGGAATATTTTACCCAAGAGGACGCCATCATCATTTAACCATTCAGTAAAGCTGCATCCCCTCGGGAAAAATTACGGCTGTAGTTTCCCCTTGCTTTCAGCTGTTCGCAGTACTAGCACAGCAAGGTCGTTTATGCTAGTGTTACAAGGCCAGATCCGGTTCTAGGCGCTTCAGTCTGGAACCGCATGACCGCTACGGTCGCAGTTTCGAATCCTGCCGCGGGCATGGATGTGTGTGATGTCCTTAGGTTAGTTAGGTTTAAGTAGTTCGAAGTTCTAGGGGACTGATGAGCATAGATGTTAAGTCCCATAGTGCTCAGAGCTGTTTTAACCATTTGAACAAGGCTAGATCAATCAAGCATACAGACTGTTGCCCTTGCAACTACTGAAAAGGCTTCTGCCCCTCTTCAGGAACCACACGTTCGTCTGGCCTTTCAACAGACACACGTCCGTTGTGGTTGCACCTACGGTACGGCAATCCGTATCGCTGAGGCACGCAAGCCTCCCCACCAACAGCAAGGTCCATGGTTCGTTGGGGGGCTTGTTGACATAGAGATTTGAAGACTGTAATACATTTATCGAAAATTTATGATATCCACATGAAAACGAATTGGTCTTTATCCAGAACTACCTTTCGCCCACAGCTTTGACTGTGTATGTGTTCGGCACATATACTGAACAACTTCCTCCTCCCTCAGTCTGTCCACCTCATCCTCACACCTCTATCTCCCACTCCCCACTCTCTCCTTCCCTCTCTTCATCTCTTCCTCCCTGTCTCTTTACGCATTTCTCCACCCCCTCTCTTATACAATATCTTACAGACAACCTGTGGCCTTAGTTCTAATAACTGCAAAAGCAGCCATAACCTATAGTGCAGTGTGTGTATCCATAATTATTTCCCCACTCCATTTAGTATGTGAATATACGTCACACAGAGCTGTTTCTACTCCGTGTATCTCAGGGATCTACTCCCAATCCCCTTGATCGATTTCAACCAAATTTGGCACAGAAAAATCAGGCCTCACAAGCATCAGTACTGTTGGGTTTATAACCTCCTACCTCCAAAAGGATACCGGAAAAATCGTGTTTTTTGGGTCCCACTATGTAGGGTACATGTCAGAGGCACAAAACAGTTTATGAGCTCTGTCATATAGGCTGCTCTGTATGACAGGTGTGTTGTGTTGGAGCACTATTAGCATGTATTATTCACCTCATTTGAATGATGGTCTGTATGTCAGCAGCACATAAATTATTTTCAAACCCCTAATGTTTTGCCTGTCCTACAGCTGTGTTGTAAGACTAGTATCAGCTTGCTTTAATGAACTGTAGGATGCACATTATGATGAGCATGGCTGGAAACAGATGATAGAGGGGATGGACCGAGCGAGGGAGGGGGGGGGGGGGGGAATTGGATAGAGGGAGTGAAGAAACAGTAGATACATGAGGCAGGTGGACGGTGTAGACAGGGGGAAAAGGAAGAGTGGGAGGTTATGACCAGAGGGAGGGAGTGGAAGATATTGCAAAAAGAGGTGGGGTAGAGAAAATGTGTAAAGAGAGAGGGAGGCGGAAATGAAGAGAGGGACGGTGAGAATGGGGAGTGGGAGATAGAAGTGCGAGGATGAGGCGGACAGAATGAGGGGGGGGGAGGTGGTTGTTCAATATATGTGCCGAACACATACAGAGTCAAAGCTGTGGGCGAAAGGTAGTTCTGAATAAAGACCAATTCGTCTTCATATGACTATCTTAAGCTTTCGATAAGTGTATTATAGAGTTACAAAATTTTAAATCTTGAGGTCAACAAGTCATCAGCCATGTTGCCTCTATGATCGTACGTAACTACGAAAGTGTTGTTAGTGCAGTATTTTGCTCACGAACTGATATGTCGATTATGCCCCATAACGTTCGATGGCATTTATGTCAGCCCATCATGGTAGTCAAATCATTCGCTCGAAATGTCCAGAATGTTCTTAAAACCAGTCGCAAACAATTATGACCTGGTGACATGGCGCATCCGCAAAAATTCCATTGCAGTTTAAGAACATAAAATCTATAAATGGTCGCAAGTGGTTTGAAAGTAGCCGACAAGACCAGGACCTAGTCCATTTCATGTAAACACAGCCCACACCATTATGGAGCCACTACCAGCTTACAAAGTGCCTTGTTGACAACCTGGGTACATGGCTTCGTGCGGTTTGCGTCACAGCCGGCCGGAGTGGCCGTGCGGTTCTAGGCGCTACGGTCTGGAACCGCGTGGCCGCTACGGTCGCAGGTTCGAATCCTGCCTCGGGCATCGATGTGTGTGATGTCCTTAGGTTAGTTAGGTTTAAGTAGTTCTAAGCTCTAGGGGACTGATGACCACAGCAGTGAAGTCCCATAGTGCTCAGAGCCATTTGAACCAACTTGGTTTGCGTCATACCCAAACCCTACCATCAGCTCTTACGGTTTTCCAGTAGTCTATGGTCCAACTTATATGGTCGCGAGCCCACGAGGGACCCTGCAAGTGACATCGTGCTGTTAGCAAATGCACTCTCGTCGGTCGTCTGTTGTCATAGCCCTTTAGCGTCAAATTTCGCCGCTCCCTCCTAACAACGTTCATCGTACATCCCACACAGATGTTTGCGGTTAAGTTGCGCAGTGTTCCTTTTCTATTACCATTGCTGCTCTTGGTCGTTAAGTGACGAATGTCGGCCACTGCGTTGTGAGTGTTGAGAGGTGATGTTAGAAATTTGGTATTCTCTGCACACTCTTGACATCGTGTATCTTGGAATATTGAAATCCCTAATGATCTCCGAAATGGAAAGTCCCATGCGTCTAGCTTCAACTACTATTCCGCGCTGAAAGTCTCTTATTCGTCACCTAAGTACAAACGACAGGTCTGCCAATGCACTGACCTTCTTAAACATTGTGTACGCCATACTACCGCCATATATACATGTGCGTATTTGGTATCTAATGACTTTTTTCACCTCATTGTATCAATAACAGAAATCCGGTTTTGTTACCCCTGGAAGATAGTGTCGGAAGTTCCATGCAGCTTTTCGCGGATGACACTGTAGTATACAGAGAAGTTGCAGCATTAGAAAATTGTAGCGAAATGCAGGAAGATCTGCAGCGGATAGGAACTTGGTGCAGGGAGTGGCAACTGACCCTTAACATAGACAAATGTAATGTATTGCGAATACATAGAAAGAAGGATCATTTATTGTATGATCATATGATAGTGGAACAAACACTGGTAGCAGTTACTTCTGTAAAATATCTGGGAGTGTGCGTGCGAAACGATTTGAAGTGGAATGATCATATAAAATTAATTGTTGGTAAGGTGGGTACCGGGTTAAGATTCATTGGGAGAGTCCTTAGTAAATGTGGTCCATCAGCAAAGGAGGTGGCTTACAAAACACTCGTTCGACCTATACTTGAGTATTGCTCATCAGTGTGGGACCCGTACCAGATCGGGTTGACGGAGGAGATAAAGAAGATCCAAAGAATAGCGGCGCGTTTCGTCGCAGGGTTATTTGGTAACCGTGATAGCGTTACGGAGATGTTTAGCAAACTCAAGTGGCAGACTCTGCAAGAGAGGCGCTCTGCATCGAGGTGTAGCTTGCTCGCCAAGTTTCGAGAGGGTGCGGTTCTGGATGAGGTATCGAATATATTGCTTCCCCCTACTTATACCTCCCGAGGAGATCACGAATGTAAAATTAGAGAGATTCGAGCGCGCACGGAGGCTTTCAGACAGTCGTTCCTCCCGCGAACCATACGCGACTGGAACAGGAAAGGGAGGTAATGACAGTGGCACGTAAAGTGCCCTCCGTCACACACCGTTGGGTGGCTTGCGGAGTATAAATGTAGATGTAGATGTAGATGCAGAAGTTGTCTGATAATTAAACTGTAAATGGAACCAGGCAAGCGTTTCATCTGTTTAGTAATGCAGATCACATGGGCTAATGAATTACCACCAAAACTAGTTCTGGGCGGATGCAAACTGTCCAGCGATTATGAAATCAAGGAATCAGTTTCGCTCATATATCAGTTTCTCAGCAGCAACAGAGTGTGATAGTCTCATACATTACTGGGCGCAACAACAGGAGCGGCTTATCAGCTTCTAAAAAATGTTGGCATTGCAAAGAAAAGGAGTTTGGAACCCGTCAGAGTAAAGGCTCGGATTGTAGAAGCATGCGAGCCGGTCGCCGAGACACTCGCCTTCTTCATCTACATCCGTTTATCGCAAGCCACCTGACGGTGTGTGTCGGCGGGTACTTCTTGCACCACGAACTGATCCCCCCTTCCCTGTTCCATTCACGAATGGCATATAGGAAGAACGATTGTCGGTAAGACTTTGTATTAGCTACAATTTCTCGAATTTTCTTGCCGTGGTCATTTCGCGAGATGTATGTGGTAGGAAGTAATATGTTGTCCGGCTCTCGCTGGAAATTACTTTGTCGAAATTTCGATTGGTTCAAATGGCTTTGAGCACTACGGGACTTAACATCTGAGGTTATCAGTCCCCTAGAACTTAGAACTACTTAAACCTAACTAACCTAAGGACGACACACACATCCATGCCCGCGGCAGGGTTCGAACCTGCGACCGTAGCTGTCTCGCGGTTCCAGACTGAAGCTCCTAGAACCGCTCGGCCACTCCGGCCGGCGAAATTTCGATTGTAAACAATTCCTTGGTGCACAACACTTCTGTTGTAGAGCCTGCCACTGCAGTTCGTTGAGCATCTTCGTAATGCTCTCACGCGGACTAAACGATCTCTTGACGAATCGTGTCGCTATTCGTTCGATTTTCTCTTTCTCTTGTATCAGTCGAACCTCATAATGGTCCCACAAATGGTCGAACAAGTATCTCGTAAGCCACATCTTTAGTTGATGAATTATAATTGCTTAAGATTCTTCCCTTGAATCTCAACCTGGCATCTGCTTTTCCAACAATTTGATTTATGTGGGCATTAAACTTAACGTCGCTCCGAATAAATACTCCTAGACATTTCGGTAGTTACTTTACCTACTAGCTTGTCATCACAAGTGGTGCGCTTCTTTTCCTATTTATGCGCGATATGTTACATTCATGGTCAAATGTCAGTCGCTGCACAATTCAGCAGTCTTCTCTAGGTCTTTCAGCAAATAGTTGCTGTCTTTTGGCGTTGCTACCTTCTTAAAAACCGTATCATCTGAGAACAGACTTAAAGAGTTTCCGACGTCTTCTAGTCATTTATTTATATACATTGCAAACAGCAACGGTACAGTCATACTTCCTTGGCGTACTCGTGAAATTACCCTTAGACCTGTCGACTTCGTTCCGTTAAGAGCGACGTCTTGAGTTCTCTCTGAAAGGAAGTCTTGAATACAGTCGCGAATCTGGTCCAGTACTCAGTACGTTCGTATATCTTTCACTAATCGACAGTGCGAGACCGTCAAATGCCTTCCTGAAGTCGACAAACACGACCATGTCTGGACCAGCGTTATTCGGTAGAGAGATAGCACGAGGGTACCATTGCGAAAGAGGTAGCGCTTTAGGACGTAGGATGTCATGGTACAACGCTG
The DNA here is from genome assembly GCF_023864345.2 of Schistocerca serialis cubense. Lineage (NCBI taxonomy): Eukaryota > Metazoa > Arthropoda > Insecta > Orthoptera > Acrididae > Schistocerca > Schistocerca serialis. The sequence goes on along the minus strand of NC_064639.1, from coordinate 780,188,570 downwards.
TGCCGTCAGAGATTGTTGAATCACTGGCCGACCTGAATTCATATTTGATGGCTCCCCACGCCATGGCGATAGGGATGACATGGGTCCGTCTCTACAAAACATTCATACAATATGTCCAGAACCATCGGTGCCCCTATAGTTCCAACTGATCGTCATTTGAGTTAGTGCTGAATCAATACTCGTCGGTAAAATATTACGGTACAAAATATTCAGCAATCTGTACCATCCAGATGCCTCAATATAGCTCGATGCACTCGACTGACGTCGAAGTGACGCCTAACTGAAACACTTGCACCTGGTCATCGAGTCACGAGAAATTATAGTCAAATATGACGCGCTCACATATGAAGAAGCTTTTATTGAAATATAATATAATACAATCTGTGTCCTCGTACAGCACAATTTCTTCACGTCGATTGACTTACCATCGTCTCGATGAAGGTTTTTTTTGTGATCTTTGCGTAGTGAATAGCACAAGTTTTGGTCAATTTGGAGTTGTGCCTTTTACCTGGATGCAATATCAGGTAAAAGTTCTTTATTCAGCATAATAATGTTGGGTAAATAATAACAGCAACAGAATATACAGCAGGCCAGCACTACAGTTTTGGATATTTTATTGATGAAGCAGACATGTTGGCGATCAGTGCCGTCTCCCAGCTGTCGGCTCATTACTTGGGGCACTGGCAGGTGCCTCCCTTGCATTGGCCACCCCTGCAGAAGGCGCGGCACGCTATGTTTCCCACGACACCGCCCAGTAGGTTACAACGGTAGCGCACGTACTGGTCGCCGGAGTGTTCTTCTTCCGATGATGCTGAAAATGAGCAAGCGTGGCTTTTAGCTGCTACAGACTCTTCAGAAAGAAAATTTAGCTTTGTTTGTTCCTAAAATTTAAGGTGTCTTATCAAAATTTATTTTAGTGAGGGATCACCCGTGACTTAAAGTTGTTTAAAGTACACACATCTATTCGGTGCAAAACGTGTATAATTCTGAATGTATCATGACACTCTCGCTACAGTCATCAGATATATGTCACATTTTATTTTCCCTTTAACTTAAAATTGTATGCCGTTCTTATAATTAGTTATCTAACGTCGCACTGCTTACCACAGTGCTTCTACAGGGTGTTTTCAGGGGGAACTTAAAACACATTATCAGATGGTATAATTGACGTATTAGAATAAAACATTCCATATAACACGCCCCCAGCTTTGTTGGTTACAGAGATATGGCAGGTTACAGAGATAAGTCCTCATTTCACTTGTTGCTATCCCTGATGCTATACGTTTTTTGCACATCGATTATAATTTTTGTTTTGAAGTTCAAGTCATGTAACTATACTTAATTTTGTGTAATTAAATGTTACAACTCTGGTTATGATTGTAATCTACTGGACAACTACACCAATGGAAAAAACGCAAGACAAAGAAGAAGTTGTGAGGCGCGTTTTTGTACCTGAATTACGATATCTTTTCAGACTTCACGCCAGTGGCATAAGAGTGGCACTAGTAGCGCCACTATGAGGATTGAAATCAGGTTTGCTTCAAATACACGCTATAATGGTCATGACTGATGATTATCTTTGAGTTTGGACGAGCTGAGTTGATGTTAGTCAAGAATGCTTTAAGGCGACAAATATTCCATTATCAGCATCATACCAAGTTTGTACTATGTCATGTAATAGGACTACGAGAAGCTGTATGTTCCTTCTGCGATATTGCAGAAATACTTGTGAGGAATTTAGTCACCGCACATGATTGCTGGCAGCGGTGGTCACGTGAATGTACAGCCGCAAGAAGACCGGGATCCAGACAGCCACGTGGCACTACCGAGAGGGACGACCATTGTGTTCGATGTGTGGTTCTGAGGCATCGTACCGCATCTGCAACACCAATCTGAGTAGCAATTGGCACCACAGTGACGCAACGAACTGTTACAAACAAGTTTCTTCAAGGAAAGCTCCGACCCAGACGCCCTGTAGCGTGCATTCGACTGACCCCAAACCGCCGCCATTTGCACCTTCAGTGATGTCAAGCGAGAGCTCATTGGATGGCAGAGTGAAGGTCTGTTGTGATTTCTGATTAAAGCTGGTTCTGACACGACGCCAGTGATGGCCGAGTGTGGGTTAGATGGAGCCCGGCAGAGGGCTTGTTGCCAGCCTGTTTGCTTCCTAGCAGCACTGGGTGCTATACGTTTTTTGCACATCGACTATCACTTTTGTTTTGAGGTTCAAATTCTGAAACTATGCTGAAATTTGCATAATTAAATGTTTCAACTGTTGTTATGATTGTAATCTGCTGGAGCACTACATTAACGCAATAAACGCAAAACAATGAAGAAGTTGTGAGACATAAACGAAAGTTGGTAGACGCGCTTTTACATCTGAAAGACGATATCTATTCAGGTTTCACGCCAGTGGCGTAAGAGTGGCGCTGGTGTTATGATCTGGAGTGCGATTCCATATGATAGCAGGAGCACTCCAGAGCTTATCCCACATACCCTAACTGCAAAAATTTTACATCTGGTGGTATGACCTGTTGCGCTGCCATTCACGAACAGCATTCCAGCAAGATAACGCTCGTCCATATATCGCTCTTGCAACCCAACATGGTCCACAGACTGTCGACATGTCTTGGCCTACTTGATTACCAGATCTGTCTGCAATCGGGCACATACGAGACACCACCAGACAAGTCCAGTGTCATCCACAAGCTGCATTACCCGTCTTACATTGGCAGACCAAATGCAACAGGCAAGGAACTCTATCCCACAAATTGACATCCGGCACCTGTACAGCACAACGCATGCACGTTTGCATGTTTGCATTCAACGTTCTGGCAGATACACTGGTTATTAATGTACCAGCATTGCACATTTGCAGTAGATTATCTCGTGCTTATGGTAACCTGTGAGCCTGCAATTTTAATCACTTAAATATGTTACCTAGACAAATGTATTCCCGAAATTTCATTACTCTGCATTCATTATTTTTTAGTGTTGCGATTTTTTTCCGTCTGTGTATGTCGTATCGTATAAGTGTGCTGCACTTGCTTACAAATGCTGACTATGCCGATTTGACATATGTGAGTAGGTTTCGTAATGGAAACACTACTGCTATTTTTAGAGAATAAGGTGGACTGTTTGCTATAATAACTGCTACCAGTTGCTTTTTGTGATGGTTCGGTTTTTATCGTACCTTGACAGCCGTCAAGTCGTCTAGCGACTCATTATGAGATGGTACGCAGTTCTTTGATGATCAGGCGACTGACATGTTTGAAAACTTTTATCCATACATAACACATTTTAAGACTGTAGATGACTTCCTAACCACGGAGTACCAGATTCAGGAGTGTCTACTCGTGTTTTCACTAAACTGAAATCGACAGGAGGAAGGCCCAGAAGAAATACCTCATCTGACTGTGCAAATGAACGGAATGTGGATGATTTACAAGACATTATTCAGCCGCAGAACGTCGCCCCTGAACAGTCACATGCAGAATATCTGAACCTGGGGGTGTTCCACACAACAATATGGCGGACAGTCTCGGTCCTTATCATTTATGGCGGATTCAACTCGATCGAGAAGGAAATGACGGTGGACCACTACGATTTTTTCGTTGGCTGCAGATCGTCGAGTAATGCCATAGTTACTGTTTACTAATCACGTCACTTTCACTCGTGACGGTATGGATTGTGTTCGTAACTCACATCGGTGGTTCGACGAAAACCTGTGTTCATTAACATAAATGTGCTTGTGTGATATGAAAGACAACCAGTTGATTAGGCCTGTTGTGTTACCGCATCCGCATTGTCTAGGCTATCGTGAAAACGAGTTTCCAGCATTGTTAAAAAGGGATACCTTTGGCTACAAGGTTGGGTGTGTCCTCCTAGAGTTGCGGACTCTCTAATCATTCTAGTCGTCAGGTCACACATAATCTAAACCTAGCGTTCCCCAAGCGTTCCACAGACCCTAGATTGAGAATCACGTATTCGTTTCTTGCTCACCAAGGTCCACGGATTTTTGCTTGTGAGGACGGTTTAAAGGCCAAGTGTACAAAGAAAAAGGAAACAGACGAATTGATCATTCGGTTTTTGAATAGTCATGTCCTCAGAAAAGTACGTCAAGACGTCCTCAGAACAGCTACACCTGGATTATCAAGAGATTTCGCAAGGGCACTGGTCGCTGGTGGTATTAATGAAAATATGCACTACTTCCCTTAATATTTTCTGTTAGTATTTGTTTGGGTTACATTCCAACACCTGTAACTCCATAATCATTAAAAATCATATATATGTAATAAGGGATGTTTTTTCAAATTAATCTATACTACAACGTCCTAAAGTATTTGCTATTTTCCTAAAACACCTTCCATACGCTGCGAACCGTTTGAAATTTCATGTCGAAGAACACGTTCCAGTGTACCAGGTGTTACAGTTAATTCTCGCAACACTCAGACAATGATTAGATTATACTGAAATGATTATGAAGGATTTGTGGTGGAGATATGCATAGATGAACAGCACAAGTTTGTAAGGGATGTGACAATCCATAAAGTACTAATACTTCTCAGTTAATTTGTTCATCACGACTTTGTAACAACCATAAATTTAATTGCCTTGTCTTTAAGATCAATAATATACGACGACGAAGGTCGTACTTCAACAAGAAGTACTCCAATCAAAAAATTGAATATCACTCTGTGTCCAGTTCAGAAGGCGAAAATAACGGAAGTGAATATTTAAGAAACAAACTGTAAACAATACTTCCTTCTCCCTATTCCAGCCTAACAGTCGTCAAACGCGGTTGATGACATCCGTTAAAAAGTAAGTGCAGACTGCAGATAGACGAAACTGGAATATACCTACGACTGACAAACAGCAAACACAGTCATGCTTAAAATATTTTTCCATGGTTGGATGTTGTCTTTCTGGATGTACTCCAATCAGTCCTTAAATAAGGTAGTAAAGGCTTAAGGATGCCGAAAGATTTCCTCGGAGCCCCCGTCCTGCATATGCACTGGATGACGGAAGTGGTAATAAACTCAGATAGCTTTGTTTTGACATACTTGGTGACGAATATTTAGCAGAATATATTACGGCAGCAGTTAATTATGCTGCAGACTGTGCTACACTCAGTCTGTTAGTCTTAGTCGAAGGTAAAACTAATACCTATATTTCTATTTTGATAATAACATGCTCCATATACAGCATAATAATACTACTTACGGAAAAGTACATTCTAAATAAACTTGTCTGCACAGACTAGACATTCTAGCTAACTGCTTTACTTAGAGCCTGCACATAAATGCGCATTTTTGGAAAAAACTAGAGCGTCACATCACTCTCTTAAGTCAGAGAAAAGCTTTCTGCGGTACTAGAGAAAGTAATAGTAATATGGAAAGTGAACATAAACTCTGCCTTCAGAATACAAAAATTCAGTGATAGGTTTCCTCCATTAACTAACAATTTACTAGTAGCGGAAATAGGTCATACAGGCTTTTAATTACATGGCGCGTTTCTGTAATGGTCAGTGGTGATCTCCCGGAAGTTTTGTGCACATTAGTGTATGCGTGAAGCAAACAACAGTAGGGAAATTAACTTAACTTAACAAGCGATGCTATGAAAATAAACTCACATATTTCTTATGAGACCGGAATCACTCAATAGAGGAAAGTCCACTGGACCTGACGGGATACCAATTCGATTCTACACAGAGTACGCGAAAGAACTTGCCCCCCTTCTAACAGCCGTGTACCGCAAGTCTCTAGAGGAACGGAGGGTTCCAAATGATTGGAAAAGAGCACAGGTAGTCCCAGTCTTCAAGAAGGGTCGTCGAGCAGTTGCGCAAAACTATAGACCTATATCTCTTACGTCGATCTCTTGTAGAATTTTAGAACATGTTTTTTGCTCGAGTATCATGTCGTTTCTGGAAACCCAGAATCTACTATGTAGGAATCAACATGGATTCCGGAAACAGCGATCGTGTGAGACCCAACTCGCTTTATTTGTTCATGAGACCCAGAAAATATTAGATACAGGCTCCCAGGTAGATGCTATTTTGCTTGACTTCCGGAAGGCGTTCGATACAGTTCCGCACTGTCGCCTGATAAACAAAGTAAGAGCCTACGGAATATCAGACCAGCTGTGTGGCTGGATTGAAGAGTTTTTAGCAAACAGAACACAGCATGTTGTTATCAATGGAGAGACGTCTACAGACGTTAAAGTAACCTCTGGCGTGCCACAGGGGAGTGTTATGTGACCATTGCTTTTCACAATGTATATAAATGACCTAGTAGATAGTGTCGGAAGTTCCATGCGGCTTTTCGCAGATGATGCTGTAGTATACAGAGAAGTTGCAGCATTAGAAAATTCTAGCGAAATGCAGGAAGATCTGCAGCGGATAGGCACTTGGTGCAGGGAGTGGCAACTGTCCCTTAACATAGACAAATGTAATGTATTGCGAATACATAGAAAGAAGGATCCTTTATTGTATGATTATATGATAGCGGAACAAACACTGGTAGCAGTTACTTCTGTAAAATATCTGGGAGTATGCGTGCGGAACGATTTGAAGTGGAATGATCATATAAAATTAATTGTTGGTAAGGCGGGTACCAGGTTGAGATTCATTGGGAGAGTGCTTAGAAAATGTAGTCCATCAACAAAGGAAGTGGCTTACAAAACTCTCGTTCGACTTATACTTGAGTATTGCTCATCAGTGTGGGATCCGTACCAGATCGGTTTGACGGAGGAGATAGAGAAGATCCAAAGAAGAGCGGCGCGTTTCGTCACAGGGTTATTTGGTAACCGTGATAGCGTTACGGAGATGTTTAATAAACTCAAGTGGCAGACTCTGCAAGAGAGGCGCTCTGCATCGCGCTGTAGATTGCTCGCCAGGTTTCGAGAGGGTGCGTTTCTGGATGAGGTATCGAATATATTGCTTCCCCCTACTTATACCACCCGAGAAGATCACGAATGTAAAATTAGAGAGCCTAGAGCGCGCACGGAGGCTTTCAGACAGCCGTTCTTCCCGCGAACCACACGCGACTGGAACAGGAAAGGGAGGTAAAGACAGTGGCACGTAAAATGCCCTCCGCCACACACCTTTGGGTGGCTTGCGGAGTATAAATGTAGATGTAGATCAGATGTAGAGTTTACCTGGGACTGCAGAAGTCATAGCACTGATGCCCACAAGAACGAGAAGAATACAGGCGATAGAGATTCTCGTCATCGCTGCCTTGTCGCACACAGAACCGACGTCGGCAAACACCGCCAAATTGCTGTCAACACTGGCTTTCCGGCGGCTGTATGTATATATACAGAGGTAGAAGTGGAAACCCTACTGCGAGAGGATTCCCCTTACAATTACGACTTCAGTTTTGTGGCACTACGACTTCCACAAACGCCTTTACGACTACGATAATATTGTGTGCCCCTTCGTGTCTGACAGGGAATTTCCCTTGTCCTAGTAAGTGCGTGACAGGGCATTTCCCCAGTTCTACTAAAGAGTTTCTCAAGCCCAATACAGTTACTTGACGACTGACAGCTCACTTTTCCTTTAACCTGAATGTCATAATTTCTAAAAACTAAAGGCTAGAAAGTGTGATTACGGGTGGCTTTTTTCGTATATCCTGCGTGCGCTGCACTCGTCAGAATTTATAGCTGTTGCAAGCAACAATATCGCATTTGTAAGAACTGTAAAGTTATACCCAGCAGCAGTGATATTCCTTCTAAATCCATGATGAACAGACGTAGCACGTAACAGATGTCCTCTGCCCAGTTTCACAAAAGGTAAGTAAAAGCAAGAGCATAAGAGCGAAGGTATGTCCGCTTCACATATTACATAAGAGAGTTAACTGTTAGTGATTGTTTCGTAGGCTCACAAGGCGGAATATCAAGTGCTTATCTGCTAGAATGTAGTTAGTGATTACGATACACTAAAGTAATTTCTAGGAAGGCAGACAGTGTGGTTGGTGTAAAAAATGCCGCCTATATCGAGGTAATTGGAGCTCTTATTCGAACTAAACAAGAATGGATCAAGGAATCACCTTTGCATTTACTAAAGGAGTCATGTCAACATTCGTCCGAGGAGGATTTAAAAGCATTTTGTGAAACTACAACCACCTGATCAATAGCGTTATCATCAACATTTGGACTGCAGTGCAGCAATGGTTTTGTGTCGCATGATTCGGCAAGTGCTAGGTGGGTTCCTGAAGTATATGACACCAGATGACCACGCGCAGGCTATGCAGATCCCGTACATCACGGGCCTGTGGTTTGTGGCACCAGTGGCGTCCCAGAGGCCAGAAGTGTTCCATCGGGTTCGGATAAGATGAATCTGGTAGCCGAAACGTCATCCTGATTTCACTATCATGCTCTTCAACCACTATCTCACGAATCTGGCCTTGTGCCACAGTCATTTACCCTGCTGGCGGAGACATTAAATGTGTACCGATACAGGTGTTCCAAAAATATGTTCATGTAGTCCACAACAGCCTGGTGCCTTTCGTTACTACCACGGGTCCCACTGAAGGCCAGGTAAAGGCCCCCTAAGACAAAATACTGCCCACGTCGGCCTCCATCCGAGGTACGGTTCAAAAATGGTTCAAATGGCTCTGAGCACTATGGGACTCAACATCTTAGGTCATAAGTCCCCTAGAACTTAGAACTACTTAAACCTAACTAACCTAAGGACATCACACACACCCATGCCCGAGGCAGGATTCGAACCTGCGACCGCAGCAGTCCCGCGGTTCCGGACTGCAGCGCCAGAACCGCTAGACCACCGCGGCCGGCTCCGAGGTACGGTTCGTGTTTATAGCAGATACTCACCTGGATGACGGTGTACCCGGATGTGACTACTATATGGTGTAATAAGGAACGTGATTCATCTGACCAGGCTGCACGTTTCCATTGATAAGCCGTCAAAGCTCGATGTCGAATAATTCATTACGTGAGAAAGAGTGCATATAACCGGAAATACAGATAACCGGACAGGAAGGTACCAGAAATGTTTCTAAGAGAATAAACCAAATGGATAAGAAACGTGTCCCCCCTTGGTGACTGACTATTAATCGCAAAATTAAATTGGTGGTGGTGATTCCATTGGAAAGTTAGTGTATAAATGAACGAGAACTCCAAACAGCAAAATCGAGGACGAGAAGTCACCTTAACAGTGACTGATCAATTAACATCAAACACTACACCTATCATTCTATACGATTTTCGTACGCCGTTTCGCTGCTTACATCAGTTGCGTGCAATGAGGCATGGTGAGGTAATAGGCGGAGATGAATTCCGGCACAGTGTGGCCCATCTGCTCTCCCGAAAACTGCTGACTGTTAAAGCCAAATTAACTTCTCCTCTACAGTTCCAGACAACCACCTCTGCCGAACTCTGAGCATCGAATCTCTGTAAGCTCGTGCTCATTCTCCTCCACGGTGTGAGCCCACAAAAACCTTCAGTTTATGGAAGTCTGAGACCACGTATCTTATTCTCCCAATCAGAAAACTTCTAACAATTTTACTCTCGAAGGTACAGCGACACCTTTTGGAAGAACACCCACCTATGACAGCTCCACATCCCAAAAAGTTGAAAACACCGACCTATGGCAAACTGCCACTCCCAATGTTGCGTACGCTGACCAACCAAAAGCCGTCCCACCAATACTCTCTGCAAACTTCCATTCGCATTGTTTAGGATCGTGATGACAGCGGCCTGACGGCATGAGACAAAACACTCGTCTGTAGAGGCGTCCTGTGGCTCCTACACAAAGCTATATGTTATCGTTACGAGGCACACAGCGTTTTGTGGTTAGAGTTCCTTTTGAAAAAAGCTCCATGTGCTTATTTGCCTCTGCGGCGAACACTGAGTGCAGTCACTAACCTACAGCACGCAAGCATCGTCTTATGCGTGCATTTCTAATACAGTGATTCGTTTTGCCTTCTGAGGCTAATGGAAATCACTGGGCCATAATTCCACTCCTTGCCAACTACCAGAAAAATGAAGTATCATCATCTATTTTAGAATTAAAGGAAAAAAGCAAATCCTCTACGATCATCCTGCACTACCATAGATAATACAGCTTTATCGTGCATGTATTCCATATTATGGAGGAAATATTCCTCTCATATGGAGGAATGTGCACGCATAGTATAGGATTTCTGGAACGGTAGCTCAACGTGTTCGATCACAGCGTTAGTTGCTCTCTGTAATAAAAAAAACTGCTTGAATGGATTAACTATGAACTTTAACGGGACGTCCGCCAGGAACAAATGCAACGAGCGATTACAATCAAAAATGAGGTTGAAAAAAAAAAAAGAAAAAGGTAGCATATTCGATTAGTAATCAAAACGTCCTAGGTCCCGGGTTCGAAACCCGCCACCGCTTAAATTTTGATTAATAATCAAGACTGGCTGCCGAAGACTTCCGGCATAAGAAGTTACCTTCATTCTGCCAACGGTCTTGTCAAAGAGGGTGGAGGTGTGGACAGAGGTTCAGGGCGCTATTTTGTCCTTGAGGTGGTAAACTGCCTCTAAAGGCACACGAATCAGCAATGATCAATGGCATGAGAATGCAGAAACCCATGGAAACCACTGCATTAGGAACATAATGTGTACCCACAGGACTTGTGGTGTGAAACTGAAAAAGTGTCCTGATGATCTCTCCATTGACAAAAGATTCCGGAATAGTCCCCCATTCGGATCTCCGGGATACTAACGGGTAGGGACGTAGAACATTATCTCGAACGTGGTAGGCAAGCTAGAAAATCTGAAAAGGGAAATGCAATGGCTCAATCTAGAACAGTAGGGGACGGTGAAGTGAAATGGAAAAAAGACAAAGATCTCTGGTCAGATAAGAATAGCGTAGTAACAACAGCAGAAAATGATATAAAGGGAGTAGCATTCTTTATGAATGGGAAGGTGAGGCAGAGAATGTGTTACTGTGAACAGTTATTTCTCATAAGAAGCGACAGCAAACCAATACCGACAACTGTAGTTCAGGTATATATGGCAACATCACAAGCTGAAGATGAAGAGACAGAAAAAGTGTATGGAGATATTGAAAGGGTAATACAGTACGTAAATGGAGGTAAGAATCTAATAATCAGGGGGAACTGGATGGCAGTTGTAGGGGAAGGAGTGAAAGAAAAGGCTAGCGCAGAAAATGGGCTTGGGACAAGTTGCAAGTAGGCTGTTTAGGTTTTTATATTGGTAACGCCACGTAGCGCTCGGTATGAAAATCACTGGCTGTGCTGTGTGCAGTCTGTGGCTGGTTAGCTTTGTTGTAATATTGGCTATTGTAGTGTTGGGCAGTTAGCTGTTAACAGCGCGTACCGTTGCACAGTTGGTGGTGAGCCGCCAGCAGTGGTGTATGTGGGGAGAGAGATGGCGGAATTTTGAGAGCGGATGATCTGGACGTGGGTCCATCAGAGTAAATTTGTAAGACTGGACGTCATGAACTGATATATATATATAATGACTTTTGAACACTATTAAGGTAAATACGTTGTTTGTTCTTTATCAAAATCTTTCATTTGCTAACTATGCCTATCAGTAGTTAGTGCCGTCAGTAGTTTGAATCTTTTATTTAGCTGGCAGTATTGGCGCTCGCTGTATTGCAGTAGTTTGAGTAACGTAGATTTTTGTGAGGTAAGTGATTCATGAAAGGTATAGGTTATCGTTAGTCAGGGCCATTTTTTTGTAGGGATTTTTGAAAGTCAGATTCTGTTGCGCTAAAAATATTGTGTGTCAGTTTAAGCAGTCATGTATAATTTTTCTAAGGGGACGTTTCATTATAGTACAAGACTCTTCGATGGTGATTGTGCACCTGCACAGTCGCAACAGATGGCTGCTGGCCGTCTCTACAAGGACTGAAGCGGGTCTGCATCTTTGATGGCCCACCAATACCAATATTTCTACAAGGACTGCAGTGGGTCTGCACCTCTGGTGGCCCACCAATACCGTAATCTCTAACAAGACTACAGTGGTCTGCTCTGTGATGACCTGCCTACCAACATTCTTCAACTTCGACTAACTCTGCTGTGGGTTTGTTCTGTTGTGGCCCATTACCTATCTGCATGTCAAGAGTCAGCACTGTCTTTCCGTTGGAAGGACAACACTACTTCTTCAAGACTGCATGGATATCTACTACTTCCATGTGCATTTTCTTTTACTGCTCAGACTTTGAGAAAAACACTACAATTTTACTGTGATGAACGATCAGGACTGTCTTTATGGACTGTGAGAAAATTTTGGCTTTTGACCGACATTGTATCGATAAGTGCATGCATTTGATTTCTTTGTTATTGTAATTATGAAAATTTTTTTCAAATCTGTATTGGCCACTGCCCACAACAATTTGTAAATTTTTTTTTGTGGGGAGCATGGGGGCTATGTAAGTAAGCTGTTTAGGTTTTTATATTGGTAACGCCACGTAGCGCTCAGTATGAAAATCACTGGCTCTGCTATGTGCAGTCTGTGGCTGGTTAGCATTGTTGTAATATTGGCTATTGTAGTGTTGGGCAGTTAGCTGTTAACAGCGCGTAGCGTTGCGCAGTTGGAGGTGAGCCGCCAGCAGTGGTGGATGTGGGGAGAGAGATGGCGGAATTTTGAGAGCGGATGATCTGGACGTGTGTCCATCAGAGTAAATTTGTAAGACTGGATGTCATGAACTGATATATATATATTATGACTTTTGAACACTATTAAGGTAAATACATTGTTTGTTCTCTATCAAAATCTTTCATTTGCTAACTATGCCTATCAGTAGTTAGTGCCTTCAGTAGTTTGAATCTTTTATTTAGCTGGCAGTATTGGCACTCGCTGTATTGCAGTAGTTTGAGTAACGAAGATTTTTGTGAGGTAAGGGATTCATGAAAGATATAGGTTATCGTTAGTTAGGGCCATTTTTTTGTAGGGATTTTTGAAAGTCAGATTCCGTTGCGCTACAAATATTGTGTGTCAGTTTAACCACAGTCATGTATAGTTTTTCTAAGGGGACCTTTCAAAGTAATGAGGGAGGAGAAAGACTAATCGAGATCTGTAATAAATTTCAGCTAGTAATAGCGAATACTCTGATCAAGAATCACAAGAGGAAGCAGTATACTTGGAAAAGGAAGAGAGATGCGGGGAGATTTCAGTTAGATTACATCATGGTCAAACAAAAGTAGACAGAAAACAAACATAATATTGTCATTATACAAAATGGAGAAAATGCCCATTTTGTCAACGGTAGTAACTTATTCCTCAGATTACTCATGTATTTCTTCCTTCCGTCATTTTGAAATTTATAATTTGGTATTCTATTCCTTTGGACAGTTCCTATACATTGAATTCTTAACTTGAACAGGCATACAACCAGCTCTAGTGGGATATAACATCCGTCAGCAAAGATTTTGTAGTTCTGGTCCCGTGGAATTTTCCTTACACGGCTAGTCACAACCTCTCTAGGTCCTCCAACATCTGGTTCATTATGAAGTGAAGCACTTTGTTTTTTCCAAATGATTCGAATTTTCTGTATCTTGGCTGGGTTTTCAGTAATTTGTAGTATGGTACATCAACTATTATCAACGACCAAAAAATTATTTTATTTATTTTTAACTCCATTAATAGTCGCAGGGCGCTGTCGCTATCTGCAGATTCCAGATTATTTACATTTATAGTAGGCATTCATGCGAATCATCGAAATCCAAGACATTTTCACTGACAGACGGACGATCTAGTGGCGCGAATTCTTCGTAATTCATCACTTCATGTCGCCCATTTTCTAAATACGAAAACAACTCTTTTACATCACTCAAACTAACACGAGAAACTAGAAGAAAGAATGAAGTAAATACTAAGTTGTTATCGTTCGAGTGTGGGTGCGAGCATTACTATTCGTTATCGCATATATGCTAATAAAATTGATTCCTGTAGTGCTTAAGTATTTATTAGCAGAAATACAAGCTGAATTGAACAGTATAATCTTAAAAAGTTATAGAAGCAGTGTATACGTTTTACGTTCACGCGTTCTTTCTTGAAACTACCAACACAGCAGCACAATAAAGGTTAACTGTTACATTTCGCTACAGTAAATGAAACTGTTTCCAAAACTGCTTGTTTTGAGCCATAAATCGTGGTCGTAGCATGTATAAAAGCACACCTTCTTAATATCCGGCCACAGCCGTTTTTCCTTTAAGGTGCTATGGACCCACTAAATAGGCACTGGAGATTTATACACTTTTTCCAACAAATAAAGCATTTATACATAAGACTTTGTACATCAGAAGCGAGGACGGTACCGCCGACACAGCTGCGCTGGTTGTTACAGGTGTCGGTATCCAAGGTGGTGTTGCGAACTCTCCTCTTCCGGTTGCCAGCAGCCAATGGTTGGCAGTTTAACTGTAAGGAAACAGTGTCCGCTCGCTTTGTTAATAAATCACAACGAATAGTTAAACAGTGATTAAAGAACGACAAAGTGGTCGAACTGCGGTTTGTGTCGTTGGTATTGGTCTGTACGTCCTGTGCCTTTTAGAAACATGTTTAACTTCGAACAATAATCATGTAGTTGAAGAAGATTTCGTCTCCGATCTTATTATTCCTGTTGTAAGGTGTCCAGTAAAGACGACAGCAATGAATCTGTTAAAAGTTAATATTTGTACATTGTGACAGTGTCCAGGTACTAGAGGTTTATTGTGCAAAAACTTTCTCACTGTGACGTGACTTGTCTTAGTTAGGTTATATTGCAAATGCTGTAAACTCTTACAATGAATGACGACAGAAAGTACCTCTCAGGCGGTCAGTACAGGAAAAGCCGAGGTCATAGACAAAATGTAGACAAAAAATTGAAATTTTCGTTACATAATTTTTTTTTCAAATTAAGAAAGTTTCGATGAGGATGACATATACACGAATGCAGATGCAGATATAAATCAGTCTTCGGTAGATGAAGATGTACCATCAGTGTCACAGAGTAAATGGCACACTGTGTGAGAAACTGTTGCAGTGCATTCTAGCAAGTGTAGTTGATGCGGATTCCTCAAAATTACATGACAAAATAGATGATTCTGTTAGGACAAACTTAGTCAAGAGTCCTTCTAGAGCAAATAACAGCATTGGATAGCTGTACTAAGGTTCAATATAATCATCGCTTTATTATTAAAAATTACAACTGCGATTTGCGCAGTTGTAAAATTGTTCAGAGTCAATGGTTAGTTTATTCGAAAAGTGTAGATATTTTTCGTCTCTGCTGCTATATCCTTTCCAACATTAAAATCTCGCTGATTTCAGGTGGTCACAGTAATTGGTGGAACATTTCTGAGATATCAGTTAGCCATGGTAAGACTCAAGTGCACTTCGAATAGCACCAAAGTTGGGAAGATCTCTCCAGAAGATTAAAACCTGGCAATACAGCAGATACAGGAACTCTTCAGATATTAAATGAGGAAAACCGGAATTCGATAGTTATAATCGAATACAGAATGAGATTTTCACTCTGCAGCGGAGTGTGCGCCATTATGAAACTTCTTGGCAGATTAAAACTGTGTGCCTGACCGAGACTCGAACTCGGGACCTTTGCCTTTCGCGAGCAAGTGCTCTAGCATCTGAGCTACCGAAGCACGACTCACGCCGGTACTCACAGCTTTACTTCTGCCAGTATCTCGTCTCCTACCTTCCAAACTTTACAGACACTCTCCTGCGAACCTTGCAGAACTAGCACTCCTGAAAGAAAGAATATAGCGGAGACATGGCTTAGCCACAGCCTGGGGGATGTTTCCAGAATGAGATTTTCACTCTGCAGCGGAGTGTCCGCTGATATGAAACTTCCCGGCAGATGAAAATGTGTGCCCCATCGAGACTCGAACTCGGGACCTTTGCCTTTCGCGGGCAAGTGCTCTACCATCTGAGCTACCGAAGCACGACTCACGCCCCGTACTCACAGCTTTACTTCTGCCAGTATCTCGTCTCCTACCTTCCTAACTTTACGGAAGCTCTCCTGCGAACCTTGCAGAACTAGCACTCCTGAAACAAAGGATATAGCGGAGACATGGCTTAGCCACAGCCTGGGGGATGTTTCCAGAATGAGATTTTCACTCTGCAGCGGAGTGTGTGCTGATATGAAACTCTGCTCAGATGGTAGAGCACTTGCCCGCGAAAGGCAAAAGTCCCGAGTTCGAGTCTCGGTCGGGCACACAGTTTTAATCTGCCAGGAAGTTTCATATCAGCGCACACTCTGCTGCAGAGTGAAAATCTCATTCTGGAAACATCCCCCAGGCTGTGGCTAAGCCATGTCTCCGCTATATCCTTTCTTTCAGGAGTGCTAGTTCTGTAATGTTCGTGGGAGAGCTTCTGTAAAATTTGGAAGGTAGGAGACGAGATACTGGCAGAAGTAAAGCTGTGAGTACCGGGCGTGAGCCGTGCCTCGGTTGCTCAGATGGTACAGCACTTGCCCGCGAAAGGCAGAGATCCCGAGTTCGAGTCTCGGTCGGGCACACAGTTTTAATCTGCCAGGAAGTTTCACATCAGCGCACACTCCGCTGCAGAGTGAAAATCTCATTCTGGAAACATCACCCAGGCTGTGGCTAAGCCATGTCTCCGCTATATCCTTTCTTTCAGGAGTGCTAGTTCTGCAGGGTTTGCAGGACAGCTTCCGTAAAGTTTGGAAGGTAGGAGACGAGATACTGGCAGAAGTAAAGCTGTTAGTACCGGGCGTGAGTCGTGCTTCGGTAGCTCAGATGGTAGAGCACATGCCCGCGAAAGGCAAAGGTCCCGAGTTCGAGTCTCGGTCGGGCACACAGTTTTAATCTGCCAGGAAGTTTCATATCAGCGCACACTCCGCTGCAGAGTGAAAATCTCATTCTGGAAACATCCCCCAGGCTGTGGCGAAGCCATGTCTCCGCTATATCCTTTCTTTCAGGAGTGCTAGTTCTGCAAGTTTCGCAGGAGAGCTTCTGTAAAGTTTGGAAGGTAGGAGACGAGATACTGGCAGAAGTAAAGCTGTGAGTACCGGGCGTGAGTCGTGCTTCGGTAGCTCAGATGGTAGAGCACTTGCCCGCGAAAGGCAAAGGTCCCGAGTTCGAGTCTCGGTCGGGCACACAGTTTTAATCTGCCAGGAAGTTTCATATCAGCGCACACTCCGCTGCAGAGTGAAAATCTCATTCTGGAAACATCCCTCAAGCTGTGGCTAAGCCATGTCTCCGCTATATCCTTTCTTTCAGGAGTGCTAGTTCTGCAAGTTTCGCAGGAGAGCTTCTGTAAAGTTTGGAAGGTAGGAGACGAGATACTGGCAGAAGTAAAGCTGTGAGTACCGGGCTTGTGTCCTGTCTCGGTAGCTCAGATGGTAGAGCACTTGCCCGCGAAAGGCAAAGGTCCCGAGTTCGAGTCTATGTCGGGCACACACAGTTTTAATCTGTCAGGAAGTTTCATACTTTGTTTTGTCAAGGTTTAATGAGAGCCCATTTGCAGAGACCCACTTAATGATTTTCTGAAAAACATCATTTACAATTTCACCAGTTAATTCTTGTCTGTCGGGTGTGATAGCTATACTTGTATCATCGCGAAAAAGTACCAGCTTTGCACCTTTGTGAATATAGAATGGCAAGTCTTTAATATATATTAAGAACAGCAGAGGACCCAAGACCGAACCTTGCGGCACCCCATTCGTGATTGTTCCCCAGTTTGAGAAATCACCAGTTTTTGCATATTATGTGAACCGTTTATTTTAACTTTCTGCACTCTTCCAGGTAGGTACGATTTAAACCATTTGAGCACTGTCCCATTCATACCACAATACTTGAGCTTATCTAGAAGTATTGTATGACAGTGCAAGTGGAAAACGAGTTTTGCGAGGGTTAACCTGCTCAAAGCTTATCTGTGGTCAGCAGTGGGCCACGCGCTACAGTGCTGGCTGGCAAAGGTGTGGACTGATCATGGACTAGCTGAATTTGTAGATTTCCAAGTAGTCAGAATGGTGTTCGCTGATACCAATACAAGACAATAGCAGCAAGAGAAGGTGAACGTCTAAACGTATGTTTATCATTAATTTTAGTTTTGATTTATTTTATATGTTGTGTTTCTTCATTCAATTGTTTCATAAAAATTTGTTATACGGAACGCCTACATTTACTTTGCTTAAGGACCAAATAGGTTCCCAAATGTTACCAATCTGTCGTGCAAACTCATTTTTGGCGGTGCTATTACAGGTACCAGAGTGTGTTTACTTCTTCTTGTTTCCTTAGATCCACAGTTCTGCTTCAGATTCGTTGCTTTAATGGTAATCTTTTCGTGCCTTTTGCAACTTCTGCCTACGTATGTGATCTTCCATTGTTCTGCGCTGCAGCGAACAACCGTTCATTGCCCAGTTAACAGATGTGCGTGTGTTTCAGTCGTGTGAAGTTGGCACCCCTTTTTCGAGAAATTTACATTTTTTTCATAGTTCTTGTTAGATGTGCTATAGTTCTAAAGTTCTTTGCACTAAATTTCAATAGTTCTGCAGAATGCAACGAAGAAAACAACAATACTCGAAAAAATTTCCGTATCGAAAACATTCTTTGTCAATTTTCGCAAAAACTAAATTCGTATAACAGTTCTGAGGACAGTTCAGAACAGAACACCAAGAATACTATCGAAAATTCCAATAACATTTTTTTTTGCAGCTAATAGTTTACGAGATAATTGCAATTTAAGGAGAAAATTTTTTCACTTACTGTGAAGTTGGCACCCTTTTCTTCACAAATGTATATTTTTTGAAGATTTCTTGATGGATATGCCATAGTTCTAGAGTTCTTTGTACAAAATTTGAATAGTTCTCTAGAATATTGCAACGAAAACAACAATGTACAACATAGCTGATTCAGGAACCCTTTCCTTCTGATACAATTCTCACTGTTGCCCCAATAAATGACTTTTACATAGATTCCAACCGTATTGATCATTACAAAAATATAACCATTGACTAACGGTGCACATTTCTTGCAGCGTTGTACAAAGCATTCAGCTTATCCGCTGTGAAAATACCACACTTGACGCTATTGTAAAATTTACGATGGATGGCTTCCGTTTATCTACAGTGTCAGCATCTATCGAATTATCTTCATGTAAACGTGATGCCAGGATCACACACTTCCCCTTTTTAGGTATGAAGGAAACTAGATTTCTGTTTTGTGGAAGACAAAAAAGGAACTGTGGGCAGCCCTTCTTTTACTGATAGCCAACTCTAGAGAAATCTCACGCTTGTTTTTCTTCATCGTGCCAACAAAAGAAAAATTCTCCCTTCGTAGCTCTATTATCATTCTAATACTAGTAAACCAGTTGTCCGCTTTCACATTTCGACCTGACTGATATATAGGTTTACACAATCACAGAACAACATCAACATGTTTATTGCTCAGTTGGTAAATCCTGCTGATTGCAACACAGTGTATATTTCCAAATTGTACAGGTAAAATACCTAAGAATCCACAAAAGCATAGATTTTAAATCCATACTTGTTTGTTTTGATAGGTACATATTGGCGAAAACTCAACCTTCTACAGAATCCTCCGAGCTTCTTGTCTACTGTAACATTTTCTCCGAGGGTGCTACAGGTGGCGTTGCATTTCGAGTTATTTCACGATTTGGAGATCTCTCAAACGGGGCTGACTGTGTAGAAATTAGGTCAAAGTGCATATACCTGTATCAGTACATGTGCGTCCGCAAAGTAAACGTCACTAGTAAAGATCCAAATACCATCAATCGATCATCAATCAGTTGCCCAATTTATCTGATGATATCCTCTAGGCAAGATGCATCGTTCTTGTCATTTTTCTTTATGGAAATCTGGAGCTCCCAAACCAAAAATCATGGTAACTGATTTTGGTAAGGCTTTGTTGGTTGCCATTTCTAGAGCAATAGCCAATTGCTCTGACTTAACAGATTATTTGAATAGGTTTTATAGTCAGATTGTTTTGCATGGAAGAGTAATTCTACCCTCGTATTGGTTGAGAATAGGTTTATACCATTTTATAGTCATGATTTCGAGATGGAAATGGTTCTCAAGAGCTAAATCACAAGTCAAACAACTTTATCTTCGAGTTTTAGCCCATATTTACATGATGACAGATTTTCGTGAAATTGAAAGTGCTTTGCGCTCGCTTTTGGTTGTTGTGTTGAGTGAACATCTTGGTATTGAAGAGTGTGGTCAAGAATATTCATCAATGGAACATCAGCGCCATCGTGATAACATTATCATAGGTGGTCCACGTCATTCATATAGCGACGAAAAGAAAGATGCTGACAAGAAAACTGACAATGTTGAAATCAGTGATGACTGTCTTAAGGAATCAATTTTGAACTCTAAGCAAACTACCGCAAACGCATGGATGGATAGGGCAAAACATATCTACAATGAAGCTGAAGTCATCGCGGATAAGGTTAAGGATGACAGTCTCTTTGATGTGAATCTGTACAACATTCCTATGTTACAGGGATGCTGAAAGAGTTGATGTATTATATACCACTGTGGACAGCTGTTATGTACCCTTCTTTCCATATTCCTTTATCTATTCGTTCGTCAGCTGCGACTGATGGACAATTTTCAAAATTAAAGACAATGGGCTTTGACAAGCTGCCTTTACGAGCTGACAAATTCATTTTTCAACATTTGAAGTGGCTGCGTGAGGAAACAAAACTGTTAGCGCCACTTATGATGGAAAAACAAGATTCAAGGCAAGCTGTGAAGCACAAACCACCTGAAGCATCACTGACTTGCCATGAAGAAGAAAACTGGAGAGGAAAAAATATGAAGCTGAAGTAAACAAACCCCAAAAGTAATCATATACTCGATAATTCTGAGAGCACACTGAACAATACCTTACGGAGTGAGACGCAACACGAGGATGGCAATGAGACAGAGTTAAACAAAATGTTTAATAGTTTTGAATACATGTTTTCTCCTACTTCGAGCTCACTTGTTATGAATACGGAGAACAACAGTCTCTTAGTAAAGAGTGATAGTGTGTGTTTTCAGGGCTCTCCAGATAATAATTTACTGCCGAATTTCGACTCTAAAGATATGTTTTATTCCACAAAAGACTATTGAGAATCATACTTCAGCAGGAATGTCACTGAAATTTCATCCTGTGGTTCGAAAACAGAAGAAAACCGAGAGACCTGTAACAATAAAATGGAGGAGAATGCAATGCTGAAAAAGCTTCAAAATGAAATCATTGCCACATCAAGCATGCAAACTAAGAGCAAGAAAAACTACTTAGATGATTGTCCAAAATGGAATTCGACTAAGAAATTCATAGACATTCATTTGCCACTTTTCCCAAATGGGTCCTCAAGCAAATTCAAATCTGCTACCTACAACTTGAAGGGAACGTGCGGTTTCGATTATTCGATGACCTTATTCATGCAAGCAATATCACTCAGAGATGATTTCAAAAGTACTATTCAGAAGGTGAGCCATCCATTTTTGGATCTGGCTTTGGATGTTTTGGACAAAGAAATTATAAACTCCCAGCATTTTATTGCAGAGATTTGATATTTTATATGTGATACCGCACGTAAAAAAAGCAGTAATCTCTCGAAAAATATTGTCCCTGAATGCAGAGTCGAATGTTGGGGAATTACACGGGACAATATTAAAAGATATCCCGATTTGCAACAAAAAGATATCGTTTCTGAGGTGCCTAAATTCACGCTATGTGGAACTACATTATATTCCCGTTTATAGGTATGTGCTTTTCAGACTTGGTTATAACTTCATGCAAGAAGCTGTAGATGCAACAAATGGAGGTCTAAAGACTATCATAAAATGCAAGAAATGTAGAGGAGAAGGAGTCGAAGAAAAGAAATTCGGATGCTACTTGATGATGGATACTAGTATAACAACTTGTCCACTAACTGAAGATCAGTTTCCTCCGAATAAATGTTGTTGTTGTTGTGGCCTTCAGTCTTGAGACTGGTTTGATGCAGCTCTCCATGCTACTCTATCCTGTGTAAGCTTCTTCATCTCCCAGTACCTATTGCAACCTACATCCTTCTGAATCTGCTTAGTGTATTCATCTCTTGGTCTCCCCCTATGATTTTTACCCTCCACGCTGCCCTCCAATACTAAATTCGTGATCCCTTGATGCCTCAGAACATGTCCTACCAACCGATCCCTTCTTCTGGTCAAGTTGTGCCACAAACTTCTCTTCTCCCCAATCCTATTCAATACTTCCTCATTAGTTATGTGATCTACCCATCTAATCTTCAGCATTCTTCTGTAGCACCACAGTTCAAAAGCTTCTATTCTCTTCGCGTCCAAACTATTTACCGTCCATGTTTCACTTCCATACATGGCTACACTCCATACGAATACTTTCAGAAACAACTTCCTGACACTTAAATCTATACTCGATGTTAACATATTTCTCTTCTTCAGAAACGCTTTCCTTGCCATTGCCAGTCTACATTTTATATCCTCTCTACTTCGTAAATCATCAGTTATTTTGCTCCCCAAATAGCAAAACTCCTTTACTACTTTAAGTGTCTCATTTCCTAATCTAATATCCTCAGCATCACCCGACTTAACTGACTACATTCATTATCCTCGTTTTGCTTTTGTTGATGTTCATCTTATATCCTCCCTTCAAGACACCATCCATTCCGTTCAACTGGTCTTCCAAGTCCTTTGCTGTCTCTGACAGAATTACAATGTCATCGGCAAACCTCAAAGTTTTTATTTCTTCTCCATGGATTTTAATACCTACTCCAAATTTTTCTTTTGTTTCCTTTACTGCTTGCTCAATATAGAGATTGAATAACATCGGGGAGAGGCTACAACCCTGTCTTACTCCCTTCCCAACCACTGCTTCCCTTTCATGTCCCTCAACTCTTATAACTGCCATCTGGTTTCTGTACAAGTTGTAAATAGCCTTTCGCTCCCTGTATTTTACCCCTGCCACCTTTAGAATTTGAAAGAGAGTATTCCAGTCAACATTGTCAAAAGCTTTCTCTAAGTCTACAAATGCTAGAAACGTAGGTTTGCCTTTCCTTAATCTTTCTTCTAAGATAAGTCGTAAGGTCAATATTGCCTCACGTGTTCCAGTATTTCTACGGAATCCAAACTGATCTTCCCCGAGGTCGGCTTCTACTAGTTTTTCCATTCGTCTGTAAAGAATTCGTGTTAGTACTTTGCAGCTGTGGCTTATTAAACTGATTGTTCGGTAATTTTCGCATCTGTCAACACCTGCTTTCTTTGGGATTGGAACTACACTCCTGGAAATTGAAATAAGAACACCGTGAATTCATTGTCCCAGGAAGGGGAAACTTTATTGACACATTCCTGGGGTCAGATGCATCACATGATCACACTGACAGAACCACAGCCACATAGACACAGGCAACAGAGCATGCACAATGGCGGCACTAGTACAGTGCACATCCACCTTTCGCAGCAATGCAGGCTGCTATTCTCCCATGCAGACGATCGTAGAGATGCTGGAAGTAGTCCTGTGGGACGGCTTGCCATGCCATTTCCACCTGGCGCCTCAGTTGGACCAGCGTTCGTGCTGGACGTGCAGACCGCGTGAGACGACGCTTCATCCAGTCCCAAACATGCTCAATGGGGGACAGATCCAGAGATCTTGCTGGCCAGGGTAGTTGACTTACACCTTCTAGAGCACGTTGGGTGGCACGGGATACATGCGGACGTGCATTGTCCTGTTGGAACAGCAAGTTCCCTTGCCGGTCTAGGAATGGTAGAACGATGGGTTCGATGACGGTTTGGATGTACCGTGCACTATTCAGTGTCCCCTCGACGATCACCAGTGGTGTACGGCCAGTGTAGGAGATCGCTCCCCACACCATGATGCCGGGTGTTGGCCCTGTGTGCCTCGGTCGTATGCAGTCCTGATTGTGGCGCTCACCTGCACGGCGCCAAACACGCATACGACCATCATTGGCACCAAGGCAGAAGCGACTCTCATCGCTGAAGACGACACGGCTCCATTCGTCCCTCCATTCACGCCTGTCGCAACACCACTGGAGGCGGGCTGCTCGATGTTGGGGCGTGAGCGGAAGACGGCCTAACGGTGTGCGGGACCGTAGCCCAGCTTCATGGAGACGGTTGCGAATGGTCCTCGCCGATACCCCAGGAGCAACAGTGTCCCTAATTTGCTGGGAAGTGGCGGTGCGGTCCCCTACGGCACTGCGTAGGATCCTACGGTCTTGGCGTGCATCCGTGCGTCGCTGCGGTCCGGTCCCAGGTCGACGGGCACGTGCACCTTCCGCCGACCACTGGCGACAACATCGATGTACTGTGGAGACCTCACGCCCCACGTGTTGAGCAATTCGGCGGTACGTCCACCCGGCCTCCCGCATGCCCACTATACGCCCTCGCTCAAAGTCCGTCAACTGCACATACGGTTCACGTCCACGCTGTCGCGGCATGCTACCAGTGTTAAAGACTGCGATGGAGCTCCGTATGCCACGGCAAACTGGCTGACACTGACGGCGGCGGTGCACAAATGCTGCGCAGCTAGCGCCATTCGACGGCCAACACCGCGGTTCCTGGTGTGTCCGCTGTGCCGTGCGTGTGATCATTGCTTGTACAGCCCTCTCGCAGTGTCCGGAGCAAGTATGGTGGGTCTGACACACCGGTGTCAATGTGTTCTTTTTTCCATTTCCAGGAGTGTATTATATTCTTCTTGAAGTCTGAGGGTATTTCGCCTGTTTCATACATCTTGCTCACCAGATGGTAGAGTTTTGTCAGGACTGGCTCTCCCAAGGCCGTCAGTAGTTCCAATGGAATGTTGTCTACTCCGGGGGCCTTGTTTCGACTCAGGTCCTTCAGTGCTCTGTCAAACTCTTCACGCAGTATCGTATCTCCCATTTCATCTTCATCTACATCCTCTTCCATTTCCATAATATTGTCCTCAAGTGCATCGCCCTTGTATAGACCCTCTATATACTCCTTCCACCTTTCTGCTCTCCCTTCTTTGCTTAGAACTGGGTTTCCATCTGAGCTCTTGATGTTCATACATGTGGTTCTCTTTAATTTTCCTGTAGGCAGTATCTATCTTACCCCTAGTGAGATAAGCCTCTACATCCTTACATTTGTCCTCTGGCCATCCCTGCTTAGCCATTTTGCACTTCCTGTCGATCTCATTTTTGAGACGTTTGTATTCCTTTTTGCCTGCTTCATTTACTGCATTTTTATATTTTCTCCTTTCATCAATTAAATTCAATATTTCTTCTGTTACCCAAGGATTTCTACTAACCCTCTTCTTTTTACCTACTTGATCGTCTGCTGCCTTCACTACTTCATCCCTCAGAGCTACCCATTCTTCTTCTACTGTATTTCTTTCCCCCATTCCTTTCAATTGTTCCCTTATGCTCTGCCTGAAACTCTGTACAACCTCTGGTTCTTTCCGTTTATCCAGGTCCCATCTCCTTAAATTCCCACCTTTTTGCAGTTTCTTCAGTTTTAATCTACAGGTCATAACCAATAGATTGTGGTCAGAGTCCACATCCGCCCCTGGAAATGTCTTACAATTTAAAACCTGGTTCCTAAATCTCTGTCTTACCATGATATAATCTATCTGATACCTTTTAGTATCTCCAGGGTTCTTCCATGTATACAACCTTCTATCATGATTCTTAAACCAAGTGTTAGCTATGATTAAGTTGTGCTCTGTGCAAAATTCTATCAGGCGGCTTCCTCTTTCATTTCTTAGCCCCAATCCATATTCACCTACTACGTTTCCTTCTCTCCCTTTTCCTACACTCGAATTCCAGTCACCCATGACTATTAAATTTTCGTCTCCCTTCACTATCTGAATAATTTCTTTTATTTCATCATACATTTCTTCAATTTCTTCGTCATCTGCAGAGCTAGTTGGCATATAAACTTGTAGCACTGTAGTAGGTGTGGGCTTCGTATCTATCTTGGCCACAATAATGCGTTCATTATGCTGTTTGTAGTAGCTTACCCGCATTCCTATTTTCCTATTCATTATTAAACCTACTCCTGCATTACCCCTATTTGACTTTGTGTTTATAACCCTGTAGTCACCTGACCAGAAGTCTTGTTCCTCCTGCCACCGAACTTCACTAATTCCCACTATATCTAACTTTAACCTATCCATTTCCCTTTTTAAAGTTTCTAACCTACCTGCCCGATTAAGGGATCTGACATTCCACGCTCCGATCCATAGAACGCCAGTTTTCTTTCTCCTGATAACGACATCCTCTTGAGTAGTCCCCGCCCGGAGATCCGAATGGGGGACTATTTTACCTCCGGAATATTTTACCCAAGAGGACGCCATCATCATTTAATCATACAGTAAAGCTGCAGAAATATGTGTTGCAAACGATCACGAAAGAAATCGTAGTCAATAATGAAGAGTACACTCTCGTTGGTGCCATTAACTATAATAGCTCCATCAAACACTACACGGCACATGTCTTCGATGGAACCTACTGGAAGCAGTACGATGACCTGTATAGACGTACAGAGAGTTTCAAAAGAAAGAATAATTTCCCCACACTGTTCATGTATGTCAAGACAGGAAAATTATCATATGGCAGCTACAAGACTGAGGAGGCGAAACAAATAGTTCCTACATAGGAACTTTGCTTTATAAGGTAAGCAATTGCTAAAAGTTGGTATATAAATATTACAAATACAGCTCTTATGTTAATTCTTAGTATCTTTGTTTCTGGAACCACAGCCTTTCTGTTTTAGTTACTAGAATAAGAGCATTTTATGCCCTAAATTTCACGTATATATTTTTTGTACTTATTTTTCTTAGTTATTTCACACCTCATAAATTCTATGCTTATTTATTACTGAATTCCCTACATATGTATTTTCTTCTGTGTTTTAGTGTATCCTGAAGAGGAGCTGTTAAGAGGACCTGTAAATCACGACCTGTAGTTTTTACTGGTACTTTGAAATTTAATAATGCAAGACTATCAATAGATTCAGGAATGAAACTTTTATCAAAGAATTGGTATATTGTGAGCTCTAGGTGAAAAAATTGTAAATCTGTGGAATACATAGTGCATTGAATATTGATGTTTTTTTATATACTGAATTACACGTAATTGTTATTTTAGGTTCAATGTACATACACACTATTCCAAATAAAGTATAAAAAACAAATTTTATTCTTTGAATTATTACCTTGTTGGAACAGCAAACCAGTAATATTTACCAGTTTCATGTGTTGATTATTTAAAAAAATGTATTTTAAGAGTCAAATTTTTCTCATAATAATTTAAGAACATAATATGACATACTGCAACTTAAATTATTCAATCCATTGTTGAACAATGTGGTTCAGTGTGTAGGCAATCACTATATTACTATTCGTCCATAGCTTCGTTTATGTAGCTTTAATAGTGGATGAGATACCGGTAACAGTATCTCCGTATGCAAACACGTTGATTACAGAAAATTGAAACTAGAGATCTGTATGTCATTTTCTTCTCAATGATGACATTGCAAACCATTCCTGCTCCATAATCCTGTTGACGCCTTTCGTGTCCTTTTCATTTTCTTCAGTTTTACTTCTTTTCTTTGTTATTCTGACCTCCTTTTTCATGCTTGCAGCAGCTTTTTCACTTTATGTGACATGTTGCCTGTCTGCCCATACCAGCACAATTTTCATGTTGTTCCTAGTTTTGACCCCTGTTCTGCTCATTGTGTTTAATCTTTACTCCATCATTAAGACATATTGCAACTGTTGAAACGCATTCTGATTTTGTTTTATGCCATGTAAACATTTTTCCTGCACACACGACACTCGACAGGTTCTTCAAATATATTACATAAACGAGGTTCTACGGAAACTGCGACGCCCAAATTAAACAAAATTATATTTAAGCTCGAGAATGACGAGGTACTGTACATGAAGTGTATATTTCTAGATTCAGAAAGAACCAGAAGAATTTTATTACGTAAAACAGTAATTGTTTTCAGCTCACATGACATCCAGGACCCACTAATAACTAAAAATATGCCCAGGACCCTCATGGATGAAAGTTAGATGGCAACATCACCAGACGGTAGGATACATAAAAACATGTGCTGTATGTAAGGAATAAATTTGAAATTGCTGTCTTTAATATTGTTGCAAACATTTGTTCTAGTTAGAAAGGAAGTGTGGAAGTTTGACGAGTTACACTACAGTGAGAGTCAAAATTCTTTACAATGTATAGAAATATAAGTATATTTAAATTAATATATTGAACAAACAAACTAAGAAGTATGTTAAAATCCTAATTCAGTACCTGACTGATAGATGTGTTATTATGTTGAGGGGATACAGTATCAACGTTAATAAGGAGTTCGAAATTTCTAAGAAGGAACTTCGTTTATTTGGTCCTCACTAATCCGGATTTCCGGTTTATCCGGATTCATATTTTGTGTCCCTCGGTATTTTTTTCTTTTTTCTTATCTGGTTAGTGGAGCGTGTGAATGTATCTGTTCTTTGAGCCATCTATTTGTTTTGCAATGATGAGCCTTCTCTCTCTGAATCATCTAAACTTGCGCATCCCACGCTTCCACCTACAGTTACTGCAGTCAGTGTTAAGAAGGTGTACTGGCATTTGTACAGTGCTGAATATTTAGACTTTTTGTATTTAATAGAATATATATCTGGATTTTTGGTTATACGGATTACATCCGGTCCCACCTAGTCCAGATAAAGGGGCTTCTTGTGTACTTCACTGCACGTTGTAGCATTGTTTATTTCTCACATAATTCCAGAACAAAAGTGAGAATTTACGATCCGTCCTCATAGCTGTACTTCCAGCAGTACCTCATCTCCTGCGTTCCAAATTTCTCAGAAATTGTCCTACGAAAATTGCAGAAGTAGCACTCCCGGAAGACAGGATACTGTGACGATATTGCTGGGGATAGAGACCCAGTCCGACACACAGTTTTTATCTGCCAGCAACTTTCACATCGGCGCTCACCCCCGCAGAGTGAACACACCATCTATTGGCACCATATAAATGTTCTGAGGGTTTTTAAAAGAACTCTTTCGGTGCTATCCAGAACTGTCAGCAAAAGGGTTGTGCCAATTTATTATAATGTAGACCATGTGGGTCTCTCGTAAATGATATTATCTCATTAACTGTTATCCCCACAAAAAATGTTATTACAGCTTTCGATAGAACTCTTAGGGTCCTATTAAGAAACGCCATCAGACCTTTTGTACGATTTTCTCACTTTTATATGACAAAAGTGGGTCCCACATTAAGTATCTCATATAATGTCATCGTCACAAAAAATGTTATTGTAGTTTTCGGTATATGTACCAAAATTTTGTCGAGTTATTGTTTTCTTCCCGAAATTCTCTAGAACTATTCGTGTTTTGAGCAAGGAACAATAGAACTAGACATATCAAGAACTATGAGAAAATGTATATTTCTCGTAAAAGGGGTGCAAACTTCGCGGGAAATGCTCATAAGCATTCCTTATTAAATGCAGTTACTATGTATACAATTACCTGCACAGAGTATGTTACTAGTAATTTCGTTAGAACTCTTACAATGCTATCCAGAGCTGTCATCAGAATGTACGAATAGACATAATTTTTTTTGTACAGTAAGTGAGCCTCACAATTAATTAATTATCTTACAAACTATTATAACCACAAAAAATGTTATTATGATTATCGATAGAAGTCTTGAGGTGTTATCCAGAACTGTTCATCAAAACTGTTGTACGAATTTATTTTTTTCTGTGGAGACAGTGTGTCTAACATCAAGGCAGTTACTGTATAAACTGTCATCCCCACAAAAAGATGTTATTAGGATTTTCGATAGAGCTCTTGGTGTTCTGTTAAGAACTGTTGCACGAATTTACTTTTTGCGAAAATTGACAAAGGATGTTATCGATAGGAAATTTTTTTCGAGTATTGTTGTTTTTTTCGCTAAATTCCGGAGGACTATTCAAATTTTGGTGAAAGAACTCTAGAACTATGGCATTTCTATCAAGAACTCTGAAAAAATATATATTTCTGAAGAAAAGGGTGTCAACTTCACAGTAAGTGAAGCGGTTTCCTCCTTAAATTGCAATTATCTCGTAGCCTATTAGCTGCACAAAAAACTATTATTAGGATATTCGATGGAACTATTGGTGTTCTGTTCAGAACTGTTCTCAGAACTGTTGGACGAATTTACTTTTTGTGAAAACTGACAAAGAACGTTTCAATTTGAAAATTTTTTCGAGTGTTGTTGTTTTCTTCGCTAAATTCTGCAGAACTATTGACATTTTGTACAAAGAACTGTAGAACTAAGCACATCTGTCAAGAACAATGAAAAAAAGTTAAATTTCTCGTAAAAGGGGTGATAACTTCACACGACTGTTTGTTTCTGTGTCTTTGTGCTACGCTACGAAGAATTTCAACATTTGAAGATAAACGTATACGTAAATCGTAGTGGAGTTCATGGCAGGTCTCGGGGAAAAGTTGCCCACATCCTCTCTTCGGCAAGGATCATCCACTGGAAGCCTATTTCTAAAATCATCTTATGGCAGGGAAATTTCTAGAATTCTGGGCAACCACAAGGAATATTCGCTGAAGCTCCAAAGAAACTGTTATAGGTATGCGCATTCAAATAGAGAGATATGTAAACAGGCAGAATACGGTGCTGCAGTCGCCAACGCCTATGTAAGATAACAAGTGTCTAGTGAAGTAGTTAGATCTGTTACTGCTGCTACAATGGCAGGTAATCAAGGTTTAAGTGAATTTGTACGTGGTGTTATAGTCGGCGCACGAGCGATAGGACACAGCATCTCCGAGGTTGCGATGAAGTGGGGGTTTTCCAGTGCGACCACTTCACGAGTGTACCGTGAATATCAGGAATCCGGTAAATCATCAAATCTCCGACATCGCTGCGGCCGGAAATGATCATGCAAGAACGGGACCTACGACGACTGAAAATAATCGTTCAACTTGACAGAAGTGCAGTTCTACCGCAAATTGGAGCAGATTTCACTGCTGGGCCATCAAGAAGTGTCAGCGTGCGAACCATTTGTAAGTAGGCTGTTTAGGTTTTTATGTTGGTAACGCCACGTAGCGCTCTGTATGAAAATCACTGACTGTGCTGTGTGCAGTCTGTGGCTGGTTGGCATTATTGGAATATTCGCTATTGTAGTGTTTGGCAGTTGGATGGGAACAGCTTGTAGCGTTGTGCATTTGGAGGTGAGCCGCCAGCAGTGGTGGATGTGGAGAGAGAGATGCCAGAATTTTGAGAGGTTGCTATAAGCGGACGATCTGGACGTGTGTCCGATAGAAAAAGAAAATTTGTAAAGATGGATGTCATGAATTGATAGATATATATATATGATGACGTTTGAACACTATTAAGGTAAATACATTGTTTGTTCTCTATCAAAATCTTTCATTTCCTAACCATGCCCATCAGTAGTTAGTGCCTTCAATAGTTAGATTCTTTTATTTAGCTGGCAGTAATGGCGCTTGCAGTAGTTCGAGTAACGAAAATTTTTGTGAGGTAAGTGATTCATGAAAAGTATGGGTTATTTCCGGAAGATATTTCGTATGTGTTATTGTTAGTCAGGGCCATTCTTTTGTAGGGATTATAGAAAGTCAGATTGCGTTGTACCAAAAATATTGTGTGTCACTTTAGTGATGATCAGCATAAGTAAAGAGAGAAATGTCTGAGTACGTTCAGTTTTGCTCAGCTGTTTGAAAATCAAGTAAAGTACAAGGTTTACCAGCACTGTCATTTATAAATTTTTCTATGGGGGCGTGTCGCATTCAACGAAACATCGATATGGGATTTCGGAGCCAAAAGCCTACTCTTGTACCCTTGATGACTACGTGACACAAAGCTTCACACCTCACCTGGACCCATTCACACCGACATTGGACTGTTGATGACTGGAACATGTTGCCTGGTCGGACGAGTAAGGGTATGGGGACAACCTCATGAATGCATGGACACTGCGTACCATCAGGGGACTGTTCAAACCAGTGAAATCTCTCTAATGGTGTGGGATGTGCGCAGTTGGAATGATATGCGACACCTGATACATTTAAATACAACTCTGACGGGTGACACGTATGTAAGCACCCTGTCTGATCACCTGCATCCATTCACGTCCATTGTGCATTCCTACGGACTCGGGTAATTCCAGCAGGACAATGCGACACATTACACGTCAAGTATTGCTGCAGAGTGGCTCCGGCAACATTCTTCTGAGTTGAAACACTTCCGCGGGCCACCAGACTCCGCAGACATGAACATTATTGAGCATATCTGGGATGCCTTGCAACGTGCTGTTCGGATCTTCAGCCCCTCCCACTCTCGCAGATTTATGGACAGCCCTGCACCATTCACGGTATCGTTCCCTCCACTACTACTTCAGACATTTGTCGAGCCCATGCCAAGTCATGTTGCGACATTTCTGCGTGCTCGCGGGGGCCATATGTGATATTAGGCTAGTGTACCAGTTTTTTGGCTCTTCAGCGTAAGACTAATAAGGATGCATTTGATATACAGGAGAAGAGGCCTTGGAAAAGAGACATCTTATTTGGTTGCAGAATGTGAAGTTCCTCTTTATGCAACAATGTTTCAAAATATTTAACACGTAAAACAATACATAACTTTGTGAAATTAAAATTCCTGTGTTGCGTTCTGTTTCACACTAGCCCTTTTTAGTTTCCATCAACAAACTACACTAAACAAAGAGAAGTTTTAATGAATGAGCAAGTCTCGTTGGGTGACTATGTCATGGAGCGCTAGGGGAATTACCTACTGAGGCAGATGAGCCGGCGCCAAAAATGGCCATTCATGTAGTTAAATGTGTGTACTCAAGAGCGTGTAACCAGTAATGTTATATATTTAATTATCTGCCATGAATTTTAAGAGGTGGCAAACTCATCCGTGGACATGCCACAAACGACTATGTACTGTTCATCAGGGTAGTAGTGGTAAGGTCTTATGGGACCAAACTGCCGTGTCATAGGTCTCTAATCTTACGCACTACTTAATCTAACTTAAATTACCTTACGCTAAGGACAACATACACACCCATGCCTGAGGGAGGACTCGAACCTCATATAGGGGGAGCCTCGCGGACAGTGACAAGCCCCTTAGACCGCACGGCTATCTCGCAGATTGCGAGCCACACACGCAGTATTCATTCAAGACCATGTGCAAGGCCGCCCATAATTATCGTATTTTGTAAAAGGGGACCGGATCTGGTGTATGGAGTATTTATAAAACAGGGTTATTCTAAATGATCGACCAATTTTCGAAACGTCGTGTTTATTCAAGTACAAATCCAGAATTAACAAGCTTTATACCAATGAAAAGAAAAAATTTCAAAGTTTTTTCATAATATTTGATATCAGTTTAATATATTCAATGATTCATAACAATTTGTACTTTATTAGTTTTTAATAATTATTTAATAGTTAGAAAAGTGATAAATTTTATACATGTTCAATGTGGGCACCGTTGGCTGCACGGCACACATCATGGCGGTAGCCAAAGTCGTCCCACACACGCGAAAGCGTATCTGCTGTTACTCTTTGAACTGCAATAGTGATCCGGTTCTGCAGATCGTTCAGAGTGGTTGGTAGAGGCGGTACGTAAACAGCTTCCTTCATATAACAAAATAAGAAATAGTCGAAGGGTGTAAGATTAGGAGTTCTCGGTGGCCAGAAGCGCAGAGTCAGGTCCTCAAGTTCCCTGCGACCAATCCAGTGCTGAGGAAGGGAACATTCAAAAAGCTTTGTACATCACGGTGCCAATGGGGCGGAGCTCCATACTCTTGGAAAGTGAAGTCCTAGGAATCTTCCATAACTCGAGAGAACAGCCAATTTTCCAACATGTCCAGGTGCGTGATTCCCGTTAAAGTTCTGTCCGCAAAGAAAAATAGTCCATAAACCTTTGTACGGAATATGGCACACAACACTTTTATCTTCGGTGAGTCTCTTTCGTGTTGTAATGGTGAATGTGGATTTTCCAAACACAATGTACGAATATTGTGTGGTGGTAAGGGCTATGGGACCAAACTGCCGAGGTCATCGTTCCTTAGGCTGACGTGCTACTTAATCTAACGTAAACTAAATTACGCTAAGAATAACACACACACCCATGCCCGAGGGAGGCCTCGAACCTCCGACAGGGGGAGCCGTGCGGACCACGAAAAGACGCCCCAGACAAATATTGTGTATGTTGACTTTTCCACTAAGACAGAACGTCGCTTCATCGCTAAAAATTACATGCTGTACGAATGAGTCATCCTCCATCTTTGTTAGCACATAACCACCACCTGCGAGACGCTTCTCTTTGTCATTGGGGTTGAGAGCCTGCACAAGTTGCAATCGGTAGGGCTTGTACAACAAACGCCGTCTTACAACTTTTCATACTGTTGGTTGGGGTATTCCAAGGTCTCGACTGGCTCTATTGGTAGACTTCCTGGGACTGCACACTAAACTTCCTTGAATCCGTCGGACATCATCCTCTGACACACACGGTCGGCCTCTGCTTTTTCCTTTGCACACACCCCCAGATTGTTTACGTTGTTTAAACCAACGTTTCTCTGCCGTGTGATGACTAGTTGATGTGTGAAGTCCTTAGGTTAGTTAGGTTTAAGTAGTTATAAGTTCTAGGGCACTGATGTTAAGTCCCATAGTGCTCAGATTTATTTTTTCAAACCATCGGTTAATGCTTTTGGGAGCTGGTGGTTCAATGCCTACTCTGGTAGGAGATGCTTGCTGCACTACAATTTGCGACTCACTTTTCGCGAATTCAAGAACTCAGAAAACCTTGTGCTCCACAGTCACCATCTCACTCACAACTGAATGGCGGCCCTATTGCCGCGCGAACACCACCTACCGCTTCTGAAACCATCACCGTCCGCCACCGCCCATCAAAAACTTAGAAACTTCCTCTTTTCATTTTGGATTTGTGCTTGAATACATACGAGTTTTTAAAAATGGGTACATCATTTAGAATAATCCTGTATTTTGGAAGGCAAATGCCCCTTGTAAGTAATCACAAAAAAATTCAAGTTCCAACCATGTTACAACCAGCATAATATACCAACTCTTAAATAATTTTCTTGAAAGAAAAACGGCTGACTACACTACCTTTTATTCCTTTTTCTGAGACACACGGGGAGGGGGGCACCCTCTTGCTCAGGGTATGGGCATCCTTGACCCACCTTCAGTCCCTTATATTCAAATATTTAATATTGTATCCTCTGATGACCATATAATTTTGACCTGTTTAAAATATAGTAGTTCACTAACTCTTTTTCGCATTTTGCGTCGTTTTTACTCATGTGCAACCCAGTGGCATTCATGTGTTATACCTTTAGAGCTTAAAACATATTAAGATTTCAACTCATTTACCATCTAGTAAGATCCAAAAGTTTGTTACAGATTCAGCTGTATTTTTTAAAACCTGCAGTATTTTTTCTATTATACTACAATACTGTTTTAAAAATTAATTGTACTTTTATTAGATCTTCCTTAAGTCCCTGCGTTTCATATCCCATGGATTTGTTTCTGTTTATGCTTAAAATTATTAGGAGAAGGTAATGATATCCAATAACATCGATAGTACTAACCATGGTTCAAATCGTAGTTTTTTGCATAACAGAAGCTGAAAGCCTGACAACCAGCAGCCTTACTTCGAATAACAGCAATAGCAGTCATAACGGGTGAGAGTGCGTGTATCCATATCTATTTCCCCACTCTGTTTAGCTTATGAATATGCCTCACATGGAATTGCTGTTACTCTGTGGGATCAACCCCCAAACCCCTTGATAAATTTCAATCAAATTTGGCACAAAAACAGCAGGACTTAGAAGTATTAGCACTTTGGGGTCTGTAACCTACTACCTCCAAGAGGAGCGGAGATAATTTTTTTGGACTCCTATGCGTATGATAAATGTCAGAAGCACAAAATGGTTTATGGGCTCCGACGTATGGGCTGCTCTGAATGACAGGTGTATTGTGTTGGAGAAGTGTCAGCCTGCATTACCCAACTACTTTGCATGGTGACCTCTACGGCAGGAGTGCGTAAATGATCTTCAATGTGTAACCTTCCCTACAGGTGTGCTGTGACAGTCATATTGGCTTGCTTTAATGAAATGCAGGTTCTGCACGTACTGACGAGAATGACTGGAAATAGATGATAGAGGGGATGAACAGAGCGAGGAGCAGGAGGAGGAAGAAATGAATAGAGGGGGGAAGGAACGGGAGATACATGAGGCAGCTGGAAGGTGTAGGGGTTAGTGGGCAGATGGAAAAGGAAAAATGGGAAGCAGAGATATAATGAAGAAAGGGAGTGGGACGGGTGATAAAGATATGGTCAGAGGGAGGGGGGTGAGGAAGATACGATCAAAGAGAGGGGGGTAGAGAAAAGGAGGAGAGGATGAAGAGGGAGAGGGAGAGATTGGAGAGTGGGAAATAGAGGTGCAAGGATAAGATGGACAGAATGGGGCGTGGGGAGGTGTATTCAACATATTTGTCGAACACATGTGCATTCAAAGCTATGGGGAAAAGGCTAGTTTTGGATGAAGACGAATTTATTTTCATGTGAGTATCATGACCTTTTGATAATTATATTATAGTATTACAACATTTTTAGTCTCGACGTCAACAAGTCGTCGGAAGTCCCTTGCGGAAATATTGAGCGACGTTTCCTCTATAATCGTCCGTAACTGAAATACTGTTGCTGATGCAGTATTTTGTGCACGAACTGAAATCTCGATTACGTTCCATAACTGTTGGATGGAATTCATGTCGGCCAATCACGGTTGTAAAACCATTCGCTCGAATAACCCGCAGTGTTCTTCAAACCGGTCGCGGACAAGTATGACCTGGTGATACGACGCATCCATAAAAACTATACAGGCGTTTGAAAACATGAAGTCCATGAATGTCTGAAAATGGTCTGCAAGTATTGGAACATGACCGAGACCCAGTCCATTCCAAGCAAACACAGCCCACACCACTATGGAGCCACCACCAGCTTGCACAGTGCCTTGTTGACAAGGTGGGCACGTGGCTTCGTGGGGTCTGCGCCACGCTCCAACCCTACCATCAGCTCTTGCCAACTGAAATGGGGACTCCTCCGACCAGGCCACGGTTTTCCAGTAATCTAGGGTCAAACCGATATGGTCAGGAACCCAGGATAGACAGTGCAGGCGATGTCGTGCTGTTCGCAAAGGCACTCACTTCGACCGTCTTTTCACCGTAGCTGAGTGGACAGTGCGACGGTTTGACATGACCGTGGGCCCCGGTTCGATTCCCGGCTGGGTTACAGATCTTCTCCGCTCAGGGACTGGGTGTTTGTGTCGTCTTTATCATGATCATTTCATCCTCATTGACGCGGAAGTCGCCAAAGTGGAGTCACCTCAAAACACTTGCACCAGGCGGTTGGATGTACCCGCTGGGAGGCCCTCTCCACAAGACATTTCATTTCATTTTCAACGCCAAATTTCGCCACTCTGTGCTGTCGGATACGTTCGTCTTACATCCCACATCGATTTTTAGCGATTATGTCGCGCAGTGGTTCTTGTCTGTTAGCACTGACAGCTCTACGCAAACGCCACTGTTCTCGGTCGTCAAGTGAAGACCGTTGGCCAATATGTTGTCCGTTTGAGAGGCAGTGATTCGAAATCTGGTGTTCTCCGCACACTCTTGACTCTCTGTATTTCGGAGTATTGAATTAGTTAATGATTTTCGAAGGGAAATGTACTATGCCTCGAGATTCAACTACCATTCCGCATTTAAAGTCACTTAATTGTTCAAATGTTCAAATCTATGTGAAATCTTATTGGACTTAACTGCTAAGGTCATCAGTCCCTAAGCTTACACACTACTTAACCTAAATTATCCTAAGGACAAACACACACACCCATGCCTGAGGGAGGACTCGAACCTCCGCCAGGACCAGCCGCACAGTCCATGACTGCAGCGCCTTAGACCTCACTTAATTGGTCACCTGAGTACAAATGACACCTCCGGCAATGCAATGCTCTTTTATACCTTGTGTACGCCATACAACCACAATCTATACAAGTGTGTATCGGTATCTCATGACTTTTGTCACCTCAGTGTATGAAGTACTGAAAATCTGGTTTTGTTACCCCTGGAAGTTGTCTGGGCAACGGCCTTGCAGCAGTGGATACACTGGTTCCCGTGAGATCACCGAAGATAAGCGCTGTCGAGCGTGGTCGGCACTTGGATGGGTGACCATCCAGGCCACCATGCGCTGTTGCCATTTTTCGGGATGCACTCAGCCTCGTGATGCCAATTCAGGAGCTACTCGACCGAATAGTAGCGGCTTCGGCCGAGAACACCATCACAGCGACCGGGAGAGCGGTGTGTTGAGCCCATGCCCCTCCTATCCGCATCCTCCCCTAAGGATGACACGGCGGTCGAATGGTCCCGGTAGACCACTCGTGGCCTGAAGACGGAGTGCTGGAAGTTGTCTGATAAGTAATCTGTAAATGGAACCAGGTGAGTGTTTCCTCTGTTTAGTAACGCAGAACACATGGGATAAATGAGTTACCACCAAAAATACGTCTGGGCAGATGCAAACTGTCCAGTGATTATGAAATCAAGGCATCAGTTTCGCTCATATATCAGTTTCTCAGCAGCAACAGAGTGTGATAGTCTCATACATTATTGGACGTATCAACAGGAGCGGTTTATCAGCTATTAAAAAATGTTGCCATTGCAAAGGAAAGGAGGTTGGAACTGCACATCCCGTCGGAGTGCAAGCTCGAATTGAAGAAGGATGCAAGCCGGTCGTCGAGACACTCGCCTTCTTCATCTGTATTTCGCAAGCCATCTAACGGTGTGTGGCGGCGGGTATTTACCGTACCACTAACTGATCCCACCTTCCCTGTTCCATTCACGAATGGCATGTGGGAAGAATGACTGTCGGTAAGCGTCTGTGTTAGCTATTATTTCTCGAATTTTCTCGTAGTTGTCATTTCGCAAGATGTAGGTTTCAAGAAGTAATGTGTTGTCCGACTCTTTCTGGCAAGTATTTTGTCGGAATGTCGATTGTAAACCTCTCCTTGTAGGGTCTGCCACTGCAGTTTGTTCGGCATCTCCGTAATGCTCTCGCGCCGACTAGACGATCTCCGGACGAAACGCGATATTGGTTCGACTTGCTCTTTCTCTTCTATCAGTCCAACCTCATAAGGGACCCAGAAATGGTCGAACAAGCACCACGTAAGCCACGTCTTTAGTGGATGAATTGTAATTGCTTAAGATGAATCTCAGTCTGGCATCTGCTTCTCCAACAATTTGTTTTTGTGGGCGTTGCACTTAAAGTCGCTTCGGACAAGTACTCCTAGATATTTCCGTAGCTACTTTTTCCGTTAGCTTGTCATCAAAAATAGTGGACTTCTTTTCCTATTTATGCCCAATGTGTTATATTTATTTTCGTTCAGGGTCAACTGCCAACGCTGCACAATTCAGCAACCCGCTGTTCATTTTATGCAAATAGTTGCTGTCTTCTAGCGTTACTACTTTCTTATAATCCGCATCATCTGAGAACAGACTTAAAGAGCTACCGACGACTTCCGCTAGATCATTTACATATACTGCAAACAGCAGCCGCCCCATCATACTTCCTTGGCGTACTCGTGAAATTACCTTTAGACCTGTCGACTTCGTTCCATTAAGAGCGACGTGCTGAGCTCTCTCTGCAAGGAAGGTTTGAATACAGTTACAAATCTGGTCCAATACTCGGTAAGCTCGTATTTTTTCACTAATCATCAGTGCGAGACAGAGTCAAATGCCTTCATTAAAACGAGGAACACAGCCATGTCGGGACCAGCGTTATTCGATAGAGAGATGGTACCAGGGTCCTGTTACGTGAAAGTAAATGGAACCAGGTGAGCGTTTCCTCTGTTTAGTAACGCAGAACACATGGGATAAATGAGTTACGACCAAAAATACGTCTGGGCAGATGCAAACTGTCCGGTGATTATGAAATCAAGGCATCAGTTTCGCTCACATATCAGTTTCTCAGCAACACTTGAGGACATAGGGTTTCATGGTACAATGTTGTGTTATCATATTGTTGAATCACTAGGTGACCTGAATTCATACCTGATGGCCCCGTACGCCATGACGATAGGGGTGACACGGGTACGTCACTCAGAAACATTCACAGAGTGAGTCCAGTGCCGTCATGCCCCCATAGTCCCAACTGATCGTCATCAGAGTTAGAGCAGAACGAATACTCGTCGCTGCAAAATTACTTTACAAAATCGTCAGCAGTCTGTGCCACCCACATGCCTGCATATAGCTCGATACACTCGACTGACATCGAAGTGACCCCTAAGTGAAACAATTTCACCAGGTCATCCAATCACACGGAATTACTATAAGCAAATATGATGCGGTCTCACGTGCAGAAGTGTTTTGTTGAAATATAATATAAAACAATACAAGCTGCTCCCTCGTACATACCGATGTCTTCACATCTATTGACTTACCATCGTCTCTACGAAAGGTTTCTTCTGATCTTTGCATAGTGAATAGCACACATGTGGTCAATCTGAAAGTGTGCCTTTTACTTGCACGCAATATCGGGTAAAATTTCTTTATTCAGGACAAGAATGTTGAGTGAATAATAACAGCAACAGAATATACTACGTGCCAGCACTACAGTTTTGGGTATTTTATTGATGAAGCAGACATATTTGCGATCAGTGCTGTCTCCCAGCTGTCGGCTCATTACTTGGGGCATTGGCAGGTGCCTCCCCTGCATTGGCCACCCCTGCAGAAGGCGCGGCACACCCCATTTCCCACGACACCGCCCAGTACGTTACAACGGTAGCGCACGTACTGGTCGCCAGAGTGTTCCTCTTCCGATGATGCTGAAAATGAGCAAACGTGGTTTTTAGCAGCTACAGACGCTTTGGGAACAGAATTTAGCTATGGAAATACTGAAGAAAACATACTGTTTTGGTCCCAAAATTTAAGGTGTCTTATCAAAATTTATTTTAACGAGGGATCACCCGTGAGTTAAAAGTTGTTTAAAATACACCTGTCTGTTCGGTGGAAAGGGCGTATAATTCTGAATGTAGCATTCCTCTCTCGCTACAGCCCGCTGATATATGTCACATTTTGTTTTCCCTTTAAATTAAAATTGTATGCCGTTCTTATAGTTGTGACAAAATAAAACACCTACAGCTGTCCTTATGATTTTATTTTATTTTGTTGCAAGCAGTTTCGGAGCTTCAATGCGCTGAAACTGCTTGCAACAAAATAATATAAAATCGTAAAGACGGCTCTGTAGGTGGTTTATTTTGTCACAATAGTAAACGGCCGTCGTCCCAAAGAACTCCTGCCAAAACGATGGACATAAAAAAGTTCTTATAATTCGTTATGTTATGTAACATCACACTGCTTACAACAGTGCTTCTAAGGGGTGTTTTCAAGTGGAACTGTAAACACATTAGCAGATGGTAGTACTGACTTATTAGAACAAAACATTCCACATAACACGCCTCCAGTTTTGTTGGTTACAAAGATATGGCAGGTTACAGAGATAATTCTCATTTCATTTGTTCGTACCCCCGATGCTATACGTTTTTTGCACATCGACTATCATTTTTGTTTTGAGGTTGAAGTTGTGGAACTATGCTTAAATTTGCATAATTAAATGTTCCAACTGTGGTTATGATAGTAATCTGCTGGACTACTACATTAACGGAAAAAAACGCAAAACAAGAAGAAGTTGTGAGACATGAATGAAACTTGGTAGACACGTTTTTACGTCTGAAAGACGATATCTATTCAGGTTTCACGCCAGTGGCGTAAGAGTGGCGCTGGTGTTATGGTCTGGAGTGCGATTCCATATGATAGCAGGGGCACTCCAGTGGTTATCCCAAGTACCCCGACTGCAAAAATTGTACGTCTGGTGATTTGACCTGTTGCGCTGCCATTCATGAACAGCATTCCAGGGGGTGTTTTCCAGCAAGATAACGCTCGTCCATATATGAGGTCTTGTAACCCGACATGGTCCACAGACTGTCGACATGTTGTTTTGGCCTTCTTGATTACCAGATCTGTCTGCAATCGCGCACATACGGGACACCATCGGACGGCAAGTCCAGGGTCATCCGTAAGCTGCATTATCCGCCCTATATTGGCCGACCAAATGCAACAGGCATGGAACTCTATTACACAAGCTGACATCCGGCACCTGTACAGCACAATGGATGCAGCTTCCATGTTTGCATTCAACGTTCTGGCAGCTACACTGGTTATTAATGCACCAGCATGTCATATTTGCAGTAGCTTGCCTCGTGCCTAGGGCAAACTGCGAATCTGCGATGTTCATCACTTAACTAACGTATTCCCGAAATTTCATTACTCTACATTAATTATTTTTAAGTGTTACTTTTTTTTCTGTCAGTGTTCCATTGTATAAATGTGCTGCACTTGCTTACAAATGCTGACAAAGCGAATTCGAGCTATGTGAGTAGATTTCGTAATGGAGACACTACTGCTCTTTGTAGAGAACAAGGTGACGGTTTCCTATAATAACTGCTACCAGTTGCTTTTTGTTATGGTTTGGTTGTTATTGTACCTTGACCGGCTTGAAGTCATCTAGCGACTTACTATCAGATGGTACGCAGTACACTTATGATCAGGTGACTGACATGTACGAAAACTTTTATTCATACATAAAACGTTTTAATACCGCAGATGATTTCTTAATCGAGGATACCAAATTCAAGAGTGTTTACTGGCGTTTCCACTAAACTGCATTAGACAGGAGCAAGGCCCAGGAGAAATACGTCATCTGACAGTATAAATGAACTGAGTGTAGATTAATTACAAGACATTATTCAGTTGCAGAACATCGTCCATGAACAAGCACACGCAGAATTTCTATACCTGGCAGTGTTCCACACACAGCAATATGGTGGACATTACGTACGTACAGTCTCGATCCTTATTACGTAAGTCTAGTCCCTTTAATCCCCTCAAACCAACCAACCTTATTGCTTATGGCGGATTCAACACGATCGAGAAGGAAATGAAAGTGGGCCATTGCGATTTTGTTGTTGGCTGCAGATAGCTGCGTAATCCCATTATTACTGT
Organism: Schistocerca serialis cubense; assembly: GCF_023864345.2. Taxonomy (NCBI): domain Eukaryota; kingdom Metazoa; phylum Arthropoda; class Insecta; order Orthoptera; family Acrididae; genus Schistocerca; species Schistocerca serialis. The sequence goes on along the minus strand of NC_064639.1, from coordinate 780,145,483 downwards.
TTAGTGATCATGTTACTTTCACTCGTGACGGTATCAATAATGTTCGTACCTCACATCGGTGACCCTATGAAAACCCACATTCATTACTGTAAATGTATTTGTGTGATACAACAGACAACCATCTGATTAGGCTATTGTGTTATCGCATCGTCTCATAGGACTCCGTTATCTAGGCTATCTAGTAACGAGCTTCCAGCATTGTTAAAAGAGATTCCTCTGGCTACGAGGCTTAGTGTGTTCTTCTCAAGTGGCGGACTCTCTACTCATTCCAGTCGTCAAGTCACACATAATCCAAACCCAACGTACCTCAAACGATAGATCACCAATAATGAATTCGTTTCTTGCTCACCAAGCTCCACAGATATTACCACTTCAGATCTTTGCTTGTGAGGACGGTTGAAAGGCCAAGTCTACAAATAAAAAGCAAACACAAGAGACGAAATGATAATTCGGTTTTTGAATAGTCATGTCCTCAGAAGAGCTACACGCCGGATTATCAAGAGATTTTGAAAGCGTATTGAAGTCACTGATGGAATTTATGAAAATCTAAACTCCTTCCCTTAATACCTTCTGTTAGTAATAGTTTGGGTTACATTCCAACACCTGTAAGCACGTAATCATTAAAAATCGGATGTATGTAATAAGTGACGTTTTCTCCAAATTAATCTATACTACCAGCTCCTACAGTATTTACTACTACCCTAAAACACCTTATATACGCTGCAAACCGTTTAAAAGATCGTGTCGAAGAACTCATTTAATTGTACCAGGAGTTACCGTTAATTCTCGCAACACTCAGACAACTATAAGATGACGCTGAAAAGATTATGGCGGATTTGTGGTGCAAATATGCATAGGTGTACAGTACAAGTTTGTAAGAAATATGACCATCTATAAAGTACTTATACTTCTCAGTGGTTTCGTTCATCACAATTTTGTAACAACCATAAATTTAATTACCCTGTCTTTAAGATCATTTGTATACGACGACGGAGTTCGTACTTCTTCAACAAGAAGTATTGCGATCAAAAAATTGAGTATCATTTTGTCTCCAATTAAGACGGCGAAAATAACGTAAGTGAATATTTAACAAACAAATCTGTAACAAAAACTTCCTTCTTCCCATTCCAGCCTTAACGGTCGCCAAACGCGATTGATGACCACCGTTGAAAAGTTAGTGCAGACTATAGATGGACGAAACTGAAATATACGTACGACTAAGAAACAACAAACAGAGTCACGTTTAAAATATTTTTCCATGATTCGTCGTTCTCTTCCTGAAAGTACTCCAGTCAGTCCTTCAATAAGGTAGTAAAGGCTTAAGGAAACCGAAAGATTCCCGCGGAGTCCCAATTCACCATTCGCACTGGGTGAGAGAAGTGGTCATATAAAACTCAGATAGCTTTATGTACACATGCTTGGTGACGGATATTTAGCGGAACGGATTACGGCAGCAGTTAATTATGTTGCAGACGGTGCTCTACTCAGATTATTAATATCGAAGGTGATTCTAACACATAAATTTCTTATTAGATAATATCATGCTCCAAATACAGCGGCAACAGTTTGTAAACTGAACATTTTTTGCATCAGTGTAATAATGCTATTAACCGGAAAGTACATTCAAACCAAACTCGTCTACATAGACTAGACATTATATCTACCTGCTTTACATAGTGGCTGCACATGACTGAGAATTTTTGGTAAAACCTAGAGCATATATTGTGTGTTATATCACTTTAAGTCAGAGAACAGTTTTCTGCGGCGATAGAACAAGTAAAAGAAACATGAAAAGTGAAGATACACTCTGCCTTCAGAATACAAAAATTCAGTGATGGGTTTCCTCCAATAACTAACACTTCAGTAGTATTGAAAACAGGTCATACATGTTTTTAGTTACATGACGCGTTTTTATAGAAATCACTGTGGTTTTCGTGAAAATTTTGTGCACGGTAGTGCATGCGTGAAACAAGCAATAGTAAAGAAAATTGCAGAATTCGGTATAGAAAACTAGCAGTGTTCGCTGCAGAACATTTGTTTGGAAGGGACCAAAAAAGTTTTTCAAATGGCTCTGAGCACTATGGGACTTAACATCTGAGGTCATCAGTCCCCTAGAACTTAGAACTACTTAAACCTAACTAACCTAAGGACATCACACACATCCATACCCGAGGCAGGATAAGTAACGTGTCCCCCCTTGGTAACTGACTATTAATCGCAAAATTAACTTGGTGGTGATGATTCCATTGGAAAGTTAGTGAATAAATGAGTGAGAACTCCAAACAGCAAAATCGAGCATTGTTATGTTTCTAATTGTTCACGACTACTGACTGTCAATCGATAAAATTTGGTTCGATGAAGTGACTTGGTCTCTTCAGGCCCACTTGTTGGCTGCTTAAACTGTTCTACGGCGCTAGACTCCTAGCCACCGTCAGCACAGTGATGACGGCTTGAGCAGCGAGTACCTACCTTCTATCGATGACGCTAGCGGTGACACCATACCGTGTGGTATGCACGTCCTGGTCCGCAATCAACGTTCCAGCTGCCCCGAAGGAAGACTTGCCCAGAGCGGAATGCCAGCCACCGACGAGGGTGGCCAACGACTGAAACCAGTGCTCACCTCCACCCCACTTCCCACTTCCCACTCCACACAGCAGGTTTTGCCCACTACCTTTTTCAGAGTCTCCACTGTGTTCTCTCTCCAGATATCGACAAGAAATGAGTGCTTCATGACGTATTCATGTCGTAAAAAAAAAAAAAAAAAAAAAAAAAAAAAAAAAAAAAAAAAAAAAAAAAAAAAACATACTTTATTTATATTAACGACAGTATGTTAAAGAATTTGTAAGATTCACGGAACAACAGGAGTCATAGCAATAATGAATGCACTACAAGCTGTTTCGGTAGTATTGCCATATTTCACATGTATCTCTTAACGAATTTCGCTCTGCAGTTTCGTTTTCACTCAACTCAATCTTCATGGAGTCATATCTTCTAAACTAATTGTCTTACAATGACATAGCTTTGTTGGCACATTCAGCGTCATATGTATCGATACAAGTTATATTGGAAAATATATCTTAGGCCACGAGTGGGGCTGAATCTGTGTAGTGTGGTGACCTTCCAGAATGTCAGTACAGAGTCTGGGGCCCTTGTGTGGATAACGTGACTAGTGGGAGAACCCACAGTTCATGGACAGGATTTCTCTAGAGCTCAGTAGTAGTACATGGATGTGGCATGAGGGCCTTACAAGCAAGGTTAGCCATAGTACAGCTGAGGAGTAAACTATTCTTAAGGACCTGTTGGTGTCAATTTGTTCAAAGTCCGCCAGCCAGTTAAGTGTGATCGAGCATTCAATGTGTTTTTGTTCATTTATTCTGCTCAGGTTAAGACTGTTCAGGAGCTCTATTATATCTGATTAGTTTTTCCCATATAAATCTTTATACATATTGGTTCAACTGAATAATCATCTAGGTTACAGTATTATAAATAATAACATTAGTAATGTGAGTGAAGCTACGATCTGAACCAGAGTTGCTTGTTCTTAAGGCCACTTGGAATAGCAATACTCACTAGAAACTAGTAGCATTAATACAAATATCAGCAATAATAATATTAATAAAATAATATTAATAAGTCCTTTATACCAAGCCAGCATTCGATCTCTTCGTACATGAAACGACGAAGGAGAAGGAGAAGGAGGAGGAGGAGAAATAAAAACTTCGTTAATAAACTAGCGTTCATCCAGCCCAGACGACAATACCTGTCAGGACCAAAATTCGAGGCACTACTTGCAGGATAGTACGAGCATTTTAGAGAATATAACCAGCCAGATAAACTATACAATTCATGGAATTCTACGAAACGCTAAAGCTGAAGGTGATATTATAACATGGATCATAGCAGTTAAAGACCACCTGCAAGAAACAAAAGTAACAAGACATGAAATAAAAGTAATAAAAGGATTTGGGAAGAACATACAGGACTGGACAGGTTGTCAGGCAGAAAACCTGAAGAAGGGTCACCACTGTCACAACTGCAAAGTTCACACCTAATTTGCATTTAAATTCGCATACCTGCACTTCTGCGTAGCTCCTGCTCCAAACTTTGTCATCCCTGCGTTACGAGAAACCATCTTCACGATAAATTCCAGGAAAATCACGTACAGAATTAATACAAACTAAACTTGCGAACAAAACTCGCCTTAACGCCCAATGAAAACCACAACCACCTGCAACTGAGGCAGAACTGAAGGATGAGAAATGTAGACAAACCCGCATAACGTTACTGGGTACTGCAAACGAGAGAAGCAGCCTTTCGTTCATCGGTAACTCTCTCGGATCTTTTGTGGCCGAACTACATGACTATCAGTTTTTATCTGAATATTATTAGTTCTTCTACAAGCAGCGTCAAATTGTTTCAACAACATTCATCTCAGTCCACAGTACTACACTAGTATCTTCTACATGAATGAAGAAGTAAACTTATGTACGGAAATAAAGACATTTGTTTTCAAAAGAACAATCAGATTTTACGTGGGTATATCTTTCCAGTGCATACATGCTTGAGTCACTTTTTAAAAATACGTTTCAGATCAAAGTTTTCACTAACTTGTCACAAATGATCAATGTGCCTTCCACCGGACGCCTGCTAAACAACCAGACGATGGAAATGGAAATGTCGTGTGGCTAGGGCCTCCCGTCGGGTAGACCGTTCGCCTGGTGCAGGTCTTTCGATTTGACGCCACTTCGGCGACCTGCGCGTCGATGGGGATGAAATGATGATGATTAGGACAACACAACACCCAGTCCCTGAGCGGAGAAAATTTCCGACCCAGCCGGGAATCGAACCCGGGATTGACAGTCTGTCACGCTGACCACTCAGCTACGATAATCGTACTGATCCCATACTCTTGTGATCATGTCTACAGACGCGACGCGACAATCACTGCTGTTCACCCTGAGTTGTTGAAAAGGCAGGCACATGGACGAAACTTCCCGAAATATGCCATACACCTTGAGAACAGTGACCTTACAGACAAGTGGTCCAATGCGATATCTGTAATCCCCTTACAGCCAATGCATCGTTGAGGCAGCTCATTGTGGGTGATACTACGTCCTGTTGTAGAGAGGAAATATTCTGCATGTTCTCGCAGCTTTTGGGATAACCAGATCTGCAACATACCCTTCGGGCAATGAACGAGCGAGAGAGGGAACTGCCTCAGAGAGAACTCTGTCGCCAAACAAATCAGCTGGAGGCATAAAATGGCACCAACCTATACTTTTAGTTCCGATGCATTGGTTTAACTTCAATTTTCTATCTTCATTCACATACTCTCTCCTTTTTAAACAATCCATATTTTCTCTCCAACTCCTAATTGTTTGCATGTGACGATGGCAAGTAAACCTATACTATGACAGTTGAAGTTTTTTCAATACTGTACATTAAAATAAAAAAACATTATTATACTCCGCATTTATGGAACAGTTCTTACTGACGTACACCAAATAGTAACACAGTGTTTTGTTTTCCTTTTTTGACTTAACGTACCCCTCTTATGGCGGGTTGGCTGCACTTAAATACTTGCCCTTCAATCATACAGGTTTCAGTATAACGCAGCAAAAAATGAAACCAATGAAATGGAAAAAATGAATATTTCACCATTTTAAATACGAGATCTTAACGTCATTATAAATGACTGAAATTTTCGTGGTATATACGTTGTAATATTGACGTTGCTGTTGGAGTTGCTGCGGCTTTACTAGACGTTGTAAGTCTTGTCATGGTCAAGCTATCGTAATGGTCACCATAACCTTAATTTGTCTAGATCGCGAGTTTAGAATACTACATGACTGGTTTAGAATGCGATAGTACACATCTTCAGATCTAAACTACGAACAATAAATATTTTTCACAAGAAGAACTACCTGTACTAGTTAATGTAATTGTCTACCTTCATCGCTATTATATCTTTTCTTTTTAATACACTTTAATGCATTTCAGCTACAGCAATTACAGTAAGCTGTTAGATAAACAGAACAAATGAGAATCAATATTTCTATAATAAATACTGTAACACATTGTATGGAAACAAAAAGAAGACACACCACATTTAAAACACACACACACACACACACACACACACACACACACACACACACTGTTTGTCATTTCACACATATACCTCTACCATGACGAGAGCCGTTCATTGAGTTAACTTGCCTTAAGTAACACTCTGTGACCTTTAGGTGGTGATAAAAGTAACAGAACTTCTCAGTGCTAAATTCCAATTAGCGTTTACGAACTAAGCATATAGTCATTTCATAAAATGAGTAAAAAAAATAACCAATTGGAATAGTCACGCTAAAATTCAAAACAACGTCTACAAATTGAGCATACACTCATTTTACAAAAAATAATTTATAAACATAATGAATAGCAATTGTCACATTAGAAATTCAATTCAAATTCAAGTCACATATTAAGCTTACATTCATTTCACAAAGATTATTCTGTAAAAATTGAAATTACAGATGTGTTGATAAAACATTTTAACATACAGCTGTAACATTAGACAAGGCAGAGCTTAATGTAACATTACGTCTGTCTTTTAACCTCTTTTTATTTTTGTAAGTTAAAGATATATTAGATGAGTTGCAGAATTGAATCTTACCTTATTTCGGTTGCACTTTTGGAATTCATACTGGATAGAGTATAAGAATCTATTCATGAATTTGTGTGTGTTAATATTTTGATTGCCAAGAGTGGACTTTAGTATTGGGGAGCCGGGTAAAAAGTTTGTTTAAGTAACTGACTGGAACTTTGTTTTTCGCGTACCAGTGGATGTGCTTAATAGTGTGAAAAATATGAAGCAATTATGGGCAGCAAGCCAAAATTCATATTAACAGAAATTATTACTTTTCCACTGAATAAGGAAATAACGGAAGCTGAAACAGAGAAGAAAGGAAGTCTCGTTTGGAGAAAATGGCAGACGAAAGAAAAAAAGAAGCACGACGGATGATATAAAACAGTAAAGAATAAATCTTGGGATTGAGTATCGGTGAAAACTAAGATATCGACTGATACATCATGGACAAATCGTAGTCACTGAATGTCCGAACCTAAATGCATACAGGCTGAAATACGTTATACTTGGTGAGAAATTGGGATTAAGAAACATTCCAGAGCTGCAATTGCATATAGAGAAATGAGAGTTGCTATATACATGAATATAAGTAGGTATATAAGTGTATTTCATGTGCACTGACGAACCAAAGCATTATGGGCACCTGATTAATAGCTTGTTTGTCCGTCTTTGGAATGAAATACATCACTGATTCTCCGTATCAGGGATCCAACAGTTTGTTGATAGGTTTGTGAAGGTATGTGGTATTAAATGTCTACGCACAAGTCACGTAATTCGCGTAAATAACGGGCCGCTGGTTTGTGTACGCGGTGGTGGCGCCGGATAGCGACCCAGATTTACATCAGGCGAATTTGGTTGCTGAGACATAAACGTGATTTCACTATAATGCGTCTAAAATCACTGTAACACAGTTCTCTCGCCGAGACGGGACAATTATAGTGCTGAAAGATGACATCGCTGTTGGGGGAGACATCAAGCGTGAAAGGGTGAAGGTGGTTCGCAGCTGCAAGCTTGTCTTCGATTACTACCACAGGTCCCATGCAACCTCAGGACAATGTCTTCTATAATATAATACTGTTCCCATCAGCATGCGTCCGTGGCGCGCAACACGTTTCGAGCCGCCGTTCATCTCGATGGCGACATTGGTGGAGACGACCATCGACCTAGTGTGGCAAAAATATGATTCTTCGGAGTAGCTGGCACTTTATCATTGATCAACCGTCGAATCTCTATGGCCACGTACCCACTGCAATCGTAACTGACGATGTCATTGGGTCAACATTTGAACAAGTAGGGGTGGTCTGCCGAAGACCGCGATGTTCAACAATTTACGATGGAAGGTGTGCTCCTAAATACTTGTACGTGCACCAACATTGTGCTCTTTCGGCAGAGATGCCACAGGCCACCATCTGTCCCACTTTACCAAGCAAAGAAGCCCCCGTAACCGATGTTCTATGAAGAGCCGTGGACGTCCAACCGCTTATGGCCTAGTGATAGTTTCACTGTCCTTTTACCTCTTTCCATAGACACTCTTGACAGTAGCACGTGATCATTCGACCAGCTTCGCCGTTTTCGAGATGCTCTTTCAGAGTCTCTGTGTAATAATAATCTGTCCTTTGTCAGAGTCGCTTATCTCAATAGATTTCCCCATTTGCAACGTATATTTTCGCTGGGGTAATTCACTGTCCGTCTCAGCTCCGCTTACATACTTCCATTACGGCGTGACCTACCCACACCGCCACCAAACTGCATTCGAGATCGCAGAGGGCAGTATTTATAATGTTTTGGCTTATCGGTTTGTAATGTATTAATATTTTGCTAGGATATTTGTGCTGTACATTATTGTAAAAACTGATAATATTATAAAGCACGAAAAGAATAAGGAAGCACTCAAAATTGGTACATGGAGGTAGGGAAAAAGTGGGTGTAACTTTGATTTATGATGATAGGTAGGTTTAATAACTTTTTCTATTTGTCGTAAAAGTAAAGTCTAAATTCTGTGGATAATTTTATTCGAGTAGCTTTAATTTATTTTTTACATTATTCGGGAAGGCTTTATGTAAATAAATGTATTGAAATTATTGTCGTGACAACTTTAAATTGTAATATTCAGATGGGAAATTAATATGGGCTAGAAAATTATTTGTGTAGATGAGGGTATGTTAAAACCTGGGTAGAGAAGCCTATCTCCTAATGAAAGGAAGTCTATGTGAGGAGGAACCTACACAGGTTTCTTTTATTTGAAGTGTGGTGTTACAAATTTAAGATTGTTGTTGAAATTTAGTTGTTTGTTGTATCTGATGGATTCATATGACATGAAATCCATGTTTTCTAGTGGTAGTGTGGAAGGAATGTTGGAAGAATTTACACAGTAACTCACAAGTATTTTGCCAATGTATTAGGTCAGTACGGACTGCTCTTTATCTTGTGAATGTAGCGATACCACTGAGTAGAGTGTTCAGAGCCTGATCTAGGGGGATTTATTACAGAATATCATTAATGAGAACAATACAATAGTCGTAATTCGACAGTTTTCATTCTTATGTCCTGCCGATGGCCGCGAATCAACACTAGCGTCAGGGAGATAGACAGTAGCTTCTGCAGCATGAACAGTATTCAAAATCGACGCCAGAATATCACTGCTGTGCAGTGTAAACGCGAGAAAGTGCAGAGAGATGACATACTAAAATTTTAAATAATACAGCACACAAAATGGTTCAAATGGCTCTGAGCACTATGAGACTTAACATCTGAGGTCATCAGTCCCCCAGAACTTAGAATTACTTAAACCTAACTAACCTAAGGACATCACAGACACCCATGCCCGAGGCAGGATTCGAACTTGCGACCGTAGTGGTCGCGCGGTTCCAGACTGTAGCGCCTAGAAGTGCTCGGCCACCCCGGCCAGCAAATAGGGGAGAGAGTCATGGACATGACACGGGATTTGGGGTGAACACAATTAAGACAAACGCCTTTCTCGGTGCAGCGGGATCTTTTCGCGAAATTTCAATCACCAATTTTCTCCTCCGAATGCGAAAATATTTTATTGCTGCCGACCTTCTTAGGAGAAAATGATCATCATAATAGAATAAGGAAAATCAGAGTTCACACGGAAGGATATAGGTTTTTCCCGCGCGTTGTTCGAAACCGGAATAATAGACAATTATTTTGAAGGTAGTTCGCCGGCAGGAGTGGCCGAGCGGTTCTAGGCGCTACAGTCTGGAGTCGCGCGACCGCTACGGTCGCAGGTTCGAATCCTGCCTCGGGCATGGATGTGTGTGATGTCCTTAGGTTAGTTAGGTTTAAGTAGTTCTAAGTTCTAGGGGACTGATGACCTCAGCAGTTAAGCCCCGTAGTGCACAGAGTCATTTTTTTTAAGGTAGTTCGAGGAACCCTCTGCCAGGCAATTAAGTGTGATTTGCAGATTAGCTATGTAGATCCAGAGGCAGATGTAGAAGTAATAATACAGTCATTCATCACAATGCAAATCCTGTCATACCAGCATGCTCGGGACACTGACATACACCCATGGAGACGTTAGGAGATCGGTATCACAACAGGCATAGAAGTTAGGTAATGACAGTAATCATTAAAAATTAATAACTGCTAAAGGTTTCAAGAGATCACAATAAACAAGATATTGGATGATTTGGATTCTAGTTATCATTCGCGAAAGCTTCAAATTTATGAATTTTTTATTTACTGAGTTATGAAGTTTTTATATCTTTTACTATTATACGTGTCAGATCATCGTATTCACCACAGTTACACAGCAAATGAACACAGTACGGTAGCTCTCGTATCTCATCATACCTTACATTTTTACTTTTGTCTGTATTATTAATTCTTTTCTGATTTATTTAAATAAAAGTTGGTTTGGCCACGCTTGTAACATAAAAGCGGTACATTATCCATTAGATGTCATACCATCATTATATTGAGCGTGAAAAGACACATCATTTAAGCATGCCAAGTTATCGCTACATATATTTTAACTCTAGTTTTTGTTATTTGTCTTTAGCAGATATCTGCTAGATCCATTAGTAATTATTTATGTCTAAACTTTCAAGGATAGACTGTTGTGTACCTGTAGAACCAGTAGAAAATTATCTCTTATTTAAATTAAACATATCATTTTCTTCTTTTCATGCTTCAAATGTTTTCTATACTTAAGTAAATGTCGCTTATTTTTGGTAGGGGAAAGCTAGTTCTGTTGGTGTGGGCGGAGGGGCACTCAGGCATTGTGGATCAGGGAGCCGCTCTTGGCAGGAAGAAGGGATTAGTGGTGAAGGATAGTTGGGAGACGATTTGGAAGTCAAACTTGGTTCATGGCTGTCTTCGGGTAACACACTGTGGGCCTGATAGTGCAGTATAGGTTTGTTTCTGTGTGACAAGTGGCCGCGTCAATCCTATAAGATTCGTTCCTACTTTTAAAACTTTGTGAGTCATGTGGGACTAAGACTATGAGAGCTGGCTGGAACTTTAATATTTTCTGGACATTAGATAATGTGCAAGATTTAACTTTAACTTATTTTGGTCGCACTTTTGGAGTTCATAATGGATAACCTTCTCGGGAATTTGTTAATATGTCGATTTCAGTGAGTGGACTTGTTATGATTTGGAGAACAAGTTGCGTTTAGTTAACAAAATGGAATTCTGATTTTCACGTACGTGTGATGTTTAGATAGCTTTTGTGGGTTCTGTTATCATTCGAATTACGCATTTGAGAATTACTATGATGTTATTCCATGTCTGAATGATTTATTGTTGGACCACCATTCTTAGCAATTTATTATTGTTATACAACTTTATTGCAACTTGTTTGACTTAATAATTCGCATTACATCCAAAGCTTAGATAAATAGACTGTAGGATCATATGTATCACAATTTTGCAGCGCGATTAGCTGCTGGGCGTGAAAGCAGACGTGTACAGCTCGCCGCTAAGACGTGTCTAAACTGAGCCGTGCATTGTATCGCTTGTGTAGGTACGTCGACTGCCAGTCCGCATTCAGTTGTTCTTCCAAGTCCTTTGCAGTCTCTGACAAAATTACAATGTCACTGGAAAACCTCAAAATTTTTATTGAACTTCTATTACTTTAATAATTTCTCCTTTGTTTCCATTTGCTTGCTTATTGTGAGTATCGATTGAGATTGGAGATACGCTACAATCCTGTGTCACTCCTTCTTCAGTCTCTGTTTTTCTTTCACGGTCTTCGACGCTTGTAACTGCTGTCTCGTTTCTGTACAGCTTGTATACAGGGTGTAACTGGATTCCCTTTACAGACTCTCAGGACAGGTTCCTTACACCAGAACAATATAAAAATTTAGAGTAAATATGGGCCCTAGAAATGCATACCTCAAGGACTATGAGCACTTATTCGTCTTCGATACTATGAAACACATCTCTGCTACTGCAAGCTCTTCCCTTTCCATATACTGGGAAACGGTAATATGGAACAAAACAAGAAAAAAAAATTCCAACTAACATTAAGAGCTATGAGCACGTGCTCATCTTTGCTATATGAAACACATCTATTCTACTGAACAGGTGCCCAGAGCTCTAAAGGTATGCCTTTTAGAGCCCATGTTTACTAGACTTTTTATCTTGTTTTGTAGGGAACCTTTTCTCAAAGTCTGTGAAGGAATTTAGTTAGACCCTGTATAACCTTTTGCTCCCTATATTTTACGTCTTCTGCCTTTACAGTTTCAATCTGTGTGCTGCAGACAACTTTACCAAAAAAGCTTTCTCTAAATCTACGAATACCACAAACATAGGTTTTCCATTCCTTAATCTGTATTATACGACATACGCTCTCCTCCACTTCTCCGTAACTGAAAATGATCTTTCCCAAAATCGGTTCATATCAGTTTTTCCATTCTTCTGTAAATAACATGTAACAGTATTTTTCAACTACTACTTATTAAAATGATTGTTGGGTAGTATTCACACTTGCGAGCACCTGTCTCCTTTGGAACTGGAAATATTACACTACAGACGACAATAATAAATCTAGTATACTCCATGTAGTGGTTATATTGATTACTGTACTTGGATTTGAGACCGTCCTGCTAGCCGTGCGGTCTAACGTGCTGCTTCCCGAGCGGGAAGGCGTGCCGGTCCCCAGCACGAATCCGCCCGGCGGATTAGTGTCGAGGTCCCGTGTGCCAGCCACCCTGTGGATGGTTTTTAAGGCGGTTTCCATCCACTTCGGTGAATGCGGGCTGGTTTCCCTTATTCCGTCTCAGTTAGACTGTGTCGGCGATTGCTGCACAAACATCCTTTCCACGTACGCGTGCACCGTAATTGTTCTACCACACAAACATTTGGGGTTACACTCGTCTGGTATGAGACGTTCCCGGGGAAGCCACCGGGGGCCGAACCAGACAGTAACCCTGGGTTCGGCGTGAGGCGGCGGTGGGGAAGGTGGACTGCTGTGGCCTGTTGTGGGATTGTGTACCACTGAGGACCACGGCAGGAGAAAGCCTCTCCGTCGTTTCTAGGTCCCCGGTTTAATACATACATACACACTTGGATTTTCAAAGCCAGTCAGAGAAAGGTCAGAATGGAAGCTTGACATTAACTGATATTAACCAGGGTGCACACACACACACACACACACACACACACACACACACACACACACAGACACACAGACACACACACACGCACACACACATACACACCATCACAAGTGTTCATTTTCAGTGTAATACCTTTACTAGGAAACAACAGGTTATATTGAGGATGGAAAATGCGGAAAACAAGTGAAAACAGCTGGAAAGGCAACTTAGATTTTGATCCATTGATGGCATATACCAACTGTGGTGTAGCAGATGTCCTTATAATGGTTTCAGCGTCGTCTGTCAACAGATATCGTAGCAGGGTATCAGCATAGCTACCAGAGAGCCATATGTGTCTATCCTTTAATAGATAATGCTAACTGCTAGAAGGCTCAGTGTGGTGCAAACGTGGGAGGCAAGCAGACAGTCATGCCACGGAGAAGCACTCGTGCTTCCTACAGCCAACTGAGCAAGTCTGAAAGCGGTCAGATTCCGAGGGATTGCACTTTCGGAGAAATGCCAAACGAGTTGGACGTGGTGAGGCAGTTGTGCAACGATGCTGGTATTACGGGTCACGTGAAGATTCTCACATCTGTAGATGAGGTTCTGGATGTCCACGCAATACAGACGCAAGCCAAGGTCGTCGTATTGTAAGGGCAGCAGTGACAAATGTTACAGCTACCACAGCACAGACAAAAGGGCTTTTAAACCCAGATGTGTCAACACTGACTGTTGTGAACCGTTTATTAGGAGTGGGACTATGGTCACGCACACTTCTAGCCCGCCTTCCACTTACGCGACAGCATCTACGTGGACGGCTCGACTGGTGCCGTCAGAGGATCACTTGGAAGATGGGAATAACGCACTGAGGTCTTCAGCGATGAAAGTAAATCGTGCGTGCAAGCAAGTGTTGGTGGTTTGCGCGTATGACGTAGACATTGTGAACGCCGTCTCGTGCAGTGCATTCGACCAAAACATTGGCCACACCCCAGGACTTATGGTATGGCATGCGGTAAGCTATAACTCCTTCACGTTGGGTGTTTCTGGAGGGAGCGCTCACCAACGTCCGATAGGTGTGGAATGTTGTTGGACTCGTTCTTTTGCCATTCTTGCAACAGGAGGGTGATGTGTTGTTCCAAGAGGACAGTTCTTGCCCACACACTGCCCCTGAAACTCAACGTGCTCTGCAAGACGGGCAGCAACTTCTCTGGCCATCGCGATCTCCGGACTTGTCTCCCGTCGAGTACGATGAAGGGATGAGATGTGACTTGTGTGACTCGTCATCCAACAACTCGTAGAGAACTACGTGAACAGTTCGAGCAGGCATGACATAACGTTTCCCAGGACAGTATTCGCCACCTGTACGATCGACTGGACGCCAGAGTCAGCGTCTCGCCTGCCGCCTTTGCAGGCTACGCCAGGTCGATATCTGGTACCTCAGACCCGATTGCGATATTGATATGTAAATGTAATCATTTCATGTACTCCGTATGCATTGCTGCAACTATAAATCTTGAGTGAACTGGAAACATCTAAAAGGGTGTACTATTTTTTGTCCGACAGTTTGTTTTTAATGTTGGCCAATGTGTCTTCTATTCAGCACGTAAAAGTAAGGAAATTGCCAACATCACCGAGAACGAAGTGGTCATAGCTGAAACTATGAGCAATAGAGAAGCAGGAGCTGTTAACATCGGCGAGTCAAGAAAACAACGGAGGAAATTTTTTTGTGGGAATGGAACAGGATGGGTAACAGCTATTTTTTCAGGTGAATGCAAGTACGTCAACATCTGCCGTACAGTATTCTCGTATGTGTATAATGATATCGATAACGAGGAACACAAAGCCACTGTGAGTGTGGTAACAGCAAAACACAAGAGATTTCATTTCTTTCCGCTATGAATTGCGCACGAAACAGTAGAAAATTGTTTCACAGAGAGAGCCTGCGGGTTTTGCGGAACCTAATTATGCGAGCTCAATTAGCTACTAAACCGCAAAGCGGCGTGAAGCGCAGCGCGGGGGAGCCGGGGGTTAGGCTGCGCTCAACTGCTGCTCCCGGGGCATCGGAAGGGGGGGGGGGGGGGGGGAGGGAGGGGGGGGGGGCCACTATGGCACGGTCTGTGCCCTGGTCTGGTCTCTGTGCCGCGTCACTAGCAGCGTGTAGCGCGGAACTCAAAGCGCTATCTATGCCTTATCGTCGGAACCCACCGACGCCACCGTGGCCGCCCACCTAATTGTCTCGTTACTTTGTTTCGCTCGCAGTAACTATGTTGTTACCACCTAAAATCATGGCTACTTTTTGAGCAAATACCTAAGTGGTATGACTTGGTCTTAGAGAGAACAGAAAAGTAGTCAGCGTACAGCAATAATGATAGAGGGCCATCAACAGACACTGGAGCCATTTCGTGCGCGCCTCGAGGACATTTAATACGGAAATTTGGAAATTTGTGGTAAGGTCTTGTGGGACCAAACTGCTGAGGTCATCGGTCCCTAAGCTTAGGCAGTACTTAATCTAACTTGAACTACCTTACACTAAGGACAACACACACACACCCATGCCCGAGGGAGGACTCGAACCTCCTACGGGGGCAGCCGCGCGGATCTTGACAAGAAGCCTCCGATCGCGCGGCTATCCCGTGCGGTCATTTATTACGGTCTCTAATGTTAAAGTAATATACAAAGTTTTTTTAAAAGTGCGTAAAGCCTTATAACAAAATAAGAAACAAAACCAATATTACAACAACTTTATCTTTACATGAAAGCTTGGACAATATACAGATGGCGGTAGTATCGCGTACACGAGGTATAAAAGGGCAATGCAGTGGCGAAGCTGACATTTGTACTTAGGTGATTCATGGGCAAATGTTTCCAATGTGATTCTGTTCGCACGATGAAATTTGACAGATTTTAAAAGCGGAATGTTAGTTGGAGCCAAAGGTATAGTACATTCCATTTCGGAAATCGTTACGGCATTCGGTATTCCGCGAGCCAGAGTGTCGAGAGCGTCCCGAGAATACCAAATTTCAGGCATTACCTCCCACCAAGGTCTTCACTTAACGAAGAAGAGCAGCGGCGTTTGCGTAGAGTCGTCAGCGCTAACAGACAAGAGCCCTGCATGAAATAACAGTAGAAATCAATGTGGGACGCACGACGAACGTATCCGTTATTACAGCGCGGAGAAATTTGGTGTTAATGGTTTACGGCAGCAGACGACCGACGAGAGAGCCATTGCTGACAGTACGACATCGACTGCAATGCCTCTGCTGGGCTCGTGGTCTCTAGATGACTGGAAAACCACGGCCTGGTCAATAAGTCTTGATTTCAGTTGGCAAGAGCTGATGGTAGGATTCGAGTGTGGCGCAGACCCACGTCGCCATGGATCTGGGTTGTAGCAAGGCACTGTGCAAGACGGTGGCTCCATAATGGTGTGGGCTGTGTTTACATGGAACGGCGTGGCTCCTTTGGTCCAACTGGAACGATTATTGAATGTAAATAGTTATGATGGGCTACCATTTGCACCCATTCATGAACTCCACGGCACTAAATAACGATGGAATTTTTATGGGCGTCAGTGCGCCACGTCACCAGGCCACAACTGTTGGCGATTGGTTTGAAGAATATTCCGGACAGTTCGAGCGAATGGTTTGGCCACCCAAATCACTAGACATAATTGCCATCGAACATTCATAGGACATAACCGAGAGGTCATTTCGTGCACACCATCCTTTCGCAATTATGGACGGCTGTAGAGGCAGTATGGCTCAATATTTCCGCAGGGGACAGCGAAAGACTTGTTGAGTCCATGCCACGCCGAATTCCTGCACAGTGCCGGGCAAAAGGAGGTCCGACATGATATTAAGAGGTACGTCATGATTCCAGAATGAGATTTCCATTCTGCAGTGGAGTGTGCGCTGTTATGAAACTTCCTGCCACATTAACACTGTGCGCAGGACCGAGACACCAACTCGGGACCTTTTCCTTTCGCGGGCAAATGCTCTACCAATTCACCTACCTAAGTAAGACTCACGGCACGTTCTCACAGCTTTAATTCTGCCATTACCACGTCTCTTCTGCGAAACCTGCAGAACTAGCACTCCTGGAAGAAAGCATATTGCGGAGACATGGCTTAGCCACAGCCTGGGGGATGTTTCCAGAATGAGACTTCCATTCTGCAGCTTAGATTGCGCTGATATGAAACTTCCTGGCAGATTAAAATTGCCACGAAAGGCAAAAGTCCCGAGTTCGAGTCTCGTTCCGGAACACAGTTTTAATCTATCAGGAAGTTTCAGATATGTCACGATTTTTGTCATCTCAGTGTAATTACACACCGGAAGCAGCTACTAGGGTAGCAGAGTACGTGTGGCGTGCACACGGGGGTTTTTTAGGTTAGAGGGACCCCCCCTTGGGCGAAACGATAAAATACCTGACGGCTTACCAGAGAGGACATTATCATCGTTGATAAAGAACGTCCGTCCTCAGAGACCAAAAACAGGAAAAGTTAACGTAATATTGGTAAACTGCAGGAGTATCCAGGGCAAGGTTCCTGAATTAGTATCTCTTATTGAAGGAAATAGTGCGCATATAGTATTAGGAACGGAAAGTTGGTTAAAACCGGAAGTGAACAGTAACGAAATCCTAGACACAGAATGGAATATATACCGCAAGGATAGGATAAACGCCAATGGTGGAGGAGTATTTATAGCAGTAAAGAATTCAATAATATCCAGTGAAGTTATTAGCGAATGCGAATGTGAAATAATCTGGGTTAAGTTAAGTATCAAAGGTGGGTCAGATATGATAGTCGGATGCTTCTATAGACCACCTGCATCAGCAACCGTAGTAGTTGAGCGCCTCAGAGAGAACCTGCAGAACGTCGTGAAGAAGTTTCGTGATCATACTATTGTAATAGGGGGAGACTTCAATCTACCAGGTATAGAATGGGATAGTCACACAATCAGAACTGGAGCCAGGGACAGAGACTCTTGTGACATTATCCTGACTGCCTTGTCCGAGAATTACTTCGAGCAGATAGTTAGAGAACCAACTCGTGAAGCTAACGTTTTAGACCTCATAGC
Source organism: Schistocerca serialis cubense (assembly GCF_023864345.2). Lineage (NCBI taxonomy): Eukaryota > Metazoa > Arthropoda > Insecta > Orthoptera > Acrididae > Schistocerca > Schistocerca serialis. The sequence continues at coordinate 780,127,205 of NC_064639.1, read as the reverse complement.
AACAAATAGACCGGAACTTTTCGACTCCGTGAATGTAGAAGAGGGTATCAGTGATCATAAGTCAGTGGTTGCATCAATGACTACAAGTGTAATAAGAAATGCCAAGAAAGGAAGGAAAATATATTTGCTTAACAAGAGTGATAGGGCACAAATCGCAGAATATCTAAGTGACCACCATCAAATGTTCATTTCTGAGGAAGAGGATGTGGAACAAAAATGGAAAAAATTCAGGAACATCGTCCAGTACGCCTTAGATAAGTTCGTACCGACTAAGGTCCAAAGCGAGGGGAAAGATCCACCGTGGTATAACAATCATGTACGAAAGGTACTACGGAAACAAAGAAAGCTTCATCATAGGTTTAAGAGTAGTCGAATCATAGCTGATAAGGAAAAGCTGAACGAAGCGAAAAAGAGCGTAAAGAGAGCAATGAGAGAAGCATTCAACGAATTCGAACATAAAACATTGGCAAACAATCTAAACAAGAACCCTAAAAAGTTTTGGTCATATGTAAAATCGGTAAGCGGATCTAAATCCCCTATTCAGTCACTCGTTGACCACGATGGCACCGAAACAGAGGACGACCGAAGAAAGGCAGAAATACTGAATTCAGTGTTCCGAAACTGTTTCACTGCGGAAAATCGTAACACGGTCCCTCACTTCAGCCGTCGCACGGACGCCAAAATGGAAAATATTGAAATAAACGATATCGGAATTGAAAAACAACTGCTATCACTTAGTAGCGGAAAAGCATCCGGACCAGACGAGATACCCTTAAGATTCTACAGTGATTATGCTAAAGAACTTGCCCCCTTTCTATCAGCAATTTATCGTAGATCGCTGGAAGGACGTAAAGTACCTAGCGACTGGAAGAAAGCGCAGGTCGTTCCCATTTTCAAGAAGGGTCATAAATCAGATGCGAATAATTATAGGCCTATTTCGCTTACGTCAATCTGTTGTAGAATAATGGAACATGTTTTGTGTTCTCGTATTATGACGTTCTTAGATAATACAAATCTCCTTCATCATAACCAACATGGATTCCGCAAACAGAGATCATGTGAAACTCAGCTCGCCCTATTTGCCCAAGAAATTCACAGTGCCGTAGACACTGGCGAGCAGATTGATGCCGTATTCCTGGACTTCAGGAAGGCATTTGATACGGTTCCGCACTTACGTTTAGTGAAAAAAATACGAGCTTACGGAATATCGGACCAGGTTTGTGATTGGATTCAGGATTTCCTAGAAGAAAGAACACAACATGTCATTCTTAACGGTTCAAAATCTGCAGATGTAGAGGTAATTTCGGGAGTACCGCAGGGAAGCGTGATAGGACCTTTATTGTTTACAATATACATAAATGACTTAGTTGACAACATCGGTAGCTCCGTGAGGCTATTTGCAGATGACACGGTTGTCTACAAGAAAGTAGCAACATCAGAAGACTCGTACGTACTCCAGGAGGACCTGCAGAGGATTAATGCATGGTGCGACAGCTGGCAGCTTTCTCTAAACGTAGATAAATGTAATATAATGCGCATACATAGGGGCAGAAATCCATTCCAGTACGATTATGCCATAGGTGGTAAATCATTGGAAGCGGTAACGACCGTAAAATACTTAGGAGTTACTATCCGGAGCGATCTGAAGTGGAATGATCACATAAAACAAATAGTGGGAAAAGCAGGCGCCAGGTTGAGATTCATAGGAAGAATTCTAAGAAAATGTGACTCATCGACGAAAGAAGTAGCTTACAAAACGCTTGTTCGTCCGATTCTTGAGTATTGCTCATCAGTATGGGACCCTTACCAGGTTGGATTAATAGAAGAGATAGACATGATCCAGCGAAAAGCAGCGCGATTCGTCATGGGGACATTTAGTCAGCGCGAGAGCGTTACGGAGATGCTGAACAAGCTCCAGTGGCGGACACTTCAAGAAAGGCGTTACGCAATACGGAGAGGTTTATTATCGAAATTACGAGAGAGCACATTCCGGGAAGAGATGGGCAACATATTACTACCGCCCACATATATCTCGCGTAATGATCACAACGAAAAGATCCGAGAAATTAGAGCAAATACGGAGACTTACAAGCAGTCGTTCTTCCCACGCACAATTCGTGAATGGAACAGGGAAGGGGGGATCAGATAGTGGTACAATAAGTACCCTCCGCCACACACCGTAAGGTGGCTCGCGGAGTATAGATGTAGATGTAGATGTAATTTACTACTCAATATAATTTCCACTAATTGTATCTGCTGCCTGATTTTATAAAAAAGTGGTCCTGTGGTTTTGACATTCGGCAAAGTGCATCTTTAAGTACAAGAACGAGTGATCTGTATTACTAAAGGGGCCTTCACACGCTAAGTACACTACTCACCATTAATATTGCTACACCACATGACGTGCTACAGACGCGACATTTAACCGACAGGAAGAAGATGCTGTGACATGCAAATGATTAGCTTTTCAGAGCATTCACACAGGTTGGCGCCGGTGGCGACACCTACAACGTGCTGACATGAGGAAATTTCCCAACCGATTTCTCATACACAAACAGCAGTTGACCGGCGTTGCCTGCTGAAACATTGTTGTGATGCCTCGTGTAAGGACTAGAAGTGCGTGCCATCACGTTTCCGACTTTGATAAAGGTCGGACTGTAGCCTATCGATTGCGATTTATCGTATCGCGACATTGCTGCTCGCCTTGGTCGAGATCCAATGACTGTTAGCAGAATATGGAATCAGTGGGTTCAGGAGGGCAATACTTAACGTCGTGCTGGAGCCCAACTGCCTCGTATCACTAGCAGTCGAGATGACAGGCATCTTATCCGTATGGCTGTAACGGATCGCGCAGCCACGTCTCGATCCCTGAACCAACTGATGGGGACGTTTGCAAGACAACAACCATCTGCACGAACAGTTCGACGACGTTTGCAGCAGCATGGACTATCAGCTGGGAGACCATGGCTGCGGCTACCCTTGACGCTCACCGAGCGAGGTGGCGCAGTGGTTAGACACTGGACTCGCATTCGGGAAGACGACGGTTCAATCCCGCGTCCGGCCATCCTGATTTAGGTTTTCCGTGATTTCCCTAAATCGCTCCAGGCAAATGCCGGGATGGTTCCTTTCAAAGGGCTCGGCCGACTTCCTTCCCCGTCCTTCCCTCATCCGATGAGACCGATGACCTCACTGTCTGGTCTCCTTCCCCAAACCAACCAACCAACCAACCTTGACGCTGCATCATAGACAGGAGCGCCTGCGATGGTGTACTCAACGACGAACTTGGATGCACGAATAGCAAACATGAATCCAGGTTCTATTTACAGCCTCATGACAGTGCATCCGTGTTTGGCGACATCGCGGCGAACGCACATTGGAAGCATCTATTCGTAATGGCCATACTGGTGTATCACCCGGCTGGATGGTATGGGGTGCCATTGGTTACACGTCTCGGTCACCTCTTGTTCGCATTGACGGCACTTCGAACAGTGGACGTTACATTTCAGATGTGTTACGACCCGTGGGTGTACCCTTCATTCGATCCCTGCGAAACCCTACATTTGAGCAGGATAATGCACGACCACATGTTGCTCGTCCTGTACGGGCCTTTCTGGATACAGAAAATATTCGACAGCTGCCCTGGCCAGCACATTCTCCAGATCTTTCACCAATTGAAAACGTCTGGTCAATGGTGGCCGAGCAACTGGCTCGTCACAATACGCCAGTCACTACTCTTGATGAACTGTGGTATCGTGTTGAAGCTGCATGGGCAGCTGTATCTGTACCCGCCCAGGCGTATCAAGGCCATTATTACGGCCAGAGGTGGTTGTTCGGGGTGCTGATTTCTCAGGATCTATACACCCAAAGTGCGTGAAAACGTAATCACTTGTCAGTTCTAGTATAATATATTTGTCCAATAAATACCCGTTTATCATCTGCATTTCTTGTTGGTGTAGCAATTTTAATGGCCAGTAGTGTATGTAATGCGCAGCACTGAGTACTGAACAACAATACTGACCGTGTGAGAGTGGTATTTGCTTGCGCGATATATTTAAGGACGCTGCAGGGCTTTAGAAATATTGACAATATTGTGCAATACACAGCTGTTCGTGTCGAGATTTCGTGATTTGCAGACATGCAAACATACAGCGACATCTTACGAATATGAATACATCAGGAAAGACAGATGACTGAAATTATGTGTTGAAGTGCAGTGAGGGGAATAGTTTATTTACGTATTCAACACTTACTGAGTAACTAGCTGTAGATACAATCTATAAAAAGTGTGTAAGTGCAGGGAAATAACGCTACACGAGCCTATTTGTTCTTTTCAGAAGCTTGAATTATTTGTTGCAGAACTATGTAACACCACTACCTTTCGATCCACTACAATAATGTATCTCAACGATTATCATACTTGTGGGGCGCACCCCCTGGGGCATAGCAACACTAAATGAATTCAATAGTTTATTAATTTACTGAAAGAAAAGAAAAGCAAAATACATTGTGAGATACTAAAAAAATTGAAGTCCATACTCACACTGAGATAATGAACTTACTAATAGTATTGTATCATACTGCACAATGCATTTACGCATTACATTTTCAGTACTAAATGAAAAACAAGTTTAGTAATTATTAATAATTCTAGGCCTGATTTGCAGAGCAAACAATTTTTTTTTCGGGTGGTTTAATATTAGAAAGAGACACTGAGTTCTGTTTTATGCTTAGCTGAGAGCATACATTAGTTTGTTTGCGAGAGGGGGGGAGGGGGTGAGCTAGACCTGGGGATATAGAGTATTTTTAATATTTTGGGAGACGAATGGCGACTTATAAGTGGTGTAAGGGTCTACAGGTTTACACGTAGCTGTACAGTGCGTAACACACGCTCGCCAGCCGACCTAAATTGGAATGCTGACAATTTGCTTAATTTGCTTGGTCAGTAGACGTGTAGCTCACCACAGAGCCTTTCGATACGACCGTAATTAGTGTTAGGATGTGACACACAGTAATGATGGGTGCGCGTAGCGTGCCTGTTTTATAATCAGCCTTTTGTTAATAAACTGTTTAAACTTACTTCTCGGTGTTCGCGTATTTCCGTACCTCAAGAACCCACTGTTTACAAATGCTGACAAATATGTCGTGTAATTATCGTCTGGGACAACAACACAAGCAACCTCCTTATAGAAGTGGTGTCAGCATGGGGATAATTATGGAAAATCTACAGTCCTGAAGAGGTGCAGCATAACGTGAACTTCGAGCAGCAGCAGTATGAACATCTTCCGACTATGCAGGGACATCCAACGCTGGAATTCAAGTTGGTCTACTCCAGTTTTACTAGAATACGAAAGGAAGTGATGGATTTTTATATTATACTTGAGTGACTCATTGGCGTTAAATCAGACGAAATGCCGCAATCCAGTCAGAGTAACGTTGTCGTTCTACAAACTGTTATTAATCAACTGCAAGAAGAGATTCGGCAGTTAAAAGCAGAAAGAAGCGAGTGAAACATTCCGGAAGACCTGTCAAATGATAGCTCATGCAGTACAACTACAATAAAGAATTTTTCATTATTGTCATCAGTACCAGTGTTTGGCGGGAAACCCGAAGATGATGTGAAAGTGTTTTTTCGTAAACTTGAAGGTGCCGCCCTGTTGGGATCATGGACAGATTCGGATAAGCTAGTGGTTGTCAAATTAAGAATTCAGGGAGCAGCATAAGAATTCGTTAGCGCGGAGCCTACTTGCATGAAAACAGAAGATTACAATGAGTTTAGAACGGTTGTTGTTCAGAGATTTAAACGTAAAAACGCAATCATATTTTACAGAGAGCAGCTTTACAGTTTGCGAATGGGACGAGACAAATTTATCGAGCAGCTTGCCCACAAAATTGGAGACATCAACGCTCAAACGTACGAGTGAGTAGAAGATGAAAATTAAAATCGCATTCAATTGTTCGAAGCCGGAGAGTCTTGGACACATTTATTCATGGGTTGTACGAAGAGGAAGTAAGCAAAGCTGTTAGACTGGCACGATGTAAAATGTTTCAGGAAGCAGTAGAATCAGCTGTTGGTTTCGCTGAAGCACTAAGACGATCGAATGAGATGCAGAAACAAGAACGCAGTTTCCAACACAACAGTACAGTGCTACAGATGCAATAATCTGGGTCACAAACGTAAGGATTGTAAAGAGAATCGAATCTGTTATCATTGCGGGATGCAGGTTCATGTTTCGATAGACTGTCGCAAGAAGAAGAAATTCAATGCAAACAACAGACAATCTGCCAGATCTTTAAGCGAGTACGGGGACTTACGGGCTACCACTCCGTCCGCCCCCTGCCAGAGACAGTGATTCCTGTTAGTTCCAGCGAAAGTCATATTGAAAATGACTTCATGACGGGTACTGTATATCGTGGGAGAAACATCAAACTACTTACTGACACAGGAGCACAGGCCTCATTAATGTGGTGTTGCATAGACAAACGGGATAAATTGAAACCGCCGCTATTAAAAGTGCGAGGGTTAAACGGAGGAAAACTACGTAACTATGGAGAAGTTGACATAGAATTAATTCTTAGCCAAGGTCGAGATGAAGGTGAAAATAAAGATAAATACACAGCAGGGTGCAGGTAGTTTCAAGTAACGAAACTCGTGACGACAGTGTACTTAGATTTGATTTCTTGTCCGCTAACGAGGCAGAGATATTTGTCGTAGAAAGAAAGATCAGACTAGGCCGTAGCAAACTACAACCTAGGAAACCGTTCTCCAGATCGTAGTCAAAGGAGCAGCAATACTGACATCGTAGGAATGGACCGCCCAAACAATGCATCAGTTCAAACCGTCCGAGTCGATATTCAAACTGATCAGCCTCAGCAAATTCCCAAGGGATTAGTAAAGACAATCTAAGTTGAAGTTAAGTCACCCCGATGCAAGGAAGCAACTTTGTTATTAAACGAGCGATCAGAGAAAAGTGACTTACTGGATACAATGCATTGTTATGTTGCTAGAAGTGTAGGTGTCGCTACAATGGGGAGACAGTCACAAAAGTCCCGGTTACAATAACGAATATGAGCAATGAGGATGTTGTTTTGCCACAAGGAACAAAGGTCTTGAAGCGTCGAGCGGAAGTGAAAGTGACGTAATACAGATTCTAGATGAGGTAACAAATGCTGCAGTTATAAACACAGTTTTTTGTAACAGTGCCACAAAATTGCAACAAGGAGACGAAGTTAATAATGAACTGAAGCGCAAGATTTGGAAGAAGATAGAACATTTGACAGCTGATGAACAAAAGATTTTAGCGCCTGTTTTGTTAGAGTATGCAGATTTATTCTGAGAACGTGCAAATTTACCTGTCACTCATTTAGTTCTGCATCATATTCATAAAAGGAATGCAGCCCCAATCACACAGAAACCTTACCAAACACCACTCAGTCAAAGAGAGTTGGTATAAGACATGGTTAAAGAGCAATTAGAAGCCAGAATTATAAAACCAAGAGATCCTTCAGACCCACCGTGGTGTTCGCCTTTTGTAATTGTAAAGAAGAAATCAATTTCTGGAGAAGCACAGTTCCGTTTTTGTGTTGATTACCAATCTTTGAATGCCGTGACCACACCCGACATTTACCCCTTACGTAATTTAGTGGAAACCTTGGATTACTTGGGCAGACGTCGAATTTTTTCAGTATGTGATTTAACAAGTGGTTATCACCACTTAACAGCGCATCCAGATTATCAAGCAAAAACTTCATTTGTAACTGTAACAGGAGTATACAAGTATCTTTGTATGCCATTTGGACTTCGTAATGCTCCAGCTACATTTCAAGGCCTGATGGATTCAGTTTTACGAGGGCTCACCCCAAGACAACCACTTGTACCTTGATTATGTAATAATTTTTGGTGAAAACATGAAGCAGTATACTGAGGGACTACAAGCTGTATTTGAGTGTATAAGATGCGCAAACCTGTATGTCATTTTACACAAAGCAAAGTTAGCAACCTTGGTCATGTTATAACCAGTGAAGGTGATCGACCTGATCCAAAATTAATTGAAGATGTAAAGAATTTTCCTGAACCACAGAATTTGAAAAAACTACAATCATTTGTAGGACTGACAAATTTTCACAGGCGATTTATAGCCGGTTATGAGAATGTAGCATGTCCAATGACACAGCTACTGAAGAAAGGAGCCACATTTAATTGGTCAGCAGAAGGCAAAAAGGCAATGGAAGAACTTAAAACTGCTGCAACCACAGTCCCAGTGTTAGCTTATCCGGATTTCAATAAACCTTTTATTCTTTCAATAGATGCATCCAATTTTGCCGTAGGTGCAATCTTGTCTCAAGAAGTTGATGGTCATGGACATCCAATCTCATTTGCTTCTAGACAATTAAACAAAGCAGAATGTAATTATACTGCTACTGAGAAGGAGCTTTGGGCTTTGGGTTTTGGTGTAACACATAACAGATGTTTCTTAACAGGAAGAGAATTTACAGTTATTACAGATCATGCTGCACTTAAATGGTTATTGAGCTTAAAGAATCCAAGTTCCAGATTAACAAGATGGGCATTAAGACAGAGTGAGTACCAATTTAAGGTTATTCACTGACCTGGCAAAAAACATGTGAATGCTGATGCAATGAGTCGCAAAGTCAATGTTATTGTTACAATAAGTCGAGAAGGAGAGTTAAAGGTAGCTCAAGAAGAAGATCCACAATGCAAATTATGGGAAAGTGATCAACGTTTTGTCGAAATAGATGGATTATTGTACAAAATCACTAGTAAAGGAAACTGCCTAGTTATTCCAGAAAGTATGAAAGAGCAAAATATGAGAGAATAAAATGATTCTTTATTATCAGGACATTGCAGTAAAAAAGCAACAAACATTAAAATAGCTCAAATGTTTTGGTGGCCGAGCTACAAAGCAGATGTGTTAGAGTTTGTTTCACAATGTGATTGCTGTAACAGACGGAGTAATGTAGGAAAAAGTAGAGCACCATTGAAAGAACTGCCATATACACATGAACCATTTGAAAGAGTAGGACTAGATATTGTAGGACCATGGCCTAAGACTGTAGATGGAAACAAATACATATTGACAATTTTAGATCATTTCTCTAGATACCTTCTGATGATACCAATACCTGATCAGAGTGCTGAGACTATAGCTAAAGTTTTAGTAAAAGAATGGATCCTTAAGTTCAGGCCACCATTAAGTATAATTAGTGATCAAGGAACGAATTTTATGAATGAGTTACTTAAACAGACTTGTGAGCTCATGCAAATAACTCAGTTAAGGGCTACACCAGCACATCCTGAAGAAAATGGAAGAATCTAGCGAATCCACAGAACAATTATTAAAATGGTTAGCCATTATGTGGGCAGCAAGCACAACAATTGGGTTGTCTGTTTAGCGTATTTGGTAAGTTGTTACAATGCCAAAATGCACAGCTCAGCTGGCCTAAGTCCGTACGAGATCGTCTATGGATGAAGAATGCATTCACCCCTGGACTTCACACGATCGACTGCCGGAATCAGCAATGAACACGTAAGTGATCTACCATGCAAACTAAAGGAAGCATGGAGGGTAGTGAAACAACGAAATCATCAATCCTTTCTTCAGCAAGCAAGACAACATGACTGCCAAGCAGCAGTGCCACAGTATTGAGTTGGAGAGCTTGTGTATCTGAGCAAACTAAAGGAAGCATGGAGGGTAGTGAAACAACGAAATCATCAATCCTTTCTTCAGCAAGCAAGACAACATGACTGCCAAGCAGCAGTGCCACAGTATTGAGTTGGAGAGCTTGTGTATCTGAGCAAACTAAAGGAAGCATGGAGGGTAGTGAAACAACGAAATCATCAATCCTTTCTTCAGCAAGCAAGACAACATGACTGCCAAGCAGCAGTTCCACAGTATTGAGTTGGAGAGCTTGTGTATCTGAGCAAACTAAAGGAAGCATGGAGGGTAGTGAAACAACGAAATCATCAATCTTTTCTTCAGCAAGCAAGACAACATGACTGCCAAGCAGCAGTGCCACAGTATTGAGTTGGAGAGCTTGTGTATCTGAGCAACGTGGTGTTAAAGAACAGTCAAGTCAAAAAGTTTAAGAAGTTTTGGAAAGGACCATATCCAATCTTGGGGGTGTTGTCACTAGTCACTTTTAAGCTCCAACTGCCATTTCGTTCGATTGTCGATCATGTCAATTGTGTAAAGCCATTTCTGTGTAGATTTCCTGTAGCATTGCAAGAGAACGAGGACCAACCAAGAGGCATATCTGCTGTTCTTAAATGTGTGTAGTGTGCAGTGTGTAGTGTGTGAGAGTGTAATGTGTATGTTTATTTCAGCCATGTGCTTATGTGAATGTGTTGTGAAAATTTATTATTACACGAGCGCACAAGTGAAACTAAACCTTTTATTCCACAGGTTACCACAAGAAACTCATTTATTCTATGTTCATTGTTAAATCTAGCATTTAAACTGATTAACCATGTTCGTTTTTATTCTAATGTTTGTTATGATAGTGTATTCAACCAATGCTGTAGTAATAGTGCCACAGAGAACGGGTGTTTTGTTTGAACTACGATCAGACATGGTAGTTTCAACAAGTAATGCAAAACTTGTACTCAAATACAATCGGAGTGAAATCCAACAACAGTTCAGTTCTGTAAAGAAACAGATTGATGTAATTCGTTCTGTTAAGGGTAATGATACAGTTCTGGAAATGGGAACATCTTGGTATAATAACTGGATCACAGCCAAAATGCAGGTAGAGTCTATATTTGCTAATTATGAACAAGAGATTTACTGTTTTTTTAAGCTTTTGCCACACAAAACTTTAGTTAGGTGTAAACGTGCCTGGTTTGATTTTGGAGGGAGTATCCTTCGTCCTGTATTTTGTACTAGTCGAGAGCTACTGGAAGTTAAAGGCAAAATATTAGCTCTTGAACAACAGTCCAGGACAAATCCAACTGATGTCTCTAATGAAATTATCATATTAAAGAATATGCAAAGAACCAGTACTAACCACACAGTTTTCATTGAACAGATTGCAAAGCAATTTATCTCATATTTCCACATACTTCGTAATGAGACGAATGCAAATTTCCAAGAACTATTCCAAGGATTAAATGCTGTTAGTGCACACTTAAACACTATTTTGTTAAGAATTACTGATAGTTTATCAAATGCTAGACTTGATGTCCTTAACGTAATAAAAGCCTTAGAAAGTAGTTCAAATGATTGTTTGAGCAGTGTACTACTACAACCAGAACAATTTTTACAGATCTTGCTATCAATTGAACGAAAGCTAGGTGCAACATATACTATGATTTACCCTGCTAGCTCTTACAATTTATATGCTTACTGCAAGTTAACCACCACACACTCTTTAATGATTGAAAATGAATTAACTGTTATTGTTTCTATACCCATTGCTAGATAAAAGCATAATTTTGAAATGTATAAGATTTATACTTACCCTGTGAAATGGAGACCGGCGGGTATTCATGTAAAGTATGTACTAAATGATTATCTACTGATCAGCAAGGATCGAAGATATTTTGTGACCTTAAACGAAAATTATTTCCATATGTGTAAAAGTTGTTATAAGTTAATTTGCCCTGAATCGGCAGTATTCTTAGATAGTAGGGTGTACAGCTGTGTGAAAGTATTGTTTATGAATCATCCCCCAAGAGATGATTGCCCTAGAAATTTAATGCATCTTTATCATCCATTTCTTAAACGATGTTCTGAAGGTACAATTTTCTCATTTAACTCCACCCTTGATGTCACATTTAATGTGAAAATTATGATACACCTGAGTTACCCTTTATACACAAATTGAATAATAGTGGATTAATCTTGAATGCTGCACATTGTGATTTATCATGTGATCTATTTGATATGCCTAGTGTATTGCCAACTACATTTCATGCAACTGGATATTTGCCATTAACCAGAATATTATCTGTTTATTACAATGATTCATACATATTAACGTATGGAAAACTTTCCTTATCAAGTTTTTCTGAAGACAGTGATTTAATCAAGGTTATCTATGAAAATATAATTTCTTCCAGTAATTAGTTAAACTTCATTGAAGCAGCAAATAGAATTAAGTCGTTCAATCCATCCAGTAATGTTAATGCATTCTTGATTGTCAGTATTGTGTTTTTATTGCTTTTATTAATTTGTCTTTTGTCAACAGCATTTGTCATGTATGAAATTGTCATCCTGAAAGCACGCTTCTCTGTGCTGAACGTTATTGTGTCTGAAAATGAAATACATGTTGCAATGCCTTCTGATGCCACAAATGGCGAAATGGATTCATAACGCCCAGGAGGTCGTCTTGAGCCACCTATGGTTGCTCTTTCTCTCTGGGGAGAGTGATGTAAGGGACTATGGGTTTGCTGGTAGCCGTGCAGTATGTGTAAACTTTGAATGCTGACAATTTGCTTGGTCAGTAGAAGTGCGTCCGGCCGCAGTGCGCCTCAGGAGAGTAAGCCACTGGCTGTCGTTGGCAGGGCGCCATATACACTCCTGGAAATGGAAAAAAGAACACATTGACACTGGTGTGTCAGACCCACCATACTTGCTCCGGACACTGCGAGAGGACTGTACAAGCAATGATCACACGCACGGCACAGCGGACACACCAGGAACCGCGGTGTTGGCCGTCGAATGGCGCTAGCTGCGCAGCATTTGTGCACCGCCGCCGTCAGTGTCAGCCAGTTTGCCGTGGCATACGGAGCTCCATCGCAGTCTTTAACATTGGTAGCATGCCGCGACAGCGTGGACGTGAACCGTGTGTGCAGTTGACGGACTTTGAGCGAGGGCGTATAGTGGGCATGCGGGAGGCCGGGTGGACGTACCGCCGAATTGCTCAACACGTGGGGCGTGAGGTCTCCACAGTACATCGATGTTGTCGCCAGTGGTCGGCGGAAGGTGCACGTGCCCGTCGACCTGGGACCGGACCGCAGCGACGCACGGATGCACGCCAAGACCGTAGGATCCTACGCAGTGCCGTAGGGGACCGCACCGCCACTTCCCAGCAAATTAGGGACACTGTTGCTCCTGGGGTATCGGCGAGGACCATTCGCAACCGTCTCCATGAAGCTGGGCTACGGTCCCGCACACCGTTAGGCCGTCTTCCGCTCACCCCCCAACATCGTGCAGCCCGCCTCCAGTGGTGTCGCGACAGGCGTGAATGGAGGGACGAATGGAGACGTGTCGTCTTCAGCGATGAGAGTCGCTTCTGCCTTGGTGCCAATGATGGTCGTATGCGTGTTTGGCGCCGTGCAGGTGAGCGCCACAATCAGGACTGCATACGACTGAGGCACACAGGGCCAACACCCGGCATCATGGTGTGGGGAGCGATGTCCTACACTGGCCGTACACCACTGGTGATCGTCGAGGGGACACTGAATAGTGCACGGTACATCCAAACCCTCATCGAACCCATCGTTCTACCATTCCTAGACCGGCAAGGGAACTTGCTGTTCCAACAGGACAATGCACGTCCGCATGTATCCCGTGCCACCCAACGTGCTCTAGAAGGTGTAAGTCAACTACCCTGGTCAGCAAGATCTCCGGATCTGTCCCCCATTGAGCATGTTTGGGACTGGATGAAGCGTCGTCTCACGCGGTCTGCACGTCCAGCACGAACGCTGGTCCAACTGAGGCGCCAGGTGGAAATGGCATGGCAAGCCGTTCCACAGGACTACATCCAGCATCTCTACGATCGTCTCCATGGGAGAATAGCAGCCTGCATTGCTGCGAAAGGTGGATATACACTGTACTAGTGCCGACATTGTGCATGCTCTGTTGCCTGTGTCTATGTGCCTGTGGTTCTGTCAGTGTGATCATGTGATGTATCTGACCCCAGGAATGTGTCAATAAAGTTTCTCCTTACTGGGACAATGAATTCACGGTGTTCTTATTTCAATTTCCAGGAGTGTAGCTAACGCAGTCTCAGTCGCGAATATATCTCTTTTCTTAGCCCACGATGGAGCCTTTCGATACGATCGTAATTAGCTGGTGTTAGGATGTCACACACAGTGATGATGGGTGCGCGTAGCGTGTATGTTTTATAATCAGCCTTTCATTAATAAACTGTTTAACCTTACTTCTCAGTGTCTACGTATTTCCGTACCTCAAGGACCCACTGCTTACGAATCCTGACAAATATTTCCTGCAATTATCATCCGGGACAACAACACAAGCAACCTCCTTACAGTAGTCATAAGAGTCCCAGTTATTATCCCGTTAAAAACCTGCGTAATATCAACTTTTAAATAATTTTCTTGAAATAAAAACACTTAAATATATTAAACTTTCGCCCTTGGTTGAAAGTTGTAATTTGTCTTCATAGCAGCCAACGTAGAAAATCAGGTTTCGCAGAGGTAGGATGTTGAAAAAGGTAATAGTGTACGAAATGCTCTTGTTTTCGGCGCAGAAAAACTCATCTCCATCCCTGCCCAGCATTCAAAGAGGGATTTATTACTTAACTGTTTTCTGACTTTGCCACTTGCCGTGAATTCTATGAAGGTTTTTTCTTCGGCAGCTGCGAGACCTACGGGAGTGTTTTCGTACGCTACGTGTGCGACAAATGGCCCTGAGCACTATGAGACTTAACCTGTGAGACAGTAAGTGGTTTTATTAGTTGCGAGATAGCAATAAATTTACTTATACTTGATAATTTGTAACGTTCGTAATTTTAGCTTCATAATACTCAAAATAGTGCACATTATTATATATCTGATAGTGTATAAGGAAGGAGAACGGTGAAAATTGGGTCTCGGATACTGAAAGTTTGAGGAACAATGATGTACCCTACTATTTTCTGGTTTACAGATCGCTTCAAGCAGTGTGGAAAGTGAAATGCGAGGAGTATATGTACATCATCTTTTCTGTATCAATAAGATGTAACCAAGTTCTACAGCTCATTAAAAAATTCCGTGTTCATCCTTTACAAAAATCTGATAGTCATCTGGCTCTGATGTAAGTTATGTTAGAGTGTCAGTATGGTTGTGCGTAGAACGGCTTCCAAAGCACGTTTTCGCCCATCGCCACTTCTTGCATTCGATTTGGAGCGATTGTAATCGCAATACTTGCAAATTATACATCATCTACCGCGGATCCGCTCTTACAGGTCACAAATATTGCGCAATAATATTGTGCCATTTTTCGTCTCGCAATTGAGCGTGTGAGGGCTCTTTCAACGGCTAAAACGGTTTAAAGTTCAAGATGCAGCTTGCCCCTAACTGCTTTCAGGAGCATCAGAAATTTGATATTTCATTATTTCATATAATTACTGATTGGATTAAAAAATTTAAAATGATGTCATAATCTACTTACTAAGACGTATAAAGGTCAAGTATTAAACTTCAAACTGTGTATGTGTCTTGAGATACAGTAACTCAAGGCGTGCGTATTACTCAGACTATATTAGTTCCAGTATTTGAGAATGGCAACAAACAACTTCCAACAAATTGCACCAATAATTTCAAACTTTTTACAGATATCATCTCGCTGACATGATAACACCCACAAAATGATGAAAGGAAAGAAGTTTATCGTTAACTATGTTTTCGCTGGCCATGTAGTAAAACTTCAATATCGGGCATGATGTTTTAATATATTACTTCTTTTTTACTAACTCTTCTTGCAAAAGATTTTGCAAACAGCCTTTACACATACCACTAAAACTACTTGTAAACTTTGTCATTGTACGACATATAGTTCAGGAGAAATAACGTTTCATTCAATCGAGGTGGATGTCACTGGTAGTCACTGTTGGCATGGAAGGCTGCTACACAGAAGATTGGGCGAATGCGTACAACAGCGATCGGGCGTTTCCGTATGACGTCAGTGCCGAGAAGCGGTAGGAGCCCGAGACGTATTCTCACGTTCGAATGTGGCTTAAACTATCATTAATTTTTTTAAAATGCGGGTCAGCGTAATGAATTATGGATGCATCAGAAACATACATATTCAGAAGCTGAATGCTGCTACTCCCTACGACCACGAAACATATACGTGGCTTTTCTTCTAACGAGATTGCTATTGATCTTGTCATTTACATTCCATTAATATTTTCTATTACATAACTTGTAACTCACTGGGCTTCATTTTCGACAGTACTGCGTTCACAACAATCGTAAGACTTTCTGTATAGTGAAGACATTTTGTACGACAGAATCGGCAATAGCGTTTAACATCTCTCTGGCGCAGGTGTGTAGCAATAATAAAACGCCTTAATTCCAATTATTTGAAACATGCATAATTACAGACAAGCTTGCTACTAAACGACACACTTTAATCAAAATTCCAGGATAACACTGAAAAGAATTAGATACCCATGTTTTTAAAGTTGAATATTCAGATAATTGTATACCCACCATGTTTCTTACATAAATGTTTTACTGGGCATAGAGTTTAAAAGCAATGCTTTGTTATATCTTTCCGACTCCATCTTGTACTTAACGAGACAAAGCATGCCCTAGTAATTCGTTTTGATCTCAACTTAATTGGTTTCTGTTATTAAGCGGCAGTTCTTACTCTCAGTGGTGATAGCTCTTTCTCAGTTTTCTTAATTTAAACCTCTGTGCCTTGATTCACTTCTTTTCCTCCTCGGTTATGCCGTAGATAGTGTGTTAAGCGCACGTTTGGAAGTTTCACGAGCATTCTTTTATCATTTCTTGGTGATACGTGATGACTAGAGGGTGAAACAGCAGCTGAAGTGGCTTTAGTAATGTGCACTGTAGGCACAACAGCCGGCTTAAAGATCTTCATAAGGGGAGTTTCAATAACTCGGCCTGGTGGTCTCGTAAATATTCGCCCTCTTTAAAATGTATTTTGCAGATAGTAACAGTTTCATTGCTAATGCCCTTATTTCTGCAGAGATGAAACCACCGGACATCTTTCTGGGTCCTTCTTAGTCTATAGCTACATGACTAATCAGCACTTCAGAATTAAGTGCTTGTCAGAGGGTACATCGAACTGTTTCTCTACCTTTCTGTTCACGAACAGCACTTGGGAGAACAGTTTAGTCTTTCAGTTAGAGCTCTGATTGCTATTATTTTATTACGATTGTCGTTTCTTAATATGTGAGTGGGACCCAACAAAATATTTTACAAATAGCAGAAGAAAGTTCGTGACTGAAATGTCGACTCAACGAAAATGCTCTTTTGTTTTAATGATTACCACCCCAACTCACGTATCACATCCCTGACGCTTTCTCTCTCTCTCTCTCTCTCTTTCTCTCTCTCTCTCTCTCTGTCATTTTTCGCGATAATAGAAAATGAGCATTCCTCCTTTGCACTTTTTCCGTGTCCTCCGCCAATTACTTATATTTAAGAAACAAATTATAGCGCGTATTTCACAATCGACGACATTTTCATTGAGTTGAACCATTTTAAATACTTACAGACAAACTCCCATGAAAGCGAAAACTACCGTAATAGTGCTTGCAGGCAATGAACAGTTGGAGGTACTCTGTGAGCACGCGCTGTATGGTGATCGCAAAGGTCCAACGGCCGTATTATAGAAAGGTGCTTCGTATTAATTATTTAGCAGACAGTAATAATTGCAAACTATGGCTTTTCATAGATGACGTGACTACATGTGAAGAAGCATTATAGCATTTAAACTTAACTAACATCCAATGAGATGTTGATTAAACGTAACCTGGTGCAAAGACTGACAATTACCTCTGAAAGAATACAAAGATGGGTGGAACAAATTGTTACTATTTTGTTCGTCTCACACGAGAATGTCACGAAAATGTTGGAAAGCCTGAATTGGGATATGCTTAAAGATAAAAGCCAATTATTCCGCGTAAACCTGCTTAAAAAGTACCGAGAACTAGTATTACTTTAAAAATCTAGACAAATTCTTCATCCTGATATTTTATCGCACTTGTGGAGACCGTGGTGACCCGATTAGACCAAATACGACATGCATAGAAGCATTTAAGAAGGCAGCTCACACGCAATGCAAATATTTTAGACCCTGTCGCCTCAAGCAGGGCTGACGTTACAGACTGCGTCAGTATAGAGGAGGGATTAGCAATCATGATGTCATCATACCGACGATGGTTACGAAAGTTAATAAATCGGTCAAGTAGGCTAGGAGAGTATTAATGGTATAAAAAGCACATTAGCATTTGTTAGCGTCTCACTAAGACAATGAATGGACATCGTTTAGCTCCAGTATGACGAGCATAGAAGGAGTATGGACAAAGTGTGAACTGATTGTGAATGGCGCTCTGGTGACGTACGTGCCTAATAAGTAGATTATGGATGGAAATGACCCTTCGTGGTTTAATAATCAAATTCGTAAAACGTTGAGGAAACAGATTGTCGTACTATCGTTCCAAACAGAGCGCGGAAAAGTTGATGGGCAAAAGTCGGTAGAAATTTGTGCGTCCGTAAGAAGAACAATGCGCTAAGTGTACAACTTCCACCGTCATACCTTACTGAAAGATCTTGCCGTGAACCAGAAAAACACAGATCATACGTAAAATCACTAAGCGGGTCGAAAGCTTATACATAGTCACTTGTCGACCAATCTAGGTTGGCGATAGAGAACACCAAAAGGGAGGTTGACGTTTAAAGTTTCACATTTAAGAAATTATTTACGTCATTTGACGGTCGTACACTCTCCCGCATGGAGGACACAGAAACTGATATCCGTGGCGTACAGAAGCAACTGAAACAGTTGAAAACAAACAACTCGCCAGGTCCAAATGGAATCTCATTGTCAGTCCGGTTTTATAAACAGTACTCTGCGTCACTGGCCCCTTACTTAGCCTGCGTTTATCGCCCATCTCTCACCCTGCGAGAAGTCCCAAGTGACTGGGAAAAAGCGCAGGGGACTACCGTACGTAAGAACGGTAAAAGATCTGGCCCGCATAATTACGGATCAACATCTTTCACATTGGTTTACTGCAGAATTCTTGAACACATTCAGAGTTCGAACATAATAAATTTCCTTGGGACAGAAAAGCTTCCGTCCGCAAATCAGCACGGGTTTAGAAAGCATCGCTCGTGCGAAATTCAGCTTTCCCTTTTCTCACATGATAGCCTACAAACAATGGATGAACAGCCTCATGTACTGTTGACGAGGGTCCGAGCATACGGTTAAGGTTCCCAAACACGTGAGTGGCTCGAACACTTTTTAACTAATAGAAAACAGTACGTTGTCTTCGACGGCGGGTCTTCATCAAAGACATATGTACAATTCTGTACCGAAATGAGCGATATGACCAACCCATTCAGAGAATTGTGGTTAAGTATTCAAACCAGTATCCCCAGCAGAAAACATACAGGAATGAAACATTCACAGTTTTCTTAACTCAAGCTAATTAAGAGCACACGGCTCGCCATAAGCGTGCTAAATTTTGCGTCGTCTGCTGTCAATCCACATGTCCACAATTAATTTAGACTGAACTTTCTTACCATTAAAAACAATATGTCCACAATTAATTTACACTAAGAACTTTCTTACCATTAGAAACAACAGCTCCAAACAATTGTTGCCAGTCAGCCTCAATGTGAAAGAGAAACTGTCCACTGAAATAGTCATCTGTATCTGAGAGAAGAATTATTCAGTGATATCTACACCACGGAGACAGTAAGAAAGGACCTATTTAACTACAAGGGTGTGCAAACCTCCATGAATAACAGTGTAACACAAAAGATCACTTGCCACGACTGTGGCTCGTATTACATAAAGAAAACGGGGAAAATCGCATGCACTAAAGCCAAGAAATATTATAGAAGCTGGGAGTTGCAGAAAACGGGCTGCATTTTCGCACAGCATCCTTATGTACGAATAACTGATATTCTATACATGCAGAAATAGTGCACTCAGCACTGGCAACACAGATACTTTCAGAACTAGAAATATCATAAAATACTGATACTGAGCTCCTTCCGCCACTCCTAGAAACCACCAGACTAGCTAAGGAATCCCAGATTCATTGTTCGCCTCTCCCACACACCCAACGATACTCAATTAATTTATCTGTATCCAAAATTCCTTCTTTAAACACAGTGAAAATTAATTAAATAACTCTGACATTCTGTTGCTTAGAAAGTCAACGGTTGATCTGTTAGGTGGTACTCCATCAATGTCTCATATCCTCACTTAATTTCTGTGTTTTACATTGTGGAACCATGCTGTTTGACGACTTACTGTACATGGTTGTTGTAGATTCCTTGTTTCATAGTTCACTAGAATATGTGAATAACACGTTTCAAAAAGGGACAGATAAAATGGAATGTTACCTGAAATCTAAGCTGTATAAAATAAAATAAATGTTTTGTAAGAAAAATTATTTTTTGTGATTTCTTACAGGAATATCATTGTGATGAGGACTGTAGCTTGCAACATAATTAGGAGGTGATTGGATTTGTAAAGAGGATAGAAAGGTAAGATTTTGCAATTCTGGATTAGATGGTCTTTGCATGGAATATACTTTTGTAAATAGTATGTTTGGACTTGGTATTTACGTGATGTCTAAAGTGTTAAGTGAAAGCACTATGATTAACGATGTGATCAAAAGCCGGTGGGACTCTAAACGTACATGGACAGGAACGTTGGGTCCGTAATGTTTCGGATGCAGAGGGTTGTTGTGACCTGCAATTCAGACCTGGAGCTCAGTTCCCATTTTACCTCCTCGGCAGTTATACGGGAAGTGAACCCCTTAATCACAGCTTTGAGCATCGGGGATAGTGTGGAATTTGGAACTACTATAAGAGACTAAAAGAGGGGAAGGATGACTGGGTCCAAAGATTATGTGGGGGAGGGGGGATTATTACGCAGCAGCATTAGGCAGAAGTCAGAAACTGAAGGCCTCGTAAATAGTGGGCTTTTGTGTCCTGTGAATTAAGTGGCAATGAGATTAGTAGTTAATGACGTTATGGTTGGTTCTAGATCGAACAAAGGAATGGGTCTGACTAATAATTGGGTGAGTGGTTCTACATCTACATCTACGGGCCACCTGGCAGTGTGAGGTGGAGGGTACCTCTCGTGCATCTGTCGATGACTCTCCATCCAAGATAACATACTACGTCCTCCTAGGAAAGAAATTCTCAATCCAGTCACAAATTTACTTGTATATCTTCTCCTCCTGTAAGGCATGGCTGTGTGCTCAGTGCTGCTGCATCGACTGGAATGAGCGTGCAGCTGCCTGCCTAGCGGATATACGTCACTGATAAGCTGGGCGCGGCAGGAAGTAGCGCGCTGATAATCCAACATGGCGGACCGGAAACTAAGTTTACGTGCAGATCGCGCTCTGTTAAAACTGGAGCGCGATCCGCCATCGAAGCTCGTTCAAGGTCACCCGCCAAGATGGCGGAGCACACAGCATATTATTGAAAGTAATAGGTCCATTTAGTAGCTCTTCTTGTGCTACATTATCAGGAGTAAGACTAAATGTATCAACAGTCTTGTAAACAGGCAATCTTGATCTTCTTGTATATCTTCTCCTTCTGTAAGGCATGGCTGTGTGCTCAGTGCTGCTGCATCGACTGGAATGAGCGTGCAGCTGCCTACCTAGCGGATATACGTCACTGATAAGCTGAGCGCAGCAGGAAGTAGCGTGCTGATAATCCAACATGGCGGACCGGAAACTGAGTTTTCGTGCAGACCGTGCTCTGTTAAACCTAGAGTGCGATCCGCCACGGTGCTGCGGCTGCCAAGCGAAGCTTGTTCAAGGTCACCCGCCAAGATGGCAGAGCACAGATTCATTTCTCTTGTACAACTACAGAGGTTGTAACTGGTAATAGCTGGTTAACTATTGCAATTGTAAGGGGCAGTGATAAGCCTCAATTAGGCTTGGAGTCCTATTATGACAGAGACATTATTTGTTATCGTACCTGTTCAATTGGTGTTCAGGCCAACAGGAATTATGGTACAGCTGTTGTATTTACTGACAAGCAATTTTGTTTGTATACAAGGAATAGGAGACGTGTTAATGCTAATGAAAGAGTTAAGATTGATGGTGCACTAACAAAGTATATTAAAGTACAAAGAGATGTAACTGTATACTATCATCCTTAATAAACGAACCATCCTTATCTATCCCATGAGATTTTTTTTTTAATTAAAAAAATTAATCAGCTACTGCAGCATCTTTCTTTATTGTGGGTTGCAGGGGTTCTGACTCCTGGGGAGGTGGGTGTGTGTTCTATATGGCTGTGTGCTCCGCCATCTTGGCGGGTGACCTTGAATGAGCTTCGCTTGGCAGCCGCAGCGCCGCGGGGGATCGCGCTCTAGTTTTAGCAGAGTGCGATCCGCACGAAAACTCAGTTTCCAGTCCGCCATGTTGGATTATCAGTGCGCTACTTCCAGCTTATCAGTGACATATATCCGCTAGGCAGGCAGCTGCACGCTCATTCCAGTCGATGCAGCAGCACTGAACACACAGCCATGCCTTACAGGTGGAGAAGATATACAAGAAGATCAAGATTGCCTGTTTACAAGACTGTTGATACATTTAGTCTTACTCCTGATAATGTAGCACAAGAAGAGCTACTAAATGTACCTATTACTTTCAATAATATGCTGTGTGCTCCGCCATCTTGGCGGGTGACCTTGAACGAGCTTCGATGGCGGATCGCGCTCTAGTTTTAACAGAGCGCGATCTGCACGAAAACTCAGTTTCCGGTCCGCCATGTTGGATTATCAGCGCGCTACTTCCTGCCGCGCCCAGCTTATCAGTGACATATATCCGCTAGGCAGGCAGCTGCACGCTCATTCCACTCGATGCAGCAGCACTGAGCACACAGCCATGCCTTACAGGAGCTACTAAATGGACCTATTACTTTCAATAATATGCGTAGTCACAAATTTGCTTGATACCCTATACTGTCGAACCTCCAATAATATGTGTATCAGTGGCAGGCAAGAAACATTGCCTTGATCCATGGCTTTCGGGATGCCAAGTGAATGAAACTCGACTTGGGTTTCACATGATCGATGTTTCCGAAATCCATGCTGGTTGGCATACACGTCATTCTGTTAGAGATAGGTAATTACATTTGAGGTTTTTCAAACCGACTTTTTGTTACAACAGAAGATGCGAGACGAAAGACAGCCCATGCGGTGACAGACAGAGACACGGCGATTATTTCAGGCAATGGCGATGACAGGCTGCTTCACATGGGATAAATACAAGCCCAGTAAGTGGCCTGGCGCAGCATTTCACAACGATGGTTTTCCAGACATGCTGTTCCATACACATCCTACGTTCTCTCATGGGTGACTGCGAATGTTTGACTTTTGGCAGCCAAGAAAAGAATAGCAGCACGTTGGTCCTGTTTGCTCAGGTCTCCGCATACACCGCACGTACGTCAGAAAGACACGAATGACACACTGATCCCTTGCCTGGATGTCGGTGCTTATATACCTGTATCGGAGTCAGTCTACGTTGCATATACGCTGCAGCAACGTCCCCAAACGGAAACTTTTTATCGCCCCTTACATCTCTCTCTCTCTCTCTCTCTCTCTCTCTTCTCACACACTCACTCCATGACGTCCCAGAAAATCGTTGTCGGCCTGGAGATCTGTTGAAACGAATGCTACAACCAGTCTGAAAGAAATTCTGATGCCAGTTGTAAATTGTGAGCCTACTGGGAGGTTCCTTGCAAAGAACCCTTGTTGCTGACTTCGTTTTTCCATACAAAACACAAGACAAGCACGTTCAGGCCCTGTGAAGTTTATCATTTTGATTTTCAACTTTCTGCAGTTACTGGTTAGGGAATTCGATACTACAACAATATCTAAATGAATCTTGAAGAATTTTTCTACAAAATGGCACCTTAACCGCATGTGTAAGTCGCCTCAGTAAATTTCTATGTGTAAGTGGCGTTGAAAAGTCCGTTTTGGAATCACCCTATATCACGTTCACCACCCCCACGCATTCCACGAAAGACTGTCGGAGTTTCCTGCTGATATTTTTGTAATTTTTCATACCAGTTCACCAAAGCAGTTCGATGAAACTCTCAAAATTTCTCGAGATACTCACTTTGATGTATTCCGAACGTCTTCAATACACTACAGTAAGGCTATTTTTCGGCAGGTAAAGTGGCTCCGAGGTAATACAAAGACGTTTTCAAATTATTAGGATAAATGATTATTTTTGATACTTTCAAGGTTTCTGGTGTAAAAATTGGACAGAAAAGTGGAATAATTGATTTGTTTTAGAAGTCTGATTGATGCCATGAAATTCCCTTCCAAGCAACGCACAGATCGCTGAATTTTTCACAGTTGGTAACATTTGTCATTTCCCTCCAAATTGTGTTGGTGTTAGTTATCTGTGTACATGCTTTGAAATTGGGTTTATAGTAATGTTTTATGTTTCTGTGGTGTACTTCAGCTTGTTATTTATTCTATCAACTTCCTGCTACATTAACAAGACATTATGTAGCTTGTCAACTTGCATGTTTTTAGCTATAGGAATAAATCGTGGCGTTTCAAAAGAAAGTGAGGTTATGGGGAAGACAAAAGATGTTGCACCTCAGAAAGTTTCGGCTGTGGTAGCACTTCTTGCTGAAAACTGTTATACACAGTAATAAATTGCTAACAGAATGAGAATATCACAGAAAATAGTCAGCAGAATCAAACCTTCGGCAGAGCAAGGTGGTGAATTCAAGCCAAACAGGATAGGAAAATGTTGATGTTAAAAATCAGTCATAGAAGAATGAGAAGACTTGCAAACACGGCAATAATGAACCATGAACTTACTTCTACAGACATGAGCCATCAGCTGAAAGGTTTGGGTGTTGAAGTTTCACCTGTAGCAATGAGGAGGAGGCTGTTTGAATATGGTTTAAAGGCATGCTGACCAAGGAAAAAACAGAAGGTCACACCTGCCATGAAATCCAAAAGATTGCAGTGGGCTAAACAACTTCAGGAGTGGACAAGTGAGGACTGGGCTAAGGTATGTACAATGATATCAATGATATGGTAAATTAAGTAGGTCTGATCTTCAAAGTTAGGAGTTTTGGCTTGAAATTGTGATGTTTTATTGATGCTGAAGAAATGCACATTTGAATTTTTGGACTGTTGAGATCTCCTATGCTACTATTCCCAACTTCCATAACTTGCAATTTTGTACATATGCTTCAAATATGCTTCAGTGATGAATCTGTATTCACTGTGATGGAAGAAAGCAGCCAGTATGTTCGTCGCAGACCTGGAGAACAGTTCAAAGCTGAGTGTGTGCAGCAATGTGTGAAGCATCCAACTTCCATTATGGTCTGGAATGTGATGTCCGTGAAAGGTCCTGGCAGATTACACATTCTTGAAGGGAGAATGAGGCAAGAACAATACGAAGAAATCCTTGAAAAGGAACTTTTCCCCCAAATAAATGTGTAGTTTCCTATTAAATATGCCATTTTAATGCATGATGGGGCACCTTGCCACAAAGCCAAAAGTGTTTTCAAGTACTTGGAAGAAAGGCAACTGAAAGTGTTGCCCTGGTCAGAGAATAGTCCTGATATGAACCCAATTGAAAATGTGTGGCCTATTGTGAAATAGAGGATAAGGAAATTTACAACAACCACCAAACAAGAAATCATGGAGATAATAGAGGAAATCTGGTACCATAACAATGATATTAAAATGTCATGTGAAAAGGTACTAAAAGTATGCGAAACAGGAGAAAAATATTGATTAAGAATAAAGGCATGCATACCAAGTATTGAATGTACAGATATAATCTGTATGTGGACGTAAATGTGTAATAAATGTAAAGTTTTGGAAAAAATGTTCTTAGTCTAATAATTTGAACACGTCTGTATATACAGGGTTGGGTTGTTTGGAGGAAAAGACCAAACAGCGAGGTCATCGGTCTCATCGGATTCCGGAAGGACGGGGAAGGAAGTCGGACGTGCCCTTTCAAAGGAACCATCCCAGCATTTGCCTGGAGCGATTTAGGGAAATCACGGAAAACCTAAATCAGGATGGCCGGACGCGGGTTTGAACCGTCGTCCTCCCTAATGCGAGTCCAGTATGCTAACAACTATACAGGGTGTCCCTAAGTAAAGTTACAGTTTCAAAACGCTGTAGAAAGGGAATCACTGCTCAGAATGACGTCAAATTTGAACAGAATGTTATTGACACTGGGGAAAATTTCATGGACCGTAAGCGTTAAATATGCACCGTCTCATCCGAGACGCCGAACATGACTGTCTCCATGAAGGATCGCGCGCTGCTGGTAAGGTTATTTTATAAGAACGGTGACTGTGGACTGGTAGCCCTGCAGAAGTTCCGGACACTCGAGGGTATGAAAAAAGGCATTGATCCGATGCCTTGCAGGGGTCTGGAGGAAATGATTACAAAATTCGAAAAGATAGGTTCTTTTGAAGTGCAGTGTGGCAGAGACAGAAAAACAGTTGAGACGACATCTGTCGAAGATATGGCCGCAGCACTGCAGGAGGGGAATTATTTGAACATTGAACATGCTTGCGAGAACAGTGCATAAAATCCTACGAAACATCCTCCATTACTATCCATACAAACTAGTCAACGTTCAGAAGCTGCTTCCTGCCGACGTGCCAGAACGACAAATGTTCACTCTGGAATTTCTTGTTCGCATTGAAGAGGACAAATGATGGCCAAGGAACATTCTGTGGACAGTCGAAAACCATTTCCACGTCCAAGTACGTGTCAAACGCAGAATTGCAGAATATGGGCAACAGGAAATCAGCATGCTCATCAACCTCCACCACCTCATTCTGCGAAGGTGGCTAAATGGTGCGGGTTGACGGCATTGTTTATCGTCGAGCCGTATTTTTTCGATATGTATCCTGCGGGTGCTGTTACCTGTAGCGTCACTGGTAAAAGCTATGAGAGTCTTTTGTGCACCAACACCATTCCAACAGCGTGGATGTGTGGGTAGGGTCATTTTTATGCAAAATGGTGCTCCTCCGCAAATTGCACAGCCAGTGAAGCGGGTGCTGCTGATGTATTTCAGAAATGCTAGGACAATCAGCCGTCATTTTCCTACAGCCTGGCCGTCCAGAGCACCTGATCTTAATCCATGTCACTTCTGGCTGTAGGGCTATCTGAAAGATCTTTGAGTGCTCCAACAACGAACGTAGCTGAATATGAAGCACGCACTGCGCAACGAATTCTGAACGTAACTCCCGAAACACTCCGATCTGTTGTGCAACATCCTGTTCCTCGATTTCAACTCGTGCCAAAAAACGCTGGACAGGATATTGAACATGTCTTGCGCCACATTCACGACAATTAGCAACCGGTATCATTTTGCATTTATGCAGTTTTTGGCGTCAGGACAACTTAAAACCGATTTTTCCTATGTGTACGACATTGCCATGGTGGATGGACTTGCCTAATTAACAGTGCCACAACTGATCGTACAGTCTAGGCTTTCACGGCCACTATTTCCGTCTCTTAAAACTTCCAGGCCGATAGGCCGTGGTCGATGCATGAAACTCTCCCCTGAGAGACTGCAGAAGACATCCTCCGATGTGGCATTACCAGAGACAGTCTCATAGCCGACGCTAAGTGATGGACAGTGGCGCCTTCTGCACTGCTCTGCCTCGAGTTCTCTTTGCAGTTCGTCGCTTTACCTCGGGATATATATATATGTATATATATATATATATATATATATATATATATATATATCCAGTCCCGGGAGCGGAAAGTCTTTCCGCTCCTGGGACTGGAATGACTCCTTACCCTCTCCCTTAAAACCCACATCCTTTCGTATTTCCCTCTCCTTCCCTCTTTCCTAACGAAGCAACCGTTTGTTGCGAAAGCTTGAATTTTGTGTGTAGGTTTGTGTTTGTTTGTGTGTCTATCGACCTGCCAGCACTTTCGTTTGGTAAGTCACATCATCTTTGTTTTTAGATATATTATCCCTCTCTCTCTCTCTCTCTCTCTCTCTCTATATATATATATATATATATATATATATATATATATATATATATGTGTCTGTGTGTGATGCCCAGCTGCCGCGTAGCGATCATGGGTTTGATTGCCGCCAGATGCGATGTTTTAAACAAAGACATTTCCGTGGAACGTAAAACACATAAAGATGGAAAAAAAATAGGAGCACTCTAGCCTGGTAACCACTGGTTCGCTAGTTCTAGGGCCGTTTCTGTCATTATATTTTTCGTTCATTTTGACTGCGCGTGCCATTTAAATATAAAATTCATCAAATATATGCTAATTAACAATTGTTGTCATTTTTATGAAAAATGCACCTTATCTTATTTCTAACTATATATCACTCATAGAAATGTAGCTTTCATTGCAAATGTAAATCCTTGTTTACTGTTATTTATAAAAGATGTTTAATAAATATTGATTAGATTAAAATACTACAAATTAATTTTTTTTTATTTGTATGTATATTAAGCTTCACAGGAAAAATGATGGAACATGCACTATTGTTTAAAAATATCAACAGCTGGGAATCTAATCGGTATAGCTCACGTGGCAGGCAAGAATTCTACAACGGAGCGAAATAGGCGGCGAGAAACAGACTTTACTGTAGGGTATTAAAGACACTCGAAGAGCTTCAAAGTCGGTTTTCTCGAGGATTTTGAGAGTTTCGTCGAGTTACTTTGGGATATTGACATTTGACTTCCGAACTTCACGTATCATAATTATGAAAAGAAATATAAAAATCCCTACTGCCGTGTAGTTTCCTTGTTTGATCAGAAAACCTGGTTTAGCATTTCCAGGAAGGAAAAACGAAATTGGCCTGCATTGAGACTCTTGTTGATAGAGACTCCGCGCGGAGATTGGGTATTGTCCTACTCCTCTTACATAGTGTTCCCTACCTGCGTGTTTTGCAACGTGCCGGCGACCGACGACGTTAAACCTGATAATGCAGAGCTGGAGGGACACTCCGGTGCTTTTTGTAATAGGAACTGGAGAGGGAGTACTGACTGCGCCATTTTTGCGCACAATGCTCGCTACTCTGGATGGTGGAACAAAACAAGGCGTTCATGGAACCCTAGCGGCTGCTGCGACGCTGCTGCATTGTTCAGGTTCGCGATAGTACCGTCTAACTTGTCCGATGTTCCTTTGCTGCTGGACAATGAGGGCGTCGGTGGCTGTTGAAACAGATATTGCACCAACGCTGGCTGAAGGTATACTCTGTTTCAAAACAGTATTGACTCAGGACGAATATGAGCGGAAATATCGGGTGTTTGTAACAACACACGTATCAACGGATATGCTTCCTCTAAAAATTACGTCGTAAATCTTGTAGTAAAACTTAGTTCTTTTAAATTACTGAATTGACATAAATGGTTAACGAAAATTGTTTAAATGTAAAGAATTAGACATTATTTTCTTCATCTTTATGTTTCTTAAGCGTCATGGGAATACTCATGAAATATGCACCAGCGTTTAAATCTGTTTGAATCCAGACAGCCTACGTGATGCTCTGTTAACACTTCTGAAGAATTTGCTTTCGATTCAAAATACATGACGACGACGGAGTCTATGTCATTTTGTTTGTCATTAAAGATTATTGACGTCCTCTGATACTTTTTTATTGTGTCCATTAGTTACATTGCTTTTAGGCTGCAGGTGTTGGAAGATAATCTAAAACCAAAAATAATTATTTTCTTTTCAAGCTACTCTCACGCCTTAACAAAGGGTAACTAGCTTTTGTAATTTCTAGTGGCAAGGTCTTTTCTTCCCTTTTTCATATAACTTCTTGTCATTGTACATTTTACATCGTTCAAGGACCGTATCAATTAAGCAGGGTTATTGGAGGTTCTTCCAACCTCCTTGCTAAAGAAAATGCAAATAATCGACATTCTGCTGTCATGTGAACAACATCTATGCTACTTACACTAGTGGGGCAAAACAATATGACTGACACGAGGATAGGATGAAATACTAAGGCACATATGCTTGTAGAATACGAAAAAAAAAGAATTAGGAAGCTCGGGAGAAAAGCACGTTAAAGTACAGTTCTTCAGTTTCAAAATCATATATTTATTTTTGAATACAGCCACCGTTGAGACTTACACTTTTCTCCTGCTGCGCAACAAGCTTTTTCGTTCATGCCGTCACTGATAAATTCTATCGATTTCAGTTTAATAAAAGACTTGACAGCTACCTTCATGTGATCGTCCGAGGTATAATGATCACCCTTCAGGTCACACTTGAATAGAGGAAAACAACAAAAATCGGAAGGCGCAAAACTAGTAAGGAGGATGTGGAATCGTTTATAGCTTCCGGTTTCGCAGAGCCTCTTCAGTTGCGCACGAGGTGTGTGGACGAGCGTAGTCATGTTGTAAGATTACTGGCGCCAAGTTGCCTCTGACACGACCAAACTCGAAGTCGGAGGCGATTTAGAGTCTTCATGTACTGAGAAAATTTACAGTTGCGCCTCGAAGCTGATAACCGGTCGCACAAAGTCGGCGAGCATCCCAAAAAACAGTCAAAAGATTTTTTCCGGATGGTTGTGTTTTGAACTTTTTCACCTGAAGAAGTATGTCGATACTCAATGCTTTGACTTTTCTCTTCTGTAGCGTAATGATGGACTCGTGACTCGTTCCCCTTCACAATATTCGAAAGGAAGTCGTCACCTTCGTCGCGGGAGCGCTGCAAAAGTTGCTCACACCATTCCAAACGACGTTGTGTGTTCTCGTCTGTGATACGGCGTGGTACTCATCTTGCACAGATTTTGCAGTATCCTAATTGTTAAACAAAGAAGCCGATGCGTTCCTTGGATAGTTCAATACGTTTTGTTTTAAGCTTTCCAGTGAGTCACCGGACGTTTTGAATCAAATCGTCAACGAATTTGCGACGTTTATCGTCTGCAGAACTGATCGGACGTCGGTTGCGTGTTTCGTCAACAATTATACTAGGTCAACAACTTCACTTCCGCCATATTTTCTCAAAGTTCGTGGCTTTATTGTGAAAAACCTGCAAAAAATTATGCTTCATAATATTGCCCATCGCTGGTCACACATTCTCCCATCTTTCGGATAGCGTACGAATCCCGTGACGGAAGAACTGGGGGTCTTTTGTGGGGATACATGAATCGATTCAATTTTGCACTTATTTGTATGATCGGAAGTGCTAGTCACCCAGACTGTATGCCACTGACCGAAAAAGGTGGTAGTCAGAGAGAGCAACGTATGGAGAATACGACAGGAGGGATAGGACTTCTAATTTCAACGTTTCCATGTATATTTTGACGGGTTTTGCGACATGGGGTCGAGCACTGACCTGCTGTAAAATTACCTTTACGTGTCCAATGCCGTGTTGTGGCCTTTTGTGTTTCAGTGCTGGGCTCGAACGCATCAACTGCTTTCGATAATGATGTCCTACGACTGTCTGTTTCAGTAGCTACGAAAACGTTCTGTCTTCCCCCGCCATGCCCGTGTTCGACATCAAAATCACTGTTCTTAAGGGGTTGAAATCATTCTCCCCACGTTCTTCCACTAATAGTTCCCTCACCATTGGCCTTAGCCAGCATTTTAAGAGCCGCAGCCGCAGATTCCTTCATGTTAAAGCAGAAAATTAAAATTTCCCGCAAATGGCGAGAAATGGGTACGTAAGTTGAATTACTTAATCGAGAATAACAATATGATGCAATCACAAATCAACTAATATTTTTATGGCGTTATGTTTACAGATGCCTAATATTATTGTATTACACCTATGACCAACCAATCCCACTTGCCGCTACTGCCGTCAGTTGCAAAACGGCGGAAGCAACGTTGTAGACCTAATAGCTTTCCGAGAATCGCAGACACGAAATTTTAGTTTCCATCTATTTGTGACCTATCAACAGCATTGTCACCATAAACAGCCTTTAAACGGCAATGAATCTCGCTACGAGTTAGTTTTCGATAACAGCACGCTGTTTAACTCGCGTTGACGTAGCACTGGAACACGTTTCCATACTTCTGCTGCTTAAAAATAGACCTGATGAACGCAGCGCATTCAAACTGCGCATGCGTACAGAGAGGGAAGTTGCTTTCCAAAAACCACCAGGCGCGCAGAGACGAAAGAGGAACAATTTTAGCGATGTTACAGATCACAAATGGGGAAAAGCGACTTAGACAATGACTACATTGTTATTACGGCACAGAATATGGGAACGAGTATCCCGGGAATAACCAAGATGGTTGGCCGTCTGTGTGTTGCTGTCGTGAGTATCTGTAGAAGGTTGCCGAAGGACGGAAAAGCCGCGAGTGGACAAGGTTTGGACGTTCACGCCATTGTTTTCTTTTTTTGTTTTTCACATCGGACAATAGAATACGATGCTTGTACCGGCACATATGTTTCAGAGAACACCGTTCAGCGCGAATCGCAGACGACCTCCACGTGTTCCCATTCTAACAAAATAACATACGATTCTTGATACACCAGGCTGATGGTTGAGTCTTGACATGACGTCATCCAGACCAACGTCTGCTCGAAACACACATGGCGCCACGGACGCAGGCCAGTGGAAGAAACACGACGTGGGATGGGCTCGACCAATGTCGGTAGTGGTGCTGGAGGTGCTGTCCACAAATCAGTAAGAGTACGAGGTGGTGAAGATCTCTTCTGAACAGCACGTTGCAAGGTAGTGGGGGTACATTGCATGGGTTTGCATGGGACCTATGGCAGTAATAGAAGGTACCATGACTACTGTGACTACTGTGCGCTATGTGAACGTTAATCGGACTGCTCACGATTGATGTCTTCCCTAACGATAATGCGACCTTCCAGCAGGACAACTGCCCTCATCAAATGGCCAGAATCGTGCTGCAGTGGATTCAGGAGCGCTCATTTGTTGTCAGCCAAATTAATCTTATATGAGGCAGGAGGAACACATCTGTGACACCTCGCTGCACCATGTCAGCACCCACAAACCACCGACTCGTAACTGAGGGAATTGCATAACCTGTAGACAGACCTATGGTGCCATATCTCTCCGAAAAGCTCTCGTCGAATCCATAACGCGCAGAATCTCTCCTATACTGCTTTAGAAAGGTGGACCAACACGCTATTAACAGGTGATCACAATGTTTTGGATCACCAGCCTGTACTTCAAATCACTGGCGCGCTTAGTAGTCTCTACATACACCTTAGTGTACCTATCGTTCGCGGGAGGGCAAATAATTTCCCTACTTCCTAATCAGTCAAAACTCAGGCAATTAATCCAAATATTCGCCGCCAGTAGAAATTTATACGTATTGTAAATTAAAGTCACCCCACATTGTTTTCCTATCTGTATGTGAAGGCTAATGGTACCATGATAGTACTTGCATCTCTAGCCTTTCATATGTGTATATACTGTTCTGCTAACTGAACTGTTTCGCGTTCTATGTAGAACTTACTGTACTGGAATGTATTACGTATTACACTGAAGAGTCACAGAGAGTGGTACACCTGCCCAACATCGCGTAGGACCCCCACGAGCACACAGAAGTGCTGCAACATGGCGTGGCATGGACTCGACTAATGTTCATGTCTGAGGAGTCTGGTGGCCAGCGTAATTGTTTAAACTCAGAAGAGAGTTCATGGAGCAACTCTATAGCAATTCTGGGCGTGTGAGGTGCATCATTGTAGTGCTGGAATGCACAGTGGATATGAATGGATGCATGTGATCAGACAGGATGCTTACGTACGTGTCACATGTCACAGACGTATCTAGATGTATCACGAATAGCATATCACTTCAAATGCACATGTCCCAGACCATTACAGAGCCTCCACCGGCTTTAACAGTCCCCTGCTGACATGCATGGTTTATGGATTCATGATTCTCCATACTCCCATCCACTCGATGCAATTTGAAACGAGACTCGTTTGACGATGCAACATGTTTCCAGTCATCAACAGTCCAATGACGCTGTTGACGGGCCCAGGCGAGGCGCAAAGCTTTGTGTCGTGTAGTCATCAAGGGTACACGAGTGGACCTTCGGCTCCGAAAGCCCATATCGTTGATATTTCGTTGAATGGTTCGCACGCTGACACTTGTTGATGGCCCACCATTAAAATCTGCAGCAATTTGCGGAAGAGTTGCATTTCTGTCACTTTGAACGATTCTCTTCTGTCCTCGTCGGTCCCATTTTTGCAGGATCTTTTTCTGGCTGCAGCGATGTCGGAGATTCGATGTTTTACGGGATTCCTGATATTCACGGTACACGCGTCAAATGGTCGTACGGGAGAAAGCCCCCCCTCGTCGCTACCATGCTGTGTCCCATCGCTCGTGCGCCGACTATGACATTACGTTCAAACTCACTTAAATCTTGATAACAATTGTAGCAGCAGTAAATGGTCTAACAACTGCGCCAGACACTTGTCTTATATAGACGTTGCCGAACGCAGCGCCGTGTTTTGCCTGTTTACATACCTCTGAATTTGATTACGGATGCCTATACTAGTTTCTTTAGCGCTTTTGTGTATTCTAACACCTAAGAAGTATCCACTGTCAAATAGTGACATGAGAGACCTATTTACTTGAACTGTTTTTGATCTGACGACGGTCTAAGACCGAAATCGGTTGGTTCTTGAAATTCTGAATAAAACAGCTTCTGGTCAAACATGAATTTCATCGCCCACACGAGATGTTACAATACAATATTCAGAGAACCAAATGCGAGCGATATGAATGCCGTCAATCCCACAGATCGATTGACTAACTCTAGACTAGCGAGATGGCGTATTTGTGACGTCGAGGAGCGGCTTTGCAGAACGACATCATTTGTAATGACAGAATCAGTATCGCTCGTTACGAGTCGTCAGCAGTCTTCGTGCTTGATGCAGTGTCTTATTCAGTTTGTTTCAGGATCATAACTGCTTCTTTAGATACCTTGTAAGGTGTTGTTGCATCGTCCTAGTGCTTCTTACATAATGTTATGAGAGTAACATGGGCAGGCTAGTCTGCGTTTGTCTTCCACTTTTCCACTGAGCTCACTCGCACTCACGCACAAAAGTGTTGATGTTGCGCTATTGGTGACAGACTAACGGTGTGCATATAACAGCTGGCTCGTAGTGATACTTCCATCTGTTTGAGTAACGCCAGGCTGCAAGGTTTTAGAAAAATTCTCTCTCTCCCATTCCCTTACTATCTTGATGCGTAACAAATCTATTGTTCGCATCTGCATCACGTATTTGACTCTACCGGCTCAGCCCTCTAGACTTCTATTACTGTGAATAAACGTAAGATCTTCCTCGCTTTGAATATGTAGGTGGTCAGTTGCCAGTTGCTGCTGTCGAGATGAGGTGGCTTCACGTCTCAAAGTCAGGCGCCCCTCCCCCCCCCCCCCCTCTTAATTCTAAGGAAAAGGAAAAAAATATACATCTTATTTTTCAAGAAAATGATTTAAAAGTCGATATTACGTAGATTTTTAATGGAGTCAAACTGGAACTTTTTTATTGCTATTTGTAAGTCGCCATTCGTCTTAAAACAAAATAAAAATTCCCCATAACTTCAGGTCTAGCCCCTACCCCCTCACAAGCTATCGTATGTGCGCCGTTGGTACCCACTATTGCAACAAGGAGAACTGAAAGTGGATCCCGATCATACTGCATTTACTTTATACTATTGACTGAAAACTTTTAAACCTGAGATGGTACCAGTCAGTTTCTTTTACAAAATGACAATTAATTCTCAATTTAAAACTACTAACAATTGCTGCATAACCTATGTTCATTTAAATGTGTTTCATGACGTCACTTTCAAGCGACAGCTTTTTATGAAGTCGGATTGATACCAAACTCCCTGTTTGTCCTTGGGATCATATTTGTCCTCTTTACCCAAGATCTCCGTTTTTTTCGGTAATGGTATACAACTATCATGTGTCTGACTTTGCGCTTGTGATCGTAATAAATCCACCTCATTACGCGAAGTCGCCGTTTTTTGCTTCGTGTGCAAGATCCAACGCTTTGTTGCAAACTCATGCCCTTGTTACACAACCCTTCAAATTTGGCTGTCGTCTCTTCTGAAATTCCTGTCTTAGCCTCGGGTACTATTACCGGCAATTGATATTCAAATAAAAGTCCCACCGTTTCCTCTATCCTCTTAATTTCAGAGTAAAACTTTTCATCAATTTTGGTAACCTTGGTCTGAATCTGATTGCTTCAGTTTTTACTTTTCCGACTGATTAACTTATCTCTGTGACTCGTTGACTTTGTTTCATCAATCTAACTAAATTAACATCAATTTTCTACAATAAGTTTGTACCCAATTTGCATATCATACCTTCTAATTTAATACACACAGTCTTCTTCTCACTTTTGATTTCGTTTTGCTTCAAAATTGGTTTCCAGCTGTTTCATGTTCATGTCCACCACTGTCATGTAGGCTTCTAAACTTGTTTCCATTTGTTTCATATTCGTGTTCAGTTGGGTTACATCTGTACTCATATTGTTCGTGTTTGTGTTCGTCTGTATGCTGTTCATGTTCATCCGAGCCACTATACTGTTCAAGAATCTCACTAAAGCGACACCATTATCCAGCAATACCACCCCCACTGTTAGATTCGGTTCGCTCTTAATTTTCACCGGCATCATATCCTGCTCAATACCTCACAGCGGTGTAGATTCACTCAGCAGATTCTCTAAGCCACTTAGACACTACCCATATTTACTGCTAACATGTTCTCTGTTTCTGATGCTTCTTGAAGCTGCGCTGGAACTATCTGCTAAAGTGTCATTCTGTCCTACTTTATCGTCAGCCATTTTGAGCTCATAGATAAAGTCTCATCTTGTAGATTATGACCTGATGCCATTTTGTGCTGCTCTCGCACATGCCTAATTGAAATTTTCAAGCAGTCAAGTATTACTTGTTTAACTACTCTACTGTTTTAATGTTTGTCGTCGGAAACCAATCAGTTTTGGTAACCAGTTTACAACGTAAAATGTACGAAACTGAATATAATGTAAATCAAAATTTTGCTGTGGAGATATATAACATTCTTACTAAGTCCGTTTATGCAGTGAGATGTGTAACTAAATGCAGCCAATGTCTAAGTCCCATCACTTGGGAGCCACCTGTAACCGAACCGTTTGTCACTTTTATTGGCCCACCTCTGTTTATAAATGCCCACGTGAAAGGTCAGTAGTTAACATTCATGGAAGAGCGACTCACTTTATCTTTCCGTATCGCCGCTCCTAATGAAAACTATGAAAAGACTATAGCTTATACTCCTGTGTGCTTATTGCTACATTCATTAATAGGATTGTAACAGTTGAAGAGTGTATCTCCGCCTTGGAGGATTCATTCATTAATAGGATTGTAACAATTGAAGAGTGTATCTCCGCCTTGGAGGATTTGAGAGACTATACTGCCTCACGCAGCCAACTTGGTCGGCGCTCCATCTGCTTTTTGTCGCTATGCGATCACAAAAAAAAAAGTCGCCTGTCCTGCCGTGTGCTCGTCACTGCCCTGTAGCTTCCCACCTTTATTCGCCCAGTTCAGCCCATACGTATTTTTATACTTTATACATATTTCTCGCCTTTTTTGATAGAAGACATTTATTGAATTTTTGACTGGTGTTAATAATGTATTTCCCTAATTTCGATAAGGCACTTTGTACCACCTAACTTTATTACCAAAACGCAGAGTTGAGTGAGTGGTTCAATGTCCGATAGGACACTGCTTTAATCATCACACGAAATAAGTCACTGACTACCTCACGCACTACATCAGCGAGCTGTGGTTCCAGTCAGCTTCTGCAATACCAGGTAGCCTCATGAGATTCGACAAGAGCGATTGTCTCTTACCCTCAGAAATGCCCTGAAAATCGAACTAAAACCACAAAGATTGGTCGTCAGCTCCAATGGAGCAAATGTTTTTCAACGTTTATGAAAGAAACTTGAATGTAATCAAATTCTCAACTTGAGTCTATTTGAGTTCTTTGTCTTAGTGGAAAAACTTTACTTTTACTGAAATGTTTGCTTTTTCTTAAATGCAAACTTTCTGCAAACTCAGACACAATATGGATAAGCTGACTTTAATTTAATTGTGGCGCACTGGCTACTAATGCAACATTTCTAATGTGCAATGTGAACAAAACAAGATATCAAGTCAATAATAACTTTTAAATAATCTGTTACGAAATTTACTTTAACAGAAATGTATTCTTAGCAGATTTAAGTAAGAAAAGCGACCATTATTTTTTAAAATTCTTCTGCACCTCCGACGGAGCGTTCAGTATCGTGTTTACAACGAGAAAACTTTTAGTAATTGCGAACTTCATGAAGGCACATTTACGTACTCAAATTTTTATGTTAAGTTAGCTTAAGAACTTGTTTAGGTAAATAACATCTTAAAATCATTTGTGTGATTTACCCTATTGTTCAAATTTGCATCATATATTTGAAAATGCTGATTGAGCTCTCCTGCGCTACTGACGCTATGAATAAATGTAAGATCTCCCTTGCCTTCGATATGTAGACGGTGAGTTATTGCTGTTGACATGAGGTGTATGCCCGCACAGCCACCGTCGCCGCGACTGCACAGATATCACTTCGCCGTTTCCCACCCCCACCACCGGCAGCGGAGCTGATCTCACAAGTTTGTACATATATTGTCCCGGCTAGTTAACAACCATTCCCTGCCGTGTGGGTAGGGCATAAAACATCTCTGAATCACGTTGTGAATCTAGTCGTGTGAACTAGCAGTTGAAAACTGATCGCATTTTTCCAGAGATATTTCGTACAATTTCAACCACAACGGATCCCTGCCGCCGTTGGATAAGCAGCTGCAGCAGCAAGTCGTATACTCCTAGCTCACTCATTTGTTACATAGTTTAATTCTTAATTTCTTTGCGTGTTTTTGGTACTTGCATTGTTTAATTCATAAATTTCGGGCGTATTATAGTATTTGTGAGTGTAGCATCGCGTTTTAGTGCCTGAATAGTGTAAATTCGCGTAGTCTCCTTCCGCCGCCGAGCAGTGTCAGCAGTGCGCAAGTAGCAGCATTACTGCATTTACTAGGCAATCTTGTATTTTAATAACCGTTTAAATTTTGTCGATTTGTTTGCGCTCTCTGTAGATTAGTTCAGACGTTCTTTGCAAAACAGTTTTTAGCATGGATAGGGACTGCAACTGCTGTGTTGGGGGTTTGTCGGGGACGGCCAGCTCGTCCCACGCATCCCCTGATCGGACTACGACTGTGGTTGCCCGGGATACTGCCCGCATTGAGGCTGATCCCTCACCTGTGGTAGAGTGGGAGGTCGTCTCAAGGTGTGGCAGGGGGCGAAAGACATTCCTGAGGGCTGAACGGAAGGCCTCTCCAGTTTGTCTGACGAACCGGTTTCAGGCTCTGTCTCAGGCTGATACTGATCTTCGGCCTGACATGGCTGCTTGTCCTGTTCCAGAGGTTGCCCCTCAGTCTGCAAGATCCGGGCGGTCGCAGAGGGTGGGCTTACTGGTAGTTGGGAGCTCCAACGTCAGGCGCGTAATGGAGCCCCTTAGGAAAATGGCAGCAAGAGAGGGGAAGAAAACCAATGTGCACTCCGTGTGCATACCGGGGGGAGTCATTCCAGATGTGGAAAGGGTCCTTCCGGATGCCATGAAGGGTACAGGGTGCACCCAACTGCAGGTGGTCGCTCATGTCGGCACCAATGATGTGTGTCGCTATGGATCGGAGGAAATCCTCTCTGGCTTCCGGCGGCTATCTGATTTGGTGAAGACTGCCAGTCTCGCTAGCGGGATGAAAGCAGGAGCTCACCATCTGCAGCATCGTCGACAGGACTGACTGCGGACCTTTGGTACAGAGCCGAGTGGAGTGTCTGAATCAGAGGCTGAGTCAGTTCTGCGACCGTGTGGGCTGCAGATTCCTCGACTTGCGCCATAGGGTGGTGTGGTTTCGGGTTCCGCTGGATAGGTCAGGAGTCCACTACACGCAACAAGCGGCTACACGGGTAACAGGAGTTGTGTGGCGTGGGCTGGGCGGTTTTTTAGGTTAGATGGCCTTGGGCAAGTACAGAAAGGGCAACAGCCTCAACGGGTGCGGGGCAAAGTCAGGACATGCGGGGACCAAGCAGCAATCGGTATTGTAATTGTCAACTGTGGAAGCTGCGGTGGTAAAGTACCAGAACTTCAAGCGCTGATAGAAAGCACCGAA
The DNA here is from genome assembly GCF_023864345.2 of Schistocerca serialis cubense. Classification (NCBI taxonomy): domain Eukaryota; kingdom Metazoa; phylum Arthropoda; class Insecta; order Orthoptera; family Acrididae; genus Schistocerca; species Schistocerca serialis. The sequence goes on along the minus strand of NC_064639.1, from coordinate 780,087,119 downwards.
GCTGAAATCGTTATAGGTACAGAAAGCTGGCTTAAGCCAGAAATAAATTCTGCCGAAATTTTTACAAAGGTACAGACGGTGTTTAGAAAGGATAGACTGCATGCAACCGGTGGTGGAGTGTTCGTCGCTGTTAGTAGTAGTTTATCCTGTAGTGAAGTAGAAGTGGATAGTTCCTGTGAATTATTATGGGTGGAGGTTACACTCAACAACCGAGCTAGGTTAATAATTGGCTCCTTTTACCGATCTCCCGACTCAGCAGCATTAGTGGCAGAAAAACTGGGAGAAAATTTGGAATACATTTCACATAAATTTTCTCAGCGTGTTATAGTATTAGGCGGAGATTTCAATTTACCAGATATAGACTGGGACACTCAGATGTCTAGGACGGGTGGTAGGGACAAAGCATCGAGTGATGTTATACTGAGTGCACTATCCGAAAATTACCTCGAGCAATTAAACAGAGAACCGACTCGTGGAGATAACATCTTGGACCTACTGATAACAAACAGACCCGAACTTTTCGACTCTTTAAGTGCAGAACAGGGAATCAGTGATCATAAGGCCGTTGCAGCATCCCTGAATATGGAAGTTAATAGGAATATAAAAAAAGGGAGGAAGGTTTATCTGTTTAGCAAGAGTAATAGAAGGCAGATTTCAGACTACCTAACAGATCAAAACGAAAATTTCTGTTTCGACACTGACAATGTTGAGTGTTTATGGAAAAAGTTCAAGGCAATCGTAAAATGCGTTTTAGACAGGTACATGCCGAGTAAAACTGTGAGGGACGGGAAAAACCCACCGTGGTACAACAACAAAGTTAGGAAACTACTGCGAAAGCAAAGAGAGCTTCACTCCAAGTTTAAACGCAGCCAAAACCTCTCAGACAAACAGAAGCTAAACGATGTCAAAGTTAGCGTAAAGAGGGCTATGCGTGAAGCGTTCAGTGAATTCGAAAGTAAAATTCTATGTACCGACTTGACAGAAAATCCTAGGAAGTTCTGGTCTTACGTTAAATCAGTAAGTGGTTCGAAACAGCATATCCAGACACTCCGGGATGATGATGGCATTGAAACAGAGGATGACACGCGTAAAGCTGAAATACTAAACACCTTTTTCCAAAGCTGTTTCACAGAGGAAGACCGCACTGCAGTTCCTTCTCTAAATCCTCGCACAAACTAAAAAATGGCTGACATCGAAATAAGTGTCCAAGGAATAGAAAAGCAACTGGAATCACTCAATAGAGGAATGTCCACTGGACCTGACGGGATACCAATTCGATTCTACACAGAGTACGCGAAAGAACTTGCCCCCCTTCTAACAGCCGTGTACCGCAAGTCTCTAGAGGAACGGAGGGTTCCAAATGATTGGAAAAGAGCACAGGTAGTCCCAGTCTTCAAGAAGGGTCGTCGAGCAGATGCGCAAAACTATAGACCTATATCTCTGACGTCGATCTGTTGTAGAATTTTAGAACATGTTTTTTGCTCGAGTATCATGTCGTTTTTGGAAACCCAGAATCTACTATGTAGGAATCAACATGGATTCCGGAAACAGCGGTCGTGTGAGACCCAACTCGCTTTATTTGTTCATGAGACCCAGAAAATATTAGATACAGGCTCCCAGGTAGATGCTATTTTTCTTGACTTCCGGAAGGCGTTCGATACAGTTCCGCACTGTCGCCCGATAAACAAAGTAAGAGCCTACGGAATATCAGACCAGCTGTGTGGCTGGATTGAAGAGTTTTTAGGAAACAGAACACAGCATGTTGTTATCAATGGAGAGACGTCTACAGACGTTAAAGTAACCTCTGGCGTGCTACAGGGGAGTGTTATGGGACCATTGCTTTTCACAATATATATAAATGACCTAGTAGATAGTGTCGGAAGTTCCATGCGGCTTTTCGCGGATGATGCTGTAGTATACAGAGAAGTTGCAGCATTAGAAAATTGTAGCGAAATGCAGGAAGATCTGCAGCGGATAGGCACTTGGTGCAGGGAGTAGCAACTGTCCCTTAACATAGACAAATGTAATGTATTGCGAATACATAGAAAGAAGGATTCTTTATTGTATGATTATATGATAGCGGAACAATTACTGGTAGCAGTTACTTCTGTAAAATATCTGGGAGTATGCGTGCGGAACGATTTGAAGTGGAATGATCATATAAAATTAATTGTTGGTAAGGCGGGTACCAGGTTGAGATTCATTGGGAGAGTGCTTAGAAAATGTAGTCCATCAACAAAGGAGGTGGCTTACAAAACACTCGTTCGACCTATACTTGAGTATTGCTCATCAGTGTGGGATCCGTACCAGATCGGTTTGACGGAGGAGATAGAGAAGATCCAAAGAAGAGTAGCGCGTTTCGTCACAGGATTATTTGGTAACCGTGATAGCGTTACGGAGATGTTTAATAAACTCAAGTGGCAGACTCTGCAAGAGAGGCGCTCTGCATCGCGGTGTAGCTTGCTCGCCAGGTTTCGAGAGGGTGCGTTTCTGGATGAGGTATCGAATATATTGCTTCCCCCTACTTATACCTCCCGAGGAGATCACGAATGTAAAATTAGAGAGATTAGAGCGTGCACAGAGGCTTTCAGACAGTCGTTCTTCCCGCGAACCATACGCGACTGGAACAGGAAAGGGAGGTAATGACAGTGGCACGTAAAGTGCCCTCCGTCACACACCGTTGGGTGGCTTGCGGATTATAAATGTAGATGTAGATGTAGATCCAAAAACAGAATTTTATTAATCTGTAGTAAGACATCAATTGAGTTCCAGTCAATTTTTACTAATTTGTTTCCCTGAGTAATTTGATTCAGTTACTTTAGCAGTCTGTATGCATTCGTTGAATCCTATTAAATCTGTTTGTAAAAAGGTTTATCAGCTTCCTTCAATAAGCCTTGAATTTTCACAGATATTATTGTCTGTGTACTAGCAGTTTATGGAATTTAGTTAACAAAGGGAATGTCTCGTATATTTCTGTTTTATTGACACAATTTAGTTCTTAAATTAATGAGAGATGGCACCGGGGATCAATTAAAGGAGAGTTGATCCTAGTGTGTACTGTTTCGGTATGATAACAGTCAGTCAGTACTACATTTGTTCGTGAACCTATTACCAAATATATTCTTTCCCATGAAACTGTCCTGTGCCATTAATGTCCGATAAATTATAAATATGTCTCTGGGCCTTACAATGTCTAAGCTTCTCAATTCTCACGCCACGAAATTAATTATGGGTTCGAATCCCTTCAATGTCTGTTCAGCACAAGTTTAATCTTTTGACGGGCACTATTTCACACTTCACGTTTATTAGCAGAATCACCTTGACAACGAGCGGCAATGATACTAGTGTGATAAGATCCAAACTATTTTCGGTCCCAATACTCTGCAATAATTCGCATACAGCGAATAAAGTCCTAATTCAACATAAATGTTTCCGTATTGTCAGTAAATTTTTTCACAATCGTAGCGTTTCGTTTAACACGTACAATCACCATTCAGTTGAATATCAATGTTCGTACACCCAATCACCTCTAATTGACTCCGTCTCTGAATTTATCCCAAAATAATCTATTCTCCACCACTCCAATGTCTAATCGAGCTCTAAGAATGAAATTTAATTAGGCTTCTAGTCCCAAAATTCCGACTACCACGGAAGAACTGCGAACACATTCGCCACCACTGCAAACAAAAACTCAAGAGAGCTAACAATGCTGCACATTGGTTTATATATTACATTCAAAACAAAACGCAGCTCTGTTATGTCTTCCTTGGATTCCCTTTGTACTACCTTGCGTTACTCTATTTCGAATATCTACTCTTTGTAAAATTTTTAACTAACTATTACTTCGAAATACTACTACTGTTTATTGACTCTTCTGTCATTTCGTATTGCAGAATTTAAACTAGTACTCGTTTCTCTATAACCACTCCCTAAAGATCGGTTACAGGTGGCAGATGAATGATCTCTTCATGCCTCAGATGTGTACCCATTATTCCAACATGCATCTGTGCTCGTCGTTGCCATTATTCCCCTAGTATCTGCACCCAACGTTGCTAGAAATATTACACTGATGGAAAAAAATCGCAACACAAAGAAGGAGTTGTGCAAGAAAGTTTGTAGTCGTGTTTCTATATTTGAAAGATGATGTTTATTCAAATTTCTTGCCAATCGTATAAGCGTCGCTCGCACTGCCACTATGAGAATGCAGATCAGGTTTGCTTTACACACGCTCTGTAACGGTCGTGAGCATTAGTTTTCTCTGAGATTGGATATGGTGAGTTGATGCTAGTCAAGAATGCCTTTAAGGTGACAAGGGCGCCATTATCAACACCTCACTGAGTTTGAAAGACGTCGTGTAATAGGGCTACGGGAAGCTGGATGTTCCTACTACGATACAGCAGAATACTTGGCAGGCATGTAGCCACTGCACGTATTTGCAGGCGGCGGTGGTCACGAGAGCGTACGCTTGCTAGAAGAAGGGGCTCGGACGGCCACGTGGGACTACCGAGAGGGAAGACCAATGTGTTCGGCATTTGGGTCTGGTACTGCATGTGTGGCAGCAATCTGTGCAGGAGTTGGCGCCACAGTAACACAACGAACTGTTACAAATCGGTCGTTCCAAGGACAGCTCCGAGACAGGCGCCTTGTGTTGTGCATTCCACTGACCCTAAACCACAGCCATTTGCGATTTGAGTGGTGTCAAGTGAGAGCTCATTAGATGGCAGAGTCTTGTGTTTCCTGATGAATGCTGGTTGTACCTCGACAACAGTGATGGCCGTGTGTTGGTTAGATGGAGGTCGGTTGAGGACTTGCAACCAACCTGTTAGCAGGCTAGACACACTGGATCTATGCCTGTCGTTATGGTCTGGGGTGCGATTTCATGTGACAGCAAGAGCACTCCCGTGGTTATCCCACGTACCCTGATTACAAATTTGTGCGTCAGTCTGGTGATTAGACCTGTTGTGCTGACATTAATGAACAGCATTCCACGGGTGTTCTCCAACAGGATAACGCTCGCCCATATACCGCAGCTGTAACGAAATATGCTCTGTAGAGGGTCTAAATGTTGCCTTGGCCTGCTCGATCGCCAAATATGTCTCCAATCGAGCACACATGGCACATCATCGGACGATAACTCCAGCGTCATCCACAAAAAGCATTAATTGTTCCTGTAGTGACCGACCAAATGCAGCAGGTATCGAACTCCATACCACGAACTGACATCCGACACCTGTACAACACAGTGCACGCACATTTTCATGCTTGCATTCAACATTCTGGCGGTGACACCGGTTATTAATCCATCACCATTTCCCATTTGCAACGGCTCGTATCTTGCAATGTTAATCACTTAAATATGTCACCTAGACAAGTACAGTCCCAAAATTTAATTACTCCACATTAATTATTTTTTTATGTTGCCATTTCTTTGCGTCAGTGTATTAGGGAAACTCTTGCAAAGCGCAACTTAAACGATAGAGATGACTTTTTCCCGTCATCTGCTACTACTACTTCAGAATATTAGCACTGCTCACACCAATTCACAATCTCAACATTACTGAAATAACAGAAGGAGACCTGTTGGAGCGACCTCTACCTGTCTGCAAAGAACTGTCTTTTCCATCACTTTTCACACGGCTCGGCCACACAAGGTCACGCTGTCCGCCGAGCGAAAACACAAAGAGTAAACCCTTCACAACTGTGTTTTGCATTTAGTTTATGCTACTGAAATAGCATCAGTCAATTTCTTCTACAAAATGACAATTAATAATCAGTTTAAAACCACTATCCACTACTGCACAGCAATTCACTATGAATGGCAAGACGTTGCCATCGTCTCCGGTCCTTGTCGGTTAGGATTTTTCTACAAGCACTGTCATTACGCCATGTTACATCGCTGCTAGTGGTGCACCATTTCTTATAATCACGTTCGATATTCTAACAAATCGGGCAACTTCATTTATGGTAAATGCCATGTGACTAGGATCTCCCGTCGGGTAGACCATTCGCCGGATGCATGTCTTTCGAGATGACGGCACTTCTGCGACTTGCGTGTCGATGGGATGAAATGACGATGTTAAGGACAACATAACACCCAGTCCCTGAGCGGAGAAAATCCCCGACCCAGCCGGGAATCGAACCCGGGCCGTTAGGTATGACAATTCGTCGCGCTGGCCATTCAGCTACCAGGGGCGGACACTTCATTTACGGTGTGGTCATGAGCACGTCGGAACATGGTACCTTCTTTCTACAATTTCGACAGGCCTCCATAACGATCGATCTTACTGCACTGATTCCATACAACTGACTTCCATATACATACGTACAAACACACACACACACACACACACACACACGCACACACGCACGCACGCACACGCACAACTACAGTACCGTTAGTTACGTCAGCGATGGTCACGTGATCCACCTTGTAGCAGTACTACACCACCTACAGAGCTCCAGACTGGACAGTGAAGCGTGTAAACGAACTTCACTATCTCTGTCGATCTCAGAATCGCAGCTGCCTCTTTCGAGGACGTGAAATGTGATTGTTAAAAAGTCGTGTGTGAGCTTTCGTTGTGGACAGCAGGAGTATTGGGGTAGTGGTTTACAAAATGCTGACTGTGGCGTTGCGATAAACGGATAAAATTTTCGCTGTAGTAGTTGCATGTTTTAGAATTAGTTTTCGCCACAGAAACATATATAAATTATTAAACTAAGTGTACTTTCCGTATTCGAGTGTCGTATCGTCGAAATAACAACCGAGCCACGACAGTTACAGAATTTACAAAGGTGAACGTCAACATAATTCAGTGAGCATTCTAGTTCAGAGAGACGATAAACTGCGGCCTTGTCAAAGAGGGCGGAGGAGCGGATAGAGGTTCAGGGCACTGTCTTGTCCTAGGGGTGGGAAATTGCCCCTAAAGGCGGAAGAATCAGCAGTGATCAACGACATGAGGATGCAGAAGGCAATGGAAACCACTGCAATAAAGACACGTAACTTGTATCCACAGGACATGTGGCCTGTAATTGAAGAAGTGACATGATGATCTCTCCATTGGCAAAAGATTCCGGAATAGTCCCCCATTCGGATCTCCGGGAGGGGACTGCCAAGGGGGAGGTTACCATGAGAAAAAGATTGAATAATCAACGAAACGACAACGTTCTACGAGTCGGGGCGTGGAATGTCAGAAGCTTGAACGTGGTAGGGAAACTAGAAAATCTGAAAAGAGAAATGCAAAGGCTCAATCTAGATATAGTAGGGGTCAGTGAAGTGAATTGGAAGGAAGACAAGGATTTCTGGTCAGATGAGTATCGGGTAAAATCAACAGGAGCAGAAAATGGTATAACAGGTGTAGGATTCGTTATGAATAGGAAGGTAGGGCAGAGGGTGTGTTACTGTGAACAGTTCAGTGACCGGGTTGTTCTAATCAGAATCGACAGCAGACCAACACCGACAACTATAGTTCAGGTATACATGCCGACGTCGCAAGCTGAAGATGAACAGATAGAGAAAGTGTATGAGGATATTGAAAGGGTAATGCAGTATGTAAAGGGGGACGAAAATCTAATAGTCATGGGCGACTGGAATGCAGTTGTAGGGGAAGGAGTAGAAGAAAAGGTTACAGGAGAATATGGGCTTGGGACAAGGAATGAAAGAGGAGAAAGACTAATTGAGTTCTGTAACAAGTTTCAATTAGTAATAGCGAATACCCTGTTCAAGAATCACAAGAGGAGGAGGTATACTTGGATAAGGCCGGGAGATACGGGAAGATTTCAATTAGATTACATCATGGTCAGACAGAGATTCCGAAATCAGATACTGGATTGTAAGGCGTACCCACGAGCAGATATAGACTCAGATCACAATATAGTAGTGATGAAGAGTAGGCTAAAGTTCAAGACATTAGTCAGGAAGAATCAATACGCAAAGAAGTGGGATACGGAAGTACTAAGGAATGACGAGATACGTTTGAAGTTCTCTAACGCTATAGATACAGCAATAAGGAATAGCGCAGTAGGCAGTACAGTTGAAGAGGAATGGACATCTCTAAAAAGGGCCATCACAGAAGTTGGGAAGGAAAACATAGGTACAAAGAAGGTAGCTGCGAAGAAACCATGGGTAACAGAAGAAATACTTCAGTTGATTGATGAAAGGAGGAAGTAAAAACATGTTCCGGGAAAATCAGGAATACAGAAATACAAGTCGCTGAGGAATGAAATAAATAGGAAGTGCAGGGAAGCTAAGACGAAATGGCTGCAGGAAAAATGTGAAGACATCGAAAAAGATATGATTGTCGGAAGGACAGACTCAGCATACAGGAAAGTCAAAACAACCTTTGGTGACATTAAAAGCAACGGTGGTAGCATTAAGAGTGCAACGGGAATTCCACTGTTAAATGCAGAGGAGAGAGCAGATAGGTGGAAATAATACATTGAAAGTCTCTATGAGGGTGAAGATTTGTCTGATGTTATAGAAGAAGAAACAGGAGTCAATTTAGAAGAGATAGGGGATCTAGTATTAGAATCGGAATTTAAAAGAGCTTTGGAGGACTTACGGTCAAATAAGGCAGAAGGGATAGATAACATTCCATCAGAATTTCTAAAATCATTGGGGGAAGTGGCAACAAAACGACTATTCACGTTGGTGTGTAGAGTATATGAGTCTGGCGATATACCATCTGACTTTCGGAAAAGCATCATCCACACAATTCCGAAGACGGCAAGAGCTGACAAGTGCGAGAATTATCGCACAATCAGCTTAACAGCTCATGCATCGAAGCTGCTTACAAGAATAATATACAGAAGACTGGAAAAGAAAATTCAGCATGCGCTAGGTGACGATCAGTTTGGCTTTAGGAAAGGTAAAGGGACGAGAGAGGCAATTCTGACGTTACGGCTAATAATGGAAGCAAGGCTAAAGAAAAATCAAGACACTTTCGTAGGATTTGTCGACCTGGAAAAAGCGTTCGACAATATAAAATGGTGCAAGCTGTTCGAGATCCTGAAAAAAGTAGGGGTAAGCTATAAGGAGAGACGGGTCATATACAATATGTACAACAACCAAGAGGGAATAATAAGTGTGGGCGATCAAGAACGAAGTGCTCGTATTAAGAAGGGTGTAAGACAAGGCTGTAGCCTTTCGCCTCTACTCTTCAATCTGTACATCGAGGAAGCAATGATGGAAATAAAAGAAAGGTCCAGGAGTGGAATTAAAATACAAGGTGAAAGGATATCAATGATACGATTCGCTGATGACATTGCTATCCTGAGTGAAAGTGAAGAAGAATTAAATGATCTGCTGAACGGAATGAACAGTCTAATGAGTACACAGTATGATTCGAGAGTAAATCGGAGAAAGACGAAGGTAATGAGAAGTAGTAGAAATGAGAAAAGCGAGAAACTTAACATCAGGATTGATGGTCACGAAGTCAATGAAGTTAAGGAATTCTGCTACCTAGGCAGTAAAATAACCAATGACGGACGGAGCAAGGAGGACATCAAAAACAGACTCGCTATGGCAAAAAAGGCATTTCTGGCCAAGAAAAGTCTACTAATATCAAATATCGGCCTTAATTTGAGGAAGAAGTTTCTGGGGATGTACGTCTGGAGTACAGCATTGTATGGTAGTGAAACATGGACTGTGGGAAAACCGGAACAAAAGAGAATCGAAGCATTTGAGATGTGGTGCTATAGACGAATGTTGAAAATTAGGTGGACTGGTAAGGTAAGGAATGAGGAGGTTCTACGCAGAATCGGAAAGGAATATGTGGAACCACTGATAAGGAGATGGGACAGGATGATAGGTCATCTGCTAAGACATGAGGGAATGACTTCCATGGTACTAGAGGGAGCTGTAGAGGGCAAAAACTGTAGAGGAAGATAGAGATTGGAATACGTCAAGCAAATAATTGAGGACGTAGGTTGCAAGTGCTACTCTGAGATGAAGATGTTAGCACAGGAAAGGAATTCGTGGCGGGCCGCATCAAACCAGTCAGCAGACTGATGACAAAAAAAATAAATTACAATTTACCAGTGAACATACTTTCGGTTGCGTATGGTGTCACAAGATCAGCAGTGAACCTCGTGACGAAACGACCAAATGCGCATTCGTATAAGAGATCGCCAACATTGATAGTGTAAGCCCGTATTAATTACAAGGAACCGTGCCAATTACAAAAAGAAATAATAATAATAATAATAATAATATCCAGACGATGACTATCTCAAATGATCGAGCTGCTAGTAAGTCTACAGAGTGGCTGAACTGCATGGCAGTAGGTCTCAAGGTTGTGAGGCCACCGTTGCTGCATCACCAGCGCAACGAGAACGAATATAGCTATGAAGGTGCAGAGTGAAGAGCTAGGAATAGAAATGGCCAGACTAAAAAACTTACCGCAAGAACAAATTAATTTATTTTGAAACCAGTGGCGCAAACAAGAACAATGAAATCTACTAACGTTTACTGCTGTGAGCCTTAATAATAAATACAAGGAATTGGTCAAGTGCCACATCAGCACTTAAAGAATTTATAACAACGCGAGCTAATGCCGCTGATTTACAATCAGGAACTACTCTCTGTCATCAAGACTGGACCCGCAAAACTTCGAAATTTCAGACATTAACCTCGCCGTATGTAGTAACTACAATATTTACAAAGCAATTCTTATTAAATATCGAAATGAGTAAAAGATAGGCCGGCCAGAGTGGCCGAGCAGTTGTAGGCGCTTCATGGTTGGTTGGTTTGTTTGGGGGGATGAGACCAGACAGCGAGGTCATCGGTCTCATCGGAATACGGAAGGATGGGGAAGGAAGTCGGCCGTGCCCTTTCGAAGGAACCATCCCGGCATTTGCCTCGAGCGATTTAGGGACATCACGGAAAACCTAAATCAGGATGGCCGGACGCGGGATTGAACCGTCGTCCTCCCGAATGTCTAGGCGCTACAGTCTGGAATCGCGCGACCGCTACGGTCGCAGGTCCGAATCCTGTCTCGACATGGATGTGTGTGATGTCCTTAGGTTAGTTAGGTTTAAGTAGATCCAAGTTGTAGGGGACTGACGACCTCAGCTGTTAAGTCCCATAGTGCTCAGAGCCATATTTTTTTTAGTAAAAGGTACACAATAGCAAAAATATGTAAACAGAGAACTTCAGATTACACTCAGAGCATGTAAACCCCAGACATTACAGGGCTCTGAACAAATATTTACGAAAATCTGCTAATACAACTATGAAATAAAAACCATAAGAGGTCTAATCATTAATGCCGATACCAAGCCGTAATTAGAATAACACCTAGAGTAGCCATAGAAACAGGGTGGTCAGAAACAGTGTGAAAACCTTGTAAGGGTGTAGCAGGATAGGTTGCGCTGATAAATAATTGTTAATGTTTCGAATTTTTCTCAAAAATTATTTCTTAACAGCTATTTCTGTCCACCTTGTATATCGAACACTTCTTAAACACAAATACAGTGGTTTACAACTCAACAGGTTATAGTACAAACACAACTACAGCCATTCTGCACTGCCACGACATTGAAGAAGCCAATGAAGCTTGGCAATTTCAATAAAATTAGATAAGGTTACTCTTAGGCAACCTCACAAGTCACACGCTGTGGAAAGCAGTACAGATGAAAGCATATGTCTTAAGATGCTCCTCACCAAATTAGTTGTCCAGTGATCTGCTGGTGATGCATTGGAGAAAGACACCAACAGCTACTTCCATAGGTCCTATTGACCCTTCAGACTACAGCAGGTACAGGCCGAAGTCTAATCGAATGGGCTAGGTGGCGAACCGCAGTAGCTTGGTTCAAACATGGCTCAAATAGCTCTAAGCACTATGGTACTTAATATCTGAGGTCATCAGTCCCCTAGAACTTAGAACTAGTTAAACCTAACTAACCTAAGAACATCACACACATCCATGCCCCAGGCAGGATTAGAACCTGCTACCGCAGCAGTCGAGTGGTTCCGGACTGGTGCCTAGAACCGCTCGGCCACCGCGGTCGGCCAGTAACTGGGTGCGTGGCCGTATGCACTGGTCAGCGACAGCTTGAAAACGGCGAGCCACTACACGAGGAACATATTGAGTGCCAGACGCCGCAGTGCCCAAGTCGCAGCAGGTGGGACATGACGCGACTTCTGGCGGGATGCTATAATACTCGTTGCTAAGTGATAAGTAACGTCAAAAATACAATAGAGGGCCGACTTTCATTGATATGAGCCGACACATGGCTCAAGAATCCCTGGAAAGTGTGACAACGTGTGGTTAAGCTTCTGTGGGTTCAACAGTGAACTTTAGTTATTTATTTATTTTAATTTCATCCATATTTTGCAGCTTCAACGTTACTGTCCTCAATACATTCGAGGTATGAATAAAAAAAATGCCTTCAGTCACAATTTTTGGTGTTTCATTCAGTACACGATGCATTTCGGACCCTGTGGGTACATCTTCAGGTGTAATTCATCTTAATACATGCTTTATTTGTTCTGTTGAATGAGATTAAATGCACATTCCTGTCACGAAAAGGTCTGATGTTAGGTTACGAATTTCGTAAGTCAGCCGCGGAAAATAGTGGAAAAGATGAATAGTGTAAACTTACCAAATAACTCAAGAAAAGCATTTTTAACGTTTTAGCAACAGCATAAGTTTTTTCCTCCATCGTTTTCGAACATATCACTTCATTCAAGAGGCACATTCGCAGACACATGTTTGTTAACACTTCACAGATGTTTTTACATGGTGTGGTCAAAGATGAATTTTTCATGGATTAATTATTAAACAATTGACATATGCAGGAAACAATTGGCATATGCGGGAAACAATTGACATATGAGGAAATAACTTTAGAACAGATCTTTAAAATTACTGAAATATCTGTGGCTTGCGAAATCTGTTTGCTCATTTAACATCGATTCTGGTTTTTTGATTTTGTGAAGGTATATCTCCATTTGTTCTAACGGATTTAGGGTCTTACCATGGCTTCATTATGTAATACTACCAAATTGTTTTCTAGGTTGTTGACGACATGTTTCGTTTCCAACATATGTCGTGCAATGACTGACTTTTCAAAGTGGTTGAACCTGAAAGCATTTACATGTTCTTGAAAACGGGATTTTGAAGTTTCTGCTTGTTTTCCCTACATAGTAGGCAGGACGACTGGAGCATGATATTTTGTACACTCCATTGTTGTATGTTTGCGTATTTGATTTTATGTTATGGATGAGTGAGTTTCCTAATTTATTATTAGTTGGGAATGAAATTGTTACATTTATTTTTTTGAAAAAGTTAGCTATTTTGTGTGAGATGTGGCCCAGGTATGGGATACTGGCGAGTATTTCCTCTTCTTATATTTTATGGTGGATTGTTTTTGAACACGAGCCAGCACGTCAGTCGTATACGTGGAGTATTTAGAGGTGGTGTGTCCCGATCTCCCAGTCCGAGGAATCCAAGAAATGGACTTAAATTTACAGTCACCTGTAGGAAGAATATTGAGCAGTAATTCACAAATGAGGAGTGTTGTACAAAACTGAAGTTTTACTTGAATCTCGCAGCATGATTTTATTAACATGATTCAATAACACCTTTCTACAGGGATATAAGAAATAAAAAGTGCCATCTCAACCCACTGTAATTAATTAACTTCAGCCAGTGGGTAATTAAGTAATACTAGCGATGAATAAATCCATCATAGACTCGGAAAAGGATAACTACCAATGAAGTGACTCCATGTGGCTGAAGACTTGCAAACAGACCATAGTGGCTGTAGTAATACAGTTTTGAGATTATGGCGTTATTGAAACAGTTTGTGGAGAGTGGAGGCCATAATTACGTATCTCGTGGTAGAATACGTGGATCTTTAGCAGACACGATGTGTGATCAAAAACTAACCGGAATTTTTTTAATTTCGTTGGCTTTGTAAATCTGATTTTCAATTTTTTTTTTTATTTTGCTGATACTTTCCTGATGTATGTTCACATTTTCAATTGTTTTGAATATTTAGTTTATTGTTGAAGTCGAAAACGTAATAGGTGTTTTATTGGGGTCGGTGAATTTTTACTTTAGAAAGAGATGGATCAAAGAATTTACATTAAATTTTGCTTGAAAAATGCGACAAGTGCAGCACAGCATTCTAAATGTTGACTGTCGCTTTTGGCAAATCTACTGCGAGTAAGACAAGAGTTTCCGACTGGTATAAATGTTTCAAAGAGGGTCGAGTAGACGTTGAAGACGACGACCTCCCTGGGCGCCTTAGCACATCAATTACTGACGACAGTGTGGAAGAAGTAAAGAAAATAGCTCTGTAAAATCGCCAAATCAACATCAGAGCAGCTGCTGATGATGTCGGCATATATTTTGGCTCATGCCAAGCAATGTTTATCAATGTTTTGTGCTTTAAACAAGTTGCAGCAAAGTTTGTTCGGAAACTGTTGAATGTTGACCAAAAGTGACCTCGAATAGACATCTCACACGAACTGCTGAATGAAGTCGACAGTGATCCAGAACTTCTAAAGAAGGTTATAACACTTGACGAAAACATGGGTATACGGGTACGACGTGGAAACCAAGGCCCAGTTCTACCAACGGAAACTGCCTGAACAGCCAAGACCGAAAAAAAATTGACAATTTCGATCACATGTGAAGGATCTTCTCACGGTTTTCTTAGATTGCAATGAGACTTACGGTAATATGGTCAGTACGGAATACTACCTGTAATTTATGTTGCCTCAGACACCGTACTCGCCGGACATGGCCGAATGCGATTTCTTTCTACACCCGAGGCTGAAGAGAACCACGAAAGGACGTCGCTTAGCCACCACTGATAAGATAAAAACAGAATCGATGAAGGACCTGAACACCATAACGAAAACTAAGCTCCAGAAGTGCTTCCAAAATTGTAAAAAGTGCTGCCACAAGTGAATTTTTTCTGAGGGATGAACTTGAAGGCTATAAAGTTAATGTTGATGAATAAATGAAGATATTCTGAGAAAAACAAAAATTCCCATTTTGTTATCTCACCCCTTGCTTTTGGTCCTCAGCACTTGTAGACTTTCCCAACCTATAGTTAATTATATAAATCCATGGTTGGCGCTTGCAGCAAGAATAAAAAAGGCGCCGAGGGAAACCGGGTAAGTGTTATCTATGAATACGGTCGTTAAATATTCTGATCCACTCGCCTGTACGTGTAATTGGTTTATGCGAGATCTCTTTGTTTTTATGCCACAGAATTGTCTTATTTGTCTTTTCCTTCCCTCCCTCCCCTCCCTCCCTCCCCCCCCCCCCCCCCCCCACTCACACCAAACATGCAGGTGACTAATATCTTGTCCTGTGAACGACTATACAACTTTTATTTAAAAATCTTTGAAAATCTTCCTCTGGACAGCCATAATTTTTGGAAATGGCAACACTTTCTTTACTACTATCACCGAACCAACACCAAATAACTTACTTAGTTTAAAAGGGTAGTCTTTAATAACCTGCATTGTCATACTATATGCAGTTTCTAGATTACCGAATGACTCTTCAGTTGAAGGAAAAATCATCAGCAACGTCAAAACTGAAGCAAGAAACACAGTCGATTGTTTTGATGACTGTGAAGGAAAAGCCGGAGGGTGAGGAATAGCTTAATCGAAAACCCTGATGAGGCATACATCGCAACTAACACTACAAAATACGCAATATTTGCTGAGCGACCACGGAAATATAAAACAATAAAAAACCGAAAAGTCTAGTGTGATTTGTTTCACATGTTCTCAAGGCGTGTACATCAGTGTATTTCAGAGCCTGTTTAATGTATCCGCGTATTTCTTGCAAGGCATCACGTTACTTCGCACGTATGTATACGGTGTAAAGTAAACACAGCAGTGCTAGTCACAGCTAGAAAAAGTAAAAGTGTACCCAGGAAAATATACATTGTTTCGATATAGCTCATTTGACCAGTGTCAACACTATTCAGTATTCAGTGGTCTACATTATCTTCCTATTGATACTTTTCGTTCATTTAGTAATGGCTGTGTTTGAACTCATTCGACTGAACGTGGCGCAGATGATATTCAGATCCTCACTACATTGCTGACAGCGGTTGAGCCCTGAGGATTTTATTTGTGTGCGATGCAGGATGGACAGTGAAAAATAAATTGTCATGTGTGAGCAAATAGAAATCCTCGAGCTGTTGTGGAAGCAAGGCATCAGTTTCGCTCAAATAACCTGTGAGAGCGGAAATAAACGGGGATTGTCATACACTGAAAGGTGCATTAGAAGGCGCGCTTTTTAACGATAAAGTTGCAAAGAAAATAAGATTAGACATAATATCTTATCGATCACTAGAGATGGAGTACAAAGTTGGATTGAAGATGGTCCTAGGGACACTTGCCAAGTGTGGACCAGTGTTGTCCTGAAGAGAGATGGTACCAGAGTACTTCCTGTTTTATGAGATATAGCACGTAAGGGCCGGCCGGAGTGGCCGAGCGGTTCTAGGCGCTTCAGTCTTGAACCGCGCGACCGCTACGGTCGCAGGTTCGAATCCTGCCTCGGGCATGGATGTGTGTGATGTCCTTAGGTTAGTTAGGTTTAAGTAGTTCTAAGTTCTAGGGGTCTGATGACCTCAGAAGTTGAGTCCCATAGTGCTCAGAACCATTTGAACCATTTAGCACGTAAGGATGCGTTCCCAAAGGTTGTTCAAATGGCTCTGAGCACTATGGGACTTAACATGTGAGGTCATCAGTCCCCTAGAACTTAGAACTACGTAAACCTAACTAACCTAATGACGTCACACACATCCATGCTCGAGGCAGGATTCGAACCTGCGACCGTAGCAGTCGCTCGCTTCCGTATTGAAGCGCCTAGAACCGCTCGGCCACCGCGGCCGGCCCCAAGGTAGTGTGTCGGCACTTTGCTATTGCTTATCTATATAAACGATTTGAGAGAGAATCTGAGCAGCCGTCTTAGGTTGTTTGCAGATGACGCTGTTGTTTATCGACTAATAAAGTAATCAAAGATCAAAATAAATTGCAAAACGATTTAGAAAAGATATCTGTATGGTGCGAAATTTGGCAGTTGACCCTAAATAACGAAAAGTGTGAGGTCATCCACATGAGTGCTAGAAGGATTCCGTTAAACTTCGATTACACGATAAATCCGTCAAATGTAAAGGCCTTAAGTTCAACTAACAAGGGAACCTCCCCATCGCACCCCCCTCAGATTTAGTTATAACTTGGCACAGTGGATAGGCCTTGATAAACCGAACACAGATCAATTGAGAAAACAGGAAGAAGTTGTGTGAAACCGTGAAAAAATAAGCAAAATATACAAACTGAGCCGTCCATGGGCCATATAGGCAATATCAAGGAGCACGGGGGCTCAGGAACGCCATAGTCTCGTGGTAGCGTGAGCGGCTGCAGATGGAGAGGTCCTTGGTTCAAGTCTTCGCACAAGTGAAAATTGTACTTTCTTTATTTTTGCATGGTTATTATCTGTCCGTTCGTTCATTGACGTCTCTGTTCACTGTAATAAGTTTAGTGTCTGTGTTTTGCGACCGCATCGCAAAACCGTGCGATTAGTAGACGAAAGGACGTGCCTCTCCAACCGGAACCGAAAACATTTGATCGCAAGGTCATAGGTCAACCGATTCCTCCACAGGAAAACACATCTGATATATTCTATACGACACTGGTGACGGCATGTGCGTCACATGACAGGAATATGTTGTCGACCCACCTAACTTGTACACTTGGCGAATGGGTAAAAAGATTCTTCTACCTTGCCCGATTTAGGTTTTCTTGTGGATGTGATAATCACTTCCAAGAAAGTGATGAAAACATAAGAGTTTGTCATATAAACTGAAAATAAAAAATTAAAATTTTCATTCGATGGAAGATTTGAACCAAGGACCATCCGTTCCGCAGCTGCTCACGTTACCACGAGACCACGGCGCTCCTGCAATCCTAGTGTCCTTGATGTTGCCTATCTTACCATGAACTACTCAGTTTGTATATTTTGCTTATTTTTTCACAGTTCCACACAACTTATTCCTGTTTTCTCAATTGATTTGTGTTCAGTTTTTCAAGGCCTATCCAATGTGCCAACTTATAACTAAGTCTGAGGGGGGTGCGATGCGGAGGTTCCCTTGTAAGTACCTAGGAATTACAATTACGAACAACTTAAATTGGAAGGAACACATTGAAAATGTTGTGGGGAAGGTTAACCAAAGACTGCGTTTTATTGGCAGGACACTTAGAAAATAAGATCTACTTAGGAGACTGCCTACACTACGCTTGTCCGTCCTCTTTTAGAATACTGCTGTGCGGTGTGGGATCATTACCGGATAGGACTGACGGAGTAAATCGAAAAAGTTCAAAGAAAGGCAGCACGTTTTGTATTATCGCGAAATAGAGGAGTGAGTGCCACTGAAATGATACAGGATTTGGAGTGGACATCATTAAAACAAAGGCGCTTTTCGTTGCGGCGGAATCTTCTCACGAAATTTCAATCACCAACTTTCCCCTCCGAATGCGAAAATATTTTGTTGACGCCAACCTACATAGGGAGAAACGATCACAATCGTAAAATAAGTGAAATCAGAGCTCGTACAGAAAGATATGGGTGTTCATTCTTTCCGCGCGCTGTACGAGATTTGAATAATAGAGAATTGTGAAGATGGTTCGATGAACCCTCTGCCAGGTACTTAAATGTGATTTAGAGTGAATCCATGTAGATGTAGATGTAGATGTAGACGGAGGGTATCAATGATGTACTGCTGTGCCGTTAGAGATTACTGAACAACTACCAGAGGCGAACCGAGTTCATACGCGATTGCTCCCTACACCATGACACTTAGGGGGACACTGGTGTGTCCCTCCGAAACACTAACGGGGAATGTCCACTGTCCTTGGCGTCGTCATACTCCTTATCGATGATCATCCGAGGCAGTGCGAAACCGGTATTCACAGCTGAAAACTATACGACGCAATTCGTCAGCAGCCAGTGCTTCCCACATGCCCGTATGTAGCACGATTCGATCGGCTGGGTACATGCTGACCAAAAATGACGTCCGTTTCAAACGGTGCCATGTGCTGATATCATTGCTTCACGGAAGCAGACCTCATTCTCCAATGTTGCTGACGGTGCTCGCTACCCGTTTGGCCCACTGCGTAGACACTATGTCAGAGCTGATAATGTAGACACGTAGTGCCAACACTAACCGACTCTGGTGGATGGTCTGTCTGACGCAGATAATAGCAATTTGATTCACTTACATACCTGCGGATGGTGTATGCGTGAGCACGGAATAGCGTCATTCATTCTAGGTGCTTCACTTTTTCAGTAGGTATATATCCTTCATTTCTGCCTCATTTTTACCAATAGTGTAACTTTAAAAAATTGATATGGGCTGCGAAATCGTAGCAAGAGCTCGATCGAAGAATGGCAAAATTAATCTTAAAAAATAAATAAATAAAAAAACTTCCGATTAAATTTTTCGAGGTGTGTGATTGCGTCATACGTGATAAAACTGCCAACGTTTGGCTGCTAATGCAAAAAGTCTCCAACATAATGACTCACCTTTATTAAGGATGCCCGCAAGCGAAGCCGAAAAGCTGTAGCTTTATGACAAACGATATTTGGCTTGGTTGTACGGAAAAGATCGTGGCTGGAAGCAGAAAAGTTGCGGGATAGAATCCCCCTTGTACTACAGAATATTTCAGTCTGCATTTTGCCTAGACATGATGCAAATCTTCTCCAGGAACTACATGTGGTTCTGATTCACTCTGAACTGTAGGTTGTCATTCCCCCGTACGATTATTGGGGAAGGTCAGGGACATGCAAGTTGCCGAAGTGGTGTCCAACTGAAAGACTTGCATCAGCCTTGGAAACACAAGGAATCATTATTGTTATCATTAGATACGATGCAGCCACACGCACAGAAGTATTGTACTGGAATAGAGCCCTTCGCCCTTTTTTTTAATTTAAAAAATAAGAAAAGCACGATCTCGTCGTACACTCTGCTGGCTTCACATCTGTTTACTTACCACCGTCTCTGCGCAGACCTCTGTACATTCTAGAACATAGTTTTTGCCGATTTGGAATCGTGCCTTCCATATGAAAGCAACGTCGGTTGTCTTGATGTGGTTTCTTTATTCACGACAAGAGTGCTGGGTAAATAACAAAACTAAAAAAAATTACAGCACACCTCCACTGCAGTTTTTATTGATGAAGCACAGACATTGGCGAACTGTGGTGGTTCCCCATCTACGGCCAATTACTTATGGCAGCGGCAGACGTTGTCCCTGCAGTGGCCGCCCTTGTAGCTCCTGTTCATCGCGATACAGTGGACGGCGCACGCCGTATTCCCACACGTGAAGCGCACGTGGCGGCTGCTGTGGACCTCCTCTTCCGCTGGCGCTGAAAATGAGTTTAAAATGGTTCAAATGGCTCTGAGCACTACGGGACTTAACATCTGAGGTCATCAGTCTCCTACACTTAGAAATACTTAAATTTAACTACCCTAAGGACATCACACACATTCATGCCCAAGACAGGATTCGAACCTGCGGCCGCAGCAGCAGCGCGGTTCCAGACTGAAGTGCCTAGAACCGCTCGGCCACCGCGGCCGGCCTGAAAATGAGGGAAGGTCGCTTTAAGCAGTCGCACAAGCTTAGGGGATCGGATTTCACCATGAGGATGCTGAGAAAAAAATACTGTTTTGTTCTTACAATTACAAGTGCATTTGCAAAATTCACTAACAAGTGAACATCCTTGATTTGAAGTACTTGAAATACACGTTCCTGCTGGGATCAATAAACGTTTACTTGTAAATGCAGCATTTCTGTCTCGCTAGAATCGTCTGCAAAATTTTACATTTTGCTTTCCATTTCAGGTGGATCATATCATGAAATTCTGTCACATCATCTTGGAAGAATGCACAGTGTTGCCGCTAAGTTCGTCCCACGGCTCATTGGTCAAGACCAGAAAGACCTTCGCCTCACAATCTGTGAAGACCTTTTGGATAGCGCAAATGAGAGCGAGATGTTCCTTAAGGGAGTCATAACTGGTGAGACGTTGTCGACGCTTATGATGTTGGGACCAAAGTTCAATCTTCACAAAGGGTTGGCAAACGAAAAAAAGCTCGTCAGGTCAGGTCAAATGTCATAGCAATGCGGATAATTTGATTTGACTTTTAATGATTAATTCATCATGAATTCGTTCCGTAGGGGCAAACTGTTATTCGATGGTACTATCGGTACGTGTTGCGACGCCTACAAGTAAATGTGAGAAGGGAACGGACTGAAATGTGGCGAGACAATTCATACCTCTTACATCACAATAATGCAGTCGCACATTCAACCCTGTTCGTGCGTGACTATTGGACAAAAAACGAAATCACTATGCTGCCTCATCCTCCGTACTCTCCAGACTTGGAACTTTTTCTTTTCATTTACAAACCTGAAAACACCGTTAAAAGGATGAAGACTTGCAACGATAGGAGAGATAAAAGGAAATTCGCAGAGCAAGAGTCGCACCAAGACCACTTCCGGAACTGAAACGGCGTTGGGAGTGGTGTATCAATCGTGGCGGAGAGTATTTCAATGGATAACTAAAAGGTATGTGTAGAAATATTGCGGACAAAGTTCCGGAATTTTTGGAACAGACCTCGTATACCCAACACAAAACAAACTGTAAATTAAATGTGTCAATGTGTAGTAGTATAAAATGCTAAATATGAATTACAGTAGAGTTGGTTTAGATATAGAATAGGGTAGAAAATTGCTGGTGAGAGGGCCATAGCTCGATGATATCATTCCGAGCCCTGCCCCTCACACCAGCACCACAACTTAAAAAATGTTGTATTATTGTAACAAGATCACAGTAATCACTATAGATGTTTGATATGGACACACAATATGAGAATTAGCATTTAGTATGAGGTCAAGAGTGGTAAGGCTAGAAGAATGTTCCGAGGTATTCCTCTCATGGCCTTGTTGGTCAAGGGATATTTAGTCAATATCATTCTTTCTTTTGTAATTTTTTTTGGTATAACATATAATCTTCAGATTATAATAACTAAAGATTCTTTTTGTATTATTATTATTTAAAATTACAAGTATGTCTGTTTGTATTTTCTTTTTCTTTTGCTAGTTATCAAAAGCTGCTCAGTAGTTGACCAAAACTGTCTGACACTGTATTTGCTCCGCCTCCACGGGGCGGGACACGGGCGACGGCACATCAGTAACTCAAGTTGATATATGCATTATATCAGTATGTGTAGCTTTGATGGGTCTATGTTCATTACTATGTGGAATTTCCCTTTTTCTTGATCTTGAGTTACTGATATGACGGCTAAGAGACCAACTGCAGTATCACAGCCCGCTTTTTTATACACGCAGCGGGCCTATTTGGCAAGCAGCAAGTGAAAAAAAGAAAACAAATATACAACACATAACTGAGGATGTAGGGTGCAAGTGCTACTCTGACATGTCAAGGTTAGCGCAGAAGAGGAATACGTGACGGGCCGCATCAAACCAATCAAATTATGGTAAGTCGGTGAACCGCGCTTATTAAATATCGGTGATTCACGCTACGAAGCGATTTGAAAATAAGCAAATATATCAAATCAGATGATGGGAGAACTAATAGGAGATACTGGTGTATTTGGAAGCGATCAGTAGATTATTGCACAACACTGTTGTTTGATGTATTCTTGACCACCGTGTAAATGCGTTAGACCTTCACTGGGTGATCGTGGAGGAGTGGTAAGAAATATTGAAGCCTACAATAAAGAGGATGTAAGTAAATCACGGCAATTACGAAAATGAAGCAGTCTTATATAGTTTGTCCCGCCGATATAGAGATCATTAGAATGAAGCTCTTGTTCACTACACAAGGATAAGAAAAGGATTCGACCGTTACTTCTTTGAACCAACTGACACAACAATCACCTAAAATTATCTATGGAAACAACAGAACACACAGGTTATGATTGTGTGATTTGAATTTAAATCCTTTCAAATGCGATTCTAGTCCCCTAGGCCTTTC
Organism: Schistocerca serialis cubense; assembly: GCF_023864345.2. Classification (NCBI taxonomy): domain Eukaryota; kingdom Metazoa; phylum Arthropoda; class Insecta; order Orthoptera; family Acrididae; genus Schistocerca; species Schistocerca serialis. The sequence continues at coordinate 780,064,092 of NC_064639.1, read as the reverse complement.
TCAGTGACTGGAACTCGTTTGACATATCGTAATACGAAGTACCCTCTGTCCTGCATCGTTTATTATCTTACAGAGTAAACATACAGAGGAGATGAGAAAATTGATTCATTAGCAAAGAAATTGTGTCATAATGCCATGTGTAGTTTCACATGGCATGGCAGCTACTCTTGCCGGCCCTTACGAACTGCTCAGCGCCGAACAGACTGCCACGTCATACTCGATCAGTGGGGTGTTTCGGATGTGGGATTGAGGGTGTGGGAATAGCACAACGCTCTCCTAGCCGTTTCTTTACTTCCCAGACGTTGCGGCCGCTTCTTACCACTAAACTAGCTCCTCAGTTGGCGTTACGAGGAAGAGTGTACCCCGTTCCAAAGGCTCCACCAAGGAAAAAGCTCTGACACTAGAAGGAGTTAATCCCTCATCCTATGCATGGCAATCAGACATGCTAATCACTCAGCTACGAAGATGGACGTTTGAGATGATAATTATGGAGCACGACAGTATGAGAAACATGATACAATGGCTCACCTGGGGAACAAGACGCAATGCTGGCAACGGTAAGGAGAGCGAATAAGAAGGCGACAGTGAAGGTCTTCATGGTGACAATCGTGAGATGTCTGTCTCTGATGTACGTTCTAGCGCGCCGACGCTACTCTGTTTATAGAGACACCAGAGACCAGAGTGGGGCCAGGTGCTTCCCCCAGTAGTCTGAGTCAGTGCAAACAAATTGCATTTAGCAGCCTTCTCCGTAACAGCGTCATCTCGTTGTGAAGTGCACGCTGTTGGTCTTTCTCAGAACGAACGTCCTTCTAAGACGCCTCACGCGAGCTTCAAGTCACGCGTCCTGGCTCCATTTCCCAAACAAAGCCAAAGCTCAGCGGCATCCGCCGTATATAAATAGACGAAGGAAACTGAGCAGTTGTTTCAAAAAGGTAACACCTGTAGCACCAGCGTTACAAATATTTGATTCAGGAGGATGGAGCCTCGCACAACCTGCTTCCTCATCTTATTGTCTTGCATTAGTACGGACTCCCCCAAGGATCTGTATTGGCTCCACTGATTTTTAATGTTTGCATCAGTGACATGATAGACACTGAGTCAAGTAAGTTTTGCTACGCTGATGACATGGCTATAGCTGCTCAAAGCAAATGGCTAGAAGATGGTGAAAGAACTCTAACTGCTGACCTAGAAGTACTAAACCAGTGCTACAAAAAATGGGGACTGTGCTCAAACCCAAATAAAACAGAGACCTGCGCCTTCCATTTCAATAGCAGACTAGCAGACAGTGAACTAAATATTACTTTCTGCAGAAATCGAATTAAACATAACAAATGTCCCAAATATTTAGGCAGAACTCTTGACAGGCCACTTACCTTCAAGAAACACCTGGAACTGTTTAGCCAGAAATTGAAAAACCGAAATAACATCATCCAGAGATTAGCAGGTACCACTTGGGGAGCGGATTGAAATACGCTACGCGTTGCAGCAATATCACACGTCTATTCCGTGGCAGAGTACTGTGCCCCTGTGTGGAGTAGGAATGTCCATGTAAAGAAGATTGACGCCCAGATCAATGAAGCCATGAGGACAGTAACAGGGACACTAAAGTCAACACCTCTAGAATGGCTTCATGTCCTCCCAAACGTCACTCCGCCTGAAATCCGTAGACAGCCGGCAACAATTCAGGAATGGCAAAAAATAAATCATGCAGATAAGGCACGAGTACTACCGATACACCAAGTACTAGATGACCGCTGTCGATATCGCCTTAGATCAAGAGCGTCAATATGGGAAGACAGAACACTTGCCCAAGGAAAAACCTATGACTGCCACAAATCCTGGAAAACCAAGTGGAACGATAGTGACATTAACCGACACAATATAGAGGACCCCAGCCAACAACTCCCAGGAATGCAGCTTCCTCGCCAAATCTGGTGCCAGCTTAATGGTTTGAGAACTGGACACGCGAAAACTAAATCCATGCTGTACAAATGGGGCGCCAATGACAACCCAATGTGTGACTGTGAAACTGATGAACAAACATTACAACATCTGGTGCAAGATTGCCCACTGCGAAGATTCTGTGGTGACTGGAGAGACTTCGTGGAGGCCAGCCCTGCTGCCATTAAATGGCTGTCACATTTGGACATAGCTTTTTGACGAATTGTAGCTGTGATTATATTTCAACTTTGCTCAGATTTAATAATGACTGGTGTTTGTTCTGTTTATATTATTATGTATGTGTGTATATATACAGGGTGATTCAAAAAGAATACCACAACTTTAAAAATGTGTATTTAATGAAAGAAACATAATATAACCTTCTGTTATACATCATTACAAAGAGTATTTAAAAAGGTTTTTTTTCACTCAAAAACAAGTTCAGAGATGTTCAATATGGCCCCCTCCAGACACTCGAGCAATATCAACCCGATACTCCAACTCGTTCCACACTCTCTGCAGCATATCAGGCGTAACAGTTTGGATAGCTGCTGTTATTTCTCGTTTCAAATCATCAATGGTGGCTGGGAGAGGTGGCCGAAACACCATATCCTTAACATACCCCCATAAGAAAAAATCGCAGGGGGTAAGATGAGGGCTTCTTGGAGGCCAGTGATGAAGTGCTCTGTCACGGGCTGCCTGGCGGCCGATCCATCGCCTCGGGTAGTTGACGTTCAGAAATCGATTCTTTTAATCTTATCAGCTGCAGACAGTGCTTGAACCAATTTCAGACGATAAGGTTTCATAACTAACCTTTTTCGTAGGACTCTCCATACAGTTGATTGTGGAATTTGCAGCTCTCTGCTAGCTCTGCGAGTCGATTTTCCTGGGCTGCGAACAAATGCTTGCTGGATGCGTGCTACATTTTCATCACTCCTTCTCGGCCGTCCAGAACTTTTCCCTTTGCACAAAAACACATTCTCTGTAAACTGTTTATACCAACGTTTAATACACCACCTATCAGGAGGTTTAACACCATACTTCGTTCGAAATGCACGCTGAACAACTGTCGTCGATTCACTTCTGCCGTACTCAATAACACAAAAAGCTTTCTGTTGAGTGGTCGCCATCTTAGCATCAACTGATGCTGACGCCTAGTCAACAGCGCCTCAAGCGAACAAATGTACAACTAAATGAAACTTTATAGCTCCCTTAATTCGCCGACAGATAGTGCTTAGCTCTGCCTTTTGTCGTTGCAGAGTTTTAAATTCCTAAAGTTGTGGTATTCTTTTTGAATCACCCTGTGTATATATATATATATATATATATATATATATATATATATATATATATATATATATATATATATTTGTATTTATATGTTATGTAAATTTACGATACCGCACTTGCACTGTAAAGCCATACGATAAATAAAAATAAGTACGGAGAACGTCTTCTGAAAGCTCTCAGTTAGCTGATACTTTTTCCTCAACGTTATCCGCTACAATTATTCGCGGCATAGTGACAAGACAGTGCCATCTGAATCCAAATGACTGTCATCTACGTTTCAATTGGTTGTAAAGTTCGTTTATACTGGATGTTCGGAAATTCCGATTACAAACTTCTGGGACTTGTAGAAGGGAGAGAGTATGCAATTTTCTGAATAGCAAACCATGTCCTTCAGTTCAGATGTGTAACGCGTTCAAGTCTGCCGAGGAAAAGAGAAATGTCTCAGAGATGATTGTCCTAGTATGCAATAGAGTAAAGAGAATGGCGTGCGCTACGTCAGACGGTCACCTGATATCACATACCGTCTGCCTTGCTACGACACTCCTGTAGAGACAGAGGAAAATCTGCTGGCACGAGCTCCGGCCACGGCACTAGAAGCCGTAGAGACACCAGGTAGGATGGAGTGCGTGTATCAGAACATGTTCCTTTGGTACAATGTCTGTTACAACGTTGGCAGTAGCCACAGCGAGCCGCTGTGGTAATGCATCAATACTGCTCTGCACGTGCAGTATGCTTTTCTTTCATTCTCTTTTTCCTTGTTGTTTTAATGATGTAATCACGTAATGTTTAAGTGTTCATACAAACACATGTGCTTAAGTCAAAAATTTATGTTTCGTTATGTTTCCTTTCGAATTGTTACCTAATAATTGTTCTGCATCACGCATAATTCAATTCCTCATGGAGAAGTGCATGAGTTAAACATCTGAAATGAAACGCGTACGTGTCCGAACGTGAGGTCATATTCAAATTATTATGTACTCACTCCCCTCCACAAGTCCTAGATGTCATAAGAATGTTCTAGGCGTATTTGGACGACTGGTAACATTATCAACAGACAAAAGTACTGCCGCCAAGTAAAAAAATCAAATGTCATTTGCATACTAGTTTTGAGAGACGGCAAACAAAAAATTCACCTAGTTCGTTATCCACCGAGTTCATAACATGATCACCAACAGCCAGCTACCATATGCAGCCACTGCCCAAAGTACTTAGTACTGGTCACCATGGCTGAACTTGTCAGTTGGTCTCTTTCATGATGTATAGCATTGTGAGTTACTGAATTAAAATGGCAACGAAGGGAAGGTGATCGCTATCGTGTTGAGGCTTCTTGATGTTTTGCAGAATTCCAGTGAGCCGCAAATGTCTAATTCATTCATGGCGAAATAAATACTGACATAACTCTGTGAAATTACTGTGTGCATTGCTCCAGTAAGAGAATGTAATCTTGTAGCTTATCACTCTAATCAAGATATGACAATATATCGTGCCAGTCTCAGAGTTCAAAATTAATTTACATATAACTCTTTTACGCTAGTGGTGAGAAAGGTTTCCAGTGCCTACAATTGTGTGCAGAAATCTGCTGTCCTCTCTCTCTAGTAACATAATTGGGACATATACGCTGCCGATAATCAGGTGTGTTAATCAACCGAATGTATCTCTTTCACAAAAATGTCTTTTCTCTTCCTAGGTGGGCAGAAACTGTAAGGAATGTGAACACTTTACCTACGATATTGAATCAGTAAAGATTATTAGCGTCTACTATTCTCATGTATTGTCTGATTGGTGACACTACTAATTAGTAATTCAAACACCTCAAAGACTTTCAAAACTAGGTGCTACCAAATATTTAATTAAGATCCGATTGAAGATTGAAGGAGCGAATGGTGTTCAAGGACCCCTAACGCAAAAGAATTATTGTTAATCCACAACGTACTACTAAAATAGTATCCTAACGATCTGAACTGCGTTCTACTTGATTTGCCGGTCCTCTAGTGTCTATGCGGCACTGCCGTTCGACTATAAAATGGGTACGACAAAAAGGAACGAAGGAACGCATCACCTTTGTCTTGCAAGAACGGCAAAACAACGGCTCTATCATCATTCTGCACATGCCGAGTGCTAGTTAGAGTCCCCTGTAGACACACCAAAGGTGAACGAGAGTTGTAGCTTATTGCACTCCAAACATACAGCCTGGGGTGGAGATAGTGTGTCTCTACGAGACAGCCAAATGGTTCAAATGGCTCTGAGCACTATGCTACTTAACTTCTGAGGTCATCAGCCACCTAGAACTTAGAACTAATTAAACCTAACTAACCTAAGGACATCACACACATCCATGCCCGAGGCAGGATTCGAACCTGCGACCGTAGCGGTCGCTCGGTTCCAGACTGCAGCGCCTAGAACCGCACGGCCACACCGACCGGCACCAGACAGCCTCATCAGGTCTAAATCATACATGCAAACGATTATAACTTGCGTCCATTCAGAAACATCATCCATCACTGAAGACCACAGCAAGCCATTCCATCTTCCAATTCATTCTGTGACAGCACCAGACGAACCGTGCACGTCAATACTGTGGCGTGTGTGGAAGACAGTTAGAGGTGTGCGTGCCCATAGTTCCACTGCTAATAACTGGTTCTCAACAGTTCGTGTTGGCACGTTTGGGCTCAAAAGTGCTCTTATCTGGGGTGGGACAACTTTACAATCTACCACTGCTTCCTTTATAATATGACTATCCTGGAGGGGTCTGTGCTGCACGACCATACAGAATTTCATCTGTAGGTGTGTGACCACTGACACCAGGATGTAATTTTTTTCTGGCAATGTATATGGAAAGCTTTCAGGCGAAAAAATAGTTCTGAAATTTAGACTACAGCTATTTATAGCAAATATTTCTTTGAGAAGTAACAGAAGACGTGGGTACACTTGGAGACCATCATGACTCGTATGAATACATAAACTGAATACAAAGTGATTACGTAAACAGACGGGACGTCAGTTCTAGTGGATATCTGCATGCATATATGAACCCATATCGTAAATGTGTAATGTTAGAAACTGCATTTGTACTCGAAAGAAGAAAGAATATTGCTCGATACACCACACATGTGAATATTGAAAAATATGAAGCCGAAGCTCGTTATACCACGCAAGTGAATACCGAAAAATATATAGCTGATAAATTCTTGCCTATGAAGAAGTAGTGTGAATAGTTAAATGGAAAAGTAATGTAATAAAACAAACATTGAGATAATGTTGGCAGAAGTAATGGTTTCATCTCTGATAAGTATAACTAATGAACCACAGTGAGAGATACTATAGCTTACCTACAAAGAGTAGATACATAATAATACACACTATATGAAAGGAAGGCACAGTACAGGTCGATTAGAACGGAAATCAACATAGTGGGTACACAAATAAAAATCAAGTGGTTAAGAGCGAAATGAGAACAATTACTACAAGCTGATACCCTTTGTGCTATTGCACATCCCAGGGATGCTTCCTGGTATCTGGGGACAGGAAGGTTTTGTCCTGCCTGTATAGAAGAGACACATCTATCCTGAATTCTGCTAGGTGGATGATGGTCCTGAGGGAGTGGCTTCCCCATTACACGCGGTCTTTTCTAGTGTCTGTTGAAAACTGAGAATCCCTGGCACTGTAACGAGGAAAAACTGTAGGAGAACTTGAAGCAAAATTCAGAGTCCAGCACTGCAACAAGGCCACAGCTATACAACAGGTGCCAGTCACTGAAATGCGTGACAGATCCTATCTTTACAGAGAAGGAGCACTGAACCAAGTCATAGCACGATGTCACGTGACAGACGCCGCTTGGTTGACCTACTGCCGTTCACTCCACGCCTCCAAGACACCAAGACACTCCACGCAATTTACTGTAGAATCAACAGGGACAGCAGTATTTAGCCATGGCTCTACCAGCTCGTCATCGTTTAGCTTTCTGGGCAGTAAGTGATGTCCAGTCTGTGTCTGTCAGCGCCTGTCACCATAACTCTGGTACTATCAGGCAGCAAACAAGGCACCTCTGCCTCTCTGCCCAATCCGGACAGCCAACACCACTCAAAGCCACACAACCCCACTTGTAAGACGTCGTGGTCTCCTGACCTTCATTGCTTACATATTCCGCCCTCACAATCATATTCCACACATCAAGACGCTTCATTCGAACCCAAACTCGATAAGGTAAAGTCAATGTTGTATGAATTCATGTAAACGATATGGAAATAACTAATAAATCGCAAGCGCGCACTGTGGTTGAAATACTCGCGGCTGGCGTACACACATACATTCCAGACACGACGGTCACAGGAGCTTTTAGTTCGAGAGAGGCAATAGCACGCCAGGGGGCTGGTCCCAACCCATCTACGTCGGCCGGTGACCGCCTGTAGAGCAGACAGCGTTTGCCCGAGTGAAAGGACGACCCCGTGTTCGGCTTAAAAGCAAATTCCGCTACATTGTGTGGGAGCGGCAAGCCTACGCATTCTTTACACATAGCACGCAGTTTCAGAGATTTTCACAGGGAGACAGCAAACGCCAAACGGCGATGCTACAGATTTCCGGATTGGTCGCCTTAAACAAAAAGTCATTCTCCCGTTTTAGAAGAGCAATGCTGATTGGCAGGTCTTGAGCTGAAGGAGTAATGGAACAGACCGAAAGATTTACCCCTTCACGTCTGCCATGGAGAGGGGCCGTTCCGTTGTCGCTCTTGGAGCGATAACACGTAACGAGAGCGTGCGCGCTCGTACGTGTACTCAAAGAGCGAGGAACAAGTCTCTTCCCAGTACTTCACTGGGAGAGCACCTCTGTCGAGAGCGAATCGAAGTGCGACTCTATATTGAGTCCTTGTGATTAAGCATTGTTCACTGTGTTGGCTGCCACACGTATTGTGAAGTGTGAACGGACAGAGTTATAGTTAAATGCCTGCGAGCGAATTTTGAGTGGCATCACGGTGGACTGGTTATCTGACCAGTGTGCCACGCCAATAGTTGGACTAGGGGCGAATAGAAGTCCTTGACTTCATCAAGGCGTAGCGAGAGTTTGATTGGCGAAGGTCAATCCAGATAGCACGATAGTTATCTTATTTGCTAACAGCGAGTGGCGCAGACAGCAGTCATCGCAGCTTACGGTATTGTGCGCTACAGCTATTGCAAGCCCCATATTTCCTCCACGACAGTACACTTCACTGCATTTCACACGCGACAGCCTCAACCATACCTAGCAACATTCTAATGGATAATTATTCAAGTTGAGTAGGCGCAGTTTCTTGTTTATTATTAGTTACTGATATCTGCATTGCGTGTAGTGTTAACACATTTTGTGGGAAATCAACTTTCCCAGGCATGTTTGCACACTTCGTCGTTATTTATTTATACGGCGCGCTGTGGAGAGTCAGCGTAACTCTGTGAGACACCCTGTAATTGCTTCTTGTGATGTAGCGGGACAGGCAGAGTGGAGAATCTCCTACTCGATGGTCAGTTTTTCAGACCTGTGAAAGAGTGAAGTGAACACAATATGGCGACTTACCTTCCCTCACACTTCCACTCCACACATCTCCCTCTTCACTCTGATACAGCCCTGGAACACAGTTTTTTGCGTTATTAGGGCAAAAAGAAAAAAGTGACCTCTATACACCCCCTACCCTAACAGCCACACTAACCACCGGTCAGAATTTTCAGAATGTTGTTCATGACTCTTCCTTTCTTCAGTAGTGTATTTTGCTGGTACTTAGGACATAAATGTACCCCATTAATTTGAAGGTGAGATATGTAAACAGATACTTACGTCAAGGAGCGAGCTGTAACAGAAGAGAGAATTATTTGTTCTCCACAAATACTGTGTAGCTACTGATGCATGTGATTCCTCATCTGGACTGCTGTTCTCATAAAAATACCACAAGCTGTTTCATTGCGCAGACTGCTGGCTCTGCATCTGTTCACTTACCACCGTCTCTGTGCTCGATAATAGTGGTGAAGTTGTTTCTTACCTCCGTACCTTAAATAGCTTACTTTTGACCAATTTGGAACTGCACCTCTTATGTGGGTGCAACATGTGTCACCTTGGTAGAGGTTGCTTGATCAGTACAAATGTGTGGGGTGAACAACAAAATAAGACGCAAATATTCAGCGTATCTCTACAGTGCTGGACCGTTTATTGCTGAGAGTACATGTAAGAGACCAGTAGTCTCCTACTTGCGGCAGTGGCAGACGCCCCCTTTGCAGTGTCCGCCATGGTAGCCTCTGTTCATCGCGACGCAGCGGACGGCGCACGCCGAGTCTGCCACACCCAAACCGCTCAGCGCGTCACACGTGAAGCGCACGTGGCGGTCGCCGTGGTGCTCCTCCTCGGCTGGTGCTGGAAATGAGCAACATAGCTTTTAGCAGTCTGTCACAGACGCATTGCGAATCGAATTTAACCACGAAAATCTCGCGAGAAAAGTGCTGCTGATTACATAAAATTTAAGGTGTGTTTCCGCAATTCATTAGCAAAAGATTACCTCACCTTTAAAATTCTCGAAAATACACTTGCCTGTTTGGTGCAATAGTAGTACGCTTATTAATGTAGCATTTGTATCTCTCTACAGTCCTCTGAGCTATATCACATTTTAGTTTCTTTGCAACTTTAAATTTTATGGCGTTATTATAATTAGTTCTGTCATGTAGCATTAGCCGCGCGGGATTAGCAGAGCGGTCTTAGGCGCTGCAGTCATGGACTGTGAGGCTGGTCCCGGTGGAAGTTCGAGTCCTTCCTCGGGCATGGGTGTGTGTGTTCGTTCTTAGGATAATTTAGCTTAAGTAGTGTGTAAGCTCAGGGACTGATCACCTTAGCAGTTAAGTCCCATAAGATTTCACACACATTTGAACATTTTGTAACATCAGAATGCTTCATGCGACAGTATCTACATCTGCCTGCTGGTTCAAGAGGAACATTAAATATTTTAGGCGGTGGTAGTATAGAGACTTCCTCTAGTAAAACACCCATATAGCATGTGTCCAGCTTTGTTTGGTTGATACGATAAGTGTGAAAAGCTTTTGTGGTAGAAACGCTGCTGCTGCTTGTAGAGAATACGGTAGACGGTTTCCAGAAATAGCTACAACCTGTCACTTTTCGTGACGTTTCAATTATTGTTATACCACGAGTGTTTCCAAGTCGCCGAGTGACTCATAGTCAGATGTTATACAGCATAATGATGCTGAACCGCTGGGCGACTTTCAACCGATCATCATACAATTAGAACTGAACCATCACAAAAAGTGAATGATTGCAGTCATTTCTGGAAACCTTTATGCAACACATACGCGGAGTACGATATGCTTAATGGATGAATCTTCTGATGTGATAGATGCGCTCTAATCCACAGAGTAGCAGAGTGAAGAGTGTTTACTTGCGTTTTCAGTACACTACGAGAGACTGGTGCAGGAGCCGCAGTCATATCTCATCTGAAGATGGGAATGAACAGAGGGGGTGAAGTATAAGACCTAACACAATTGCGTAACGTATCCCATCAACAAGCACACACAAACTTTTTGGTCGAATTGGTGTTTCATGTACAAGAATATGGAGGACATTACATACGCATGCGTCGACCCTTTTCATTTCCATCCGATTCAAAATATTTGAGGAGGACATGAATGTAGCAGACTGCAATTTTCTCGTTAGTTTATTGTAAATCACAGAGTAATACCAATGGAAACTGTTTACTGATGAGGCAACTTGCACTTATGATGCTGCCAAGAACACTCGTGTCTAAGATCGGCGATCTGACGTAAAAACGCACTGTGTAGGAACACACTTTCATCAATGTTTATACCCAAATGTGCCGTGGGATGTGATCGACTAATCAGAAGATTGGACCAACTGTGTTAATGCATCGTCTCATATGTCCCCAGTATCTAAGACTTCCTTGAAAGCAAGCTACCATCATTCTTCGAGGAATTTACTTTGGATACGAGGTTGGGTGTGTTCTTCCAGCATCACGGGATCCTTGAACTTTGTAATCTAAACCAAACATTCCCCGAACGACGGCTCAATAAAAATACAATGGGTTTACAAAAAGTTTCCGTTTGAGGGCATTGCTGCAGCGTATATGCAACGAAGCGCTACTCCGAAGCGAGTACAAAAGCACCGCTATGTAGGCATGGGAATAGTGTGGCACTCCTATCTTTCCGACGTGCGTGCGGTAAATGCGGAAACGCGAACTATCGCGACGCTGTTACCAAATGCATCTAAACACGACCAACGTACTGTTGTTCTTTTTTCAGCTGCCGAAGGACAAACAGCGGTAGTCGTCCCTCGGAGAATGAAAAACCTGTATGCGACAGCATGTCTATAGAAAACTAACGTCAATGTGTGTCGCTGCTTCATGATGACGTACGTTCCTATACGGCAAATGTCGTAACGCATAAGTGACGTCAACTCAAGTGGGAGACACTACAACACCCAGTCTACAAGAAAAATGGTTCAAATGGCTCTGAGCACTATGGGACTTAACATCTATGGTCATCACTCCCCTAGTACTTAGAACTACTTAAACCTAACTAACCTAAGGACAGCACACGACACCCAGTCACCACGAGGCAGAGAAAATCCCTGACCCCGCCGGGAATCGAAGCCGGGAACCCGGGCGCGCGAAGCGAGAACTCTACCGCACGACCACGAGCTGCGGACCCCAGTCTGCAGTCTTGGAAAATGGGAAATTTGTGGTAAGGACTATGGGACCAAACTGCTGCGGTCATCGGACCCTGGGGCTTACGCAGTACTTAATCTAACTTAAACTAACTTACACTAAGGACAACACACACACCTATGCCCGAGAGAAGATTCGAACCTCCGACGGGGGGGAGCCGCGCGAACCCTGACAAGAAGCCTCCGACCGCACGGCTACTTCGCGCGCCTCTACAGTCTTGATTTCTTCCTACGCTATTACCACACCTGCAGTCCCTTAAAAAAGCCGTTGAAGGGTCGACGATTCCTATCGGTCGATGATACGCTGCAGGCAGTTACAGGCTTCTTCACGCAACAAGTCACGTGGTTTAGCAATCGGCTGTCTTCAACCTGGTGTTTGGTTTGGATGTTTACCTTAACGCTCACGGCGATATTGCCTGATTGGAATTTCCGACTGTGGACTGCACGGCCTGGGAACGGAAACTTTTTGATCGCTCTTTATAGTTTCGTTTATTGATCACCAAGGGCTTCAGACCTGACCACTTGATTGTCACGTGTGGTGACAGTTGATAGGTGACGTCTACAAATCAAAAGTAAACAGTAGAGACGAACTGATCGGTCGCACTATGAACAGCGCTACGCTCATAAAAGATCGGTAAGGCAACCTTAGACATACCACTCGTGATGTTGTCGAGAATTTTCGAGAGAGCAGTGAAGTCTTAATTGGAATTTATGAAAATATACTCAGAATTCTATCATTTTCCTTTGCTTAAGGCCTTCTGCGAGTATTTGTGTCACATTCTAACACCATTCGATACTACCAACTTCTAAGATACCTACTGTTCCCACTGAAACATCTTGTATACATTGTGAATTATTAAAAGCACAAGTCAACGAATACGTTTTATTGTAGTTATGGTTTCTTCCCGTTACGCTCAGACAATGATTAGAATATCTGAAACAGGTTACGGAGGATGTCTGATGTAGCTATGTATCGATGAACAACACAAGTTTGTAAGAAACAGAGGACGACATTAAACCAGTCGAAACTAACTAAAAAGTTGTAAAGACTTGAATAATTGCGTACTGTCGCCTAAGAGACTCCTTTGGCAATGGTCCACGGTTAACTGTATTTCACTGTCACAGACTCTGAAGGGTAACTGCCATTTGGCAGTAATCCATACAACGTTCAGTTGGTGGTATGTTGCAAGCTGGTAAGGCAGACCAGAAACATTCCCTGTATCTTTACAAAGAACACATTGATGTGCTCAGCAACATGTGGTTCGGCATTATCATGCTGCAAAATAGCGACAACATTGTGCTGAAGCAACGTTTGCTTTTACAACTTTCATGAGGCAGGAGCCGTTCCAGAGAACAACCTAGTAGGAATTGTGATCGTCACAAGAATCTGCGGTGATAGCTTTCGAAATAAGGTGGTTAACATTGCTGGTTTCTGACGTCCGGGTCCCGAGTTGGAGTCTGATAACTGCTCACATTTTTCTATGGTTAAATGATTAGAAAGAAAAATTGTCTCGTCGGGATATTTGTGAAGCAGCTCAAATAAACAACTTCCGAATTCACACGCAAGCCGACAAATTGGCGTCAAATCGAAGGGCACAGCCTGCAGTCATGCGATATTTATTTACAACGCATGGTCACTTCGGAAATTTTATTTACAATGTATGGTCACTTCTGAAACTATGCCCGTTGTTTGTCTCGCATGATGTTCCATAAAGAAACGCTGTAAAGTTATTGCTGGGAACGAAGTATCAGACAACATTTCACAGGACAACCCTCTCCTCCGTCACCATTATGACACAAACATTTCTGTAGTATTTGTGTTTTGCGTGGCAGCCGGCAGCGTGGTAGCCGCTGCAAGACAAGATCATTCAAACAGTAAGTTTGCTTTATGGAACCAAATGCATCAGTCGATAGCAAAATGTATTTTGTCCTGCGCTAGAAGTGAAAAACAAAACAACGTGAATAGGCTGAAAAAAGTCATCTCAGGAAGTTGACACATCTGTCCGAAAACGGTGGCAGCATCATCCTACATGCCGAGATAGAATGACGTATTTATGCACTGCACTGGCAGGGCTGCACGACAACGTGTCAAACTGTGGACACGGGGATGGGCTTGATTTCGTCACGGTCTGTTTCGAGTCGTTTTCGCCAGCCATTTCCGTTTATTTTTAGGAGCCATGCGTCTTATGGAATATAGGGCCTGTTTTATCCATTTCGTCCAGGACATATCAATAGACATTTGTTCGACATTAATTACGCAAATCAAATTGAAAATCGATGACGTGGAAGTAATGTTTACCGTACTTCGATAAATATTTACCAAGAAAAATCGCCAAAGAGCCGTACGCTTTGAGAAGATATTTTATTTTGACATCCAGTTTCGGCATTACAGTATGTCATCTTCAGGATCCATATGCACCTCACGTATAGACATTCAGATGTTTCAATACTGGCATAGGGGCCATCAACTGGCATCATGGGGATGACTATACCATGTCCCAACCCTCCCACAAAGAAAAACCTTGACAGTACAAGGAGCTGACCCCAGACCCTCTGTACGACACTCAGACGTGCTCATCACACAGCAACGGTGGTGGACGCTTAAGACGATGCGGATCGTGACAACATGAGAGATATGAAGCTTGACTCACCTGAGGAACAAGAGGCAATGCTGGCAATGGTGAGGAGAGCGAATAACAAGACAACGATGGAAGTCTTCATGGTGAAGTAATCTCGCACTGGAATTTGCCTCTGCTGTAAACCTGCTACATGCTCTTCCGCACCAGCGTCACAGTATTTATAGAGACCAGGGTGGGGCCACGTGCTTCCCCCACCAGCCTGACCAAGCGCAAACAAAATTCATTTAGGAGCATCTTCTGTGCCAGTCACCTCGTTGCGAAGTGCACATTCTTTGTCTTTCCCAAAACGAACGACCTTCTGCGACAGCGCACGCAAGTTATAAGTCACGCATCGAGGACAAACAAAGCTAAAATTTCAGCGACATCCGCCATATATAAACAAACGCAGGAAATGAGAACTTGTTACAAAACGGTAACACCTGTAGCAATCATGTCGTAAATATTTAGTGCAGGAGGGACGAACCTCGTACAACCCATTTCCTTATCTTGTTGTCTTAGATTAATGTGGAAGGCGCCTCTTCTGGAAACTCCCAGTTTGCTGATGGTGTTTCCTTAAACTTTTCCTGTACTGTTATTCGCGGTACGGTCACAAGAAGGCAGCATCTGAGTGCAAACGACTGTCACTCGTGGTTTCGTTCATGGAAAAGCTTGTTTATAGATACGCCAATTATTTCATCATTGATAAGATCGTCGTAGACACATTCGGGCGCCTAGATACTTTATCAAATATAAGATTACTGTCAGCAAGTACAAAATCAAATTATATTATTTACAAGATTTGGCAGGGGGACCTTCCGGTCCCAAAATTTAGATCAGGATCAGACTTCGCAGGGTTGTAGTACCTCCAGGGTGTCCACTCACAGAAATCTTAAAGCGCACTACCTAGAAAATTCCGAGAAAAAGGTCTCAAATGTTTTAAGCATAGCTCATACGCAAATCACATATGGTCAGATGCAAATTTCCAGTAAACAAGTGAAATAGCTCAGTCAGTAGCGTGTTATATTATTTATCATACGGTCGATCAGTGTTCGATCCTACATGTAGGCTCGGTTTTATTTTGTTTTCTTAATTATTTTAATGACCTAAAGTATTATCAATTAAATCATAAATTATTTTATTTTGTTTATGAAATGACTGTCAAAGACTGCTTGAAATGTGAATTACCCTCGTCAATATTTTCTTTTTCAAAAGTTGAATAATTTCTAACGCATTTTAATGGACATAAATTAAAACGTTAATTACTATCATTATAAAGTTATTACAAACTTGAGCGATATAATAAGCTGTGGAAAGGGTATAAATATTCGTTGCAAATCCGAGGAACCGGTGTCTTCGTGGAAAAGTAGAATATAGCTGTTGCCCTATTGTACATACAAACAAGTAAGCTTGCTTGCTGCAAATAACTTCAACGACAATTTCTCGTGAGCAATGTTGATGGATGAAGAAATTTACAGACGTACTGTGGACAGGTAGACCGAAAAAATACTTGCTCATGAAAATGAAAACTTTTAAGATGAACATTTCGAAAATTACGAAGACTATGAATATGAAACAGAAGAAAAGAAGGCAAGAGAAGCAAACTGTTTTTCTTTGGATTACAAAATCGCAGAGGCCCACCGCACGTGAAAACTGCAGACATTACAAAAAAAACGCGATGCAGCCGGTCAAGAAAAAAGGAATGTTTATTCCAATGGGAAGAAGAAATAAAAAAGGAGGCAATCAATTTGATAAGTACGCAGAAATCAGTTCCTGGACTTATGATCGGTTTGTTGAAGCCAGAGAGTATTATCAGCAAGTGACTACACGGAATTTACAACAGTGGGCCTTAGCAGCAGCAAAACAATTTACAGCTTCTGAATTTAAAGCTTCTGACAGCTGGGTTCAAAGATTCAAAAATAAGAAGGGAATTTATCAGCGAAAAGTGACAAGATTTGTTTCAAGAAAAGAAATAGCGACGATCGAAGAAACCTTGGTTGCTGCAGAAACTTTTCGAACCCAGATGTTAACATTGAGAGCGAACAAACATTAGAGCCATTTTTTCTCGGAATTTTCTGGATAGTCCACTTTAAGATTTCTGTGAGTGGACACCCTTGAGGTATCCTACTAAATTGCTAGTCTCATCTGAATTTCCGAGACTGGAAGGTCTCCATGTCAGCGATGACAAACGAAGACATAAATTTGCTAGTTATCCAATGAGTTCGTGACATTATCACCAGCAGAAAGCCGCCATATCTGACCACTGCGCGATGTCATTTGAAGCGGTCGCCAGGGCTGAAATTAGTAGCTAATCCCTTTCATAACATAGTGTATTATGTTACTGAATTAATAAATCAATAAAGGGAAGTTGTTCTCCATTGTGTTCAGGTCTGATGATGTTTTGGGGAATTCCAGAGAATCGCAATAGTTAATAATTAATTCATTCATGACGAAAGAAATATTAGCAAAATATCCTGAAATTATTCTGTCTAGTGCTCCATTGCGAGAATTTAACATCATGGCTCGCCACTGTAAACAAGGTATGACAATTTATACATCTTCTCAGTAAGTTTAATTATTTACATATGAATGTGTTACGCTAGAAATGCGAAACTGGTGCCAGAGCATTGGTATAGTCAATATTTCTTTCTTTCTAGTATGTACGCGCTGCCGATTATTAGGTACGTTAACAATCGGACACGTTTCTTTCGCAAATATCTCTAGGTACCCACAACTAAACGAAATGCAAGCGTTCACCTTGAATATTGCTTGAGTAAGAGGAAAGATTATTATACATCACTGTTTTTATGTATTCTGTAGCTGGTAAAGATGCTGGTCACGAATCCAAACGCCTCGGTAGCTTCCCTGACTGGGTGTCCCCAACTATTTGATAAAGACAAATTAAAGACGGAATGAACCCGTAGAGTTCAGTGATACCTCGAGCGGAAGAATTAATAATAATCATTGACGTCCCCTTGCAATACGTAATTAATTCTACTGCAAGTAATGCGATTTTCATAATCTCGCGGTGGACTTTTCCTTTTCAGCAAACTATAGACTTGGTTTTACCAACCGCCCAGTACAAAGAAAAACATTGTATGAGTCATCTCATGTTTTGTTAGAATTATAATTGTTTGCTGGTGCTAGAAACGTGATGAGAAAGAGGAACACGCTAAACTTAAATTTAGCAATGAAATGGTAGGATACGAAGAGCTTGTGATTGCTCAACTGAAGTTCAAGAAACACATGCTGGATGTTCTCTTATGATACGTCATTAGGGTGGTCCTTATCTTTTCGAATTTCGTGTTTCTTCACGCACGACACCTTTTCTTATTCGTTTTGTTTTAAGAAGAATTTTAAGAACTATTTTGTTGAAACTGAAGACTAGGAGCCCATGCCGCTGTCGCTGAGATGCTGCGTCAGTCACTATGTGTTGTTTACTACTGCTTACGTAAGTGCTTGAGTGCTATCATACCTCAAAATTAAATTTTCACTCTGCAGCGAAGTGCGCAGTGAAATGAAACTTCCTGGCGTATTAAAACTTCGTGCACGAGAGAGATCCGATCTCAGGACCTTTGCCTTACGCGGGCAAGTGCTCTATCGATTGAGTTACCCAAGCATAAATCACGACCATTTCTCATACCTTTGCTTTCACCAGCACCGAATCTCCTATCTTACATACTTCACAGAAGTTCTCCTGCGAAATTTAAGGGAGTAGCACGTCTAGAAGGAAGGATAACACAATATATCATCTTAAGATTTTTCATAGCCTCTCTGGCACCAAGGTAGGAAGCGTTTGAATACCAAAGTAAAACAAGCTTATTTAAGAAAACTAAATCTATGCATAACTTCTTCAACATGTACAAACTCTACAGCGAAGTAGATTCATCATGCCGCTGCAGAGTGCACTATTCTTTCTTCCAAGAGTGCTAAACCCGCAAGTTTCGCAGGCGAACTTCTGTGACGTCTACGAGGTAGGACATGAGGGCTGGTATCTGCGAGGACGGGTCCTGTGTCGTGCTTACATAGCGCAGTTGGTAGAGTAATGGCCAGAAAGATGTGGAATCCGGTTGTCGGTCTGGCACGCAATATTAATCTGCCTACATGGTTCATATCAGCGCACACTTTGCTGCCAGTGAAAATTTCCTTCTGGCGTATGATAGCAGTCAAGCACACTCATAAGCAGTAATAAATACACTACTGGCCATTAAAATTGCTACACCAAGAAGAAATGCAGATGATAAATGGGTATTCATTGGACAAATATATTATACTGGAACTGACATGTGATTACATTTTCACGCAATTTGGATGCATAGATCCTGAGAAATCAGTACCCAGAACAACCGCCTCTGTCCGTAATAACGGCCTTGATACGCCTGGGCATTGAGTCAAACAGAGCTTGGATGGCGTGTACAGGTACAGCAGCCCATGCAGCTTCAACACGATACCACAGTTCATCAAGAGTAGTGACTGGCGTAATGTGACGAGCCAGTTGCTCGGCCACCATTGACCAGACGTTTTCAATTGGTGAGAGATCTGGAGAATGTGCTGGTCAGGGCAGCAGTCGAACATTTTCTATATCCAGAAAGGTCCGTACAGGACCTGCAACATGCGGTCATGCATTATCCTGCTGAAATGTAGGGTTTCGCAGGGATCGAATGGAGGGTAGAGCCACGCGTCGTAACACATCTGAAATGTAACGTCCACTGTTCAAAGTGCCGTCAAAGAGAACAAGAGGTGACCGAGACGTGTAACCAATGGCACCCCATACCATCACGCCGGGTGATATGCCAGTATGGCCATGACGAATTCGTCGTTAAGTACACCATATCGGGCGCTCCTGTCTGTGATGCAGCGTCAAGGGTAACCGCAGCCGTGGTCTCCGATCTGATAGTCCATGCTGCTGCAAACGTCGTCGAACTGTTCGTGCAGATGGTTGTTCTCTTGCAAACGTCCCCATCTGTTGACTCAGGGATCGAGACGTGGCTGCACGATCCGTTACAGCCATGCGGATAAGATGCCTGTCGTCTCGACTACTAGTGGTACGAGGCCGTCGGGATCCAGCACGGCGTTCCGTATTACCCTCCTGAACCGACCGATTCCATATTCTGCTAACAGTCTTTGGATCTCGACCAACGCGAGCAGCAATGTCGCGATATGATAAACCGCAATCGCGATAGGCTACAATCCGACCTTTATCAAAGTCGGAAACGTGATGGTACGCATTTCTCCTCCTTACACGGGGCATCCAACAACGTTTCACCAGGCAACGCCGGTCAACTGCTGTTTGTGTATGAGGAATCGGTTGGAAACTTTCCTCATGTCAGCACGTTGTAGGCGTCGCCACCGGCGCCAACCTTGTGTGAATGCTCTGAAAAGCTAATCATTTGCATAACACAGCATCTTCTTCCTGTCGGTTAAATTTCGCGTCTGTAGCACGCCATCTTCGTGGTGTAGCAATGTTAATGGCCAGTATTGTAATACATAGATACATGACAACTTCTCGGCTAGTGCGGCATGGGTTCTTCGACTTTAATTTCAAGAAAACAGGTCTTAAAATTCTTTTTAAAACAAAAGGGAAAAAACTATGGGGTTTGCTTGAAGAAACATGAAATTCGAAAAAACATTATTAAATCGCCATGAGTTGAAAATTGGAAAACTGTGGCAAACTCATTTTCTTGCCATTGAAACGAAGAACAAACATCTTCCACAAGTAGGTACAACTATGTTACGAGGGTAAGTCAATTATTATCTGCAATTTAGTTATATTTTTGTTTAGTTTGGTCGTACTGTCGTTTTACGTTCATTACGCTTGCTTTGTTTATTTGTCGTTATATCTTTGCAACTTTCAAGCTTCTAGGTTAGTTTCGCTATCGCTCCCGTGCTGTTAGTCATGGCTGCTCCGCTGTCTGTTTGCACCAAAGAAGACCAACGGCCAGTAATCTGTTTTTTGTGGTCGGAAGGCGTATCAGGGGCCGAAATTCATCGAAGACTTTAGGTACTGCACGGGAACAGTGTTTTGGCACAAAGGAGTGTCTACGAATGGATTGAAAAATTCCGAAATGGTCGTACAAGTGTTACGCACGACCAAGGAGCCGGACGACTGTTTACCGCCACAAATGAAGAAACCATTGATCGTTCACCTGAAATGATTCTCTTAGATAGACGGTTAACTACTGACGTAGTGGCACATCGTCTGCAAATTAGTCACGGTTCCATCGACGAAATCGTCCACAACAGACTTGGGTTTCACAAAGTTTGTGCAAGGTAGGTGCCAAAACAACCCACACAGTTGCATAAACAAACGCTCGTGGACATCTGCAAAAAACATTTGGATCGCTATGGTAACGAAGGGGACAATTTCTTAGACAGGATCATTACTGGTGACGAAACATGGATCCACCGGAGAGTAAACGACAGAGTATGGAATGGAAACATCCAAATTCGCTGTGCAAGAAAAAGTTCAAGACCCAGCCGTCCGCAGGAAAACTGATGCTTACGGTTTTTTGGGACGCACAAGGTCCAGTACTGGAACAGTATGGGGAAAGGGGCACAACAATAAAGAGTGTACGTTACAGTGAGACGCTTACTGCCTGCAATTCGAAGCAAATCCCGAGAATTGCTGTCATAAGGTGTTACGTTGTTGCGCGACAATGCCCCTCCGTATACTCTGCCCACACTGCTGAAACGCTCCAGAAACTCAAATTTGAAGTACTAAATCATCCTCCATATAGGGCCGATCTTGCCCCTTCTGACTATTACTTGTTTGGTCCACTCAGACAGGCATTAAGGGGCCATCGATTTGTCTTGGACGAAGCAGTGAAAGAAGCGGTGCATTCCTGGCTCGCAGCTCAACCGAGAACCTTCTTTTATGAGGGCATCAGGAAGCTTGTGCAACGATGGACCAAGTGCGTTGAAACTCAAGGAGACTGTATCGAAAAATGATGTTCTTGTAAGTTTCCTATTTGATTACAATAAAATTTTATAACTACTTTGCGGATAATAATTGGCTTACATTCGTACAAGTTGATGATAATCGTTTGGTTAAAAAATCTGAAAATTTTGGAAAATTATTAATGTTGCTAGGACAAAATGGTATTCTGATATTGATATGCGAAGGGTAACTTAAAAAAGGGCAAAATAAATGGAAATACACTGCACGAAAGAAAAACAGTACACCCTTGAAGAGGTTTCCAATTAACGCAATACTTACTGTTGTTACATTGCATATGGAGTAATTACATGAAATAATTACAGTTGCAGATCAATAGTAGAAGCGTTTCTGGGGTACCAGGTATCGGCCCATGCTGAAACACCTATATTAGCACTTGGCGTCTTCTCCACAGGCGGCAATGCAGGTGCTGACTCTGATATCCGGCGACGAACACTGTCCTGGAACACAGTATGCCACGCCTGCTTCACATGTTCACGTAGTTCTGTAAGAGTCGATGGTGGTCGAGTCTCACGAGTCACTTCTCATCCCATCATATTCCTCACGTGCTTGACTGGAGACAAGTCTGGAGAGCGTGCTGGCCAAGGAAGTTGCTGCAAGTCTTGCGGAGCACGTTGAGTTCAAGGGCAGTGTACGGGCGAGCATTAACCTGTTCGCGTGACGCATCATCTTTCTGTTGCAAGAACGGAAAAATAACGGATCCAACAACAATCCGCACCTACCAAGCACTGGTTAGCGTCCTTCCCGAAACATCAAACGTGAAGGAGAGTTGCAGCTTATTAGATAACAGACCATAAGGTCTGGCGTGGAACCAGTGTGCCTAGAACGAACGCACTCTACGAGACAGTGCTCGCCAGGTCTACATCGTATGCGCAAATGACCATCACTTGCTTACATGTAGAATCTGCTTTCATTGCTGAAGACCGCGGCGCGCAATTACATCTCTCAAGTGATCCCCTCACTGCACCAGTCGAGCCATGCACGTCGATGCTATGACGTGAGTGGAAGATGCGCTAGAGGTGTGCATGCCGATACTCCCACTGCTGATAACCAGTTGGCAACAGTTCGTGCTGACACGTCTAGGCTCACTTTGCTATGCTGCGATAGCTGTACAATCTGCCCTGCCCTTATAACACGACGATCCAGGCGCGCATCTGTGCCGTGAGGGTGTACAGAACCCCATCTATGGACGTGAAAATGTTCATGTAACTATTGATACCAGCAGCACTGCGCAATTGATGCACTACGTCCAACTCGTGTGGCAATTCTCCGAAAGGACTGTCCCATCTTTTGGAAGTCCCCAACTTGAACCCTTTCAAACCCTCAGTTGGCATCTCTGTGGCATGGTCGCCTGCTTGGTTCACACATTTGCACCAACTGAGTCTTCAGGCTGTGAACAGCCCCTATTAAAAAGTAACAGAGATAGCGCTCTGGTAGCTACGCCTCTACGCTATCTCCTGGCACATGACAAATAGTTGGCTGTAAGAAGCATGTGTGAATCTCCATGGCATGGTTCTCTGCTTGCTTCAGCCATCTGCGCCACACTGAACCTTCTGGCTGTGAGCAATCCCTATTGAAGGGGAGACACAGATGGTGCTCTGGTAGTTATGCTACTACGCTATCTGTTTGCCGACGACGGTGAAACCCTTTTCATTACATCTACTATCCCCAAGGTGGCATATACCTTCATCAGATCAAAATCGACGTAGTCTTTCCATGTGCACTAACTTTTTCCGGCAGTGTAAATGGAAAGCGTTGAGGGAGGAAAAATAGTTGTGAGATTTAGATTATAGCTATTTATAGCAAATATGTTTTTGAGAAGTAACAGAAGATATAGGTTCACTTGGAAACCATCATGAATCGTATAAATACATAAATTGAATCGAACGTGATTACACAAACAGCTGGGACACTAGTCAAGGAGATATCTGGTTGCACATATGAACTCATATCGTAAATGTGTTGTGCCGCAACTGGCAGCCAATGACGTCCAGGCGCCACCCACCACGCTGGCGTATGCGTCCGCCCTCTTCTTTCCGCCTGTGGTGGAGACAGATAAGCCTCTCTTCTTCTGAAGCGGTCTTTGCTCACAGGTTGTATTGCAGTTACAGTTCTCAAGCTGCTCATCGTCAAGGTACAAAAGCACCACTCATGCGTCTCTCTTCTACTGGGATGCTGGAGTACTGTTTCAACACTGAAATTTTTTTTTATTGGTTGTGATAATGATTTTTATCAAATGGTCTGCCTCATGTGCCATGATGTCCATATGGTTTTATAAATGTTGAGCCACGTTTCCGGAAAAGGGAACGGCAATGCCCCAGAAGATCACAGCAAGCGGGCGCGGACTGCAGAGGGAGCGCCTGGTGGACGGGGAAGGCCACAGGCATAAATACTGGACCAGGTCCACTCGAGGAGTAGTCTCAGGTAGCTCCTGATGAAGGTAACGAGTTACGCTACCGAAATATCGTGCAAGTACGACGCTGATATCCGACAGAACACCCAACAATCCAAGATGTAATTACAAAAATTGTTTAATAATGCTGTTTTACACAAATACTTACATTATTTCTGTGTGTTTCAGTTGCCAAATAGGTCTATGTACAAATACAATACAAAAACAAAAAAAATTTACTTTGTATTTTGTATCTGAAGTGCATTAATGCAGTGTGAAAACAAAATAAGCTGATGTACGAGGGGCGTTTGAAAAGTCTGTGCAAAAATAAAAATTTCTTACGTGTTTGGGGTAAACCTTTTTTATTTTTCGACGTAGTCTCTTTTTAGACTTATACACTTCGTCCAACACTGTTCTTATTTGTTGATCTCTTCCGAAAAATAGGAATTGTCCAAGTCTGCAAAATAGCTATTAGTTGCTGCAATCACCTCCTCCTTTGAATAAAACCTTTGTCCCACCAGCCATTTCTTCAAATTAGGGAACAACTAGTAGTCTGAGGGAGCCAAGTCTGGAGAATACGGGGGGGGGGGGGGGCGAATTTGAAACGAGTTGGAATCTTATTTCTATTAATTTTGCGACTACAACTGCTGAGGTGTGTGATGGTGCATTGTTGTGATGGAAAAGGACTTTCTTGTGGTCCAATCGCCAGCGTTTTTCTTGCAGCTCGGTTTTCAGACGGTCCAATAACGGTGAATAATATGCACCTGTAATAGTTTCACCCTATTCCAGGTAGTCGATGAGTATCGTCCCTTGTGAATCCCAAAAGACATTCGCCATAACCTTTATGGCAGTAGGAATTGTCTTCGCCTTTTTTTTATGCAGATTCTCTCTTGGTAACCCATTGTTTGGTCTCAGGAGTATAGTAATGTATCCATGTTTCATCCAAAGTCACGAAATGGCGCTTAAAGTCCTGCAGATTCTTCCTGAACAGCTGCAAGCAGTCCTTGCAACACTTCACGATTCCATTTTTGGTCAAGCATGAGCAATCGCGGAACCCATCTTCCGGATAGCTTTCTCATGTCCAAATGTTTATGCAAAATATTGTGTATCCATTCATTTAAAATTCCAACAGCACTATCAATCTCACGCACCTTAACTCTTCTATCATCCATCACCAGATCATGGATTTTATCAATGATTTCTGGAGTCGTAACCTCCACAGGGCGTCCAGAACGTTCAGCATCACTTGTGCCCATATGACCACTCCAAAAATTTTGAAACCACTTATAAACTGTTCTAATCGAAAGTGCAGAGCCACCGTAATGTTTATCAAGCTTCTCTTTAGTCTCCTGAGGAGTTTTACATTTCATAAAGTAATGTTTAATCACCACACTAAATTCTTTTTCGTCCATTTTTTGACAACCACTCAACTTCCTTGATTCACACGAATACTAAACACAAAGAAATAGACCATTGTGGCTGAAACTCGGTGTGTGTTCTTTCCAAAGATGCTACTAACTAAACATGACCTCGATACGCGCCGGTGGTGCCATCTCTCGGACTTCGCACGGACTTTTCAAACGCCCCTCGTACAAGGAAATTTTACATTGTTTCTCTGCAGCATTAAGTTTCATACTGTAATTAGATAATGTGCTGCAAGGCTCAAAATGTTTTAAATGTTTTTCACACCCGTTATACCCCATACTACATGTATAACCATAAACATTTTTGAATAAATAATTTGCTGCAAACTCATAACTTCAGTCGTTTATTTCTCAAACTAACTACATGTCACTTAGTTCATTTTGGCAAAAGACCACTCATATAAAACCACTTGCTCGACGAAAGATCCGTACCAAAAGACTGAAAAGCTTCACAGGTCACATCACTATTCAAGAAAGTCAATAGGAGTGATCCACTACATTACAGGCCTATATCATTAACGTCGATATCCACCAGCATTTCTGAACATATGTTGTGTTCGAACATTACAAATTACCTTGAAGAGAACAGTCTATTAACAAATAGTCAACATGGATTTAGAAAACGTCCTTCTTGTAAAATACTACTAGCTCTTTACTCACATTAAGTGAGTGTTATTGACAAGGGATTTGAAACTGATTCCGTATTTGTAGATTTCCACCAGGCTTTTGACCCAGCACCTCACAAGCAACTTGTAGTCAATTTGCTTGCTTATGGAATATCGTCTCTGTTATGTTACTGGATATGTAATTTACCTTCAGAGGGATCACATTTTGTAGTAATTGACGGAAAGTCATCAAGTAAAATAGAAGTGATTTTTGGCTCTCTCCACGGTAGTGTTATAGGCCCTCTGCTGTTCCTTATCTACATAAACAATTTAGGAGACAATCTGAGCAGCCATCATAGGTTGTTTGCAGATGATGCAGTCGTTTATCGTCTAGTTGTGTCATCAGAAGGTCAAAACAAATTGCAAATCGATTTAGAAAAGACACCTGTATGGTACGAAAATTGGCAGTTGACCTTAAATACGTAATGAAAAGTATGATGCCATCCACATGAGTTCCAAATGGAATCCGCTTATCTTCAAATCCAAAGGCCATAAATTCGACTAAATACCTAGGAAATACAATATGAACTATTTGAATTGGAAAAAGGACATAGAAAATGTTCTGGGGAGGGCGAACCAAAGACTGCATTTTATTGGCAGAACACTTACAAGATGTAACGGATCTACTAAAAAGACTGCCTGCACTACCCTTGTCTGTCCTCTTTTGGAGTACTGCTTCACAGTGTGGGAGCCTCACTGGATAGGATTAACAGAGGACATCGAGAAAACTCAAGGAAGAGCAAATAGGGGAGAGAGTGTCACTGACATGATACAGGGCGTGGGGTGGACACCGTTAAAAAAATGGTGTTTTTTGTTGCAGCGGAAACTTTTCAGAAAATTTTGTTTGATGAACCCAATCCCAGGTGCGTAAGTGTGTTTTGCAGAGTATCCATGTAGATGTAAATCATATGGTACTGATCATGAAGTCTTTTCTGCTTATAACTCCTAATATTCGAAGACATCTTATCCTGGTTGTGTACATGTTGAGGAACACTGTAGTTTTAATGGATTATTTGATAATGATAGGATGCAGTACCTTGATACTCTACTTAAAAGAAGACAATTACGACCTATGATGGTTTATAAAATCATGTGTTGTGTGCTTGTAATTTGATTACACAATACAATTATACCAGCTGCCGAACTCCAGGCCTCTTATAAGAGGATCATTCAATCCTTACATATACATCTACATCTACATGGATACTCTGCAAATCACACTTCAGTGCCTGGCAGAGATATCATCAAACCACGTCCACAATAATTCTCTGTAATTCCAATCTCGAAGAGCGCCCGGAGAAAACGAACAGCCATATTTTTCCATGCAATTTCCCTTATTTTATTATGATGATAGCTCCTCCCTATGCAGGTCGGCGTCAAAAAATATCTTCGCATTCGGTGGAGAAAATTGGTAATTGAAATTTCGTGAAAAGATTTCGCCGCAACAAAAAAGGCCTTTCTTTTAATAACGACCACCCGAAATCCTGTATCATGGTAGTGACACTCTCTCCCCTAGTTCTGATAATGCAAAACATGCTGCTCTTCTTTTAACTTTCTCCATGTCCTCTGTGAATCCTATTGAGTGAGGATCCCAGACTGTGCACCAGGACTCAAAAAGAGAATGGACAGGTGTAGTGTAGGCAGTATCTTTAGTAGAACTGCTGCATCTTCTAAGCGTTCTGCCAATAAAATGCAGTCTTTGGTTTGCCTTCCCCACAATGTTTTCTGTGTGTTTTCTCCAATTTAAGTTGTTTGTAATTTTAATTCCCAGGTATTTAGTTGAATTTACGGACTTTAGATTTGATTGGTTTATTGTATTCCTTTTACCACTCATATGACCTCCTATTTTTCATTGTTTAGGGTCAACTGCCAATGTTTGCACCATACAGAAATCTTATCTAAATGATTTTGCATTTAGTTTTGATCGGCCGACAACAGGATCATCTGTAAACAGCCCAAGACAGCTGCCCACACTGTCTCTCAAATCGTTTATATAGATAAGGAACAGCAGAGGAACAATAACACTACCTTGAGGAACACCAGAAATCACTTCCGTTCTAATCAATGCCTTTCCATCAGTTACTGTGAACTGTGACCTCTTTGACATGAAATCACGAATCCTCTCACACAACTGGGACGATATTCCATAAACACGCAATCTGACTACAAACCACTTGTGAGGTACAGTGCCTTCTGGAAATCTGTAAATACGGCACAAATTTGAAATCCGTTGCCAATAATACTCAACACATAATATGAATAAAGAACTTTTTTTCACTACAACAATGTTTTCTAAGTCTGTGGAAGGCCTTGAAAAATACACAAAAATGCCTGGGTGTGGTCTCTGCTGGTGCCAAGTAATATTAGTATTAACAAATAGATTTCCGTGACATAACTAAACGTAATTTGTTATTAACAAATAGACACATGCTCCTGTCCAACTGCAGAGTAACCCTTCCCACATAGGTGTCCAAGTTATAAAAGATGAAGGTGTGGAAGAGGGTGCATAATCCTCAATAGTCTAGAGATGTGGGGAGGGGAGGTGAATCGAGGGGGATTCCATCACTTTTGCATCACATGACGTAATTGCCTAGGTGACCTCGATCAACTCCCAGTGGTCTCCCAAGTTTGTAATCTGACACCAGATGTTTAATATGACACAAGATGTGATAAGAATGTTATTTCAGCCAGAACTCGCCCTAGTATCATACTCTTCAATACTTACTCTGATGTAATTAAGCTGTAGCAAGTGGGATACATGCACAAAACGAATAAGGACATTAGTTTTAAACCAATATTAGTTTTTGGTTATAGGTTGTGGCCGATAGATATGTAGAATAGCCTTAAGTCTAGGTTACACTAAGTGGTGGCAGTTTGATGGTAAGTTGGTAAAGTCAATGAATGCATTGTCATGAGAATAACTACAATTGTCATTATGGTTACACATGTTGCATTCGAAGAATCATTTGCGCCCACTATTTTTATGATGGCCGCATCGAATACCTCAATTAGTCTCACAAAACAAGATTATTTAATCTCTGAAAATTACAGTGACATATCTATTCAAGCTGTTCTGCAAGGAACATTCAACACTGCAGAAGGTTTGATCTTTGTTGTTTTCCTCTAAAGTCAATAAATGCTTATAATTATTGCTGGTATCAGTTGTGTTGCCTTCTTTAATTCTGTGTATTTTTTTCCACAAGTAATTTTTATATGCTGTAGTGTTCATTATACACCTGCATTGTTGTAAAATGCGTATTTTTGCATATATTATTACATGTAGCATTTTTTTAAATTCACAGTTTTTGACGTTATTGAAAATACAAACAATAATAATAGAAATAAAGTGGCATAACACAATAATAACAATGATAACTATTTTAACATAACTGTTTAGGTTTTGAAATTATTGAAAATACAAACAATAATAATAGAAATAAAGTGGCATAACGCAATAATAACAATGATAACTATTTTAACATAACTGTTTAGCTTGTATCATTATTATCAATGCTACAAGAAGTATGAAATGAATAACACAGAAAGTACTGCATTTACAATCACATTGTTATAGTCAAGTTTTCCCTCTTACATCTCTACAGTATTTGTCTAGGATATCTTTGTAAAACTCCTTTGTATCATTTGGAATTTAAAAATATTTTAGCAAGGCAGACATATATATATCACTTACTAACAAATAAACAGTTTTTTTTTGCTTTCTTGTATGAGATGAGACACTGGCCGTTCATTTTGAGTGGTAGCATTGATTTTAGTATTTTCTGTGCCCTATCTTTTAGGTTTTTAACAGTCCAGTCTGCATTTAGAACTGAGAGTACCATGCTCTTATAAAATATCATAATATTCTTTATGAGACATTATGCTTTATTTTTTTCTGAGAGATATCTCAATTCCACTGAACACTCGGTCTAGAGGCATGTAATTATGGCTAAAAACAGGGAAGAAGTGACGATTATTACTGAATTTGTGCTCTTTTCTGAGAATGCTGTTATCATCTCCATCATACAGCCTTCTTCCGCTCTTTTCGCTTTTGATGGTGAAACCTACTGCAGAAGATTGCATTTATAGGTGGTGTAGCAATCTATGTCAGCAAGTCACTTAGATGTTCAATCAATAGATTGGATCTAGATTTTTTTGTGTGATGAACTGAACTTTGAAGCTGCTGGTATAGTTTTAGACAGTTTTAAGGTATTGGTAATATCCCTGTACAAATCACCTAAGGACATTGTCAGTGTTTTTCTAGAGAAACTGGACCAGCTGTTACATGTACTTGGCGAAACTAGATGGATAAATTATGATACTGTAACAGGTGGTGATTTGAATTCTGATTTTGATGTAACAACACACAAACGTAGTGTCACTGAACTTCAAAATCTACTAAGACAATCCAACTTACACTGTGTCAATAATAGGCCCACAAGAGAACAAGCATGTCTTGACAATGTTTTTGTGAATTTTAAAACAACAGATGAATCATGCGATGTGTCAGAGTTTGCATTTTCTGATCATAGTTCTGTAACCTTAAATTATACAAGAAGGTTCCCTCCTGATAAGACTAGTATAAATAAGCCTGTCCCAAAAACAGTGATCACCACACCTGTCTCAGATGAAAAAATTTATAGATTTTGTAATTCCCTTGCTGACAGAGACTGATTTGGCCAGTGTTATGGAGACACACCCTATAACTTAGGTAACGGTTTACCAGCAAATATACTATTTGATAGGTTTTTAAAAGTATTTTTGGCACAATTTAATGACTGCATTCCAACAAAGAAATTCAAAGTAGGCCTAACTGATAGAGTCCTGAAAACTTAAGTTCCAAAAAGACAAAATATGTGGTATACAGAACAGCTGACCACTCTGAAAAACCAAGTTATGTTGTTGCACATTGTTTATTGTAGATTGAAGACTAATCAAGCTAAACTAGCCTATGTTACATGTAGGAATGAATATAAGAAAGCGATCATAGAAGCCAAAACAGCACTCAATCGCAGCAGTATTGAGAAATCCTGCAACAAGTGCAAAGCTGCTTGGAAACTAATAAATAGTGTTGTTAAAGATGAAAGAATTGTTACAATTAATATCTCTACCCAAAAATTCAATTATTATTTTCTTAAATCAGTTGAAGAAGTAGGAAGTACTATTGCTAAACCCGAAAGCAGCTTATCACAGTTACTGTCAAAAACTAGTTGTAGATCATCAACAAATACAAGTATCTCCAGTTTCTCTTAGGTCTCACCAGATTTTGTATTAAGAATAGTTAAACAGTTAAAATCATCAGAAAGTGTAGACATACATGACTTACCCTGTAACATACTGAAGAAAGTCATGGGCAGTATAGTGTACCTCTTAACACATTGTGTAAACAAATATCTAGCTGAAGGATATTTTCCTGATGAGCTTAAACCTATAGGGTAGTTCCAGTTTATAATAAAGGGGATAAAGACTCTGCCTCAAGTTACCAACCAATTTCCATAGTCCCATCTTATGCTACAGTTCTGGAATGCACAATTTACAAACAATTATCTGTTACTTTGATAATATAGGAATTATTAGTGGATCTTAATATGGTTTTAGGAAAAACATGTCAACAACTGATGCAATAATGCTGTTGTAAAATACATCCATCAAGTATTTGTTGATAAAGACTTTCCTCAAGTCACTTTTTGTGACCCAAGCAAAGCCTTTGACTGTGTACAACACACACCACTACCTGAAAAATTGGACTTCGGTGGTGGTAGAGGTAATAGCTTTAAACTATTAAGATCATTTTTACAGAACTGTGAGCAAGCTGTCTGTGTTGGCAAAGAATTGTCCAGTGTAGAACTAGTTAAGGTAGGTCTCCCACAGGGATCAGTACTGGGCTCTTTCCTGTTCCTAATAATGATTAATGATCTGCCATCATGTATTTAATCAAAAACTGTACTATATGCAGATGATATGACTTTTCTGAACACTAGTAATTACCCCAATAGCCTTAAACCTTATGTTACAGAGACAATTGCTCGAGCATCATACTGGTTTAAAGCAAATAGATTTTTGCTTAGTGAAAATAAAACTCAGCATTTAGTATTTAGTCTAAAAGACAAGCTACCATCTGATGATCATAGTTATCTTAAGTTTTCAGGGGTATATTTGGATGACAAATTATGTTGGGGTCAACATGTCAAATATCTTAGTGGTAAGTTGTCTAGGGTAATCTAGGCGACTAATGGATTTTGTATCTAAAAATTATGTTACAATGTCCCATCTCTCATTCTTCCAAAGCATAACCTATGGCATAATTTTATGGGGAAACTCCAGTTGCATGCACGACATCCTTCTACTCCAGAAGAAAGCTATTGGGCTAATTACAGGCTCATCGTATAAGGTACACTGTAAACCTTTGTTTTCTGAGCAAAAGATTATGACAGTAGTAAACCTGTATATATACTATGTCTTAATCTATATGAAAAAGAAGCTATCCAAAGCTAAACACAGAGAAAATACACACTGCTACAACACTAGAAGAATAGATGTATTTATACTCCATTCCACAGATTCTCAAAATCACTGAACAGTTATGAACTAATGGGACACAAATTATTTAATAATCTTCCACTAGCTATGCAAGATTTACCAGAGCAATCATTCAAACAAGCACTGTATGACTGGTTAGTGGCCCACCCATTCTACGACATAAAGGATTTCATCAACTGTAATATTATACTGTAACAACAAAGTGATTACTCTTTTGCAACAGGAATTATATTGTATTATATATATGACTTTGTCAATTGTAGTGTTATACTATAATAACAAATCTATTGCTCTTTTGCAACAGGAATTATAATGTGTTATAAGTATGACTTTGTAGGATTTCATCAATTGTAATATTTCACTGTAATAACAAACCTATTGTTCTATTGCAACATGAATTATATTGTATTATATGTATGACTTTTTCTATTGCCTTAATGGCCAAATGACAATAAAATTATTCCATTCTATTCTATTCTGTTCTATTCTATCCTAAACTCCATGATTGCATTTCATAATAGGTTGTTTTTTACACTTTTTACTTTGTGTTTCAGGCCAATATAAGCTGTTCTTAAATCGGAATTTCCTCCCACTTGGGCATTATTTGACCTGTATTCTGTTTTCAGAATTACAGGAATCATCATACGTTCTGCTTCAGCTTGCACTACTTCTTTGTAGACATATGTACTCATGAGCATCAGTGAATACTTGTCTAAGAGTGTGCTGCAGGTGTTGCAACAAGAATGAAGCCTGGTTGGATCACTATTCCTGCCAGTAACTATTACTACAACAATTACTAACATCATTTAAAGCAACCAGTACACTCCACTGTTGTTAACTGCTTGTTGCAGAAAGAGAGCTGAGACACTAGATAGTAATTATATTGTATTTGTCGACTTTTGCTGTAACTGTAAGAATGAATATATCCTTTTTCCATGAACCTTGTCATTTAGTGTGTTCATACTCACAACAGTAGTCGAATTTTGTTAAAACTTGGTTCAGGGGTTAATGTAAAAAGTCCACATTATGTCATTACCATGCCTAACTCAATTTTGATTTCTTTTTGCGTACATTGAGTTTTGAGAAAACACTCCACAGCTCTGCATGCACATATCTAAAAACAAATAAACAGATGCCTTACTACAAACTGTGAAATACATGAACATTTCCAACTTCATTACGTTCTTATGCTTTAACAATTCCTTTTAAAGTAAAAGTCACATTAAAGACCCCACCCCATTGCATTTTTCATAGTAGCTTATGTAATATGCAACCAAATACTCACCTGAAACGTATCCGTTATCTAATATACATTCTCTCAATTTACATTGCAATTTTAATTTTTGTGATGAAAGGTTCATCAAATACGTATGGCAAAACACGTTACACATTGTTGAAACATAAACATCAGATGATGCATCTGGTCAGTGCATGGGTGCCCATATAATAGTTTGTAGGGGGACTAGATCTGGGGGTTTGGAGTATTTTTAATATTTTACAAGGTGAATGGTTACTTGTAAGTAGTCATAAAGACTTTCTGATCTGACCACGTTAAAAACCCTTCTAATATGGACTTTTAAATTGTTTCCTTGAAAGAAAAATGACTGAATACACTATATATTGTTTTTTCTCTTTTCCCCTTTTCCATAGGTACGGGTGCCCTTGATTACCACAACCTTTATTTAACGTAATTCGGGCTAGACTACACATAAGTCTGTCACCACACCTAAAACGTCGGTAGGGGGTCCAATACCACACAGTAGCCCCATTTAATTCCTCGCAGTTTTGTTTAAATTGGGAAACCAGATTGTGTATTAATCACATGACAATATCTTCCTTTCAGCACCGGCATTCATTTCGATTTGCAAGTTTATCGAGTGAATTTTCAAACTGTATACTTATATATTCAACAGAAAAAGACACATTTTGAAAATTTTAACAACCTAATCTATTTTTTCAGGTTGATGCTTTAATTAATTGGCAAAATGATTCCCACAGCACTAACAAACCTTCGTGTCACCACAGAGACATCTATCAGTTCGCTTTGTAATTCAGGTCCCAGGGATAGCTACCACCGCAAGCGATCATATAGCATGAGTGTAGAAACATCTATAAGTTTGCTTGGTCATGTTGTCTCCAGATGCATGTCCATGGAAGAGAGGCACAACAATTCTTTACTGAGTTGTTCCCACAGTGGCAGCATCCATATCACAGTAGTTTTGCATATGAGGGCTTTTGCATTACTCTGTTTTTCATGTTGTACATTTTGGTGGTTGCATATTACAGGCTTTATCACTGTTAGGAAGGTATTTTCGTTGACAAAAAAGCTACCTGTGGTAACAAATCAAATTACATTGTTACTCTGTAACAACTCACTAGAGGCCATTGATCCCTTATACAAAATACTAAGAAAAACTTCCCCTGTGGGTGGAGAGACAGAACCATTGAGGTGGAAGAGCATATTTTTTTTCTTGCAGAAACCCTTTTCTTCTCAACAGCATTCAGTAGCATACTTTGTTGGTTACTTGGCGCATAACTGCATCCCACAGTTTGGTTACCTGAGATGCAAGGATATAGGTATTTATAACAAAGAACTCCGTAAGAATAGAACTATTTGTTCTCCACGAAGCTAAGTAACTGCCAATGGGTGTCATCCTTTACTGTAGCTCAAAGCTCCAACCATTAAGTTCAGCAAAGTTGTTGAAGTGAGTGTAGCACATGAGTTCAATTAATTGAAATTTGAGTTTATTTCCATAGTGTCAATGGTACCTAAGTTTGAGCTGTACTCAAAATATTTACTTGAATAGTGATTCTTAATGAGCCTTCTACTGAGCAGTTAAATTTTGGATTTGAGGTAGTGTAATGTGTGTGTTTTGTTGTCCATGGTCATTTTAGCATCAAGCAGGAAGAGCTGGGTGCAGAAAATGGGCAGTAAACATAACAGGGGTTGTGCCTGTCTACTTGTGCCAGACACAAGTCTAGCACTGCAGCTATTGCTTCCAGTTGGTTGAATTTATTGGTGCTGTTGCTAACGACTGATAAGCAGCAATCAGAGAGAATCACTATGACCCTATTGACATGTGACTAACAACAACAAATGGGGAAACTGGAAAATCAGAACTGCTGAGACAGCTGTAGTCAAATATTCTAAAGAAAGATATCCACTTGCAACAGATAACTAGTGTGTTCCTACATTTGCTATTAACAACTGTAAGTAACTTAAGTGCCTGAATTAAAAGAAGTTGGGGAGATTCAAAACATGATATCCAACAGCGAATTATTTCTGAAACTGAAGATAGGCTGATGGGAAATTCCTTTTTTTAGTCTCATAATGCATATCAAATGACCTACAGACAGATATCAAATACTCTATTTGCAGGGCAATGATTGAATAATCTATTTTTCTTTTGAGTCATGTGCCTTCTCACTAGTCTGCTGCAACTCACTACAAATTTCTTTACAGCAGCAATCTCTTCATACAGAAATAGCACTTGCAACCGGTTTTGTCAATTATTTGTTGGATGTATTCTAATCTCTGTCATCCCCTAAGTTTTTACCCTCAATAGTTCCCTCTAGTATCATGGAGGTTATTGCTTGATACCTTACATATGCCGTGCCATCCTGTCCCTTACTCTAGACAGTATTTTCAATATGCTCCTTTCTTTGCAAATTCTGTGGAGAACCTCTTCATTCCTTATTTTACAAGTCCACCTGATGTTTAACATTCTTCCGGGGCACCACATCTCCAACACTTCTCTGCTCTTCTGTTATGGTTTTTCCATTGTCCATGACCAAACGATGCTGTGCTCCAAAGGTATGCTCTCAGAAATTTCTTCCACCAATTAAGGCCTATGTTTGATACCAGTAGATTTCTCTTGGCCAGGAATGACCTCTTTCCCTGGGCTAGTCTGCTTTTTATGTCCTCCTTGCTTCATCCAGCATGGGTTATTTTGTTTCCAAGGTAGCAGAACCCTCAGCTCTCTTTGTGACCACTAATTTTGATATTAAGTTTCTCGCTAATCTTATTTCTACTGCTTCTCATTATTTTTGTCTTTCTCTCAATCCATATTCTACACTTCTCTATTCAACACATCCTGTACGTATTCTTCACTTTCAGTGAGGATAGCCATGCCATTAGCGAATGTCATCAATGATATCCTTTCACCCTGAATTTTAATCCTTTCATTTCCACCACTGCTTTTCAATGTGTAGACTGACGGTAGGTGCAAATGACTGCATCCCTGTCTTACACCTTTTTTAATCTGATCACTTATTGTTGCCTCTTTGTCCTTCAAGGTATTGTATATCAACCTTCTATTTTTCTCGGATCTTGCGCCATTTTACACAGTCGAATGCTTTTTCTAGACAGACATATCCTACAAGTGTGTCTTATCTTGATTCCTTTATCAAACACAAAGTCAGAACTGCCTCTTTGGTGCCTTTACATTTCCTAATGACAAACTTACAGCCATCTAACAGATCTTCAGCTTTCTTTCCCATTCTTCTGTATATTACTCTTGTCAGCAGCGTCGAAGTATGAGTTGCTAACCTCAACAAGCAATAGCTTTCGCACTAATCTGCCTTTGCTATATCTGAAATTATGTGGATGCTATTTTTCCAAAAGTCTGATGGTATATTCCCAGTCTGATAGATTCTACACACCAACCTGAGCAGTCATTTGGTTGCCACTTCCCCCAATAATTTTAGAAATTTCGATGCAATGTTATCTATCCCTTCGGCCTTATTTGATCTCAAGTCTTCCTGAGATCATTTAAATTTTGACTCCAATACTGGATACCCTACATCTTCCTTTATAAACTCCAATTTTGATTTCTATCAAGTCATCAGATAAGTCGTCTACCTCTTGCCACCCTTACACTCTTTCTTCCATATTTGACAGTGGAATTCCCACAGCACCGTTTATGTTACCACCCTTGCTTTTAATTCACCAAAGTTGGTTTGACATTTCTATATGCCGAGACAGTCCTTCTGACAATCATTTCTTTTTCGGTTTCTTCACATTTTTTCCACAGCTACGGCTTTGGCTGCTGTGCACTTCCTTATTTTTCATTTCAAGTGATTTATATTGCCAACAGCCTTGCAGCAGTGGTAACACTGGTTCCCGTCAGATCACCAAAGTTAAGTGTGTCACGCTTGGCTAGCACTTGGATGGGTCACCGTCCGGGTCTGCTGAATGCTGTTAGGCAGTGACGCAGGTCACAAAAACTGACAATGGCTGGGAGAGCGTTGTGCTGACCACATGCCCATCCATACCTGCATCAGATGACACCTAAGGGCTGAGGATGACACTGCAGCCAGTTGGTACCACCGAGCCTTCAAGGCCTGTTTGGATGGTGTTTGTTTGTCTAAGTAATTTATATTGCTGTATTCCTGACTTTTCCTCAACATTTATGCTCTTCCTTCTTTCATTAATCACTTGAAGTATTTCTTCTTTTCCTGAGGTTTCTTTAGTTAACTTACTTATACATTTGTTTGACTGTCCAACATTTGTGACTGCCGTTTTTAGAGATGTCCACTCCGCTTCAACTTAACTGCCTACTGTGGAATTCCTTATTGCAATATCCAAATCTTTCACAAACTTCAAACACATCCCATCATTCCTCAGAATGTCGTTGCCCCACTTCCTTCTACACTGATTCTTCTGGACAATTCTCTTAAGGTTCAGTCTATTCTTTATCATTACTAAATTGTGATCAGGGCCTCTATCTGCTCCTGGGTATGCCTTACAGTCCAATATCTGATTTTGGAATCTCTGTCTGACCATGACGTAATCCAGCTGGAATATTCCTGTCTCAGGGTCCTTTCCAAGCGTACCTCATCCTCGTATGAGTACTTGCAATTACTATTTGAAATTCATTGCAGAACTCAATTAATAGGGACAGCAAAAAATCGGTGTTATTTTATGGTCAAAATCGGTGTTATTTTTGCACTTTTCGGTGTTATTTTGTGCACTTTTCGGTGTTATTTATCAGTGTTATTTTCTGGCAAGCTTTTTCGATTATCAGTTATCTATTTTTATCATATTTAACCATTTTTCAATGCTATGTTGAAAATGGAACTATTCCTATGATAGGGTGGGCCATACATGAGACAAGTGTAGATAAAAATTATTTTAACAAAAAATTTTGAGACAAATAATTATTTAAAAACAAATAACAAAGATAAAAATGAAAAACAGTAGACCAATTTTCTCACCAACTTAAATATTTATATTACATAGTTGAAATTTCTTACGGAATAGCAATATTGAAACTTCTAAGAAAATCTCTTAATGTAAAGAAAAATCTTTGCCTCTGCAGTGTTATCGTTAGTAAATAAAATGTCTTGGCTACATCCCCAAGAGATTTTTCTGTATGAATATTATCAAAATATTTATAAACGTTTATGAAAGCTATTTCACTTGGGTTAAAAATAAGACAAAATTCAATTTTCTTAGTTTTTTAATGTTCACTCACATGTTGCTTGGAAGCAAAGTTTATAATATGTTTCAGTACAAGTTTTGAGTTTTAAATTCTATTTCCCATCAGTACCACAGTCTATTAATACAAAAATACTTCCTTTAATGTAGTCTTTTTTTTTACAAATGTATACAACTGGTAGTAAGGCTCATTTATGTACTGCATTTTCAGCTGGTTTTGCCAAGAACGGGACAAATGGGGTAAAAACAGATAAAATGGAAACCCATTCTCAAACAAAAGGAGCATAGTTCATCCTTACACCAGAGAAGTAAAAAGTAGTAAACACGTGAAAAAGTAAGAATCATTGTTGTTTTAAGAAGAATAAAGAAACAAGCAAAGAAAGATAGGTCTACAGTAGCACTAAGTCATCACTCTGTAGACAGTTTTTCTAATGACAGCAATGTCATTGTTTCAATGTTGTCTTAAGAGAAACTGTGCTGCATACATGTTAGTTCTTCGCTATA
The DNA here is from genome assembly GCF_023864345.2 of Schistocerca serialis cubense. Taxonomy (NCBI): domain Eukaryota; kingdom Metazoa; phylum Arthropoda; class Insecta; order Orthoptera; family Acrididae; genus Schistocerca; species Schistocerca serialis. The sequence goes on along the minus strand of NC_064639.1, from coordinate 780,024,627 downwards.
GTTTGAAAACAGCCTCTCGCTGTCAACTTTGCAACATGGGAACCAAACAGCTTTCAATGCTGCTACTGCAAATTGCCGATTGTCGACTGGAGTTGCCTGGAGACATTTCACTATGTCAACATGTTCCAGCTGCGTTGACATTTGGTTTTGAACAAAATTCTGGAGAGATTGATACCCCTTCAGAATATCTGCAGTGCTGAGAACAGTCATCCCAGGTACAGACTGCAAGATCCTGGTCATTTCGGAATTAACAGCATTGAGAATTATTGTCCTTGGATCAAACCAAGAATCCAAGGCTTAGACAACTGATCTACTTGGATCTGTGGCCATGAGAGTCAACAATCTCGTTTGGAGGTGCAGTCCAGTTCGCTTCAATCCCTCCTTAATTTCTGCCTGAAGCACCTCCCTCTTTATCGTTTTTAAAACCTCACTGGTTTCATTGCCAATTATTCCTTTTGCCACAATATTGAAGTGTACTTCAAGATGCTTCAACTTTGAATAAAGTTCATGTGATATTGGATGCTTTGAAGTCTCTAAGAAGACAGCCATGCTCATCAAGTCTCTGGCATGCCACAAACGTGGCTTCTGAAAGAATCCTAGTTACATCATTATCTGTCAGTGAAATAATATAATCAATGCCTACATTCGACAGCTCTCACATATAATCATTGTGGAAGAATTCAATCATTACCTCAAAATATTCTGCTACATAGATGGCTGTGGAGAGCGAAGAGTTCCTTCGTGTTAAAACTGGAGGAAAAACCTTTGGATTTCTATTTTTCTCTTTAAGAAACTGCAAATATAAATGTTTCCTCTTTCTGGTGTTTAAAAGAGCACTCTTTAAATAATTAATTGTAGTATTTAACTTACTAAGTTCCTTGGAATAAATGTTAGCAATTAGATTAATTTTATGTGCCCAGCATTGAACGTGCATTAAATTGTCACCTATTATTGTTTTCAAGGAGTCGACATATTTGTTCATATACCTAGCACTGTCACTCACTACTGCCTTAACATTACCATACTGTATATTATATGTTTGAAGAGCCCTCAAAATAGTACGAGCACAATGTGTCGAATTTGCTGCATTGAGAACTTTGACACTTGCCACAAAAAGTTTCTGCCCATGCCAAGCTTCAATAGTTCTCAACAAAACAGCAAAAACTCAATGGTCTCTTCTGTCAGTGGCCTCGTCTGCTAACATAACAACATATTTCCCTGCTAATTGTTCCGTTGCCTCAGTTTTCCTTTGCTGTTGTACCGAAGGCACAATAGTGTCTCTCATTGTTTTAACACATTGGATGTTACCAGCACCTAAAAAGAACAGTCTGTTAGTTATCTGAACCTTTAAAATAATAAGATACTATACAAGAGCAAGATTCACTAATTACTTTTTCGTTATTTCAGGGTATGTAGTGCTGAGGTTGGGTACATTCCTAACAGCCCTACAATACATTCATTCATTATAAGTGTGAAGGAGTGGGATACACTGTTCCAGTACCTCAGGTGTGATAATTAGAACTTACAGTTGCAGACTTAACATTATTATTTTTTTAACTATTAATGGTTTGCCCCTAAAATAAGATACAAAGATGAGAAAATTGGGAAAGTCTAAGCACAAATAAAATTTTTAACTGAAATATCTAGGTTGTTTTGTTCTGTAGTCTTGCAAGTATTTAAAAAATAAATATTAATTTCTGACAATATTAACGTGGTTTGTGTGCTGTCACAGAGTACACCTTTTTCTTTGTTTGGATGGTTTGAGAATGGGCTCTGATACGTGAAACCGGTCGTTAATTAAACAAAAGTATCTGAATTTTGCAACTTTGGCTGTTTTATTACATCAAACTGGTTAACTCAAGTTGCTGACCTGTTGTTATTCCTGCGTGCTGGAAATCCAAGAAGATGAAATTTACAACTGCTCTTTTCCGTAGCAGAAATTAATGCTGTCCTGTAGAATACCTGCCACACCAACCATTCGAAACTCATCACATATTCGGAGACAAACATCCAAATATTTATTTCACTCTTCGATCTCTAATCAGATGGAAATATTAACATCATTTATTGCAGAATATACTTGTATTACACTTTCGGATTTTTTCCTTTACTTTTATTGTAAAATGTGGTAGAGTCGTAAGCTGAATGATTCATGACGGTGTTGGCAGTGTTAACGACCACCTCCTTCCAAATACTTGCATTACATTCCTAACAAAAGACCAGACCGTGATGACAATGCTACGATGGAAACAAAAATACATAGTAGCATGCAGTGGGACACAAACCTACATCCATTCATATCGTAAATCACGAACATATCCGTTACGTTATGGATTACTCAATCGGCTACTGTCTCAATGATCACATTTCTTCAAGCCTTATATCGTTGCTGCATTATTAACCGCATTTAATGCGCAGGATTATGTATTTGTGATAGATTTTCATGTCGCCATTGCTTTGAAACCATGTTTGAAACGGCATACTGCGAAACATACACTACAAAAGAAAGAAATAATCGAAAATCAGACAGTGGTCGTTCGTACGCGCTCGTAAAAGTCGATAGTTGAAAGGCCACTAGTGACGTCACGACTGCTAAAAGTTGTGCGACAGTTGAACATGGAACATTTCAGCATTAAATATGTCACTGACATCATACACTGACTTCTTACGAAGACACAGAGAAATTTTGTTGAAAATCGCTGATTCTGCGTTACTTCCTTAAAAACCGCCGAATTCGCGTTATCGTTTAAACGATTTTTTCCGGTCCCTATCAATTAGTCTTTCTCCTTTCTCATTCCTACGGCCAAGCCCACATTACTCTGTAAACCTTTCACTATTCCGTACCACACAATCACATTCCAGTCTTCCTCCATTATTAATTTTCATCTCCCTTTCTATAGGCCTACTAAATTACTTGCTCAGTATCCTCATACACTTTCTCTCTTCATCTTCTGCTTGCAACGTTGGCATGTATACCTCAACTATGCTCATTGGTGTTCATTTACTGTTAAATCTGGTAAGAACAAGTCTATAGCTGAACTGTTCACAGTAGCTCACTCTCTGGTCTACTTTCCTATTCATAGTGAATCCTACTCCAATTACACAATTTTCTTTTGCTATTCATATTGCCATACCTTCAGCGACCAGATTTAATTGTCTTCTTTCCACTGAAAGCTGCCGAAACCCTGAATGTCTAGAATGAGCCTTTGCATTTCCCTTCACAAATTGTCTAGTTTTCATACTATATTCAAACTGCTTATATTCCATGCTCCAACTCTTAGAATGTCATTCCTTCACTGGTTATTCCATCTTTTTCTCATGGTCACCTTCCCTTGGCAATCCCCTCCTGGAGGTCCAAATGAGGTACTAATATGGAATCTTTTGCCAATGGAGAGATAATGACCCTTTTTCTATTACGGGCCACATGTCTTGTGGATACACATTGTGTCTCTTTAGTACAGTGGTTTCTATTGCATTCTGCATCCTCATTCCATTGATCACAGCTGTTTTAGGGGTAGTTCCCACCTCAAAGGCGAGAGAATGATCTGAACCTCTGTCCTCTCATCGGCACTCTTTGACAAGGTCGTTGGCAGAGCAAGTGTGAATTCTTATGCTCAGTCTTTGGCTGCCACTGCTGATTATTTCTACTCAGAATTTAGGTCGTGGCTGTGTTCAAACCCAGGTCACACATCTACACTCGCACTCTGCAAATCAGTGTTAAGTGTATGGCAGAGTGTAGGTACCATTGTACCAGCTAATGGATCTTTCTCCATAGGATGACTGTTTAAATGCCTTGTATGTGTTGTAATTTAGCCTATCTAATTTTGTCCTCACAATACCTATGGGAGTGGGGGGGAGGGGTTATTTTATATTCCTAGTTGTCATTTAAAGCTGGTTCTTGAAATTTTATACATAGGCTTTCTCAGAATAGTTTACACCTCTGTTTAAGAGTCTGTCCTTTTTGTTTATTCAACATCTCAGTGACACTTTCCCATGGATGAAACAAACTTGTGACCATTTGTATTGCCATTCTCTGCATACATTCAATATTCCCTGTTAATTCTGTTTGATGTGGTTCCGATGCACTTGAACAACATTTTACGATTGGCCACTCCAGAGATTTGTAAGAATTCTCCTTTGTAGATTGACTATACTATCCCAGTATTCTACCAATAAAGAAAAGTTTATCACCTACTTTACCCATGACAAAGCCTATGTGCTCCTTTCATTTCATATCCCTAAAAAGTGTTACACCCAGATATTTGTATGACTTGGCTGATTACAATTGCGACTCATTGATGTTATAGTCATGTTGTTGTTGTTGTTGTGGTCTTCAGTCCTGAGACTGGTTTGATGCAGCTCTCCATGCTACTCTATCCTGTGCAAGCTTTTTCATCTCCCAGTACCTACTGCAACCTACATCCTTCTGAATCTGCTTAGTGTATTCATCTCTTGGTCTCCCTCTACGATTTTTTACCCTCCACGCTGCCCTCCAATACTAAATTGCTGATCCCTTGATGCCTCAGAACATGTCCTACCAACCGATCCCTTCTTCTGGTCAAGTTGTGCCACAAACCTCTCTTCTCCCCAATCCTATTCAATACTTCCTCATTAGTTATGTGATCTACCCATCTAATCTTCAGCATTCTTCTGTAGCACCACATTTCGAAAGCTTCTATTCTCGTCTTGTCCAAACTATTTATTGTCCATGTTTCACTTCCATACATGGCTACACTCCATACAAATACTTTCAGAAATGACTTAGGATACCAAATTTTTCCCATTTTGTGGTGTGCACACTTTTATATTTCAGAACATGTAAAGCAATTTGTCCACCTACACACCACTTTGAAATCTTATCAAGTTTTGAACGAATATTTATGCACCTTCTTTCAGGCAGTACTTCATTACAGACACCTGCATTATCAGCAAAAAGTCCAAGGTTACCGGCCGCGTCGGACAGCTGTGCCGTCTACGGCACCTTGCCATGGTTCACACAGCTCCCCCCTTCAGAGGTTCAAGTCTTCCACTGAGCATATATATATATATATATATATATGTGTGTGTGTGTGTGTGTGTGTGTGGTCCTTAATGTAAGTTAGATTAAGTAGAGTGTAAGCCTAGGGAACAATGACCTCAACAGTTTGGTCCCACAGAACTTACCACAAATTTTCAATTTTTTTCCCAAGGTTACCTCTAATATTCTCTGCAAGGTCATTAATACACAGCATGAATAGCAAGGGTCCCAACAGACTTCCCTGGGACACACCCACAGTCATTTCTACATCTGTCAACATACATACATCCAGAATGACTTGCTGCATCCACCCTATGAAAAAACTCAGCAGTCCAGTCACAAATTTCACTTGATACCCCCCTACAATCATACTTTTGGTAATAATTGTGGATGTGGTACCGAGTCAAATGCTTTTTAGAAATGTAGAAACACTGCATCTACCTGACTGCTTTGGCCCAAAGCTTTCAGTATGTCATGTAAGAAAAGTGAGAGTTGGGTTTCACATCACCGATGTTTTTGGAATCTATGCTGGCTGTCATGGACGAGGCCCTTGTGTTTGAGGTACCTCATTATGTTTGAGTTCAGAATATGGTCTAAGATTTTACAACAAACTGATATCAAAGATATCGGACAGTAGTTATGTGGACCACTTCTACAACCCTTCCCCCCCCCCACCCCCCCATCCCCCACCACCAAGGGCTCCACAATAGATTATAGTTAAACAGGGGCTATCTCAGATGCTAATTCAGCACAGAATCTAATAGCGAATCCATCAGGCCCTAGAACTTTGTTCACTTTTAATGATTTCAGCTTTTTCTCAGTGCTACTGATACTAACACTTATTTCAGTCATCTTTCCAGCAGTAATAGGATTAAATTGGGGCAATTCCCCTCGTTTTTTTCTTTGTAAAGCAACATTTGAAAATGGAGTTAAATATTTCTGCTTTTTCTGTGACATCTCCAATTTCAGTTCCTATCTCATCTGTGAGTGATTGGACACAATTGGTGCCACTAACAGCCTTTACATATGACCACAATTTCTTCAGTGTTTTTGAAATATCATTTGACAACATTCTGCAACGGCAGTCGCTGAAGGCTTCATGCATTGCTCTAACCACCAAATGCATTTCTGTCAGCATTTCTCTATCTACAGCCCTATGCTTTGTTTTACACCTGTTATGCAGTAATCTCTTGTTTCTTTACATGTTTCTTTGCAGTGACTGCACACCATGGAAGGTTCCATCCATTATGAACTGATCTACTGCATACATATCTATCCAGTGCACAGTCAACTATTCTTTCAAACTTGAGCCACAGTTCCTCTTCATGCTTCTATCCTGTGCTTAAAAAACAAGTTCCTCATTGAGAAATGACAGTAGCACTTTTTTATATTGTTTATAGAACATATATATCTTTCTACATATTTGACATTTGTACTTTGGTAATTACTGTTGCCACAACCACCTCATGCTCACTAATACCAGTTTCAATGTAGATGCCCTCAAAGTGGTCAGGCTTATTTATTACCATTAGATCTAATATATTTCCATCACAAATTACAAACTATCTGATTCGAAGTATTTTTCAGAGAAGGCATTTAATAATGTTTCACAGGATGTCTTGTCATGCCACCACTAACAAAACTGTAATTTTCCCGATTGATTATTGGGTAATTGAAGTCTCAGGATGTTTTAATTACTAGTCAAAGATGCTACCCCTAGATAATGGATCCAAGTGCAACTACACAGCTGCATAAATCCAACACTTCATCTGATAGCTTTTATTACAATACAGTTTACAATCAAACACTAATTCACAAGAAATGTTTATAAGCATTAGTTACTTGATGGCAAAACTATTTATGCAGTTGCCTATTTTGCTTTATGAACGAGCAATCTGATTATTCTGTGATTTTAAGTTGGAACAGCTCGGGTTCCCTCTCTATTTTGCAGTTCAACGGCCCTTCCATCGATCCATTCCTCCTCCAGCTCTGCAGTGTTTATGTTGCTGCTTGTTACAACCTCTTTGCTGTATTGCATGTGGCACAGCTCTGCTACAGTTGTTCTGAAAACTTCGTGTCCCCTCATCCTCACAATTATTGTCACCCTCTCATCGTGGAGTTTAAGTGAATTGCATTTAGTTTTAAATCTTCCCCAAACTATCCCTCTGTCCTCCGTGTGGAAGTAACTAGTAGTTTCAAAAAATAGAATAGTTTCGTGTTCTTTTATGTGTATCTGTCAAAAGTAATATTTCACCTCCGGCAAGTAAGCAGTGACCATCAATTCTGTCTCTAATTAGTTTTGTGGAGGGTACCTATCTACAGCCCCATGCTTTGTTTTACACCTATTATGCAGTTGTCAAAAGCTGCCACAAATCTACCTGAAGGTTCTTCTAGGACAATCCTTCCATTGGTATCTTTGCTTCATAGTCTGACTCCTGTTCGTATATGACATACATTTCAAATAGTGTGTGGTAATAAATCAGTGAATCTGTCGATGTTGCTGTGTGTGTGAATTGCTAAGGGACCAAACTGCTGACGTCATTGGTCTTGATGTTGTTCTTAAATATATTTACAAATAAACAATGCAAGAATTATTACATTGAGAAATGTATAGAGTTAACATGATTTAAAAGTATGATGGATTAGCATGCATTTTGAATGAACTATACAATTAACTTTAAACACAATGTGATATGTGATGACAACCTGTAACACAGTTTCATTTAACTTTCCAATGTTTCGGAAGTGCTTCCCAGAAAATTTCACAGTCCATCTGCATAATAATGACAGAAAGTTGTAGCTTACAGAAATCAGGAAACTAGGAACGGCTAGTAATCACAACACTCAGCAGTACACTTGGACTTCAGCTGTCTACCAGAAGTGAATAGAATTGACGGCGAGAAAGAATAAGCTCCACACTTGCGAGATAACTTAATATATTTACACTAAAGCTCAAATTACAAACATGGTGAGTTAGCACCAAAGCATATCGAGAGTGAGCACCAGAGCAATAGGACAGAGAAGTACATACATAATGACAAATCACACTGAAACATATCACTGCTGTCTATGTCAACTGATCGATATCACTTGCCGCTACACATGCCTCCCTTTTAGAAGTTTGGTGACCCTGGTATATCAAGGTGCTGGTGGCGAACAGTTATTCCATCTTGTGTGAACACTGGAGCAATAGGTGGAGGGTCAGCTAGCTGCTACCGGGTGGTGCACAGCCCAAGGTCTTTGTCAACTCCCAGTCTCAGTTTCATCGTGCCTGCGAAAAGTCTGCCTCCAAGCCCTGAAAGAGTAAAACTCACCTGTGACTTCCCAGTTCCAAGAACTTTCAAGGAATTAAGAAGAGTCTTGAGAATGATTAATTTCTGCTGATGCCATCTTCCACATGCAACTGCAAAACGGACTGCTTTGGCTGCATTTTTGAAGGGAACATTCACCTCAGGGAAAAAGAAGGTACCGTAGAATGAGAATCTCCTGGAGGTCTTTACGGATGTTAGGAATGCTATGTGAGCAGCTGTGCTATTACACCATCCCATTCAGGCTGTCAAACCGGCAATCATGGTCACTGCCAGCCAGGAGATAGTCAGCATGACATTACTGCAGAGGGTCATTGATGACTGGCAATCCCTGTCGTTTTTTACAACGGGATTCGAGTGTGGCGACTACAAACCACAATCGATGTGGGACCACACAGACCTCAGGCTATGGACCACACCATAAAGCCTACACCTATGGATGTGACAAGTGATGTCGACCAGTGGACACATGGCAGTGATACATTTGTGTGTTTTATCTCTATGTATAAACTTCTTTGTTCTATTGTTCTGGTACTTGCTCTTGATATGATTTGTTGCAAACTCAGCATATTTGCTTTAGTGTAAATACATTAAGTTATCTTGCAAGCAGAACCCCAGGTTTTACCTGCCCGAATCTGCCTGCCACCAATCGATTCGTTCCGTTCCATTGCCTGTACCGCAAGTAGTTGAGCTCAACTACACCAGGAACTGTGTATGCGAGCTGCGATGCACTCTCACAGCCCAGGGCTCATTCAGGTACCCGGACAAGGAACAAGCCCGGGCGTCAACAGGGCTCAGTGTAACAGGGAAACAGACAATGCTGGGAGGGTGGGAATGACTGGCTGCACACAAGCAGATTTGCTTTCTGAATCATCTGCACTTCTTTGAGAATCATGAAGGTTTGATACGCCAGGAACAGGGCGTTCTTGATACTTTGTAAGGAAAAATAATGCAAAATAATGGCTGTAACATATCAATCCATAATACTATCATGAACACGGTATGAGCAATTTTTTTTATTGGTTTATACACACCATTCTTTCCTTTTCCCACTAGCTTCTGTTGCCTATACGTTTCTGAGCTCTTTATGAAACTTGATCTCAAATTTTGTCGCTAAGCTTTTATTATACTTTGGTCCACAGTTGGAATGTCATCTGGAAATGTTTCAACAATCTCTTCCCACACAATGCTTTTTATATTCTTCTTTGTGCAATGTTTGTGGGTCATTTTACACAACCAAAGTCCTTTGCAGTACAGTTTGAAAAGTTTTTCGATTTGATGACTTGTCTGCTCCTTTGCTACACTCTAAGTAACTAGAACTTGCTGTCATGTGAAAACCACAGGAAAACTCAGGAGTTTATGAACATGGCCTGGTCATTGCTGCAGAAATCGCACCTGTGCACCCAGTTAATGAGCACGGATCAGCTGTTCTAAAAGTAAAAGCCACAATGTCGTGTCTCCACAACTGCAGACCACTTTACCATATATTATTACTATTATTGTTATTATTATCATCATTATATTGGAAATAAATATCGAACAGCAAAGGTCCTTCCAATGGCAAGGATTCAAAAATGTGTGGAAGACAAGAAAGTAGTTTCCCTGAAGCTCGTCTGAAGAAATCAGGAGATAGCATTTTTTGACAAAATTTTAAGGACGGTTGTAGATACTGATTTGTAACAAAATGTCTGCCAAATATGCCAGTCTCAAGCCAGACTTTGCCTTGGGAAACGTGTACCTGGTGAGAAGAAGATAAATTTAATATGACTTGAGAACAGTTCTGCCGTGATATAATCGTCTAATTTCCACGTGTGTCATAAAAACTTTTAATTACCAGCCATTTTCTTATACAGTATCACAAAAACTCGATAATCAATAGAGCTACCTTTAATAAAGTTAACTATTTTCACATCATCGTGAGATACAGAGTATTTCCACATGGATGTAAGAATAAGTCGATTTAACAATTACAAGCAACTGTTTATATTTACATAACCATCTTGTAGCTGATGATACGGCCATCAGTTATTTTAATGTAACACCGGAGGTGAAGAATAGTGTCAGTAAATACTGCACAAAGTAAAAAACTGCTTGCAGCAAATGGGCCACAGAGACTTCAGCGCCTGTAACAATGTCATGCCTAGTGGTGCGCCACTTGACAGGCAGCCGAGTCGCACACGCGCCCCACCGGACTCAGGCTCTGGCGGTGCACCACTTGGCCTGGCAGGCCTCGGTGTGCATTGACCGGCTGAGGGGCTAACGCGAGCTGATGCTTGCCCAGCAGCCATTGCTGTGGTCCCAGGCAGGCCTGGTAGACTCGGTGCGTGCCTCTACTTTCAAGCATGGAGCTTATTCTTTCTCACCATCAGTTCCATTCATTTCAGGTAGATAGCTAAATAGGCAACAAGTTCTTTCTTATCACCTATAGAGCATGAAAAACTTCAACATTAACCACAAATTGAAAAATAATATTGAGAGAGATATTTTATGATAAGATTTGGGAACAGCATTCAACAGTGCCTTTCTGTGGCTTTTCTCAGACAAAATCATGAATCAGTTAAGAAATTCTTGTCCTCCAATCCACATGATACTTCACATTTGTTATGAAATGCACTTTTTTCACATAAAATTGCTATTTATTCACCAGACCAAGTCAGTGTCAATTTGCAATACTGTGGTGTATTATTAATTTTCCCAGATTTCCTACACACTGTGTTTAAAGTATAGGAACAATTCTGTGATGGAAGTGAATGTCTGCAATTTATGTTTGAAGCAAATTAGTATAATATATTACTTGTCTATTTCAGCATTTTAGCACTAATTTTTTATCTTTCTCAGATCTTACAAGACAGCTATTGCTAGCTGTTATCAAAGTTATCATTGCGAGTAGTTTTGGCCCTACAAAAACCACAACAAGGTGCCCAAATTCATCTTTTTAGCACATTCAAAATATTTTGTGATGTGAATGCATTTGCAAGTGTTCTATGGAAGTATGTCATATTTCCCTTATCCACAGAAGAAATAATTAGAACTCTTTGCTACTTGTTTGTGGAAGACGGATATTCTGAACTTTTTCCTTGAATTTAGCAAGTTAAATGTACAAATGAAATGCTCAGCTAAAAGATTTATATATGGTGTCCCAAATATTTAAGGTGAAAATTATACAGGCTGTAGAGGAACTTAAACTGAGAATTTTAAGATGAGGAACCAGTAGTTAGAAATTAATATCTAAGATGATACAAAGTCTTGATTGAGCACTCTGTGTCAGATGTTGGCTGGAAACTCATTACATTTCACCACAAATGATTTCCCATTGCATCATCAACATTTGTGATACTACCTTGAAAACAGATGTGATGTGTCCATAGTGGAGTTTACCACTGTTTACAATTGATGATTGGTTGAATGACTTGCAGAAATGTACATAATATATGTAGAGGCACTGTACAGCACTTTGAAATTCAAATAAATGTGTAGTGAAAAGTTTTGCAAAGAGGGAATATTACATGTGAAATGCACATTTTGAAGGATAAAGTGTGGTGGAGCAGCAATTACAGCCCTATTTATACAATGTGATGAAGCGATGCAGACAAATGGTTTGAAGCCCGAGTTCACTTCTGTCGATGGATTAGCCAGCCCACTACTGCAGTGCCCAACTTTCTCCAGTTTTTGTATTGTTCATGCCCACGTCTTCTTTCACCCATAATGGTGCACTTTACTAATGGAAAAGCCATGCTTGGAGCGACAAAAATGCATGTACCAGCTTCATCTCAGATCACCACCAACAATTATCTATCAACTTTTGGACTAAAATTGTATCAGGGCAGCAAAGAGGACATTATTTACAAGCCATCCCACTTGAATCACATGTTACCTGGTGTCTCATTTTCTGGAGACTGTACCTCTCATTGTCTGCAAGTGGACAACATGACAGAGCATGATTCCACTTTGATAGTAATGTCTATGAGCACAGAACTGCAAGAATATGTCCTGTCTCATTACCAGTGGGATCATTAGATTGCACCCCTACGCATTTTTTCTTATGAGGTAACATAACGTCACTTGTGTATGAAATCCTAGTATAAACTGAAGAGGAACAGGTTGGTAAACACCTAGCTGCCGCCTCACTGTACAAATTCGATATTTGAGGAAGCACTGTAACACTTTGTGTACTGTTGTAATGCATGACAGTTACTATCCACCTAAGTTGTTCCTATATGGTTCAAGTTGCTTATTTCAATAAAAGAAACTAAATATTCATTTCCACCCCTTATTCTTCTCTCATAACACTCAGTTTAAGATGCTTTGTCATTTATATAATTTTGGACCTAAATATCTGTGAAACTCTGGTCCAACTTTCAGTACTGTGAAGGGCAGAATTAGAGAATGTGTGGAGGGGGGGGGGGGGATAGCCCTCACATTCGGATTGGATTTGTAGCTTATTTAGTTCAGAGCAGCAGATATCTTAGGTTCTTGAATAATTTACCCAACAATTAATTTTTACAACTGCATTCAAAAGTCTGTACCACTGATTTAACGTTTCAGCACACCGTCATTGAAAACTTTCAGAAAATTCTTGACAGTGGAATATTATTATAAAAATTATTCCAATTTCATGTGAACCACATTTTCATCTCTGACAGGTGAAATTTTGCACATTTCTGCAGTTACATCTGCTCAGTTCGGTTGGTGAGTGACACCATCAAAATAATTTCACGTGAATTTCATATTTTCTCATATTACTTGGCTGGATCTTGTGGTCCTGATTTGGAACATTAAAAGTAAAATTAACCGATCTACATCATGGCACAAATCTGCAGTTTAGCCTGTCACAGAGCTAGTGTACATCAAGCATGCACACAAACAAACTTAATATAGCCCCATGCTGCACTAATTGTTAGTTCGTCAACAATGATCAGTTGTATCATTAACTGGATAAGAAATAACTCTGCATTACTTGTGAGATTTTCATCCTGTCAATAAACTGTTATTGTATTGCCTCCACTAATATCTTGTTCCCCACTACACATTCATAATCTACAATTTTCCGTATGTCTTTTTTCACACATGAATACATCAGATGAATGCAGCAACCAAGATTTTAGTATCTTATTTTTCTGAAATACAAATGATCTGATAGTCTCCAGCTACTCATGCCATCACTGGTGGTATTACTGTCGTTGCTTCTCTCTATTTTTTGTCAAATGTTGAATAAATAAAATTCTACTCTTTTTAAACCTTCGTTTCTCCTGTACTTGCAAAGAATGAAGTTTAACATCATCAATGAATTGATTAGATGTCATGTATCTTAATGTCACTTGTGTGAGCAAACAGTTAATTACTGAAAGAGACCTGATTTCTTCGTTTTCTCTAATTACATATATATGAAGGAACAGGATTAATAAATTTAAAATTGAGTCCTGGATTATCTCATAGCTGCACTTTGCTTGGACACACAATACTTCTTGTTAAAATATTACAGCTGAATTTATTTTAAGGTGAGGTGCATATTGTTTGTTTGGAAATCTCAGTTTCAAGTAGACAGTCTCCTAAGGATAAGTGCAACTGGTAACAAAACAGCACAATATCCATCATGTTCTAATGAGATCACATACAAAACATGTTCAGTTACTGGACAGATCGTATCAGTAATCACTCCATAAACCAGTATCTAGTTGTCTGATACAACAGAACTTGAATTGTAGAGGATGATGTGAAGTAAAACTTCAATCATCATCAGTTAAACTTCCCGCGACATTTGAATGCAGTCCCTTCAACTTTTGCTATTTCTCCAGGCTTTGTGTTGAGTGAAACACGACTCTGAAAAGAAGAAAACACAACATTAAGTTCTTGATCCCCTGCTAGTCAAAATCTGAATTACTGATTATAATATAAACACAGCTTTTACTTTTGCACTATATCAGTTGTTCTAAATTGCATAAACACTATAAAGGTATGACTGTTAAATAGTGAGCCTGAGCACCTCACATTGTGACAGTCACATGGGATGAGTTTGGTTTTGGAATGTAGTTGACCTGTCTAGTCTGGAACTATCAATCATCATTTTGTTTTTCTGTCTGTTTTAGTTTGTTTTGACCATTGTTTATAGGGGACACTATTACAAAGTAGCACCGCAAACTTGGTTGGTTTAAATGCCAAGCAAAATATCAGCCTCCAACTTCTTGTGTAATTAAAAATTTGGCAATCGAATGTTTTCAAACATTAAAGGTGTTTAGTTATAATGCTATATCATATGTATAATTACTTCAATGACACAAATGGTTTTCTGATTGTCAAGAAGAGGTCGAATATCCTGGTCAATTTGTCTCTGCAAGAACTGACGAAAACAGTCAGAAAATTAATGACACTGTGCAGGAAGACCAGTGTAACCCTTTGTATGATCACCAATTAAGGTGAACAATACTAGAGAGACAGTAAGACAAAATTTGCATAGTGAACTAAATATAACACAAGTTTCTGCAAAAAATGGTCTTGAAAACCCACAATCGGGAACAAATTTGCTCTGATACTACAGAAGAACTCAGAGAACCAGACTTGCTCACAAATGCCATTACAGGACATGAAACATGAATTTTTTATTATGATGCAGAAGCAAAGTGTCTGGTGATTCATTGGAAGACCCCCTGTCAAGAATTAAAAAAAAAAAATAGTGCAAATGAGCAAGTGAGAACCAAAGGTAAGGCTGATCATCTCTTTTTCTAATTCTGTTTCTTCAATATCACAGCCTGAGAGTCAAGCCATTAATCAGAAATCATACAAACAACTAATCAAGCTGAGGATAAAAAAATAAAATAAATGGATATGTGGAACAGGGAGACAACCACTGAGCTACAACATTAAAATGTAAAAAAATCCTTTTTCAAAAAAAAATCTTTTAACTGCCTAGATTGCTTAAATATATGAAAATTAAAATATTATGACTAGACTAGTTTAAGATGTTCGTGCCACCATCTTCAGATCAGTCAACAGGCACAAGAACAGAAAATCACCATAGAAAAAAAATATTATGAAGCAGTCTTCAAGCTTCTCACGTTTGAAGGAAAAACAAATACATAAACATATCACTCATAGCAAAAATGTCAGTATATGAAGTATAGAATGAATACTATATATAAATCATGTCTGAACTGAACTAAATGCAAACTCAAAGTGCTACACCAAATGAAAATTTTTAAACAGACTATGCTTATGTGAGACGTAGGTTGAACAAAAACTATATGTACCAGTAAAAACCGTATCATGCAGTAACTTGCATTTGTATAAGAGGCGAGTTCAGGGGGAAAAAAGATTTTTTTAGTTGTAACAGCACAATAAAAATTAGGCTGGTTCTACACCTGTAGAAATATACAAACCAGACAAATATACAGTACATAGTACAACATTAAATCAGAAGTTAAAAGCTGTGACAAAATTAAAAGGAAGATCATACCATAGGGCATAAAATAAGACAAAAATTTTTGCCAAGGAGATTGTATGTTTTTGCAGCATCTTCCTACAGGCAAAGAATTTTGATGTTGCTGTTACCACTAAATTTCCTATTTAACCTGCCTCTTTTACTACATGTCCACCAGTATGGCTGTGGTGCATGGCACATTCAACTACAGTGCCGTTCAGCAGCTCCAGGCCCTTCCACCTGAGGCCGCCGACACAGGACGGTGTCTCAGCAACTTGCAGGTGAATTTCCTTAATATTTTCTTGCACCAGTTCCAACCAGTCTCTCTCTTACTTGTTACCAAACTGTAATATTCTGATTACATTAATCACGTCACACCCTGACATAAATATAAATTGTTGGTTTTTTGTAAACACATTTCTCACTGTGTTTGGAGTGGCGACAAGAAGAACTTTTGTGTGCCCAAGGTGAGTGAGTGTTTTTTTCATATAATTTCTCCATGGAAGTGATACTTCAATCACTTCTCCACCCAGCAGCAACTTGCTACAGCCACTTTGGAAAACCTCGTGGCTATGTTGACTGTTCCATCTAAGGTGCATTTACTGCTGTTTCTGCCATGTGACAACTTTGCTAAAGATTGGGAAGCTTACAAAAAATGGCTCTACCAACACTTTGCTGCATTCAGGGTGACAAACCAGGATATCTGTAAGGCTTTGTGTTGTAGTGGATTTCTCCTCATGTGTATCAGTTGTGCCAGTTGGCCCCTTGCAGAAATCGGGCTCACTCTCCTTTGATGAAATGTGGAATTTGTTGTCTTCTTATCATCATACGTGCACCCATGTTATTAGTACTTGCATAGTGTTTTACCAGTGCTGCAAGAAACCACATCAGTATTATCAGCCTCGGGCAGCGGAGCTACAGGGTCTGAATTGTAAGTGTTGTTGTATTGCTAAATGCTCTAACGAAACATACTCCAACTCCATGGTTCATGACATGATCTTCTGCCTCACACTGGATGAAGAAGTTCATCAGTGTGTGCTTCAATATGAAAATCAGACATTGAATACAAGATGTTATGGACGTTGCTCAATCTAGTGAGGTCAGCCCCGCAGCAAGCCACCAAACTGGGGCATTGCGGGAAATCGCAATCACTGACAATGAACCACAACAGTGCGTAGCAACAGGCTCACCGAGCAAAGAGGAAGTCAGTGCTGTGCAAACCAGGACACTTGTCCACAATGGACAACCCTACCAGTAGTCACAACAAGGACAATAGCTGGTACTTCCATCATGTGCCTCTTGTTTTGTGCATAATGAAAGGGGTGCATCCTCCAGGCAGTGGACATCATGTCACAAATGTTGCAAGAAAGGCTGCATTACGTCAGTTTGTTGTTCTCAGCCTTCCTCCAAACAAATGGATGTGGACATTAATTCTATTTCATCACTGTCTACAAGTCACAATAAGCTCTTTATTGGAATGTTTTTGATGAACAAACCATTGTCACTGCAAGTGGACACTGGAGTGGCTGTTTCGCCCCTCAACTCTCAAATGTATGTATGGCTGCGCACCCCAAAGTAGGCTCTCATCACACACTGTCTGTAAGTTACAATAAACAGCATATTCCTATTCTTAGTCAATTTACTGCCACCATGGCATACAAATCGGTAGTCCATCCTATCACATACTTCATTGTTAGCAATCCCTGTTAACGGTTATTAGCAATTTTCTATTACAGTCTCTGGGCAACCTGTGTCGGGCCGGGTTCCTTATCAAGCCCTGGATTCATTGTGCTTTGAATTTTTGGTTTTGTTTTCTGAGAGTTTAGGGTGTGCGAACAATTTCGTGGCACAAGTCATGCTTCAACCTCCAGCTCGGTCATGCTTTTTCCGGGTGTGGTCCATACCTGTGTCCTTATGCAAAAATGTAAAGTCTGAAGTAGATCAGTTGATGTCGTCCACCGTTGTTCAACCGGTTCCAACAAGTGAGTGGGCTACTCTGTTAGTGATTGTGAAAAAAATTGTCGAGTTAGCTCCACTTTCCAGTTACTTTAAAGTTACCAAAATGCAGAGTATGTTATTGACACTTAACCTTTGCCTCAAACTGATGAGTTACTTGCAAAATTGGCTGGGGCCAATTCTTTCCCAAAACTGACTTAGCCGAAGCCTACTTGCAAGTTCTATTACATGATGCACTGAAACATTTGCTTGTTGTGAACACACCTTTTGGTCTTTATCAACATCAACATTTAATATTTGGGGTGGTTAATGCCCCAGCTATATTTCAAGAGTTTTTGGAGCAGGTTCTGGCTTATGTCCCTTGATGCATCAGTTACCTTGATGATACAGTCATCACTGGCACTATGATAGAAGAACACATACGTAACCCCTGTTGTTTCTTTACTCTTATGCACCACGCAGGCCTTAAGTATAGTCTTAATAAGTCCCAGTTTTTTCAATGCTCTGTTATTTATCTCAAACATGAACTTTCCAGGCAGGATGTTTGACCACTAGTACAGTATGTTGCCACTATTATGCCTTTGCCTCATCCAACCAATTTGCAGGAACTGCATACATTCCTTGGTAAAACAGAATATTATCACAGGTTTCTTCTGGGTGCAGCCACTTTGGCTCACCCTCTGCACCAGATGCTTCATAAAAATGTTCCTCAAAATCAAGTTACACTCCTTTAGTTCCAGTATGGAGTGGGAGCAGTTCACGAGGATGGCTCTGAGCAACCTACTGCATTTGCATCTAAAACACTCATCATGGCTCAGCAACACTATTCACAGGTAGAAAAAGAATCCCTTGTGATTGCTTATGCTGTCAGAAAATTTAATCTATTCTTATGTTGTATTAAATTCCACTTAGTCACAGATTATAAACATTTAGTTTCCTTGTTTCACACTTTGGCTGCCTTACCCAACAAAGCCGCTCATTGCCTTCAATGTTGGGACTTTTATTTTGTCGAGGTATAATTATGTGATCCATTTTCCACCCTATGTCACAACACACAAATGTGGACGCATGGCCTTAGCTTCACATGCAATCCGATCCGTTGTTTGATCAGGAAGAACAGTTGTTTTTTCTCCTTGACAAGGAAGCAAAAGAGACTGTTGATGGTTTACCCATTACCAGCTCCGCGACCGCATCAATGGTAGCTGCAGAAGACACAGTGCTTAAACAAGACTTGTACATAATATGTGGCCTGACTATGCACTGAGCCGGGCACCAGTCCCATAGCAAAACTTGTAAGCTTCCCGTTGTCATATTTCTCTGATGAGTGGGGTCATTCTCTTGTCGACGGAAGGGGGTATTCTCAGTGTTGTGATTTCTGTACAGCTGTGCAGAGGAGGTTATCATTCTGCTAAATCAAGGTCACTGCGGGGCCTCCCACACTAAAATTTCCCATTAGGCACATATTCTGGCCTGGCGTTAATTGCAAACTGGAGCACCTGGCCACGGCCAGTTGCCAGTGTTCCAAATAACAGCTGGCAATGCATGCCGTGTTTTTTCCTTAGCCAGCAGCCACACTACCTTGGTAACTAATCTGTATCGATTTTGGTGGATCTATATTAGACACTTTTTTGACTGTTGGTTGTTGATGCTTTTTTCAAGTTTCCTTTTGCTGTTCATTGTCCATCTACTATAGCAGAAGCAAGGTGCCGTCAGCGATTTTTTCTAGCAAAGATGTGCCTCGTATGGTAGTTTCAGATAATGGTCCTCAATTTGTGGATCAATCCTTTAAATATTTTCCACAATAGCATCTGCCATGTCACAGCACACCTTTTTGTCCACAATCCAATGGCGAGACAGAACACTCTGTGCAGAACTTAAAAACACGAATGCTTTAATTCTTGAAGTTTTCCCGGCGTACTGAATATTCTACGAGGTTTTGGGTTTGCAGCCAGATCGTGTTGACTTCTTGCCACAATATTTCAGATGGCACCAATCCAGCCACCTTCAGGTGACCATCCGCCACTGGAGTCTGCTTACCTTTTGGGATTCAGTAATTAGAGAGTCTGTGGAAATTCATCTAGCACAAAATCTTGTTAATTGGGATGACAGCTTTCAACTGGACAATGCTTAGGACCCAGTGATCTCTTTAATATCTTCAAGGAGAAAACATTTTATTCATAATGGCATGTCTAGGAAACATCTGACGTTTGTTTTCAGCAACATGAGCGTGCATTCCAACAGAGAGTGGAGACGTAGTTTCACCTTTATGCATGCGCCTGCGCACCACAGGTGGAACAGTATTTGCAGAAAGCGTTGATATTGACAGAGGACGCTCCTGTCATGGCCACCAATGCGCATGCGTTTCCACACCAATTTTTGCTATAAAGTTGATACCATGAACTATCAGACTCCAGTGGTGGACATTCACTTGATAATGGCTGGACAGTTGCCAGCAGAAATACTGTAGCAAGAACTCAACATGATCTGGCTACAATCCCGAAACCTCATAGAATATGCCAATGCTTCAGTTTGTCACGAAACTCCTGGTGGAAGATGCTCCTACAGTTTTTATCAGTTCTTACAGAAAGACTCCAATTGGGGACAAGAGCCCAGCTTAGCTCTTGAACAGCTGGCAGCTGTGGATGCAGCTCCATCTCCCATTCCTGGGCAGGCGTCCTGCAGCGACACTGAGGCGTCATGTCTACATAAGTAAGAGACGGAAGTGAGCAGATAATGAGAATGAGTCATGGTTATCGCATGACAGACTTTTTCTGATACAATAACTAGCTGCAAGAAGTCACGATTGTGGCCAAAAAGTGTCAACACCTGATGCATTATGAAATTATCAAGTAGTTATATTTTGGAAATGAAACTGATCTATTGTCACTATTATGACTTTCATTAATTATTGTTAATTTGATTTGTTTATTAGTGTGAATGATGGTGTGAATGTACAATAAGATAATAAATGAATGTTGTTACATCTATTAACTGAGTATGCATTAGCATGAGAACTGTGTACAAACAATGAGTTGTACTCAGGGGGAATTGGAAATTCAACTAGCCAACTAGCCAGTTTATGGAACTGCAGAAATAAGAAATACAGGGTGTACATAAAGTCTGGAAACACTTTCAATTATTTACTTAACGAGAACTAAATATATTACAGATGTCATACATATAGCATTTTGAAGAGAAACTCTGAAGATTTTTTTTTTACAAACATTTGACATGCAAACCATGAGTGACCTAGCAGACATCAATACGGTAATCGAATTCTTACCATACCCGTCCCAGCATGGCATCATCGACAGTGGCAGTCGCTTCCCGTATTCTCTCCTAGAGCTCTCTACATCACATGGTAGAAGCGGTACATACACCAGATCTTTAATGTGTCCCCACAGAAAAAAGTCACATGGAGTGAGACCTGGTGATCGGGGAGGCCATTTCATGAAACAGCTCTCTCCTTCTGTAGCACAGCTGATCCATCGATGCAGCAGCTCCATGTTCAAGTACCCACAAACTTCACGATCAAAATGGGGCGGAGACCCATCCTGCTGAAAGATGAACGGAGAGTCCGATTGCATTTGGGGCATCAGCCATTGCTGCAACATGTCCAAGTAGGAATATCCAGTGACAGTGTTCTTGGCGAAGAAGAATGACCTGTACAGTTTCGACATGATAAGGCATAAAAAACATTTACCTTTGGGGAATCATGCTCAAATTAAATGCATTCATGTGGGTGCTTTGTACCCCAGATTTGACAGTTATGCCTGTTCACTTTCCCATTAGTGTGAAAGGTGACTTCGACACTAAAAATTAAGCAATCAACAATGCCATCCCCATCCTCATTCAATTGTTGCAACTGCGAACAAAACTCAAAACGCTTGTCTTTGTCATCGTCACTGAGCTTCTGCACTAGCTCCATTTTGAATGGTTTCATATACAGCTTCTGTCACAGGACTTTCCACACTGTCATTAGAGCTATTTCAAGTTCACAGGACGTACAATGCACCGATTTCTTTGGACACCTTATGAATGTCTCTCGTACGCACTCGACATTAACTTCACTCACACTGTGATGTCCGCTTCTCTTTGCCGGGCACAAGCAACCTGTTGTAATGAATTTGTTGTGCCAGTGGTAAATGGCCTTTCTTGTTGGTAGCTTCTTACCGTATTTGGTTCTAAACATCCGCTGAACAGCTGTAGCACACTTGTTTTTGTCGAACTCCAACACACAGAAAGCTCGCTCTGCAGCTAAACTCGTCATGTTTGCGACTAGAGCTGACTAACTGCAAATTACCAAACTAGGCTATGGCGGTATACTTAAATAAAAAACTTTCAGGTTTTCTATACAATGTTTGGTTCTTGTGCAGTAAATAACTGAAAGTGTTCCCGGACATTATTAGTACACCCTGTATTTTATGATAATTCTATTATTTAAAGGAGGATTTATTTTTATAACTGTGGATTTTCTAAATTGGTTCATTTAGTAAATTATTCAAGAAAGCTATTAAGTTGTGACTGGTCAAAGGTAAAAGTTGCAGGATTTCGCAGTTTAACACTAATATGGGATTGGCTATGATGTGTATCAGTCGATCAGACAACAGTACGTTCGCATGAATTTTGTGGGTTAAAGAATTGCTTTGTGAAGGCTAATGAGTCAGTTTAGAGCTCATTCATCATCATGTTAAGATGCAGATACAAGCAGCTCTGAATAGGTGTGATAATTTTGCAGAGTAATGATTAAAACATGAGTGTGGAATGCCGCAAAATGGGTGTGAATGTGTGAGAAAAACAAACACCGAAATTCCAATTTTAATATGTAAAATGTGACTTTTCAATAACTAAAATCCATGCAGCACGTTATACAAGCTGTGACCGCAAAGTGAACATTTGTAGTGGTGAAACTGTGCAATATCTGAGCGAGCATTCTGTCACAGAAAATCCATTTGTACTCCTTTCTGGTATTATATTTGGGTCGATGCCATAAGCTGGCTATTACAAACGTCTATGATTGCATGTGAGTGTTAAAATTAGAACTCAACATTAGGACAGGCTTAGCAGTGTTTTTGTATCAATAAGTGCTAACATATTGAACTTTTCACTCATAAACTACCATTCAATTAATCGCTCAGTTAACCTGATACTAAAAAATAATTGTTGCACCCACTAGATTCATATAATACCACTAGTTCTACAACAGCTTTTCCAATAGAAGAACATCATTCATTTTTAACAGGGAAGGCATGTAGACCAGACAGCAGAAGAAGAAATCTTCCATTAAGTGAGTGGACACTTTCTTAAGAGAAGCAAAATTAATCATGCCATTACATGACGTCATCATGATTTGCACCTAGCACTCCAGTCTGAAACTGAGGGTTTGGATGACACCTGCATTGGCTTGCAGGTATCATCCACAGCCAGTGTGAATAACATGTGTTCATGGTGCACATCAATGAGCACCTTGTGGTGTGCCACTTCAATCAGCTGTGCTCTCAGCAAGGCACTAACAACTAACAGTGGCCCTCTGCACAAGCACCTCTTCCACTGGCATCACCATCCGTTGCGAGCAGCAAGCTGCCCAAGTTGTGCCCGCCCACCCTCCTAAACTGGTCTGCCACTGGCCCATCAGTTCCTCGGCCACACATGGACAACACGCCTCCATCTCTCACTACCCCTGCAGTGCCCGATCTTGCAGTTGAGGATGCTGAGGCTTTATTGGTGCATCCACAGGTGTTGCCACTGGTGCCTCCTCCACTGACGCTGGCACAGCCTTCCCTGCCATCCCCCTGCTAGCACCACCTATGTTGCCTCCAAACACCATGGCTCCCCAGCCCGTGGCCCCCACCGGAGTGTCCAGTGTTGACACGTCCTCTTACTATAAAGAGCTGGGGTCCTCTGCCTGCTCTCTGGGAGGGGGAGGAAGACCGAGTCTGTGCTCTTGCCACTTCCACCACTATGCACTTGTTTGCACAGTCCAAGACATGTTCATGTCCAGGACGATTACATTCTGACACCAAAGACACATCAACCCCCCCCCCCTCGAGCATCACAGAAGTGCCCAGCATCCATGCACTCCCCCCCCCCCCCTTGCTCTATCCCCCCAAGGAGGGAAGAGTGTAGTAACCCACCCAATACTACAGCTCCGCCATTATGGCCATGGCACACACAACATTCCAGGCACGGTCAATCTGAGGCTGTCAACTGTACACAGCACCTCAGTCACCTGCAGCAGAAAGCCAGTAGCATCTAGTGGGCAAATACTGTTTGTACTGTTTTATACCAGCTTCAGCCTGACTCAAATAAAGGTTGTGTTTGAAGTTAGAACCCTTATCTTAGTATCTGCATTTCCCTCAAACATTTTGAGCCTGAAGATTACTTTATAAAAAAAGGTTTTTTTAAGGTGATTTTCTGTTTTTGTGCTTGTTTGCAGATCTGAGGATGGTTGCATTGACAACTGAAGGTAGTCTAGTCATCAAATTTTAATTTTCATATATGTACATAATGTAGGCAATTAAAATATTTTTGAAAAAAGATTTTTTACGTTTTAAAAAATTACGTGAGATCATTTTCTGTCAGGAATTATTAATTCTATCTTTGTTTGCAATAAATCATATTTGTTATTGAAGTCTTGTTATTTAATTACTAGAACTCATAGTGTGCTCACTTATGTTGAACCTACCAATTACAAACACTATTTTATTGGACCTAGTACTAGAATTATCGTCAATTACTTAAATTATTATTGTAATCTTATCCACATGTTGTTTATTTTTCCTAAACAAAGCATTTTTGAGGTACCGTATTTACTCGAATCTAAGCCGCACATGAAAAATTAGGCTCAAAATCAAGGAAAAAAATTTTCCCGAATCTAAGCCGCACCTGAAATTTGAGACTCGAAATTCAAGGGAGAGAAAAGTTTTAGGCCCACCTCCAAATCGAAACAAAGTTGGTCCATTGTAATATGAGACACAATTTAGGTCGAATGAATGACGATACAGCTACAGTAGTTTGGTTCGAGTCGTAAGCTTAGCAGTTAAGCTTTACCCGGTAGCCATTGCTACGTGTCAGGCCCGTATTTATACGGGTACCCTTCCTTTTTCACGTGTTTCGTCTGTTTTGAATCGTTATTTTTCTTTGATCTGATAAGTGCTGTTCTCTTTGTTATAGGTGTTTACGTCACTCTAATCTGAAAATGCGTTGTTGTACTGTGTCATGCATTGTTTGTCGCATTCTGATAATGTGTGTTTACGACCTGTCGCCGCTCGCGGCATGGCCACAGTCTAATATTAGACTGTGGCATGGCTTGCTTTTGTGCGCGCTACCGCCGCTTACGATACAAAAAAAAGAGAGGAATTGTCTCATTAGCGAAACAATGGCAAGAGACTGCTATTTGTTGTTACTTACACTGCTGCTATCTTTGATAGTGATCAACAAGAACCAAGTAATAGACTGCGTAAGATAGATGTTCTGAACGAGAGTTTAGCTAAAATTTTTCGCCGTTTGAAAATCTTTGCAGACGCCTCTTTTGTACATTACATTCTGCACAGAAATTAGAGTCATCTTAGATTTAAAAATCTAGTCAATTGCCGTGCTTCATTTCTTACTATCACTATTAGGCATAAGAATAATACGAATATAAACGTGACATGATATGTATATTCTTCCGCGTTTGCTGTTGTCTCACACTAGTTTCGAAGTTTATTAGGCAGACAGGATTTAAATGAGATAGCAGCAAACACGAAAGAATACATGGCAAAATGTTTATATTCGTATTATTCTTATGGTGAAGAGAATACTGCACGTGATTCTCAATTCATAAAAGTTCCTATTAGCAACCATCTCTTCTCACAGGTAGGAAAAAATTCAGAACGTAGAGTTGGCCATATTGACAAACATCCCAAACAGTCTTGCCAGTCGGATTTTCATAGTACATTGAAATGCTGCTACATTCGAAGATAAACAATACGGGATTAGTATTTACTTCGTTGGATAAAGTATAAAAATGCAGTGGGCGAAACTCGGGGGAAAAAACCTCGTCTTCCACCTTGTTTAAATTTATTTACTGACTCAGAGGTTTTGGCGCCAGTATTTATCTTGGTGCCTGCAAAGTGTGCCTGTGTAGCGCTACATATATTCGACGGCAGAAGTTAGTTGTGGCGGCACCTACCAACATTTTTCAGAACTTGCGCCTATTTGCACTCGATTCTAAGCCGCAGGCGGTTTTTTGGATTACAATCTTCACATTTTAAAGTTTCTGCGATTTATTTTACGAATATAACTACAAATGTGAAGTTACTTTATTGTGAATCTATGACTTACCATGGGATGGCTGTATGCCGTACTCATGAGACCAACACACATTGTCTTTGTTGTATGTCCCCAAATAAATTCTCCAATGTCTTTCAAGGGATTATATTTTAGTACTATCAGGCCAGCAAGTTTCTCCTCCTCTTTGAGGCTCAAAGGGGACTCTAGATAACAAAAAATAACATCACAACAAAGATATAGAATTATCTATAAACATTTTTCCACATGTTACCTGCAAAACCAAATTTATCTGAGATGGCATTATTAATTAGTTTCATACTTCACCCTATTACATCTGTTATCTACTCTTTCTTTCTTAATTTCCTCACTCCATTTTTTTTATCAGACCATTTCTCTCAATTAAAGAGTCATCTGATCACCTGTCATGCTTTTGTGTCTCCTTGGTGGTCTGTTCTATCTTGTGATCCTACCTTCTTAGTCGGTGCCGGTCTTCCATCTCCTTGGAAGCTTTCCTTACCTTGACTCCAGTCTTTCCCAAGATCTTCTGTCTTCCCCATCCTGCTACCCTATTTGCTCCAGTCAGGCTGCATCATGGGGAAAAGAGGGGTTTTGGAGTTAGAGAGAGAGAGAGAGAGAGAGAGAGAGAGAGAGAGAGAGAGAGAGAGAGAGATGGAAAGATGGTATGTGCACTGGTGATCAAGTGCTCCAATGAAATCAACACAATCTTTATCATGAATAACATTATTCATCACAAGAGTATTATACATTTGTATGCTGCCCTACATTACATCATAATTTTTTTAAACAAAATGGTGTAAAAGATGTATGTTCTAGACATGGGTAGGAGTTGACACTCCTGCATCAACTATGAGTAGTTCAGAAGGTCAGTGGGTAGGTGTCAGACAACAAACCTAGTTCAAGCCTTAATCAGTCCTGGAATTTTTCTGTCACATATATTGCTTGTTTCATCTTTGGCAATTATTTTTATAAGTGAAAAATGCCAATTTGCACCACCATGATTCATAATCTTTGTTAAATACAGATCTCACTTTAGCTGGACAGATAAGCCTGTTCACAGATCATAGGAAGGCCATGACACAAACCAAGATTAATAAAGCATTATGGTGTTCAAACCAGCCTTTGTATTGGCAATTTACCTTTTGTTTCTTTTTTACTGAAATTAGAAAGTGGAGTATCATATTGTAAACAATTGTTTGGTTCTGAAAGTAATTCTGACTGTTATTTCATTGACATCAGCTGTATGAGATAGAGATCTACTACTCAATAATGACATATGAAAATTTGTGGTGGATCAGTACTTGAACCGGAATTTCCCACTTATTGCGAGCAGTTGCCTTAACGACTATCCATGCATGCTCTTGGGACCAACCTAAACTTCTACATGTTATCGTTTCTACATCATGTGTGTAAGTATTACAAGCGTAGGTCGGCACACAATGATGATAACACTGGTCTTGATTCAATGTTGTCTCATCCTCCATGTTGCAGGAATACGAGTAATGCTATGAGCAATAGGTGATGAATTTAGTCAACTACCGAATAAGGATGTAGACGGTGTGACAGACAAGTTTGGGTCAGTCTAGGGAATGTATACGGATAGCCAAAATGGTCAAGGTGACCACCCACAATAAGCACGAAATCCAGGTTCAAGTCCTCATCAAGCACAAATTTTCTTGTGTCAATATTCCTACATAACTAATACAGCTGATGTCATGGAATTTCCAGTCAGCGAATTAATTTCAAAATGTTTTCTACTGTTGTGGATTAATGATAGTGTCTGTTCCTTCAGACATGCATGTAATTATTTTGTTGTTATGGTCAGTCACCTACTTCAATGACATTTTAATGAAATGCAACATAGGGCTCTCCAAATTGCAACTTACCCTACGTTGTGTCACCCCATTTAAAAAAATGTTACAGTTTAATTTGACATTTTGATATTGACAGTTTTAATATTTTAATCTCTTTCTTTTATGTAGGCTTTCACAGCTACTACAAATTTCTTCAAGTTTCAGGCTGTGATTCCACCATGGCTGTCAACTTCTTGTAAAAATTAAAAATTTATCGATATTCATTTGGCTTTTAAGTCATTATCATAAGATGGAGCATATAATGCATTAAATAAACCTTCAAATAAGATGGAAACACAGACCACACTAAGAGTTAGCAAGTGGAACACAGAAATGAGAAATGGTTCTGCATATATTCACTGCTAGGACGGAATGATCTTAACAACACAATTTTTCATAGTTAAATTGGAATGTCAAATATGCAATTATTACATATTGTCTAGATTTCAATATTTATTTCTTAATACTGAACATCAGTATAATGTTACATGTGGTTTACAAAACAATTGCAATCTTTTTCTGTCATTCTGCACTCACCCAACATTTTTCACTGAGGAATTCAACGTAAGTTTCCATACTTCATTATATTATTATCCCTCTTTTTGAATCCATGTTAATCCTATTGGTTGTTATCATTAGAAATTCATTTAATGTCAGATGTGCCTAATAATACCTTATGTTTAACACAATCAAAGACTTACCTAAATATTTCAGTTTTAATGCATCCTTTAGGCCTCTAACTGCACAAATGCTTTCCTCCAACATTGTAGCTGTCTCTTTAACAAGGAAAGTACGTATTAACTGTTCTCCGCAACCAGATGATGACACTGCTACAGCATCAATATCACCTCTTGCATCCTGTGCCCAACAACCAAATCCAGGGATACCTGCCTAAAAATAGCCATTGAAAAGCATGCAATCAAGATCTCAATCATCATCACTAATTAGTGTTCATTATTTCCTCAAAACCTGTTTAACTCAAAGCAGAAATAAAAACAATAATCCATCTATTGTCAACAATCTATGAAAAAGATGTGACTGGATCATATTTCTTGCTGAAATCTACAGTTCCGAAACAGAGAAAGGAAAATGATGCATATATAGCAAGAAAATAGTGTAATAGTAAAGGCTGAATAGTTCATACTACTATTGAAAGTTGTACTAATCAAATCACATGCAGTTGCAATGGTATGAAAGATATGAAACTGTTTACATGTTAAATTGTCAGGTGAAAAAGTTTCACCTACAACAATTCAGATAATTTGAAAGAAAGTGAACTTAAAACAATAATCATTTGTAATCCAAGTAATGCTGTGCAGGATTACCAGGTTGGATGTATGCTATTCTGGGACTGATAATACAAGCTGCTGTGAACAGAAAGCTTGATTAACACATGGTCTTCTCTGTCCAGCTGTCCAAATTTATGTGTTTGAATGTAAATGCTAACATACAAACACGGAAAAAGCAAATTGGGCTTCTACAGTTCAGAGAATCGAATGCCAGCTTCCTGAATTACAGGAAGAGAACAAAGAGGCAAGAGAAACTTAAAGGGATGAGGTACAAAACCCAACAATGCTGGAAGTGGAAACAGTGATAAATAAACTAAAAAATAACCATGCACCCAGTGAAGACAGGATCATGTCAGAACTAATAAAATCAGGGAGGAAATCTCTATGACTTGAAATATTGAAACTACTAAAGAACAGATGGGTAAACGAAAGCATGCCAGAGGAGTGGAATACTGCAATAATATGCCCAATATATACCAGTACGTTACAAAATTGTACGATACCAGTTAAGGGTTAGGTATTTATTTGCAGCTGTTAACTGAGGTATTATGTAAAAAAAAAGTGAATGGCTGGAGCTGTCAACTGTTTACCACACTGAGGAGCTTGCCCCAAGTGTAACATGCTGTCAACATGTATTCGACAATATCGATTTCATTGTCTCCACTATCAATAGCTGGAATATTTTATGCAGCTGCAGGGTATCACATGCATCACCCCAGCCTCAGATCTCCACCATCTGAAGAGGTACAGAGGCTTAAATTGGCTTCCTCTGTAACGGAATAGGTCATCGAGATGTTATGGGACTTCAGATATTTCAACACAAGTCAAGCAATGCGTTACAGCAGATTATTGTTGTATGCTTAAACGTAATCAATCCTATTCCATCAGACACACTGACACCCACCTTACAGGATATACTGTGAATGCATGGTAAGTGGCTCCAGTAAGTGCAGCTCACTCTACAATTTCCGGTAATTCCTAAATGGGCAAAATTTGTGCAGCCTACCAGTACACAATTAATGATGACAAAATGCAGTAAGTCTCTGGTCATTCATAACGCATCACAAATTGACCACAACACAGTTACATGGATTTAAAATTCACTGCCAACAACAGACAGCAACAAGATGCCACATGTACCCATCCAATGCCCTCTACACCAACACTATGCAGGTCACTGACAACATCATACTCACAAATTAAGCACTTCTCAGCCACTGTTTATAGAAATGTATTTTACATAAAAGGTCAATGGGCAACTGCAAATAAGTACTAAACGACTAAAAATACATAAGGGATAGAACAAGATGCTAATGTCAAGTTCTATGTATTCTATAGTAAACTTGAGTTAATATCTGAAAGCTGCTTTACAAAAATTATCCAGAAGTTCAATTAGAAAACAGGTTCGCAGGAGAGCTTCTGTAAAGTTTGGAAGGTAGGAGACGAGGTACTGGCAGAAGTAAAGCTGTGAGTACCGGGCGTGAGCCGTGCTTCGGTAGCTCAGTTGGTAGAGCACTTGCCCGCGAAAGGCAAAGGTCCCGAGTTCGAGTCTCGGTCGGGCACACAGTTTTAATCTGCCAGGAAGTTTCATATCAGCGCACACTCCGCTGCAGAGTGTAAATCTCATTCTGGAAACAACCCCCAGGCTGTGGCTAAGCCATGTCTCCGCAATATCCTTTCTTTCAGGAGTGCTAGTTCTGCAAGGTTCGCAGGAGAGCTTCTGTAAAGTTTGGAAGGTAGGAGATGAGGTACTGGCAGAAGTAAAGCTGTGAGTACCGGGCGTGAGTCGTGCTTCGGTAGCTCAGTTGGTAGAGCACTTGCCCGCGAAAGGCAAAGGTCCCGAGTTCGAGTCTCGGTCGGGCACACAGTTTTAATCTGCCAGGAAGTTTCATCACCTAATTTGCTTACTGACATCCTTTTGCAAAATATCCAAAAATGTAATATAGTCAAGAGCAGTCTCACACTTAAAGAGTCAACAATTTACTAAGTACATCACCGTTTTGATTCCAAAAGATTGCTGGACTGATAATGCTAGTTATTACAAACCTTAAATTATAAAATATTGCCAGCTGGAATTTCCTGTGATCTTTTGAAGGTGTTTGATTAGCTCATGTTACTTTCCTAAAAAAACTCAAGTTTTGTGGGAAATGCAAAATGTTGTGCTGAATAATTCAAACAATGTTGGAAGGATAGAAAATTTTAATCACTGGGGAGAAACCACAAAGGAAATCCTGTTCAATTTTGGGCCCACTCCTATTGCTTATGCATGTGAATGACTTTCCACTTAACAATCAACATGCAGAATTGGTGCTTTTGCAGGGGATGCCAGTACTATAATAAATCCCATAAGAGGAAAAGTAATGGAAGAGATGGTAAATGATATTTTCCAAAGAATTATAAAGTGATTCTCAGAAAATGAACTCTCCCTAAATTTGAAAAAAACACTATATTCAGTTCTGTACAACAAATAGAGTCATATCAACAACTGATGTAGCACAAAAGCAAGAGTCAGTAAACAGGGTAGAATGCTATAAATGTTTGGGTGTACATATTAATGGAAACTTGAACTGGAATAAAAATATTACTGAGCTTCTCAAATAATTACTTTCAGCTACTTTTGTTCTTCGTATAATTGCTAATCTCGGAAACAGAAGTAAAATTTTTGACATGTTTTGCATATTTCCACTCAATAATGTCTTACAGAATATTTTTCTGGGGTAACACACCACTTAGAAAGCAAGAATTGATTGCACAAAAGTGATCAGTAAGAATAATATGTGGTGTTCACCCACAGATGTAATGTAGGCACCTCTTTAAGGAGCTAAGCATTTTAACTATGCCACAATACATATATTTGCTAATGAAATTCTCCATTAATAATCCATAACAATTTGAGGAGAACAGTGATGTCCATACCTACAACACCAGAGGCAAAAATGACTTATTACTCAGTATTAATGTTGCCAGTGGCTCAGAAAGGAGTTCAATATGTATCAACAAAAATTTTTGATCATTTGCCCAATAATATAAAGTGTCTGACAGGTAGCACAGCATGTTTTAAATCTAATTCAAAATCATTTCTCCTGGACAATTTTCTTTCTATTCCATCCATTTCTTCTTAAAAACTGGTAGCCAACAACAACAACAACAACAACAACAACAACAACTTGTTTTAAGCACAGTTGCATGAGTAGGACTAAAAAAATAATGTGTTCATAATGTTGACACTAATCACATATACATATCCTGTACATTGACTCATTCCGCATCATTTCGATAAAAAATCATTCAAATGATTTATGGAACATGTAACCAACTCCACTATATTAACTCAATCTCAGTGAAGTTATTTCATCTACTTACACAAGAGAACTGCAGAGGACATGGTGGTGAGAAACAAACTGTCGATACACTGAAAAGGGAACAGTGCTCATTGTGGTGAAGTTCCCTTTCCTTGAAGAATGCTACGACTGTCGTAAAGTATGACTAACAATCAATTTCCCTTATACCAGTGTGCAGAGATTTACATAGAATCTGTACATATGCTTTTCTTGCATTTGTATTAATAGCAACTCATATCTATATTCACTGAAGTAATAAAACACTAAGTGGAAAGTAAACACCCTCATCATGGGAGCTGGGCTGCAGAGATGTTGGTATAACTTTGTGAAATGCCCTGGAGCATTTTGTGATCTAGTGTGGTGGAGAGAATGGTAAACTGACTGCGCACTCTTCATTTTGCAGACCTATCAAGGAGAGAAGTGCATGACCACAATCTGTTGACTTACCTTCCCTCAAACTTCTGATCTCCACCCCTGCCTTTCCAGCCTGTAACACTTCCAGAACACAATTCATCCCTTAAGCCAGCTCTGCTGCACTTAGATATTGTACACACATTTAATATTTGTTCTTAACTCACTTCATTTAACTGTTTTTAATAACTGAGATTTTCCCATCCCTTGCATCACAGAACTATTAACTGTACAGAAAAAAATGAATACGGCCTTTTCTTGTATGAAATTTAATGTAATTTAATTCTGTACTGGGAAATGTTTTTGCTAGATGTAGCAGTTTACAGAATATTCAAGAAAAACCTATGAAAGTCTTTTTTACGTGTGCCCCTCCCCGTTACCACGCTCACATAAGTCACTTAGGATTTTTAGTATATTGTTCATGACACTCAATACAACAGTACAAAAATTTGCAAACACTTGACTGTTTCCCCCAGGACACATTTTTTTATCTTTGTTGACAGGGCTATATTTGTGAGAAAAGATGTTTTCCTTTTTAGTTACCATAACATCCTGAAACATTGTTAACACTTCAAGCCTCTTGTTTTGAGGAGTACAACTGTGATTTTCAATCACAATCTTACTTTCAGAAAAATAGCTGCTGCTATGTGGTGTCCTGAAATTCAAGACAATGGGTTAGCTTAAAACCAAAACTTATATCCACATGAATATTACCCCTGTATAGTAAAGTGGGTGATCTAACATTCCAATTAATAGCCAAGCAGCAGCAAAACACGCACATTAAAGAAGGTTGTAATTAGGCAAGCTTTCAGAGCCAGTGGCTCCTCCTTCAGGCACAAGGGTTGAAAGGTAGGGAAGAGGAGTGAAGGAAAAGGGCTGGAGAGGTCTAGGAAAACGGGTAGATTTCGGGAAAGTCACCCAGAACCACTGGTCATGGGAGAGTTATTGCATGGGAACCTGTGCGGTAAGTCTCCCCTGACTCGCGGTTCTGGGTGACTTTTCTGAAATCTCCTTTTCCTAGAACTCTCCAGTCTTTTTCTTTAACCCCTCTCCCTAACCCTTCAAGCTTTCTGCCTGAACAAGGAGCCATTGGCTTCGAAAGCTTGTCTAATTACAGTCTTCTTTTATGTTTGTGTTCTGCTGCCAAATGGTGAAAAGATTTTTTTACCTATCCAATTAGATTATTTTGTCAAAAATTGTTTTCATTGTTATATTTTCCAATTAAGAGTGCTTACAGACCTGTCCAACCCGACCCTTGCTTTTGAGCATGATACCTCCACTTGAACACGCTGCAGCAACATGCCCTTGAAAATCTACACACACTGCTCCAACAGTATCTAAACGTGCAGGTTCCCATTCAGCTCCAGTATCCTGCAAAAAAAAAAAAAAAAAAAAATCTGGTCTTTGGTACCTACGTGACACATTACATATTAAAATCTGATAGGTATTTTTCTGAAGACCTGACTCCAATGAAAAAGCAACTTTAATGTTGTTTACCTCCATCTGATCTTCTGGAGCAATTGTTACTCTTCTCTTGTATTTATTATACCTTCTCTGTTGTTCCGCTGTAACAAAAGGCAATATTAACTTCTCTAGATGTTCTCAGCGCTCAAAGTATATTACAATATAGTCAATAAGCCAATCATAGTACTGCAAACTCCATAACCATGTAAAGTAAGCAAGGCTTTTTAAAGTTACTCTCACACATATAATCCCCTACAAGTCAATATTTAACACACATACATTATTCTTGGCCATAAATAACTTATACAATACCTGTGACAAGAGCTTCTGGAGGCACAAGCTCAACACCCACTTTTGCAGCATGGGCACGGGCACTATCTCCAACGAGCATACTGGAAAGGATTGAAGCCGTAACTTCAGCACAGATAAGCATTTTATGTTTTACGTGATGAAAATGAATCTGTGGCTATCAAGCAATTACAAAGCAGCAAAGCATTATTGGGTCTTTATTTGTAAAACCAACAAATAAAAAAATACATTTGAACCAATATGCTATAGAATTTTGCAGCTTGTCTTTTTATTCTATACATTACAGTAAGGTAAAATCCAAAATTAGAGATTTTTTTTTTTTCAAATTTCATTTCTTGAAGTATTGATTTCCTTTTCCAAACTTGTGTGATTTTTGTAATGTTTTGAATCCGTAAAATGGTCATATCTCTATAACTATTGGATCTACTGACCAGAAATTTATGTTTTCTCCACAATTTCTCGTAAGCTTTACATTTGCTACTTCAGCATCCTCACAAGAATTATACATTTTCCCAAATCAAGCTTGCTTTAAACTGATGAAATTTTAAAATTGGAAACATTTTAATGCTAAAAAATTGCACATCAGTCATGCTTTATTTGTTAATGTGTGTGCCTAATTTCACAATGAAACAAATTTTATTTGACCGCAATTTTCATTGTCAGCTGTGTCACAACTGCACAAAGTTCGCAGGCCAATTCATAAAACTAAAGTTAAAATGTAATTATTACTTACTAATTACACACACTTTGGTTTACCATATTAAAAATGTAGTAAACCATGCCAAATAACAATTTGACATAAATAATGTAAAGGATCTTATATCTTTTTTCATTTATATAGGAGTTAATGTTTATAGAACAATGGAAAATATATATTATCAGTATATGATTCAACAAAAACATTCATATCTATTGGTGAAGAAGAGATGAATTGTTGAGATAAAATTAGCAGAGCACTGTAGTGGGAAAGGGGAGCAGGTTACTGCACACACGTACAACTCATTAAGCACAAGGTGGTGACGTGGTGGAAGAAAAGCAATGGTGTCATGATTAAAATGCTCAATCATACAATGAAACACTGAGAGGGACATGTTGGAATATGACACATACCAAGCACTGTCACTGTGCTTGTCATATAATGTTTTACTGAATGATTAACCAGTGGGAAGTTCAGGCTGAAATATCAGAAATGTATGGAAAAGGTAAGAGTGCTACTTACCGTAAGAATGACATATTAAGTTGCAAAAAGGCACAATTAAGAGAGACTAACACTTTAGCTTTCAGTCACAGCCTTTATCACAAAAAGGCGCGCACACACACACACACACACACACACACACACACATCATGCAAACATGACAGCCATTTCCAGACGCTTGGACCAGAATGCCTTCTAGTCCAAGCTGCCAGAGATGGTGGTCATGTGTGCATGAGGTGTACTTGCTTGTTTAAATGAATGTGTGTGTGTTTCACTTGAAGGATGGGATCAAAAGCGAAGGTGTAAGTGTCTTTCAATTGTGCCTGTCTGCAACTTAATGTCATCTTTACTGCATGTAGCAATCTATCTTTTTCTTACATTATTGGGCAATCAAGCATTTCAGATTATGACATCATCACACTTCTGCCACATTGTCACTTGAGGATATTCATATAGAATGTCTTAGGGTCATTCCATCTCAGTTCAACCAGGAGCTCCAGCTCACAGTCTCAGATTTGACTGAAATTCAGTACACTAATTCTACCATGTGTGGAACACTCGTGTACAAAGTATTAGTTTCCCCTGCCAATTAGTTCCAGAATTATGACTTGTGAAAGAAGGTGGCGTGATCAGCATCTGGCAATCTATCTTCAGACCCAACTTCAGGTCTTAATAACTTTGGAACTATTCCACACAGTCCAGTGAAATTTTTACAACCCAGTAACATCCATTTCGTGAACACACTCCATGAATCAAAACACCAAAAACATATTTCTGAGGGAAAATAAAAAATTCCAAAATGTGATTAAAAAATGTAATACGTTAAAAGGCACATACTGTAGGTGCCTTCTATGCCAAATATAATTCACTCAAAATGGGTAATTTTTTTTTTTTTTTGTGGTAAGCTTAATGTGGCCTAAACACACAGAACTCATCATGCCCATATCAGTCACAAAAACTGCGTTACATGCACACGAAAATACAAAATTTTGAAAAATTACCTGAAAAACATGGATTTTCGAAGTGTGGTAGCAAAAAAGGGACAAGTGGTATCCAAGCCAAATTTCACACACTGCATAAGTAGACCATAGTGATAGATATCTCAAAATTTCAGCATGTTATTGCAAGACATCTGTGTACAATGTAAGTTGACAGATGTATTTGGTGATGTGGCCATTGTTCCACAACATAATTTTGTAAAAAGTATTGTAAACTGTTCTGCCTCTTCTTATCCTCTCCCACAAATGTTTAATCACTAAGCAACAACATATAGACAGATTAACACAACCTATCATTAATGTTTACTGCACCTTAACTGCTAAAAACCAGTCAATTGTGCTTCGAACAGAAGCTATCCCACACTTTAGCTACTGTACTCTGTACATTGAGTGGCAAATTGTACTGTCTTCCTGACATTGTGGTAGGAACTGGAACTGTCATAAGAATACATTCAAAATGAATCCAACACCTGTCTGCCAAATGTGGCCAATGAAATGATCTTGCTGGTCCTGCTGGTGCCATGAAGTTCACAAATACATCACCTTCTGCTTCACAGCACTCTGCAACATATCCTAAGTACCATTTCTCATCATAAACAGCAATAACATAGCAACCTGGTTGTATGTTGCTACTTTTGCTTCTGAATCCTGAGTCAGACACACTGTGAAGACACATGTTGTGCATGAACCTATAGTTATAACCGGACAGTCTGCCCATCTGCACATTGTCAGAGTCTGCTGGAGAGAAGTGATGATGGCTCCTTGTGCCTGCAACATGTTCTTGTCTGCTTTTTAGCAACTCTTCGGCTGATTTCACCTCATCTTTCGAAACACAGAATGATTGTATGCCAGAGATATTTTCCTGTACCCAGGTAAATAATTGAAGAGGTGTTAGAATGTGACCTTCTGTAGGGTGCTGCAGACTAGCTCGTGATGTCATGCACTTAATGGTAGCACCAATACCAACGCATACATTTTTACCATGACTTGTTGCGAAAAAATTCCATTCTGTGTGAATCTGAAAATCATGGTAATGCATGCATACATTTTTGAGATTTTTACAGTTTTTGTACTGACTAGCTGCCCCATCACTGAAGTAATTTGCAAAATGTATGTGAGGCAGCTTGTTTTTCACATATGCCAAGACAGTGCGAATGTGGGCATGAACTGCAATGGTATCATGAATTAAACAGTCACTAAATATGCTCAGGTTCATGATAGACACATCACCTGATTCACCTCTATAGTAAATCGCAAATGGCTGGAGAGTTGCTTGACTGTTGTCCCAATGATATCCTTGGATGGCATCTTGAACTATAAATGCATAATTTTCAGAAAAATCTAGTATTACTATAATTTCATCTTGTTTCAAATTATCCTTACAAAACTGGAGATAAGCCAAATTATCCTTACAAAACTGGAGATAAGCCAATTGTGCTGCTGCTGTGAAGCTGTGTGTGGTCAGTTTGTCCGTTTTTTGACA
This sequence comes from Schistocerca serialis cubense, assembly GCF_023864345.2. Taxonomy (NCBI): domain Eukaryota; kingdom Metazoa; phylum Arthropoda; class Insecta; order Orthoptera; family Acrididae; genus Schistocerca; species Schistocerca serialis. The sequence continues at coordinate 779,986,294 of NC_064639.1, read as the reverse complement.
ACACATTTCAACAAAATCTTCCACTGTACTTTTCTTTGTTTCAAGACTTGTGCAACCCATGTGTGTCCACCGTTCATAAGAAACAAGTTCATTGTCATCCATAAGGAGTTTACCATACAGTTTGTTATTCATGTGTTCTGCAAGATTTACCTTACCAGCACATTTTTCACACCTGTTTATCATGCACTGGTAGGAACTGATGTCACACACTAGCAACTTCATTGCACCTTTGTAATCCAGACCAGAATCCTTTATAGCAGCAAACATCAGCTTAGCATTTTGATGGGTCTCACATACACAAACACTGTTTGTGCCCCTTGCACATATAGGCACAACCCATTTTGGCCGAAGATGGTAAAAGATGATAAACCTACTTTGGTATTGGGATACTTTTCCTTGAATACTATATATAGTTCTGATATGTTGCATGGCAACTGTCTTTTTTGCATCTGTACACATACATTTCCCATTTTCACCGTTACGTAGTCTTTTTTTTCCAGGCATTATTCGGCTGTAGTCATTATTTTTATAAAATTCTGACACTGGCACTTTTATTTCTGAACTCAATTGCTTACCCTGAGCCTGCTGAAGTTGTGGAAGCACTCCTTGGGTTGCTTTTCTTTTCCTAGCTTGCTTTACCATATATGTAGAAAAATTTAATTCCTTTGCAGTGTAGTCAATAGACCAGCTGTAAGGTGCAAGGGTAAGAATAGCAACTTTTTTCTGGCGTGTGGATATGGCACATTTTTCTTTCAAATCATGCACAATTTTGCCCAAATCAGAGCATTTCTGACATGATTTATGTTCCTTTGGAGCAGATAGTTCTTCCTCTTCCACCATTAGTGTGTCAGCTATTTTGTGTTTTAATTCCATTTGAGCTTCTTGTAGTTTTCTTCTACCATAGCTGGGCCTGTCTCTTTTCCCAACTTTGTGTGTATTCATGGGAGACAAACCAAGAGCAGTCACTGAAGTATTTAATTGCTCATCCGCTTGTGGTTGTAGGTGGCTGATACTCTTCATCACTGTCATGTAAATTATCAGAATATTCTTCATTTTTTAGCAGTGTAACACACCTGGAACATACCTTTTGTCCTGGTTTCATGTTAAGTCCCATGCACTGATTCACTTTCAATACTGATTTTATATCAATTTCTCTGAGGCTACACTTCTGTCATCTTATGAATTTGAAATGGATCAAAACAACTTCTTTGTAGGAAAGAATACTTATCCAAAAACACTTTCATATGATGATAACAAACACTAAAGTTTCCTGGAACTGAATTTCTTGTGCCTACAGAGTGTATCCCGGATCTCCATAACAACAGATCTTGGTCTGATTCATCCAGATCATACAGTACAAAGCAAATGCCACGTTTTGTTCCATATGTTTTATGACATTCAGATCCTTGTGCTCTACCAATACTGCAACTTGTTTCAACAAAAGCACCACTAGTAAATTCTTCTGCCTCCATACTGACTTTCCACAACAGTACTGACTAGTCTGAACTAGAATCTTAAAAACATGAGTAACCTGTAATTGTTGCTTGTTTCCTTCGTTGTTCCTGCCTAACAATGACTCATTCTGTCCCTGAAAACTACTATTGTTTAACTTTCTGATGCCTAATGGTTCCCAACAATTGCTGCAGCTTTATCTGAAACAAGCTGTCTGCATCATCACTATTAATTGCTAAATCGTGTTAAAAGAAACGTAACCAAATACATCTCTATCAACTTTTATTGTACACAAATGCCTTGCAATAACATGTTGAAATTTTGCCACATATTATATTATGGTCTACTTATGCAGTGTTTGAAATTTGGCTTGGATATCACTTGTCTCTTTTGTGCCACCACACTTAGAAAATCCATGTTTTTCGGGTAATTTTTCAAATTTTTGTATTTTTGCATGCATGTAACTGTTTGTGTGACTGATATAGGCAAGATGAGTTCTGTGTGTGTTTAGGCCACATTAAGCTTACCACAAAAAAATTATACCCTTTTTGAGTGAATTATATTTGGGATAGAGATCACCAACAGTATGTACCTTTTAACGTATTCCATTTTTTAATCACATTTTCGAATTTTTTATTTTCCCTCAGAAATATGTTTTGGTGTTTTGATTCATAGAGTGTGTTCTCTAAGTGGATGTTACTGGGTTGTAAAAATTTCACTGGACTGTGCGGAATAGTTCCAAAGTTATTGAGACCTGAAGTTGGGTCTGAAGATAGATTGCCAGATGCAGGTTGCAATTTCCGGGTCACGCCACCTTCTTTCACAAGCCATAATTCTGGAACTAATTGGCAGGAGAACTTAAAATTTTGTACATGAGTGTTCCACACTTGGTAGCATTGGTGTGCTAAATTTCAGCCAAATCTGAGACTATCACCTGGAACATTTTCTCAACTTGGTTAAATTGACTGGAATGCCCCCTTAATAAATTATGGTTTTCTTATCATTCATGTTCATCTGCTGTGGAAGCATGACACATTTCAAATATTAACTCTCTTCCAATTATCTGACAAGGTTAAAGAAAAATATTTCATCAGTCACAAATGATGAACAAGCAGCAGAAATAAAGAAGCTCGGCAGAATAATTTTGCGAGGCTGTAACAGTAACAGAGGCTCATAAGCATTTAATGCAATAATGTATTTATTCCTATAAGCAAAGTTAAACCAATGGTGTTTTTCATTTTAAGGATTCTGATGCTCATAAAATTCAAGTGGATCCTGATGCAGATGAAATGCTTTTGAACAGATATAGGATTTGTTGATTGTGCTTGTGACAACAAATGGTGGATGACTTCTGTGCTATCAAGAGATGTGAAAGAAATAGTAAACCTTGTATTTGTGCAGCTTTGTGAACAAGCTCCTTCTTTTTCATAGTCAAGAATTATAGATAAATGGACTGTTCCAGAAAAAAAGTCATACTTTTTAAACTAAGCCCCAGTACTGCCGCTGGAAGAACACATGAACTATCAGCTGGAGAGATGTGAAAGGCTTATCAGATTGTATTGGGCAAAAAATGTGTTTTTATATTAGTAATATGCCATTATTACTTGAGAGGACAAGACTATGTTGTTTAAAAGAAGACTGCAATAAATTGTACTATCTTAGTTTGTAATAAGATTGTGATTGAATGACCATGACGTTTTTCTTACTGAAGAACACAAGAAAATTTTACATTGCAGAGAATTCAAACAATAACATTCAGTAACAGCAACACCAATGTTTAACTGATAATATTAATGTGTGTGTAAAATAAAGGTACAGTTAAGTAAATTGTTCATATGCTTTATAGAGCATCTGTTGTTATGGTCTGTGTTAAAATTGTTTCCACTGTTAAAAATGGGGAAAGTAAAATCTGAATTTAAATATAAATCTAATAATGTAATAAATTGTCACCAAATAATAAATGATAATGACTTTATTTCATTTTTGACATATAAGTTTTCCCTTGCAACTTGGTTATAAGTCTAAAGTCATATAGACTGCACCCAGTATCCTGTGTTTACCAGTACAATAAAATTTATTGTAATATGTTCCCACTGTTATATCATTTTGTCAAAAAATACTTGAATTAGAAATTTTAAAAATTAAAAACACATTTTGTCTGGAAAAATTCAGCACTTTAGAGAATATTATCAATTACTGCATATCTTTAAAACTTATAAGAAACTAAATAAAATTGTATTAATTTTAGGTCTGTTAAGTCTATATGACCTACAGTTTTTTTTTTTTTTTTTTTTTTTTTTTTTTACATATGGTCTCTGTAAGGTTTCAAAACTTGACAAAAGAATCACACAATTTTGGAAACTTTAAAAATTAATAACTCAAAAATGAAAGGGACATGAAATTTTAATTTAGAATTTTTCATGTAGATAAAAATGAATATCAGTGTACAAAAATTATCAAAATCTGAGAATTCAAGAACCAGACCATTGATTGATTTCACATGGGATGACAACTGTGTAAATACCAACAACATGCATCAGGCCAAATACATCATTATAATTCATGGAAAAAAACTAGAAAATAGTAAAATATGGAAAGAACTGTAACAGTTCATTTTGAAATTGAACTTAGCAGATTTCTGAATATGACATATGGTAATGCAGACACAAAGCCACCAGTGGCAGGTAGCATCTTGGTTCTGGACATTGTACAGGTATACAAGTGTGGCAACTGCTGCAGTTGTGACAAAATTCAAGAACAATCAGACACATTATTGCTGAAGTTTGATTTCTACGGAAGTGTTTCTCTGAATTTAAAAGAGGTCTGTTGATTTAGGAAATAAATTGCTGGCTGTGAGATGGCAAAGAGAGATCTGATAAACACCAATGATTTGTTTGTAATGACTCCACATAAGAATGCTGATATACAGGTGATACTGCCAAAAGCCATGAATTAGGATGCAGACAACCGGGAGCTGTGAAACCTATGCCCATAACATAAAATTTGTGTCATACCAAAAAAAGAGAAGATGTGTTTAGTCAGAAAACAAAATGTGCCAATACTGAAATTACTGCCACGGAAGAACTCACACTTGAAAGATTAAAATTGTTAACCATCACCATCTTGCAGTATGGTTTGAAAATGTATGGACTCAGAGTGGCAAGGTCATAGAAGAGGGCCATAAATTAGTAATAAACATCCCTCACCTCAAACACATTAAATGAAATCCTGCAAATAAAGAAGAATTGCACTACGGTTTTTGTTCATTGTATATTTGTGTCTTTCTTTTACTATTATATTTCCCTATATCATTATTCTGTCAGTGTTAGTTGTGTATGTACAAGGTAATCAAAAGGTCAACACATCACAAAATAATCAAGAGGAGTTCATGCATGCAGTACTGAACAGAGCAACCATATATATATATATATATATATATATATATATATATATATATATATATACACACACACACACTCAAAATGGTTGCTCTGTTCAGTACTGCATGCATGAACTCCTTTTACTATGAGTGACGCTACTCTGCATAGCAAATTGACACAGATTTTATTAATTCCCACTGTTATTTTAATCTTTAGTTCCACCAATATGAGCAGCCTGTCTATAAAGACTCTTACTTTAAGACAGTCCAACAGAATTCTGGAGACTTTAAATCGGTAGAACATGGGCGAGGAGTAGGGGTGGCATTTTCCTTTAGGGATGATTCAATCACCAAGAGATTCACTCAAGAAATGAGTTGTTTCATTAGAGCGCTCAATGCTAAGACACAACACGACTTACCACACTCCAATTTTCTGACAGTGCAATGTGTTTTCACAAAAGGCAGGTGCCTTTCTGGTTGACAAAGTTCTTATGTTAAAACTATTCATGTATCCACTGACAGAAACCACTCCTATTTAGAGAAAGAAACATGGTCCAGTTCTGCAGTTCCATGAATATCAACAAATGACTGAAATCAGCATGCTAAACACTCTTCTTTTCTATTCCTGCACACTATGAACATGATATGCACGAAGTTTTAAATTCTGCTTAACTTTTAAAGCCCTGTTGTACGAAATTAAGAAACTGAAAAATTGGCCAAACATTTTGAAGTTGAACACAGCAACACATTCCTCACCTCAGCCAATTTAGCAACTATCAAAACAATCAGTCTTCCAGTTCTCTTCTCACATGTAACTGATTCACAATCCTTGAAATGGGCAATTTATCTCATTTTTACTGAACTGCACTGCGGTATCTGAATATTTCCTATGAATTGTGTCTGCAATACAAGCATAGTGAAGACTGGCACAATACGGTTCGAAAAGGAATACTCATTGCTTTTGGGAAAATGTATTTATCAAGGAATGAACTGTGCAATAATACAGAAATCATGTAACCTATATCAGTTACATCGGTATTAATGTTTATTGGTGGTAATACCTGTGGTGCTCTCTTACTGTGGCCGACTGAACAAATGCAATCCAATGTAATTCCTATTTAGAGACGCATTAATTTTCACGTGCACAACTTTTTGATTGCATTATATATTCATAGGTCAGTGTAATTAGAACTCACCTATACACAGTGAATCAAAAAGGCCTTTACAACTTTGGAATGATATAGAAATTTCTTGAGATAACTTACAGAATCGGTACATGTGTCATTTTGTAGCAAACAACCTCAAGTTTCACATGAAAGTGTTAAGTGTCATTTTGTTTTGATGCAACTACCATCTGTGTTGCAGCAAACATCCCACCGGTAATCAATTTTTCCCCACACTCATTGCAGCAAATTGGGCGTAACTTGTACAACAGCAGTGTAGATTCGATTTGTAACTTGTAGGCCTGACTGGAGGTTCTTTAGCGTTTTCAGTGTGAAATTTATGCTGAATAGTTGTTGCAGAGTTTGTTTCATGAAATCAAACAGCGAGCATGCTCCGTAACAGTGAAAGTAGCCATTTTATCTGTGCACTGCACTGGTGCTCCTGGTGGTAGATTGGGGTGCTGAAGCACTTTGTGAATCAAATTTGAAGTTGTTTGCTTCAAAATGACACATCTACCGATTCTGTATGTTATCTTAATAAATTTCTATAGCATTCCATATATGTAAAGTCCTTTTTGACCCACCCTGTATTCCCAACAATCTCCCTGGTCTGTCCTTTAACTCTATAATTTCTGTTTTCCTCACTACAGTTGCCTCCTCTATTAATTGTGTTTTATTGTAAACAAGACCTAAATGGATTAACTTATCCCAATCCAATTTATACTTTTATTTGGTTTACCTCTGCTGGCAGGAACGCAGAACACCAGCGTCACTTCTCTCTGAAACCTTTAATCAGAGCCACTTTTTAATTACTGTTTAAGACTGATAGGAGCACTCAGTGTCATCTATTATCTCACCTTTTTGACAAACACTTCTTTTCTGTAATTTCTTTTAGCCAGTCCATCATTTGCTGGAACCTGTGCGGAACTGTTTTATGTTCACAGAAAGCTAAGTTTGGAGGACAGCTCTGTGTTGGTGTGAAACATGAACAACTTAGAAAATGGAAATTAAGCAGTTAGAAGCCTTTGAAATGTGCCAGTACAAGAGGCTACTGATGATCAAGTGGACTGTCATCCAGCATCCCATGCATCATTTAGAACATATTAACTGGAGAAATAAAATGGTTGGGCACATATTAAAAGATAAATAATTTCTGAAAACTGTAATTGAAAGGATGGTGGATGGAAAGAATAACATAGCAGGCATAGATAAGAGTATACACGGTGAACTGTCAGTGCTCTAGGATGCAGCAGCTATGCTCAAATGAAAGGAATATCTAGCAAGCAACAGGAAAGTATAACTGCTTCAAACAAACCTTGAGGCTGATGACTTACATAACAATTCTGCTACTGGTCAGACACAGGTAAGTTAATCTAATGCTGTTGGTTCCTGTAAGAAGAATCTATACAGCAATGAGATATAGAAACTTATTTTCTATTTCTTTTATACATTTGGTGGTGATAAAGATATGGATAGTTCAAAAGTTTTATACACTGTAACATGGACACAATCTGATCAAAAGCATCTGGACAACCCTATGCAATGCAGAATTCACCACTAGATGTCACAAGAGGCCCATCTACCAGTATAATGAAATGTGGAAGTATTGTGTTGTCAGCAGAGCAGCAGTAATAGTGGAATGGGTTGGTCACAAGACTTTGGTCACTTCGAACATGGACTAGTCATCGGATGCTATGTGACCATCAAAGATGTTTCAACCCTTCTAAGGCTGCCAAAGTCGGCTGTTGGCGATGTGATTATAAAGTGGAAATGCAAAGAAACTGCAACAGCAATAACCAAGAACAGGCAGACCTAATGTACTATCCAAGAGGAAGCTTAGAGCATTGTGGAGGGTTGTTGTAAACAATCACATGTAATTAGCAGAAGGAATCACTTGTGAGTTATAAAGTGCTTTCAGCAGTCCAGGTAGCACAATGACTAACCATAGGGAGTTAAAAAGAATGGCATATAATCATTGAGCAGCCCCTCATAAACCACAGATTTCTGTAGTCAATGTTAAGTGAAGCTTGTGGTGGTGTAAATAGCAAGACCACTGAACAGTACACGACTGGAAATGAGTGACTGGGAACGATGAATCACACTACACCCTGTGGTAATCCGATACGAGGCGAATGCCTCGAATATGTTACCTGCCATCACATGTAGTGCCAACAGTGAAGTACGGAGGACACACAGTTTTACGATATGGAGGCGTTTATTACAGTTCAGTTGTGATTGGCTTATTGCACTTAGGGGAACACTTAATACAGAATGATATGAACACATTTTATAGCATTGTGTACTTGTACAGCAGAGGAAGAGTTCAGAGATGATGACTGTTTGTACTTCACTGATCTCTTGAAATATGCAGAAGTAAAACCATTGGTTAGATAAGGTTCGAAAGATGATATGGGAAATTATCGCCCCATTTCTACACTACAAGTCATATCAAAAATATTCGAAAAAATTGCTGCCTTAGAGATATAAAGCATCATCACAGATTATTATATCATTTTACATAACCAATTTGGCTTCCAAAAAGGTAAAAACAACGTAGATGTGATAACTGAGTTCATGAAAAAATTAGTTCATCATCTGATAGGAAAGCTAAGGTTGCAGGAATATTCTGTGATCTTACACAAGCATTCGACTCTGTAAACCATGCCCTGCTGCTTTTCAAACTCAACAGGTATGGAATTGGGATACTGCTTTGAAATGGTTTGAATCATGTCTCACGGAGAGGGAACAAGGGCAATAATCACATCAAATGGAGCAGATTACTGCTCAGAGTGGAAAACTGTGTCACAAGGTGTTCCTCAAGGTTCAATCCAGGGACCAATTTTATTCCTGTTCTATGTAAATGTCCTGCCTCTCAATGTAAATACTCATCTAACTTGTTTGCAGATGATACTTCTGCCCTAATTGAAAATGAAAATTCTGACAATATACCACAGAGTGTCATGAATACATTAAATAACTCAGAAATGTGGTTCAATCTAAACGGCTTAAGGCTAAACATTTCGAAAACCCACATGATGAGTTCAGTCAAAAACTGATGAAATCTGTATCACTCACAATAATCAAAAAATGGAAGAACTTGACACAGTCAGGTGCCTAGGAATAAACTTAGAGAGAAACCTGAGTTGGAATTCAAATATAGAATATCTATCAAATAAGTTAAACAGCCTTGCATTTGCAATGGAAATTTTAGATAGTGCCACTCATATGGACACCAGGAATCTACTTTGAATCTGTTATTAGATATGGCATAATTTTTAGGAAAACCCAGGAAACATTACACAAATTTTAAAGTGACAAAAAAGAATCATTTGTAACATGTGCACAACATAGCCATGGGCATCATGTCGACCATTATTTAAAGACCTAAAAAAATAACTGTCCCCTCCTTATACACCTTTGAGGTGATTCTTTTCCTATGCAGCAGAGCTGATTAAAAAAAATTGAACACTCATACAACACAAGACATAAAGAAAACTTTATTTTCACCTCACATTGCTTAAAATTGTTTGCTCAGACTCCTCAGTATATAGCCACTACACAACAGAATAAAGGGGTGTGACATAATGAACATGAAGCTAAATATTTTAAAAGGCAAGTTGCACGATTTTCTAATTGAAAGACCTACTACTCAGTGGAAGATTTAATGAAGGATGAAGTTATACTTTGAGCTGAGTCCATAACATTGAATAAAACTTTATGCTAGTTATAGCGGATGTAAATTATACAAAAGCATTAGAAAGAACCTTGTATAAATTCCCTGGTAAGTAATATTGCAAGTTTGACAAATTTTAAATAAGTAAATCCATCACCAAGTAATACTGTAAGCGTGACAAAATTTCAACTACTGAATTGTAACCTTGACGTATCTCTTGCACATCAGTACATATCTCTCTTACATCTGTACGTTATGAGATGAATAACAGACACTTCACATTCCACCACCATGACAATGTAACTTGTCAAAGCAACAAATGTGAGGCAATGGTTTGTGGACAATAACATTCCTGAAATGGAGTGGCTTGCCTTGAGTCCTGACCTGAAATCTATGGAACAACTTTAGGACAAGTTAGAATGACGACTTCACTCCAAACACCAGTGTCCAACACCATTACTTTCTCTGATATCGGCTCTTGAGGACAAATTGGCTGCCATTCCTTCACAGACATTCAGACACTTCACTGAAAATGTCCACATCAGATTTCAAACAATCATAAAGGACATGGGTCAACGGAAGTGTCCGATTCCACCCGTCTGCTATGACCCATTGCATAAGGGTGTTGTTGTGTGTGACATCATTATGGCGCAGAGTTTGAGTTGGTTGTGTTTGTAGATGTCATCTTGTTCGGTTTTTTCATATCAGTAGTTATAGTTGACCTATATAGGTCAAGGGAAATGACCGATTCCTATTTTCATATGTACGTACAGGTGTTTTGGTACCATCAGCTGTGGTCAAGGGAAATGTCCGATTCCAATTTCCGTAGTTTTTGCTGTAGGCGTTGGTGTTTTGGTATCGTCAGCTGCCGTTGACCTATATAGGTCAAGGGAAGTGTCCAATTCCTGTAGATTTTGTAATTTTTTTTTTTGTTCATCATCTTGTGTGTTTTGGGATTGTGGAGTTTTTTTACTGTTATATTTAGCTTGTCCCCTCCCTAAAAACCCCAATTTCCCACGGTTGCCCCGTTAGTTTGAGTGTATTTTTGGAGGGAGATGTTATTGTCTTATTTATACATATTTTCGTGTTTGTTGCCATGTGTATGCAGTGATATCATAGGCGCCATATTGGAGACGATTACAATAGCCATTTCTGCCATATTGATGACATCATTGGTCAAAGCAGATGAGCGGAATTGAACACTTCCATATTCCCGGTAGACACACCCCATATTAATGTCCACTAACAGGTGTCCACATACTTTTCATCAGACAGTGTATTTAACATGCTCTTTTCACTACAATCAGCCTTAAAAATTGCAGCATTCACCTTATCCATTTGACATGAAATTCAAACTATATAAACTTTTCAAATAATGCTAGTCCTAAATCTGTAAAATACAAGTAACACACACCAGTTCCCACACTACCAAATGAGGAAGGTGCTATAATTTATAATACACCAACATATGAAATGTAAGTCACATATGTATTGACTGTACACAGTTTTCAGACACCAAACAAATTCTAATTCTCTTCTTGTCACAGCCATAGAATGGCACTGTACCACAAAAACCTACTATATCCCGGATTGAGTCTTTGCCAATGCACAGCTGAGTTCACTCATGTCTCTCCTTGATACAGAACTTGGTTATAAACCACACTGCTCATGTTATGAGTATCAGCTTTGCACAGAATAAAGACAATTTCACACAGGCTTCAGACAGAAACCTTACAATTATATAATATAATTACTTAATGTTCAGTTTCTCTGCTTTTCATCGCTTCTTAAACAAATAATGTATGATAAATGTTAGTTCCTAAGCTGAAATGTTTTCTACCTTCAAACCAAACGTTACCTACAAGCAAATTGCTACGCGAATGTGTCTACCTACATCACAGTATGTTGTAAAATAATGTATGCACAATACATATAGACTTTTCATGAACTAGCAAATTCAGAAAAATATCCTTTTATCATCTGATACTGAATAGAGTGATTATTATTATTGTTGTTATTATATTACTATTATCATAGTTATTGTAGTTGTTGTTGTGGTGATGGCCTCCACTCCGTATCATCTCTATCATGGTATCACCTACATTATTCTTGTAAGAGATATTACGCCATCTGCATGATAATATCTCAGACTTAGATACCTCCATTTATGCACTCAATATGATGTGTTCATGCTAACTTGAGAATGACAATGTGACACTTAGCGGCTGTAGGTGATTTAACGTGATTCTATTTCAAAGTTCTGATGCTATTCAGCAGTGCCTTAGTAATATATTTTTTTATGATAGTATTTTATTGCATGACCAAATAAGGTAATGCTGTTGTAAAACACTGCACTTTTATTTTATAACCTGCTACAATCCTAGTACACACATAGCACTTCGTTAACCTCTATTGTGGCAAGGAAAGAAACAATGCACTATTCCTGTACCAAAGGCACTGACTAAGTTCAGGTGGAAGGGAGTGATGTCTCAACATGTTTGCAAACCAGTCAACTGGAATTCACCATACAGCGGAGATGCTGAGTCACAGATAAGCACAACAAAAAGTAACAAATAAATCTTTCGACCTGTAAGGCCTTCATCAACAATAGATGACGGACTCTCTCTCTCTCTCTTTTTCTTTGTGTGTGTGTGTGTGTGTGTGTGTGTGTGTGTGTGTGTGACTCAGCACCTCTGCTACATCATGAGTAGCAACTTTCCTTTTCATAATATTGTTACATTCAATCCTAGATTTTCCATTGTTTAGTCAATTGTAATTATATCGCAATATATATGCAAAGATCTTGGAAAGCAATAAACATACACAAAAAATCGTATCAAAACTTTGCATCACCTTGGTGGGATAAGCCCCATTGACAAACGTTCACTACGTTCCATACACAGGTTGCGTGCAAGACAGACAGGGTTTTTTACACCACTGACAGCACCAACAGCTCCTTGTTGTAGTGAATGTCCATCCATCACACTAGCATCACATTCGACATCACCATCCCACGTGCAGTTCGATCCAAGCCCGGCATTTGTAAGAGGTGAGTCTTCTAGAATCATAATAGCTTCTGTGCAAGCATTGACAGCACTTGCTCCACTCTCCAGCATCAGAAATGCCTGAACAGAAATTAACAACCATGTTGAAAGTCCAGAAACATAAATGTACATTAAATTACGTCACTCTAATAATAAATGTGTCGTACATTTCTAACTTCAGACAACTTCAACTTCATATGTTGTGCAAATGTTACAAGGGATATACTTAGGAGAGAATATCTTCCTCCGTAACATGCCAGAAAATTAAACAAAAATATATCAGTTATCTAAATTGTGAAACAGTTCCTTCCCCATCCCTGTGGGGGCAAAGCACTCCTAAAACAAAGGAGCACAATGAAATGCTATGGCAAGTAAATAGTTGCTTGTTATTGTGAGGGTATGCTTAGGTAAAGGTATTTAAGTCTGTAGCACAAGCCTGAGACTGGGATATTGGTCTGACGGCAGACAGAGGACAGCCTTTCTTTTCTGAAGTGTGAGGAGGGGGCGGGTGGAAAGCCCAATCTTTTACCCTCAGGAAATGTTCCCAGTACTCATTAAGCAGCAGCCTGAGTAGACCCGGTGCTGTCCTGCTGAAACAAAGGAAACTCTGCATCCCTATTCAGTACTAAACACAGGCCTTCAGGGCCGAAGTTCAGTGCTTGTGGATCACTGCTGTCATATTTACCCTTAAGTAGTCAAATTAAATTAAACAAGTAGATAACCTTACTAACTTTGGTCAAGCATGATGAGGAATTCCATTTTGAAATACATCAACAACAACACTCTTTACTCTGTCTGCAAAAGGGGTTGCAACTTTTTTTATAGCAATGCAGCCAGTACATACCTTCAGGAGGCAAAATGTGTAGTACTGCTGATAGACACAAATAAAAGTAATAATGTTCAAAAAGTTCTGGTTGAGAATTACAAATTATATGGGAATAAAGGAGACAACTCATTAAAAGGCATAAGTGTTGTTCCATTGATAGGTACACAAGCAAAAGGTACAGAGCTTTGCTAGCTTTCGGAGCGAGCTTCCTTTTTCAAGCTTGTATGAAAAACGTGTGCGCACACACACACACACACACACACACACACACACACACACACACACACACTCTCTCTCTCTCTCTCTCTGCTGTAACTACCAATTTTGTGTGTGAAATTTGTGCTTGATCCACCACTAAGGGTCACCTGGTCTGCTAATGTGACAGCAGTAGTCTGTACACCTACACTTTTCTATTTTTCTCACCTCATCTCCTATACCACGACTGTTATGTTACTGTTTAATGCTCTTGACTACTTCAAGAATCCCACTGGCCTGCAATTAATCACTTCTTGCTCCCTATGCGGTAAGACGGCATAGAAGATGCAGCATAGGATCTTAACATAAGGCCAGAAAATCTCTTTACTTAAAAGAATTACTGTTTTTAATTGCTTTAACAAATTTGTGACAGTCGTTCATGTACACACTCTGGGTACATGCTTCAAAGAGTGTGTTCTCCTGACAGGATTGTTGGATGTTTTCAAACAACCCATTTATAATGTGACATGATTTAGTAACTTTGCATTAATGTGCTCACTAATATAAACAAATAATAGAACAAATCGGACATATTCAGATCATCATCATTTGCAACACTGAAATAATGCTGTGTTCTGAAACACCTTTGCTTTCCACACTCTCACTCTCTCTCTCTCTCTCTCTCTCTCTCTCTCTCTCTCTCTCTCTCTCTAAAACTCCCACATTTTGTAGTGAGGATACCGATGTGGAGTGTGTGTTGTTTGAAAGCGCTGTACATGCCATTTTCAGTGTATGCCATGGCATAGCTTAGTGAGCATTGTGCAATTGCTGTGATTAGTAGTCAGTGAGCACTTCGGAGACGATTTGAACTTGCCCGACATGATCATGTCCCAGATAGAAAAGGTAGAAATACAGTTTCAGCACTGAAAAGAAAACCTACTTGGCATCCTCAGACTGCAACAATACCAGAAAATGTGGCGCATGTGAGAGTATCTGTGCAACAATCATCAATGCGCGTTCAGCACTTAAACATGCATCTGCCCTGGGATTATCTGATAGAAGTGTAAGAAGAATTATTCACAGAGAACTTCATATACACCCCTTCAAAATGATGGTTACCCAGGAATTAAGTGAAAGAGATTTTGAAAGTCACAGAGCTGCATGTGAAGAAATTCTTCAAAACATTCCACCTGGCACTTTGTTTATTTCTTCGGATGAGGCCCACTTCTACAGACCAATGCCCTTTGTACTCTGGTCCCTTCAACCCCCACAAACCAACCCATTTCCACTTAATCAGGAACTGTAAACAAACAGAATTACCACTACTGGGCTGCAGAAAACCCTTGTGAAATTCATCAGTGACCACTACACAGCCCTCATGTGACAGTTTGGTGTGCTGTTGGTGAATGTTTTGTGTGGGGAGAGTATTTTTTCGAAGAAGGTGGCCACGCAATCATGGTTAATTCAAACTGTTATTGTCACAAGCTAGAGATCTTCCTCCAACTTAGGCTAAATCACTTTATTTCTAATCATGAAGATCAAGAACTGTGGTTCCAGCAAGATGGACCAACATCCCACACCTCTCAGCATTCTATGGAAATGTTGCGCAAGTTTGTTCCTGGTCATCTTGTCTCTTTGCGTGGAGACATTGCGTGGCCCTCAATGTCGCCTGATTTATCACCTTGTGATTTTTTCCTATGGGGACATGTGAAGGCTCTAGTGTACAAACATCGTCTCACAACACTGCAAGCACTTAAAGAGGCCATTACCCTAGAAGTGGCATCCATTCCAAGAGAATTGACATTAAGATGTACGGAGAACCTTCAGGATAGACTTTGTCAATGTGTTGACAATGGAGAACGTGATTTAGCATATATAATTTTTAAAACCCAGTAATTCAAAATGCCAAAGTATGTATTTTTCGTAAATAGAAGTAAATTTTCGCAGTTTTTCTGTGACACACTATTAAAATGAGGGAGGCTTTATTGCTGGACTCTTTACATACTTTGTTTTAGGCGTTACTAGTTCATGGGACTGTGTCTAATATAAACGCAAAATTGCTGACAAATAAATCTCGTGAAATGGTGGATGGTTGGAAACTGTACATCCCAATGCTTCCAAAGGGGAACCACCTTATTAAAACAATTTATTGTCTATCTTTTATCAATTTCTTCTTGTATTTGTGGCTTACTCTGATAATAAATGTCAGTTTTCTGTAAAAGTTCAATTTTTTTACATTGCTGGGACTCAAAGTGTTAAATCAGCTTTGGACAACAGCTAGACTTGGTGACCTGCAAATTGACTCTGATTATCATATTTATAATACTCAAAAATGTGGGCCTCTCCATAGAGACCTAGTTAGAACAACTCATACTCAAAGATGGGTGATCCACTCTGGTGTTAGTCTATATAATGCATTGCCAACATACCTAAAGAGCTTTGCAAAAACAAAATGTCTGATGGGATACCGCAATCACTGGTTATGCATTGTTACTTATAATCTGCCTTGATTGCAAAAATGTTTATTCACATGACCGGTTTCGGTTCCTTTAGAACCATCTTCAGATCTGAAACCACAATGATACTAATTTACTATTTCACAAATGCAAACCTTTTTCATCCTATCCGATCAACATCAAATGGACCAGAATGTACCTGCAATTTCAGTTACAGGAGTAACCCGTCCACACACAGCAACCTCCACATGCTGCATCACATTAAATTGGTTGGCAGAATGCACGTCATTTATATTAATTATAAAACTATTACCGAAACTATTCCGAACAAATAACATGCTAAAATTGAAGCTCTGGCACAAAATATGCAACAGTAGGAATAAATTTCAGGATTCAGGTGTATATAAGATCAAATGTGAATACTGCTATAAACAATACATAGTGCAGACTGGTCGGAACTTTGAAATCAGATTCAGGGAGCACACCTATTCTCAAAACAAAACAGCATTTGGGACTCATATGGCTGCCTTAAAGCATTCAGACACAAACATTGAACAAACCTTAGACATCCTACATAGAGCTCATAAGGGACAGTTTCTTAACATTTTGGAAGCAGTTGAAATATACACCCACAAAAAGAAAGATCTGGATTTAATCCTCAATGAGCACAGTGAGTTCAATCATAACACCTATTTTAGTATTTATGATGACTTACTGAGATGATCACTGTTGCATATAGAAGTCCAAGCCGAAGGATGAGAGATGGTGCACAGTGAATAAGCTGGAAGATGCGTGCAGCACCTAACGTCATTGACGGGGCCCTCCTCCACAGCCCTCATACCCAAGCGATGGACATCAGATGACTAAATGGCTCATGGCACAACACCAAAATAATGGGAACCACGGAAGCAGACCATGGAGGAAAACAAGTCTACACCAGCGCCACGGATACAGAAATCACCCTTTGTTTTCGATCATACAAAAATGATAATTTTATTGTGTATTTTAATTTTGACAAGTACAGATTTTAATCTTGACAACTATAGATGTTAACTAAGTATTTTTAGAGATAAAAGTAAATTAGAAAAATCTACTTAATACAGTTTGTGCATAAGTAATGTAACAAATGTATCAGACGCCACCTGTTGGTAATAGTTTTATAGTTAATATAATTGATGTGCATTCTGCTAACCAATTTAATGTGACGCAGCATGTGACGGTTGCTGTGTGTGGATGGGTTACTCCTGTAACTGAAATTGCAGGTACGTTCTGGTACATTTGATGTGATCGGATAGGATGAAAAAGGTTTGCATTTGTGAAATAGTAAATTAGTATCATTGTCGTTTCAGATCTGAAGATAATAATAATAATAATAATAATAATAATAATAATAATGGCGTGTGACGAGGGCCTCCTGTCAGGTAGACCGCTCGCCTGGTGCAAGTCTTTCGATTTGACGCCACTTCGGCGACTTGCGCGTCGATGGGGATGAAATGATGATGATTAGGACAACACAACACCCGGTCCGTGAGCGGAGAAACCCGGGCCCTTCGGATTGACAGTCCGTCGCACTGACCACTCAGCTACCGGGGGCGGACAGATCTGAAGATAGTTCCAGAGGATCCGAAACCAGTCATGTAAATAAACATTTTTGCAATCAAGACGGATTATAAGTAACATTGTATAACTAAAGAGACTGGAGATGGAAACAGCTTTTAGAGTAGATTGAAAAGTCATTTCTTGCTGAGACATGTTTTTACAATGTTTAATTAAATATGTTAGCTTATAGGAATACTAGGCTACATTTCTTGTTGAGTTTTTTAATTTCTGTCAAGTTTTGTACCATCTTTGATGTGTTTTTCTTGGCAAAAGAATGTTTCTGATGTTGGTTTTCTGTTTCCTGTGTTTCAGATAAGTGCAATATGCCTCCCCTGAGAAGGCTGGTGCAAGTGTTGGCAGGATTTTGTGTTTTATACTTCTCAGCAGTGTTAGCTAGCATGTTCACATACTTTTATTTTCTGAGAGGTGTTTTACTTCAAAGTTTCATGTTTTAGTTACATCAATGTTTACTTATTGTACATGTTGTACTTTTCAGCTGTGTTATGTAACGTGTTCATGTGTTTTCACATTCCCACGGAACATTTTTATTTTCAAAATTTCATGTTCATGTTACATCATTAATTTACTTCTTTGACATATTGCACTTGCGATGTAGAATATGTATTTGTAATTCCGGTTCCAATCACATAGTGAGCGAGATGGCTAGGCCAGTCTTAATGTACTCAAAGCACATTTTGGAGGAGCGAGGTTATTCCCTGTCTGGCCTTCCTGACTGGGATTTTCCATGGTTTCCCAAGTTACCAAAGTGAATGCTGGGATCATTCTTTTGATTAGGCCCTGGTTGACTTCGTGCCCTATCCACAACTAAGTCAATCTTACTTTGTTAATGTTTTGTATTTGTATATATTATTTGTGTAATGTATATAGCACATACACTGCTGTTATACTTAATGGTCTATGGACAAATAAATAAGTACAATAAAGACAATACCCATTACTACTAATGCAAACGTACACAGCTACTTTGTCCTGACACGGCAATCTAAATGGGATGTGGAGTTGTGACGAAAGGAGTGGATGAGAAAAATGAAGAGGTGCCATGAAAGGAGGGGTGAAGGAAATGGAGGGGAACTGCTGGGAAAGAGAGGCAGTAAATAAATGAACATGAAAATAGCATTATAAGCCCATCCTGGTAGATGCAGGGAAAGTTGTGTGTAGCACACGAAGTGGAGAAGGAAGGGGGAATAGAATAGGAGGGGGAGGGTAATAGAACAGGAAGAGAGAGAGTGTGTGCAGAAAATAATGTGGATGTATGTTAAATGAGTGAAGAGGAAGGAATTGGGACAAAGGTGAATTTAAAAAAATTCTTAAATGGTCTTGAGAAACTGTTTAGGCCTATTTAAAATTTTCTCTCTGCTGAATAACCTTTTTTTTTTTTTTTTTTTTTACATCCAGCAATTGTCAACAGTCATCACTCCCAATGAAAGCAATTAAAATGTTATGTACCTTCTTGCATGCTTTGTTGCTCAATTTCGTATACTCTTTAACTAAGCTTTCTGCATGGTCACCAGCACCTGTGAAACAGTAATTCACTTTACACATATTTATCAAAACCATCAATCACAAGACAAGGGAGGGAAAAAATATGAATCAGATTAACAGAAAGAAGCTGACACTTGAATACATGTTGCTGACATTACAAGGAATCATAGGGTTCAGAAGTGTCTGATCTAACAATGATGGACAACTGGGATAAAAAGTATTTCTATTGTGGAACGCACAAAAAAACTAAGGAAATGACAGTAAGAAACTATCTATAATAAGTAGTTCAGTAAGGGCAAAATATTGTGAAAAAATTATGAATAGTATCAAACTAGTGAACTGAATACTGCTAGAAGTGACTTAATTCAGATCACTCTACAGTATAATAGTAGCTCATTTAACATACAAACAACAATACTGGGTTCTACTTCCAGACTTCCTTGTAAGAACAGCCGCTGATATCCACCCTACCACTTGCACTTCTCAGAATTTCCCTGCTTATCATAAATGTATTTCCTCCAGTTCATTGGAGATGTTTAATGAAATCATCTATAAAGAAATATCAAAATCACTAAATAAATAAAGTTCAGTCGCCACTATGCATGGCCCTTGGGGAAAAAAAAACACACTTCTGGCAAATTTAGCAAACAGCAAAAACATAAACAAAAATACTGCAAGCACAGTATTATTATTTGCAGACTATACTGACCTACGACTATCCCCTCTAGCATTCACTCAGTGATATAAATACAAATAAAACTAGGCAATAAAAATTGTTGGACGCTCGTAATTTGGCAATAATTTGGAATTGTCATCATGGTTTTCATACAACGGCCATTCAGTAACGCGACTCTCTTGGATTCAGAAATATTACACAAGATTAGAAATCATTTAACGACTTGACTGCAATGACTCGGCTCCCGCAGAGCTAATCTAGTTAAAAGCAGAGTCATAATCGAACAAAACGAACTCAATGGGTTTGACTTTCCTTCGTGTAGGGCCCACATATTATTCATTAGGTTCTTAGGATAGAATAGTAGTTGTTTTAGTTAGAAAATCGCTTTCTAATCTGTTTTGTCTTCTGTTTCACAGAAATAAGCTACACAGACGCGCATTTCAAATCGAGAAGAACAGGGTGAGTTTTAAGTTTTCCGCTAGGCCTCCACTGTCAGTCCCAACAATGGTGAATGGAAAACATAAAATTAATTTTGATATATTAGGATGAATGTCATTTTACGCCGTATTTACCTAGATGAACGCCAATAAACCCTGGCATTGTCACCCACGAACGAAGCACTAACTCCAACACACTTTACGATATCTCCGCCACCACTTCAAAACGCTTTACGAAAACATAAACATTGCTGCGAAACAAATCACTGTCTAGTGTCTGGCTGCACCCGAAACAAGTGATAAATTGTATTGTACTGAAGGTCACTGAAAACAGCTGATGTTATAATAAGAAAACGGTGATATGACTGTTGCATATGCTTGTCCATATGAGCACAGCCGACTTCACACACATTTGGAAGTTGTGGTACAAGCACGCCTGCATTACGCTAACAAAATTACTTATTTTACAGTGACTTGCGTTTCGGCGGAACTAATTTAGTACAAAATATTTCAATGTGCGTCAACAATATGAATGTATTGGCAACTATTAAATTAAGATTCTTGGAACGTTTAAGAATTTATAAAATCTAATTATGATTAATGCTGAGAAGACACTATATTGGGGCTTATATACATTTAATAATACATATTACATAAAGTAACTACGAATGCAGAGACATGGAAATTATCCCTGTAGATTGGTTTTCGCTTCTACTTCTTTGACCATAAATAATGCTCAGGAAGCAATACATTAAAATGGAATTTTTTTGTATATTACGAGTAGAACTTGCTTAATATATATGTGTGTTGTGTACATTTAATTTTTAACCACATATCTGATAGTTCTACATCCTAGCGATAGGCTCTCTTCAAGGAACTATGGAACACGAAAGTAAATAAATAAAAAACTAGAAACTGCTCTTAACCCGGTACCGAAATTAACAGTTCAAGGTAGCTGGTTGGTTGGTTTGGACAGTAAAAGGACCAAACTACAGCGTCATCAGTCCTTCAAGGCAGCAGTATGACAGATCAGCACCATGCACAATGAGGCAACCGACAAAATCAGACGTTGCTGAGTACTGCCCAAATGCAGGACACAGAATGGAACAAAAGATAACAGAGATCTGCACAACTCTTCCTCTAACAGTGTTATCAAAGATGCTGTCCACACACAAACTGAAAGTTTCATTAACATAAACAAGGGATCACATCTTGTTAACCATTATTAAAATAACATCTGCATCTATACTCTGGAAACCATTGTACAGAATATGGCGAAAGAGTTAATTGCAGAGTGATACAAAGACTGAAACTGATATCAACTGCTTTGTACCTACGGACCTTACCATGGTCTGTTTGTACTGTCTTACATCATAGTGCATTCTTATTCAGATGCCAGTACTGAAGAAGATTGTTTTCCTACCCTCCGCTACTTCATTATGTCCATAGCTTTTGCATCTTTTTATAGATGGGATATGTGCATTCTGTGTTCTGCCATTATGTGAATAGATCCCTCCAGGGACCTTCCACGAAAACATTACTGTTTTGGTACCCAGCCTCAGCAAGGAACAGCCGGTAACATTGGGAAACATGAGTACAAACTCCTCTCAATCTAATGTCAATAATTTAAAAATAATGAGCCTTAACATACAATGCATTAAAAATAAAATATTAGAACTTGAGATTGCAGCCAGTGAAGCTAGTATAGATTGTATTTGCATTCAAGAACATTGGTGCATGAGTAATGAACTAGAAAAATTTGCATTTCTCCATACAAATTAGTAAGCCATTTTTGCAGGAAGGAAACAAGACATGGTGGTGTTTGCATTTATGTAAAACCTGGAGTAAAGGTTAAAAATATGACTGTAACTGAATCCTTGAATGAAGAAAAACATTTTGAGGCTGCAGCAATACAGTTGAATATGCAAAAGAGTAAATTAATAATAATGTCTGTGTACAGATCACCATGTGGTGATCCTGAAATTTTTAGAAATAAGTTAGAGGCATTGCTCAAAATATTACATCATAAAAAATCAACAATAATTATAAGTGGAGATTTTAATGTCAACTTATTGACTGAAGGTGCATCCAAAGATCAGTTCCTGAATGTTTTACATAGCTTCAATTTGTATCCACATATAACTAACCCTACAAGAATAACAAACTCTTCAAAAAGTCTCATAGATAATATCTTCACAAATATAGATGCCACAGATATAGATGTAATAAATGTTGACCTAGGAATATCTGATCACAATGCACTTATCCTTAAATTTTCCATAGCCCCTGTGACCAAAAATAGTTCATACCAAATGTACAAAAGAACCTTCTCCACAAATAGTTGCAATCACTTCATAAATACACTGACTAACCAATCATGGGCAGAAGTACTGTTACAAACTAGCACAAACACTGCATATAATGTTTTTTCTTCCCTGTTTATGTTGAATTTTGAAATGTGTTTTCCTAAGAAACTTGTCAAAACAAACACATTTGGGCATACACATGCTAACTCCTGGATCACAACAGGTATTAGAAATTCCTCCAGGACCATGAAAATGCTTAACTATAGACTGAAAAGTTGGACTGACCCCAAGTTTAAAGAATATGTAACAAATTACAAAAAAATATACAGAAAAGTAATTACAAAAGCAAAATTACTAAGCAATGATAAATTAATAAGAAAATCAGGCAATAAATCAAAAACTATTTGGGAAATTGTGAAAAGGGAAACAGGTAAGGGCCTCAAGGATCAGGAAATAGTACTAAAAATAGTGAAAATATTGAATTAAAAGATGAAACTCTGGCAAATTACATTAATAATTACTTTTTAAGTGTACCAGTGTCATTAAGTAAAAACTTTACTAAACATGAGAAATTAACAGCCCCAAAAGTAGACAGTAGTATGTTGTTAACTCCCACAAATGATAATGAAATATTAAAGGTGATAAAGAGTCTAAAATCAAAAATGTCTGCAGGTGTGGATGAAGTGCCTGTGTCAATAATAAAAAAAGTTGCCAAACAAATTATAAAGCCCCTGGTACATATTGCCAATTTGTCTTTCAGTGAAGGTGTTTTTCCTGAGAGGTGGAAAATCTCTAAGGTTAGACCTCTGTTTAAAAAAGGAGATCCATACAATGTAGAAAATTATAGACCAATATCCCTTCTCCAATCATTTTCAAAAATACTAGAGAAATTAATGAAAACCAGACTCATAAATTACTTAGATGCTCACAAACTTCTAACCTGCAATCAACATGGCTTTCGCTCGGGCCACAGCACAGAAACAGCTATCCATGCCTATACCAAAGAGATTGTCAGGAGTCTCGACACTAAAAAATGTGTAGTAGGAATTAACTTAGATTTATCTAAAGCTTTTGATACAGTAAATCACAAAATTCTGTTAAACAAGATGGAGGCAATAGGTGTAAGGGGAGTTGTGAAGCAGTGGTTTGAATCTTACCTTCAAGATAGAACTCAGGTAGTAGAAATCATTGAAGAACATAAAAATCAGAAAATCAAGTGGGTCTCAGATGCAAAGAAATTGGAAATAGGTGTCCCACAGGGCAGTGTTCTTGGTCCCTTATTATTCTTGCTTTATATAAATGACATAAAAAATCCTAATATTTCTACCAAAATAATGTTGTTCGCAGATGACACTAGCATAATTATAAGTGATGATAAAAAATCATTAACTACCAGCACTGATATAGTCCTGAAATATATTCAACATTGGTTTAATGCTAATGAGTTAACACTTAATCTAAGTAAAACAAATTATATACAATATGGCAAAGCAACTCAAGATATGGACCTCGAGTTAAAACTAATGGATAAGAAGATAGAGAGTGTACAATCCACAAAGTTTTTGGGAATGCACATTGATCAAAACTTAAGCTGGAAAGACCATCTCAAGTACTTATCCCAAAGGCTCAATTCGGCATGTTTTGCATTGAGGATATTATCTAGAGTATGCAGCAGAGAATGTACTAGACTAGTGTATTTTGCTTACTTTCAGTCCATCGTGTCTTACGGCATAGTGTTCTGGGGTAAAACTAAATCAAGCTTAACAGATATCTTCAAATTTCAGAAAAGAGCTATACGAATCATAACACATAACTCTCCAAGAACTCATTGTAGGCCCCTTTTCAAAGAACTGCAAATACTCACAATACCATCACTGTATATTTTTAAAAGCATTCTGTGTACAAGAGCACATATGAAAAATCTACGTACAAATGAGGACTGCCATAATTATAATACTAGAACTTGTAAGAATTTGTATGTAGAAAGGGTAAGGACAACACAAACCCAAAAGCATGTAAGTTATTTTGGAATAAAAGTCTACAATGCTCTGCCAGTGTACATGAAGGCAATAATAGATGAAGTAAAATTTAAGACTGAGCTTAAAAATTACCTTTTAAGCAAAACTTTCTATGACGTAGATGAGTACTTTGATTGTGTGTAAATTTATTGCCAAAAATTTTAATTTATATGTCTAAATTTGTACTTCTAAAAAATGCCTTGAAAGTGATATTCCATTATTATGTCTGTAGTACTTGTACTAGTATGATAACTTTGTTGTGACAATTCCTACATCATGTAAATGATATACAGGAAGATAATAAAATGAAATGAAAATGAAAATGGAGATGGTAAGCAGGTGCTCTGTCAAAATATTGCAAATTTTAAGTGACACCATCCAAAGAAAAGCACAAAATAGCTTCTGTAGTATGTGCTGTGTGTTTAGTTGTGTGATGTCCTAACTTTCAGAGATACATCCACTTCATTTTGTTTAAATCACAAGAAAATGTCTTACACCAAACTTGAAAATGACACACAAAGTAAGGGAAAATTAAAATAACAGCATGTAAGAAAAATGCAAATTGTTGCCCAGAAACTCGGGTGGGGTACAGTACGATCAGTCACCGCTACTCTCACTAAACAATGAAACCAATATTTCTCAATTGTAAATTAAACCAAAAACCAGACAGTAGCTAATAACTAGTACAAAAGCCTTTGGACACCAACTTGTTAAATTCTATTTTTCCTCTGCAGGATAATCCAGGTGTTGCCCTTGGTGACACCGACAAATGTCACTGTGACTCAACATACAGCAAGAGTAACCGTAACAGTAAAGTTGTCTGCAAACACATTTACTTTATTCTAAGGCCTTCTATATTATATAAGATCACAGTAGATGTCATTTTATAACCAGATTTTGTTTAAAGTGAAGATCATTCATTTGTTCTCACATCATGGCCCATAAATTCCATCATGGAGCAGAGCCTTCATAGATGTGAAATGAGTATGCTAACAACTAATTATGACTAGCACTAATCTAATGAAACTGATAATTGTGGTAATTAGTTTTAAATTACATTATATATATTTATGTTAGGGGAAAAAGAGTTTATTTGCAAAAGTTCTCAGCTGCTGTTTTTGTGTGATTATCTAATGAACAGGAATCATTAAGTAAAATGTTTATGAACTTTTCCTAAGAGACAGTCAAGGCAGGAAACTAACTACCATGTTCCAAGAGAGAAAACGAGACATAGCAATCACTAGTATGGTGAAAGTTGAAGTGGGAACCAACAATTTAGATGTGAACGTGCAAATGAAAATAATGCCAGAAAATGACTACAGCATATTTGTATAACGGGCTCAAATGATGTTACAAGTAATTAAGCAGATGTTAGCTTAAAAGTTCTGTGTAATTTTACATCTGCATCTATACTCTGCAAACCAACATGAGGTGCATGGCAGAGTGTATGTTCTATTTTACCAGTTGTCAGGGTTTCTTCCTGTTCCATTCATGTATGGAGTGCGAGAAGAATGATTCCTTACCAAAAAGTCCTCACTCCACTCACAGATATCACTTGGTACCACATACAATCGTACTTTTGACAGTCAGCTTAGGTGTGGTACTGAGTCAAATGATTTTCTGAAATCAAGGAACACTGCTTCTACTTGGTTGCCTTTTCCAAAGCTTCCAGTGTGTCGTGTGAGAAAAGTGTGAGTTGGGTTTCACATGATCAATGTTTTCAAAATCCATGCTGGCTGGAGT
This sequence comes from Schistocerca serialis cubense, assembly GCF_023864345.2. Classification (NCBI taxonomy): domain Eukaryota; kingdom Metazoa; phylum Arthropoda; class Insecta; order Orthoptera; family Acrididae; genus Schistocerca; species Schistocerca serialis. The sequence continues at coordinate 779,959,824 of NC_064639.1, read as the reverse complement.
TGAGGAGTTCATTCTGTTCAAGATACCTCATTATGTTTGAACTCAGAATATGTTCTAAGATTCTGCTACAAATCGAGGTCAACAATATTGGGTGATAGTATTGTGGATCATTTGTATGATTCTTCTTGTAGACAGGTGTGACCTGTGCCTTTTTCCAAGATCTGGGCACATTTTTTGTTCAAGGGATCTACGATAGATTACAGATAGAAGAGGGGCTAACTCCGCTGCAAATTCTGTTTAGAATCTGACAGGGGTATCATCGGGGCCTGCAGCTTTGTTCAATTTCAACTATTCTAGCTTTTCTCAACACCACTGACAATGATACTTATTTCATTCACATTTTAAGTGGTACAGGGATTAAATTGGGGCAATTCTCCTGGGTTTTTCTTTGTAAAAAAACTTTAGAAAACAGAGTTAAGCATTTCAGCTTTTGCTTTGCCTCCCTAAATTTCAGTTTCTGTGTCATTTGATAGAGACTGGACGCTAACTTTGGTGCCACTAGCAGCCTTTACACACAACCAGAATTTCTTTGAATTTTGTGAATTTTGTGAAATGTTGTTTGACAGTATTCTACTATGATAGTCACAGAAGTCGTCACACATTGCTCTCTTGACAGCCAGGCGTGTTTCATTCAGCATCTCTCTACCTATAGCCCTGTGCATTGTTTTGCACCTATTGTGCAGTAATCTCTGTTTCCTTAGAAGTTTCTTTACAGTAACTGTTTACCATGGAGACTCCCAATATGAAATGTTCTACTGAGTACATATCTATCCAGTGTGTGGTCAACTATTCTTTTAAACTTGAGCCAGAATTCCTCTACATGGTCCTGACCTATGCTGAAAGCGTCAAGTTTCCCTTTGAGCTATGACACTACTGATTTTCTATCTGGTTTACTGAACATATATAGCTTTCTGCTTGTTTTAGTTGTACATTGTACTTTGGTAATGATTGTTGGCACAACCACATCATGGTCACTGATACTGGTTTCGATGTGGAAATCCTCAAAGAGGCCAGGTCTATTTGTAGCCATTAGATCCAATATATTTCCTTCATGAATGGAGTTACTAATTATCTGATCTAGTTAGTTTTCAGAGAAGGCATTTAATAAAGTTTTACAGGATGTCTCATCATGCCCACTACTAACAAAACTGTAATTTTCCCAGTTAATTATCTCCACCAATGATTACAGTGTTGTTGTTGTTGTTGTTTGTACAAGTGAACAGAGGTTTTCTGTAAAGTTTTCCATTACATTACTAGATGAATCATTTTATGCCCATCCCTGATGCTGAGTCTTGCTCAAACAATCTCACATGCAGCTTCAATTTCTATCTCAATGGATTTGAGTTTCTTGTCTGCTATGACGAATACACCACCTCCATTTCCCATTTGCCTATCCTTTCTATATATACTTGAGTTTTTCCCAAAAATCTCACTGCTATCAATTTCAGGTTTCAACTAGATTTCTTTATCTAGTATTATGTGGGTGTCTCTGCTTTCCATGAGCGAAGACAACAAACCAAGAAGTACTCTAGCTGCTACAGTGCCTCATAGGCACAATCTAATTTATAAGTTGTGTCTCAATAAACAAATTTGGAAAAGAAACATCAAAATAAAGAAACTTGTTCCGAGTATGCACACTGCTATGGTTGATGTAAGTAAGCCGCATTGTAATCTACACGCCAACTGCGGGATGCACTTAAACTGTGGAGGCAAGAAGTTTATTTGTGAACATGTCAACAAAATAATTAAAGGAAGACTCAAACAGAATAAGATTTTATACAAAAACAGTAATTTGAATGATAAAAAGAATATAAATGATTTTGTAGGATGATAGGCAGTGGCACAATGAGTATGAATGTCTTGAACTTGAGTTTTATGCTAATGGCAAATCTTGAAAGAGAAAGTGTTTAAAGACAATAAACAGTAAAAATAAATCTCTCAGTGTACTTGAAACTAACATTTGCCTCATTGGGGACAAAAATTCAGGTTCATTGGAAGATGTTAAGCTAACAAAGTACAGCAATGAGATTAGAAACACCAGTAACGACAAACTGTGTGTGTGTTCCATTAAAATATCAGGGCTCCCAGAAGCAAACTGGAGTTTTTAAATTTCAGCATAAATGACACAGATTCTATAAGCCGCTCATTCGTATTGTGTCTCATGGAACACCATGTAGGAGGTGCAATTGAAATGCCTCAGATTAATGACTACAAATTAGCTTCAAGCTATAGTAGAACTATTAAGGATAAAGCTGTAGCTGCAATGTACGTGAAAACTAATGTAATATTCAAGTATCTAAAAATAATTTTTTACTGTATAGCCCTTGACATTGAAGCGTGTGGGACTCAAATTACCACTAATGATAGATCACTTGTAGTGTTGGTAGTAAACAGGGTTTCTGCAGGACAAATGTGTATTTTTATAAACTGTATATTCCAAAACTGAAGATTTAATTATCATAGATGATTTTAATACCAGTTTCTTAACCAAAGAGAACAGTAAGGGCAAACCAGAGAAACTGATGGAATAGTTCAACCAGACTGCAGTAGCTCACTTTCCCACTAGAGTACCAAGTAATTGTAAGAGCCTAACTGATATAAAATTCATTGGCAGAGGCAGGAGCAACTGTAACACTGTAAGTCAAATTTCAAATAAACTTTTAGATGATGCTAGACAACTGCCTGCACTAAATGACATCAACTTGTGATAATGCTAAATATTCCCTTAAATTTTTCAGGCCAGTTAATAATGATGTCCTAGAAACCTTCAACCCTTACTTTCAGCAGACTGACTGGAGTCCATTTTATATGGAAGCAAATGTTAATGACAAATTTAGTCTAGTCTAATGATATTGTGTCATTGTTTGAAGATACATTATAAAAATTGTAAGAAACAATCCTCAGGCCACTAAAAGCAAACCCTGGGTTACTAGATGGATCAAAATTTCCTGTAAAACAATAATAAAGTTAAATGAATCACTAAGGATATGCAATGACCACATATAAAAGGAGAACTAAGGGTTGTAATGTTTTATAGAGAGTCATTAAAAAATCCAAAACTTTGTATGTCACATCTGACACTGACAACTGTTCAGCCACCCAGGGACAGCAGCAAATTCCTTGAGAAGATCTCAGCTGATGGATAACTGAACAATGAAGAAGTTTGAAGAAATATATGGCGTAGCCTAATGACTCAGAAGATTTTATCATTAAATTGTTCCAGTACAGGTTGATTCTAGATGAAGGGAGAAGAAATCCTTTGCAGTTGGTTCAGGAAGGGGTCAGAGGATTAAGAGTGTAGGTTAGGCGGATAATGCCTGACTGTAAAGGCCTTGGTAAGCCCTTCAGCATTCTCGGCATACTGTTGATGGTTGGTGGACCCAATATGAACAGAGGTTAGTATGGAGCCATCTGCTCCAGCTTGAGGATAGTGTCTAGCACAGTGGGTTGTGGAGGACATAGGGCGAAAGTGTTGAGGCTGTGGAAGAATGAGCGTAGAGTGTCTTGTCTATGGGTCCAGGTCACAAAACTGTCATGACTGAAGCTGAACGAGATACAAAAGGTTTATGATTTTTGGTGGCTAGGAAACATACCTCTTTGGGCCTGTGGCATTATGAGTGGCATGTCTTTTTCGCTCCTTGTTTCCCCACCTACCAGCATGACAACTTCCTGATGCTGTGCCTGTTGGCATTCTAGACCGTGCACACTCCACCAGACAGCGTTCATCTCTCTCCCCACCCATACACTACTATCCCTTTCCCTTCCCCACCCCGTCCAAATTGCTGCATGCATCCCATGTGATAGTTGTATTCTGGCCCAAGATGCTGGAGTTGGTGAATATGTGTGCATGAGGTGTGCTTGCTCATGTGTAATGAATGGTGTGTGTTTCTCTCTTGCTGATAGTGGCTGTGGCTGAAAGCTTTATGTAAGTGTCTTTTAATTGTGCCTGTCTGCAACTTAGCATTTCTCTTTATGGTAAGTAGCAAGTTATTGCATTTTATAAGAAACATGCCCCTCAGCATTCAATAAAAATTAGAGAGAGCTTCTGCTCTGTGACTGTGGAATTACACCAGATGATGAATAAATGAGACTGTGCTCACAGAAGATTTAACTATAATTTAAGCACTGAGGATACAGAAAACTTAAGAAGAAACTAAACCAAAACAAGCAGAATGTTAAAATTAGGCATATTCATTCCATTGTATGAAGTGAGTCATACCCTATAGCACTGTAAAGAAACTGTACAGCCTCGGCATATACAAAGTGAAATGTGACGCTGTTTTTCAAGCCTCTGTTGTTGAACTGAATAACTGGTTATCAACACCAGCTCTCAAGCTGCACTCAATTATCAGCTGAAAGATGGCATTTAATGTGTCCTCTTTACGGTAAGTAGAAGATTATTGCATTTTGTGTGAAACATGCCCCCCCCAACATTCAAAACATTTGGATAAAGCATCTGCTCCATGACTGTGGAGTTACACCAGACAATGAATGTTGTCAAAACATTATTCTGGTTCTTACAAACACCATCAGGTTCTCTGTAGTTAGATACATATCATTCTGAGTGGAAATGAAGCTTAATTTGAACAATGCCCAAGAACGATAAGCCAAAATCACTAGAGAACCGTAAGTCACTCAGCTTATTACCACAGAATTTAAAGCTTGGTGTACATTGTTCGTCAACAGCTGACAGGCTACCCTTAACAGTTGCATACCGAGGGGGTGGGGGGGGGGGGGGGGGTCAGTAACTGACCCCAACGGAATTTTTAGGCTAAAACTCCTGTCGTGTTCAGTAGTTTATTTAATAAATACATGACATTTATCGTAATTATAATTGCTACAATAAGAACAGCTTTTGGTTTACACTCATTGTTGAGTTATAGCGATTGTTATAACTGAAGGTGTAGCAGGTCAACAATCACCACTCGTAGTCAACTGGTAAACAGTATGGTGAGCGGAAGGTAATATCTTTGTGCCAGAATGTACAAGAAGATGAAACTGACAGATGACAAAATTAGAAATTTGCTTGAGAGTTCAGACAATGAATTTAGTGGTGAACTATCCGAAAGCTCAAGCAGTGAAACTCAAGATGTAGTAATGGAAATTCCAGATCAAGTATTTTCTGGCAGCAGCGAGTTGGATGAAAGTGAACAGGGTAAGTATTGATTTTGATTACTTTTTGCAGATATTTTGGAGTATATTAGGATGTGTGTCTCGGTAGAGTGCTTAGTTTGCTGGTGTTCGGTTCTGTTTTCATATTTTTATAGATATTCAACCAACAAGAAGACAACCCAGACCGAAAGCACAAATTGATCAACTTGAAAAAGACATGGTGGCTCCGTCAAGTATGATATGGAAGAGAAGCCCTTACGTAAATCAAAGGAGGAGATCTGTTGCTAACGTAATGAGATCCCCGAAAGGAAGTAAGCCACGGATAAAACCTGATACACCAGGTAAAGCTTTTCTCATGTACTTCAATGATAACATCCTGGATAACATTTTGTGTACCAATCAAAAGCTTGGAAATCTTAGGGAATCATCTGAAAATATTTTCATAAAAAATTCGAAAGCATTTGAAAGGGAAGAAATTGTGTCAGCAATTGGAATTCTATTGAACTGTGGAGTCCATAGACAGAACAAGGACAGTTAACATGATATATTTAGTAAAGAAAACTTTCCGATGTACCGAGCTTCATTTTCGGAGCATAGACTGAGGCTCTTACTGAAGTGCTTGCGTTTTGATGATGCTCTAACTCGAGCAGCTAGAAAACAGACCGACAAATTTGCTCCTATCACGGATATATGGAACATGATAGTTAATAAACTTCCTGAGTTTTATAATCCTAGTGAGTCAGTCACAGTGGATGAAGAACTTCTGACCTTCCATGGGCGATGCCCATTCAGGCTATATATTCCAATAAAACCAGGAAAATATGGAATAAAGGTGTACCTGTTATGTGATTCAGATACGAAATACTGCTTCGTTGCGGATCCCTACACTGGAAAGCACGCTAATGGGAAGTGGCCCTAAAATAGTTAGAAGATTGATTGAAATGTCTAACTTGAAACAATCTGGAAGAAATGTTACCATGGACAGAAAGTTCACTACCGTTCCACTTGCACCTGATCTTTTGAAAGAGAAAACAACTACAGTTGGTACTGTTCGAAGTGACAAATGCAATGTTCCTACAGAACTCCATCCTGTTTCTCTAAAAAAAGCTACACTGGGATCAATCCGATTTGCATTTAGTGATGATGCCATTTTAGTTGGTTACGTGCCTAAGAAAGGAAAGGTTGTTACAGTATTGTCAACCCAACATCATGATATGAATGTGAAAAGAGAGACGTCAGACATCATCCTATTCTACAGTTGTACAAAGTCAGGAGTGGATACATTCGATAAGTGTGTAAGAACGTACAGCTGCCATTGAGCAACGCGTCGATGGCCAATGGCGGTGTTTCTCAACTTGATTGACATTGCAGCATACAATTCATATGTTGTATTTCAAGATACACACAAGGAATGGACAAAGAATTACCCGACAAAGAGTTCTGGAAGAAAGAATTACCTGAAAGATCTATCTCGTGAACTTTGTGACCTCAACATGAAAAGACGTGCTCAAAATGCTGTAGGCCTACACTCAAAATACACTACAGCATTATCAACTTTTGGGTATGAGTGTAATCAAAATCAAGGTGCTGTGAGCAGAGGAAACAACGTTACGGAGCCGTGACGGAAATTAACACATGCAGCTGTGCATAATCTGCCAAAGAAAGGACACTGTTACTTATGCACCAGAATCAAAGACTGTAAGTACATGAAGGCTTGCATTTCTTGCAGGAAGTATATCTGCACACACCAAGAAAGAAGAAGTAGTTCATATTGTAAAGTATTCTGAATGTGAATCTGAGTAATCCTTGTAATTGTGAAATTAATACAGATAAATGTAAAAAAAAAACTATTTATTTTTTACTAAAAATGTCCCAGAAGCCCCTTCCCAGTAATAATAATCAACATTTTAATCTTCTAATCTGCCAAAATTATGGAAATACATAAGTAATGTGATTTATCCTAGATAGAGAATGTGTGATGGTTGTGGGGTTAGTCGCTGACCCCTCCCATTGGCATTGGCCAGTGCAACATACAACATTGGTATCCAACTGTTAAACTTATATTATTAATAATAAACATCATGTTATAAGTTTGCCATTGGTGGGGAGGCATGCGTGCCTCAGTGATACAGATAGCTGTACCGTAGGTGCAACCACAATGGAGGGGTATCTGTTGAGAGGCCAGACAAACACGTGGTTCCTAAAGAGGGGCAGCAGCCTTTTCAGTAGTTGCAGGGACAACAGTCTGGATGATTGACTGAACTGGCCTTGTAACACTAACCAAAATGGCCTTGTTGTGCTGGTACTGTGAATTGCTGAAAGCAAGAGGAAACTACAGACGTAATTTTTCACGAGGGCCTGCAGCTTTAATATGTGGTTAAATGATGATGGCATCCTCTTGGGTAAAATATTCTGGAGGTAATATAGTCCCCCATTCGGATCTCTGGATAGGGACTACTCAGAAGGACGTCTTTAATGGTAAAAACAAAACTACGGATCGGAGCGTGGAATGTCAGATCCCTTAATTGGGCAGGGAGGTTAGAAAATTTTAAAATCGAAATGGATAGATTAAAGTTAGATAAAGTGGGAATTAGGTCAGTTCGGTGGCAGGAGGAACAAGACTTCTGGTCAGGTGAATACAAGGCTATAAATACACAATCAAATAGGGGTAATGCAGAAGTAGGTTCAAAAATGAATAAAAAATAGGAGCACAGGTAAGGTTCTATGAACAGCATAGTGAACACATTGTTCTAGCCAAGATAGACATGAAGTTCACACCTACTGCAGTGGGACAAGTATATATGCCAACTAGCTCCACAGATGATGAAGATATTGAAGAAATGTATGTTGAGATAAAATAAATTATTCAGATAGTGAAGGGAGATGAAAATTTAATAGTCATGGGGGCTGGAATTCGATGGTAGGAAAAGCAAGAGAAGGAAAAGTAATAGGTGAAATGGAATGGGGGTAAGGAATGAAAGAAAGCCACCTGGCAGAATTTTGCACAGAGCATAACTTAATCATAGGTAACACCTGGTTTAAGGATCATGAAAGAAGGCTTTATACACGGAAGAGGCCTGGAGACACTGGAAGGTTTCAGATAAATTATATAATGGTAAGACAGAGATTTAGGAACCAGGTTTTATATTCTAAGACATTTCCAGGGGCAGATGTGGACTCTGACCACAATCTATTGGTTATGAACTGTAGATTAAAACTGCAGAAACTGAAAAATGGTGGGAATTTAAGGAAATGGGACCTGGACAAACTGAAAGAACCAGAGGTTGAAGAGAGTTTCAGAAAGAGCATTAGGGAATGATATACAAGAATAGGGGAAAGAAAGGCAGTAGAAGAAGAATGGGTAGCTTTGTGAGATGAAATAGTGAAGGCAGCAGAGGATCAAGTAGGTAAAAAGATGGGGGCTAGTAGAAATCCTTGGGTAATGAAAGAGATAACTGAATTTAATTGATGAAAGGAGAAAATATAAAAATGCAATAAATGAAGCAGGCAACAAGGAATACAAACGTCTCAAAATGGGATCGACAGGAAGTGCAAAATGGCTAAGCAGGATGGCTAGAGGGCAAATGTAAGGATGTAGAGGCATATATCACTAGGGGTAAGATAGATATTGCCTACAGGAAAATTAAAGAGAGACCTTTGGATAAAAGAGAACTGCTTGTATGAATATCAAGAGCTCAGATGGGAAACCAGTTCTAAGCAGAAGGGAAGGCAGAAAGGTGGAAGGAGTATATAGAGGGTCCATACGAGGGCAACATACTTGAGGGCAATATTATGGAGATTGAATTGGACATAGATAAAGATGGAATGGGAGATACACTCCTGGAAATTGAAATAAGAACACCGTGAATTCATTGTCCCAGGAAGGGGAAACTTTATTGACACATTCCTGGGGTCAGATACATCACATGATCACACTGACAGACCCACAGGCACATAGACACAGGCAACAGAGCATGCACAATGTCGGCACTAGTACAGTGTATATCCACCTTTTGCAGCAATGCAGGCTGCTATTCTCCCATGGAGACGATCGTAGAGATGCTGGATGTAGTCCTGTGGAACGGCTTGCCATGCCATTTCCACCTGGCGCCTCAGTTGGACCAGCGTTCGTGCTGGACGTGCAGACCGCGTGAGATGACGCTTCATCCAGTCCCAAACATGCTCAATGGGGGACAGATCCGGAGATCTTGCTGGCCAGGGTAGTTGACTTACACCTTCTAGAGCACGTTGGGTGGCACGTGATACATGCGGACGTGCATTGTCCTGTTGGAACAGCAAGTTCCCTTGCCGGTCTAGGAATGGTAGAACGATGGGTTCGATGACGGTTTGGATGTACCGTGCACTATTCAGTGTCCCCTCGACGATCACCAGTGGTGTACGGCCAGTGTAGGAGATCACTCCCCACACCATGATGCCGGGTGTTGGCCCTGTGTGCCTCGGTCGTATGCAGTCCTGATTGTGGCGCTCACCTGCACGGCGCCAAACACGCATACGACCATCATTGGCACCAAGGCAGAAGCGACTCTCATCGCTGAAGACGACACGTCTCCATTCGTCCCTCCATTCACGCCTGTCGCGACACCACTGGAGGCGGGCTGCACGATGTTGGGGCGTGAGCGGAAGACGGCCTAACGGTGTGCGGGACCGTAGCCCAGCTTCATGGAGACGGTTGCGAATGGTCCTCGCCGATACCCCAGGAGCAACAGTGTCCCTAATTTGCTGGGAAGTGGCGGTGCGGTCCCCTACGGCACTGTGTAGGATCCTACGGTCTTGGCGTGCATCCGTGCGTCGCTGCGGTCCGGTCCCTGGTCGACGGGCACGTGCACCTTCCACCGACCACTGGCGACAACATCGATGTACTGTGGAGACCTCACGCCCCACGTGTTGAGCAATTCGGCGGTACGTCCACCCGGCCTCCCGTATGCCCACTATACGCCCTCGCTCAAAGTCCGTCAACTGCACATACGGTTCACGTCCACGCTGTCGCGGCATGCTACCAGTGTTAAAGACTGCGATGGAGCTCCGTATGCCACGGCAAACTGGCTGACACTGACGGCGGCGGTGCACAAATGCTGCGCAGCTAGCGCCATTCGACGGCCAACACCTCGGTTCCTGGTGTGTCCGCTGTGCCGTGCGTGTGATCATTGCTTGTACAGCCCTCTCGCAGTGTCTGGAGCAAGTATGGTGGGTCTGACGCACCGGTGTCAATGTGTTCTTTTTTCCATTTCCAGGAGTGTATGATGTTGCATGAAGATTTTGACAGAGCACTGAAAGACCTAAGTCGAAACAAGACCCCAGGGCTAGACAACATTCCATTAGAACTACTGATAGTCTTTGGAGAGCCAGCCATGACAAAACTCTACCATCTGGCGAGCAAGATGTATGAGACAGGAGAAATACCCTCAGACTTGAAGAAGAATATAATAATTCCAATCCCAAAGAAAGCCGGTGTTGACAGATGTGAAAATTACCGAACTATCAGTTTGATAAGTCACAGCTGCAAAATACTAACGCGAATTCTTTACAGACGAATGGAAAAACTGGTAGAAGCCAACCTTGGGGAAGATCAGTCTGGATTCTGCAGAAATGTTGGAACACTGCACTGTAGTTCCTTCTCTGGATTGTTGCACAGATGCCAAAATGGTAGGTATCGAAATAGATGATAGAGGGATAGAAAAACAATTAAAGTCGCTCAAAAGAGGAAAGGCTGCTGGACCTGATGGGATGCCAGTTCGATTTTACACAGAATACATGAAGGAACTTGCCTCCCTTCTCGCAGTGGTGCACTGCAGGTCTCTAGAAGAGCATAGCATTCCAAAAGATTGGAAAAGGGCACAGGTCATCCCTGTTTTCGAGAAAGGACATTGAACAGATGTTCAGAACTATAGACCTAAATCTCTAACGTCGAGCAGTTGTAGAATTTTTGAACACACATTATGTTTGAGTGTAATGACTTTTCTGGAGACTAGAAATCTACTCTGTGGGAATCAGCATGGGTTTTGAAAAAGACAATAGTGAAACCCAGCTCTCACTTTTCATCCACGAGACTCGGAGGGCCATAGACACGGGTTCCCAGGTATATGCCATGTTTCTTGACTTCCGCAAGGTGCTTGATTCAGTTCCCCACAGTCACTTAATGAACAAAGTAAGAGGATATGGACTATCAGACGAATTGTGTGATTGGATTGAGGAGTTCCTAGATAACAGAACACAGCATGTCATTCTCAGTGGAGAGTAGTCTTCCAAAGTAAGAGTGATTTCAGGTGTGCTGCAGGGGAGTGTTGTAGGACCATTGCTATTCACAATATAGATATAAATGACCTTGTGAATAACATCGGAAGTTCACTGAGGCTTTTTGCGGATGATGCTGTAGTATACTGTGAGGTTGTAACAATGGAAAATTGTTCTGAAATCCAGGAGGATCTGCAATGAACTGACGCATGGTGCAGGGAATGGCAATTGAATCTCAATGTAAACAAGTGTAATGTGCTGTGAATACATAGAAAGAAAGATCCCTTATCATTTAGCTACAATATAGCAGGTCAGCAACTGGAAGTAGTTAATTCCATAAATTATCTGGGAGTAGACATTAGGAGTTATTTAAAATTGAATGACCATATAAAATTAATCATCAGTAAAGCAGATGCCAGACTGAGATTCATTGGAAGAATCCTAAGGAAATGCAGTCTGGAAACAAAGTAAGTAGGTTACAGTACACTTGTTCGCCCACTTCTTGAATACTGTTCACTGGTGTGGGATCCGTACCAGATAGGGTTGATAGAAGAGATAGAGAAGATCCAACGGAGAGCAACGTGCTTTGTTACAGGATCATTTAGTAATTGTGAAAGTGCTACAGAGATGATAGATAAACTGCAGTGGAAGACTTTGCAAGAGAGACACTCAGTAGCTCGGTACGGGCTTTTGTTGAAGTTTCGAGAACATACCTTCACCGAGGAGTCAAGCAGTATATTGCTCCCTCCTATGTATATCTCGCAAAGAGACCATGAGGATAAAATCAGAGGGATTAGACCCCACACAGAGGCATACCGACAATCATTCTTTCCACGAACAATATGAGACTGGAATAGAAGGGAGAACCGATAGAGGTACTGAAAGTACCCTCCGGCACACATTGTCAGGTGGCCTGCAGAGTATGACCCTATGACTTGTCTTAGAAGATAGAGTAATGAAAGGCAACCTACATTTCTAGCATTTGTAGATTTAGAGAAAGCTTTTGACATTGTTGACTGGAATACTCTCTTTCAAATTCTGAAGGTAGCAGCGGTCAAATAGAGGGAGAAAAGGGCTATTTACAATTTGTACAGAAACCAGATGGCAGTTATAGGAGTCGAGGGGCATGAAAGGGAAGCAGTAGTTGGGAAGGGAATGAGACAGGATTGTAGCCTATCCCCAATGTTATTCAATCTATATTTTGAGCAAGCAGTAAGGGAAACAAAAGAAAAATTTGGAGTAGGAATTAAAATCCAAGGAGAAGAAATAAAAACTTTGAGGTTTGCTGATGACATTGTAATTCTGTCAGAGACAGCAAAGAACCTGGAAAAGCAGTTGAATGGAATTGACAGTATCTTGAAAGGAGGATATAAGATGAACATCAACAAAAGCAAAACAAGGATAATGAAATGTAGTCGAATTAAATCAGGTGATTCTGAGGGAATTGCATTAGGAAATGAGACACTTAAAGTAGTAGATGCATTTTGCTATTTGGGGAGCAAAATAACTGATGATGGTCAAAGTAGAGAGGATATAAAATATAGAGTAACAATGGCAAGAAAGCGTTTCTGAAGAAGAGAAATTTGTTAACATCAAGTATAGATTTAAGTGTCAGGAATTCTTTTCTGAAAGTATTTGTATAGAGTGTAGCCACATATGGAAGTGAAACATGGACGATAAATAGTTTAGTCAAGAAGAGAATAGAAGCTTTCGAAATGTGGTGCTACAGAAGAATGCTGAAGATTAGATGGGTAGATCATGCAGCTAATGAGGAGGTACTGAATAGAAATGGGAGATGAGGAATTTGTGGTACAACTTGAGTAGAAGAAGGGATCGTTTGGTAGGACATGTTCTGAGGCAACAAGGGATCACCAATTTAGTATTGGAGGCAGTGTATAGCATAAAAATCATAGACAGAGATCGAGAGATGAATACATTAAGCAGATTCAGAATGATGTAGGTTGCAGTAGGTGCTTGGAGATGAAGAAGCTTGCACAGGATAGAAAAGCATTGAGAGCTGCATCAAACCAATCTCTGGACTGAAGACCACAACAACAACAAGTAAATGTCAATAGAGAGAGAGAGTGAGTGAGTGAGAAGTTGACATTCAGGGGCTTCACTGAATTCTAACTGCCATTATGGTGCCAGGGACACTTGTGACATTTTTCTTTCATCTGCTTTCAGTGTGTCCATAGTGTACATGTACTACCGGTAATGTGTTAACTGGAAGTGTTCCGCTCAAACACACCAGATTATTCATTTCAATCTTGATGTACAGCCATGCACAGCTGCATGGTTGCATGGCTGTATCAGATGGCATTTCCAGTTTGATAACAGCCACATTATCCAGCCTTTGGTGCTGTTTATCATTTCACTGCTGAGACAGGATCCATAGCACTATAGACTATGGATTGAAGAAGACACATGTTGCTTGTACGCTTGACCAGGAAGAGCACATTCTGTGGACTGTCAAAGAAGAGCAAGATATCAACACAAGACAAGTGCCCCTGACGTGTGGTACATCTCCAAGTTCAGCATAGAGGATCTTCAAGTGAGTAGTGTTGTGAAACCCGGCATGAAAACAAAAAACGTTATAGAAGACGCCGACCTAAAAGGAAAAATGCTCCGTAGCAACGACTTTATATTTTGTGTAAGTGGTGCAAATGACGTGGGAAAAAATGAAGCTGATATCTGCATTGAAGCCCTAAAGAACTTCCTTGAAGAAAATAAGCAGAAAAATACAATTGTCGCTACTATTCTGCATCAGCATGATCTGATCTACAACTCATGCGTAAACAAGGAAATACGAAAAACGAATATTAGAATTAAGGCACTATGTTCAAACTATGGAAATTGTTCTATTCTAGATAGAGGAAAGTTGGATAGAGGTCAACACACATCCCACGGATTGCACTTAAATTATGCAGGTAAACGCTATTTGTGTGAAAATTAAATTTAATCATAAAAGAAAGAATCGAACTGAAAAACTTAATATATAAAAACAGTTTGTTCTTAACTGAAAGAAGTCCGACAGAAACTTTTTTAGACTAACTCAACCTTCACCATACATATGTGAAGGCGAAGTACTTGACAACATTGCAAATCACAGTAAAATCAAAATAATATTGCAAAATGTCCAATATATTACCAATAAAATTGAACAAATTGACGAATTTCCACATGTTAGTAGCCCTCATATTTATCTTGTGAATGAACTAGGGTGCAAAACTCAAGAATTATGCAGCATTAATTTAAGTAATTATAAAATTGTCAGTGTATATTGTAGGGAACAACATAAAGGTGGTGATGCTGGTATTTATGTCAAAAATAATGTCCAATATATTACCAATAAAATTGAACAAATTGACGAATTTCCACATGTTAGCAGCCCTCATATTTATCTTGTGAATGAACTAGGGTGCAAAACTCAAGAATTATGCAGCATTAATTTAAGTAATTATGAAATTGTCAGTGTATATTGTAGGGAACAACATAAAAGTGGTGATGCTGGTATTTATGTCAAAAATAATGTACAGTGCAAAAAAATTGATTGGGTAGATAAACTTGCATGTGAGATGGTCTTTGAAATAGCTGCCATGAGAATAAAGCACAGATAGAGCAGTTTAATAATAGCTAGCCTATACAGATCCCTTAATAGTAACTTGGAAGAATTCTTTTGCCATTTAGAGGAACTTATTGATAAACTCTCTCCTCATAAAAAACAGACTATAATAGTAGGGGATGTGAACATTGACTCCTTAACTAATAGTGTAAGTTACCGTAGATATACTGAAATATTACAGTCCTTTAATTACAACCACGTGAATTCAACACCAACAAGAATTACAGGTGACTCTCAGACATGTATTGACCATGTTATTACAAACTTAAGTTAGGAGGACTTTGTAGTTGGAACTGTTGAGAACCATATTTCGGATCATAGTGCATTAGTCCTAGAGCTTCACACTGACAAGGAAATAGTATCTCATAAGGAACAATTTACTTATAAAAGAAAGCTTGACTATCATGCATTAAAGGAAAAACTGGTGCACATAAACTGGTATCAGGTAGGCCTATATGCAACAGAAGACATTAGTGAAAAGTGGGAAACATTTTATACATCATTAACCCATTGTCTAAATCAAGTATGCCCAAGGGTCAAAATACTAAAGAAAACTGACAGTTCCAGGAATCTTAAACTCCCCCCTAATGTGATGAAATTAAAGAATGACATGAATGATCTATATATTCTTTTTAAAGACACCAAACTGCAGTACTTTCAGTCTAAATACAAAGCCTGTAGAATAACCTATAGGGAAGCACTTAAGACATTAAAGGCACAGAAGTATGCAGAACAGATGAGTCAATCCTGTAATGTTAGCAAAACAGCATGGAAAATAGTAAAGAAGGAAAGTGGGGAGAATGACAAGGCATTGTGTAACAACGTAATAATAAGGGGCAATGAAAAATTGGTTAGTGACCCAAAAGAAGTATGCAAGAGATCAATTTAGTAAGATTAGTAAGGAGGATGTGATCAACCCATCGCAGGTGCTAAATCCCAGTAATGTCAGTAATTCGTTCCTCCTGAAGTGTGTTACAGAACAGGAAGTCCTGAGAACCATTTCCAACTTAAAAGCAAGCACATCCAGTGGCTGGGATGACATCTCAGCCAAATTTCTGAAAGAATGCAGTAATGAGTTAAAAAGCCACTGCAACATTTAATAAACAGCTCTTTCAGACAGGGGTCATTTCCTGACTTGTTAAAAGTCACCGAAATAAGACCAGTGCATTAAAAAGGGAAAAACTATTGATGTACAAAATTATAGGCCTATTTCATTGACATCAGAACTTAGTAAGTTGTTGGAAAGGCTATTTCTTGATCAAATGGAATCATTTTTCTCTAAGTACAATGTATTAAAAAGTTCTCAACACGGTTTCAGGAAGGGCAAGTCTACACTAACAGCCATAGACATATTTATTCAAGCAGTATTGAATAAACTTGATGATGGAAACAAAGTTATTGGCACCTTCTGGACCTATCTAAGGCTTTTGTTACTGTAAATCACTCCATTCTTCTATATAAGTTAGAAACTTATGGGGTCAGAGGAGTGGCATTAGATTTGTTAAGATCATACCTTGCTGACAGGAGACAATGTGTTAAGTTTTACCATACAACCGGGGGACTTATACAAACAGTAAAATCATCTTATAAAATTCATAACTGTGGAGTCCCTCAGGGAAGTATTATTGGGCCTTTTCTGTTCATTGTGTATATCAATGATATAATAATTCCAAAAAATGCAGACCTTGTGAATTATGCCAATGGCACCTCCTTCATAAGCTGGGGCTCTACAAAACAGCTAGCAGTGCAAAATAATATGAATAATACGAAGAACACTAGCCTCATCATAGAATATATGACTAAAAATAAATTGGCATTAAATAATGAAAAGACAATTCTAATGGAGTTTATGCTAAATTACAAATCAAGACAAGTGGATACTGAGCCAGAGTTATCAATTGAAACAATTGATAAACATAAATTCCTGGGTATTATAGTTGATGAACATCTTACATGGAAGGAGCACATCAGCTACATGTGTAAAAAAATCTCGTGTAATACCTACGTGCTAAAATGCCTTTCTGGCATAATAGTGTCACCAGTCTTAAGACAAATCTATTTTGGTATTATACACTCCCACCTACAATACGGTATTGAGATTTGGGGCGGGGCACCAACGGTATACATGGATAGGGCTTTTAGAGCCCAGAAGAGAGCAATTAGGATAATAGCGAATATTAGTAAACGTCAATCCTGTAGCGAATACTTCATTAAGTATAATGTACTAACAGTGTATTCATTATATGTTCTAAGGACTATACTGTCTGTAAAAGAAAATATGGAGCACAGTATAATAAATAGTGATATCCATAGTTATAATACAAGGAAGAAAGAGGATTACCACATAAAATTCAGAAATAAAAGAGCAACCGATCATAATCCATTCTCTGCTGGAAGATTTTTTTACAACAGACTGCCAAATACCATAAAAATGTTAAAAGGAAACATATTTAAAATAAAATTAAAGCAGCTGTTAATTGCTAAATGTTTGTACTCCATCAAGGATTTTTAATGTTGTATGTACTTTATTTCTACTACTAAACTATTATTATTGTTCATGTATGTACTGACTGACTATGTCCATGACTGTAAAAGTTATTATGGACAAATAAACCATTATTATTTCTTTCCTTTCTCAGACGTTATGTCTGGTTAAAAATGGAAAGTGACGCGGACCTTGATCAAGTGTGACTTCCTTTTAACTGTGTGGTATATGTTACATTGCATTTAGGAACTTTCGGGTAACTGAACATGTATCAATAATTACAGTTTCCTGTAGTTGCACATATACATTTGGATGTAGCTGTATTGCATTGATGTACTGATGGATATTGTGTGGTATGACTCCTGTAGTTGACAGTATAATTGGTATAATGTCAACTTTACCCTGATGCCACATGTCCTTGGCTTCCTCAGCCAGTTGGATGTATTTTTCAATTTTTTCTCCTGTTTTCTTCCGTATAATTGTTGTATTGGGTATGAATATTTCAATTAGTTGTGTTAATTTCTTCTTTTTATTGGTGAGTAGGATGTCAGGTTTGTTATGTGTTGTTGTTTTATCTGTTATAGTGGTTCTGTTCCAGTATAATTTGTATTCATCATTCTCCAGTACATTTTGTGGTGCATACTTGTATGTGGGAACATATTGTTTTATTAGTTTATGTTGTATGGCAAGTTGTTGATGTATTATTTTTGTTCCATTATCATGTCTTCTGATGTATTATGTATTTGCTAGTATTGTACATCCGCTTGTGATGTGACCTACTGTTTCTATTTGTTGTTTGCAAAGTCCGCATTTATCTGTTTTGGTATTGGTATCTTTAATAATATGCTTGCTGTAATGTCTGGTGTTTATTGTTTGATCCTGTATTGCAATCATGAATCCTTCCGTCTCACTGTATATATTGCCTTTTCTAAGCCATGTGTTGGATGCGTCTTGATCAATGTGTGGCTGTGTTAGATGATACGGGTGCTTGCCATGTAGTGTTTTCTTTTTCCAATTTACTTTCTTTGTATCTGTTGATGTTATGTGATCTAAAGGGTTGTAGGAGTGGTTATGAAATTGCAGTGGTGTAGCCGATGTATTTATATGAGTGATTGATTTGTGTATTTTGCTAGTTTCTACTCGTTCTATAAAGAATTTTCTTAAATTGTCTACCTGTCCATACTGTAGGTTTTTTATGTCGATAAATCCCCTCCCTCCTTTCTTTCTACTTAATTCACGTTCTGTTGCTGAATGTATGTGATGTATTCTATATTTGTGGCATTGTGATCGTGTAAGTGTATTGAGTGCTTCTAGGTCTGTGTTACTCCATTTCACTACTCCAAATGAGTAGGTCAATATTGGTATAGCATAAGTATTTATAGCTTTTGCCTTGTTTCTTGCTGTCAATTCTGTTTTCAGTATTTTTGTTAGTCTTCGTCTGTATTTTTCTTTTAGTTCTTCTTTAATATTTGTGTTATCTATTCCTATTTTTTGTCTGTATTCTAGATATTTATAGGCATCTGTTTTTCCCATCGCTTCTATGCAGTCGCTGTGGTTATCCATTTGTGTATTCCAAAAGCCATATTTATATCATTGCTGAATACTTCTGTTATCTTTAGTAATTGGTTGAGTTATTGATTTGTTGCTGCCAGTAGTTTTAGATCATCCATGTATAGCAAATGTCTGATTTTGTGTGGGTATGTTCCAGTAATATTATATCCATAATTTGTATTATTTAGCATGTTGGATAGTGGGTTCAGAGCAAGGCAGAACCAGAAAGGACTTAATGAGTCTCCTTGGTATATTCCACGCTTAATCTGTATTGGCTGTGATGTGATATTATTTGAATTTGTTTGGATATTAAGAGTGGTTTTCCAATTTTTCATTACTATGTTAGGAACTGTATCAATTTAGGATCTACTTTGTATATTTCCAATATCTGTAGCAACCATGAGTGGGGTACACTATCAAAAGCTTTTTGGTAATCAATGTATGCGTAGTGTAGTGACCTTTGTTTAGTTTTAGCTTGATATGTCACCTCTGTATCTATTATCAGTTGCTCTTTACAACCTCATGCTCCTTTGCAGCAGCCTTTTTGTTCTTCATTTATAATTTTGTTCTGTGTTGTATGTGTCATTAATTTCTGTGTAATGACTGTAATATTTTGTATATTGTTGGTAGGCATGTTATGGGGCGATATTTAGCTGGGTTTACTGTGTCTGCTTGATCTTTAGGTTTCAGATAAGTTATTCCTTGTGTAAGTGTATCAGGGACTGTGTGTGGGTCTGCAATGTAATTGTTAAATAATTTAGTTAGATGTGAATGTGTTGAGGTGAACTTCTTTACCCAGAAATTTGCTATTTTATCATTTCCAGGCGCTTTCCAGTTGTGTGTAGAATTAATTGCTCGGGTGACTTCATGTTGCAAAATTATCACTTCATGCATTTGTGGTATCATCTTGTATGTGTCTGTTTCTGCTTGTATCCACCGTGCGTGTCTGTTATGTTGTACCGAGTTTGACCATATGTTGCTCCAGAAGTGTTCCATGCCTGTTTGGTGGATTATCTATGTTAATGTGTGTGTTATCTATTGTCTGGTAAAATTTCTTTTGGTTTTTGTTGAATGTTTGGTTTTGTTTCCTTCTATTTTCCCTTTTTTTGTATCTTCTAAGTCGTCTGGCCAATGCTTGTAATTTCTGCTTCTTTTCATCTAATTGTTCTATCGCTTCTTGTTGTGAGATTTTACTTAACCTTTTTCGTTTTTTGTCTGATATTTCATTTCTTATAAATTTTGTTAGCTGTCCGATGTCTTTTCTCAGTTTTTCTATTCTGATCTGTAGCCTGTGTTGCCATGCTGGTTTTGTGGATTTCTTGTGTGTATTGGTTGGTTCTGATCTCTGCCTAGTGTGTATATTTGGTGTAGTGAGTGCTCCTATATAAACCAGTAGTTGTAACTCTTCCATAGTTGTATTTTCATTTATTTTGTTGTGTATGATTGTGTTGATAGTTGTTATTGTTGTTTCGACTTGTCGGTTATTTGGTGGTCTATGCAAGAATGGTCTAATGTCTGTATTTGTGTCTTTGTATTCTATATATGTCAGCTGAAATTTTTCTTCTATATCTAACATGTATGTCACTTCATGTTCTGTTTGTGCTTGTTCTGGTAGCTGTCTTAAGATTTCGTTTTCCTCTGATTGTTTAATTGATGTGTGTTGTTCTTTGTTTGTTTGCTCTGGGATGTTTGAGTCTATTACTGTATTTTCTTCTTCTTCTGATTGCACATTATTTTGCTCCAGTATTTGTTGTACTTGTTGTTTGATGTTTTTTAATTCTGACTAGGGTATCCCGTTATTTTTTATTATTACATGGATCTGATCAGGTAGCCGTTGTTCTGTTAAAAATTTTAATTCTGGGTATCTGGTAATAAATGTTGTGTATACTTGTGATCTGTATCCAGTTGTGTTGGTTCCTAAGTTTGTTGCTTGGTAATAACAGAACATGAGGTGTCGGTTAACTTCATCTGACCATCTCATACTTTGTCTTTGTTTTCCTTCTAGAGTGGTTGCAGGAAGCATATCCTGCAAAACACCTCTATTTGGATTTAAATCATTTGCCGTGTGGCTAGCAGTGTCATTACCGTTGTGGACGGTATTATTATTATTATTATTATTATTACTTCATGAGCAAGTCATGTATCCATATCATCTTCACTGTTTACATGGACATCGACCTGCTGATCGCCTACCACCGGAGAAGTTTTGGCAATGGTTTGTTGCACAAACTGTCAGTCCATTATTTGTCTCTTCAGTTTTGTTTACAGACAAGGCAACATTAGGATGAGTTGGAATAACAAATTTCCATCGCCAACAAATATGGGCTGATGGCATTCATCATGTTACAGTACAAGCTAGACATCAGCATCAGTTTAAAATTGATGTGTGTGCTGGAATTGTAAGTTACTGGTATGGATATACATTTGTGGTGCTGATGAGGTTGGCACCAGCATCAATATACGTTTGTCTCCAGACTCTGAGCATCATCTGTGGATGCTGAGATTGTCTTTGGGGCTGTTCTGCCATGTCAGTTTTTTGTGAGCCTTTGATGTGTTTAGGTGAATAAATGAACTACTGTTAAAATGGTGTTGTTTGGTGTAACTAACCTGAACATTCACCTCACATTCTTCCAGCAAGTCTTACAGGTGCTGTCTACAAGGACTTTATTCAGTACACCCTGCAAGACCTACTAGAATTTGCCCCTGCAAATAAGAAGAAACGTGTGGTTTATACATGATAGAGCTCCAGCACACTTCAGTCTCACTGTTTGAGGTGCACTGGCTGTAACTAAGATGACCAGTTAAATGGCCTGTACATTCTCCCCACCCAGTCCTTTGGATTACTATCTTGGGGAGCACTTTAAACAATTGCTCTAAGCAGCAGACTTAACTTTTAACAGGAAATCTCTCCATGATGCACACTCCCTTCTTGGAGTGTCAGACACTAGATTGATTATGGTATATTAATAATTTTTACTTATGGACCGTCTGACAGCAACTGAATAAAACACAATTTTAGTGCCATACGCGTTTCGCCTTTATTTTCTGCAAGGCATCATCAGTGGCAGGTTGCGTGGACAATTTCCTACATACTACATTGCTTTAAAACAAGCGTTCAGTGCATAGTGTTGTGGAATGGGGAAAAAAACCGCAAATTGGCATTCATAAGAAGAAGAACAACACCAAAAATGCAACAGGAGCGTAGTATGTAGGAAATTGTCCACGCAACCTGCCACTGTTGATGCCTTGCAGAAAATAAAGGCTAAACGTGTATGGCACTAAAATTGTGTTTTATTCAGTTGCTGTCAGACGGTCCATAAGTAAAAATTATTAATATACCGTAATATTACACGCAACTGAGGAAGACAGGACTATAAAAGTTGAAGATGTCAGTACACCTAGATTGATTCATTGGCTGATTTTTATTGGTCCAGTTTTCTCATACAGCACAAATTGTACAATTGATATTGGACAAGTCCAAGAAAAGCTGCAATAATAATAATAATAATAATAAAGAAACAGAGATTACTGTGCACAATAGATGTAAAAAACAAAGTGCAAGGGCATAGACAGAGAGATGCTGAATGAAACGCATTTGGCTGTCAGGAGAGCAATATGTGATGCCTTCAGTGACTACCGTATCAGAATATTGTGAAGTGATCTTTAACAGAATCCAAAGAAATTCAGTTCATATGTAAAGACCATTAGTGGCACCAAAGTTAGTGTCCAGTCCCTAGCAAATGACACTACAGGAACTGATATCAAAGGTAGCAACGGAAAAGCTGAAATGCTTAACTCTGTTTTCAAATGTTCCTTTAAAAAAAATACCAGGAGAATTGCACCAATTTAATCCTCATAACACTGAAATTAGTATTAGTGTCACTAATGTTGAAAAACAGCTGAAATTGTTAAAACTGAAAGAAGCTCCAGGCCCTGATGGAATCCCTGTCAGATTCTATATTGAATTTGTGGCTGAGTCAGCCCCTTTTCTAACTATTACTGTAAATCCCTCAAACAAAAACCGTGCCCAGTTCTTGGATAAAGGCACAGGTCAAGCCCATCTACCAAAAGGGTAGTAGAAGTGATCTACAAAAAACATAATAAGGTATTTTGAACAAAATGACCTCCTCAATGCCAACCAGTGTGGTTTTTGGAAACATCAATCATGTGAAACCCAACTCACACTTTTCTCACATGACATACTGAAAGCTTTAGATCTAGGCAACCAGGTAGATGCAGTATTTTTTTATTTTCAAAAAGCATTTGACTCGGCATGACATTTACACTTATTGTCAAAAATACCATCACATGAGTATCAAGTGAAATTTCTGACTTGACTGAGGACTTTTTGGCAGGGAGGACACAGCAACTTATCTTGGATGGAGAGTCATTGTCAGATGTAGAAGTAACTTCGGATGTGCCACGTGGAAGGGTGTTGGGACCCTTGCTGCTCATATTGTATATTAATGATCTTGCAAACAATAGTAAAATCAAGCTTTTTGCAGATGATGAAGTTATCCCTAATGAAGTACTATCTGAGAGAAACTGCATAAATATTCACTCAGATCTTGATAATATTTCAAGAGATTGTCAACTTTCTCTGTTCTGTTGTATTTTTGGTATATGTTTGATTTTCCTCTGGTATAATAGGTGTGTATTAATTTTTGTTCTGTATGTTTGCCTGTTTTCAAGAGGCAGTCTCTAGTGAACAACATAGTTTCATAAATGAATAAGCTTGGAACATTCAGAACACCAACATGAAATTTACAGGACTCCATCTTTTTAAGGCCATAAATTATTCTTAGAGCTCCTTTTTGCATTCTAAAGGCCTTTATGCTGTGAGTTGAGTTTCCCCAGAAAATGATTTCATATCAAAACAGTGAGTGGAACTGCTCATACTATGCTGGCAGTATAGACATTTTGCTTGTTGCAGATGTTAATGTTCTTGGACAGTAGCACATGGATTAGAGTCTCCTAAACAAGTTATTTATATGTGTGTCCCACTTTAAGTCTTCCTGAATCCACAGATGCAAAAAGTTTGTGACACGTTTTTTACAAAAATAATCAATTTTTGAAAATATCAGTAACTGGATTGATCAAAATTCTACTCACCAAGCTGCGGCAGGAGAACACACATATAAAAGGTATTTCAGTTTAAAATGAGCAGACTACAAGGTAGAAAACATGTGACAGTTTGAACAAGATAGATAACAAAAATGATTGACAAGAGTGATGAATTCTTCTTGGGTTTTCAGCCGAGTGGTGGTGACATCTTGTCACAATGTTTCAATGAGTTTTGTACCCATCATCTTCGCCAGAAGATGATGGTTACAAAACTCATTGAAACATTGCGACAAGACGATGCCACCACTCAGCTGATAACCTGAGAAGAATTCATCAGTGGAATACGCCGAGAAAGATAGACTGACAAGAGTGTTACGTAAGAAGGAATGATGGCCACATGGGCTAATATACATGCTAATACATGCAGTGCTGTTTTTCTGGGGGAATGCTGGGTGATGTGTACCCCTAAACTTTTTCTTCAACAAAGTAATTTTTTTACGATGTTGAGAACTTGGAAGAGTGCCAAAAATTTATTTCACGGATGTGAGTTTTTTATTTTGTTTTTTTCATGTTGGTAATTGCAATACGAATGATACCAGTGATGTTTTTGGTGGAAAAAGTGATGTCATTGACTGTTTCAAGCATTTTGAAGCTGCGGCAACCATTCTCAACAACTGAATCACTGGCAGCCAGTTTGACAAGCATGTAGTGGCCTCGTCCGCTTATAGTGGGCGATGGTAGTGCTAAACGGATATGCGTACGTTCAAACGCCGAGCTACGGATCGATGTCTTTATGGTCCCACTACCATGATCCCTTGCGATTCATTGTGGAAAAACTTTAAGGCCTTGATTGCTCACTTCACAGCTGCAAAAGATGATCAAAGCAGGGAATCAACTGACAGAGGTATGTATAGTGGTTTATTGAAGTACATTACCAAAGTTGACTTCACTCTCGACTTGGCTCTAATGTGTGATGCCCCCCAAGAATTATCAGAATTAAGTCTTGAGCTACAGTCAAGAGACATCACTCTGTATTCTGCCCAACAGAATATCAGAAATCAGCTGTTGGTGTTTGAAGAAAGAAAACTGGGCTTTGGTCCTCATTACTGTGAATCTCTCAAAGCAGTCCAAGTGCTGAACTTCAGAGAATTTCACTGAAAAAGGGGGCAACTATCAGACATCTTGAGCCCAGCATATTTTACAGTTTTCTGAAACAGTGGATGGAGAATTGTCTTCTGCAGGCAGAGGATATTGCTATCTCTGAATGTGCGAAAGTTTTGGACTCGTCAAATTGGCCTGAGACTCCTGGAATGAGATATGGTGAAACAAATATCAAAACTTTATGTTGTCAGTTTGCTCTTTCAGAGAGAGAAATATGTAGAGGATGTCGGGTGTGTTTGTTAGAGAAAGTCAACTGAAGAGTTCGATACCTTTTTTTTTTTAGTTTGACGTGTTGATGACATCATGGCGAAACGCAGATGGGTGGTATACTATGCTTCAGTTATAAGTAATTTTTGCTGCATTATATCCAATGTCGGAGTACCCTCAAACTTTTTTTTTAGAAAAAAAGCACTGTTTATATGTGTTCTCCTCCCACTGCTTGGTGAGTAGATTTTTTATCCATTCAGTTACTTACATTTTTGAGGGGATGATTTTTTAATGATGCTTGAGTAGATAGTTGATTAGATGGAAGAAATAAATGAAAGTTCACACACAGTTTTTTTCACTATTTACAATGAGTTTGTTTTGGGTGAACCACTCAGAAAGTCTTTGCATAGCACTTTCTGCTGTTGACTACAAGGTTTCTGGGCTTGATGTAGTAAGAATATGCTGGTGTCATCCTCAAATTCTATAGTTTGTTGGGGACTCACATACACATTCAACAAAGTTTTCCACATAAATCAAGAAAGGTAGTGGACCTAAGGTTGAGCCCTGCGGTTTGCCACATCTTAGTGGTGATTTGCTAGAAAGGGAGGAGTTGTTTCTTGTTTTATTCTTAGTATTGAATTCATACTGATGTGCTACCTTATCCCTGCAGTTTTTTAGATTCAGACATGAACAGCTATGTGCTACACCTCTTAGTCCTCATCTTTCTAATTTTTTGAGCAGAAGAGGAGAATATTTTATTTATGAAATTTAAAAGCCTGTCATACAAGAATTTTTGAGAAGGAACTTACCTGTGACACAGATCAGTTGTTTCATATCTCATCAGAAGAACCTTGTTTGCAGTGGTGAAATTTCTGATATTTTGAGGATACCTGGAGAGACACCAGTTTATAGAGACAGGTTGAAAATTTTTGCTAACGATTTTGCTATGTGGTGACCATATGCTCTTAATATGAAATCAGGTATTTCATTAAGGCCAGTTGATATTTTATTGCTTAATGGTTAAATCTTACTTATAATTTCATTGCAATTTGTTTCATAAACATATATAGAGGCATCCAAGATCACTAATTTGCTGGAGGGACTTCAGAATGGTCCTTTACAGTTTACTAGACTAAGGTCATCTAGTGAAGTGAAGTATTCGTTGAATTTTGTCATGACTGATTTTGGGTCTGTGACATATGAGCCCTCTAGTGTTAAAGGTAATTCTTTTTTTCCTTTTTTGCTCTGAGCTTTGTTTATAACCCTCCATACGAATCTCATTTTGACAGATGAATTTTTTATCAAATTGTCATTCCACATCAATTTTCAACTTTGACTAATCTACCATAGATTCTTTTGTAGGCTTTAGAATAGTCTGCAAATTCTTTAGTACCTCTATATTTCTTACAACAATACTACAGAAATCTGTTTCTCCCACTGGAAATTTTTATGCCTTTAGTTACCCATTGTTTATTGTGTTTTTACTTCTTTTGCAAATGCTACATTAAAATGGTGAAGAAAGATACTCTAAAAACCCATGTATATGCTATCAACATTGTTCTGAATGCATATCCTTTCCCAGTTTTCTGTGGCCAATAAGAAATTAAAAATTCTGAGCATTTTAATGAGCATCTCTGTAAAGCTACAAACCTGCTGAACAAACTTACGTTGAAATGTGCCACTTGATTTTGGATCTTCTCTATCTCTTCTATAAATCTTACCTGGTACAGGCTCCAGGCTGATGAACAGTATTAAACATTGATCTAACAAGTGTTTTGTAAGTCAGTTCTTCCATGGATGAATTTAATTTTCTTGGGATTCATATTATAAATCTCAGCCTGTTTTTCCCACATCTACAGCTATATCTACATATATATTCTGCAAGCCACCATACAGTGTACGGCGGAGGGACCTTTTACTGCTACCAGTCATTCCCTTTCCTGTTTCATTCACAAATAGAGCAAAAGAGAAATTACTCTAATTAAACATTTGTCTTTTCTCATGGTTCTCATACAATTGTTTTCTGAATTTTTTCCTTGCTTTTCTCCCATTTTACTATCTTCTTCCACCATTCTGCTTGTCTTTTTTGCCACTCCCGCCATTTACAACACTGCAAACTGTCCTCTCTTGCCATGATGAATCCTATCACATATTACATCCATTCTTTTTGAAAACACACTTTTGCACTATCAAAACTAAGGTTCCACATTCTGTTTCTTGAAACCTGCTTGTACCTTGGAGTTACTCCCAAAGGCCTAACACTGAAAGCCTCTGTTTCTGGATATAATCCTACTCTACTCTAAGCTCTTTTGCAGTTTCAAATACAGAAATCTCTTACACTTACCTGACTTAACTGTGACCTGTATGCCTCGTCTGCCAATCTCCATTCCACCAGACTTCTCTCCTTCAACAAAATCCTGCAGTTATCTGCCTCTCATATTTCCTTGGATGGTATTATTCTCCAAGCCAACTTTAAACTGCAACAACATGCCAGACTTCATCTCAAAAAGCTATCCTGTCTTCTTCTAAACTGTCTCAACGAAGGTGTTTCCCTTCCTGTCCCTCTGCAGCTCCCTAAACAGCCACATCACGAACCACCACTCCCCTCCTACAAACTTAGCTTGGCCAACCTCATCCCCCAGCCCTCACCACTGCCTCCCAGACCACTAATAACTCATAATCACAAGAACCAGTCATAACAGTACAGTGTCCTCAACCTCTCGTCTAAAGCACTTTCTCCTCCTGAACTATCTGTACTATCCAAGTGTCTCACTTTTATCCCTAAACATACGTTTAATCACGCTGATTTGGTGAAGGATCTACTTTCCTTCACACATAAAGTCAACTGGAAATACGGGGGTAATCCCAAAAGTAAGGGCTCCTATTTTTTTATAAGTACATAGATCTGTTTATTTCTACAATGGTTTACATCAGTTTACAGCTTGAACATTTAGCTATTTTTGGCATAATCACTATTTCTGTCAATGCATTTTTGTAGACGCTGGGGCAGTTTTTGTATGCCCATGTCATACCAGCTTGCCACTATGCTGTTCAGAAAGTTATGAACCTCTTATTTCACCTTGTTATTGGAGCTGAATAGCTTTCTGGCCAAATGTTCTTTTAACCTAGGGAACAGGTGATAGACACTGCACGCCAAGTCAGGACTATAGGGTGGGTGGGTGATTATGTTCCACTGAAACTGTTGCAGGAGAGCAACAGTTTTCTGAGTGATGTGTGGGCAAGCGTTGTCATGGACAATGTGTACTCCCTTGCTCGACATTCCTCTTCTCCAGTTCTGAATTGCTTGTTACAGTTTTTTCAGAGTCTCACAGTACCTGTCAGCATTAATTGTGGTCCCAGTGGGCAGAAAGTTGACCAACCCCTTCCCAATCCCAAAAAATGGTTGTCATGACTTTACTGGCAGACTGTGTTTGTTTGAATTTCCGCAGCTTTGGCGAAGAAGGATGCCACCACTGACATGATTGTTGCTTGGTCTCAGGTGTAAAGTGGTATGCCAAGATTTCATCACCCGTGACAATTGAGTCCTGTTTGGCTGCAAGGTGGTGAAGAAATGCGTGGGAAGCATCAACTCGTTGCCACATGTGGTCCTCAGTCAGCATGCGTGGCACCCATCTTGTGCACAGCTTTCGGTAGTTCAATGTTTCCATTAAAATTCTATGAGTGGTGCTTCAGGAAACCTCAGGAACCAATGTGCAGAGATCATCCAGGATGATCTGCCAATCTTCATGCATGCTTTGCTGAACCTTGAACACTGTCTCCTCAGAAATTGACAGTCTCTTACTCCTTTGTTTGTCGTGAATTTCGGTCCAACCACCTGCAAACTCTTTACACCACTTACGAACATTTTTAACATCCAGGCACGATTCACCCTACACTTCTATCAATTGGTGATGGATTTCAATCAGCGCAGTGCCCTTTGCATTCAAAAACTGAATAACTGTGTGCAATTCGCACTTGACGGTAACATCCAATGGGAGCTCCATTCTCAACAGCTGTGCCTCAGCACAGTGTGCACATTTACACACAGTGTGTGAAGCACTCTTCATAACAGTATGACCACCTGCCACACAAACAGAGTTCTGTACTTACAAAAAAATAGGAGACCTTACTTTTGGGATAGCCTCATATCACTTTGCAACCCAATCTCAAAATCTTTCCAACAGCAAATCTGACATTGAACCGTGCCTTGAACAGTTCCCACCATGATCCCAACTTGATCCACCATCACTACCTCAAAATTATCCCTTACAAGCCTCCCAAGAATTCCTCACATCCAACATTCCTCCACAACCTCACAACCCTTCCTCAGGTCCCTACAGCATGACTCTAACTTATCCTCAGCAGAACTCCAGGCTCTGTGTTCCATAGAAGCTGATGACTCCATCATGATTCTCCCAGTAGGCAAAGGATCTACCACTGTGGTACTTTACCAGCATGAGTATGTTAGTGAATGTCTGCCCCAGCTGTCTGACACCACTACATACAGAATCTGCCATCAAGATCCCATCCCTGTGACTCAAACTGACCTGCAGTCCCTCCTAAAAACCACAGGCCCCTCACACAGACTAACATCTCAATCCGTAGAACTTCTTACCCCACTCAAACTGCAATCTTTGTAAGATCCACAAATCCAATCATCCTGGCCATCCTATAGTTGCTGGCTTTAAAGCATCCACTGAACGTATGTCTGCCTTAGTTGATCAACACCTGCAACTGATAGTTCAAAGACTTCCCTCCTATCTTAGACACAACATTTATTTCCTATGTCATCTGAAATCCATGCCCATCCCACTCCCACCACACAACGTGCTTGTCACCATTGATGCCACGACGTCCCTCTATGCCAACATCCCCCATATACTGGTCTGTCTGCTGTTGATCATTTCCTCAGTCATGCCCATCTGATTCCAAACCTATGACATCCTTCCTGCTCACCGTAATCAAATTTATACTTATAAACAACTACTACACCTTTGAGGGGGCAGACAAACTAACAGATCAGGGATATGGCCATGGAAACCAGGATGGCTCCTTCCTATGCCGAGCTTTTCATGGGTCACTTGGATGGGGCTTTCCTGGGATCCATAAGCCTTCAGCCCCTGGTTTGGTTTAGATACTCTGATGATATCTTTGCAATATGGACTCATGGTGAGGCTGACCTGTTAAAATAACTGGACTATCTGAATACCTTCTCCCAATTAAATTTCACATGGTACTATTCTGAATCCCATGCCACTTTCCTTGTTATTGATCTCATCATCTCCAAAGACCAGATACACACACTTGTCCACACTAAACTTGCTAACAAACAACAGTACTTACATTTTGATTGTTGCCGTCCTTTCCATGCCAATCATTCCCTCCCATACAGTCTTGGCATTTGAGGCTAACGTATTTGTTTGGATGCAGACTCTTTACAGCAATACACAACCATTCTCCCCCCAGCCTTCACTGGACATAATTAACCCACCAACCTAGTTCAAAAGCAGATTTCCTGGGCCATCACATCCAATCCTGGTACTGCTGATCCCTCCAAAAAACAACTTTGAAGCACATCGCTTGTCACTCAGTATTATCCTGGTCTTAAATGTATTAATCAGCTAATTCAACAACGCCATATCTTCCTAAAATCATGCCCTGAAATGAGATCCATTCTGTCTGTCAGATTTTGCCCACCACACCTAGAAAACCTTTTCATCACCCTCTCAATCTCCACAGTATCCTTGTCAGACCCTATACTCCTTTAGTACCCATCTCCCTAACCTATGGGTCCTACCCCCCTGACTGTCCCCGCTGCAAGACTTGCCCTATGTACCCTCCTACTGCCACCTATACCAGCCCTGCAACTGGTAAAATGTGTGTTATCAAAGGGAGAGCCATCTGTGAATGAAATATGTCATATACCACCTGTTATGTAAACAATGCTCTGCCTTTTACATCAGCATGACTACCATCAAGTTGTCTGTTAGGATGAACAGGCATAGGCGGAGGGTGTATACTGCCAACATACAACATCCTGTTGCAGAGCATGCTCTACAATAAGACAGTTGTGACCTCGGTGCCTTTTTCACCACACACACTATCTGGATTCTTCCCCTAGACACCACTTTCTCAAAACTCCGCAGGTGGGAACTGGCACTACATGTCCTTGGTTTTTGCCACCTAGCTGGCTTTAATTTACATTAAGTTCTTCCATCTCAGCATTTCTTCACAGTAACTACTCCTTTCTTCACTCCATTTTAGTTTTCTGTATCTTTCATTTTCTGACCTGTCTATTTTTCACCATCCCTCTCCTACCTCTGTTACATAGTGTGCACTTAGCTTTACACTCTCATTAGCTTGTGCATGATGTTCTAGCAATAATCTCTGTGTTGCATATTACTCTATCTTCCACCTTTAAGCTCTCAGGTTTTCAAATCTTTTTCAGTGCAGTCCCCAACAATCAGTCTTTCCTTTTCATCCCATCTGGTAAGTCTCCCCTGACCAGGGATTCTAGGAGACTTTTCCAAACTGTACCCCTTTTCCTAAAGTTCTACATTTCCTTTCCCTTTACCGTTCTTCCTTTCCCTTTAACGCTTCTGCTGGAGGAAAGAGCCACTGGCTCCAAAAGCTTCCATAAGTAAAACCTCTTTTTTATATGTGTGTTTTCCTGCTACTGCTTGGTGAGTAGATTTTATCTCTATCCAACTGAATTAACTGCATAGTATCACAAACAGTCTACAATATTGTTAGTCCTGTTTATCTCACTGTCATTTCACATATCACAAATTTTCAGTTCATTCTCTGTTTAAGTTTTGCCTGATTTAATACAATAACCTTATATAGACACCCTTAATAGTTGTACAGTGACTCAGGTAGTTCACAAGTAAAATTCTGAAACTTGTAAAAGGAAGTGTAAATGTTCAGATTCAACTTTTATGTTTTAGCCCAAATTATTTCATAACTTAATTGTAAGGAAACTGTTGGTTTGGGATTGTGCAACTGAGCACAGTTTTTAGTGATGTGAAATTTCATTAAATGATTGCAGCTCTTACATAAAATTCAGTAAGGCTGTTAGGTCAAGACATCACATCAAGCAGTACACAATTCATCATTTAAAAGGAATAAAAAATGAGGAATAATAGTGATTATATTTTTATTATTATATCATTTGTTGCAAAAATACATAATAACAAAAAACATTTCATTGTTAGGAAGGATTGTGAAATTATAATGTATCACAGTAATCAGGCAGACTCTCATTCTGTCCCAACAACTGATTCACCAAAAACTTCTAAACTGCACTGCAAGTTTCCCAGTTGCTGTCCAATTAAATTCTGTCTTTGCAACCAGCCTCTCCTGTGGACATAAAGCAGACATTGTCTCAAATAATACACTCTTTATAAAAATGTTCAATTATGTGATTCCTAAATGTGCATATTCTATGCAGATTTTTTTATCTTCTTTCAAAGTTGACAGCTTTTTGTTAATTGTGTTGATTTACAGCCACTTTAAGAGCAAAGCACATCAATGAGATTTAGACTAAACAGGCAGACACAAGTTAGTTGCAGGTAGTGTCTGAGCACTGCTGCCACTGACACAGTAGAATACTGTCACATGGTGCTGTCACATGGTGTGTGTGTGTGTAATTTTTTTTTTTTTTTTTTTTTTTTTGCGACAGTTTTGGACATTGTTATTTGGTCACTGATGTAACTTTATGTTTCATTAATAAACATGAGTGTTGAAAGTAAACATCTAACTAAAACATAACAATCCACATCATATTTCTAAACTCCAACAAATTTGAGGAACACCAGTTACCACAGGGGTCACATTTTCGCAAATGCAAGAGCACCAACTATGAGGTCCCATTGGTCATTATTACCTTTTTACTTTGCTGAATGTTGGAATTAAACATGGGTTGTGGTGTCTCAGTTAATTTAAATACACTGTTTCATTACTCATATTTTTCAACAAGGTATAGGACTATTGTTGCAACCACATCAAATGAATTTGCGGTTGTGAACGACTACCATCCACTGTAGAATGGACTGATAACAATGAAAATTTGTTCAGGACCAGGACTGGAAGCCAGATTTAACACTTGTCACAAGCAGTCGCCTTACCATTTAACTATCCATTCACGAATTGCAGCCAGACCCAAACTTCCATATGTCATCAACCATGCATCTACAACAAATTCCATTCTACAACTGACGGTAGTCTTTATTTGCAATTGTGGATTCATTGATGTCTTTTGTAACAGCTGTGGTCACCACAGTGCCTTTTCCTTTGGACATGCATGCATGTCCAAAGAAATTTTGCATTGTAATCAAAATAACACAGGCACTACAATATCGTATTGTTGCAAGGATGGCCTTCTGACATAAACTCAGAATTGTCATAATGAAATATACTGCTGAGCAGAGCAGGAGCTGTACCATACCACACAATTTTGTAAGTTCACTTCCTCAACTGTCTGTATTTAGTTCTTTACAATGTTGTGTACCTTCCAGTAATTTTCAAATAATGCCACCATGTGAAAATATTGTTACTTGGTTGGTGGGGGCTACTCTTTTCCATGCTCAAATGCCATTTTTGACTAGCTTCTGGCATCATCTATGCTAAATCAGCTATTACTTCTATACTGTAACCCCACATATTCAAAGTACTCCTAAAAAGAATCTGTTTGGATTAGCCCTCTGTTGTCAGATTATGAGAATAGTGGTTGGGATGTAGATGCAGACAAAGAATACAAATAATGATACCAAGGGAGCTCCATGTGAAACAATGAGTGAAAAATTTCAAATGTAGTTATAGATTAATGTTCTGTATCACTCAAATTAACAATAAAGGAAATGAATGGGCTGATAATAAGAGTTGCTAGAGTAACTGAATTGCATGAAGAACTTTAATGTTGACTTAATGTCAGATAGTGTTCATCAAAGACACCTAAGTTAACAGTATTTAATTACAGATCTTCAAAAAAGTAAAAACTGCAACCGGAAAGAGTTGATAATGCTGTTTATTGGAAAAGCAACAGTGCATTAATGGTTCTGAACTGACAGAATTGGTCCCAGATGGCTGTTCATGTTATTAAATTTCATTTAGCTTATGCTGTACATGCAGTGTTGGCTGTTTTTCATTGTGACTAAAATTCATACTGGAGTGGTAGAGCCCAGCAGCAAACAAATGATGTAGGGAAATGACTATTTTACTATAACTGGATCTAATAATAAACTAAAACAACTTTCTAGGTGCTTTCATTTGAATAAATAGTATTATCAGCAGTGGCTATTTGCTGTTTTTACTTTGCACTTCTAACCAGTCACAGTTTCACCATCTTATTTTTTGACAAAATAACATGTTCTGTTTTCCTTGACACCTACTGTAGCATTTCCAGGGGTATATTAAAAACTGAACTACACTGTGTGATGCTGAGACTATTTAAGTTGCAAACCATAATCACTGCCAGAGACAATTCATATCTTTGACTTTCTTAATGGAAGTTTAGTGCTCTGTGGTCTTCCCCATTGCTCAGACATGTTTGTGATCTTCTTCTGTATTTTGTGCACATAACCAAGTGCAGGTAAATCCTATTTGTTCTCTTGCACCTGTGTGAGTAATCTTCATTATGGTTAACATCCCATAAGTAGTGACTCCAGTGAAGAAGATGAACACCGAGCAGACCATTAAATTTGAGGCAAAAGTGGGTGATCTGGACAGTGCAGTCAATGTCTTCCACATTAAAGACCAGTTCCAAACTGTGTAGTATTTAATGAACTATTTAGTTTTGTGTTTCCTATGAACATTTTGCTCACCACTAATGTTGTGTGAACTGTGCTGTGCAAAAAAGTAAAGGTACCAAGTAACACCCCAGGAGTGGGATCTGTATCTTTGAATGTTGGAACTTAGATTTGCCACGTATGGCATGTGCACTGATGAAATGCAATTCATACCTATTGTTAATGCTTTGGACACTCAAAAATTAATTCTGTGATTTTTGTTACCAAACGTGCTATCTCTGATGCGAGAGTATTTATCCCACAGTATTGTGTAAAGTTATTTAAAAATCTTGCAGGCAACTCATCTTGAGAATGGTTGTAAGCCTGTCAGCCAAAATAATGGAATAAGAATAAGTCATATTGCAGATACATGCCTGAAAGATGATGGAATATTAATTCTGATGTCAGACATTATTCATCAAAGACGACTACAATATAAATACCATCATCTTAAAGACAGTGCTTTGAACAGAGTGTGTAAATCTTGAGGTCAATGTATCCAGCCATTATGGTACTGTATAGTGAAACGATTGGTGATAAATCACCTTCTGAATTTTGGCACCATTTATGTGCTCTCATCACAGAAACTGAAGTAGCAAATGCTATGTTCCAGAATGTGTTAAATGACTGTCTTTTCCCATTAAATTCCAGTGATTTCTAATGACAAGTGTGACATTCTATCATAGGTGGACATTACCAATAAAGTGCACTAAGTTTTTCAAAATGACAAGACTGGTGTTGCATCACCATCCTTCAGTGGTGGTAACTTCCATTGTCATGTGAGGGCAGTAGCTACTACCTCCTGAACAATTACAGTTTCAGAGCACATCTTACAAGAGCAGCACCCATTTCTTTCAGAAGGGTATGTAAGTTGCAACACATGTAGGTGCACTCAAGCGGCAGTTGACAAAATCAGGAAACGAAATGCTGACTCTCATCAACTTGCGGAGGCAGTGCTCCGCAGCATTTTTGCTAAACCCTTAGCTGCAATTGGAACAAACAGATACTGACATAGTGCTGGTAACACACACGTTTCAGAGCACAGGCCAAGAAGTGCATTACTCCTTGTGCTTATCCAAACAGTTGCAAGAACATAAAAAAGCATCAACCTATCAATACACAACAAATTACTGATAGTGGTGACACACAAATTTTCAGTGCAACTGTCACTGCTTTCCAATAAGATATGGATGACTACACTTCATACAACACAGCTATCTTCAAGCCAAACATTGCAAACTTGAGCACTAGTGATTCATGTGCCTTGCAGAGTCTTTTGGGTGCCTGTTGTGGACTGCCTCATCTGTATATTACAGGTACATGTGTACCACAGTTTTACCTAGTAGACTCAATTTCCAATATTAGCATGTTAGCAGTGATACAACAAGTACTAACTCAGGCCAGCACATGGCTCACAGTAACCAACTGCTCACCAGTTAGTATTACGGAAAACAGACAGAAGTGACTGGCTTAAGTTTCATGCAACCTAGCAAATGTTACTGAAACTATTTTGGGTGCTGACTTCTTGCATTGCCATGATGTCAAAATACATTTATGCTCAGTGCAACTACAACTGGGTAATGAAACAGGTAAAGAACAAGTTTGGCACATTTTCTAAAACAGCCAAAACCTCATTCATGAATAACCTGCAACTGCAATGTCTACAACAACAACAACAACAGCCTTATGTATTACCAAGTCTGCAAAATAGCCTAATTACTACATAGGTTCCACAACAGAATTCACTGCAGCAGCAACAGTCTCAGCAACCACCACCACAACAGTGGCTGGTGCCAATAATGAATGATATGAAGTAGCCACCTATGATTCCTGTCCAGGCATTCCTGTGTCCACTTTTTCTGGATGTAGGTTTTGTGAAAAATGTAAAATGTGGTTGACTCAAACTTGGATGTGAATCATAAATTGAGAACAATTTCATGCAAAAGAATGAAAACAGCATTAGCAACTCAACACCGATCCAATTTGCCAGTGTGTGTGATAAACAATGCCACCAACTCACTGTTGGCAAGAATAACCTGCAACTGCAATGTCTACAACAACAACAACAACAGCCTTATGTATTACCAAGTCTGCAAAATAGCCTAATTACTACGTAGGTTCCACAACAGAATTCACTGCAGCAGCAACAGTCTCAGCAACCACCACCACAACAGTGGCTGGTGCCAATAATGAATGATATGAAGTAGCCACCTATGATTCCTGTCCAGACATTCCTGTGTCCACTTTTTCTGGATGTAGGTTTTGTGAAAAATGTAAAATGTGGTTGACTCAAACTTGGATGTGAATCATAAATTGAGAACAATTTCATGCAAAAGAATGAAAACAGCATTAGCAACTCAACACCGATCCAATTTGCCAGTGTGTGTGATAAACAATGCCACCAACTCACTGTTGGCAATGTCACCTACGCAACACACACACACACACACACTTTCCCTGAGCTGCACCCTTCTGGGAAAGAGGGGTGGGTAGGATGGTGGTAAGATTAATGCAATTATAAAATGTAATCAGTGACAGAGGCACTTTATATATTTCCACTTCCTTAACTGAAGTTTTGTGCCCTGTGGACTTCCATGTTGCTCAGACACATTCACAATCCAGTTTGGTAGTTTGTGTATATAGCCAAATGCTAATCAAATCTCATTTGCAATTGTATGTCTGTATATGCTTAATCTTTATTGTGGTTAACATCCTACAACAGAGTTAATGTCCCACATTAATACTATGTATTTCAGTTTTCAATATGTTTATGGTTCTCCAAAAGCTGACAGAATATTTCACAAATTTCCAGTGAGGATAAAAGGGAAAATTTAGCAGTCGCTGACAGTTTAAAAAATTATTACTAACCTTAATTATTTGAATATAAAATTAATAATATGTAGCTTGTTCTGAACATGATGATCAAATAATATTAAAGAAACATCTTTTGTAGTTGTGACCATGTGACATAGTTCACTGATTAAGACAATGGACTCTGATTCTAGAAGACTGGGTTGCTAATCCTTGTCCATCAACGACCTTTTAGGATTGGCAAGATGGTTCTGTCAACTATAAGCTCATTAGAAATTGAGTGGGATGCTGGAAGGTTTGGTTAATGAACTCCATCCTTCCTTTCTTCATTTCCAATTTGGTTTAGATAACAAAAGCAATCTGTTATTAGAAGAGAGTAACAAATATGATTTGTCAGAGTATTAAGAGAGAATCAACAGTAACAAGTGATTTAGCAAGCAGATCTAGTGAATTATAGTTTAATTCTTCCTTAGTATATTTCTGTGTGATCCTGAATTCAGTTTTTCCTTGGAACAAATCATAATGTATTTGAACCAATATCTGCAAGAGTATATGCAACATATGATATTATATATAATGTTTTTGGTATAGAAAACTCTTTTTAACTAAGAGGAGTCAGTGTAATCAATAAAAGAATAATTGTCAAGTCAGACATTGGGGAAGTAAAAACCATTCTCTGTGTACTAATGAAATACACCAACAACAGGAAGTAAATGAGTAGTGAGACATGAATGAGGTTCATTTCTATGTCAGTAACTGTTGTACATGAAAAGTAAGTGATATATCATAGAAAGCATGAAAAGAAATTGTTATATGCATGATAGCTAAATAATCAATGATGGTCCGGCACAAATTTTCAACTTTCCCCATTGAGGTATATCAATGCTCACTAGCAGCTAAATGTTATATTCCTCTGTGTCTTGAAGGAGTTAACAAACTCTGGTTCAGAGTGAATGACTGCAACAGTCAGTGTTTCATAAGTTAGCAGTTTTGATGAAGATGATATTAACAATTTGACCTAAAAATAGTAATTAAATATTTCTGCTTTCCAAGTATTAGCTGTCACGTGATGAGTTATACCTTGTGTTTTATAGATCCCAAAAGGTATCTATAGAGATGTGGCACAAATCATCATATTAACTTTAACAGAGAAGCAGCAGTTATAAACTGATTATGTATCCTGCACTGAAAAAGTGCTAGAAAATGTAGTCAAAAATAGAACTATGATAACCAAATGCATGAGAAACATCTACTTAACAGGTAGACGCAGAGTAACAGGTACTTACAAAGTAGACATGTATGCTGATAGTAGATCAGTGGTTCTTTCAACTGGGAACAGAGAGAGGAAAATGTTGGTGAAGTGAGAGGAAAAGGTTGTGAAAATAATTCTGATAATATGATGTGAAGTCACTGGCATTTGATTCACTTTATGCAAATTTACATTTTTTGAGCCTATGTGATTAATCAAAGAAGCTCCACTTCTTTTTCATGAGACAATAAGAAGAAAGAAGAAAGAAAGGGAAACTGTTGCTGCCAGTCAATCAGTTTTTCTGTCCTTTCTCCAACTCCAACATATGTTGTGTGTCAGAAATGGAACACCAGATTTGCCCTATGAGCAATATAAACCAGTAAAATTTTTTTTTGAACTTTAAAAATGAGGCATTATATAGATAACAGGTAAAGAAACATTAGGAGAAGGATGATTATGTATGAAAATGTCACTATAGTGTATAAAAGAATGAGTCACAGAAAACTACTCTTCTCATCTGTGAGAATCATCATATTATACTTTCTTCCATTATATTTCATTCTTTAGCTGCTTATGCATCACCATTATGCTGCAAATTCTGAGAAGCTTGTTTGCAGGAAGCACTCACTTCTTAGTACTTGACAACCATCTAATTTGAACTGCTCTAAAAACTTTTCTACTACTCTCATTACTTGCATTGTTAACGTTTTTTATCATAACCCTCGTTCTCAATCCTCTTTTGACATCAGGAAATCACCATGTCCAGCCACATGTGCAATTCAGGTAAAAGTAAACCTGCATTCTCAGTGCAGTGCAGCTCAGTGGTACACGCTGTGTCTCGAGCTGTGGATGGGATGGCATGGCTTGCAAACACTGTTCAGTCTATCAGGTTGCCTCAAAGAATCATTTTAAATTTTGACCATGCATGCATCATCACTTTTTATCAAGAAGGATTCTCGGCACAGGCAGCTGCCCTCTGACTTGGTATACACCACATAACAGCAAAACATAAAAAGTATAAGGCCTATGTTGTAATATGGAAGCAGAGAATGACGGCTGTGCTTCTAGTGGCTCTGAATATGAGAAAATATGATTTGGAAATCCATGATTTTAATTTGGAACACCCTTATGCTATTTATATAAGAATATTTTTCATTTATATTTTATGGGTGGGCCTAGTAGTCTAGTTGCTATGTATGTGCCTGGAAGCAAAGATTTCGATGCACTTGCAAATTAATATATTTTAGAAATCTGAATCAAAAATTAATTTTTGGTGAAAAGGACTGCAGTCCCCAACAATCAGTCTTTCCTCTTCATCCATCTGGTAAGTCTCTCCTGACCCAGGTTTCTGGGACATTGTCCCAATCTCCTTCCATTTCTTAAACCTCACCAGTCTTTTTCCTTCACCCCTCTTGCTCCCCTTTCAACCTGTCCGCCACAGGCTCCAAAAGCTTGCAAATTTCACTACCTTCATATGCGATTAAGTTTTTTATCTATCCAGTTACATCATACAGCCAAAAATTGACTTGCTTGCTGTAGCTGGGGTTCAGTCATATAAAATTTTGCAAATGACATCATGGCTGCCTTTGGACTGTAGAATAATTTATTTGTAAAACACAGTATTACAATTTCAGCCATTTGGTCATTATCAAGAGGAAGCAATTGTGTCTTACCACATGTCAATACCTCAATCTTCTGACATAACATGTTACAGCAGCTGGCTTCATTGCACTGTGTTCCTGATTGTGATTTCTTGTGTGTATTTCTCCTTTTGAACAGTGTTGTGAATATGTTGCTCATATTCTGTTTTATTTTTGCTCACATCTGTAATACTGGGTGGTGTAAATGATTCCATACTCATCTTTGTTTTATATAAAATACAAGCACTATGTTCTGTGGATATCTATTCCTGCCTATGAATCCATGTGTGAAGTCCTGAATTTAAATAAGTATATTGTTTGTATTTTAACTTATTTTAATTCACATCCATTTTCCATGCTTTCTCATATTTAATGGAGAACTATGTATTAGCAGCTTTTTACAGAATTGGTATTCAACCTCTACTGCTCATTCTGTGCAAGATGTGATAAAGTTGAATACCAATTCATAGGTATGCAATGCAATGTATTGCACTGAAACCACCTTGTGTATTATATAAAACAAAACCAAATATGGAATCAAGAATATTATGAAAAGCATAGATTTCCACTAACCATAATTATGACATGTTGAGTTCCAGACAGACACAAGAAAAAGACACACAATGAGCTTTTGACCAAAGCCTTCCTGAAAGGAAACACACACACACACACACACACACACACACACACACACACACACACACAAAAGCAAGCAAGCACACCTCATGCACACACACACACACACACACACACACACACAAACACACACACAAGTAAGCAAGCAAGCACACCTCATGCACACTAACTGCTTTCTCCAGCCACTCTGGCCAGACTGCAACTGTGTCAAACAAATGCAGAGTTCCAGATTGGATTGGTGAAGAGGAGTGATAGCAGGGTATGGGTCGGGGGAGAGAAGTGTGTACTTCCTGGTAGAATGTGCAGGAACTAGATGATAGCAAGATGAAGCTGTCAGGTATAGCATCAGGGGATATGATTGCAACAGAGCTGGCCTATTACATAACTGCTTTCACATGTGGCCTGGCCTCTGACGAGGCAGGGTGTGCCTATGGTAGGACTATAACAGGAATTACTGAGCGGATAGATTGGGCAGGTTTTGCACCTCGGACTTCCACAGAGATATGATCACTGTGGTAAGAGGTTGGGATTTGGAGTGGTATA
The DNA here is from genome assembly GCF_023864345.2 of Schistocerca serialis cubense. Taxonomy (NCBI): domain Eukaryota; kingdom Metazoa; phylum Arthropoda; class Insecta; order Orthoptera; family Acrididae; genus Schistocerca; species Schistocerca serialis. The sequence continues at coordinate 779,917,706 of NC_064639.1, read as the reverse complement.
GAGATGGTGTGGATGTTTGGAGGTTGGGTGGGTGACTTCAGGAGAGGTGAGAAGGATCCTTGGTAGGCTAACCCTCATTTCAGGACATGATGATAGCTAATCAAAGCCCTGACAAAAGATGTGGTTCAGTTTTTCCAGCCTGGGATGGTATTGGGCTTCTTTGTAGCTGGTTCTTGGAGGTTGTGGGTTGGAAGAGGATTATACGTGTGTGTGGGGTGGGGGAGGGGGGGAAGGTATAAGGTATGGGAAATCTGTTTTCAGAATAGTTCTGGAACATATTAGGTGCCTGTGAAGACTTTCGCCATACTAGGAAAGGTAGTTATTGTCACTACAGATACTCCATCCCCAGCTGGCCAGGCTACAAGCGAGGATGTTTTGATGTGAAAGGGATGGCAGCTGCCAAAATGCAGGCACTGTTGGTTGTTGGTTGGTTTAATGTGGACAGAGATGTGGACGGAGCCATCAGAGAGGAGAAGGTCAACGTTGAGGATGTGGCATGCTGTATTGAGGAGGACTCAGGTGAAACAGATGAGAGAGAAGATGTTGAGATTGTGAATGAATGAGGACAGTATGTCTCGTTCCTGAGTCCAGATCATGAAGATATTGTCAGAGAACCTGAACTGGAATAGGAGTTTATGAGGATAGACAGGTTTCCTTTAGATGGCCCATAAACAGGTTGGCATAGATGGGTAACATGCAGGTGCCCATGGCTGGACTGCAGATTTGTTTGTATACTTTTCCCTCAAAGAAGGAGTAGTTGTGTGTTAAGATAAAGTTAATAAGGTGTATGATATAGCTAGTAAGGTGTATGAGGCATGAGGTAGTTCATTTGGAGTCGTTAATACATTGGGAGAGATAGTGTTCAGTAGTGGGAAGACCATGGGCATGAGAGATGTGATGTCAACAGTGACAAGTAGGGATCCAGGAGGAAAGGGGTGGGGAAGGTGGAGAGTCATCTATCAGCTCTGCTGCACATACTGCACAGCTTTTTATATTGGTATAACTACCAACCAGCTGTCCATCAGGATAAATGGCCACCACCAAACTGTGGCCAAGAGGAAAGTGGACCACCCTGTGGCACAGCATGCAGCACAACACAACATGCTTGATTTCAATGGCTGCTTCACAATGTGGGTAATTGGGATCCTCCCTCCACCACCACATTATTTGAACTGTGCATATGGTAGTTATCCTTACAACACATCCAGCACTCCCAAAATCATCATGGCCTCAACGTACAGGAACCTACTGTCCCCATACCTTCCATTCAACAGCTACCATCTCCTCTGTTTGTCACCTCCTCCAAATTCACTGTTGCTCCATTCCCACTCCTTCTCCCACAGCCTACTGATACTGCAACTGGTACTCTTGTCTTGCTACCATCTAATCCCTGCATACTCCATCAGTCAGTGTTCACTTTTCTCCCACCACCCATACCCAGCTGTTGCTGCCCTTTCCCACTTCACTCCATTCTGCTGCTTCCATTTGACTCAGCTGCATTCTGGCTGGAGTTGCTGGGGATAATTGTCATGTGTGCATGAGGTGTGCGTGCTTGTGTGAATGTGTGTGTGTTTTTTTTCTGAAGGAGGCTTTGGCCAAAAGCACCATGTGTAACAGCCTTTTTTCTTTTTCTTTTTTTTTTGCAACTTGAAATGTCATCTGTATGGTGAGTAGCAGTATATCATTTTCATAATATTGTTGATATTCCAACTCAGTCTTTCATTTACTCCATCCAGTATCATAGATATGAGCATAAATAAAGTAGAACAGGACAAATTTATTCACAGTGCAATTCGAAAAGTGTGTACACACAAGAAATCATAATTAAGAACACCTAAGTTTCATAAAAAAGATTCATAATGATCCAGAATTCTTAAATTTCTATCATAGATACAAAAAGATCTATAGGAAGGTGCTGATTGCCGCAAAAAAGTCATTTAATGACAAAATAATGTATAACGCAGAGAATAAAAACAAAGCAGTCTCAGATGTATAAAAAAGGAAATGTGGAGAGGCAAAGAAATGCAGAATAACATACTGCTAGGGGAGGGGGATAAGGCAATAAACGATCCACAACACTTAGCAAACTATGTAAACAAGCATTTTTCAAGTATTGCAGAGAAGTTACAGCAAAAATTACCCAGAACAAATATAACACCTGTAAATAATGGTGCATTAAATATAATGATGTTACTTCCAACCACAGAGTGTGAAGTCAATAAAACTGTTCAAAAACTAAAAAATAAAAAGTCATTAGGCTTAGATGAAGTAGCAATGTGTGTACTGAAACAATGCATAAGGATTATACAATGCTCCTTAACAAATATAATAAATGAATCCTTCCTATAGGGACATTTCCAGAGCAGTTAAAACAAGCAAGTTGTACCTTTGCTTAAGAAAGGTAATGCAGAAGACATAGAAAATTACTGGCCCATTTCCCTGCTCTCAGAATTCTCAAAAATAATAGAAGCAATTATGAAAGACAGATTAAAAAATTACCTGAATAACTACAATCTTAGCAGATAGGATACAAAGAATAGAGATAACACATACTTCAAATAGATCTAACATTTATTAAACACTTATCAGAACCAAAATAAATTAACATAGGGGTTCTGCAAGGTATCATATTACGACCAATACCATTCCTGATATACACTACTGGCCATTAAAATTGCTACACCACAAAGATGACATGCTACAGACGTGAAATTTAACCGACAGGAAGAAAATGCTGTGATATGCAAATGATTAACTTTTCAGAGTATTCACACAAGTTTGGCACTGGTGACAACACCTACAACGTGCTGACATGGGGAAAGTTTCCAACCAATTTCTCATACACAAACAGCAGTTGACTGGTATTGCCAGGTGAAATGTTGTTGTGATGCCTCGTGTAAGAAGGAGAAATGTGTACCATCATGTTTCCAACTTTGATACAGATCGGATTGTAGCCTATCGCAATTGCGGTTTATCATATCGCAACATTGCTGCTCGCGTTGGTTGAGATCCAATTACTGTTAGCAGAATATGGAATCGGTGGGTTCAGGAGGGTAATACGGAACACTGTGCTGGATCCCAACGGCCTCGTATCACTAGCAGTCGAGATGACAGGCATCTTATCCACATGGCTGTAACAGATCATGCAGCCATGTCTCAATCCCTGTGTCAACAGATGGGGACATTTGCAAGACAACAACCATCTGCACGAACAGTTCGACGACATTTACAGCAGCACGGACTATCAGCTCAGAGACCAGGCTGTGGTTACCCTTGATGTTGCATCACAGACAGGAGCGCCTGCGATGGTGTACTCAATGACAGACCTGGGTGCACGAATGGCAAAACGTCATTGTTTTGGATGAATCCAGGTTCTGTTTACAGCATCATGATGGGTGCATCCATGTTTGGTGACATCGTGGTGAACGCACATTGGAAGCGTGTATTCATCATCGCCATACTGGCATATCATCCGGCGTGATGGTATGGGGTGCCATTGGTTACACGTCCCGGTCACCTCTTGTTCACATTTACGGCACTTTGAACAGTGGATGCTACATTTCAGACGTGTTACGACACATGGCTCTACCCTTCATTTGATCCCTGTGAAACCCAACATATCAGCAGGCTAATGTACGACCGCATATTGCAGGTCCTGTATGGGCCTTTCTGGATATAGAAAACGTTCAACTGCTGCCCTGTCCAGCACATTCTCCAGATCTCTCACCAACTGAAAACGTCTGGTCAATGGTGGCCGAGCAACTGGCTCGTCACAATACACCAGTCACTACCCTTGATGAACTGTGGTATCGTGTTGAAGCTGCATGGGCAGCTGTACCTGTACACGCCATCCAAGCTCTATTTGACTCAATGCCCAGGCGTATCAAGGCCATTATTACGGGCAGAGGTGGTTGTTCTGGGTACTGATTTCTCAGGATCTATGCACCCAAATTGCGTGAAAATGTAATCACATGTCAGTTATAGTATAATATATTTGTCCAATGAATACCCGTTTATCATCTGCATTTCTTCTTGGTGTAGCAATTTTAATGGCCAGTAGTGTACATCAATGACTTTCCCAGTAGTGTTACTCATGGTGAAAAAATTTTCTTTGCTGATGACAGCAGTATTACAGTCACTGAGAAAACAAGAGAACTCCTTGCCGAGAAAGCAAATCAAACTCTGAAGGAAGTTTATGATTGGTCAGTAAGCAATAGAGTGAAATTGAACATAAAGAAAACTAATGCCTTGAATTCTAGTTTGAAGAGGAAAAATGACAATGTTAAATTAAATGTAGATGGTACCTCTATAGACTGTCTAACAAATGCGGAATTTCTAGGAATGAATATTGATTCTCAGTTGAAGTGGTGTGAACACACAAAGGTATTTGCAAATAGAATGTCATCAGCATGTTATGCCCTTCAAATCCTATCATCAGTGTGTAACATGCAGTGGCTTTTAGTTACATATTATTCATATGTACACTCAATTCTTAGCTATGACATTCTTTTTGGGGAACAAATGCACAAAATATTAACACAATTTTCAAACTTCAGAAAAGAGCCGTAAGAATAATAACCAAAAATACTAGTCAAGCTCATTGTAAAGATCTGTTCAAAACACTGGGGATTTTAACTGCTCCATGTGAATACATTTACCAGTCAGTTGTACAAATCAAAAATAACATTGGTAATTACTGCACAAACAGCTCTTTCCATGACCATGCAACAAGAGATAGACTCAACTTACATTTACAAAGAAAAAATAAACATAAAACTTGAAACAGCATTTTCTACCAAGGAATAAAACTGTACAATAAATTACCAAAAGAGATTAAAGAAATTGCAAAAATACACTTATTTAAGAAGGTGCTAATAAGTACTTTTTATGCAATACATTTTACACATTGAAGGATTACTTAGATAAAACAGAGTAGGGCTTTGATAAAAAATATTCTACAAATAAATAATAATAATAATAATAATGATTGAGAAACACCCAACATTTCACATAGCACCTTCACTTTTTTGTGTTTTTCCTTTTTTTTGCTTTCTATAAATACTTACCCCAAGCTATGCAAAGCATAATACTAACACCTCTTCCTCGGAGTTCACCATTTCACTCTTTATGGAGGGATGGTGACTCAGTTTTTCAGGATAGCAAATGGGAAGTTGCAGTCCAGAAAATGACCTAGAGATCACCAGTGTGTGTGTGTGTGTGTGTGTGTGTGTGTGTGTGTGTGTGTGTGTGTGTGAGAGAGAGAGAGAGAGAGAGAGAGAGAGAGAGAGAGAGAGAGAGAGATTGAATCAATGTGTGTATAGTGTGTGCATTGACTGATAGTGGTTGGTTGGTTGGTTTGGAGAAGGAGACCAGACAGCGAGGTCATCGGTCTCATCGGATTAGGGAAGGACGGGGAAGGAAGTCGGCTGTGCCCTTTGAAAGGAACCATCCTGGCATTTGCCTGGAGCGATTTAGGGAAATCACGGAAAACCTAAATCAGGATGGCCGGACGTGGGATTGAACCGTCGTCCTCCCGAATGCGAGTCCAGTGTCTAACCACTGCGCCACCTCGCTCGGTGACTGATGGTGAGATATGACTGAACAGTGCGACATTACATTATTTAATAAGTTATTTGTTAAATGTATTGTATACCAGGAGTAAATTTAATGACTGTCTCTAACTAGAAGTCTGTAAATATATGTTTATATGAATTAGCTTATTTTAAATTGGTCTAAACTTGTAAATAATTTTAAATGTTCTGTATCCTTGTAAAATGAGATCTACAGATGAATAAAGCTACTACTACTACTACTACTACTACTACTACTACTAATATGACAAAAATTAGCTTCTGTTTTGAATGAAACAAAAACAAATGTGAAAGACTTTAAATCACACAGTAAGAAATTGAGATGATGGACTGATGAACTTGAAGAGCTCCTAGTGCTGTGTCAGCAAAAGAAGGACATGTTACTGGAAGACTCTAAATGAGTTTCAAACCCCTGCTGTAGACTATACTGAGATTATTCAAACATCCAGCCACTGTCACAAGATAAATATGTTGAAGATCTGCCACATAGTAGACACTCATGATGGGCAACACCAGCTGGTGATTACTACCTAGAAATCATGGTTTGTAGGTACCCTAAAGAGTGTGCATAGGGGCTGTGTGCTGGGTTTTTGGATGCAATTTGGAAAACTGAATTGATGAAGGCAGTACATAGCCATCTCGACATGGTCTATTTGGCCTCTACTCATCTATTACAAATCCTTTTTGTTGTGCCTATCTGCATCACAGCATCTCTGCTATTTGGTGAGTAACAAAATTGTTACATCTGTTAGAAATAACAGTCAAAATCGTGCAGCACCGCTGAGTGCAAAGAAATGTGGAAGGGAAAACTAGGAATGGAATTTAGCTTAAGGATATTGGCTTCTCTCTGCCAATGAGTGCAGGGTCAGTCTGAAGTGTGATGATCATGGTGAAAGAGTACAGAAGTGACAAAGTACCAATGTATGTCTCGGAATGCAGCCTATGGGTGCAGCTGTGAGGTAGGTAAATTATGTTTTGATCTGGTATCATGTCCAGATGTTGAATACCTTCCATCACTTTTTAGAATGATTTGAGGGCTTTGCAGTATCAGGGCAGTGTCCTCCAATCTGTTGTGCAGTCTTAAGTAAACATTTGAGTGAAGCATTTGTCTTTCAAGAACATAGCATACAGCTCCAAATTCATCTTGGAAACACCATACTTCAGGAGCTAGCAACCAACTAAATGGAACAGTCTTTGGTATTTGCTGGCATGAAACCAACTGATCATGCATAAGACCAGATGGAACCTATAATGTGTCATAGCAGGAACCCTCATCTCACACTGGATGACCATGGAAGGACCAGCACAAAAGAATGGGATGGTACAGGATAGAGCAGCAAAATCGTGACATCTTGTGGACAGCATATCAAGAAGAATCCAGCATAATATGATGTAGGGGTGAAGCAGAATATTGAATATTACCCAGCAGCAGGCTATGATTCCACAGATATGCCATTTTTTGCATTTTTAAACAGATTGCCTTCATTTTTATTGACTTGGTTTCATTTGACATTATAGGTATGTTTTAGTTTCATAACACTTATTCTTTTATTACCTTCTCCCCTTGAATTTAATCCCATAGATGTTTACAGATTTTCTGGTACAACAAATTTTTTTTTTAGCTGTTTAGGTAGTTCATATTTTTTGGTTAATTAGTCACTTATGCCACAGGTTATGGGCATGCCACATTATTCTGACATGTTAGAAACTTTGCATGAAATACCTGCACATAGTTTATCTTTGTATATAATATATGTAATCATCTACAGTCAAGTAGTAAGATAATTACTCACACTGGAGTCATATTAAATTGTATTACATTTCATTGCATATATTTGTATTTCCTATCATGTATTTCATATGGTTCAGAATTTCATCCAAGGGCTTTCTCCAACAGCATAATTAAATATTTCCTGAACCAAAAGTATATAGACTTTACTCCTAATAGTATGTTTAGAGAAGTTCATGCTTTTTGAATTGGCAAGAAAAGCCTCTGAGAAGCTAGTACTAAAAGTGTCATCCCCAATTCATGCACCAGCCGGCGTGGCGTAGAGGTTCTAGGTGCTTCAGTATGGAACCGCGCGACCGCTGCGGTCGCAGGTTCGAATCCTGCCTCAGGCATGGATGTGTGTGATGTCCTTAGGTTAGTTAGGTTTAAGTAGTTCTAAGTTCTAGGGGACTGATGACCTCAGATGTTAAGTCCCATAGTGCTCAGAGCCATTCGAACCACTTGAACCAATTCATGTCTCTAATTTCAAAAATTCATAAGTGAAAACTAATGAAAGTAATATGTTAATTATGTAGGCCTAATGGATATTAACGAAGTATACAATGCCTGATTTTGATGCTGAGAATCATATTCACATAAAAAATATAAATAGTTGAACAACTAAACCACAATTAGTTTTATATAATGTATAAATAGTGACCTGCACAAAGTAGAGAAAAGTTGCACATCATTTGTAGAATATTTGCCAGTTTAAAAATGTCCATCTCTGGTAGATGAAGGGACAAGATGTTTCACTGTACAGTTACTTTCTTTTCTTGAATTCCTTTCACTACTCCAGAAGTCTTGACCTGCAATACACATGGTTAGCTCAGTCAATTTACAGTTGTGCAACAAATTTTTATAATCATATAAAGGAAGACAAAACAACCAAAAGGAATGTGACATTTGTTAGTCTATAGTTTCCCCTTACTTTCATATGTTTGGAGTACCATCAGAGCAAGACCATGTTGACTAATATTACAACACCAGATGAGTCAATCATCCAGACTACTGAAAAGGCTTCTGCCCCTATTCACAAAACAAAGGTTACTCTGGTCTCACCACAGACATCCCTCCATTCTTGTCGCAACTGCAGTACAACTATCTGTATCATTGAGACATGCAAGCCATCCTGTTTTGGTAAGTTCCATGGTTGAAGGAGGGGAAGTGAGGGAGGGGGGGGGGGGGGGGCGGCGGCTTCCAATGGGACCGTGATTTTTAAAGCATTGTAGAGTTCAAACCAATCTTAGGATTTTAGCACTCACCCATTGAGCTACTGAATCATCTCTTCATTTGTAAGCCCTAAATGCTTCCTCAATTTCTTTGTCCATGGTTCTGCTGCAGCTATTCGAGTACAGTATGAAGTGTCCAGTAAGCCCAGCATCAGTGTGGTATGTCATACATCGGCCTGTGGGGATATTGACAGCAACATGCATTGCTGGTGAATGAAGGGTGGCCTATTTTTGGATGGAGCAAAGTGTTCAGTGTGTTCTGTGTCATGATTGAATGTGGACATGTTGTTGTATAGTACTTTTTAAATACATCTTTCATGCAACTAATCATGTCAACTATGAGGGTGAGTCAAATGGAAACCTTAAATTTGTAATAAGAAATCGAAATTTCGCGCCGTTATCCTGTAAGTTGGTAAGCGTGCTACAAACAGTGAGCAGAATGGCCTGTAGGTGGCAGCATAGTGCAGATGCACACATACCATCGCAGTATCAGTGTAAAGATGGCCAACCCACTTGCGACTTGCACCAGGGAAGAACAGTGTTCTGTTATTTGGTTTTTGTGTACTGAAGGTGTGAAACCTATTGAAATTCATCGACAAATGAAGGTTCAGTACGGTGATGTATGTTTGTGACAGCAGAAAGCCTATGAATGGAGTAGGAAGTTCAAAAACGGTGTGATTTCAGTGGAAGATGCTCCTCATCCAGGTCAGGCGCAACGAGTTGTGACTCCACAGAACATTGCAGCAGTTGAAGCCATTGTGAAGGAAAACTACTGAGTGACACTGAATGACATTGCAGCATGTTTACAGATTAATCATGGGTCAGCACACAACATTGTGCATGATTTTCTCCAGTTTCACAAGGTGTCTGCAAGATGGGTGCCACGGCAGCTGACTCCTGAAATGAGAAAATGACGTGTTGATGCTTGTGAAGAACTTCTTCAGCACTTTGAACGAGAAGGTGATGGCTTCCTTGCAAGAATCGTTACTGGGGATGAAATCTGGGTTCACTTCCATGAACCAAAAATGAAGAGAGTGAGCAAGGAATGGCACTATTCTTCATCACCAAAACCAAAGAAGTTTCAAACAAAACCATCAGCAGGGATGGATATGCTGACTATCTTTTTGGATGTAAAAGGCATCATTTTGGACTATTACATGCCTAGAGGGACCACTGTCACCAGTGCATCATACGCAGATCTCCTAAAAAATCATCTGTGGCCTGCAATCAAATCAAAGTGATGTGGATTACTGTCAGCAGGTGTTCTTTTGCAACATGACGATGCAAGGCCCCACACTGCCTGTACAACAGTTGCAACAATCACAGACCTGTATTTTGAGTGTCTTCCTCATCCACCATACTCACCAGACCTTGCCCCAAATGATTTCCATATGTTTGGGCCACTCAAAGACGCAATGGGAGGAAAGAAGTTCCGTTCTGATGAAGAGGTATGCCACGCTGTGCATCAGTGGTTGTGCGGACTACCAAAAGAATTTTTTTTCTAAAGGAATTTATGCACTTTGTAAGTGCTGGAGGACTTGCATTGAGTGTGGGGGAGATTATGTTGAAAACTGATACAGCTTTGTACCACTTCTGCACAATAAATAGTATTTAAAGAAATATTTAAGGTTTTCATTTGACTCATCGTTATACATTATTAGGATGTTCCTTACGACCCAACACGGAATTTCCATTCAAGCCAAATAACTAAGACAGTTTACGTCTGATGCCTAGAGTATTAATGTCGCATCTGTTAGAAATAACAAACCAAGTCAGCTGTTGCTGAACTGTGCCTGGAACTCATTACTCCATGAACTGCAATACTTCAAAAATCCCAGCACAGGCACTTATGTTCTGAGACTATATCATCAGAAAAGTTATTGAGATTAGGTTGCCAGAAAACCTCATCAACAGAGATGTGGGGTACAAGTTCAGAAAGTCCTTGGATTAAATCTTACAGTGTTAAAAATTTTAATACTCTGGGTTGCAATAAAATTCAATTACAACCTGATGATTATTGGGTTTGAATGACTAGCAACTGTCCTCAGATCTATGAAAATAAACAGAAAATTGCCTTTCATTTACTGTGAACACTTAACAGTCTTCAAAGAACAAACACTATTTACATAAATATTAATGTAAAAATAGTAATAAGCCCACCACGCTTAATAAAGAATCAGTACCCAAGTGCAATGTTGGGAACAACACCATTGTTACTAAGTGTAACTTGTCAATAGTATACAGTTGGTCAGAGAATGACTATTAACATATAAAACAAGCAGAAGGTTAATCTCTGTGCATGGTTGCCTATGCCCAACTTGGTTTGCCAGCTATGACAGACAGGTGGTGCACAAGTATACACAGTTACAGTTTTAAGAAGCAAAAGGGTAAGTCAATCATTATCCGCAATTTACTTATATTTTTGTTTATTTTGGTAGTACTGTCATTTTACACTGATGACATATGCTTTGTTTATTTGTTGTTATATCTTTGCAATTTTCAAGCTGTTAGGTTAATTTCATTATCACTGCCATGCTGTTAATCATGGCTGCTCTGCTGTCTATTTGCACCAAAGGAGAGCAACATTCAGTGATCCGTTTTTTGTGGTTGGAAGGCATATGAGGGGCCAAAACTCATCAGAGACTTTCGGTACAGTGTGGTAACAGTGTTTTGTCACAACAGAGAGTCTATGAATGTATTTAAAAATTCTGAAATGGTCGCACAAGTGTTATATATGATGAAGGAGCTGGACGACCGTTTACCACCACAAATGAAGAAACCATTGTGCATTCACATGAAGTGATTCTCTTAGAGAGATGATTAACTATTGACAAAGTGGCACATTGTCTGCAAATTAGTCATGGTTCTGCCTATCAAATCATCCACAACAGACTTGGGTTTCATAAAGTTTGTGCAAGATGGGTCCCAAAACAACTCACACAGTTGCATAAAGAAATGCGCTTGGACATCTGCAAAAAGCATTTGGATCATTATGGTAATGAAGGGGACAACTTCTTAGACAGGATCAGTACTGATGACAAAACATGGATCCATCATTACAAGCTGAAGAGTAAATGGCAGAGTACAGAATGGAAACATCCAAATTTGCCATGCAAGAAACAGTTCAAGACCCAACCATCTGCAGGAATGGTGATGCTTTTGGTTTTTTGGGACGCACAAGGTTCAGTACTGAAACGTTATGGGGAAAAGGGCACAACAATAAACAGTGTACATTGCAGTGAGATGCATACTACCTGGCTAAAACCTGCAATTCGAAGCAAATGCCGAGGATTGCTGTCAAAAGGTGTTGTGTTGCATGACAATGCCTGTCCACATACTGCTGCCCAAACTGCTGAAACTCTCGAGAAACTAAAATTTGAAGTACTGGATCATTCTTCATATAGTCCCAATCTTGCCCCTTCTGACTATCACTTTTTTGGTCCACCCAAACAGGCATTAAGAGGCCGTCGATTAGACTTCGACAAAGCAATGAAAGAAGCGGCACATTCCTGGCTCGCAGCTCAACCGAGAACCTTTTTTTATGAGGGCATCAGGAAGCTTGTACAAAGATGGACCAAGTACGTTGAAATGCAAGGAGACTATGTCAAAAAAATGATGTTCTTGTAAGTTTTCTATTTGACAAAAAAATAAATTTTGTACCTACTTTGCTAACAATAATTGACTTACCCTCATAGAAATAATTATTAACTTAATGACAACATGTATAAAACATAATTGAAACAAATGTGAAAATAAACATGAAAATGGTAATTGTAGTATAGACATAAAATTCAAAATATCTGTGCCAAGAATACATAAGAACAAATATTTATTATCAGATGGTAGCTACTAAAACAGGTTAAAACCAACAAATGTAATTTCTATATTAAATAAAATGAATATTGACAACAAGAGTGCTTTGATCTAATATTAAAGTTGTTGTTAAAGGCCAATAGTCAGTCAGTGCTCAGTCACTGTGGCTGAGGCATTGCCTTACAGCAGGTATGTGAAGCAGAGCTGATGTCAATGCACAGGCATAGAGGGCCTCAGGGAATACAGCCAGTTCATGCTGACAGTCCTCTATTGGGAACAAATTCAAGATCCATCCATCAGCAAACCAGTGCCATTAAAACACCGAGCTTGCATCCTTAAAGCAGGTCATTAAAAATATTAAAATAATAGTACTGACAGCATTCACCTTACTCACTGAGTATTATTTTAGGACAATTATTCTTTTTACTGCAAAGTTCTGTATCTTCCAATACACTGAGCAACCAGCCCTTTCCTGGAAACTATTATTTTAATATTATTGATGATCTACTTTACATGGTGACACCTTGGTGTTTTAATGCTGCTGGTATGCCGATAGATGATCTTGAATGTGTTCTGCATGGAGGACTGTCAGCATGGAGTCAACACCTTCCCAGTGACCTCTTGTGCTCATGCAACAATATCAGCTCCGCTACACAAACATGCCGATGTAGAAGGCCTCCTACATCGGCATGACTACCACAAAATTATCAATTAGAATGAATGGGCATAGGCAGAGGGTGTATACTGACAACCCACAATATCCTGTTGCAGAGCATGCTCTACAACATGACATTAGTGACCTCAGCACCTGTTTCACCACAGACACCAGACACCAGTTACTCATCAGAACTCCGCAGGTGGAAACTGGCACTACAACATGTCCTTCATTCTCACCATCCATCTGACCTTAATTTACATTTATTTCTTGTGCCTCAGCATTTCTTCACTGTAGCTACTCTTTGCTTCACTCTGTTTTAGCTTTCTACATCTTTCATTTTCTGATCTGTTTGTTTTTCACCGCCACCCTCCCACCTCTGTTATGGGCAATGCACTTAGCTTTTCACTCTTATTAGCTCATGCATGATGTTTAGGCAGTAATCCCTGTCTGCATATTACCCTGTCTTCCACCTTTAAGCTCTCAGGTTTTCAAGTCTCATCCAGTGCAGTCCCTAACAACCAGTCTTTCCTTCTCATCCCATATGGTAAGCCTCCCCTGCCCTGTGGTTCTGAGTGACTTTCCCAAAATCCACCCCCTTTTCCTTGATCTCTCCAGTCCTTTTCCTTCACCCCTCTTCCTTCCCCTTCTGCCCTTCTGCCTGAAGAAGGAGCCACTGGCTCCGAAAGCTTTGCAATTAAAACAGTCTTCTATGTGTGTGTTCTGCTGCCGCTGCTTGGTGAATAGATTTTTTATCTATCCAATTTAATAATTTTGTCAATAATTGATTCTTTTCATTGTTATATTGTCTTTATATGCTGTTTCACATGATTTGTATGGTACTGGTAAAGGGAAAAATGAAATGTGTGATACACAATGCGTATAATTAATATTACTTTACACTACTGGTCTTGCCATCAAGCTGCTGAGTGTCTGGTAGACTATTAGGAAGAAGTATCAAATACTTTCACCTGAAAGAGTTCTACATTTTGCTACACACACTACTAAAAAGTGGTTTTAAATGAACTGCATAAACATACTGTGTTATGTTATTGAAAATATCTTATTCAAAGGTCCGCAGCTCGTGGTCGTGCGGTAGCGTTCTCGCTTCCCATGCCCGGGTTCCCGGGTTCGATTCCCGGCGGGGTCGGGGATTTTCTCTGCCTCGTGATGACTGGGTGTTGTGTGCTGTCCTTAGGTTAGTTAGGTTTAAGTAGTTCTAAGTTCTAGGGGACTGATGACCATAGATGTTAAGTCCCATATTGCTCAGAGCCATTTGAACCATTTTTCTTATTCAAAGACATATTGAATAATAAATAGAAAAGATTGTCCAAGTGATGTGAATCACAGCAATTTTTGAAGTAATTTAGTCAATATTTGGGTCAGACACAGACATTCTTATTTTTTTGTTTTCACATTTTGCTTTGATATAGGCACATAACATCAGTGCCATACTTGTTAACTTACACTTCATTGCATTTGTTTGTTGATAGATGCATTTGTATGCATAATTTTCACCTTTATCATGTTTTGAGAGCTGTGAAATTGCAACACTTATTTGAATAATTTATGGGAGATCACAGAGGTATTGAAATGCAAGTCTGCTATTGATCCATGATGTTGTAGGAGTACTCACACTACATAAGAGAACATGTATGCATAGTTGTGCTAATTTCCACTGAACTTTGCTATGCAGCACAACACAAACCATCAGTTCATGTCAAGAGGGAAATGAAATGCTGAAAACTTTAGTCCAAAGATACAAGGCCTGTCAATTACTGATTCTCACTCCCACACAGCTCCCTGCCCCCTCCCCCCCCCCCCCCCCCTGCGCAAAGTTCAAAACACCAGTTATGACAGGTTACTTAAACTTCACCTCCCAATCCACATGAGTGTAAATGTTAGACAGGCAGGTGCTGTTGGATGTTTCCACTGATGCATTTCAGTACCGGAGTGTGAAACTCGGGTGGGTCACAACTGTGTGGCTTTGGTGGGGTTATTGGCTTGATGTGAGATGTGCATGAAGCTGGCTGTGATGTGGTTGGTGATGCTAGCAGTGCCCAAGTGGATTCTATGCACTCATTGGAGACTTTGATCAGCTTTCCCTGGAGGAGGAGTACACTATGTGTGTCGCATTGCAGTACTTGGCTCAGGCCATTCTACAGTAGCTGCAGAGGGTGGCATACGAGGTACATATGAAACATGACATGTGAATGACTGTTGAGAGCCTAGAACATGAAGCTGGGTGAGTGCCAAGCTGTGACATCAGAGCTGCACAAAGTGTTTCTGCATGCTTTCTGATTTGTTGCAAGAGGCAATGTAGCTGCACCTTGTCCATGATGGCAGAGGTGCAAAAAATTCTGCTGGACACATAATGGTTCCTCGTACACTAACTCTGTTGACAAACAGTCACTGCTAGTTTTTAAGACAGTCTATAAACCCAATAAAACCATGTAATGCTTGAGTCCACAAGTCTTTGTGGCACATGGGGGCAGCCTTAAGGTGCAGTGCCACCTTTCCATCAAGATGTTGCTGACTGGGTGGAAGCTGGTTGTCCAGTTATGCAGGAAACTACAGAGTTTTGACAACTGGTGGAACAGTATGGTCTCTGCAGAAATGTCTCTGATTGGCATGGCCTCACCCACCTTCTGCAATGATCACTGCCATAAACAAATACCTATAGCCTTCAGAAGGGCGGAGAGGTCTGACCAAATCAACGTGGACATGCCTGAAATGTATGGCAGAAGTTGGAAATTGTACTACTGGAACATGCGCATGGCATCCTACTTTGCTGCACTGGAACTGACAGCAGGTGTGGGCTCACTTCTGTGTGTCTTGACTGACGACCAAATGAAATGGCCCATTATCAACCTCATCGAGGTGGTGGTTCCTGTGTGCACTAGGTTGTGAATGCCATTGAATAATTTTTGTTGCAACTGAGGAGTAATGTAAGGGTGTGGCCTAGCAGTAGCAATGCACCTCAGATGAGCTGCAGGGTGCATCCATAAATTACAAATATAGGCCAGTGGAAGCGTCCATCAACAAGGACTGTAGCTCTGAATCTAAGGTTTGAGCACCTGCAAGTGCAGAATAATCTCACATTGGAGCTTTCCTGTTGACATGTGAAAAATAGTCTGGCACAATATTGTTTGCTCCATGGATGTGGTGCACATCTGAAGAAAATTGGCACATCCACTCAATTTGGCAGGACTGCCAAGGAGATAAATATTGTGAGAGGTCTGCGCTTGATGAAGGGGTGGAAATGCTTGATGATCTCGTACTTCATGAGGAGTTCCCTATCATATGCACTCCAGTGGCTGCGTATAGCTTCTGAGACAAAAAAAACCTAGTGATTGCCAATGTCTTTTCAGCTTCTGATAGAGTGCTACATCTACTGCGAACTGGCTTGCATCCACTACTAAGGCTAGATGAGCATCTGGTGCAGGGTGTGTGGGAGCCACCATGTCACACAGGCAGTTTAGTAGCTTTGTGAAAGGTGACTCCATCTCAGTT
This sequence comes from Schistocerca serialis cubense, assembly GCF_023864345.2. Lineage (NCBI taxonomy): Eukaryota > Metazoa > Arthropoda > Insecta > Orthoptera > Acrididae > Schistocerca > Schistocerca serialis. The sequence continues at coordinate 779,901,134 of NC_064639.1, read as the reverse complement.
GTCATTGGGGCCACGTGCTTGCCATTTTTGTCATGTCCAGCCAATGCATTGTTTAGCAGTGTCTGGTGGTGGCCATTCTGAGGAGGTGCTGAGTAAAAGTTTATCTTCCCCATGAATCACGTGAGTTCCTGATAGTTTTGAGGTCGAGGTAGTGTACACAACAACTCCAATCTGTCTGGCAGTGGAAAAATGCCCTGAGCTGACACTGTAACCTAGGAAGGTCACCACTCTATTCCTGAACATGCACTTGTCCTCGTTAAGTGTTATTCTATGATCACTAAACCTGTTTCGCACCTCATTATCATGCTTCTTTAGTTACCAAGCATTTCTAATACCATCAAAGTATGTAAAACAATAAGGTAACCCTCTTAGTATGCTGTCAAGAAATCTCTGCCAAGTTTGGGCAACAGTTTTGAGCCAAACTGGAATTACCAAAAAATCAAACAGCCTGAATAGGGTTGTCACTGCCATTTTTAGATATGTCATGTTTGGCAATTGGAATCTGGTTGTAAGCCTTACAGTAATCCGACACACTGGATATGGTTGCCTTGGCTAGTGAATGAGTGAAGTCTTGTATGTAGGGATTTCAGGCATACAGCATGCAATAGTCACTGCATTGGCATAATGAACCATTTTTCTTGTGGATGAGGTGTAGTGTTGAGGATGATAGACTGTTAGATGGTTGGGTGATTTCTTCTTGTAACATCTAATTGAAAATAGCCTACTGTTTGCATAGGCAATCTTGAGTGAGTTTGTGAACAGGAGTCTGGTGGGCCTAGAGTTGACCAAATGTGTTGCACCACCTTGTGACTAACCACGTCCCTTTTTGTTCCATGCCACTGTGGCTCAGATGCTGCCACTGCAGGGGAAGTCACAGGAGACAGCTGCTGTGCCATCAGTGATTTTAACGTCATTTGAACTGTCTGGAGATCAGACTCCTTCTTCAGTGTGGTAGTCTTCAGCCCATTGTTTTCTGTGTGTAGCTTGTTAGACATGCCCCTGTCTGCATCAATCTACTCCTCCAAACTACGGGTGGTAGCTTGCAAATTGCAGTGATAATGCTCCCACTGCTTCTGTCATCCACTAAAGTAAGCACACTGAGACTGTCTACCCTCTGGCATGCATGACATGTTAGCTGCCCCTGTGTTCCATGGATTATGTGGTTGTCAGTAGAATGGACAAGGCATGCATTGTGTAGCTCCATGGTCAATGTGTGTTTTGTCAGGAAATTGGCACCCAATAAAGGTTGGTAAATATTGGCCAGCATGAAGGTTGTTGCATTTCTCTGTGAGTCCAATGTCAATCACCAGTGTTTTTCATCCATATGTTTGAATGGCAGAGTCATTGACTGCTTTTAGTTGCAGAACTTCTGTGTGTCTGCCCGTGGGGAATGAATTAATGTATGGTGCTGACAACTGATCCAGTGTTAACAAAAAACGTCCACCCCAAAGAGCGATCAGGGATGAACAGCCTTCGTGAAGCTGCAACTGTTGAAGTTGATCCGCATAACGTAGGCTCCCACTGAGGCAGCAGTCTTATCTTGCTGTGCTGCAAGTTTAGGCACAGGTTGTGTTCATCACAGTCAGCTGTAACTAAGGCAGGCTGTGAGAGATGTTTGGGCACGAACATGGAACCCTGAAATTGGTAGCGTGTGAGCCAAAGCACTCGGGGAACCAACAATAAGCAGTTTAGTTGTTTAGTGTTGCAGAGCCTGCATTGTGTGGCAAGATTGTGTGTGTGTGTCCTCTGTTGTAATGTCATGTTGCTGTAAGCACTGCAGCTGGGCCGTCAGCTGATCGGTGGTGGGTGGAGGGATCAGTGATCGTCAGGCGGTCGTGGCAGTGCAGGATAGGGCAGCTGATTCAGCTGGATTTGCCCGCACTTGTAGGGGTTCGTTAGCCATGATGGTTGCAGTGGCAGCCTCCATGGGGTGTGAGTGAAGCAGGGCATGTGCTCTTTTGGACACCTGCAGAGGTCACTTAATGGGCAACTCTTGTGCACTTTCAAGGTTAAGGGCACCTATGAAGGTAACTACGGTTGCCAACTGTGTGAAAGTAAGGTGTCTGATACCACACAGGGGTCCACCATTGCATGCTAGTGTTTCCAAAAGTCTGAAGGTGACCTGTCACAGCACTTCTTATGGTATAGAAGATTGTTAGTCACTGATGTACAGGTTTTGTGCAGTGAGAGATTAGCGCCAGCTTGAGGGTGACGTAAGCTTTAAGTGGAGAAGCTGTTCAAAATTATCTACAATTTTTTGCTACATGAACATATTTTCCATAACTGTGAATCACATATACGAGTATTTGAGAATGAATGGCAGGGCACAAATTTGCAATCGCAAAGTGGATGGGTCATGAGAACCAGCAAGTAATAAATTCGTAGCTCATGGAAGCAGCACTGACAGTGGTGATGGAAAATCAAACATGTTCACATTTGGCTCGATTTCACTGTGTTCTGTAGGCTGGTTGTATGCAGCAATATTTTGTGGCAGTGTTGTGATAAATGACAGTATGACTTGTGTGGTTGGAAATGTAATGTCATGTACAGATTCGGTTTGAGACACAGGATCCCATGTCACGTTGAATTGGGGGGTTTCTTGTATCATGTCAAGTTCCTTCTTGATGTTGCAGATGGCACTGTCAATGTCACAGAGAAAGTTTTGTGCAGATGATCTGGGAGATAACAGGTGCTGAAATGCAAGTCTACTATTGAGACCTGGTATTGTAGGGGTACTTGCACTACATAAAAGAACATGTATGTGTACTTGTGCTAATTTCCACTGAACTTTATCACACTGCATAACAGAAAACAAGAGTTCACATCAGACAGAAATGAAACACTGAAAATATTAGTCCAAAGAAACTAGTCCCAAAGATAATGTACACGGTGTCCTGTCAACTATCTACTTCAGTCCAACAATGTACAGTCTACACTTTCTACACTACTTTGTTGCATCAGAAAAGAAGTTGGTTGAAAAGAATTTACATATAAGCTATTACTTGTAGAGGCACATCCGACTGGATTAATAACTGATAATTATATAATTTTCACACTGAACATATTGATTTTTCATTATATGAAGTTGTATTACATATTTATGTGAGGAGTACTAGCACAAAAGCATGTGCCTGCACAATGTTTCCTTGTGCTGAACAAAAAAATTATTACTCAATATCTTGATATTTTATGAGTTATGCACTACTTTGCAGAGAAAGAAAGTGTAATGTCAAAATGAATATAAAATCATGCAAAGAAAATGAAAATAATTTATATCAATGAAAACACCAACTAATTACCATGTTATTTACACACTTTGGCCTTGGATGTGATAGCTAAGGATGTACATATTATCCACAAATGTCATGTAGGGAAGTCACGCACTCATACTGCTACAACTGACCAAAACTTATCTTGTTAGAAAGCTACTGTCTATGAAATCATATTTGTGTAAAGATAATTAAATTTGCAACTATTTATTATAACCCCTATATCTGAGTATTTGAGCATCAACTGTGTATAGATCTTTCCTGTTCCATTTCTTTATACACTATGTCGTGTATGTTGGAGTGGTGAGTAGTGGTTAAAAGTCAACTGCATGTATTTGCAGAAATTACTGAATAGATTAGAGACTGTCAGCCTGGGAGCACCAGAGGAATATAAAGAGACTGGAAGAAGGTATTACCACAAATTGACTGAAGTCTTTTCAAGCAGTGAGACTAGTATATAGCATTTAAGAATGGGTAATGCTTTTTTAATAACTATGTGAAATTGATTCTTTTATTTCTTTTTAAAATTACATGGAACTGTATATGTCTTAAATATGAATGTTTTTGTTAAGTTATACTTTGATCATATAATCATAGTTACTAGATATTTGATCTGCTATACTAATTGTCCCATTTTATGTCCACTGGAGTCAACCACATGCTGTACTGAATGGTAGCTTCTGGGGAATTTTATATTATGATTATGGATGACATAACCGGTAATTATTAAAATAATACATAAGGAATGGCAAATCAGCCATCAGACTCTCAGTTTTCTGACAGTTTTGTAACCATATTACATCATAACCGTGTAATTCTGAAAGAGAAACGTCATATCAACCGGAATTTCTTGAATTTTCTCTTGGCACTACCATATCATTAGCTACACTGTCATGCACTCAGCAAGTTGCAGCAAATTCTGGTGGTTTTTTTTACTGCCACTGCAACATCAGAAACAAAGATGAATATTTACTATTAATTTTTTACATTCTGTAACATTTCAATTGAAACAGTTCCAGGGGTTTCAGATGAGCTTTTTACCTGTGGTTTTGCTCACATATGCAAATGTCAAATATATGTCACACATATTTAACATAATTACATAACATGTATTTGTACACATACTTCACCTTGGAGTTTCGTTTTCATGCAGTAGAGTGTTTATGATATTGTATCTCCTGAACTATGTGCTATACAGTGATAAAATACTGCAGGTACATCCAGTGGTAATGTGCTGTGAAATGTACTGTGACTATATTTAGTAATAAACAAGCAATAAATTCAAACATCATTTGTGGCATTGATACTTCCGATGCCACAGCGTAGGTGCAAGTTCGTGGGTTGGCACTACGAGAGTGGCCGAATTACGCTGACCACAGCGCCCTATAGCCAACACTGTGGAGCTCAACGAGCACCACTCTGAAAGAATTTGTAGTGTGCAGCTACCATATTTACACTGTCACAGAAGTGGGAGTTCAGTGCATCAATCACTTCTGCATAAGTTTTAGTCTCTGAGCTGGTGGTGGGGAACAATTTTACGAGCACACGGTATAGCACTATACCCACATTGGCAATGAAAAAGACACGCCGCTCTGTACCTGGTATGTTGTATGTGGTGAAGTGTGCCTCAAGCTGGGTGGCAATGTATTCTGGCCAGTGTTCAACATCTGGATGGTGGCACGAAATAGCGGACACTGGTGCATCTGTTTCTTTACTGAACAGATCAACGTATCACTTGCTTGGTTTGCCCCCACTTCGTCGTTCACATTCCATGCTGATTGCATTTATTGGACAGGAAATCTCAGTGCTCGGCATGTGTAGTTTGCAAGCCACATATGGTGCAATGACAGGGACAGTGTCTTTTCATGTGCTCCGCTCTAGTGATGCTACGAACATTTTTGGCATGGACGCGTTTGAACTTTTTGGCCTCTCAATTCAAGACAATGTACTCTGCTTCAATGCTAGTGACCATGCAGACAGTGTTGCTGCACTATGCAATAACTTTACTGCACTCTTTTCTGATGGCCTTGGTTGTGCCACGGACTTTGCAGCACTTGTTGAAGTTAAAGGCAATGCCATGCCTATTTCCCGGCATGCACGCCCGGCACCGCACACACTGCATGACACCATTGCTGCTGAACCCAAGCATTTGCAAGACAATGGTGTCATTGAACCTGATTCTGCTTCACAATGGGCTTCGCCTATAGTGTGTGTGAAGAAACCAAATGGTTGTCTCCTTATTTGTGCTGACTTTAAGTCTACAGTAAATCTCCAGACAGTGGTCATTACGTTTCCCTTACCGTGCCCTGAAGACATTTTTGATAAGCTTGGTGCGGGAAAATTCTTTTGCACGATTGGTTTGTGGGACACATACTTTCAACTTCTGCTCAATGAACAGTCGCAGAGCTATTTTGTAATCAACACCCACTTTAGTTTGTTCAAGTTTCTCCGACTTCCGTTCGATAGTGCTTCAGCTCCCGCTATTTTTCAGGCTTACTTGCAACAGTTGTGTGCCACTGTCCCTGGTTGTTCCAATTATCTGGATGACATAGTTGTGTCAGGTTGAACCCCTGATGAACATTTGCACAACTTGCCTGCCTTATTTACTGTACTTTTGCAGGCAGGATTCAAGTGTAACAGAGACAGGTGCAAATTTTTTCAAACTGAGATTCAGTATTTAGGACATGTGATTAACAGACAGAGTATCCACCCCTCACTGTCATATCTCTGTGTGATTAGAGACTTGCTAGCACCCAGGAACTTGAAAGAACTTCAGTCTGTGTTGGGCAAAATTGCATATTATGTTCAGCTTATACCAAATGCAGCACAGATTGCAGCATCTTTGCATCGCCTTAGGTGTCAGAATGTTCCTTTTGTTTGGTCTTCAAAATGTGACGCTGCTTTCCACAAGCTCAAATCTGCTTTGTTGAGTGATCACTGTTTGATTCTTTTTGATCCCTCCAAAACAGTTGTTTTGGTTGCCGATGCATCTTCTCACGGCATTGGAGCGGTTCTCTCACACCGCATTAATTCTGTTGGTCACCCGATCGCTTTTGCATCTAAGTTGCTCAGTTCTGCCCAGCAAAACTATTCTCAAACTGAGAAAGAGGCTTTAGCTATTGTATATGGAGTGACCAAGAATCATGATTTTTCTGTATGGTCGCAAGTTCTATTTGGTCACCGACCATAAGCCTTTGACGTCATCGTTTCATCTGTCAAAGCCAGTTCCAGCCCATACTGCACAAAAGTTGCAATGTTGGTCCTTGTTTTTGTCTAACTACAGTTACGAAATTTTGTTTCAGCCTATGGCCCAGCATGGCAATGCTGATGTTTTGTCTCATCTACCTATGGGTCCTGACGATGAGTTTGATTCTTTGGAATTGTCATGCATGTTTATTCATTCGCAAGATAAGGAATTAGCTGATGGTTTTCTGGTGGATTTTTGTCACATTGCTTCCACAATGGCCACTGATGCTTCTTTGCAGATTGTTTTACGATTGCTTCATACTCAATGACCTCTGTCTTCTATGAAGATTAGTGATCCCTTTGTTCGACATTACTTTGGGCAACGTCACAACTTGTCTGTGCACCACGGTGTTATTTTGTTATGAACTGACACTGATCAGTCTCATGTGGTTGTACCTCATTCGTTGCAGTCGGAAATACTACGATTACTGCACGCTGGTCATTGGGGTAAAGTGCGGACAATGCAATTAGCATGCCCCAATGCACTTGTGTTGGCATTGATAAACAAATTGAGAATTTGCTTGCTAATTGTCGCTCTTGCGCTGAGCATCAATCTGCTCACCACCAGCACTTCTTCTTTGCATGGCAGACTCCTACTGTGCCTTAGTAGCGTGTTCATATTGATTTTGCAGGTCCTTCCTGGGGCACCCCCTGGTTGATAGTTATTAATGCTTACAGCAACTTTCCTTTTGTTGTGCCTATGTCTTCTACAACATCTGCCTGTACTATTCGGACTTTGACGTCTATTTTTTGCATTGAGGGCCTTCCTGAAGTTATTGTCTCTGGCAATGGCCACCAATTTGTGTCCTCAGAGTTTGAAGCTTTCTGTGCTGCTAATGGCATTTTCCATCTGACCTCAGCCCCGTTCCAACCCCAGTCGAATGGTGAGGCTGAACACTTTTTTCGTACATTTAAGTTGCAGATGAGCAAGTTGTGTGCCACGCACTCTCACGAGCACATGCTATGGACTTTCCTTGCTTCCTATCGCTCCCAATTGCATGGCGCCCGTTTTCCAGCGGAACTGCTACATGGCCACGCCCATTGGTCACTCTTGCAGCTATTGCACTCACCACTGCATGCTCCCACTGCCTCGCCTAATTCTGGCTTGGGGCCGCATGCTTTGGTGTTCTATCACATTTTTTCTGATACGTAGAGTGGTGTATGTGAATACTGTCTGAATAATATGTCATGAATACAGTTAGTAATAAAGCAGAAATAAATTAAAATGCCATGCTTCATGCACCAGTTTTACTCCATGAACAGCAAAAAACTTTTTTCCTTTCAACATTTTGTGAAGGTCATCAATGAGAAGTAGTTTTATTAAGTTCTGGAATAATGTGTAAAGTTTGCTGCCTGTCTCTCAGTGCTATCAATGTCAAATACTGAACGACTGAAATACAGGTGTTCTGGTGTCATGGGCTACACTGCTTTTTCACCCCCATGACTTTGATAAGTGGGTGGTCTTACCCCACAGTGATTCTTTCCAGACAGAAAATGATGTGTGTACCAAGTTTGTTTGAAATCGGTCCAGTGGTTTAGGAGGAGATATGAAACATACACAGTTTTTATAATTTGTATCTATATAGCTGGCAAACCACACTGGGTACAGGCAAGCATGCAAAGAGATTAATCTTCTGCTAGTTTTATGTGTTAAAAGTCATGCTCTGACCAGTTTTTTACTATTGACAAATTACATTTAGTAATTATGGTGTTTTGGGAAATGTTGCACTTAGGTTCTGATTGTATAAGGGTAGTGTTGTTTTTTGCTATTTTATTGTTTTAATTTTTGTACATAATGTATGCTTTTTTAAAGATAGTTGAGCTTCATATTAAACAAAGTAATTTTTTTGTTTATTTCCATAGAGCTGAAGATGGTTGGTAGTCCCTTGAAATGAATAATCAGCAAATTTTAATTATATTTTATGTTGTTAAAGGTGATTAAAATTTTTTAATTAATAAATCAGATAACCCTCTGCTCCACCCAATGGTATTACATTAACAAAAGGGAGAAAAGAAGTCCACTAAGTCTATAAAGAAAGGAATCACTCCTGTTAATCCAGCATGGTTCGAGAGCTGTCAGTGCAATCAGTTATAGGGAATGCTTCAGATAAATCAAGATAACTTGGGAATTGGTGACTTACGGAACACCAACTGCACTAATTAGAATGCACTAATCAGAATGTGTAAAGGGAGGTGCAGCTTCTGGTTGATTCAGTACATCAAACTGCACCTACCAATGGTGATAAATTATGTTGTCAAAATATTGTACCAAGACACAAAAAGCCAGGGTCATATCAAAGATGATATTAAAAAAACATGTGAAGTATTTAGAACAATATATTACCAGAATATTTTGGTAATGGGCTGTTACAATTAAACTGCTATCTCTTTCTCCTTTTTTGAAAATGTATTTTCCATATGGCGTATTAGTGTAACTTGCAATTACTATTCTGATGAAGCTGTTCTTTCATTGTCACTGGTGTTATAAATAAAACACTTAAGTTGTGATATTGCAGAAAATGATTCAGTAGGGCTTCTTTATGATATGGAAGTTTGGGAGGAGAAATTGAATTACTGAAGGTTTTTAGCTGAAGAAAGAGATACACTCAGATAGCTCTGCTAATACAAACACTGCCTGTGGAAGGGTAGGATCTCAGTTTGAGCAAATTTTAGAACAAAAATGAAAATAATATCTATTGGACAAAATTTTTCACTTCAGTAAATAATTTTGTGGTGCTTCTCTAAATTCTAAACATTTATGAGTCTCACAGTCTGCCCTAGCAGTCAACTGTCCCCTCGCTGTGATACCTAGATGCTCTCAAAAGCACCTACACCATAGTTGGCATCTACCAACACAAATGTCTTCCCCCCTGCCCCGCTACAGTAGCCTGCCTCCTGGGGTTTCTGCTTGGAATTCCCATTGATGTGAAAGACAGACATTCTTCTGCATGTTCTAATGGTGAACGATCAATGCAGCAGGTGTGCAAATGTCCCAGTTATTGTTTGTCAACCAGTGCTTCTAATGAGGACCCAATGCTGCACAAGGACAAATGTGATGAGTCAGTCTTTTCCTTAGTGGCATATAGCTTGCAGGCACCACAATTACCAGAGTAGGCCCAGTTGCATTCCTACAGTTTATGACTCATGCAGCACATCCTTTTTAGTATCCCCAAGTTTCTTTGGACAGTCCACCTTCCAGTTGTGGAGGCCATTAATTCCATGTGCAATGACACACATAAGCACCCTAGGGGCACAGCTACCATTGCCAATTATGAGAAACACATAAAAGTTCACTCTTATCATTGCTAAACTTGAGCCCCCTGTCACGTCGGATGCTTGTGACATCATTGCTTCATGTCAGAGCTGAGTGTCCACATAGACCACCCCATTTAGTTCACATGCATAGTTTTGAATTTACCTTCACATGCAACTTTCAGAGCCCATGTTGAATTTTTTAACATGTGTTAATCTTAGTGAAGGCTTCCACCTACGAATTTAATCACACTTCAAATTTGTTTACATTATTTTTCCTCCATATGTTTTTGTTTAAACAATATATAATGGTTTGTCTGACTTAATACATAGCTTGTGGTACTGAAAATTCATCCCCATACGTTTTCTGCACTCCACTTGAACACAAATTACATATTACTTCTCACCTTCTCCTTCTGTTTCCCTTAAGTTCCCTTGCTTTATAGTGGTGATGTGCATTGTGCAGTGAAAAATTTATGGCACTCTACCATGTTTCCACACTAGTGACCCAGATTTCAAGCATCCTGCATCTGCCACTCCCATTCCTTGCATGTTCCATGCAGTGTTCTTTACCTGTTAAGTTACCCTTTGTGCCACTCTATGCTGCACCACAAGCTCCATGTGGTGTATAATTTCCACCCTCTGCCTGGACTCTTGTGGATGCCATGTACATTTTTTTCTTCTCTCCCAGTTAGATTCATTCCACATTCATGCCTGAGTTGCACCTACATTGGGAAATGGTCCCTCCGATCAGACCCCTGAAATGTCATCTGCAATGGAGAGTGTTTTGTCCGATCAGATCTGTGCACACAGTCTGTCTAACCTGCTGGCACAGGTGGCCAATTTGAATCAGTTCCTCATCCAGTCTGAACAATTAAGGAGTGTCGCTCTGCCTCGGGCACAGCTGCCATTGCTGACCCATCAGTTGAGCAGAGCTTCCTCCCATCTCCCCAAATATTATACTCATGGGCCACACCTATGGTTTTCCTCCACCAGGCGATCTTTGCCATGTCCAGGATTATGAGCAACACATAAAAGTTCACTCTTATCATTGCTAAACTTGAGCCCACTGTCGCGGCGGATGCTTGTGACATTATCACCAACCCTCTGCAGTCTGGTAGTTATGATAAATTTAAAAAAGCACCTAATCACATGAATGGTGTCATCTGAAATGCAGCACTCCCAGGCACTATTTTCTTTGGAGAGGCCCAACCTTCATGCCTTAACCAAATCCCATGTCTTACCCGACAAGTTTTTATTCCAAAACTGGTACTCTCACTTGCCTGCTGCGGTCCATAAGGCACTCATCATGCAGGTCTCTACCAACATTGACATCACCATCATAACAGCAGACTCAGTGTTTGAGTCCTTTGACACCCCACCCAGTGGTAGCCACCATCTGATCCCCCTACCTCTTGCATCCTACTCTGGCCCCTTCTGCTACCATGGCAACAAGTCCGGCAGCCCCCAAGAAGTGCAACCAGCAGCAGCATCCCCACAGACCATGTCTCAGGATGCACAGTTAGACCCAGTGTAAACCATTGTGCATTTGAACAGTGAGATGGCAAACTTGACCACTACCCTTAATCATTTTCACCTGCCCACTTCTGTGTGCCCCACTCTCCTGTGCCCGCCCCACATGACCCAAGGTCACTACCCACATGGCTCAAGTGAATGCTCCATCTCCTTCTGTGGTGAACATCAGCTTGCATGTCCATGCAAACACATTACCCTCCACCCATCTAACAAACTGAAGGACCAGGTGTCGGTATTGTGAACACTTTGGCAGTGATGCCCCAATGGCAGGCTGCTGTGCTCGTGGCACCCAAACACAGTTAGCAACTGCAGTAGGCATGCCTGTTTGCTCAACCACTCCCCAGGGTCTGTACACACTTGACAGCCAAAACCCCTCTTCACCCATCTCCTCATCTTGACACAAGCTTAGACCTCTCCATCTTCTCACACAAATATTTGCTCTTGCTTGGCCCTCCATCCCTCTTCCTCCTCACCACTGTAAATGTTTTCATCATCAATAATCACTGTCTCCACACCTGGTGTTTTGATTTTGGCCTCAGTGCAGAGTTTCTTTGGACCTTCAGCATGGCCGATGTCACCATCCCAATCCTCCAAACAGATTTCATCTCCCATTTCAACCTTCTCCCCACCCTGACACAACATTATCTAATCAATGGTGCATCAGATCTCTTCATCTCAAATTCTGACCTCATCTTCTGGCTCTACCATGTCCCTTGCACATACTTGCAGCTCCAAAGACCACATACGTCCTACCTTGGTCACCCCCCCACCCCTCTCCCACCTTCTGTTAATCAGCTTTCGACCACCTGCTCTATCTGGCACACCCCTGCATACATTGCCCTCCTCTACAAACATTTCTTCTGGCCCAGCATCCAAAGGAATTGCTGCACTTGCACTCATGCCTACGTACCATGCTGCCACTGTGCTAAAGTGGACCATCACATTTATGCACTTGTTGCCTCATTTCCCCTTGTCAAGCACCAGTTCTTCAATGTTCACATCTATATTGTCAGCCCCCTGCCATCCCCAGATGGCTGCCACTATCTTCTCACAATGATAGACTGGTTTACGCATTGGCCAGAAGCCATCCATTCCAGATACTTGAGCTGAAACGTGTTTCATGTTTCATCCACCTCTGACGCATAAGATGAGACAGCAAGCATCAATTCACTTCCTGTTTGTTCAGAACCCTGTCTGGTACTTGCAACACCCTCATTCATTTTACGAGGGCAGTTCAATAAGTAATGCAACACATTTTTTTTCTGAAACAGGGGTTGTTTTATTCAGCATTGAAATACACCAGGTTATTCCCCAATCTTTTAGCTACACAACACTATTTTTCAACGTAATCTCCATTCAATGCTACGGCCTTACGCCACCTTGAAATGAGGGCCTGTATGCCTGCACGGTACCATTCCACTGGTCGATGTCGTAGCCAGTGTCGTACTGCATCAGTAACTTCTTCATCATCCGCGTAGTGCCTCCCACGGATTGCGTCCTTCATTGGGCCAAACATATGGAAATCCGACGGTGCGAGATCGGGGCTGTAGGGTGCATGAGGAAGAACAGTCCACTGAAGTTTTGTGAGCTCCTCTCGGGTGCGAAGACTTGTGTGAGGTCTTGCGTTGTCATGAAGAAGGAGAAGTTCGTTCAGATTTTTGTGCCTACGAACACGCTGAAGTCGTTTCTTCAATTTCTGAAGAGTAGCACAATACACTTCAGAGCTGATCGTTTGACCATGGGGAAGGAAATCGAACAGAATAACCCCTTCAGCGTCCCAGAAGACTGTAACCATGACTTTACCGGCTGAGGGTATGGCTTTAAACTTTTTCTTGGTAGGGGAGTGGGTGTGGCGCCACTCCATTGATTGCCGTTTTGTTTCAGGTTCGAAGTGATGAGGCCATGTTTCATCGCCTGTAACAATCTTTGACAAGAAATTGTCACCCTCAGCCACATGACGAGCAAGCAATTCCGCACAGATGGTTCTCCTTTGCTCTTTATGGTGTTCGGTTAAACAACGAGGGACCCAGCGGGAACAAACCTTTGAATATTCCAACTGGTGAACAATTGTGACAGCACTACCAACAGAGATGTCAAGTTGAGCACTGAGTTGTTTGATGGTGATCCGTCGATCATCTCGAACGAGTGTGTTCGCACACTCCGCCATTGCAGGAGTCACAGCTGTGCACGGCCGGCCCGCACGCGGGAGATCAGACAGTCTTGCTTGACCTTGCGGTGATGATGACACACGCTTTGCCCAATGACTCACCGTGCTTTTGTCCACTGCCAGATCACCGTAGACATTCTGCAAGCGCCTATGAATATCTGAGATGCCCTGGTTTTCCGCCAAAAGAAACTCGATCACTGCCTGTTGTTTGCAACGCACATCCGTTACAGACGCCATTTTAACAGCTCCGTACAGCGCTGCCACCTGTCGGAAGTCAATGAAACTATACGAGACGAAGCGGGAATGTTTGAAAATATTCCACAAGAAATTTCCGGTTTTTTCAACCAAAATTGGCCGAGAAAAAAAATGTGTTGCATTACTTATTGAACTGCCCTCGTACTACCAGCTACCACCATGCAGCTAATCACATTGTGGAGCATTTTCATCATATACTAAAATCCACCTTTACCTGCTACGGTGTAAAATGGTTTGCTAGAGTGCCACTACTCCTGTTATTTTGCAGATGGGCCATAAGACCAACTTTGAGGCATCCACTGACGACCTGGTATACAGGCAGGCCTAGCCCTACCGGGTGACTTTATCATGCTGCCACCTCTCTCCACTCCCACCTGTGTCCCAGGTTACTTTCAGCCACTTCAAGACTATATGGACAGTTATGACTGTCACCTCCATGCTGCTATGGTGAGCACAAGCCTTATGTGCACCACGACTTTGCATCGTGCATGCGTGTGATGCCTACCAGCCCCCACTTTGACTACAATACTCAGCTCTCCATCTCATTTTACAGTGAAACACTAAAACATTTATTGTGTGTTAATACAATGCCACTCTAGCAGTGTCTATCAACAGATTAAAGCCAGCTTAAATGCTCTTTCTTAGTGATGCCTGTATGCTGCCAACTGTTGGTGTCTCCCTGCCCAACGTTAGTACCTGTAATGCTGCAACCGAAGCTGACACTGGTGCTGCCCCCAATACTGCTGGTGCTGGCCCCATTACTGCTGATGAACCATTGGCCACAGCCTGGAACTCAGACACTGCCACCTCATCCCCTTCACTTTCCTTCCCACTCCCTCTTCTCAGCATGTGGAGCTCCACATTGATCACATGGCACCACAACCTGAGTCACAGCAGCCCCATAGCACTTGCCACAACTCGAAATGCAGCCTCCAGCATCCTGGAGTCAATGTTATACCCCATCGCAGCACCAGCATCTCACTAGGGCATCTGACAGATGGCAACAAGAGTAACAGTAGAACTGGCTGGCATTTACAAACTCCAGAGCGTGCTATGCCACACATGCCAGCTGTCTGTGTGTAGCCATCTGTACACCACCTTCCTAAGTGCCCGCCCCCACCACATGCTCAGTTGAGACTGTACCATATTGCAGTTACATGGGCTGCTCAATGCCCCTACTGTACCTATTGCTGTGCAATGCAGCTCTTTCTTTCCTGAGCTACAGTCACAGTCCAGCACATCATCCTGTCAGTTACTCACGATGTGTTCCAGACCACCATCCATTGGAACGCACAGCACACACCACCAGGCTACCTTCCCCCACATCCCACTCACTTGGTGGCTGTGGGAGCTGCCTACTGCTGCTGTATGCCATAGTCACCACCACATGACCCCAACTGATGGCAGCATCTGGATGTTTTCCTCCATTGCACGCATCACTAGCATGCACAGCTGTCAACGTGGTGACTGTCAGGTGCTGTGGATCTGCCTATCACCTGCCTGTCTCTTTCATACACCACTCTTGTCATCACACGACTCCAACTGCTGACAGGAGCCAGCTGTTTTTCCTCCACTGCATGCTGTGTTGTCACTCCCTGATGTCAACACAGCATCTGTCAGGTGTCATGCACTTCAATTATTGCCTGCCCCTGCTGCTCATCTGTTGCCTCCACACACTGCCACCACTAATGGTGCTCACTGCCATGGCATCCCCAACCCAGAGTTCTATGCACAGGAGCTACAATTGATGTTGTTATCATGAAATCTTTCTGGTCCAGAAGAGGGGGGAGGGGGGGGGGGAGCAGTGGTACAAGGTCAGAGAATTGTGTGGCCTTCTCTAAATTCTTAAATTTCATGAATCTCACAGTCTGCCATGGTAGATGAATCTCCCATCGCAGTTATACCTAGATGCTCTCCAGAGTTGCTACACCATAGTGGGCACCTACCAAGACGAATGTCTTCCCCCACCCCCCGCCACTACTGAGATGTGCCTACAGAGGCATCTGCTTGAAATCCCCATCAGCAAGCAGTGCAGCCATTCTTCCATGTGGTGTAATGGTGAATGGTCGGTGCAGCAGGTGCATGAATGCTCAGCTTTTGATTTAGCAACCAATGCTTCTAATGAGGTCTTGTGTGACACACAATGACTATTTGGGGAAAAATCTGGTGAGTTGATCTTGTGCATGACTTACGGGCAGACTGCTTGCAGGTGCCACAGCTATCTGAGTAGGACCCATTGGTCTCCTGCAGTTTATGGCTCATGCACTGCATCCTCTTCACTATTTCTGAGTTGCTTTGGGCAGCTTGCCCTCCAATTCCAGAGGCCATAAATTCCACACACAGCAACACACAAAAGTGTCCTGTAAAATATATTGTTTTGTGCCAGTGCCAAGTATCCATGTGGACCATCATGTGTAGTTCTCACACCGTTTAGAATGTACCTTCACATATAGTGGCACCCAGTCACTGTATCTCTTTTATTTTAATTTGTTATTTCCCATGGTCTCTATCAGGGATGAACTTTTAGTGTTTATCTTAAATTATTTTCTAATGTGTGTTAATCTTGGTGAAGGCTCCCTCCACACCAGAACTGATGAACTAAGAACCTCGGCTGTGCAAATCACACCTCAAATTTATTTAATATCATTTTTACTCTGTATGTCCTTGATTAAACAGTGCCTGGTAGCTTGTCTGACATAATACATAGCTTGTGTTATCAAAAATTCATCCCCGCACCTATTCCTTGTGTCACTGGAACACACACTCCATATTACTTTTCACCTTCTCCTTCCAGTTGGTTTAAGTTCCTTCGCTCGATAGCAATGATGTGCATTGTGCAGTGAAACACTTACGGTGCCCCACTGTGTTTTCACAATTGCTTACTGTGTGATACTACACATAGTTATTATGTAACTGGTTGGATAAAAAATCTACTCACCAAGGGGTGGCAGGAGAAAACACATGTGAAGGTATTGAAATTTGCAAGCCTTCTGAGCCCGTGGCTCATTTCTTCTGGCACATGGGTTCAAGGGTTAAGAAGAGGAGTGAAGGCAAAGGACTAGTGAGTTTTAGGAAATGGAGAGAGTTCAGAAATGTCACCCCGAACCCCAGGTTAGGGGAGATTTACCAGACAGCATGAGAATGAAAGACTGATTATTGGGAGCTGCACCGTGCAAGATTTGAAAACCTGAGAGCTTACAGATGGAAAATAGGGTAATATGCAAGACAGAGATTACTGACTGAACATCATGCACGAGTTCATAAGAGTGGAAAGCTACGTGCATTGTATGTGGTAGAATTGGGGAGTGGGATAAAGAGACTGGTCAGAAAATTGAAGACATAGAAAACTGCAGTGGGAGTGAAGAAAGGAAGAGTTACTGAAGTAATTGCTGAGACTGAAGAAATTGAAGTAAATGAAGGCCAGCTGGGTGGCAAGAACCAAGGGCATGTTTTAATGTCAGTTCTCACCTGTGTAGTTCAGGGAAACTGAAATCTAGGAGAGGAATCCAGATGGAATGTGTGGTGAAACAGGCACTGAAGTCATGCCTGTCATGTTGTGGATCATATTCTGCAGTAGGATGTCATTTCAGCCCTCACAGGTAGTAATTACCCCACAAGGATAATTCAAATGCAAATTTCTCGGATCATCACATGAAGTCCTAGTAGTGCTGATCCCTCCAAGAAACAACTTAGGAGTACACTTCTATCATTTAGTATTATCCTGGTCTTGAATGTGTTAATCAGCTACTTTGACAATGCTATGTCTTCCTAAAATCATGCCCTGAAATGAGGTCCTTTCTGTTTGACGTTTTGTCCACCACACCTAGAATAACTTTCTGTTGCTCTCCCAATCACCACAATATCCTTGTCTGACCCTATGCTCCTTCTGCACCCATTTCCCTCCCCTATGGCTCCTACAGCTATCACTGTCCTCACTGTAAGACTTGCCCTATGCACTCTTTTACCACCACTTATACCAGTCCTATAACTGGCAAAAAATATACTATCAGTGGGAAAGCCACCTGTGAATTGACACATATTGTATACCAGCTGTTATTTAAACACTGTTTGGCCTTTTGACTTGGCATGACTGCCAACAAATTATCAGTTAGGATGAACGGGCATGAGCAGAGGGTGTGTACTGACACACACAGTATCCTGTTGCAGAGCATGCTCTACAGCAAGACAGACGTGACCTCAGTGCCTGTTTCACCACATTGCCATCTCGATTCTTCTTCCAGACACCATTTTATCAGAAACCTGCAGGTGGGAACTGGAATTACAACACATCCTTGGTTCTTGCCGCCCACCTGGCCTTAATTTACTTTAATTTCTTCGGTCTCAGCCTTTATGCTCAGTAACTATTACTTTCTTCGTTCCCATTTTAGTTTTCTATAGCTTCTATTTTCTGATCAGTCTATTTTCCCTAGCCCCCAGTTCTACGACTTACAATGTACTTAGCTTTCTGCTCTTATTAACTCAGTCAAGATACTTTGTCAGTAATATCTGTCTTGTGTATTACCCTAAATTCCACCTTTAAGCTCCCAGGTTTTCAAATCTCTTATGGTGCAGTCCCATCTTTTGTTCTCATCCCGTCTGGTAAGTCTTCCTTGACTTGGGTTCAGGGTGGCTTTTCCTAACTCCCCCCCCCCCCCCCCCCACATTTCCTAAACCTGAGTAGTCCTTTTCCTTCACCCCTCTACCCCTCTTCCTTGAACTACTCATCTGCCAGGAGAAGGAGCAACTGCCTCTGAAGGCTTACAAATTTCAGTACTGTCATGCTTTCTCCTATGGCTACCTAATGAATAGATATTTTATCTACCCAGTTAAATTATACTTTCAAAAAATGATTATTTTCATTGATATAGATACTGTATATTTGTTCTGTGATAGCTAAGTTTGGAAAAGCGTGTAGAAATGGCAGGAAATTGCTTCAGTTAAAGTGTTTTGCCAGAAGCAAAAAATCATGTAAACATTGAAGTGCAAAGTCATTGGTGGAATATAAGTAATGGAAGAAGTGAAGATAACACATTACCTCATAAGTGAGGTGCTGTGTGGTTGGTAGGCAGATAAAAAGGCTGATAATATTGCTAAGGTTTCAGATGATGTACTTCTTCAGAATTACCTAGCACAGGGCACACATATATACCCCTGGCATTGCAGCCCGAACTATATATTGAATTTTTACTTTTACTTCTTCTGTTGAATACAAACATGGCACAAGCACTTAGCTCTGTGTGTGTGTGGGTGGTGTGGGGGGGGGGGGGGGGGGGACGCAAGCGTGTGTTCAAATGTTGAAATGTGTGTGAATTCGTAAGGGACCAAACTGCTGAGGTCATCAGTCCCTAGACTTACACGCTACTTAAACTAACTTATGCTAAGAACAACACCCATGCGCAAGGGAGGACTCAAACCCCCGGCGAGTGCGGCCACGCAGTCCGTGACAGGGCGCCTCAAACTGCGCGGCCACTACGCATGGCTGTTCCATCCTACACTTTTTGCTGTTGTTAATTATTGTGATTGCTGTGGAAGTTTTGCTGGTGAAATATAGATTTCATTTAACTGAACAGAATCATATAATGTCTAAGCATACACACAACTGTGCAAATTATCATGAGCTTCTGTCAGTAGGAGGTATACGACATAGGTTTTGTGAGATCTTGGTTGATAATGCCCAAGTAGTTTACCTGATAGCCATTGAAATAAAGTGATTACTTCAAATAATACTAGCTTAGTAACAACCGTGATTATGAGCAAATAAAAATTTTTATATTTACTTATAAAAACATCCTGATGCAGCAAAATGACTGCTTCTAAGATACAGGATTTACTCATTTTTTAAAATATTGACATGTTTAACATATTAAAAGAAGTGTTTTGTTCCATGCAATTATTCATTTTCATCATTTTATAAATAATATGTGACTACCAGGTACTCACTTTTTAATTATATTTCTCTAAATGGAATACATGGAATTCAGGCTTGTCCCCTTATCATCTGCAATATGTCCATTACAGCTCGTTTTCCTGACTTCAAGTTCTCAAAGTTGTCCATCACATCATCT
Source organism: Schistocerca serialis cubense (assembly GCF_023864345.2). Taxonomy (NCBI): domain Eukaryota; kingdom Metazoa; phylum Arthropoda; class Insecta; order Orthoptera; family Acrididae; genus Schistocerca; species Schistocerca serialis. The sequence continues at coordinate 779,881,344 of NC_064639.1, read as the reverse complement.
GCTGTGAAGTGCACAGAGTAATCATTTATTAGCTAATGCATTATTATTTCATAATTATACAGCATCAGAAATGAAATTCCATTCAGTGGCAACTGATTTTGTATGCCATCATCAATTACTTTGTTTCAAAAAATTTCAATTCTGAGAAGAAATACCGTACTAAAGGCTGATTTCCCTATTACAAATGTTAATACCGGTACAGTAAATGCTGCTAAAGTCAATTAGGCATTCTAGAGTCGACCATTCACATTTGATTTCAGATTTTCATGTTCTGACATCTACTGGCCACAGATGGAACTTCAAATTCTGTGTAGTTGTTAGAGGGAAGAATAATGCTTTGATATTCCAGCATTTAATAGTGTGTATCTTGGTGAGGACAGCTGTAACAGCATTATGTTTTTAACCATCTTTTCAATTAAATTTCAAATAACTAAAAACAAACTACAGCACACGCTAATTTAAAAATGATAACCTCGTAAAATTCGTATTCATAGTCACCATTTTTTATTTAAAAGCATTTTCTATAAGTAATTAGTTAAATAATTCATTAATTGTTATTTTTTAGGGTAAAGTTGATCATGCCGAGAACGACTGAAAAACAAAAGTGCCTTGGATGAAATAAAATGTATGACATAAAATAATTGCTGTCAACAGTTGAAGCAGTGAAATCAGGTCATATGAGTATCAGAAGGGCTTCCTGTGAATACGGTGTACCATATGCTACACTCAATGACAGTGCTAATAATAGACATTCTTGAAGTTATGGGTGGCAGACAATGTTAACCTGTGATGAAGAATTATATTTAGCAGAGGGTATAATGACAGTTGCTGCATGGGGTTTTCCTATGACAAAGAAAGAAATTTGTGACATAGTTCAAGGTTATTTAAATACTGAAGGAAAGATTGAACCCAGATTTATAAATAACAGATCAGGAAAGGAATACATAAATAAATTCATGCAACGGAATAAATTTTTAAAGGGCCAATGATATTAGAATGTAAAAAGATCAAAATGTGCCATGACAAGAGAGATAATGAGGGACTATTTTACCAATCTAAATAAACCCCTCCAAGATGTGCCACCATCCAGCACATTTAACTTTGATGAAACCAATTTTACCAATAACCCGGGAGTCAACAAAGTTGTGATACAATGTGGTGTAAAACATGTGGAGCCTATTACAGACTCCTGTAAATCAAGCACGAGTGTCATGATCTGTGTATCAGCTGATGGAGTGGTCCTTCTGCCTTACATAGTGTATAAGGCAAGACATATCAACCCAGGATGGTGTGAAGAAAGTGGGAGAGGAGCAGTCTTCAAATGAAATGCTAGTGGTTGGTTCAACCTGCAATGTTACTGATTGGTTCAGGAAACTTTTGCTCCCACATCTAAGAAAATTAACTAGGCATACAATTGTAATCAGTGACAATATGTTCTGTCATTTGTCTTTGGAGGTGTTAAACTTTGTAAAGACAATGACACATCTTTCATTTTACTACCCCCAAACTCAACACATCTCTGTCAGCCTTTGGATGTTGCATATTTCACACCTCTGAAGAGAGCTTGGAGGAAGATGTTAATCAATGGAAGAGCAAGAACAGAGGGCTTCTCCACAAAAGTGCTTTTACAGCTGTCCTGTGTGAAGCCTTTGAGGAGTTTCATCTGAAGTTTGCAACAAATATGAAGGCAGGGTTTATGGCATCTGGGGTGTACCCATTCAGTCCTGAAAGGGTCTATGGGAAAATTCCAACCTTAGATGACAGAAGGACCAGCGAATCATCCTGTGCTAATGCCTTCACCATTCATCTACAGAGAGCTCGCATTTGAGAAACTGTGCAATTGGCTAGGAAAGGGAAAGGTATTTGCATGGAAGATATTTGCTGCAGTGAGAACAAAGATGATACAGAGGTAGGAGGGAGGAAAGACTTGATGAAATTAATAACCAGAGTGGGCCCTCAGAAGAAAATTGTAACAGAGATTGCATTTCTCTCAGTGAGGATGAGAAAATGCAAGCAGATAGGTCTAATATTGAGAGTGGTTCCACAGAAGGAAATATTTACGCAGTTGTTCTACTCGATCTGAAAGACAATAGTGGAAATCATAAATTTTTTGTTGGGACAATTATTGGTATTAATGATAAAGTAGAAGCCCGCACAATCAATATCATGAGGAAAAGGATCAATCACAAAGAAATTTATTTTGTCTTCCCTCAAGCTGCTGATGAAGATTCTATGAAGCATGTTGATATTGTAACAAAAGTAAGAGGTCGAGATATCAGACGAAGTTGATATGTTTTAATGTCAGATGTGGATATTACACATATCAGTTAATATATTGACAGTTTTACAGTGGTGAAGCAGCATTATTTGTTTGTGATAGGCTATGTCCTGCTAAGGAACACTATTTGCATGGGCATTAAATAAGTCTGAACTTATTTCAATGTTTCCTGCAGTTTGTAATTAATATTATTAATAACTATAATAAGTTAATAAAGATTTCTAGGTGATTCTTATTTTGTATTTGTTCCATCTTTATTTTTTAAAATGTAAAATAGAGATCGACTGTACTGTCATAAACTTCCGAAGTCAGTTTTTGTGTTATTTCAATGGTGATCAACTTTGGCAGCCTGCTATGCTACAGCTGATCACTGTTGTATCAATTTATATGTATAAATAATTACAGATGTGCACTTAATTTTTATTGTGTTATGAAATAAGAAGGATAGGAGATTCTAAATTATATTTTCCACATTTTAATTAGTTACCAAAAGTATGATAATTAAAAGAAAATCATAAATTTTGATTGACTTTAGCAGCACATACAGGACTCATATACTGAAGTCCATATGGATGTTTGTGAATGAAATAAGATCCTAATTATTTTAGAACAAAAGCACAAAGAGAAACAAAATACTTTCACTTTATAGAACCATTGGCATAAATTGACAACAAACTGTACATGATGGTTCTCTTGTTCTTTTTACACTGGGAACTTCATCACTGAACTCTGTTTTGTGTAAACATTCCTGCAGTCGTCTACTGTATTCTGTATAGAGCTGTTAACCAGTGAAAGCTAGCCATAACAACACAACCAGACCATCATTTCTTACAGTCCTGATCTGGCATATAGTGATTTTGATTTTTCATAAAAATGAAGAATCTTGTCTTGACTCCCACAAGTTACCAGTCAAACTCTGAAGTCTACCAGTGAAATCAATCTTTGCATCAATCTATGGTCAGCAGACATACATTATATATGTTCTACCTGAAGAGGTACAACACACACTGCTGCCTTCACAAATATCACCACAATAATAGGTATTAAACCCCAGAGAGAACATTGAGTTAGCCCAGTTGTCTGAAGAATGGATGTCTTCTGCAAAATGTTAATATATAGACAAGCAGTTGACTGTTCCATTCTGCCTGTAATAACTATCCATTACCTTTATAACTGCATACATATTGTCTCTTCCAACAATGTTTACCTTAGCATTTTACATCTACATTCTGCAAATGACTGTGAAGTGCTTGGCAGAGGCTACCTCCAATTGTACCAGTTATCAGGCTTTTTTTCCATTCCATTTACATAAGGAGCATGGGAAGAAAGAATACTCGAAAGCCTCTGTGCGAGCTGTAGCTAGTCTAAGCTTGTCTTTGTGCCCTCTATGGGAATAATATGTAAGGGGTTGCAGTACTTTACTAGATTGATCACCTAAAGTTGGTTCTAGACACGTAATAAGTAGGTTTTAAAAGGGTAGTTTGCATTATTCTTCAGGTCTGTGCCAGTTCACTTCTTTCAGCACTGTGATAGTCTCCCATGGGTCAAACAAACCTGTGACCATTTGTGCTGCCCTTCTTTGCAACCTGTTCAATATTCTCTGTTAGACTTTTCTGGTATGGGCCCCATACACTTGATGACTATTCTAGGATGGGCTGTACAAGTGTTTTGTACATAATCTCCTTTGCAGACTGATTGTATTTTCCTAGCATTCTACCAATGAACTGCAGTATGCTAACTGCTTTACTTACAACTGAGATTATATTATGTGGTTGTTCCATTTCACACATGTAGAAATTATTACTCCCTGGTATTTGTATGAGCTGGCCAATTCCAGCTGTGAGTCACTCATATTATGGTCATAGGATACTGCGCATTTTCATTCTGAGAAGTGCACAGTTCTACTTTTCTGAACATATAAAGTGAGTTGTCAGTCCTGATCTGACTGCACATTTGTGTGTGGTTTCAGTTGCCCGAGACTGCAGGTGTGTGTGCGAGTTGCATTTGCATGTGTGTATGTGTGTCTATTGTTGACAAAGGCTTTCATGGCCAAAAGCTATAATTGTGTGAATCTTTTTGTTGTGCCTATCGTGACTCAGCATCTCCGCTATATGCTGAGTAACAGCTTTCCTTCTCTAATATTGTTACATTCCACCCTGGATTTTCCATTGTTGGATATTTGTGCAGCATTTTCAGACAGTACTTTATTACAGCCAGCCCGAATCTAGGAGGGGGGAGAGTGTTGGTGGCAGGTGGGGTGGAGGTGAGGGGGCTGGAAGAGGGGGAGGGGGGGGGGGGGTGACCGGGGTATCTGCCCTGGGCAGCAATTTCAGCTGGCACCAAATCCATATTTTTGAAGGAAAAAAACTTGTTTCACAAGGCACCTAACATGCAGCGCACGTAGTTCTATTGATTATTCATATGATCTTGAAATGCATGACATTTTTGAACACATTCTAAGTTGATTTTTGAACAAATCACAAGTTGATTTTTGAATGTGTGCATAGTGTAGGCCTACGTGGTGCTTTTGCCAGGGGAATCCCAGTCGCATAAAAAAAATTCCTGCAGACAAAAGGAGATTGGGCTGCACAAGCTGAGACAAATAAACCCAAATGGGTGAATGCCATTCACTGTTTGTTTATATGATAGAATGGGTGTGTGAATGATCAGTGTTGTTAAAATTATTAGTGAAATCCACAGATTCAGGCTACCACAGTGGAAATAAATTACTAACAGAAATAACAAGTAAGAAAGATTACATATTAATCTTCTTGGTGTATCCAAGAAAATGAAATTTTGACAGAAAATTTTTGCCAGATCGCTACACTACTAAGGGCCAGTTGTACAGTCACTGGTCAGCAGCCACTTAAGTTCTTTTCTCGGACTATGTGGAAAATGCGTTATATGAACGTGTAATGATGCCTAACTGGAGAATAAACTCAGGATAGCACTAAACTGGTTATTCTGGCAGGGTTAGTGAAGTTAACCAGAGAAGAAGATTTGACAATTGCAAGAATAGTTACAGAATTAGTTATGACAAGAGTGTTTGTTAGAATGAGGAAGGAGAAGAAATGGGGGCACACAGAAATTATATGCAAGAATATGATGATTCCAAATTTATATAAAAATTTTGTACTACTACTTTTCGAACACATGCTTGGGAAACTAGAGTGTATGAATGAAATGTGAAACTACTTCCTAACATAAAACTTTTTGCTTTTAGTGTGCCTAATAGGCATCTGATATTGGTACTTCATTAATTATATTCAGTCATGTTATTTATATAAATGAGGTAGATAAAAATGTCTATTTGTGCCAAAACAGTCTCTCATATATGGCGTGTGTTACAATTACTGCAATATTAGAAAGACCTTTTTTTGTTTTATCTAGCAGACAGAGACAAAATAGATGTAATCATATTGAGAAACCATACCAGTCTTGGGTATTATTCCTATTAACAGCTATTTCAGTATTATACAACGACATTTTGATTTTTCATGTAGCAAAATGTTTGACCAACTTTGATGAGGTAATAGATTCTTTTGCAGAAAGGAAAGCATGCCATGTAAAGCTGTAGTAAGATTAGAGAGAAAAAAACTGCTGGGAACTAAGAACTGAAGAAATGTGTACTGTCTTGCTTGTCTGTTGTCTTTACTGGTTTTATGTTTCCTATATTTAATTTTATGTCACACAAAACAGAGAGTTATTAGATAATAGGAAATAAAAAGTGTAAATTTTCTGAAGATTTCTTATTCTCCCAGTTACAAATAATCCCAGCCAGTAGTAATTGTAAGTTTTTCTTTTAAGGGGGGTAGAATATCAAACTGGCTGACTGGAAGCAGGAGAGACACCAGAGGACATTTTAATTTCCACTGTCCTGAATATAGGTTTGATGGTTCCCATTATAAAATATATGCATTTGAATTCCACAGAGAGAAATACAGTGATGTGCGACAGAGGAACACTATGCGAAGAGATTTGGCACTGAACTTTGGCACACTTAAGACCAAATAACATCTGGCCTTGCAACACTAACCAAAACGGCCTTGCTGTGCTGGTACTGCGAACGGCTGAAAGCAAGGGAAAACTACAGCTGTAATTTTCCCCGAGGATATGCAGCTTTACTGTATGGTTAAATGATGATGGCGTCCTCTTGGGTAAAATATTCTGGAGGCAAAATAGTCCCCCATTCGGATCTCCGGGCAGGGATTACTCAAGAGGACGTCGTTATCAGGAGAAAGAAAACTGGCATTCTATGGATCGGAGCGTGGAATGTCAGATCCCTTAATCGGACAGGTAAGTTAGAAAATTTAAAAAGGGAAATGGATAGGTTGACGTTAGATATAGTGGGAATTAGTGAAGTTTGGTGGCCGGAGGAACAAGACTTTTGGTCAGGTGAATACAGGGTTATAAATACAAAATCAAATAGGGGTAATGCAGGAGTAGGTTTAATAATGAATAAAAAAAATAGAAGTGTGGGTAAGCTACTACCAACAGCATAGTGAACGCATTATTGTGGGCAAGATAGACACAAAGCCCATGCCTACTACAGTAGTACAAGTTTATATGCCAACTAGCTCTGCAGATGAAGAAATTGATGAAATGTATGATGAGATAAAAGAAATTATATAGGTAGTGAAGGGAGACGAAAATTTAATAGTCATGGGTGACTGGAATTTGAGAGTAGGAAAAGGGAGAGAAGGAAACATAGTGGGTGAATATGGATTGGGGCAGAGAAATGAAAGAGGAAGCCGTCTGGTAGAATTTTGCACAGAGCATAACTTAATCATAGCTAACACTTGGTTCAAGAATCATAAAAGAAGGTTGCATACATGGAAGAAGCCTGGAGATACTGACAGGTTTCAGATAGATTACATAATGGTAAGACAGAGATTTAGGAACCAGGTTTTAAATTGTAAGACATTTCCAGGGTCAGATGTGGACTCTGATCACAATCTATTGGTTATGAACTGTAGATTAAAACCGAAGAAACTGCAAAAAGGTGGGAATTTAAGGAGATGGGACCTGGATAAACTAACTAAACCAGAGGTTGTACAGAGTTTCAGGGAGAACATAAGGGAACAATTGACAGGAATGGGGGTAAGAAATACAGTAGAAGAAGAATGGGTATCTCTGAGGGATGAAGTAGTGAAGGCAGCAGAGGATCAAGTAGGTAAAAAGATGAGGGCTAGTCGAAATCCTTGGGTAACTGAAGAAATATTGAATTTAATTCATGAAAGGAGAAAATATAAAAATTCAGTAAATGAAGCAGGCAAAAAGGAATACAAACGTCTCAAAAATGAGATTGACAGGAAGTGTAAAATGGCTAAGCAGGGATGGCTAGAGGACAAATGAAAGGATGTAGAGGCTTATCTTACTAGGGGTAAGATAGATACTGCCTACATGAAAATTAAAGAGACCTTTGGAGAAAAAAGAGCCACTTGTATGAATATCAAGAGCTCAGATGGAAACCCAGTTCTGAGCAAAGAAGGGAAAGCAGAAAGGTGGAAAGAGTATATAGAGGGTCTATACAAGGGCGATGTACTTGAGGACAATATTATGGAAATGGAAGAGGATGTAGATGAATATGAAATGGGAGATACGATACTGCGTGAAAAGTTTGACAGAGCACTGAAAGACCTGAGTTGAAACAAGGCCGCGGGAGTAGACAACATTCCATTAGAACTACTGACGGCCTTGGGAGAGCCAGTCCTGACAAAACTCTACCATCTGGTGAGCAAGATGTATAAGACAGGTGAAATACCCTCAGACTTCAAGAAGAATATAATAATTCCAATCCCAAAGAAAGCACGTGTTGACAGATGTGAAAATTACCAAACTATCAGTTCAATAAGCCACAGCTGCAAAATACTAACGTGAATTCTTTACAGACAAATGGAAAAACTGGTAGAAGCTGACCTTGTGGGAGATCAGTTTGGATTCCGCAGAAATGTTGGAAAACGTGAGGCAATACTGACCCTATGACTTTTCTTAGAAGCTAGATTAAAGAAAGGCAAACCTACATTTATGGCATTTGTAGACTTAGAGAAAGCTTTTGACAATGTTGACTGAAATACTCTCTTTCAAATTCTAAAGGTGGCAGGGGTAAAATACAGGGAGCGAAAAGCTATTTACAATTTGTACAGAAACCAGATGGCAGTTATAATTGTCGAAGGCCATGAAAGGGAAGCATCTGTAGGGAAGGGAGTGAGACAGGGTTGTAGCCTGTTCCCAATGTTATTCAATCTGTATATTGAGCAAGCAGGAAAGGAAACAAAAGAAAAATTTGGAGTAGGTATTAAAGTCCAAGGAGAAGAAATAAAAAAATTGAGGTTCGCTGATGACATTGTAATTCTGTCAGAGACAGCAAAGGAGTTGGAAGAGCTGTTGAACGGAATGGGCAGTGTCTTGAAAGGAGGATATAAGATGAACATCAACAAAAGCAAAATGAGGATAATGGAATGTAGTCAAATTAAGTCGGGTGATGCTGAGGGAATTAGATTAGGAAATGAGACACTTAAAGTAGTAAAGGAGTTTTGCTATTTGGGGAGCATAATAACTGATGATGGTCGAAGTAGAGAGGATATAAAATGTAGACTGGCAATGGCAAGGAAAGCGTTTCTGAAGAAGAGAAATTTGTTAACATCGAGTATAGGTTTAAGTGTCAGGAAGTCGTTTCTGAAAGTATTTGTATGGAGTGTAGCCATGAATGGAAGTGAAACATGGACGATAAATATTTGGACAAGAAGAGAATAGAAGCTTTCAAAATGTGGTGCTACAGAATAATGCTGAAAATTAGATGGGTAGATCACATAACTAATGAGGAGGTATTGAATAGAATTGGGGAGAGGAGGAGTTTGTGGCACAACTTGACAAGAAGAAGGGACCGGTTGGTAGGACATGTTCTGAGGCATCAAGGGATCACAAATTTAGCATTGGAGGGCAGTGTGGAGGGTAAAAATCGTAGAGGGAGACCAAGAGATGAATACTCTAAGCAGATTCAGAAGGATGTAGGTTACAGTAAGTACTGGGAGATGAAGAAGCTTGCACAGGATAGAGTAGCATGGAGAGCTGCATCAAACCAGTCTCAGGACTGAAGACTACAGCAACAACATGTCTTATATTTCCTCAGACTTATACGTTTCATGTATTGGAAAGATATGCACCACAAAATGAACATAGTTATGAAAAATCAATTTTTTATAATTTTTGACATCCTACTTCAAATTCTTGGAAAAGGGGAGGAGGGGGAGGGGGATGCCACACAATATTGTAGATCTGGGGCTGCCCATTACAGCTAACTTCATTTTGGGTCAATTTGTTGTGCTAAATGGGCTGGAACTACGGTGTCGGTCTACAGTAATGGTGCTGACGAGGATTTCATTGGAAAAATGGAGCTTTATCTTTCGTATCAGTCAACTTTTTACTTAAGAGGCGATAAACACAATTGTAGGATTTTGGACAGTCGAACTAGACCACAAACTTGGATGTGTTTGTGATACCCTAAAAGTTAAGTCTTTTGTGTACTGAGTAAGAGCAAAGTATACTATTCTTTCTTTCCCTAGATAAAACAATCAATGCAATAGTGCACTTAGATATACTATAAATTTTTTTATCATTTTGCCTGACGAGGTTGACCAAGAAAGTAGCATACACTTCATGTAAGATGGCTCACTGCTGCACTGTCTCACCATGTGGGATTTCCCCATAACTGATTTACAGCTAAATGACTTGCATGTCTGCCACATTCACCATCCAGATAGCTCTTGATTTTTTCATATGGAGACCCTGCAAGGATACTGTGTTTGTACCAACCTTGCTGGCTTCTCTAGTAGAGTGTAGAGGGAGACTCTATGGCATGATTCAACAAGTTATGTCTAACATCCTGCTGTGAGTTTACCAAGAAATCGAATTCAAATGGGATCTATGCCACATAAGCCCGTATTTAGCCACAAGGTAAAAAAAACCAGTTACCTCACTAAAACATGACACCAAAACCAGCCCTGTAAGTCATATGACTAAATCTGTATGAATCTTCAGAGGTGTTAAGTCCTTTTAAAAACATGTGGTTTTTTTTCTTTTCTTTTTGCTATTGTACCTACTGACAGAGATACAGTGATTGGTAGCTGCTGGCTGTATGGCAAAAAGCATTTTCTCAGAGTGTGTATGGTTTGTTCTATACTGATAAGCCACACTCACATATTTACACAGCGTTTATAAGTAATTACTATGAGAAATGGGTTTGTGCTGTGTCATCACTATGTAGATTATGATGGCATACAAATTATTCATGGAAATCCAATGAAACATCATATGAGCAGATCCTTGTGAACTGTTTTGATTGTCTTATTTTATATTTAATTTAGTAGTAAGAACTTGAACTTTTTATCTATTGAAATGTAGTTACAGATTTTTTGGTTTGAGAATGGCCTTTTTAAGTAAACAAACAAATTGTTCTAACATAACTGTACATGGTGGAGCACCATAAAAATTATACAAAATATATGCCTTAAATATTGTTCCATAAATATTTCTTTTGCCATAATTGCAATTAGATAATTTATAAAATATCATAGGGAGGTTTACCTTCAGTACAGCCTGAGGGGCTGAGAATCATATTAAGTCCCGTGCAGATGGTACACTTCTGTCCCTGCACACCAGCTTTACACATGCAACGACCCGTCATTTGTTCACAGTCTTCTCTTACAGAGCCATAGACAGAGCAATCACATGCTGCAATTATGAGAATATATTCAGATTTAGTATTAACATATTAAAATGTAACATAACACTGAATTTTGTTACATCACTAGAAGCTTCATGAGAGGTTACTAGAATAATGAATTGCAGCTAAATATATCTCGCTCTTGAAATGCTTGCTCATCCTGAATTAATAAATACCAAATCCATTGTTGTCGTTGCCACAATGAGAAGCCTCAACTCTAGGTGCATCCTTGTCAAATGGGTATCTCTATAGATATCAGACAAACACATGGTTGCTGAAGAATGGTATAAACTTTTCAGTGCTGCATGTGCAACAGCTTGGATGATTGACTAACCTGGTCTTGTAATGAAAGTTAACACGACCTTGTTATTTTGATACTGTCTCAATTTGACAGTATGGGGAAACTACAGCCACTACTTCCCTGAGGACACACAACTCTGTCATGTGATTTAATGAAGATGACATCCAGCTGGGTAAAATATTATGGAGGCAAAACAGTTTCTCATTTGAACCACCAGGTATGGACTACTCAGGCAGTTGCTGTCAGAAGAAGAAACAAACCTGGCATTGCATGAGTCAGAGCACGAAATGTTGGATCCATAAATTTTTTTGGTTGTTTAGTGAAATTCGAAAGAGAAATGGAGACGCTAAAGTTAGGTACAGTGGGAATTAATGAAACGTCGTGACAGGAAGAATAGGATTTCTGGTTGGAAGAGTATACATTTATCAACACAAAACCAAATTGACATAACCCAGAACTCAGTCTAGTAATGAATTAGATTTATCTCTTAGTCGATGGTTATGTTCATCAAAATAGCAAACATCAGTTGTCCACGTTACATACAGAAATATGCCAGTCACCATGGAATAAGTTCCAATCCCACAAGGGAAATACGGTTAGTTATAAGGGTTATATTTCCGGTACATTATATACATTTTGCAGCAAAGGCGATATTGCTAATACATTTGTCATAATATAAGGGCAGATTTTTGTACACATTTGTGTTGAGAAGTAGTTGACAAAAGTTTCCTTAACTTCATCATGGTCATAAATAACATTCAGGAAAGAATGACCGGAAATACAGGAACAGGAAAAAGTCATGTTTAGTCAGATGAAGTACATACGGAGGTCGAAGCTATGGCTCTTACTTAAAAGCCATGATCACCTGAGGAGTTGTGGCTTAGCACTGGACTAAAAAAAAGTAGTTTGGTAAAGATGCCGTGGTACATCGTTTACTGCACAGTGCTTCACAATTCTTGCAATATGTCGCAATACAAATTTGTATACGTGGTAATGCCACAGGTGAAGCGTCATTAGTAGCATACCTTGTCTGCTGCACAATACTGGATACGTGATCTGTCATGTTGCAAAGAGTTACCTCCATGTTGGTGGGGTCGAGTAGCTAAGTGACATGTACTGATTTTACGGTATATTGATAATTTTTACTTATGGACCGTCTGACAGCAACTGAATAAAACACAATTTTAGTGCCATACGCAAAGTGAACAATCAATACATAGAAAATCTCATAGTAGAAACCGAACACATCCTTACACGTGAAGAACAACAAAATAATTGTGAAATAAACATAGGACTGACAAGAGAACTAGTAAAAGAAGAAATAAAAGGCATAATAAAACAAACACAGCAGACACACAATAGCAACAACCAAACAGAAGCAGCTACTATGAAAAGGTTAAAACAAAAGTTAACAGACAATAACGTATTAATAACAAGAGCAGACAAGGGAAATGTAACAGTACTCATGGACAAAGAGCAATACATCACAAAAACCAAGGAATACATAAACACCAACGCCATACAAAAACTGAAGTCAGATCCAACTACACGATTTCAGGCAAATGTGAAACGAACACTGAAAAACATTGAACACACACTCACAGACAAACATAAATACTACTTAACACAGAAAAACCCACAGGCACCAGCACTCCGCAGTCAACCGAAAGTACATAAAGACGGAATGCCAATGAGAGCTGTTATCAACTTCAAGAAAGCCCCAACATACCGCATAGCTAAACACCTCCAAAAGTTAGTTACAAAACACTATAAAGTAGAAAACAACAGAACAGTGATAAACACAGGAAACTTACTAGAAAACATACAGAACATACAGGTACCACACACAGCATCACTGATTTCATTCGATATAGAAAATATGTATACCTCCATCCCTATCACAGAAACAATAGAAATCATAGAACAAAATCTCTCATCCCACAGCAACCTCACCACAGACGCAATAAAAGAAATAACAGATATGCTCAGACTGACAACTGAACAAAACTACTTTCAGTTTGAGAAAGAATATTATCTACAAACTGATGGACTGCCCATGAGATCCCCAATATCAGGAACACTAGCAAACATTTTCATCAGTCACCTAGAAAATCAGATATTTGATAAGATAACCACAAATGAAAGTTTCAAAATCATATATAAGTACAGATACATGGATGACATTATTTGTCTGGTAGATGAGCCAAGTGAAAAAATAGATGAACTCCATTCAGAAATAAACAAAGTTCATCAGAACATAAAATTCACACTTGAAAAAGAAAAAGAAAATAAAATAAATTTTCTTGACATTACAATTAAAAAAGAAAATGGTAAACATACATTTAACATCTTTAGAAAACCAACAGCCACAGACACAATAATACATTCCACATCCAACCACCCCCACAGCCAGAAACTTGCAGCACTAAGACACATGTTACATAGATTAAACAGAATCCCACTCAGCAAGAGAAACTACGAATAAGAAATGAGTACAATCATACAAATAGCTAGGAACAACAGGTATGACATGCATGTGGTACACAAGCTCAATCAAAAAATAAAAACACAAATAAAAAACAAACACAACAGTTCCACAATACAAAAGAACTCACAAGCTGAAAACTTACAAACACACTCAACAAACACACACAATGACAACACCACACAGAAAAGAACCAGATGGTACACCATGACTTACACACATAAACTAACACACAGAGTTGCAAACATCCTAAAGAGACAGGGCTTCAAAATAGCATATAAGTCTGGGCAAACCCTTCAATCAAACCTAAGCCAGCCAGCTACCAAGAGGGACAAATTCCAACAATCAGGAATATATAAACTTGAATGTCAAAGTTGTGATGCAGTATACATAGGCATGACATGCAGGAATTTTGAAACAAGATACAAAGAACATATCAGATGTTGGAAGTATGAAACAAACCATTCCACATTTGCAGAGAATTTAAAACACTACAACCATCATTCTACAAACATGGAACAAGAAATGAAAATAATGAGAATAAGCAACCATGACAAACATCTTATACAAATGCAAGAAAACTTCCACATCCGGAAAGCCATAGCAGAAAACAAACATGTGATAAATGAACAAACACACATCAGCACAGGCTTCCTACTACACTTAATAAAGGAAATGATAACATAAAACAAAAAAAACTCTTCCCCACACCATCTAGAGACACACCCACACCCACACACACACACACCCACACACACACACACACACACATACACAGCCAAAAAAAATTATATATATATATATATATATATATATATATATATATATATATATATATATATATACGAAAGTGCTGGCAGGTCAATAGAAACACAAACAGACACATACATACACACAAAATTCAAGCTTTTGCAACAAACTGTTGCCTCATCAGGAAAGAGGGAAGGAGAGGCAAAGATGAAAGGAAGTTGGTTTTAAGGGAGGGGGTAAGGAGTCATTCCAATCCCGGGAGCAGGAAGACTTACCTTAGGGGGAAAAAAGGATGGGTATACACTCGCACACACACACACATATCCATCCACACATATACAGACACAAGCAGACATATTTAAAGACAAAGAGTTTGGGCAGAGATGTCAGTCGAGGCGGAAGTGCAGAGGCAAAGATGATGTTGAATGACAGGTGAGGTATGAGTGACGGCAACTTGAAATTAGCGGAGATTGAGGCCTGGTGGGTAATGGGAAGAGAGGGGATATTGAAGAGCAAGTTCCCATCTCCGGAGTTCGGATAGGTTGGTGTTGGTGGGAAGTATCCAGATAACCCGGATGGTGTAACACTGTGCCAAGATGTGCTGGCCATGCACCAAGGCATGTTTAGCCACAGGGTGATCCTCATCACCAACAAACACTGTCTGCCTGTGTCCATTCATGCGAATGGACAGTTTGTTGCTGGTCATTCTCACATAGAATGCATCACAGTGTAGGCAGGTCAGTTGGTAAATCACGTGGGTGCTTCCACATGTGGCTCTGCCTTTGATCGTGTATACCTTCCGGGTTACAGGACTGGAGTAGGTGGTGGTGGGAGGGTGCATGGGACAGGTTTTACACCGGGGGCAGTTACAAGGATAGGAGTCAGAGGGTAGGGAAGGTGGTTTGTGGATTTCATAGGGATGAACTAACAGGTTACGAAGGTTAGGTGGACGGCAGAAAGACGCTCTTGGTGGCGTGGGGAGGATTTCATGAAGGATGGATCTCATTTCAGGGCAGGATTTGAGGAATTCGTGTCCCTGCTGGAGAGCCACATTCAGAGTCTGATCCAGTCCCGGAAAGTATCCTGTCACAAGTGGGGCGCTTTTGTGGTTCTTCTGTGGGGGATTCTGGGTTTGAGGGGATGAGGAAGTGGCTCTGGTTATTTGCTTCTGTACCAGGTCGGGAGGGTAGTTGCGGGATGCGAAAGCTGTTGTCAGGTTGTTGGTTTAATGGTTCAGGGATTCCGGACTGGAGCAGATTCGTTTGCCACGAAGACCTAGGCTGTAGGGAAGGGACCGTTTGATGTGGAATGGGTGGCAGCTGTCATAATGGAGGTACTGTTGCTTGTTGGTGGGTTTGATGTGGACGGACGTGTGAAGCTGACCATTGGACAGGTGGAGGTCAACGTCAAGGAAAGTGGCATGGGATTTGGAGTAGGACCAGGTGAATCTGATGGAACCAAAGGAGTTGAGGTTGGAGAGGAAATTCTGGAGTTCTTCTTCACTGTGAGTCCAGATCATGAAGATGTCATCAATAAATCTGTACCAAACTTTGGGTTGGCAGGCCTGGGTAACCAAGAAGGCTTCCTCTAAGCGACCCATGAATAGGTTGGCATACGAGGGGGCCATCCTGGTACCCATGGCTGTCCCCTTTAATTGTTGGTATGTCTGGCCTTCAAAAGTGAAGAAGTTGTGGGTCAGGAAGAAGCTGGCTAAGGTGATGAGGAAAGAGGTTTTAGGTAGGGTGGCAGGTGATCGACGTGAAAGGAAATGCTCCATCGCAGCGAGGCCCTGGACGTGTGGAATATTTTTGTATAAGGAAGTGGCATCAATGGTTACAAGGATGGTTTCCGGGGGTAACACATTGGGTAAGGATTCCAGGCGTTCGAGAAAGTGGTAGGTGTCTTTAATGAAGGATAGGAGACTGCATGTAATGGGTTGAAGGTGTTAATCTACGTAGGCAGAGATACGTTCTGTGGGGGCTTGGTAACCAGCTACAATGGGGCGGCCGGGATGATTGGGTTTGTGGATTTTAGGAAGAAGGTAGAAGGTAGGGGTGCGGGGTGTCAGTGGGGTCAGGAGGTTGATGGAGTCAGGTGAAAGGTTTTGCAGGGGGCCTAAGGTTCTGAGGATTCCTTGAAGCTCCGCCTGGACATTGGGAATGGGGTTACCTTGGCAAACTTTGTATGTGGTGTTGTCTGAAAGCTGACGTAGTCCCTCAGCCACATACTCCCAACGATCAAGTACCATGGTCGTGGAACCCTTGTCCGCCAGAAGAAAGACGATGGATCGGTCAGCCTTCAGATGACGGATAGCCTGGGCTTCAGCAGAGGTGTTGGAAATAAAGCGAAAGTTATTAGAACTAGCCGAAATGGTTGTTTAGAAGGTGAAAGGAACTGTTTGTGAACTAGAAATGGTGGATTTTACAGCGGCGGTAGTGTAGAAAGCGGCAAAATAAATTTTTTTGGTTATCGTTTGGAAGTGGGTTACGTATTATTGAGTATATATAGGCAGGATAAAATTGTATAGTAGATTACGGTAAAAAGGAGGAGGTGCATACAAAGTGAAACTACTGGCAAAGACAGAAAGAGAAAATAAGACGACAGAAAAGATTTCGAAATGCAACAGTGACAATAACAAACGTAATTGTTGTGTTCAAATTAATGATATCAATATAATAGAGGGAAACATTCCACGCAGGAAAAATATATTTAAAAACAAAGATGATGTGACTTACCATACGAAAGCGCTGGCAGGTCGATAGAAACACAAACAGACACATACATACACACAAAATTCAAGCTTTCGCAACAAACTGTTGCCTCATCAGGAAAGAGGGAAGGAGAGGCAAAGACGAAAGGAAGTGGGTTTTAAGGGAGAGGGTAAGGAGTCATTCCAATCCCGGGAGCAGAAAGACTTACCATAGGGGGAAAAAAGGATGGGTATACACTCGCACACACACACACATATCCATCCACACATATACAGACACAAGCAGACATATTTAAAGACAAAGAGTTTGGGCAGAGATGTCAGTCGAGGCGGAAGTGAAGAGGCAAAGATGATGTTGAATGACAGGTGAGGTATGAGTGGTGGCAACTTGAAATTAGCGGAGATTGAGGCCTGGTGGGTAATGGGAAGAGAGGGTATATTGAAGAGTAAGTTTCCATCTCCGGAGTTCGGATAGGTTGGTGTTGGTGGGAAGTATCCACATAACTCGGACGGTGTAACACTGTGCCAAGATGTGCTGGCCATGCACCAAGGCATGTTTAGCCACAGGGTGATCCTCATTACCAACAAACACTGTCTGCCTGTGTCCATTCATGCGAATGGACAGTTTGTTGCTGGTCATTCCCACATAGAATGCATCACAGTGTAGGCAGGTCAGTTGGTAAATCACGTGGGTGCTTCCACATGTGGCTCTGCCTTTGATCGTGTACACCTTCCGGGTTACAGGACTGGAGTAGGTGGTGGTGGGAGGGTGCATGGGACAGGTTTTACACCGGGGGCAGTTACAAGGATAGGAGCCAGAGGGTAGGGAAGGTGGTTTGGGGATTTCATAGGGATGAACTAACAGGTTACAAAGGTTAGGTGGACGGTGGAAAGACACTCTTGGTGGAGTGGGGAGGATTTCATGAAGGATGGATCTCATTTCAGGGCAGGATTTGAGGAAGTCGTGTCCCTGCTGGAGAGCCACATTCAGAGTCTGATCCAGTCCCGGAAAGTATCCTGTCACAAGTGGGGCACTTTTGTGGTTCTTCTGTGGGGGATTCTGGGTTTGAGGGTATGAGGAAGTGGCTCTGGTTATTTGCTTCTGTACCAGGTCAGGAGGGTAGTTGCGGGATGCGAAAGCTGTTGTCAGGTTGTTGGTTTAATGGTTCAGGGATTCCGGACTGGAGTAGATTCGTTTGCCACGAAGACCTAGGCTGTAGGGAAGGGACCGTTTGATGTGGAATGGGTGGCAGCTGTCATAATGGAGGTACTGTTGCTTGTTGGTGGGTTTGATGTGGACGGACGTGTGAAGCTGACCATTGGATAGGTGGAGGTCAACGTCAAGGAAAGTGGCATGGGATTTGGAGTAGGACCAGGTGAATCTGATGGAACCAAAGGAGTTGAGGTTGGAGAGGAAATTCTGGAGTTCTTCTTCACTGTGAGTCCAAATCATGAAGATGTCATCAATAAATCTGTACCAAACTTTGGGTTGGCAGGCCTGGGTAACCAAGAAGGCTTCCTCTAAGCTACCCATGAATAGGTTGGCGTACGAGGGGGGCATCTTGGCAGCCATGGCTGTTCCCTTTAATTGTTGGTATGTCTGGCCTTCAAAAGTGAAGAAGTTGTGGGTCAGGATGAAGCTGGCTAAGGTGATGAGGAAAGAGGGTTTAGGTAGGGTGGCAGGTGATCGGCGTGAAAGGAAATGCTCTATCGCAGCGAGGCCCTGCATGTGCGGAATATTTGTGTATAAGAAAGTGGCATCAATGGTTGCAAGGATGGTTTCCAGGGGGAACACATTGGGTAAGGATTCCAGGCGTTCAGTTCCAAACTGAGCAATCCATTGCCCTCACCCACCTAATCCTTCACCTACACATCAACTCAGTCAATGAACACACCCGTCAACTTATATCTTTAATAAAAGTCCTTAATCTTTCCTCTCCCACATTCACACCGGCTGTTCAGAGCATCCTCCTACAGGCCAACCGTAAATTAGAACAGCATGCCACCCTCCACCTCAAAAAACTATCCAATCTCCTGGTCTCCCACCTCCGGAAAGGCAACTCACTCACCCTTCACAACCTTTCCAACTAACCTCAACCTCCTCTCATTGCACACAAACCCAGTCTCTCCCATCTACTCAATCTCCCACTTCCAGCTCCACTCCCTCCAAAACCTCAAAATTCCAATCAACACAATCTGGAACCACAACACCCTAATTCAGTAGTTAACCTTTCCTCCAAACCTCTCTCCCAATCCAAAACCTCTGTCCTATCCAAAGGCCTCACCTTCAGCCCCACTCCCAGATTGAACCAAACAGCTCTCGTCATAGATTTACTATCCTACACTCGTACTCTCTGCTGGAAATATCACTTTGTCACGAAGAAAAATGATCCTAATCCTACTCCTAATGATCCAACTCCCCAAGACACCATCCAAATTGAACCCTGCCTGGAACAGTTCCGTCCTCCGTGGCAGCGGGACCCACCTCCTCTTCTTCAAAATCACCCTCTCCAAACCTTCCAGGAATTTCTGACTTTCAGCCTTGCATCTCAGTCCTTCTTAAAAAAATCTTAATCCTACTCCCAAAATCACCTCTGCTGAAGCCCAGGCTATCCGTGATCTGAAGGCTGACCAATCCATCGTCATTCTTCCGGCGGACAAGGGTTCCACGACCGTGGTACTTGATCGTCGGGAGTATGTGGCTGAGGGACTATGTCAGCTTTCAGACAACACCACATACAAAGTTTGCCAAGGTAACCCCATTCCCGATATCCAGGCAGAGCTTCAAGGAATCCTCAGAACCTTAGGCCCCCTGGAAAACCTTTCACCTGACTCCATCAACCTCCTGACCCCACCGACACCCCGCACCCCTACCTTCTACCTTCTTCCTAAAATCCACAAACCCAATCATCCCGACCGCCCCATTGTAGCTGGTTACCAAGCCCCCACAGAACGTATCTCTGCCTATGTAGATCAACACCTTCAACCCATTACATGCAGTCTCCCATCCTTCATCAAAGACACCAACCACTTTCTCGAATGCCTGGAATCCTTACCCAATGTGTTACCCCTGGAAACCATCCTTGTAACCATTGATGCCAATTCCTTATACAAAAATATTCCACACATCCAGGGCCTCGCTGCGATGTAGCATTTCCTTTCACGCCGATCACCTGTCACCCTACCTAAAATCTCTTTCCTCATCACCTTAGCCAGCTTCATCCTGACCCACAACTTCTTCACTTTTGAAGGCCAGACATACCAACAATTAAAGGGAACAGCCATGGCTGCCAAGATGCCCCCCTCGTACGCCAACCTATTCATGGGTAGCTTAGAGGAAGCCTTCTTGGTTACCCAGGCCTGCCAACCCAAAGTTTGGTACAGATTTATTGATGACATCTTCATGATCTGGACTCACAGTGAAGAAGAACTCCAGAATTTCCTCTCCAACCTCAACTCCTTTGGTTCCATCAGATTCACCTGGTCCTACTCCAAATACCATGCCACTTTCCTTGACGTTGACCTCCACCTGTCCAATGGTCAGCTTCACACGTCCGTCCACATCAAACCCACCAACAAGCAACAGTACCTCCATTATGACAGCTGCCACCCATTCCACATCAAACGGTCCCTTCCCTACAGCCTAGGTCTTCGTGGCAAACGAATCTACTCCAGTCCGGAATCCCTGAACCATTAAACCAACAACCTGACAACAGCTTTCGCATCCCGCAACTACCCTCCCGACCTGGTACAGAAGCAAATAACCAGAGCCACTTCCTCATACCCTCAAACCCAGAATCCCCCACAGAAGAACCACAAAAGTGCCCCACTTGTGACAGGATACTTTCCGGGACTGGATCAGACTCTGAATGTGGCTCTCCAGCAGGGACACGACTTCCTCAAATCCTGCCCTGAAATGAGATCCATCCTTCATGAAATCCTCCCCACTCCACCAAGAGTGTCTTTCCACCGTCCACCTAACCTTTGTAACCTGTTAGTTCATCCCTATGAAATCCCCAAACCACCTTCCCTACCCTCTGGCTCCTATCCTTGTAACTGCCCCCGGTGTAAAACCTGTCCCATGCACCCTCCCACCACCACCTACTCCAGTCCTGTAACCCGGAAGGTGTACACGATCAAAGGCAGAGCCACATGTGGAAGCACCCACATGATTTACCAACTGACCTGCCTACACTGTGATGCATTCTATGTGGGAATGACCAGCAACAAACTGTCCATTCGCATGAATGGACACAGGCAGACAGTGTTTGTTGGTAATGAGGATCACCCTGTGGCTAAACATGCCTTGGTGCACGGCCAGCACATCTTGGCACAGTGTTACACCGTCCGAGTTATGTGGATACTTCCCACCAACACCAACCTATCCGAACTCCAGAGATGGAAACTTGCTCTTCAATATACCCTCTCTTCCCATTACCCGCCAGGCCTCAATCTCCGCTAATTTCAAGTTGCCACCACTCATACCTCACCTGTCATTCAACATCATCTTTGCCTCTTCACTTCCGCCTCGACTGACATCTCTGCCCAAACTCTTTGTCTTTAAATATGTCTGCTTGTGTCTGTATATGTGTGGATGGATATGTGTGTGTGTGTGCGAGTGTATACCCATCCTTTTTTCCCCCTATGGTAAGTCTTTCTGCTCCCGGGATTGGAATGACTCCTTACCCTCTCCCTTAAAACCCACTTCCTTTCGTCTTTGCCTCTCCTTCCCTCTTTCCTGATGAGGCAACAGTTTGTTGCGAAAGCTTGAATTTTGTGTGTATGTATGTGTCTGTTTGTGTTTCTATCGACCTGCCAGCGCTTTCGTATGGTAAGTCACATCAGCTCTGTTTTTAAATATATTTTCCCGTGTGGAATGTTTCCCTCTATTATATATATATATATATATATATATATATATATATATATATATATATATATATATAAAGAACACCAAAATACACACACAGCACAAAAAATATATATATCACATAAAAAAAGAAAACACACACACACACACACACACACAAACGCACACACAAATGCGTACACGAACAGACCACAGATACTTCAATAGTTACACTCATAAGTTTGGCAATAACATTCGATCTTTGGCAAAAACATTTGACAGTCGGCAACAGAAACCAAAACATTGCATTAAAACAAGCGTTCAGTGCATAGTGCTGTGGAATGTGGAAAAAACCGCAAATTGGCGTTCATAAGAAGAGGAACAACACCAAAAATGCAACAGGAGCGTAATATGTAAGAAATTGTCCACGCAACCTGTAAGCACAGTTCAAAACATTACTACTTAATAGGAAATACCAACCACGAGAACTGTTTATAACCTATAGGCACACTGACAAAAATGTAAATAAAATGGCTAACATATGTACATATTCCAGGCCACTGATGATGCCTTGCAGAAAATAAAGGCGAAACGCGTATGGCACTAAAATTGTGTTTTATTCAGTTGCTGTCAGACGGTCCATAAGTAAAAATTATCAATATACCGTAATATTACACACAACTGAGGAAGACAGGACTATAAAAGCTGAAGACATGTACTGATGTTCACCTGTCAGATCATCAGCACCCATCGAGTACCAATATCTCAATACTTTGATCTGACGGAAACAGTTTCATACAGAATTTCCTGTCACATTTCAGGTAACTCCTTACATGTGTAAGTAGGTGATTTCTTTGGAAGGGTCATGGGGAAAAGGAATAACCGTTTTATTTTTGCTTGTTAAAGGGATGTGTAAAAAAAAAAAGCATACACGCAAAATGACCAATTCTTCAGAATAGAGAACACTGTTACACAAAAAATGCTGCTATGGGATCCTGTTTTTATTAAGGGATGGCTACATATATGAAACTATTTTTCAACATAGTTGGCAAATCTCTGTAACCAACAGTTACGACTCCCTACAAATCGTTCAGTTCCTCGACGACAGGAATCCGCTACTTGGTCATGGAGTCATTTGAGAACTGCTATGTGAACGTCGTCGTCATTGGAAAATCTCATCCCCCACATGCTGCATCCTCGGCTGTCACCTACATCATAGCTGCCAACTACACAGTGACATGGCTTCACCATCTGTGCCGTAGGAAATAGTATGTGGTATCTGTGGCTAGCACCTTACTATTCAGCCACCAACCACACAGTAGAGTGTCATGGGTTGCCACTCCGTCAAGGTACCTGCAACTCAAGCGCAGCTCATCCTGCCTGCGAAAGCCACTGTGGTATCTGGGGATGCCACAGCGCCGCTGTTGCCAACACTTACTCATCTTCAGGGGCCACGTGACACAAACACAACTTCCCAGAATTCCTTTGCCGGACGCCTTTATAAAATGCCACCCAACAGCTCGTCAGTCACTTTGCGAGCTCCAGTTCCAGTTCAATATTTCAACATTGACGTTCACCGAGTGCTGCTGGCCAGAGCGCAGCATTTTCCAGTCAGAAACTAAGACATCGGCAGTGTAGCAGATGTGGACTTCACCTGCTTCCTTACTGTGACTGTGTACTCATTTGTACCTTCAATTACTGTTATTGAGTAGTCCAGGCTCATCAGATCAAGTCGATCTTCAAGTTGAATTCATTCAGAAACTGTTGCTATTCAGATACGGTTGTGCTTACATTGTGACACTGCCAACCAGTGTGGCCGAGCGGTTCTAGGCGCTACAGTTTGGAACCACGCGATCGCTATGGTCGCAGGTTCGAATCCTGCCTCGGGCATGGATGTGTGTGATGTCCTTAGGTTAGTTAGGTTTAAGTAGTTCTAAGTTCTAGGGGACTGATGATGTCAGATGTTAAGTCCCATAGTGCTCAGAGCCATTTGATTTATTGTGACACTGGCTCCAGCTAACTGGCTTCAATTGCCCCTTTGCCATGGTTCCTTTCTCGCCAGAACTATCTTTCCTCTTGCTTGTCCTGTCATGGGGTTAGTAGCTGCAACATGACAC
The DNA here is from genome assembly GCF_023864345.2 of Schistocerca serialis cubense. Taxonomy (NCBI): domain Eukaryota; kingdom Metazoa; phylum Arthropoda; class Insecta; order Orthoptera; family Acrididae; genus Schistocerca; species Schistocerca serialis. The sequence continues at coordinate 779,857,129 of NC_064639.1, read as the reverse complement.
AGTGTTGTTTGCTCACACTGCACCCCCTGGCCACTCTCTCATGCAAATCACCCATGCTACTTCGCTGGCGCTGCCCCAACCTGAAGCTCCCACCACCCAGGACTCAGCTACAGTGCTTCCACTCCCCCTAGAGTTCGACAACCCTTTGGGTTTTTTGGCCCATCTCCCTTGCCACACTGAATTACCATCTGCTGTTCCTGACATTTCTTTCCTGGCAGCATCAGGCCCATTGGCCTCTGCCCCTCTGTCCCCCGTCACATTTGCCTCCACTGCTGCCTCCTCTGATCCTGCCCAGCACCCCATGTGCCACCAGCTTTTCTGTGTCACTGGCTCCTGCGTCTTGGGATGCACCAGTTCCTTCACTAAGGGGACCATTGTCTCCCATACCAAGAACCCCTTTGGTTCTTGTGAGACATGCACCTCTGGTTCAAAAGCCACTGGCTCCAGTGCAGCCTGCTGTGGTGCCCATTCAAGCGCCCCTCGGTCCAGTGCCTTCCATTGCTGTACCTTCTGATCTGGCATCTCCCATTGCAGTGTTTCCCACTATGGTGGCTCCTACTCTGATGCCTCCCACTGCAGCGCCCTCAGTTCCTGTGCCACCTACTGCACGCCAGCACCCTCACTGACACTGCCACTAGCCTCTTCGGGTTCCAATGCCATCGATCCCTAGCCACCAGCCCTGCGCCTCTTTGGTATCCAGCACAGTAGACGCCCTGCCGCCGATCCAGGTTCTTTATCTGGTCTCAGTGCCGCTGGCGCTCCTGTGCTGGCCTTGTTGTCTCTTACGGTTTTAATATTTCCGGCGCTCTCGCCGCGGACCCAGGTACTTCTTTGGGTTCCAGTACCACTGACGCCCTCCTCGCCGGTGGCCAGCACGCTGCCAGCCTGCACTGCACCTGCCCACACTCCACTGACGTGCATGCCACAGACCTGCACACTGACGGTCTGCATGCTCTCGTCCATCGGTCCCAACCTCGTGCTTCTTGTGCCTTTAACTTCTGTTGTCTGCGACGCCACTCCATCCTCTGCCATCTCTGCTGTCTGCACCTTGTTCCCTCCTCACAAGTTGCCCTTGGTTCAGCTATTCTTTCTACCTGTTACCGATGTTCAGCCCATGTCCTTGGAGTTTTCACATCAGAGTTGTGGTCATGCTCATCTCGTAGATTTAGTTTGGCCTCCAACAGACACCTTCATGGGTCACAACACACATATTCTGGGTCTGGGACACTGCTCTGCGCTGCTTTACCTTGATCACTGGCCCCAGTATCCAGTCATTGTCGTCACCTGCGTCCTCCAAGGCCTCCTAATATTAGCAGAGTGTCTACCCCTTCTCCTTGAGACATCCTCCGTGAATTTTCAGTTGAGCTTTGCGGTGCTCTGTTTCACTAGTAATGGAAGTTTTGCTGCCAGCCTGGCCTTGATATATCACGTCGCTTTCGGAGGCCCAGTCACCCTCCTTTTGACAACGAACCTGCATGACCCTTATTTTCCAAGTCTGTTCCTCTCGGTTTTCTGCAGAGAGGGATTCTCTCTTTTTGGGGCCACCTTCACGCCACCAGAGTTCAGCCCTGCTTCCCATCCACGATCTCCCATCCCACATAAGGACATCTTCTTGCTCCAGGAAGTTCTTCTTCTCCACAATGGCTTTGCCATCTCTCCATTCAGAAAGAAGGGATGCCACATATGTGACTGTCATTTGCGTCACAGCCATCATCTACAGCGAGATGACTCTGTCTTCTCCATAGGGAAAAGGGATGATGCATTCTCAGTTGTCCCCTATGTCACAGCCGTCAACTACACAGCGAGATCGTTAGACCATTTGTTCTGTAGGAAAGAGGGATGTGGTATAGGTTGCTGGCACTTTACGATCCAGCAACCAACCACAAAACAGAGAGCCACGGGTTGTGTTCGGTGTTCACCAAGTGCCATTCATCAGGGCACAGCGCTTGCTAGTCGGAACAAAGACATCAGTGCTGTAACAGACACAGACCTGGCTTAAGGCAGTGTATCCTTACTGTGATAGACTGTGTACGCAGCTGGACCTTCAAGAGCTGTTGTCGAGTGGTCCAATTTCTAATCATATCAGGACGATCTTTCAGTTGAACACGTTCAGCAGCTTATCAGTTACTATTCAGTACCTAACGTTCGGGTGCGTTCTCTGTGTCAGTATTAAGTTCGGTTGTTCTGGTTACCTGGGCATATCTCTTGTTTTGTAGTGTGACACATCCACAGCTTTCAGCTTACCGAAAAGATGGGAATCGTATGATGCAAGATCTAGACTGTATGGTGGACAAGCATCACTCACGTCTGTGCGGCCATGATCACATTGTTGGCACCATTTCATTACTGCTGCACGTGACATTGCATTTGGTTCATATACCGCGAGAAAGTCGCCGAAGTGGCGTCAAATCGAAAGACTTGCACCCGGCGAACAGTCTACCCGACGGGAGGCCCTAGTCACACGACATTTACAGTTAGCGATGAATCTGTGTGCAAGTTATCCAAGTTAGATGTGTTTTGCACGCAGGACTCGTACAGTTCCGCGTACTTCAACTTTGGAGTACATCTTCAGTTACCGCACCATTTCACGAGCACACTATGACGCACCTGTTATCGGCACCGCATCAGAACCTTGTCTACAGGACGCCGAGACATGTTGTCTCTTCTGATAGTCTTTTTCCGCAGCTCGTGTTCTAGAGGCTAGCATTGCAGCCTCTGAATGGCGGGGTCCCGGGTTCTATTCCCGGCCGGGTTGAGGATTTTCTCTGCCTGGGGACTGGGTGTTTGTGTTGTCCTCATCATTTCATCATCATCTTTTGTGACAGTGTCTATATTGGATTGTGAAAAAAATGGATTGTGCAAAAACTGCGACTTTATACGGACGCTGATGACCCTGCAGTTGAGCGCCCCAGAAACGAAACATCATCAACATCATCTCTTCTGATAGTGCGCCATTCTTGCTGCATAATGGGTTGGGTTGTTTGGGGGAAGAGACCAAACAGCGATGTCATCGGTCTCATCGGATTAGGGAAGGTTGGGGTAGGAAGTCGGCCGTGCCCTTTCAAAGGAACCATCCCGGCATTTGCCTGGAACGATTTAGGGAAATCATGGAAAACCTGAATCAGGATGGCCGGATGCAGGATTGAACCGTCGTCCTCCCTAATGCGAGTCCAGTGTGGTAACCACTGCGCCACCTCGCTCGGTGCTGCTGCGTAATGGTCTTAGCGTTTGAGGGCACATGTAACTTACTTTCTTTAGTTCCTATGTAAGAGAAGGTATTGTAGTTTGATTTTTTATCATTTAATTGTAATTATACTCACGGGTACATCCGTTATATCCTTCCGTTATTTTTGGAAGACCCCAGTAGCCCGATTCACAGCGATCGCACTTCAGGCCTCCGACACCTGGTTTGCAGATGCACTGCTTGGTTAGTGGGTCGCAGGAGTCAGAAAGTGCACCTGAAAACAATGTTCAACTGAATACCTCCTGTTCAGTAACAAAACATAATTTCGAATGTGCAGGGTGTTAAGGATTAAAGTTAAACATATGAAAGAGGATTCTAAAGTGGGTATTTTGAGAGCAGAAACTAATACTAATGGTCGGGAACGATTATTTGGGTTATTATTGACATAAACAACTTGTACCTTACAGCACCAATTTATGGTCATTGCTGTTGTTCAGAGTGGTGACTGCCAGTCACACTGAATACCTCACAGTCGTGCAAAAGACTTCGCTACTGCCTCCCTCAAACACCATTGTTGTTTGTAGTGCAATGAGACAGGCAGCAAGGACGTTAACGAACAGTTTTTTACCAGCTCCTACCGAGGTTTCATATACCAACGACTTTTTTAACGCTATAGTAAAAGCATCCACGGTAGACACATCACAGACGACTGTATACTGTTTTCGAAGGAAGCGTCTCAACCACCGATGCAGAAAGATGAGCACTTTGCAAACACTAAACTCACACGCTATGCTCATTCAGTATCTCGTATTTCTGACATTTAGTTCCTCATCTTATGAAACTCAGTCTGTGTAATTTTAAACACTAAGGATTTTTGACACTGTTTATGTTCACAAGTCATTAGACACAATTTTTTCCTGAGTTCGTCAGTTTTCTGACTGGCTCGAAGCAGCCCAACACGAATTCCTCACATATGTCGACCTCTTCAGCTCACGTTAGATGGGTTCCAACATCTGACTTCCTCTACAGTTTTTACTCTCTACAACTTCCTCTAGTGCCATGGAAGTAATTTTCTCATGCCTTAACACATGACATACTGTCCTGTCCCTTCTCCTTGTCAGTGTTTTCCACATGTTTCTTTCTTCGCCGGTCCTGCGGAAAACCTTCTCATTCCTTAATTCACCGATGTACCTAATTTTCAACATTGTTCCATAGCATCACACCTCAAACGCTCGGATTCTCTTCTTTTCCGGTTTTCCCATAGTCCATGATTTGCTACCTCACAAAGCTGTGTTCAGAACTTTTCTTCGTCAAATTAACGCAGATGGTAGATACCAGAAGACTTCAATTGGCCAGGAATCCCCTCTCTTCCTCTGCCAGTCTGCTTTTATACCCTCTTTGTTTCAGGAGTCATGTATTATTTTACTGCCAAGGTACCAGCATTCCTTCACTTTGTCTCTAATCTTGTTTCTGCTTCTCATCATTACTTTCGTCTTTCTTCAGTCTACACTCAATCCATATTCTGTGCTTACTAAACTGTTCATTCTGTCCAATAGGTCCTATAATTCTTCTTCACGTTCAGTGAGGATAAAAATGTAATCACCGAATCTTATCGGGGATATTATTTCACCTTGAATATTAATGGCACTGTTGAACTTTTCTTATATTTTTATTATTGATTCTTCGACGTGTAGACGGAACAATAGGAGAGGAGCGAAAGATTATATCCCTATCTTACATCCTTTTTATTGTGAGGTCTTCGTTCTTCATCTCCTATTCTTATTATCCCCTGTTGCTTCTTATATGTACTGTGTGTCATCCATCTTTCCCTGTAGCTTACTTCTGTTTTTTATTTAATTTTTTGTAGAATTTCGAACATCTCGCACAATTGTACATTGTCGAACGCTTTTTCCGGGTCGACAAATCCTATGAACGTGTCTTGACACTAAAGTGTCGCAAAAATTTAATGAAGAGTACCCGTAAGTTTTATTATTTCCTTATTCTCCTTTCTCCTAACGTCACTCTACTTTTCAGGACGCAAATATCCGTGTGGACGCTCTTTCCTAATACGCAACGCCGCTAGAAGGTACTTGATGTCGCAAATCGTGCGGAGTCTGTTCTGTGTGTATTCGTGCAGCATAACTATGGCAGCGATAGGGGATAAACCCAGTACCACACGCTGAGGTGATGGCGTTGTACCATATACAGATGGCGGCAAATCGCGTACATAAGGTATAAAGGGCAATACATTGACGTAACCGTCATTTGTGATCAGGGGATTCATGAGAAAAGGTTTCCGACTTGATTACGGCCACACGACGGGAAATACCAGTTTCTGACCGAGGAATGGTAGTGGAGATAGACGCATGGGACATTTCATTTCGGAAATCGTTAGAAAATTCAGTATTTCGAGACCCAAAATGTGATGAGTGTGCCGAGAGTACCAAATTTCAGGCATTATCACTCATCGCAGTCCTTCACTTAACGACCGACATCAGCGGCGTTGTATACAGTTGTCAGTGCTAACAGACTAGCAACACTGCGTGAAATAACTGCAGAGATCAATGTGGGACGTACGACGAACGTATCCGTTAGGACAGTGCGGCGAGATTTGGCGTTAACGGGCTATAGCAACAGAGGGCCGACGCGAGTTCCTTTGCTAACAGCACGACATCGCCTGCAGCGCCTCTCCCGGCATCGTGACAATGTTGGTTGGTCCGAGCTGACAGTAGGGCTCGAGTGTTGCGCAGACCCCACGAAGCCATGGACCAAAGTTGTCAACAAGGCACTTTGCAAGCTGCTGGTGGCTCCATAATGGTGTGGGCTGTGTATACATGGAATGGTCGTGGTCCTCTGGTTATGTTCGGCTACTTGGAGACCATTTGTACTCGTTCATGGACTTCGTGTTTCCAAATAACGATGGAATTTTTATGGACGTCAATGCGCCATGTCACCGGGCCAAAATTGTTCGCGATTGATCTGAAGAACATTTTGGACAATTCGCGAGAATGATTTGGCCGCCCTGATCATCCGACGTGAATCCCATCGAACATTTATGGGACAAGATCGAGAGGTCAGTTCGTGCACAAAATCTTGCACCGACAACACTTTCGCAATTGTGGATGGCTATAGCGGAGCCGGCCGAAGTGGCCGTGCGGTTAAAGGCGCTGCAGTCTGGAACCGCAAGACCGCTACGGTCGCAGGTTCGAATCCTGCCTCGGGCATGGATGTTTGTGATGTCCTTAGGTTAGTTAGGTTTAACTAGTTCTAAGTTCTAGGGGACTAATGACCTCAGCAGTTGAGTCCCATAGTGCTCAGAGCCATTTTGGCTATAGTGGCACCATGGCTCAATATTTCTGTAGGGGACCTGCAAAGACTTTTTGACCCCATGTCACATCTAATTACTGTACTAAACGGGGCGAAAGGAGGTCAGACACGATACTGGGAGGTATCTCTTGACTTTTGTCTCCTCATTGTAGTTTAACGCTTGTTTGCATATGTTACACAATTCCAGCACACCATTAACGTAGTGTGGTAACAAAGTAAAGCCAAAATATCTATGCGTTACGCTATACTAACAAGTTTTTTTACTTATTATTTCGTAACTCAGCCCTTAGATACCGATATCAAAAATGATAATAACACTATTCTATAGTAATCGTCCAGGACCATCTTGCGCTAAAGTAAATAGAAACACAAATTTTAAGCGAATTTTATTTATTTCTTTCTTAAACTGAATGCGACAGTGAGTCGCAATGTAACTGTAAGATTTCCAGAATGACGTTTAGAAGGTCGTAGATGAGATACTGGTGAAACTAAGGCTCTGAGGAGCAGTTGTGAGTTGTGTTTGGGTAGTTCAGTTGGTAGAGCACTTACCCGTGAAAGACAAAAGTCCTGAGTTCGAGTCTCGGCCCGGCACACAATTTTAATCTGCCAGAAAGTTTCATAACCGTAAGAAGCCATCTGTTCACAAGCATGATGAATTACAACTGCATAGAAAATGATCTTAGGCAATAGGACTCATAATGTCTCATTCCCTTGAGTAAGACGACTGACTTTATGTTGTAAAACGTATTGTAAAATATAAGAAAATAAAAAGAAGTAATGTTTAATAAACTTTATTTTTATAAGAATATTGCCCGAGCCAAGACCTTTGCCAATAATGCGAGGGTCAGAGAGGTTTGTTGTTAGTTTAGAAGTATGTCGAATTGTAAACGCTGGCTCGCTTTAAAAAAAAAGTGTGTATGCGACCTCATTACATGATTTGACTCGGAAGAAGTGTTTTTGCAGGACGCTCTGATTCCAGACGGCGCTGGATGATATTTGGGGACTAGGTAAATACAGCCAGATTTGGGGGATATTGGGAAGGACGTCCTCGTGAATCGTACGCCACGGGGAAACAGTTTCAAGGCGTATAGATAACATCATAAACCTGACTCCAATTTACTGTCATAAAAAAAGCTTTATAATAATAACAAAACGAGAGTTTAGATTTTCGTCTTTTAGCTACTGTATTGATAGATCATCTTAAATACTCTAGTAAGGCTGAATAATAGAAAAACACCAGAAAACTTAAATAAACATGCATATGGTTTCAGATTGCTTTTCTTTTTTGTTTATTAGAAAATGTATAGTTATAGACTCACCCATTCAGAATTTTTTATAATATTTTCTTGTTAGGAAATGACAATGTTTGTGGCCTTATAGGAAATAAATAATTTAGAGTGCAGCAACATCGATTTTTGGTTCATTGAATACTCAATCAAATAGAATCCATTCGAATCATATTTACATGCACAAACTACTCTATCTTATTCTTATGTGTGTAACTATCGCATTTCCATAGATGTGGATTTGCAACCATCTGAAAAAACATGTAATCATTGTTAAATCAAAACATGAAAGACTTGCATGCTTTCTACGCTAATTGTAAGGCCTTCTTTAAGATTATCGAACTGATATATATAAATTAAAAATAAAAATTTTAATTCATGGTATATAGCAGCTGTCCAACACAGTCACTCAAAGTATGAAGTTACTCTGTACTGATCGTCAGCATAATGTTACACATTTCTGATCCATGTTCTCTTTGTGTTCTCTTATTATTCTAGCTTTCAAATTTGATTTCCTAATTTTGTCACGTTTATTTAACATTATTTGGTGTGCCGCAATTAAACAGTTACAGAAAAGTATAATAAAAATTACTCAAATGAATTCATGTGTGTTCTGCGAACAGGTCTTCAGTAGGCTAATAGTTTACCATTCATAGTTGAATGTCAGATAAAAGCAGCTTACGTTTCCTCTTCCCAGTAAATATAGGTTGCTGGGTACGCAGCTAAAATGTCTTGAACACGTAGAAATTTCTGCGTATTTTCCTTGATGACTCATCCTCATTATCCTTTCGCATTTACATTTGCATTAATTTTTTAAAAGTTATCACGATGTTAGGACAGATATTTTAAACTATCAGAAGTGGGAGCTAATTTGCGATCAATAATAATAAAAGGACGATGTGCAGCATCTACAGCAGTAGTCGTCAAACTGCGGCCCGTAAACCGCATGCAGCCCGAATCAAGTACGCCTGCGGCCGGCGGTTCTCAGCCGTATTTTGTTATAATGTGCATCTACACTGAAGCACGAAAGAAACTGTTATAGGCATGTGTATTCAAATACAGAGATACGCAAACAGGCAGAATACGGCCGGTGCGGCCGGCAACGCATACATAAGACAACAAGTGTCTGGCGCAGTTACTGCTGCTACAATGGCAGGTTACCAAAGTTTAAGAGAGTTTGAACGTGGTGTTATAGTCGACGCACGAGCGATGGGACACAGCATCTCCGAAGTAGCGAGGAAGTGGCGATTTTCCCCTACGTCCATTTCACGAGTGCACCGTGAATACCAGGAATCCGGTGAAACATCAAATCTCCGACGTCGCTGCACCAGAAAAAACATCCTGCAAAAACGACGACTGAAGAGACGCGTTCAGCGTGACAGAAGTGCAACACTTCCGCAAATTGCGGCAGATTTCTATACTGGACCATCAACAAGTGTCAGCGTACGAACCATTCAACGAAACATCGTCGATATGGGCTTTCAGAGCCGAACGCTCACTCGTGTACCCTTGATGACTGCACGACACAAAGCTTTATGCCTCGGCCGGCCGCTGTGGCCGAGCGGTTCTAGGCGTTTCAGTCTGGAACCGCGCGACCACTACAGTTGCAGGTTCGAATCCTGTCTCGGGCATGGATGTGTGTGATGTCCTTAGGTTAGTTAGTTTTAAGTAGTTCTAAGTTCTACAGGACTGATGACCTCAGATGTTAAGTCCCATAGTGCTTAGAGCCATTTGAACCATTTTTTTGGAGGTTCTGTAATGGTGTGGGACATGTGCAGTTGGAGAGATATGGGACAGCCGATACGTCTGGATATGACTCTGAGAGATGACAAGTACTTAAGCATCCTGTCTGATCACCTGTATCCGTTCACGTCCATTGTGCATTCCGACGGACTTGGGCAATTCCAGCAGGACAATGCGACACCTCACAAGCCCCGAATTCCTACAGAGAGGCTCCAGGAACACTCTTCTGAGTTTAAACTGTTCCACTGGCCACCAAACTTCCAGACATGAACATTATTGAACATGTCTAGGATGCCTTGCAACGTGCTGTTCAGAAGAGATTTCCACCCCCTCATGGTACAGATTTATGGACAGCCCTGCAGGATTCATGATATCAATTCCCTCCAGCACTACTTCAGATATTAGTCAAATCCGTGCCATGTCGAGTTGCTGCCCTTCTGCGTACTCGCGGGGCCCCTACACGACTTTAGGCAGGTGTACCAGTTTCTTTGGCTCTTCGGTGTAGCAACTAACAGCCGAATCCTAAAACGTCAAGTAACGGTAAGGAAATCTTACGAGCGTAGCTTCTTTGCTCAGCAAAAAACAAAAATACAGAGACGGTAATATTTTAGGATGTGTTCCATCTTAATTGTCATTAGTGAATTCGACCATGAGCTAAGTAGGTTGACCGCTTACCTCAGTGACAGAGGGGTGAGCAGTGCGGCCACTGGGAGGCTAGAGGATGTGAGAGGGAAACGTTATATTGTTTGTCTTCCAGTACTGACAACTCACGGGCATGTGTGCCTCGTACCGATCAGCTGCTACGGTATAAATTTAAAACGGAAGGAACATGGATTCGTAGATGCTCCTTATATAGACGGTTATCTCCAAATGTACATATTTACAACAAGAAATTTGGAATTTATTAAGGTTCTTGTAATATAATGCAATGATTACAAGAAGAATGACATTCAGAACATTTAGCAAACATTTGTAACCGTGTCTCATACTGCATAATGAATTTAATTAATCAGTTAATCAGCCGCTCACAGAAATAACACAACTTTGTCAAGCAATTACGGTGTCACAACTTCGGTGTTTCTGAGATGCTGGGAGTGGCAGGATACTGAAACAGAGAACAGTCGACACGAAGTGCTTCGAATGCTGCCGACTTTTAACGACCCGTATTTGGTGTCCGATGGTCTCCTTATAGTGCCCTTACTAACGCTGGTCTTTTGGGGGCTCATAACATACTAGTTTATGTAGGTTGCCGAAGAATGAGGTCGGTACGTATGTTGCCCCAGGTGCCCCCCAAAGATGTTAGTACTGGCTCTTGAGGAGAAAAAGGAAGACCACTGATCTACAGCAATGTAATAAAGATACTTTATCATAACTTTTATTTTCACAAGAAATGTCTACTTTGACCATGGCAAAAATGTTGCTAGTCAAACTTCATAAAATTTATTAATAAATCATGTGGAAGTGTTAAATAAAGGACTGCCTCGATCATCCACCAAGAGTTTTGTATCATGCCCATTCTGTTAATAATACAGGTAACTTCAAGGCGTTATTTTGAAAATGCGGTCGCTACGACCAGGCTGGGTTGAAAACCCGTCTAACAGTAATGACTCTCATTGATCACTTCCGTACATCGTTAAAGACTTGAGAGACGTACAACAGAAGCCTTCGACCGTAACTTTTAAGCAAAGCCTCTCTCAACAGATATGAAGATGGTATCTGTTCTGTCGGACATGCAGCTCTCTTAGAAAGAAATGATAATTAAAGAAAGACCCTAAGCTGTCGGCAGTCGTTGGTATAAATCAAAGGGGAGAGTTGAAAATGTGTGCCCCGACCCGGGATCTCCTGCTGACATGGCAGACGCTCTATCCATCTAAGACACCGAGGGCACAGAGGATAGTGCGAATGCAGAGATTTATCCCTTGCACGCTCTCCGTGAGACCTACATTCCCAACTTAATGTCCACGCACTACATTCGTAGTGCCCCTACCCATTACATTCATTACTCGCGGCAGACAATCTTACCGAGTCACGTAAGAGTTTGGGCAATGCGTGTGTATCCAGCACAGAAGAAGAAGGTCAATGGCCGGTTAGCCTTAACTATATGAAGATGGTATCTGTTCTTTCGGACACTCCTCTTGTGCAACAGGGAATACCAGCATGTCGTCCCTCGGCGAACCCATTCACCTACTGCGATTACATACAACGCCGTTACTCCAAAGATCTCCTTTTCAATAGGACGTAACTTATGGATGCCAAATGGTGCAAACGTTGTACCGACTTACCCAAAATATCTACAACAAGAAATGTATGTCAAAGCACACAAAACTAAGACATTACAATACAGTAATGCAACCAGAATATCTCTATTTGATCAGTAACAATAATTTTGATCAGAAAAATAGATACTGAAAATACTGAGAAAAAGGAAAGCAAAATAGTGAGAAAAATTCTTGGCACAAAAATTGTAGACTAACAAAAAAGGGCTCAGAAGCAATCAAAAAATCAAACAATACCGATACTGAGGTTTGAAAACGCAGTTTAATATCCTATGGACACATTAAACGAATGAACCGAGACAGACTTACAAAACAAATGGTCGGTGTTTTTTTGACAGCAGGAATAAGCCAAAACTGACACGAAGAAATGATTGGCGAGGCCAAAACGGACACGAAGAAATGGTTGGTGAGATCAAAAGTGATATAAAGATGGCAGAAATTACTCCGGAATACGTCTAAAACCGTGAAATCTTTGCGTCCAAAATTCACAAATCGAAAGATGACCAAGAAGAAAACCAAAGAAGACGAAAAACATGGCCTGAAGAGAAAAAGGAGGCCCACAGAAAGAGAATGAAAGAAACATGGGCGCAAACGGAGGCAAATGCCCGTCTCTAAGTACTGTTCGTAGTCCTAATGGCCTCATTCGTAAATAATAATAATAATAAATAACTTTTCCAAAAATGGGGCCAAGCACTATGGGACTTAACATCTGAGGTCATCAGTCCCCTCAGTCCCCTAGACTTAGAACTACTTAAACCTAGCTAACCTAAGGACATCACACACATCCATCCCCGAGGCAGAATTCGAACCTGTGACCGTAGCAGCAGCGCGGTTCCGGACTGAAGCGATTAGAACCGCTTGGTCACAGCGGCCGGCTATAGAATTTTTCCTATAATAACAATGACTTGTTTACATCACTACTTGGTACATGGCTTTAGCTTAACATCGAGAAATTGCAATTCGGAGAAGTACACGTCACCAGTTGGCTAATCATCCGAGAAGATATTATCACTGGAATACGACGAGAAAACCTGCAACCCCACTGAGAAATAAATTTTTTTGAAAGCATTCTTCGGAAAATTTAAGAACATATGTAATGAAAATAGTTGAAGAACAATAATACTAGCCAACTCTCACAACCCAGACAACGCCATAACCTACACAACATTACACTTACCATTAACAATATTTCACTTATCATTACAACTGTGAATACTATGGCTATGTGAGCGAGTAAGTAAAGTAATTACTGTTTTCCTTCTGTCGTTTCCACCTACATTCAGGAAGTTAGTCTTCCTACTTATTTTTTCTTTATTTTTGTAGTGCTTGGTCCCCCCACACCCTCAGTATCTTCGCACACTCAACTTCCTGTGGTTTGTCGGTTCTACCTGTTGTCCTACGAACCGTGTCTGATTTGTTTTTGATAGCAGGCACTGTCAGCCTGAGAATGCGCACTTTTACGTAGCTAGAATGTTGCCAGTCAGGTGGTAAGCCTATCGTAATTTATACCCCTATGGATCTGCGCTTAGGCGTCCATTAGCATTGGAGCAAAGTCAGGAGCTCGGTTAGACATTGCGGAAACTGTAGAATTGTTTCACGTGTGGCAAGTAGAGTGTCTACATTACTTACCGAGTTTGTTGCAGCCGCAGAAAGACGGACATTCGGCGTAAGCAGGGCCACCAGCCGGCGTCTTCCCGTCTGGGCAGCATCCGTACGTAGACGTTTCGCACGAGGACGCGATCTCGGACAAGGCTGTCAAACAAAATGTTTAGCTCGTTAACAGAGAACAGTACGTGCAGTGACACTGAAAAAGTAACCGGAGCGGACTGATGTCAGAGGTGTAGCGGCAGTCAGAGCCGTACCGAGGAGATGTGCACTCTTGGCAGAACTACCAACGCTCTGTCCCCCCCCCCCCTTCCCCCCTTAAAAACTGCCTTTCCGTAGTATTTTCTGCGCAGATTTAGAAAGCTTTATACACTCCTGGAAATGGAAAAAAGAACACATTGACACCGGTGTGTCAGACCCACCATACTTGCTCCGGACACTGCGAGAGGGCTGTACAAGCAATGATCGCACGCACGGCACAGCGGACACACCAGGAACCGCGGTGTTGGCCGTCGAATGGCGCTAGCTGCGCAGCATTTGTGCACCGCCGCCGTCAGTGTCAGCCAGTTTGCCGTGGCATACGGAGCTCCATCGCAGTCTTTAACACTGGTAGCATGCCGCGACAGCGTGGACGTGAACCGTATGTGCAGTTGACGGACTTTGAGCGAGGGCGTATAGTGGGCATGCGGGAGGCCGGGTGGACGTACCGCCGAATTGCTCAACACGTGGGGCGTGAGGTCTCCACAGTACATCGATGTTGTCGCCAGTGGTCGGCGGAAGGTGCACGTGCCCGTCGACCTGGGACCGGACCGCAGCGACGCACGGATGCACGCCAAGACCGTAGGATCCTACGCAGTGCCGTAGGGGACCGCACCGCCACTTCCCAGCAAATTAGGGACACTGTTGCTCCTGGGGTATCGGTGAGGACCATTCGCAACCGTCTCCATGAAGCTGGGCTACGGTCCCGCACACCGTTAGGCCGTCTTCCGCTCACGCCCCAACATCGTGCAGCCCGCCTCCAGTGGTGTCGCGACAGGCGTGAATGGAGGGACGAATGGAGACGTGTCGTCTTCAGCGATGAGAGTCGCTTCTGCCTTGGTGCCAATGATGGTCGTATGCGTGTTTGGCGCCGTGCAGGTGAGCGCCACAATCAGGACTGCATACGACCGAGGCACACAGGGCCAACACCCGGCATCATGGTGTGGGGAGCGATCTCCTACACTGGCCGTACACCACTGGTGATCGTCGAGGGGACACTGAATAGTGCACGGTACATCCAAACCGTCATCGAACCCATCGTTCTACCATTCCTAGACCGGCAAGGGAACTTGCTGTTCCAACAGGACAATGCACGTCCGCATGTATCCCGTGCCACCCAACGTGCTCTAGAAGGTGTAAGTCAACTACCCTGGCCAGCAAGATCTCCGGATCTGTCCCCCATTGAGCATGTTTGGGACTGGATGAAGCGTCGTCTCACGCGGTCTGCACGTCCAGCACGAACGCTGGTCCAACTGAGGCACCAGGTGGAAATGGCATGGCAAGCCGTTCAACAGGACTACATCCAGCATCTCTACGATCGTCTCCATGGGAGAATAGCAGCCTGCATTGCTGCGAAAGGTGGATATACACTGTACTAGTGCCGACATTGTGCATGCTCTGTTGCCTGTGTCTATGTGTCTGTGGTTCTGTCAGTGTGATCATGTGATGTATCTGACCCCAGGAATGTGTCAATAAAGTTTCCCCTTCCTGGGACAATGAATTCACGGTGTTCTTATTTCAATTTCCAGGAGTGTAATTCTGTAAGGAGATTTGATAAAAATGAAGTGTTATTGAAAAGTACCACTTAAATGAACTGTGTTGATTGTCAATTCTGTCATGTGGAATTTGAGCGCAGTTATTTCCATAGCTAACTCTGCTGTATTTGGCACCACAATGAACAGCACATTTATTCAAGATAAGAGTCAGAGATTTCGTTTGAGGCGTTTCCCGAGGCGAAATTGAAGTACGAGGGGCGTTCAATAAGTAATGCAACATATTTTTTCTGAAATGTTGGTTTTATTCAGTTTTGCTAATTTGTTTACAAAATCCTATTTTTCAACATAAATCTCCGTTCAATACAAAGGTCTTCCGTCGCTTTACTGGGAGGGCCTATTTGCTCACTTGTTACCACTTTACTGGCCGAAGTCGGAGACACCGGCCTACTGCATCAATAAAATTGTCACGATCAGCCTGGCAACGTGCAAGCAATTCCGCACAGATGGTCCTTAGTTGCTGTTATGGTCTCCTGTTAGGCGGCGACCAACATAGTCGGCGCACACCATTGAGTATCCCAACTGGTGGACGAGTGTGGCAGCACTATCAACGGAGACGTCCAGTTGTGCAGGGAGGTGTTTGGTTGTGACCTGTCGATCACTTCGAATCACAGTTTCCGCGTGTTCCAACATTGCAGGAGTCACGGGTATGTGCGGCCGGCTGACACAAGAGAGAGCGGACAGCTTGTGCGACCTCGTTGCGTTGATGTTACACACCTCGCCCAACGACTCACTGTGCTTTTGTTCACTGTCACGTCTCCGTATACCTTCTGCAAGACCCTTTGAGTATCTACAATGCTCTGGATTTCCTCTATAGGAAACTCTCTGCTTGGAACGCATCTCCGTTGTGTTGTCTGAGTCATCATTCTTGCGACTGGTTTGATGCGTCCCGCCACGAATTCCTCTCCTGTGCCAGCCTCTTCACCTCAGAGTAGCACTTGCAATCTACGTCCTCAATTATTTGCTGGTTGTATTCCAACCTCTGCCTTCGTCTACAGTTTTTACCCTCTACAGCTCCGTCTAGTACCATGGAAGTCAAACCCTGATGTCTTAAAAAACGTCGTACCATTTACTCCACACTTCTTGTCAGTGTTTTCCATATATTCATTTCTTCTCCAATTCTGCACAGAACCTCCTCATTCCTTACCTTATCAGTCTACTTAATTTTCAACATTCGTCTGTAGTAGCACATCTCAAATGCTTCCATGCTCCTCTATTCCGGTTTTCCCACAGTCCATGTTTCACTACCATAAATGATGTGCTCCAGACGACATCCTCCTAAATTTCTTCCCCGAATTAAGACCTATGTCTGATACTAGTGGACTTCGCTTGGACAAGAATGTCTAGTGCTAATCTGCTTTTGATGTCCTCCTTGCTCCGTCCGTAATGGTTATTTTGCTGCCTAGGTAGTAGAAGTCCTTAACTTCACCTACTTCGTGACCATTAAATCTGATGCCAAGTTTCTCGCTGTCGTCATTTCTGCTGCTTCTCATTACTTTCGTCTTCCATCGATATACTTTCAATCCATATTCAGCACTCATTAGAATGTTTATTCCATTCAGCAGATCATGTAATTCTTCTTAATTTTCACTCAGGATAGCAATGTCATCAGTGAACAGTTTCCTTAAATTTTAATCCCACTCCTGAACCTTCCATCACTGCTTCTTCGATGTACAGATTGAACAGTAAGAGCGAAAGACTACATCCTTGTCATGCACGCTTTTTAATCCGAACACTTCGTTCTTGGTTGTCCACTCTTATTCCCTCTTGGCTCTAGTACATGTTGTATATTGCCCATTCTCCCTATAGTTTGCCCCTAGTTTTCTCAGAATTTCGAAAATCTTGCACCATTTCACTCTGTCGAACGCTTTTCCAGATCGTCAAATCCTATGGATGTGTCTTGATTTTTCTTTAGTCTTACCTGCATTATCAACCGCAGCGTCAGAATTGCCTCTCTGGAGTCTTTACCTTTCCTAAGGCCAAATTGATCGTCATTTAACACGTCCTCAATCTTCTTTTCTATTCTTCTGTACATTATTCTTGTCAGCAACTTGGATGCATGAGTTGCTGAGCTGATTGTGCGATAATTCTCGCACTTGTGAGATCTTGCAGTCTTCGGAGTTGTGTGGATGATATTTTTCCGAAAGTCAGATGATATGTCGCCAGACTCATAGCTTCTGCACTCCAACGTGATTAGTCGTTTTGTTACCACTTCTCCCAATGATTTTAGAAATTCTGATGGAGTGTTATCTATCTCATCTGCCTTATTTGATCTTAGATCTTCCAAATCTCTCTTAAAGTCCGATTCTAATACTGGATCACCTATCTCTTCTAAATCGGCTCCAGTTTCTTCTTCTATCAAATCAGACAAATCTTCCCCCTCGTAGAGACATTCAATATACTCTTTCCACCAATCCGCTCCCCTCTCTTCATTTAACAATGAAATTCCCGTTGCACTCTAAATGTTGTGGTCTTGGCTTTTAATTTCACCGAATGTTGTTTTGACTTTCCTATATGCTGAGACAGTCCTTCCGACAATCATTTCTTTCTCGATTTCTTCACATTTTTTCTGTAGCCTTTCCGTCTTAACTTTCTTGCACTTGCTCTTTACTTCATTCCTCAGTGACTTGTATTTCTGAATTTCCCTGAACGTTTTTCTACTTCCTTCCTTTATCGATCAACTGAAGTATTTCTTCCGTTACCCAAGGCTTCTTCGCAGTTACATTCTTTGTACGGATGTTTTCCTTTCCAATTTCCGTGACTGGCCTTCTTAGATATGTTCATTCCTCTTTAACTGTACTGCCCACTGAGTTATTCCTTATTGCTGTATCTATAGCCTTAGAGAACTTCAAGCGTATCTCGTCATTCCTTAGTATTCCGTATCCCATTTATCCGTTACAGAAGCCATTCTGAAAACTAGGTATAGCGCCGCCAACTATTGGAACTTCATGAAACTGTAGAGCCTGAAGCAGAACATTCCACAATGTCCCACGACAACTGACAGATTTTTTCAGCCAAAATTGGCCAAGAAAAATGTATTGCATTACTTATTGAAAACTTTTTGTAAGATGAAATAATGCGATGTGCGAGATTTGTTTTTCATTTCACTTGTTAGTCTATCAAGCGAATTGAAGCGCTCTAGCTCAAACATTTATTCGGCACAATTCAAGTGTGCTACCCAGTCAGGCGTCTCTTCACACATCCTCTTCACCTTTCTCAACCTTTCAACAGCAAATGTGCTTTGATTGTACATAGAATCAAAAATATCTTTGGCAGATAGCATACTTGACACTACACCAAGGATAACACTCTTTCTTTGCAGCGATTTGTCAGTACAGTCCAATTTCTTTAATACAACAGAGCACATCTGCAAACGGCACACATATTTGTAACCAACTTCTCTGAGAAGGATAAAAGCATTTTTGCTGTTTCAGTGTTTCATATCATGTGACACCTTGTGTGCAGATGTCCAGTTCTTATGAAGTGGCGTCACAGATTGAGGCCTAAAAGAACATCTTGTATCGAAGTGTGTCTTGAGGGTGGTTTCAAGGCAGTCGTGAAAACCCATACCACCTCAAAGTAGAGCAGACTGGCAGGCGTAACGCAACCAACTGTCCAGCTAGATTTGATACAAGAACTACATGGCGTTACACGTTGTGCTCAGTGATCAGCAAACAAACCTAAGACTTTCGTTGCTTTAGGGTGTGTCAGAGTTTCAGTTGCGCCGGAATAGCAGCGAAATACCTAATACATAAGTAGCATCTACCAGTGCTTCAGCAATGCAACCGACGACCAACTGCAGAGCATACCTTTGTTTACACAAGGTATCAACTTGGATGAATGTTTACTCGTTTTAGAATTCTGGGGATGTAGAAATTGTTTTATGTCGAAATCAATCCTTTGCTAAGCCAATGTAACTTCGTATCAGGGTACGACTTAAACTTACGTATACTATGAATTGTCAGAACCGCATGCTGTGTAACACTTCCGGATGTCTGTATTGACACGTTCCGAAAGCCAACAAAAAAAAGCAAAACGTTGGATTATGAGAATGTAACTGAATGTAGCACGACTCACAACTTCCGTAATTTTATTAATAAGGCACATTTGAATTATTCTTCAGTTCTTTCTTATTTACACAGCAGAGTGTGCCAACCACAACTTAGGGGCAGGAAAGGTACTGACAGAAGGGGTACGTACATCACATATCTCCTCCACATTTTTTCTGCTTCTTTTCTCCACTGTTGCGCTTCGTTACTGGTTTCAGCCAGAAACTATCAGCACCCGCTTGTTCACTTACAAACGCGTCTCGCCCACCTACAACAGAGTAGACATGTAGCAACAAGAACTCCATTGTTGAACATGAGCGAACTGTGCAGGTGGCACCTGCGCGAGCCAAGCACACCGTTACCACAGCAGCCTGTTAGAGATAGAGGCCTGTTCGATGGTAGTAGTAGTTTCTTTATAGGACTGTTTGCAGGGAGTAGAAATGACACTGTTGACAACAGAGTGCGTTTACAGTCACGGGCTGAGGCAAACAAAGGCTTCTTCTAGTAACCAGAAGATACGAATATTATGATGAGAAGGAGGATTCATGTACCCCTTCCGGTTAGTTTTTAAACGGTATTTCATTCTTTATTTTACACTACTGGCCATTAAAATTGCTACACCAAGAAGAAATGCAGATGATAAACGGGTATTCCTTGGACAAATATATTATACTAGAACTGACATGTGATTACATTTTCACGCAATTTGGGTGCTTAGATCCTGAGAAATCAGTACCCAGAAAACCACCTCTGCCCGTAATAACGGCCTAGATATGTCTGGGCATTGAGTCAAACAGAGCTTGGATGGCGTGTACAGGTACAGCTGCCCATGCAGCTTCAACACGATGCCACAGTTCATCAAGAGTAGTGACTGGCGTATTGTGACGAGCCAGTTGCTCGGCCACCATTGACCAGACGTTTTCAGTTGGTGAGAGATCTGGATAACGTGCTGGCCAGGGCAGCAGTCGAACATTTTCTGTATCCAGAAAGGCCCGTACAGGACCTGCAACAAGCGGTCGTGCATTATCCTGCTGAAATGTAGGGTTTCGCAGGAATCGAATGAAGGATAGAGCCAAGGGTCGTAACACATATGAAATGTAACGTCCACTGTTCAAAGTGCCGTCAATGCGAACAAGAGGTGACCGGGACGCGTAACCAATGGCACCCCATACCATCACGACGGGTGATACGCCAGTATGGCGATGACGAATACACACTGCCAATGTGCGTTCACCGCGATGTCGCCAAACACGGATGCGACCATCATGGTGCTGTAAACAGAACCTGGATTCATGCGAAAAAATGACGTTTTCCCATTCGTGCATCCAGGTTCGTCGTTGAGTACACCATCGCAGGCGCTGCTGTCTGTGATGCAGCGTCAAGGGTAACCGCAGCCATGGTCTGCGAGCTGATAGTCCATGCTACTGCAAACGTCGTCAAACTGTTCGTGCAGATGGTTGTTGTCTTGCAAACGTCCCCATCTGTTGACTCAGGCATCGAGACGTGGCTGCACGATCCGTTACAGCCGTGCGGATAAGATTCCTGTCATCTCGACTGCTAGTAATACGAGGCCGTTGGGATCCGGGAAGGCGTTCCGTATTACCCTCCTGAACCGAGCGATTCCATATTCTGCTAACAGTCATTGGATCTACACCAACGCGAGCAGCAATGTCGCAATACGATAAACCGCAATCGCGATAGGCTACAATCCGATCTTTATCAAAGTCGGAGCGTGATGGTACGCATTTCTCCTCCTTACACGAGGCATCACAACCACGTTTCACCAGGTAACGCCGGTCAACTGCTGTTTGTGTATGAGAAATCGGTCGGAAACTTTCGTCATGTCAGCACGTTGTAGGTGTCGCCACCGGCGCCAACCTTGTGTGAATGCTTTGAAAAACTAATCGTTTGCATACCACAGGGTCTTCTTGCTGTCGGTTAAATTACGCGTCTGTAGCACGTCATCTTCGTGGTGTAGGAATTTTAATGGCCAGTAGTGTACGTTCAGCATTCTCGCCCCATCTGTGCCTGTCGCCTCGCCAGGGGGCCTGTGTCGCCACATTCTCGGTATGGCCCTGATGGCGGTGAGCGTAACCTACCCTTGTCGGTCTTGATGCAGCAGCGGGCGAAGTGCGCGGTCTGGTGGCAGTAGCTGCCCGCAGGGCAGTCCTGGCGCGCGGGCCCGCTGCCGCAGTCGTACTGCCGGCCCGTGCCGGGGTGCACCAGCGGAGGTTCCCCGCCGCACGGCCGCACCTTCAGCCCTGGAAACAGTGGTTCACTTACTCTCTCCTTTCATGCTCGTATGACAAAGGCATCTCACTTCTGCAAGGGTCGTTCAATGAGTAGTGCCCCACATTTAAAGCAAAAAAAAATTAATGTACGTAGACTGACGTCCTTATTGGTGCTGCACAGTTGATGTTAGTTCTGTGTGCCGGTGAAGTTTCGAACCGTTTTCGCACATGGCAGAGCCGTAGTTCAACGTCAAAATGACGTCTACATACGACTCACGTTACAAGTAGCGTGCTGTTATCGAATTCTTGCTTGCAGAAAAAGAAACCGTGGTGAACATCCATAAACGCTGTGTGCAGTATTTGGCGATGCTACAGTTGATAGGAGTACAGTTGGACGATGGCTAAAGAAAGTTACAGCCTCAGGAAATGCAGAAACAGAACTCCATGATCAGCGACGCTCGGAAAGTTCTGTCACAGCCACTGCTCCAGACATGCTGAATAGTGCGGATGTCATTATTAGTGACGACCGGAGCGTCACAAGTCGACAGTTGGCTCTATAGTTGTAAGTCAGCATTGGAAGTGTGTCTGCAATGATCGAGACTCTAGAATATTCGAAGAGGTGCTCAGGATGAGTTCCACGAGTGCTCACAGCGGATCGCAAGAGTCAAAGAAAGGCCATTTCATCTGAATTATTGGCGCGTTTTGAGACCGATGGAGAGGCCTTTCTGTCATGGATCCTTACGGGAGACGAAAGCTGGGTGTTAGTTAGTTAGTTTGTTGCGTGTTCCATTGATCATTCGCATGGTACGGTAGCCGTTATGATGTGGAACGTGTCAAGTGCACGAGCAATGCACATATGAGACAAGATTTTTTAATATATACATATATTACAATACAGAGTTAAAGATTAATATTTCTATTATTTACCCCATTCCCTGCACAAAATGCATGTACTATGTATATAGATTTATTTATTCCTATTGAAGAATTCATCTATGGTATAGAAGGAGTTGTCAAAGAGATATGTTTTCAATTTATTTTTAAAGTTATTACTGCTGTCTGTCAGATATTATATTTAATCTGGTAATTTGTCGAAAATTTTTATAGCAGCATATTTTACCACTTTCTGTGCCAAAGATAGGTTGAGTGAAGGATAGTGTAAGTCTTTCTTTTTTCTGGTATTATAATCATGAATGTCACTGTTGTTTTTAAACTGGTCCATGCTGTTGAGAAGAAATTTCATTAGTGAGTAAATATACTGTGAGGCTCTTGTAAGAATTCCCAATCTTTTAAAAAGATGCCTACAAGATGTGCGACTATGAACTCCACACATTATTCCAATGACTTTCTTTTGAGCAGTGAATACTTTTTGTCTAAATGTTGACTTCCCCCAAAATATTATTCCATATGACATCAGAGAGTGAAAGTATGCGAAGTATGTTAGCTAACGAATTTCTGTATCTTCAAAATTGGAAATTATTCTGATTTCAGAAGTTGCTGAACCTAGTCGCTTTAGAAGATCCAAAATATGAATTTTCCAATTAATATTCTCATTTGTATGTACACCCAAAAACCTTGTATGCTCTACCCTGTCTACTGACTTCTGTTGGTGTGTTATATTTATTGAAGGAACTGTACTTTTTGAAGCAGAAAATTGGATGTACTGTGTTTTTTCAAAGTTTAGAGCAAGCTCATTTGCAGAAAACGACATTGCGCCAGAAACAGAAAGGCAGTCCGTGGAGTAGCATCATCCTCATTCACCATAAAAGAAGAAATTCAAGACAACCCCCTCTGCTGAAAAAAAAAACATGGTGAAAGTCTTCTGGGATTGTGATGGCGTCATACTCGTGGATGTGATGCCAAGAGGGTCAACCATCAATTCAGAGGCATACGTGAAGACTCTGATTAAAGTCAAGAACCGTTTCAGACGTGTTCGATCGGACAAGAAAACAGTAGAGATCTTGCTCCAACACGGTAATGCACACCCACACACAAGTCTGAGAACCCGGAAACACATCGCCAAACTGGGTTAGACATCATTGCCTCATCCATCCTACAGTTCAAACCTGGCAGCCTCGGACATCCATCTCTTCGGAGCGCTTAAAGATTCTCTATGGGGAACACACTTTGAAGCTGATGAGAGAGTCAGTCATGCAATGAAAACATGGCTACGTCTACAGGAGAAGCAGGGAATACGTGCTCTTCCACAGCGCTGGCGTACAGCCATAGAAAGTGATAGGGACTACGTAGAAAAATAGGACATGGACAAGACATGTTGGTGTATGCTGTCACCAAATTCTGACTCATAACAATAAATACGTTCTAAAAAAATGTGGGGCATTACATATTGAACGACCCTCGTATACAGGGTGTATAAGAGCAAATATTTTTATTGATGGCTGAGAACAGTGCATTGAACAGCATTACATCAGTATTTACTTAATTTGCAGACTAATAATTGTAGTTATTAGGAGTAATATGTTTTCAGACTGGTTAGTACCTCCAAGTACGTGGCGCAAGAGCAAGCTTTTAATGTTTAATTTCCCCTGGGCAGCAGGTCAGGTGTTGAAATATGGGCGCGTGAACGCAAAAAGGTTCGCCTCTACTGACAGGTATCGTCCACTTATGCTGCAGTTACGACCGTGCAGACAAATCACGTAGTAATTTATCTGGTGCGTGTTGTGGAAGGGTTATTCGACGCAGAGAACAAGTGTTTCCACGGTTTCAGAGCAGACTGTTCAGCGCAAATTGTTCAACGTCGAGCTCCACAGTAGAGGACTCTCAGGTGTCCCCATACTGACCGAACGATATCGACAATTACACTTATAATGGGCATGGGGTCACAAGAAAGGACCGTCGATCAATTGAAACGTGTCGCCCGGTCGTATGAATCACGTTTCTCGTTCCGCACCACCGGCCTGGGCGCAGTGTTGTGCTACGGGGTACATTCACCTGGACTTCCTTGGGATCTGTGGTAATAATCGAAGGCTCCGTTCGAGAGACTTGGCGCAATGGTAAGACACTGAACTTGTATTCGGGAGGACAGCAGATCAAATGGTTCAAATGGCTCTGAGCACTATGGGACTTAACATCTGTGGTCATCAGTCCACTAGAACTTAGAACTACTTAAACCTAACTAACCTAAGGACATCACACACATCCATGCCCGAGGCAGGATTCGAACCTGCGACCGTAGCGTTCACGCGGTTCCAGACTGAAGCGCCTAGAACCGCACGGCCACACCGGCCGGCAACAGCAGACCAAATCCTCGTCTGGTGCCCCAGTATTTGCTTTCCCTGATTTCCCTAAATCGCAGGGACAGAAATAACGAAGTGGTTCCTTTGAAAGGACCAAGCCAGTTTCTTTCCTCGTCGTCGACCAGATCCCTAATTTTGCTCCCTTCCTTCAAACTTAGTGAAAGATGAGAGTCTTTCAACGTAAATATGGAGTTTATTGTGAGGATTCGAATTAATAATCAACTCCATCTTTCTAAAATTTCACTAAATCTGACTTCACTGTGCCGTTCAATCGAGAATGCCTAGGTTTTGTATCTGTACCTGTTCCAGACTGCTTCCTACATTCTGTACACCAAACATTTCTTGGTTCTTTTTTTTTGTCAAGTTTAATGTTTAGTCTTATTCTCGGTTGTAACTGGGAATTGCTGAGAGTATATAACTGGCATGTTCTACATAAATGTTTAGGCATAACTAGAAAGAGGTGATGCATATGCATATCTGGCTATTCAAGTGAAAACATTTGGATTCGATCAGATCTGTAAAATCCAAAATACAGGAGATAGAGTGAGAGTCCTATTATTGAAATTATCGTATTATTGTAATTTTTAGTACTATTAATACCATTTTATTACAATTTCTCATATTAAAATTATAGTCATTTCGTAAGCAACTATGAAGCAAAAAACACTGTATGTGTACCATGGTTCCACGTAAGAGAGAGGCTGAAGGCCCTAATCTGCTCAGGTTAAATAAATAAATAAAATAAAGGAAAATCCAGGATGGAATGTAACAATATTATGAAAAGGATAATTGCTACTCACCATATAGTGGAGATGCTGAGTCACAGGTAGGCAAAACAAAAAGACTCACAAAATAAGATTTCAGCCAACAAGGCCTTTGTCAAAAATAGACAACAGACACACACTCACGCATATGCAACTCAGACTTGCATGATCACAGCCGCTGGCAGCTGATGCCACACTATGAGCAGCAGCAGCAGTGCATAATGAGAGGTGTAACTGGGTGGGGGTAAGGAGGCTGGGGTGGGAAAGGGGAGCGATAGCAGGATACGGGTGGAGAACAGTGAAGTGCTGCTGGGGAGAACGCAGGGATGAGGTGGAAATAGGCTGAGGCAGCTAGGTGCAGTCAGGAGGGTAGACAGAGGGTGAGGGTGAGGTGGTGGGGGGCGATAGTGGAGAAGGAGAGAAGTAAAAAGACTGGGTGCGTTGGTGGAAAGAGGGCTGTGTAGTGCTGGAATGGGTACAGGGAAGGGGGTAGATGAGTGGGGACAATGACTAATGAAGGTTGACCGAGCGAGGTGGCGCAGTGGCTAGCACACTGGACTCGCATTCGGGAGGACGACGGTTCAATCCCGCGTCCGGCCATCCTGATTTAGGTTTTCCGTGATTTCCCCAAATCGCTCCAGACAAATGCCGGGATGGTTCCTTTGAAAGGGCAAGGCCGACTTCCTTCCCCGTCCTTCCCTAATCTGATGAGACCGATGACCTCACTGTCTGGTCTTCCCCAAACAACCCAACCCAACTAATGAAGGTTGGCCTCAACTTTCGTTAAGTCATTGTCCTCACCCATCTAGCGCCTTCCCTGTTCTCATTCCGGTACTACACAGCCATCAATTTCACCAATGCACCCAGTCCTTTTACGTATCTCCTTTTCCGCTACCCCCTCTCTCCCCCACTCTCTGTCTAACTTCCCAACTGCGCATAACTGCCCTACCCACCCTACACCTCGTCCCTGCATCGTCCCACTAGCAGCGCTTTACCATCCCCACCATGATCCTGCTATCCCTCCCCCTCCCCACCCCAGCCTCCTACTTACTCCCACCCAGATGCATCACTAATCACGCACTGCTGCTGCTCGTGGTGTGACGTCAGCTGCCAGAGGCTATGGTCATGTGTATGTGAGTTGCGTTTGTGGTTGTGTGTGGGTCTGTCGTCTATTTTTGACAAAGGCCTTGTTGGGTGAAAGCTTATTTTGTGACGGTCTTTTTGTTGTGCCTGTCTGTGACTCAGCATCTCCGACATATGGCGAGTAGCAATTATCCTTTTCATGATATTGTTAAGTATAATAAAGCTGAGCCATGATATCAATGAGAACTTCTTTCACAAGTGAAACAAACAATCATAATGAAATTGTGGGTGTTGTCTATTATCACATACAGCTTACATAGATCCTGATAATGCCTTCGTCCATCAACCATTACATGATGTTTTTCTTGAACAGTTGCAAATACTTGTAGATGAATTATAACACATTTAAGCCGATTTTTATTTTAGATAATTAACATTAGCTAATAAACAACTGCATTTAGTTCGTCTTGTTGTATATTCAAACACCATTGTACATTATGCTAAATACCTAGTTGTTGCTGACGCTGGTTGCGAATCAGTGTCAATACAGGAGGCCGTGGGGCTTTCGAATACAATACGATGTAAACTTATGCAGCAGAGATCTTACACACGGAATGAACGCTTGAGAGCTTAGTGCAGCGTCCAGTTACAACTAACATTTACTTTGTACTAATACTGTACTCCTTACACTGGCCCCCTTCGCTAATATTCCTTGCTTCCAGCTAAATTAGTTTCATTTTTATGCCATTTACTCATCAGATAAAAATGTTTGGAAGCCTACATGTTAGTGATATGTATGAATGCTAATAAAATATAATATGTGCTCCAAACAATTTTGAACTGTGATCGTACATAAGGTTATGAGGCGGGAACTTTTGTATTCTGACGACTGCAGGAGATCATGTTAGAAGCTCCCTGGAAGCAGAGCACAATTTTTTAAAGCATCTCTCGAAATGGTCTTAGTGACCGATGGAAGTGGCGCCAACGCGAAAGAACATTTGATTAACGGCGCCTTACTCGGTCTTTGGGCGGAACGAAAACATCAAGAAATGTTTCTCTGGAAAAGGTCTGGCACTCAGTGGCATTACGAGTTTACTCGTAAAAGAGCCGTCTAATCAGATCGCGATACCAAAGTGCCTAAAGCAAATAGCTCACCTCACTCTTTGCTCGTTTCCTCTCGTGATTCCACTGCTCAGGAAAAGTTTTAGAAACGGCGGAAGACGCTGCCACGTTATCTGAGGGTTACTCGAGCTGTCTAAGGTTGTGTTCCAGCACAAAAGTGGTCATTCCCGACGTCACGTATAAAAGTATGAGAGTTTTCTCATGTTTGCAGTAAAACACTGAAGAGCCAAAGAGACTGGTACACCTGCCTAATATCGTGTAAGGCCCTCGTGAGCACACAGAAGTGCTGCAACACGACGTGGCATGAACTCGACTAATGTCTCAAGTAGTGCTGGAGGGAACGAACACCATGAATCCTGCAGGGATGTCCATAAAACCGTAAGAGTATGAGGGGATAGAGATCTCTTGTGAACAGCACATTGCAAGGCATCCCAGATACGTTCAATAATGTTCATGTCTGGTGGGGAGTTTGGTGGGCATCGCAAGTGTTTAAACTCAGAAGAGTGTTTCCGGAGTCACTCTGTAGCAATTCTGGACGTGTGGGGTGTCGCATTGTCCTGCTGGAATTACCCAAGTCCGACGGATTGCACAATGGACATGAATTGTTGCAGGTGATCAAACAGGATGCTTACGTACGTGTCACTTGTCAGAGTCGTATCTACACGTATCAAGGATCCCATATCACTCCAAATGCATATGCCTCATACTATTACACAGCCCCTGCTAAAGGGTGCATGAGGTTGTCTCCATACTCGTTCACGTCCATACGCTCGGTACAGTTTGAAACGAGACTTGTCCGATCAGGCAACATGTTTCTAGTCAGAAACAATCCAATGTCGGTGTTAAAACTTTGTGTGGTGCAGTCATCAAGCGTACACGCTTGGGCCGTCAACACCGAAAGTCCATATCGAGGGTGTTTCGTGGAATGGTTCGCACGCTGACACTTGTTGATGTGCCACATTGAATTCTACTGAAATTTGCGCAAGGGTTGCACATCTGTCTCGTTGAACGATTCTTTTCAGTCTTCGTTGGTCCTGTTCTTGCAGGATATTTTTTCGGCCGCAGCGATGTCTGAGATTTGATATTTTGCTGTATTCCTAATATTCACGGTACACTAGTGAAATTTACGTACGGGAAAATCGCCACTTCATCGCTACCTCGAAGATGCTGTGTCCCATCACTTATGCGCCGACTGCAACACCACGTTCAAACTCACTTAAATCTCGATAACCTGCCATTGTAGCATCAGAAACCGATCTAACAACTGCGCCAGACACTTGCTGTCTTAGTCGGCCGGAGTGGCCGAGCGGTTCTAGGCGCTACAGTCTGGAAGTGCGCCACCGCTACGGTCGCAGGTTCGAATCCTGCCTCGGGCATGGATGTGTGTGATGTCCTTATATTAGTTAGGTTAAAGTAGTTCTAAGTTCTAGGGGGCTGATGATCTCATAGTGCTCAGAGCCATTTGAACCAACCTGCTGTCTTATATAGGCGTCGCCGACCGTAGCGCCGTATTCTGCGTGTTTACATATCTCTGTATTTGAATACGCAAACCTACACCAGTTTCCTCGTCTCTTCAATATATAATGGTGTGTGTTTTTTGCGTACTCGGTACTTTTCTGCAAGGGTGTTTTCATCTCCATGTGGAAGGGGGAAATGTTTACCGGTAGCCTCTCCTCCCTTCGCCAAGAGAACCTGAAATGTGCCCATCAACGTTTCTTCTTGTCGTATATCTCATGCCATATAATTTAACCCTTGATATTATAGGCTCATATGTGTCTCACACATACGGCAGAGCCTTAGAAATGAAGCAGATGCTATAGAATCGGAAACTTGGTCCTGGATCTGAAAGTTCTTCCCGTTCTATTCGTACACAAAGCGCGAGAGTAATGATTTCTTCGACGCATCTGTGAGCGCTGTAATTAATCTTGTCTTCATGGTTCCAGTGGTTTCAATGAAGAAGAATGAAGTCCTCCGTGTACATAGGAAGAGGTCGCGAGGTCTAATACCGACCCAATCACGGAAATTTTCAGCCGCCGTTAATCTGACCTCCTTCTTCCAACAATGTGAATAGTCGCCAAGAACGACACATGGTTCGGACCCCTTGTTAAACTGCAGGTCCCATTTCGCTTGGATGACATTAGGGCAGATTAGGTATTCGCAAGACGCCAAAGTGGCGTCCAATAGAAACATAGTCGGCCACTGAGTTGTTATTACTTCAGAATTTTCACGCATTATTTAAAAGACAACATCTTCGTGTACAATTGTTCTCCGCAAACTATTTTACGGGATGTGGCGGTTTATATCGATTATTTTGCCATGCACTGCACAATTCACGATCGATTCGTAGGAATAACGATTGTCGGCAACTATCTTTTGCAATACAGTATTCAAGATTACGATTATCGTTATTCTGCACCCTGTGTGCTGGGGGAAGTAGTGTGTTTCTCGAGATATAGAGAGTGGGTCTCTCCGCTATATGCGAGGCCCTTCGTGTAGTGCCTCTCACTCAACTGTGTTCAGAATTCCTGTCACTCTCGCGGTGATTCTTCAAGACTATTCGAAATCGCTTTTCTTGTATTTCAGCCTTAGGAAAGGACGCGCTACTGAAGAATACACTTACGTTGAGGGTTATCTGCAAGACTTTACACTGAGAGGTCGTCGACGGCAAGTGTTCCTGCTGTTAGTACCAATTTTGTAACATTACTCCATCTCTGTTTTTTACAATTTCGTCGTCTGTGAACAGCTTCAAAGAGCTCAAAGCGCAGTTTGGCAGGTCGTTTGTATACACTGCCTGATCAAAAGTATCCCGACATCCCTGCGTAGCACAGAATTGACAGCTAGATATCACCAGAAGTGAACCCGCCAGTATAAAAGGATGGTTGTGTGGAGGGGGGGAGAGTATTGTGTTGTCAGTAGAGAAGCAGTAACTGCAGAACTGGTCGAACAGGAGAGCTCAGTGATTTCTAACTTGGGCTGGTGATTGGATGTCATCGAAGTAACAAGTCCAGGGACATTTTTAAACTTTCCAAAGTCGACTTTTGGTTTTGTGACTATCAAGTGGAAACGCGAAGGACAACCAGAGGTAAAACCAAGACCAGCCAGACCTCATGTACTGTCGGATTTGGACCGTCAGGCATTGTGGAGGGTGGCTGTAAAAATACTGCACTGTCCTCTGACACATGGATTTCTCCTGCGGCGGAAAGATTCACCAGTAAGCAGGGCTTGTGTTATACAAATTATCTGTACACCAGATTTTGACAGAATGCGTTTCATACCAAGACTATAATCCGTTCATCATAACAATAAACCTGATGTAAACAAACACAAACGCGATGATTGGTCAGCAGCAATTGCACTCGTGCACTGGTGTTGTTACGCTCTTGGACGTAGGTCCTACTTAATGTATTAGATATCTTATTACGAAGTTACGTTAAATGAAACTTTAAGATACTCAAATGTATTAACAGCCATCAACGTTTTTCTTAATCACGCTTTAGCTACGTAGTCTTTATTTCAAAAATCGTGTACAATCACAGCCTCTGCAGCGTTGTGCTCTGATCGTTGCACTCTGAATGCGCTGTATGAAAATGGCTGATGCTGCTTTCTGTTCCGTAGTGAAACACGCGCTTGGAACACGGTAAAAAGTGCCGAGAAGTAGGCTGTTCTTAATGTTTTTCATAAATTTACGGAGATAATCGGCTTTGAAGTTTTCCCAGCATTGTATGTACCACAGTTGATAAATAAGACCGCATTGAACGTGTAGCGAAGTCGGTAGCGTTATGGAATGTGAACTCCATGCAGTTATTCCACCGTATGTTTAAACCTTACCACTATCAATGTTTTTCCCGTTCAATTTGAAATACCTACGTGTCGTAATTGTAGAAGTCATCATCATTTTTTATGGGTAATGCACTTCTTCTTCTTTCTATTTCCATCTTCGACGCGAAATTTCTGTTTCCAATTCAAATACACTCCTGGAAATGGAAAAAAGAACACATTGACACCGGTGTGTCAGACCCACCATACTTGCTCCGGACACTGCGAGAGGGCTGTACAAGCAATGATCACACGCACGGCACAACGGACACACCAGGAACCGCGGTGTTGGCCGTCGAATGGCGCTAGCTGCGCAGCATTTGTGCGCCGCCGCCGTCGGTGTCAGCCAGTTTGCCGTGGCATACGGAGCTCCATCGCAGTCTTTAACACTGGTAGCATGCCGCGACAGCGTGGACGTGAACCGTATGTGCAGCTGACGGACTTTGAGCGAGGGCGTATAGTGGGCATGCGGGAGGCCGGGTGGACGTACCGCCGAATTGCTCAACACGTGGGGCGTGAGGTCTCTTCAGTACATCGATGTTGTCGCCAGTGGTCGGCGGAAGGTGCACGTGCCCGTCGACCTGGGACCGGACCGCAGCGACGCACGGATGCACGCCAAGACCGTAGGATCCTACGCAGTGCCGTAGGGGACCGCACCGACACTTCCCAGCAAATTAGGGACACTGTTGCTCCTGGGGTATCGGCGAGGACCATTCGCAACCGTCTCCATGAAGCTGGGCTACGGTCCCCCACACCGTTAGGCCGTCTTCCGCTCACGCCCCAACATCGTGCAGCCCGCCTCCAGTGGTGTCGCGACAGGCGTGAATGGAGGGACGAATGGAGACGTGTCGTCTTCAGCGATGAGAGTCGCTTCTGCCTTGGTGCCAATGATGGTCGTATGCGTGTTTGGCGCCGTGCAGGTGAGCGCCACAATCAGGACTGCATACGACCGAGGCACACAGGGCCAACACCCGGCATCATGGTGTGGGGAGCGATCTCCTACACTGGCCGTACACCACTGGTGATCGTCGAGGGGACACTGAATAGTGCACGGTACATCCAAACCGTCATCGAACCCATCGTTCTACCATTCCTAGACCGGCAAGGGAACTTGCTGTTCCAACAGGACAATGCACGTCCGCATGTATCCCGTGCCACCCAACGTGCTCTAGAAGGTGTAAGTCAACTACCCTGGCCAGCAAGATGTCCGGATCTGTCCCCCATTGAGCATGTTTGGGACTGGATGAAGCGTCGTCTCACGCGGTCTGCACGTCCAGCACGAACGCTGGTCCAACTGAGGCGCCAGGTGGAAATGGCATGGCAAGCCGTTCCACAGGACTACATCCAGCATCTCTACGATCGTCTCCATGGGAGAATAGCAGCCTGCATTGCTGCGAAAGGTGGATATACACTGTACTAGTGCCGACATTGTGCATGCTCTGTTGCCTGTGTCTATGTGCCTGTTGTTCTGTCAGTGTGATCATGTGATGTATCTGACCCCAGGAATGTGTCAATAAAGTTTCCCCTTCCTGGGACAATGAATTCACGGTGTTCTTATTTCAATTTCCAGGAGTGTATAAATTCTTAATTATCGATGTCTTATGAAAGACTGTTCATAAAAGTGGTTTAAATTAGAACACAACAATTTAATTTTTTAAGGCAAACATAAAAAACCAAATCCTCTTTATTTGGATTGTGTCCATCGTTTTATACCACAGAGGTAGTAGATAAGTACCGTAGAAACATGAAAAACAATCATTTTCACAGCATCGAGCACATCATACTAATGCTGCATTTTTACATTTGCTACTGTACCATTAAAATATGAAACCAACAGAACTGATCTGGAAGCAAGCTGCGGGATTTGGCCCGAGAAGTAACGAGACTGTTAAGCTGCCACACGTACTGTAACTAACGCACGCAGCTCTTTCACCCGTCACTGCCGAACGCTGGTGGGGTATAGGACGGCTCGTCGTAAAAGAAGAGAAAATACTGCGCCTGGTTCTCTTCGTGGATTCTGTTGCAGCACGTGACAGTTCCAGATCTGAAATGTATTTCTCAGATTCAGATAAGTAAGGGGCTAAGAAATTACTAGACGACTGGCTGTAAGTAATACCTCCAGTGGCTTCAATATTAAAACAATACGATGAAATCCTCCAAGACTCTCTTACGTTACACACAGCTTATGTAGAAAAATTACCCTGTGGTTAAGTCAGGAATTTTCACCATTCTTGTTTTTAATTACAATAGTACGTTAGCTAAAAACGATAACGTGTTGCGGTTTTCGTCTAGTCTTCTAAGGACCGTATAGTGGGAGATTTGCAGTGTATTATTACATTCTGCCTAAAAATTAAATGACATTCGAAGCTGTATTGTTCCTCTGCTCATCTCTTTTTACGTGTGAGGTGCAGCTGGCCGCGTCACTGTAGGCCAGCTGTACCAGCTAACCGGCCAGCGCCGGTAAAGCTGCTGTCCCGTATTATCGCTAAGTCGACTTGCGCATAACGCACAGCACAAAACGTACCCTTACTATCGTACTTGACAGTATTCGAGACAGCTTGGCTGCAGCCCCAAGTGAAACGGAAATCCAATGAGGTTCCAGCAAATGCGGAAGAATACATAGTGCAATTTTACATCAGGTTTATTCTTATGATGAACGGATTATAGCAACCCGGCACGGCCTCGCACGGGTAGCGTTGAATATCTACGGCCAGACGACTTGTCTGGCGTAGAATATTTTTGTTTTCGGGTCACCACGTAGTGTTATCAATAAAATTCAGGGAACAACGTTAAGTAAATGAATATCATCACTTTTATACAGTTTACGCGATGTAAACAGGGCACGCCAGGGAAGCTGTCTGGATGTGTTTCATACTGACCTGGCGATCCGGGTGATATTGCAATGACGGGAGCACATCATGATCTAAGTAATGTGTTTACAACAAACTTAAATATTGTATGCGAATGTTGATGTTTGTGTTTGGGCGCGAGCGCGCGCGCGTCTCTCTCTCTCTCTCTCTCTCTCTCTGTGTGTGTGTGTGTGTGTGTGTGTGTGTGTGCGCGCGCGCGCGCGCGTGCGTGCCTGCGTATGCGAGTCAGTGATTCAATATGTATCGGAGGCCGGCTGAGGTGCCACAAATAAAAGGAAAAATAAAGGTAAAAACGCGCGTGATTTACATGTTTAGCTCGTGTTTCTACACTACTCTTGTGAAAATTGATATGCGGTGTCATACATTGTTGAGTCTCATTTCCGCACTTATTTGTCGTGCACTGTTTATGGCAGACTCCTTCGTCGCCCCACACAAAGAATTGTATCCACATCTAGGTTTAATTCAAGGAAAGCAGAATTTAGCAAGTTTTGTCATCTGCTGCGCTGCTGAAAGACTGCACCATACTGTACGTAAGGGCAGCAAAGTTGCTGATGTAGTTTTTCCGGAAAATTTTTCACTTGCTGCATAAAAAATAAAACACCACATTTTTGGATGCACTTGTTTTTTCGCTAAGAAATTATTTGCAAAAGACTGCAGGGAAACTATTGTTTATAAGTATCAGATTATTTCAAATTGTGAGTCTCATCTCATAGCCTGACGATGAGGTAGCTAAAGTTTCGTTATTGGTAGTATTTATTACGACACTTCAAAGTTGAGTGACTCACTGCCCGTTGTTCGAAGAATTGACAGTGGATTAAGGATGCGAATTGTGATTGGTGATCTGAGGGAAACACAAGTTGGCAGTTTGAAACTGTCGTCATATTTTGAAATGCGTTCCTCATTCAGAAGGATGGAGTATTTCGAAATCTTGTGTATTCATCCTTAAGAGAAATTTCTGAATCTCATTCAAAAAGATCGTGCCCCTGTCTTTATGCTCTGCAAGACGCCTAAATCTCTTTTTCGCCGGTGAACATTCGTTTACCAATCTTCCGTATAATTTGACAGTGTCGCAACAAATAATATCTTTCACCTCATCACGCAAAGAATCATGTTACCATATGTGCTTGAGTCAAGGAAAGCAGAAAGTTAAAAAACTGAGTCATCTATTGTGCTGTTGCAAAACATTCTTTATATAAACAAAGCAAAGCTTTCTCCCGTGCTGAAGCAGATTTTCGGAAAACGTTTTATTTTATGTATAAAGAATTGAAAATCACAGGTTTTGGATTCACATGTTTCCTTCGCTTCGCAGTTATTCTGAAACGATTGAGCAGTTACGGTCTCTCGGTCTCACCGAAAATGTGTGCTGAACATTACGTTCGTTTCTGACATTTCCTTAGTTGGGTAAGATGTGCTGGATGTTATCACGAGGATGTATTTAATAGTATAGCATGCCCAATCACATATTCCTTAACAATGTTGTTTTTTTTTTTTTTTTTTTTTTTTTTTTTTAAAACTGGATGACTTGTGCGACGTATTGTTTGATGGAGTGTGTCGTATATCAAATCGCTGCAGCAGATAAGACGTAAGTGAAAGGAGTGCGCCTTTTATGAGCCTTTCTGATAAATAGTTGGAACGATTATTAATTTTCCTGGCAGATACATGATGGAGATTAAGGGGTACAAACTATACAACCCTCTTGCTGGAAATGGACCACTGATGAAGATCGTAGTTTCTTGCACGTAAACAACAATGACGCTCTGGTCTAGGATAACAAATCTTAACAAATCTAAAAGCACCGATTAGATCCCAGCCACTCATTTGAGTTTGAATGAAAGCCATGAGCAACGCTGGCCAAAGACTTCCAGTATAAGCTCTCACTCTCGTTCAGCTAACTGCTTCGTTAAAAGAGAGCAGAGGGGTCGATAGAGGCTCAGGGCATTTTACTTTTCTTCTGGAGGGAAGTTTTCAGCAATGATCAACGGCTCAGAAAGCAATGGTAATAAGTGCATTAAAGACACATAATTTGCATAAAGAGGACATACCTGTAACTGAGTAAACGCTGACTAGGTGTTGTTGCTTCCATAGCACTGGGAGTTGGGGAAGTCGGCTAGTTACCGCACCATAAGATTCACTCATGTCGATGGCTGCGCTAAAGGGTCTGAAGGTGAACCCGTAATTGGTCCGAAATTGATAACAAATAAATAAAAACAACAAGCATACGCTGAGTGGAAGATGTATGGTAAGAGAATGTGTTTTATTCTCAAAAACAAAACGCTAAGTAGAAGAAGGGACAGGATAATAGAACATGTGCTGAGACATTATGCAATATTTCCATGGTAGTAGAGGGAGCCACAGGAAGCAAAAATGAAAGGGAACGCTGGAAATTGGAATATACAGAATAAAATAATTGAGCTGGTACGGTGTAAGTGCCACTGTGACGTGAAGAGACTGGCACAAGGCACCGACATATTATTGCCAGACGAATATGTACATCGCAATTCGAAACACATGTTTTCACTCGTTTACCAGATCATTTCCTTTGGGTGTGTGACTGAATAAATAATTACAGTGAACAACTTAGGTAAGAATCAAAAGATCTGATAAGTCTCTGGAGATTTTATGAGACGCGACTGTGCCAAAGATACTTTATTCTTATCTTTTGCGGCGAACATTTCTTCATATCCCGACACCGTTAACATTTGATGGCCTACGACGAGCAGAGCGGCACATTGGTAAGTCACTGGACCCATATTACAGAGAACCATAGTTCTAATCACCGTCTGATCTTCAAGGCTAGTATTTTCTGTGCTTTCTGTAAATAACGTCAGGCCAAGGTCTGGATGATAGTCCCCACAATGCCGAACTCGACGCCCTTCCGCACCGTTACCCAACTGTGTATTTTCCATATCTAGCGTCTCTAAGATTCTGATACTTGAATTCTGAATGTTTTTTTGCGACCTACCTTATTGACAGAGATCGTTATTACCACTACATACTAATATCCTAAAAGATGATGCACATGTTTTACTTAGGATCACAGAAGGCCAGGAATTTGGCCCGTCAGCCTGGCTGCACACTTGCTTTCTGAGGGTGAGGAGGGGGAAACCGCAAACATGCCGACATGCCTCATTTAAATGGCAAAGCAGTCACACTGCATACTATTTTGTTTTATATCTCATATTTCTCAGCAATATATACCACAAACAAAACAAATTTTCATTATTATTTAATCACATTTGGCGCACTATATGATTTTTATCTGGTACAAACTGTCAGCATACGGACGAATATAGACAATTTCACAAATTTTTGCACTCTAGATTGCCAAGTAATCGTGACTTATTTAGTTTCATAATTGAAAAAAAGATGTTTCATACACTTATGTTGATCGAAATAGGGGATTACGTTTGCAGGCTCATTGTGGAGACCTAGAAACTCTTCCCTAGGAAACCAGTACAGACGCCCTGGACAGTTTGAACTTGAAAGGATTTGTCTTTAAGACAGGAATCACCCTACAGTTCTATAAGTTCCATCTGCACATGCAGAGGGAGTGCTTCCAACTGAAACGGCAAACGGTTGCGAAAACAGATGTAAGAGTGGCAGTGTTCTGAAAACGTTTGGAGAACTATCATTATAATTATTTCAAGGTGACAATGAATTATTCAGACTTCGCATTTTCTTTAACACCAGTGAATTTAGGGAACTAGACTGTGTTTGCGAGGATTTTTCCCTTCTACAGTGTGATCTTCTTTTGAAACCATTCCCATCAAATCGGAAATAAGTTGTTCCTCATCTTGTAATGTCTTGTTGTGGGTGGTGTGCAGTGCAGTCTACTTCCAATGCGAGCTGTGCAATTCATTCCGGATGTTCTAATTTTCGTACCTGGAATCCATTTTCCTTCATAAATTCGACAACAGCGGGCTTTAAATAGAAAAAACTGTTCCAGGTACGCCCCTTGACTTCGTTTAGTTCCATTGAAAACTGTTGCAACTGAGCGGTATATAGCGATCGACTTCAGAAATTTTACTGTAGCTCCTCCAGTTTCTTCACGTACCCCATACCTGCAAATTTAGCACAAAGTGGTTATTGATGTACAGAACAATGAATCCTGACTGTTGATCGTTGTAATTTTTTGCTCTTCCATTATCAAAAAATTCCTTACATTCTTTCTGCACGGTATTGTGATGCCGTTTCATAGCAAATTTGTAGTACACATCTATTATGCAACTGCATAATAGATAATAAGAATTCTCATTCCTTTCTTCTATCATTCCCATTAATTTTTAAACACTTGTGACGATATATCGCTAGACTGCTTCTTTTCGTGCAAACAGCCACTGGATCTGTGAACGTCCTTCATACCACAAACAAACAGCAAAGAGTAAACAGGGCCGACATCACGATCCTGCCGAACTGAAGAGAGTTATGCCGACCGAAAAATGCCGCACCGCAAAACTAAATGAA
The DNA here is from genome assembly GCF_023864345.2 of Schistocerca serialis cubense. Lineage (NCBI taxonomy): Eukaryota > Metazoa > Arthropoda > Insecta > Orthoptera > Acrididae > Schistocerca > Schistocerca serialis. Next base: position 779,818,241 of record NC_064639.1, on the reverse strand, counting down.
ATGTCACGCTGTACGACGTATTTCCGAGACGGCCAGAACACCAGCCCGCACGTCGGGCTCGCGTCCTTTTTGGCATGCTGTGGCCAGCCCAGCTGTAGATGTACAGAATCAACTGGCTTTAACTTCGCAGCGTCCGAATTCGTAGAAAAAGGTGATATCACGTACTATGAAACAAAGGTAACGTTTGTGAAACATCGGATTTTGTGAACGTTTTGCGGGCGGCTGTGGTAAAAGTATATTGCGTCAAAAAAAAAAAAAAAAAAAGATAAATAAATAAATGCGCCATAATGCATAACTGCCGTGAAATGGCGTAGTTTCTCATGCGATTGTTGTTCGAAGTAAAAACATGGTCTCTTTGTTGCTTTTCTGGTTACTGAAGTGGAAGCCCCGGGTTAGATTTCTGGTGCCCAGATCACATTTTTCTGCGGTAGAAAGTCTGGAACGGGGTCCACTCAGCCTCGCGAGGCCAAATGGAAAGATACTTGATGAAACAAGCAGCGAAATTAACACATGAACCGTAGAATTGTGGCGTCTAGTAGAACGGCTTGCATCGGGTAGAAACCACAAGAGATATATTTATTTATGTGTACAACAAACCGAACTTCGCTGTTTATGCGGCACCAAAGCAGAGAAACGACGTCTGCAATAATGACGACTATATATCTATGGTAAAGACTCATAAATTTACTCAAAATTAACGGAACTGGCTTTTGGCTGACTGGTAACGGGTATAGTTTTTAACGAAGCACTTTTCTACCGTTATAGAACGGCTCAAAGTCGGCGCGTCCAGTGAGAAAACGCAGAGAAAACTCAGCAAACATTTCTGGAATGATACAGGACTGTAGACACCGTTATGATTTTCTGATATTTTAGTGGTATTTTCTAGGTAAATTAACTGATGTTAATGTGGCTACGAATTCGTCCTCTAAGGATCGAAACAAGACGACTTTCTTCTCTGGAGGGAGAGGGGTAGACTCTTCCAGCGAGATGACCCTCTTTCTGAGGTAGTAAGTAGTACCTGTGAATGGTACATGCAGTAAATGGTGGTTGCTCTGGATACTACACAAATGTATGGCGCATGCCGTAAAGGCGTGATAATACGATAACAATCGACCCAGAGGTAGCCACTTCGTTCACTAATAGAAAGCCAAAGATCGACCACAATATTTGGTATGTAAGGCGAAGGCAGGTGCTGGCGTAAACTTCCTGGTCACCAGAGTATGCGCTGCTATCCTGGGTTCAACTACAAATCATTTCTCAATGTTCACGGTGTAAGAGATTGTGACAGTACTAGCTTCGCGCCCGCTGCTTCACTCGCATAGACTGTATGTCCTGCAGAGACATTTTGTTTTGTTGTTATTCAATAGAATTTTTATGTTGTTCAAAATTGTAATTGTTTCTAAGCTTTCCAAGCTAATTAAGACCATATAAGCATGGCCTTTTCCGAATATACTTGTGACCAACAGGCGATTCTGGTATCTGGAGTCCAAAGTTTTTTGTTTATCACGCCTTTTGCGTTCCTGTGGAGATATTTCCATAGTAACTTTCATTCCCTAACAAACATATCTTTATATCTAACCGAGAACTGACATACCAGTTTTCATAAATTTATCTTTAAAATTCTTTTTAATGTAACGAAATATTTTCTTAAAAATTTTCATCCCCCATTGCACTCCTATATGAGTTGAATTTCCAGAAACACTGAAACACGTATTTTTTAAATTTCAAACCGAGAAGTCAAACGCCAGTTATCATAGATGTAGCCTTAAAAATTTTTTAGTAGTTCCTTACTAATTACTTATTTCCAAAAAATTTTTCACCCCCTATTTTACCCCCTTAGTATTTGCATTTCCAAAAATGAAGAAATACAATTTTTTTATTTTCGGACTGAGAAACCAGTTTTGTAGTTCTACTTCAAAATTCCCTTAATAGCGACATATTTCAAACCAACTTTCATCATCTATTTCATCCCCTCAGGAATGAAATTTTGTAAAATCTTTTCTTAAACGATGCCAACAGTATAAGACCGACACCATGTCCAAACTTCAAGTTTCTATCCTTAGCGGATCGGCTTGAGGGGGGGGGGGGGGGGGCGAATTAGTGAATCAGTCTGACTCTATTTCGCCCCCTTTAGGGGTTGAATTTCCAAAATATAGTGAAACATCTCTAACTAAGAAGTCAAACATAAATTTTCAAAGATATATCATTAAAAAAGCTTTCCCAATTAAATATTTTCATAAAACGTTTCACTCCCCATTTCAATCACTTAATCCACATAGGAGTTTAATTTCCAAAAGCAGTGACATGTTTATGTTTTATTTCTGCCAGAGAAGCCAAATACAAATTTTCATAGATTTAGCTCAAAAATGCTTGCACTATGAAATATTCCCATACAAACTTTCATCCTCCTTTTCACCACCGTAGTGGTTGACTTCTGAAAAGCAGTGAAACATATTTTTTTATTCCTAAAGGAGAAGCTAAATTTAAATTTTCATGATTTACGTTTAAAAAGGCTTTTACAAGAAAATATTATCATAAAAAATCTCATCCCCTATTTCACCCCCTTATGGCTCCAATTTCCAAAAACACTGAAATACGAATTTTTTAATTTTTAACCGAAATGTCAAATATAATTTGTTCATAAGTATAGCTTTAAAAATACTTTAGTAGTTCTTTAATAATGATATATTTTTTAAAAAAAAGTTTTCACCTACTATTTCACCTCCATAGAATTAAATTTCCAAAAAAGGTGAAACTTGTATTTCTTTATTTCTGACTGAGAAACCAAATCCCAGTTTTCGTAGGTCTAACTTCAAAATTACCTTAATAGTGACATTTTAAAAAAATCCCTTCATACCCTTTTTCACCGCTTAGGGTTGGAATTTAGAAAAATCTCTTCTTAAAAGACGTCTACAGTGTAAGATCCACACCTTATACAAATTAGAATTTTCTTTCCTTAGCTGTCTTGGCTGAGCGATGATGAGTCAAGTTAGTCAGGACATTGCCTTTTATATATAGACTGATGATGTAATCTGCCCGTTGGGACGCTACTGTTTTTAAGAAGTAAGTTTCGTAGCGAAAAAGAGTTTTGTCCTTTACCCCATCAGCACCAGCTACACTCAACAAGTCAGTCGTCATAGTCTATATGACGCAGTTATGACTGCGTTTGACGATAAGATATACATCGTTTGCCCTGCTTTATGAAGATGTGTTCACACTAGTCTTGCCCGCCACACTTGGGCTCCTCAGACTCGTCTGTCAGGAGAAGCGCCTAACTTGTCTGACTCGCGCTCATGCTGCTTCTGTCTTCGTCTCCACTACTCCAGCTGCTTGCCGGGCTCTGACTGATGAAGATCTGTCCTGCACTCGCAGTCGTGACTAGCACCTGCTTCCAAATTTAAAAATGAACGACACGGTTATAACAAGTGCCAGCTCCATTGTGATACACTTCTTAGCTCAGAAATAAGATAGAAGAAGAAGCAACAAAAACCCAAGAAAACATTGGTGGGTGAGCACAATTTTCAGAAGCAGAAAAAGGAATAGTGGGAGTGATTTGACGGATGACTTGGATGTAGATAACATACACTTCAAGAGATTTTGCCGTATGCCATATGATTTTGAATATTTCATAAATTTGGTTGGACCGAAGATAACACCTGACGCCAGGTTGCACTGTCAGTCCAACGTAGTACAGAATAACCAGGCAGTTGTTTGCGTAGATGGTTTCACTGAACTTCATTTATCGCAACCGTGGGAGTAGCAAAATCAACAAACCACACTTATAGGAGGTTGAGGTAAGAACTGGAAAATATATACCAGTCACTAAACAGAGCCAAAGCCCAGAAGGGGAAAAGCTTTCTTGTGTTTATGAGGTAGCTTTAAATAAACATCGCTCGGGCATCTCGACTATGTTAAGACATGTCTGTAAACTGAACCAGCAGTTTCCTCACTCCATCAAGATTTTGCAAAGGGACGAAGACTTAGCGGCTGACAAGTTTGTGTAAATATATATGCTGCGGAGTTGACGTCATTTAGCAGTACATAGGCTTTCAAAAGTTAGGGCAAAGATTGATTGAGATAGGAAAAAAAATATGACTCAGTGGATATTAAAAGCCATATTCTGGTGGTAAGCAATGTAGTGCAAAAGAAGCTTAGTGTGAAAGAAAAGCTTCTTCTTTCGGATATGTAGTTTTTAAATCAACACAAAATGAACAAAGAACTTCGTTTTTGCTAAAATGCATTTGGGAAATATAGAATGAGCTATTTTTCCAAAAAATGGTTCAAATGGCTCTGAGCACTATGGGACTTAAACATCTGAGGTCATCAGTCCCCTAGAACTTAGAACTACTTAAACCTAACTAACCTAAGGACATCACACACATCCATGCCCGAGGCAGGATTCGAGCCTGCGACCGTAGCGGTCGCGCGGTTCAGGCTGAAGCGCCTAGAGCCGCTCGGCCACCTCTGCCGGCAACTATTTTTCAGCGAACCCGAAACACACTGGGGTAATATTTGGCCGAAACAAACGAAAGTTAAACTAGATTTCCGAAGCCATACTTTAATTTTCGTCGCAGTATAATGCACATTTTTAGGTGTAAAGTATCTCGACCTCCGGAGATTGTTCTCCTTATTACAGGAAACATGTATTAAAGATGACCTGAAAATGTTTCGAACTGAGATAAGCCACTAGCAGTCACAGGAAGGTGAAGTTGCAGAGAAAACAGTTCATACCGAAATAAATAAACGATCCCGAAGGACGCCGAAAAGAAAAAAAGGACACGCAAAATCCACCATTTTCTGGGCCCCAAACTTAACAATCATACACAACCGTTCGCTCGATGAAAGATGTATACCCAAAGACTGGAAAGTTGCATGGGTCACAACAATATTCAACAGAGATAGTAAGAGTAATCCACTTAATTGCAGGCCAAAATCATTAACGCCGATATGCAGCAGGATTTTGAAACATATATATTGTTCGAGCATTATGAATTACCTCGAAGAAAACGGTCTACTCACACACAGTCAACATGGATTTAGAAAACATCGTTCTTGTGAAACACAACTAGCTCTTTACTCGCATGAAGTGTTGAGTGCTATTGACAAGGAATTTCAATTTATTCCGTATTACCAGATTTCCGGAAGGCTTTTGACACTGTACCACACAATTGTGCTTATGGAATATCGTCGCAGTTACGTGACAGGGTTCGTGATTTCCTGTCAGAGAGGTCACAGTTCGTAACAGTTGACGGAAAAGTCATCAGGTAAAACAGAAGTGATTTTTGGCGTTTTCCAAGGTATTGTTGTAGGTCCTTCGCTTTTCCTTATCTATATAAACAATTTGGGAGACAATCTGAGCAGCCGTCTTAGGTTGTTTGCAGATGACGCTGTCGTTTATCGACTAATAAAGTCATCAGAAGATGAAAACAAATTGCAAAACGATATAGAAAAGATATCTGTATGGTGCGAAAATTGGCAACTGACCATAAATAACGAAAAGTGTGAGGTCATCCACATGAATGCTAAAAGCAATCCGTTAAACTACGGTTACATTATAAATCACTCAAATCTAAAGGCCGTAATCTCAACTAAATACCTAGGAATTACAATTACGATCAACTTAAATTGGAAAGAAGACCTACATAATATTGTGGGGAAGGCTAACCAAAGACTGCGTTTTATTGGCAGGACACTTAGAAAATGTAACAGATCTACTAAGGAGACTGCTTACACTACACTTGTCCGTCCTCTTTATAGAATACTGCTGAGCGGTGTGGGATCCTTACCAGATAGGATTGACGGAGTACATTGAATAAGTTCAAAGAAGGGCAGCACGTTTCGCATTATCGCGAAATAGGGGAGAGAGTGTCATTGAAGTGATACAGGATTTGGGGTGGACATAATTAAAACAGAGTCGTTTTTCGTTGAGGCGGAATCTTCTCACGAAATTTCAATCACTAACTTTCTCATCTGACTGGGGAAATATTTTGTTGACACCGACCTACATAGGGAGAAACGATCACTACGATAAAATAAGGGAAATCAGAGCTCGTACGGAAAGATATAGGTGTTCGTTCTTTTCGCGCCCTATATGAGTCTGGAACAATTGAGAATTGTGTATGTGGTTCGATGAACGCTCTGCCAGGCACATAATGTGATTTTCATGAAGGGTATCCATGTAAATGTAGACGTAGATGTAGAATGACCCGAAATATATTTAATTGAGCCTCATTTTGTGATAGTCGTGCAGAAAGCAACTTTTTATGAATTTCCGAACCCTACTCATCACACTACAATGAAAGCGTACAGAATAAACTGATATGTAGCGTAGTACCGCTGGAAGACGGACAGGCAAGCAACACACCTGTAGCCCGCATTTGTTGGGCATAACTTGGCTTGAATGAGAGTAAAGCAGCCTGCCCGTTCTGCTTACAATGTATGGTGGCTTGTCTGCCTGGGAAAAAGGCAAGCGTGGGCAGGTTAAAAGCGGAGTGTGTACACCTCTGCTATCTACGTATTAGCCACTATCTGACTGCACACATTTCAGTTACCTATCTTGTCAGGTTTTACCTTCGTTAAATTTTATTTTATTATGTCCTAAAATAAAACGTATACACAAAATATAAAAATTATATATATATATATATATATATATATATATATATATATATATATATAATGCATAAATATATTGTGTTACATAAATAAATGTTATACATTATTATTTATTTATCATCTACTTTTTCTGTAGACTTCTCCTGGTATGATCACATTTAAGGGGCTTTGGTACCTTTTCTGTGAACAAAATAATTCCTATTTTCACTATTTTTTAAAAATCTGTGATATTCAGAGCTCATTTTACCATAAACACAATATTTTTTTATAATAAGATCTTTTTTTTAATTTTTAAATTTTAAAACCATACGCAGTTATTACATTCCTTTGTTGAATGTCCTATTCACACCCTGGCTCGCTAGCGAGCTTCGATCCCCCTCGAAAATGTCCCCCACTGATGGGGACGAAACGTCGGATTTTAAAGAGAAACCCCTTAGACCACGGCATAATAGCCTGGAATATTTCATTATTTGTGTGAGTAGGGTCTTCCGTCTGGTAGACCGTTCGCCGGGTGCAAGTCTTTCGATTAGACGCCACTTCGGTATCATGCGCGTCGATGGGGATGATGATTAGGACAACACAACACCCAGTCCCTGAGTGGAGAAATTCTCCAACCCACCCGGGAATCGAACCCGGGCCCTTAGGATTGGCATTCTGTCGCGTTGACCACTCAGATACCAGGGCGGACATTCCGGCCGTGAAAGTTTACGTTTTGCAGTGTTACATTGTTTCATGTGGAAGTTTGTGAACGAGCCATCGCGGAAAAACTAGCAATCCAGGTGCTGGCTGAAGCACTGGATTCTCAGTTTAAAAGTGTCATCCAGGTTGAGCATATGTACCTGTCCCCTAGCCAGCGTACTCTCTGTGAACTGTCAGTTGAAATAGAAAAGTTTTCGTGTTGCATATTCAAATGAACGCAAACTTCAATAATGAGACAGAACACGATAGGTAAAGTTGTGGTTCGAGCCCTTGTCCTGCATATTGTACACTCCTGGAAATTGATATAAGAACACCGTGAATTCATTGTCCCAGGAAGGGGAAACTTTATTGACACATTCCTGGGGTCAGATACATCACATGATCACACTGACAGAACCACAGGCACATAGACACAGGCAACAGAGCATGCACAATGTCGGCACTAGCACAGTGTATATCCACCTTTCGCAGCAATGCAGGCTGCTATTCTCCCATGGAGACGATCGTAGAGATGCTGGATGTAGTCCTGTGGAACGGCTTGCCATGCCATTTCCACCTGGCGCCTCAGTTGGACCAGCGTTCGTGCTGGACGTGCAGACCGCGTGAGACGACGCTTCATCCTGTCCCAAGCATGCTCAATGGGGGACAGATCCGGAGATCTTGCTGGCCAGGGTAGTTGACTTACACCTTCTAGAGCACGTTGGGTGGCACGGGATACATGCGGACGTGCATTGTCCTGTTGGAACAGCAAGTTCCCTTGCCGGTCTAGGAATGGTAGAACGATGGGTTCGATGACGGTTTGGATGTACCGTGCACTATTCAGTGTCCCCTCGACGATCACCAGTGGTGTACGGCCAGTGTAGGAAATCGCTCCCCACACCATGATGCCGGGTGTTGGCCCTGTGTGCCTCGGTCGTATGCAGTCCTGATTGTGGCGCTCACCTGCACGGCGCCAAACACGCATACGACCATCATTGGCACCAAGGCAGAAGCGACTCTCATCGCTGAAGACGACACGTCTCCATTCGTCCCTCCATTCACGCCTGTCGCGACACCACTGGAGGCGGGCTGCACGATGTTGGGGCGTGAGCGGAATACGGCCTAACGGTGTGCGGGACCGTAGCCCAGCTTCATGGAGACGGTTGCGAATGGTCCTCGCCGATACCCCAGGAGCAACAGTGTCCCTAATTTGCTGGGAAGTGGCGGTGCGGTCCCCTACGGCACTGCGTATGATCCTACGGTCTTGGCGTGCATCCGTGCGTCGCTGCGGTCCGGTCCCAGGTCGACGGGCACGTGCACCTTCCGCCGACCACTGGCGACAACATCGATGTACTGTGGAGACCTCACGCCCCACGTGTTGAGCAATTCGGCGGTACATCCACCCGGCCTCCCGCATGCCCACTATACGCCCTCGCTCAAAGTCCGTCAACTGCACATACGGTTCACGTCCATGCTGTCGCGGCATGCTACCAGTGTTAAAGACTGCGATGGAGCTCCGTATGCCACGGCAAACTGGCTGACACTGACGGCGGCGGTGCACAAATGCTGCGCAGCTAACGCCATTCGACGGCCAACACCGCGGTTCCTGGTGTGTCCGCTGTGCCGTGCGTGTGATCATTGCTTGTACAGCCCTCTCGCAGTGTCCGGAGCAAGTATGGTGGGTCTGACACACCGGTGTCAATGTGTTCTTTTTTCCATTTCCAGGAGTGTATTCACCTGCCCGCAAGTTTCAACAAGGATGATGTTTACTGCGATGTTTTCTGAAACGTATCGTGTCATCTTTGAAAACTGTGTAAGCACATGTAGAGTGCAAACAATATCAGGAAGATACACTATTGGAAATTGAAATAAGAACACCGTGAATTCATTGTCCCAGGAAGGGGAAACTTTATTGACACATTCCTGGGGTCAGATACATCACATGATCACACTGACAGAACCACAGGCACATAGACACAGGCAACAGAGCATGCACAATGTCGGCACTAGTACAGTGTATATCCACCTTTCGCAGCAATGCAGGCTGCTATTCTCCCATGGAGACGATCGTAGAGATGCTGGATGTAGTCCTGTGGAACGGCTTGCCATGCCATTTCCACCTGGCGCCTCAGTTGGACCAGCGTTCGTGCTGGACGTGCAGACCGCGTGAGACGACGCTTCATCCAGTCCCAAGCATGCTCAATGGGGGACAGATCCGGAGATCTTGCTGGCCAGGGTAGTTGACTTACACCTTCTAGAGCACGTTGGGTGGCACGGGATACATGCGGACGTGCATTGTCCTGTTGGAACAGCAAGTTCCCTTGCCGGTCTAGGAATGGTAGAACGATGGGTTCGATGACGGTTTGGATGTACCGTGCACTATTCAGTGTCCCCTCGACGATCACCAGTGGTGTACGGCCAGTGTAGGAGATCGCTCCCCACACCATGATGCCGGGTGTTGGCCCTGTGTGCCTCGGTCGTATGCAGTCCTGATTGTGGCGCTCACCTGCACGGCGCCAAACACGCATACGACCATCATTGGCACCAAGGTAGAAGCGACTCTCATCGCTGAAGACGACACGTCTCCATTCGTCCCTCCATTCACGCCTGTCGCGACACCACTGGAGGCGGGCTGCACGATGTTGGGGCGTGAGCGGAATACGGCCTAACGGTGTGCGGGACCGTAGCCCAGCTTCATGGAGACGGTTGCGAATGGTCCTCGCCGATACCCCAGGAGCAACAGTGTCCCTAATTTGCTGGGAAGTGGCGGTGCGGTCCCCTACGGCACTGCGTAGGATCCTACGGTCTTGGCGTGCATCCGTGCGTCGCTGCGGTCCGGTCCCAGGTCGACGGGCACGTGCACCTTCCGCCGACCACTGGCGACAACATCGATGTACTGTGGAGACCTCACGCCCCACGTGTTGAGCAATTCGGCGGTACGTCCACCCGGCCTCCCGCATGCCCACTATTCGCCCTCGCTCAAAGTCCGTCAACTGCACATACGGTTCACGTCAACGCTGTCGCGGCATGCTACCAGTGTTAAAGACTGCGATGGAGCTCCGTATGCCACGGCAAACTGGCTGACACTGACGGCGGCGGTGCACAAATGCTGCGCAGCTAGCGCCATTCGACGACCAACACCGTGGTTCCTGGTGTGTCCGCTGTGCCGTTCGTGTGATCATTGCTTGTACAGCCCTCTCGCAGTGTCCGGAGCAAGTATGGTGGGTCTGACACAACGGTGTCAATGTGTTCTTTTTTCCATTTCCAGGAGTGTATATGACTGTGATGTTATACGCCAGAAAGCAGCAGAATTCAAAGATTAGCAATTCTCTCACGTTGATATCATAATGGTGTTCCATCGATTGCGCACTGATGCGCTGAAGATGAAGCTGTGCTTCGAAATGTTCATTAGCGAATAAATACACTATTGAAAAGACAACAGACGGACTTTATTATTAAGTTTCTTCAGCAACTCTTTTACTGTAAAATGGCATTTAAACGTAAGATACAAACTGGAAAGATACCGAATGAATGCCAATAAATACGTTATTCATTCCACTTCGTTTTACGGTGCTTTCTCTAATGTGCTATGTTAATATTTTAAATGTCAATTATTTATGTGTTCTGTATTACTTCTAAAGCAATGCGCTTATGTCAACATTACTGGCTTCTCAGTGTCCGCCTTCACTGCCATCTACAGTCACTCCCTGTTTCCTGCTCCTCCCCTACTTAAACACTGTTTTTTCACAAGTCTCACCGATATGTCTGTGTACCTCAACGGCGCTAGACTCTCAAGTTCATGTTATGCAACATGTTACTTTCTAAAATTGTGGACGAATTGTTTCTAAATATTATTTATTTTATTGCGATTTCTTGTTTTAGCGATGTTTCTGATCCTGAACCATCACATTCAACATGCTGGAAGGGAAAATTTAAAAAATCGTCATTTTCGGAACTGAACCTTGTGATATAAAACTGTTGAATTCACCGCTCTTTTTGTCAGTCTAAGTTCCGTTGAACTCACTCTATGTATAATGGTTTTCTTCAGCAGGAATACGCTTTGCTCGTCATAACCTGTATTTTCACTGGACAAAAGTTGGTTCTTAGGTAACTTAACGTAATACTTTTACCTACAACATAAAATTGCTTGAAATTATCCGTCTCTTTCCGTATAACTTGTCGCTTAAAGCTTTTTTTTTTACATTGGGTCACTATTTAGAAATCATCATTTAATGTAAGTCAGCACCATCTCTTATTTCCCGCTACACGCTAGGTTTTGTAGAGGGTAGTCACCATACACTAATTCCACGAAGCCTTATTCGAGGGTACTGCTCTACTCACTTTTTCACACATTCTTTGAAAAGCACTGTGAAGCACTTGAGATATTACAAGCCATACACAAAGTTATAGGTGATCAGTTTCATCTAAAATACGACGCTTTAATTAACATTAATTAACTGAAACATCGATACAAATGCATCGATAACTTATGAAACACTTCGGCTTGGCAAAGTCAGAGTCAAGTTTTTATCTTGGAGTGTCTGTAGTGATTTTCGTTACTGTATGTTTTTGACGATTTATGTCAACGTGGTTCAATCAATATATTATAAAAGCGATTTCGATGAGAATAGCGCCACAATCTATGTGAAAGTTCGCGAATCTATTTTTATCCACTGATTCGTACTGAGAATTGGCCTTCATTGTCATTTCAAATTGTACAAATGATCATCGGATCCAAAAGAAATTGTGCCAAAAAAGGAAGGAAGATGAGAGCTTATAGTCCCTATCGACAGGGAGATCATTAGAGACGGAGCGCAATCTCAATTACGAAAGGAGGAGGTGGGGGATTTGGGCCTTGTCCTTTTCAAAGGAACCTGGAGCGATTTAGAGAAATCAAGGAAAACCTAAATGGAACATCCAACCCGAAAAATTTACCAGCAGGTAAGTCTTTCAGTGGGCTTCCGCAGTTGTTGCTAGAGTGATGGGGCATCAGGTGGTGATGTGGTATGACAGCTTCAGACAGTGTATAAGACAGTATACACTCAGAAGCTGATATTAGACTTGTACCTCAACGGCGCTAGACTTCTAAGTTCATGTTGTGCAGCCGGCCGCGGTGGTCTCGCGGTTCTAGGCGCGCAGTCCGGAACCGTGCGACTGCTACGGTCGCAGGTTCGAATCCTGCCTCGGGCATGGATGTGTATGATGTCCTTAGGTTAGTTAGGTTTAAGTAGTTCTAAGTTCTAGGGGACTGATGACCACAGCTGTTAAGTTCCATAGTGCTCAGAGCCATTTGAACCATGTTGTGCAACATGTTACTTTCTAAAGTTGTGGACGAATTGTTTATGAATATTAGTACCAGAATTCTATTTTCACTTATGAGGGAAGTGCTACAGATATTTCAAGTTAAGTGCGTTGCCTATTGTTATGTGTACTGGTTTACTGAAGAAGTCGCTCATCTTAGTGTTCTAATATGTGGTTTATGAGAAGTTACATTAAACATATTTATGAAAACACTGTTTAGGTAGTATTGTACATTGAGCTTTAAGTGAGAATGAGAGTTTTACAGTTTCTTCCCGTTAATAATGATGGTTACGAGAACACAGTTTTTTCCCGTTAATAATGGTGGTTACAGGAATAATGTTTTTTAGAGACAATTGAGAGATGTGTACTATATTTGTACTATCATTTCTTAACCAGTGTAATTACTGACAGCCAGATAATTTATAGGTTACTGAAGTCAATTTTATTCAGATGTGACAACTTGCTTGATTATTTCATGACACATTCAGTTAATGGTATATAACTATGACACCATTTATGTCTACTATACAGGGTGTTCCGAAACTACTCATTCAAATTAATAGAGAAAGTAGAGAACACCAACACAACTGCTTGATTCTCCTGTAGAAAGGTATGCAGTATACTGCTGCATCCATTTTCAATAATCTACCACTCGAATTCAAAAATCTTAGCAGTAATCCACGCGCTTTCAAATCGAAACTGAAGAGTTTCGTCATGGGTCACTCCTTATATTCTGTCGAGGAGTTCCTTGAAAAATTAAGCTGATTCTTGTTGTATTGTTGACTGCGTTTACTTAAACATATGGTCTGATTTTTTTCGGGTTCATAAACATTTAGTTTTACTTGTTATTGCTTTTAAGTTGCAATTTCCTGTACTGACAAGTTCCATGACCTTGGAGATTTGCTCCTCAATTTGGCCCTACGGAACTTGAAATGTAAATAAAATAAATAAAATAAGAAGGCCTTCTGGTTGAAAGGTTACACACTAAATATCTTTCTGTTGTGCCAGTCTGCGACTCGTCTCCGCTGAACAGCAACCAGTCCTTTCCACAAAATGGTCATTATTCGATCCAGGATGTTATTTGCCATTTAAGACTATATTGTACCAATCAACTGCATCAGTACTTCTGCCTTATAAAACATGAAATTTTCATTGATGTCGTATAGAACTGCCAACTGATGGCTTCTTCACCTACTACTTCGATATGTACAATCAGTCAGTTTGCATTCAGATGTCATTAAATAATGTAACCAGATTCCTTGTATCTAAGCTTGAGAAATTCAGTTTCGTTTTACCAAGAATGTGATGTAGATATTTTGGTGAGTTCTGCCTGTCTATCTGCGATGTGCATTTCATGTATTTTATCAGCGTTTTTACTTGAGTACTCGCTTCTTCCGTGTGTATGAAGTACGTTTTTTATGATTGTATCAATGTATTGTTATGTCCCCCATGCAGATTCTCTATGACCTGATTCCTTTCCCCCATCTGCTCCTACTCCTCGAACATATGCTCATACTCTACACTTGCCGCCACCTTGATCCCCCTCATCCCCTGGTTGCTCCTCTCCTCTCCAACCCCCATCCTCTGCCGTGCCTTCACTGTTGTGCCCCCCCCCCCCCCCGCCATCCATCTTCACACCCTTTCCAAGGTGGCTACCATCAATTGCCCCTCCCGGATGATGCCCTCTCTCCCTCCATTTATCCATCCTATCAACTCTACTCCTCACCCTCCCCTTTGTCCTTTTCCTGGGCTCCCTGTTCCCCTCCCCCCTCCCTCCCCCATCCTGCTTTTTCCCCACCTACCCCCCCCTCTCTCTCTGCCTCCCTTCTCTCCCCCAAGTCCTTTTGCGTTTTCCTTGCTCTGTCTTTCCCCATTCCCTCTTGTGTCTGCCCTGATCCCCCCTTTCTGAGTCCTCTTCCTTCGTCGTTCCTCCCTCCCCCCCCAAACTTTCCTTTTTCCTCTCCTCCCCCTTTTTCTTCCCCCTCATCTGTCCAGGTCCCCCCTCCCATCTGACCTTGCCTGCGGTGTGTCTTCTTCGTGCTGACCTTTTAGTGCCGTGTTCCCAGTGATTGTTAAGTGTTGCAAACGGACATCATGCTCTCGCAGGGTGTGATTTTTTTTATATCTCTTGCGAACAGAATCCAGACTGTCGCCATGTTTTTTTGTCTGTCCACTTTTTCCCTGTCTGCTTCCTGTGTATTTTATTATCATGGCCCACCATTAGTTTTATTTTTTAACTTTCCACAGTTTTCCGCCGGTTTACAATTTATGTCACCATTTTATCGCCTGTTTTTTATTGTTTCCTATCATCTTATGTTTTAAAAATTCTGTAGGCTGAAGAGCGGCGTATTAAGCCGCTGCTAGCCCGTCCCCTTCAGGGGGAATCGAAATAATAAAAAAAATGTGTTGTTACTGATACTCTGTCACGTATTTCTCTGATAGAACCTTTGAGAACGGCGAAAGACCGCAATGTGTAAGCCAGTGTAAAATTATAAATTATTAAATATTTTTGTCAAGCCTAACATCAGTTTTTGAGTCCATTACAAAATGGCCACAACATCTCTCAAGGCATTTATGCATTTCGCTGCAGTAAGTTTGTTTGGTGGCAACACTGATCACAGCGGTATTGAAGCGAGTCAGTATGTTTTTATTTTGTGCCGATAATAATAAACAAATACAACGTATAATATTTATTTGTTATTCGACGATTTTAAGTCACCTTGGAACTCCGACGCTGGACAAAGCTACTGCTAGAGAAAAATGGTAGCGACAGACGTTGTGGATGAGAAAAGCTACTGAACAGGGGCTCAGATATTATGGTTGCACATAGGTAGATCTCAAACACCCGCCAGGGTAACCGAAAGCGCTAACGCGCTGCTTCCTGCACTCGGGTAGGCGCGCCGGCCCCGGATCGAATCCGCACGGCGGATTAACGACGGCGGCCAGCCTGGATGTGGTTTTTAGGCGGTTTTCCACATTCCACTAGGTGAATACCGGGCTGGTCCCCACGTCATGCCTCAGTAACACAACTCGCAGACCTTTGAAACATCCAGACACTCATTCGACTCAGAGAACAAGTGTTTCCACGGTTTCAGAGCACACTTCAGCGCAGATTGTTCAATGTTGGGCCCCACAGTAGACGACTCTGAGGTGTCCCCATACTGACCGAACTATCTATCGCTTGCGCCTTTGTCCCGCATTGTGCGCGGGGTTGGCGTAGTTAAATCGGATTTGGCATGTTAGTTTGAAGGGATGGCCGGATGCCCCTCCTGCCGCCACCCCATAACCCCCCCTCTGCCCCCCCCCCCCGAGACGGAAACAGATTACCCCATTTGTCTGTGTCCAGCGTAAATCATGGAAAAGTGCGGATGTGTGTCAAATGTCTGTGAGTCGTGTAACTGAGGCCGGTGCAGCTTAGGATATCAGTTTTTAAAGTTCAGTAAGGGGTTAGCAATATGGGAACGTTCGATTCCACTTGAAATACAAGTACGTACACAGTTTATAAGTGATTAACATTTTATTTGTATTAAACACAGTTTCCCCCCCATGAACCAAGGACCTTGCCGTTGGTGGGGAGGCTTGCATGCCTCAGCGATACAGATGGCCGTACCGGAGGTGCAACCACAACGGAGGGGTATCTGTTGAGAGGCCAGACTAACATGTGGTTCCTGAAGAGGGGCAGCAGCCTTTTCAGTAGTTGCAGAGGCAACAGTCTGGATGATTGACTGATCTGACCTTGTAACATTAACCAAAACGGCCTTGCTGTGCTGGTACTGCGAACTGCTGAAAGCAAGGGGAAATTACAGCCGTAATTCTTCCCGAGGACATGCAGCTTTACTGTATGATTAAATGATGATGGCGTCCTCTTGGGTAAAATATTCCGGAGGTAAAATAGTCCCCCATTCGGATCTCCGGGCGGGGACTACTCAAGAGGACGTTGTTATCAGGAGAAAGAAAACTGGCGTTCTATGTATCGGAGCGTGGAATGTCAGATCCCTTAATCGGGCAGGTAGGTTAGAAAATTTAAAAAGGGAAATGGATAGGTTAAAGTTAGATATAGTGGGAATTAGTGAAGTTCGGTGGCAGGAGTAACAAGACTTTTGGTCAGCTGATTACAGGGTTATAAATACAAAATCAAATAGGGGTAATGCAGGAGTAGGTTTAATAATGAATAAAAAAATAGGAGTGCGGGTTAGCTACTACAAACAGCATAGTGAACGCATTATTGTGGGCAAGATAGACACAAAGTCCATGCCTACTACAGTAGTACAAGTTTATATGCCAACTAGCTCTACAGATGATGAAGAAATTGATGAAATGTATGACGAGATAAAAGAAATTATTCAGGTAGTGAAGGGAGATGAAAATTTAATAGTCATGGGTGACTGGAATTCGTCAGTAGGAAAAGGGAGAGAAGGAAACATAGTAGGTGAATATGGATTGGGGGGAAGAAATGAAAGAGAAAGCCGCCTTGTAGAATTTTGCACAGAGCATAACTTAATCATAGCTAACACTTGGTTTAAGAATCATAAAAGAAGGTTGTATACCTGGAAGAATCCTGGAGATACTAAAAGGTATCAGATAGATTATATAATGGTAAGACAGAGATTTAGGAACCAGATTTTAAATTGTAAGACATTTCCAGGGGCAGATGTGGATTCTGACCACAATCTATTGGTTATGAACTGCAGATTGAAACTGAAGAAATTGCAAAAAGGTGGGAATTTAAGGAGATGGGACCTGGATAAACTGAAAGAACGAGAGGTTGTAGAGAGTTTCAGGGAGAGCATAAGGGAACAATTGACAGGAATGGGGGAAAGAAATACAGTAGAAGAAGAATGGGTAGCTCTGAGGGATGAAGTAGTGAAGGCAGCAGAGGATCAAGTAGTAAAAAGACGAGGGCTAATAGAAATCCTTGGGTAACAGAAGAAATATTGAATTTAATCGATGAAAGGAGAAAATATAAAAATGCAGTAAATGAAGCAGGCAAAAAGAAACACAAACGTCTCAAAAATGAGATCGACAGGAAGTGCAAAATGGCTAAGCAGGGATGGCTAGAGGACAAATGTAAGGATGTAGAAGCTTGTCTCACTAGGGGTAAGATAGATATTGCCTACAGGAAAATTAAAGAGACCTTTGGAGAGAAGAGAACCACTTGTATGAATATCAAGAGCTCAGATGGCAACCCAGTTCTAAGCAAAGAAGGTAAGGCAGAAAGGTGGAAGGAGTATATAGAGGGTTTATACAAGGGCGATGTACTTGAAGACAATATTGTGGAAATGGAAGAGGATGTGGATGAACATTCCATTAGAACTACTGATGGCCTTGGGAGAGCCAGTCATGACAAAACTCTACCATCTGGTGAGCAAGATGTATGAGACAGGCGAAATACTCACAGACTTCAAGAAGAATATAATAATTCCAATCCCAAAGAAAGCAGGTGTTGACAGAAGTGAAAATTATCGAACTATCAGTTTAATAAGTCATAGCTGCCAAATACTAACGCGAATTCTTTACAGACGAATGGAAAAACTGGTAGAAGCGGACCTCGGGGAAGATCAGTTTGGATTCCGTAGAAATGTTGGAACACGTGAGGCAATACTAACCTTACGACTTATCTTAGAAGAAAGATTAAGAAAAGGCAAACCTACGTTTCTAGCATTTGTAGACTTAGAGAAAGCTTTTGACAACGTTAACTGGAATACTCTCTTTCAAATTCTGAAGGTGGTTGGGGTAAAATACAGGGAGCGAAAGGCTATTTACAATTTGTACAGAAACCAGATGGCAGTTATAAGAGTCGAGGGGCATGAAAGGGAAGCAGTGGTTGGGAAAGGAGTGAGACAGGGTTGTAGTCTCTCCCCGATGTTATTCAATCTGTATATTGAGCAAGCAGTAAAGGAAACAAAAGAAAAATTCGGAGTTGGTATTAAAATTCATGGAGAAGAAGTAAAAAGTTTGAGGTTCGCCGATGACATTGTAATTCTGTCAGAGACAGCAAAGGACTTGGAAGAGCAGTTGAACGGAATGGACAGTGTCTTGAAAGGAGGATATAAGATGAACATCAACAAAAGCAAAACGAGGATAATGGAATGTAGTTAAATTAAATCGGGTGATGCTGAGGGGATTAGATTAGGAAATGAGACACTTAAAGTAGTAAAGGAGTTTTGCTATTTAGGGAGTAAAATAACTGATGATGGTCGAAGTAGAGAGGATATAAAATGTAGACTGCCAATGGCAAGGAAATCGTTTCTGAAGAAGAGAAATTTGTTAACATCGAGTATAGATTTAAGTGTCAGGAAGGCGTTTCTGAAAGTATTTGTATGGAGTGTAGCCATGTATGGAAGTATAACATGGACGATAACCAGTTTGGACAAGAAGTGAATAGAAGCTTTCGAAATGTGGTGCTACAGAAGAATGCTGAAGATAAGGTGGGTAGATCACGTAACTAATGAGGAGGTATTGAATAGGATTGGGGAGAAGAGAAGTTTGTGGCACAACTTGACTAGAAGAAGGGATCGGTTGGTAGGACATGTTTTGAGGCATCAAGGGATCACAAATTTAGCATTGGAGGGCTGCGTGGAGGGTAAAAATCGTAGAGGGAGACCAAGAGATGAGTACACTAAGCAGATTCAGAAGGATGTAGGTTGCAGTAAGTACTGGGAGATGAAGAAGCTTGCACAGGATAGAGTAGCATGGAGAGCTGCATCAAACCAGTCTCAGGACTGAAGACCACAACAACAAACAACAAACACAGTTTGCACAAACTACAACACTTCTACCACCAACAAAACATATACCTTCACACACTAGTACTAAAGAAGGTCGTAATAGAAAGACAATTCTGTAAATCACAGACGAACTACGGTTTTAGCGTTTGCATTCGACCTCTGTCGATTCTGCTTATTGAGGACATCATGAAGTACATCGAGTAGTCAGCAAATTGATTTCAGTATTTTGGTAGCTAATTTGCAGTATTTGGTAGTTCTCATGTTTGTACTTGCATATTGAAACCCCCCCCCCCCCCCCTCGCCAGTGCCACATCACATTAAGGCTCTCTCCAAAAAATGTAATTTTGGTGCATATATTTGCTGTGCTAAGCGGTCTGGAACTACGATGTCGGTCTATGGTAATGGTGCTGACGA
This sequence comes from Schistocerca serialis cubense, assembly GCF_023864345.2. Lineage (NCBI taxonomy): Eukaryota > Metazoa > Arthropoda > Insecta > Orthoptera > Acrididae > Schistocerca > Schistocerca serialis. The sequence continues at coordinate 779,798,505 of NC_064639.1, read as the reverse complement.
GGATTTCAGTGGAAAGAAAGGAGCTTTATCTTTAATATGAGTCAACTTTTCAGTTAAGAGGTGATAAACACAATTGTAAGATTTGGGACTTAGCCCTGCAGACCCCGGGCGCAATGCGGGATAAAGGCAGTAGCAAAAGAAAGAAAGAAGAAAGATAGGTAGATCTCAAACAGTAGCGAATATTCTAGCCAGCAGTGACGTGCGCCAGTTACATCCCATCCCTGGTGGTCAGGATAATGAGACGCTGTAGCGTTCGTCAGGTGGCTTAGGGCCGCGTGGTGGCGCGTGTGGGCGGGGGAGGCGGACCGCAGAGGAGCCGGCGGGCAGGGACACACCTTGGCAGAGTTCCATGGGCCGCAGGCGCAGCTCGCGGCGCGCGTGGCACGCCTCGGCGCGCAGCGCGCACGTCGAGGGGTAGACGCGCAGGTCGGAGGCGCAGAGCGGGCCGTCGCGCGGCGCCGCGGCGCAGTCGAAGCGGCAGGCGCACACCGCGGGCCCGCCGCCCGCCGGCTGCTCGCACGTCGCGCCCAGCTCGCACGTCGTCTCCTCGCACGTCGCCTCCGGGTACGGCCACTCGCCCTCCTCCGAAGGCGACACCGTGCCCCCGGTCGTAGCTGCACCACACAATCACACTTGCACATCCGCCGCTTTGATTCTGCCCGGCGTTTACTCTAAAGAGGATCTCACACTGACAATATTGCCCGATACTCAGTTGGTTCAAAAATGGTTCAAATGGCTCTGCCCACTATGGGACTTAACTTCTAAGGTCATCAGTCCCCTAGAACTTAGAACTACTTAAACCTAACCAACCTAAGGACATCACACACATCCATGCCCGAGGCAGGATTCGAACCTGCGACCGTAGCGGTCGCGCGGTTCCACACCGTAGCGCCTAGAACCGCACGGCCACTACGGCCAGCACTCAGTTGGTGTTGACTGTCTCAGACTGACACTGACGGTTTGCGCAATATACTGAATAATACTGCAGGTCTTTAAAAATATTCACTATACTGTATACGAAGTGTGTGAGAAAAGTAATGACACTGATTTTTATCTACCAAAGATTTTATTTTTTCCAAATGGTTCAAATGGCTCGAAGCATTATGGGACTTAACATCTGAGGTCATCAGTCCCCTAGACTTAGAACTACTTAAACCTAGCTAACCTAAGGACACCACACACATCCATGCCCGGGGCAGGATTCGAACCTGTGACCGTAGCAGCAGCGCGGTCCCGGACTGAAGCGCCTAGAACCGCTCGGTCACAGGGCCGGCTTATTTTTTTTTTTCAAACAACAATATTGTACCCTTCAAAGTAGTTTCTTTCGGCAGCTGTTGTACACTCTTGAACTCGTCGTTCCCAGTCTTGGGGCCGGCCGAAGTGGCCGTGCGGTTAAAGGCGCTGCAGTCTGGAACCGCAAGACCGCTACGGTGGCAGGTTCGAATCCTGCCTCGGGCATGGATGTTTGTGATGTCCTTAGGTTTAACTAGTTCTAAGTTCTAGGGGACTAATGACCTCAGAAGTTGAGTCCCATAGTGCTCAGAGCCATTTGAACCAACCCAGTCTTGGGAACAGCGCTGAATCGCTTCAACTGGTAGGGCCTCAAACATTTTGGTCACATTCTTTTGAATTATCTTCAGGATCACAAAATGACGTCCTTTTAAGGGAGGGGGGGGGGGGGTTGGACGTCAAACGGGCCGACCTGAAGCAGGAAAGGCCCCACAGGACATTTTAATTTCCACTTTCCATACTTTTGCAAATAAATTCATAAAACTTTGTCAGCATGACCAGGAAGGAAAATGTGGAAATTTTTGGTAAGGACTATGGGACCAAACTGCTGAGGTCATCGCTCACTAGGCTTACACACCACTTAATCTAACCTAAACTAACTTACGCTAAGGACAACATACACACACCAATGCCCGAGGGAGAACTCGAACCTCCGACGGGGGGAGCCGCGCGAACCGTGACAAGGCGCCCCTAGACCGCACCGCTACCCCGCGCGATTGTCCAGGAAGAATTCAGGAGTCACACTGATAGCAGTTGAATTTCAAAAACATAACAAAATAATTTTTTTACATGTGAAATTTCATCATTTTTCACTTATTATTGGCTGCATTTGTTGCTATAAGTACACTTTTCTTCAAAGTAAGAGAGATTGGTTGGTTGGTTGTTTTGGGGAAGGAGACCAGACAGCGAGGTCAACGGTCTCATCGGATTAGGGAAGGACGGGGAAGGAAGTCGGCCGTGCCTTTTGAAAGGAACCATCCCGGCATTCGCCTGGAGCGATTTAGGGAAATCACGGAGAACCGAAATCATGATGGCCGGACGCGGGATTGAACCGTCGTCCTCCCGAATGCGAGTCCAGTGAAAGTAAGAGAGATTCTTCGATGAATTTTGCACAGCAAACAAACCATACTTACAGCTGTATGAAACTCTAGAATTTATATAATTTATGAAAAAATGAGTGAGCTGTTACATTTTAAACTTCATGTTTGGAAAAAACTCAAATTTTATAGTTAATTTTCTCAATTTTTACCACAGTTTGTAATATATTTGGAAAATTCTAGAGATTCATAACCCTGTAAGTATAGTTTGCATGCTGTGCAAAATACATCGCAGAATCTCTATTACTTATGAAGAAAAGTGTACCTATAGCAACAAATGCAGTCAATAGTAAGTAAAAAAATGATGAAATTTCACAAGAAAAAAAAATTTATTTTTTTATGTTTTGAACTTCCATTGCTACTATGAGTGTGAATCCTGAATCCTTCCTAGTCATGCTGGCAAAGTCTTATGAATTTATTTGTAAAAGTATAGACAGTGGAAATTAAAATGTCCTGTGGTGCCTCTCCTGCTCCAAGTCGGTCCGTTTCACATCCTACCCCCCCCCCCCCCCCCGTAAGATATTTTTAAATTTCGGAGAAAGAAAAAAGTCACAAGAACTCAGATCAGATGAATAGGGGGGACTGTAATGCCTTAGCAGCTGTGTGACATGGGGCGTTGTCATGATGTAGCATCCTCTTGTCTGCAGTGTCCGGACTCACTCGATTCACCTTTTTCCTGAGTCTTTCAAGGACATCTTTTTAATCTTTACGCACGATAACCCTATTGTAAATAAGCATAGCAGCCTTGTTTTGATCGCTGATCTGCTCAGTCGTGTAGATGTATCATTGTGTCATTCCTCAGTTTTCCTGTTTGTCTCCGGATCATATTAGAACATCCAGGATTCATCACCTATAATCACACGACTGAACCATTCGTGGTCACTGACAGTCCTCTCAAGAAGATCCAACGCACACGTTTCTTCGATTGTCCTTCTGCTCTGTTGTGATGTCTTTCAGTGCCATTCTGGCATAAAACTTTTGCATGTGCAAATCTTCGGCCTAAGTTTCTATTACGATTAAACTGTCTAATTTCAACAGGTCACCCATCATCTTTAATTTTAAACATCTGTCTGATCTCAGCACACGTCGGTTTTTGAAGTTGATGGTCTTCCTGAGCGAGGTTGATCTTCAACGTGTTCTCGCCCTTCCAAATATAATTTGTGCCAGCGAAAACTTGTGCCCTTGATAAGGAATATTACCCATAGCCCATAGCCTTGTTTCAACTTTTCAGAGGTCACACTCGCGGATTCCCCAAGCTTAACATAAAACTTTATTGCAATGTTGTGCAATAAAATGCCGCTGCACCTTAGTTATACAGAGCTGAAACTCAGACTAAGAATCTGGAAGGGATGAACACCACAGCGTTGCCAGATCGCTCACAGTGCTGTCAGTCTCATTCCTTTTCTCGCACACCTCTTACATCTCGTACAGTATTTTCGTACTGCGAAATACACTACAGTTCCTGTGGAAACCGAATGAATTTCCGCAGGAAACTGAAACAAATAAATGGCAAAAAATTGGAAAGTGGGGTCGAAGATGTATATGAAACCGAACATGCGGTACTTCGAAGAAATGAAATTGCTGATTGATCATGAAATCTCAGATACCTAGTTGTAGGAGGTCTGTTAAAAAATTCCGGAACTTTATCCTCAAAATTTTTCTGGTCTTACCTTTTACTTATAGTGCATGGTCTCCTTCGAAACACTCTCCTCCACAATTGATACACTACTCCTAACGCCGTTTCCACTTCTGGATACAGTCTTGGTAGGCTTCTTGCTGGATCGCTCAAATTGCAGTCTGCGAATTTTCTTTTGTCTCATTTATCGTGCAAATTTTCATCTTTTCATCGGGGTTTTCAACTTTGGAAATATAAAAAAGGCCGCAGGAGCCGGGTCTGGAGAGAACCGTGGATGAGGCAGTACTGTGATATCCTTTTTTGGGCGGTAGTCACACACCAACAGGGATGAAAGTGCGGGTGCGTTGTCGTGATGCAAGAGCCATGAATTATCTACCCACATTTCAGGCCGTTTCCTTCTCACATTTCCTCGTAGGCGTCGCAAAACGTCACTGTAGTACCGTCGATCGACAGTTTGTTTCTGTGCCACGAATCTATAATACAACAACAAATGTGTGACTAGGGCCTCCCGTCGGATAGACCATTCGCCGGGTGCAAGTCTTCCGATTTGACGCCACCCCGGCGATTTGCGCGTCTATGGGAATGAAATGAGCAGAGAAACTCTCCGTCCCAGTCGGGAATCGAACCTGGGCCCTTAGGATTGACATTCTGTCGCCCTGACCACTCAGCTACCGGGGACGGACACGAGTCTATAATGAATTAACCCTTCAAAGTCAAAGAAAGCATGGCTGTGACATTTGACCTGATCTGACGAACCTTGGCCTCATCACCATAACCGTAGACCCACGTCCCATCACCAGTTATGATTCTCGTAAGGAACGTCGCGTTCTCATTTGTATGATACAAAAGCTCTTCACAGATTTCGAGGCGAAGGTCTTTTTAGTCTTGACTCATTAGCCTTAGGACGAACTTGGGATTGCATTCCAAGACGTTGTGTCAGCATTCCAAGACATGTTACATTCTTCTGCAATGTCTCGGACAGTCAGTCTTGACATGCATAATTTCGTTGAAGTCATCGGTAGACGGCGAAGGGCGTCCTGAACGAGGGTAATCTTTAACTTCCATACGGCCATTTTTAAACTGTGTGAACCATTCGTAACACCGAGTACGGCTTCAGTAATCATCACCGCAGGCTTCCTGCATAATTTGTTGTGTCTCTGTAAAAGTTTTCTTGAGTTTCACCCAAAATGTAATGCAGACGCGTTGCTCCTCTAACTCCGCCATCTCGAAATTCCCAAATTGTGCGACACAACGTTCTACCCAATGCAGCACTGAACAATAACTAACACACATACAAAAGTGAAACTTCCGGCGGTTACACATTAAACACAAGCGTGTGCATGGATACCAACCATACTTCGCCCAAACGCACCATTGCGCGAAATTACGAATGTTCCGGAATTTTTTGAACAGACCTCACACACAATGCAGATTCAACTGAAGATCGTGGTATTTTGACAGTAAGCCCAAATGTTTATTTTACTAGTCGCAATTCTCAGAACTGGCAAGCAAGATCATGTCAGCTGTCCAATGAGTATCTTTCTTGCAACAGATGTCACTGCATCAGACATAAGATCATGTAAGCTACAAAGTATCATAATTGTTTTATTTCGTTTACAACAGTCGTTACAGGAGATAAATACATAGAAAACAGCATATGTACACGGTAAATATTATAGTTCGCTTGGTTGATTTGTGATCAGTCGTTGTTGTGAATTACGAATCTGTGTTGCCATGAAAGTGCCCCAGATCTATCGAAATGTTCACAGAAAATTTCTCGGACTTGTGTCTGCCTAATTTCCAGCTACGTTTTGCAAGGAAAGCAACTCAGTCGCAATGCAGATCCATGTCGTCGAATGCCGACGTGTTCGTTATGAAGACAGAGTTTTCAAAAAATGGCTCTGAGCACTATGGGACTCAACTTCTGAGGTCATTAATCCCCTAGAACTCAGAACTAGTTAAACCTAACTAACCTAAGGACATCACATACATCCATGCCCGAGGCAGGATTCGAACCTGCGGCCGTAGCGCCTAGAACCGCACGGCCACGTCGGCCGGCAAGACAGAGTTTTAGCTGACAGCTTCCGGACATAAATATTGACAATTAAGTTGTGCCGTTCTTGGTCTCGCACTTCCGCGTAATATACTGAAACAATATTATTCAGCCAATAATACTGAGCGTGTGACGGCTGCTTAAGACGTCTCTCACCCCTGTAGCTGACGGGAGTAGCGGTATTGACACACGTCGGATGGCCTCGATTGGTACAGGCAGTTTTCTCGTCTCGTCCTACATGAACAACCTTAAATAGCAGACAATATTGTGTTCACTGCGTTTACGTATTCGTCAACGAATGCTCACGTAACACGTGGAGTTAAGGACCACAGAAGTGTTGCATCTAATTGTGTATGAAGTAGTTTACATTTAGTGAGATGTTTTCAACGAAGGTAACCTTTGCACTCACTATTAAAAGCTAAGGTTGGCAGCGACTGGTAACAAATGAACATCTCTAGGAAATCACACGCCGTCTTCAGACTTCTATCGAAACAATTACTCCTATTATCCCCTGAACTGAGAGTCCCGTCGGGGTGAACTATTAATACACTACTGGCCATTAAAATTGCTACACCAAGAAGAAATGCAGATGATAAACGGGTATTCATTGCACAAATATATTGTACTAGAACTGATATGTGATTACATTTTCACGCAATTTCGGTGCATAGATCCTGAGAAACCAGTACCCAGAACAACCACCTCTGGCCGTAATAACGGCCTTGATACGCCTGGGCATTAAGTCAAACAGAGCTTGGATAGCGTGTACAGGTACAGCTGCCTATGCAGCTTCAACACGATACCACAGTTCATCAAGAGTAGTGACTGGCGTATTGTGACGAGCCAGTTGCTCGGCCACCATTGACCAGACCTTTTCAGTTGGTGAGAGATCTGGAGAACGTGCTGACCAGAGCCGCAGTCGAACATTTTTTGTATCCAGAAAGGCCCATACAGGACCTGTAACATTCGGTCGTGCATTATCCTGCTGAAATGTAGGGTTTCACAGGGATCGAATGAAGGGTAGAGCCACGGGTCGTAAAGTGCCGTAAATGCGAACAAGAGGTGACCGAGACGTGTAACCAATGGCACCTCGTTCCATCACGCCGGGTGATACGCCAGTATGGCAATGACGAATACACGCTTCCAATGTGCGTTCTCCGCGACGTCGCCACAAACGGATGCGACCATCATGATGCTGTAAACAGAACCTGGATTCATCCGAAAAAATGACGTTTTGCCATTCGTGCACCCAGGTTCGTCGTTGAGTACCCAATCGCAGGCGCTTCTGTCTGTGAGCAGCGTCAAGGGTAACCGCAGCCATGGTCTCCGAGCTGATAGTCCATGCTGCTGCAAACGTTGTCGAACTGTTCGTGCAGATGGTTGTTCTCTTGCAAACGTCCCCATCTGCTGACTCAGGGATCGGGACGTGTCTGCACGATCCATTACAAATGGCTCTGAGCACTATGGAACTCAACTTCTGAGGCCATCAGTCCCCTAGGACTTAGAACTACTTAAACCTAAGTAACCTAAGGACATCACACACATCCATGCCCGACGCAGGATTCGAACCTGCGACCGTAGTGGTCGCGCGGCTCCAGACGGTAGCGACGATCCGTTACAGACACGCGGATAAGATACCTGTCATCTCGATTGCTAATGATACGAGGCCGTTGGGATCCAGCACGGCGTTCCGTATTATCCTCCTGAACCCACCGATTCCATATTCTGCTAACAGTCATTGGATCTCGACCAACGGGAGCAGCAATGTCGCGGTACGATAAACCGCAATAGTGTTAGGCTACAATCCGACCTTTATCAAAGTCGGAAACGTGATGGTACGCATTTCTCCTCCTTACACGAGGCATCACAACAACGTTTCATCAGGTAACGCCGGTCAACTGCTCTTTGTGAATGAGAAATCGGTTGGAAACTTTCCTCATGTCAGCACATTGTAGGTGTCGGCACTGGCGCCAACCTTGTGTGAATGCTCTGAAAAGCTGATCATTTGCATATCACAGAATCTTCTTCCTGCCGGTTAAGTTTCGCGTCTGTAGCACGTCATCTTCGTGGTGTAGCAATTTTAATGGCCAGTAGTGTATATATTGGAGCGCCTCTACTGTTCTTAATACATTTTTAATTAATTCATCTCCCTTCGTAGCCTTCAGTAAACAAACATCCTTCTGAATATGTTTAGTGCATTCATCTCTTGGTCTCCCTCTATGATTTTTACCCCCCACGCTGCCCTCCAATACTAAATTGGTGATCCCTTGATGCCTCAGAATATGTCCTAACAACCGATCCCTTCTTCTAGTCAAGTATTTTACATTAAGATACATAAACAGAAAATCTAGTATGACGAGCGGATCCAGGATCTGGACTAGATGGGGTGAGGGGTTGGGATGATGGTGGGGTTGGGTGGATTGTGTGTGTGGGGAGGGGGGGGCGGGGGGGGGGGGAGGAGGAAAGGGGGAAATGAACAACTCATATTAGTTTTGTGGATAAGGAAGGGTAGGAGGAAACTTAACACATTCTCGTGCACAGGAATACTCAAAACTATTGAAAACCTGTGTTTAGTAATGAGAGAACATACTAATGCTGCGTTTTGATAGACAACTTCTAGTTACAATTTACCAGAGGGTTTTAATTAAAGTGCAGCTACTCACAGGGGACCAGTGAGGGCTGTAGCGAAACTTGGTAGATATTCTAATGCGTTAATTGGAAACCGATTTATGCTAGAGAAAATTAATTCTAGTTTTGGCTACCAGGTGCAAATCTGGCTCTGTGAATGCAACGAAGACTTATAAAACGGGAAATGGGAAGAATAGGTCAAACAAGTGAAAAAGGCGTAATGTTGATTTTATTGTTAGCCACCGTTTACACAGTTTGTTCAAAATGAGCGCCAGAGATGCATCTGTAAAACGACGTGATCAACAGTTGCTTTCAGCAATTCTGGTGGAATCTCAGCAACTTATTCCTGTCTACTGGTCTTCAGGTAAAAACCGAACATGTTCCTAATAGAGGCGTTCTTTCAGATATCCTCAGAGCTAAAAGTCACATGGATTCAGATCAGGTGATCTTGCAGGCCATGTATCTGGAAAACCTCTGGAGATAACGCGTTCAAGCAGATCTTTCATTGAAGAGTGACCATATATTGTCTGAAAACAATGGCCTGCACACAATTGCGTTGTTACAAAACGTGAATCACATGTTTTACGAGGACGTCTCGATAACGTACAGACGTCACCGTACACCTGACAGTCCCTCTGAGTGTTTTCTCTTCAAAGAGGAATGGACCGAGAATAAAGGTACTTATGAATCAGCACCACATGGTCACATTTGGCGAGTGCAATAGCTCTTCGTGCATAACACGCAGATTAACAGTACCCCATATTCGGGAGTTCAAAATGGTTCAAACGGCTCTCAGCACTATGGGACTTAACATCTGAGGTCATCAGTCCCCTAGAACTTAGAACTACTTAAACCTAACTAACCTAAGGACATCACACACATCCATGCCCGAGGCAGGATTCGAACCTGCGACCGTAGCGGTCGCATTGTTCCAGACTGAAGCGCCTAGAACTGCTCGGCCACACAGGCCGGCACGGGGTTCTGTGTATTTATTGCACCCGTAGTGTAAAACGTACCACGTCACTCCATAGAATATCGTTCGGACACATGTCATCAACTTCGATCCGTGCCTGAAACCAAAGAGCAATGTCAGAACGTTGCTGCGGATCATGAGGTATCAGTTGCTGCACCTTCTGGAGCTTGTGTAAAACAGACCGCAAAACGTCTTGTGCTGTTGACTATGGGATGAACAATTCTCGCGACACTGCAGGAGCAGTAGCACTACACCGGACTCAGGGTCAGTTACAGCAACAGCCACGACGTTAGTAACTCCCACCGGGACAGGGAGCCTTTCTCTTCCAGGTGCCACAACAAGCTCACCTGTGTTTCCGAATATCATTACCATTTTCATTAAACCATTTAATCACCTCAGGTCTGTCCTCAGATCTTTCAGTCGGCGATACTCTCCCAATGTACCACTGTAATTGCTGAAACTTCCTGGCAGATTAAAACTGTGTGCCGGACAGAGACTGAAACTCGGGACCTTTGTCTTTCGCGGGCAGGCGCTCTACTATCTGAGCTACCCAAGCACGACTCACGCCCCGTCCTCACGGCTTTACCTCCGCCAGTACCTTGCCCGCGAAAAGCAAAGGTCCCGAGTTCCAGTCTCGGTCCGGCACACAGTTTTAATCTGCCAGGAAGTTTCATGTCAGTGCAGACTACGCTGTAGAGTGAAAATCTCATTCTGGAAACATCTCAGAGGCTGTGGCTAAGCCATGTCTCCGCAATATCCTTTCTTGCAGGAGTGCTAGTTCCGCAAGGTTCGCAGGATAGCTTCTGTGAAGTTTAGACAGAAGAAGACGAGGTACTGGCGGAAGTAAAGCTGTGAGGACGGGGAATGAGTCGTGCTTGGATAGCTCATATGGTAGAGTACTTGCCCGCGAAAGGCAAAGGTCCTGATTTCGAGTCTCGGTCCGGCACACAGTTTTAATCTGCCAGGAAGTTTCATATCAGTTCACGCTCCGCTGCAGAGTGAAAATCTCATACTGTAATTGCTGCCATTCACATAAAACAGTTTCGCTAACAGCGCCCGCGCTCTCTTCTCGATGGCCATACAGCTTACTCGCGATATGACTTGCAAAATGACAGCGTGGATGCCATACCGTCATACGAACAGTGTACAGCGCCAGATTTGCACCAGGTGGCCAAAATTTGAAGTAATTTTCTTCTTCCAGCGTAAATCAGTTCCGCATTAATGCATTAGCATATCTACCAGGTTTCGTTGCCATACGATAATTACAGCCGGCACTGGACCTTTGTGGGTAGCCGTAAAACGACAACTTATGATTGACAGTGGTATAAGGCCTATATTACAGTAGCAGAATAAAACTCTCTGGAGCCATGAGCGCAGAATTACGCCCTCTAAATACTCAATATACGTTACATGTTCTGGGAATCTTCAAAGTGATAATGTATTGGCACTTCTGCCTACGTGGCGGGGGATGATTTCTGTTTGCGAAGATAATACTTTTTTTCCTCCCCTGCCTCTTACTGGGCACGCTATAATCTACTACGATCGCTACCACTGCAATTAGATGCGTATGGAGGAATGGTATAAAAGTTATAGAGAAATGAAAGAGGAGGGGAGTAAGAGGAGAAAGAATTGATTACTAACATCACAGTTATGAATCCGGCATAATTTGTAACCTCCAGTCTTCTACATTCTAATGGTTACATACATGTTATGTACGCAGGTATTATTAGCTCGCTCTGAGATTTAATTATCGTTCGAATTCGATTAGCAAATACTTAACAGTGCTCTTATACGAATCGCACACGAAGTATTAAGTCTTAGCATATTGTACATACGTCCTCCTCGAATTTTTTCTTCTTTTTATCAATGGTAGAGTTCTCTTTAGTCGTAGGCTTCGGGTTCAGAAGTTCCTACAGCATCAAACTCAGACTTGACTCCGTCGTTTGAATCTGATGTGATTCGACTTCTTTGCAAGCAAATGATAAACCTTCTTGCAAGTGGGAAAAGTCTCAGATCTGCTGCCGTTTGTTGTTCGTCCACTTCTTCAGTTCGTTCTTGTTGCCTATTGTACGTTCTCTCATCTCCTCTAGTTCGTAACAATGGCTACCGTTCTGACAGTCTGCGGTGCTCCAGAAGTCGTCGTATTGTCAGTTTGAATAATTGTCTGGCTGCAAACAAACCAGTTTTCGGACTCAGGTCACGTGACATGGCGATACGATCCTGTATGGCTGAGTAAACAATTCTGTACTCTCAGGTGCTAATCTCACGGGCCCGTTTAGATTCTGCACGACATTGAGTATGGCTCACATGAACCCATAGATTCCACATTCGTATGACAGTACCCCACCGAAGAGAACAGATTTATCGTAGTCTCTATAGGCCACTATTCCGCTGCTGTAGAATTCCGACACTCCAAATAGATTTTTCTCCTTCTTACATGAGCAAAAAAACTACATGATCTGATCTAGTAACATCATCTTCCCACAAGTACCCAAAATTCATATGCGATTTCTGGATGAGAAAATATTGCGTGATCATTTCTTATATAAAACCTAGATGGTGTTATTCCTAACTACAGGGCTATTACAAGTGATTGAAGCGATTTCATAAATTCACTGTAGCTCCATTCATTGACATATGGTCACGACACACTACAGATACGTAGAAAAACTCATAAAGTTTTGTTCGGCTGAAGCCGCACTTCAGGTTTCTGCCGCCAGAGCGCTCGAGAGCGCAGTGAGACAAAATGGCGATAGGAGCCGAGAAAGCGTATGTCGTGCTTGAAATGCAACGACACTTCAGGACGAAGTTCAACAAAGATCCACCAACTGCTAACTCCATTCGGCGATGGTATGCGCAGTTTAAAGCTTCTGGATGCCTCTGTAAGGGGAAATCAACGGGTCGGCCTGCAGTGAGCGAAGAAACGGTTGAACGCGTGCGGACAAGTTTCACGCGTAGCCCGCGGAAGTCGACGAATAAAGCAAGCAGGGAGCTAAATGTACCACAGCCGACGGTTTGGAAAATCTTACGGAAAAGGCTAAAGCAGAAGCCTTACCGTTTACAATTGCTACAAGCCCTGACAGCCGATGACAAAGTAAAACGCTTTGAATTTTCGGCGCGGTTGCAACAGCTCATGGAAGAGGATGCGTTCAGTGCGAAACTTGTTTTTAGTGATGAAGCAACATTTTTTCTTAATGGTGAAGTGAACAGACACAATGTGCGAATCTGGGCGGTAGAGAATCCTCACGCATTCGTGCAGCAAATTCACAATTCACCAAAAGTTAACGTGTTTTGTACAATCTCACGGTTTAAAGTTTACAGCCCCTTTTTCTTCTGCGAAAAAAACGTTACAGGACACGTGTATCTGGACATGCTGGAAAATTGGCTCATGCCACAACTGGAGACCGACAGCGCCGACTTCATCTTTCAACAGGATGTTGCTCCACCGCACTTCCATCATGATGTTCGGCATTTCTTAAACAGGAGATTGGAAAACCGATGGATCGATCGTGGTGGAGATCATGATCAGCAGTTCATGTCATGGCCTCCACGCTCTCCCAACTTAACCCCATGCGATTTATTTCTGTGGGGTTATGTGAAAGATTCAGTGTTTAAACCTCCTCTACCAAGAAACGTGCCAGAACTGCGAGCTCGCATCAACGATGCTTTCGAACTCATTGATGGGAACATGCTGCGCCGAGTGTGGGAGGAACTTGATTATCGGCTTGATGTCTGCCGAATCACTAAAGGGGCACATATTGAACATTTGTGAATGCCTAAAAAAACTTTTTGAGTTTTTGTATGTGTGTGCAAAGTATTGTGAAAATATCTCAAATAATAAAGTTTATTGTAGAGCTGTGAATTCGCTTCAATAATTTGTAATAACCCTGTACTTTCTATGGTTGCGTTGAAATGCTTATTATTTGCATATCCAAGTTTGGCAACTTGATGTTTATTGCATGTTGCCTTCACGATGTTGCAATTTTAATGGTTAGCAGTGAATTGCAGGCTCTGTAAAATTAATAACTTAACGAATAGTGTTAGTCTCGATCTCAGACTTTTCGCGGATGACGCACATGTCTATGAAATTCTACGCGATAAAATTTGTGGTAATATCCGTTCATTTTGACTAAATATTAGGTAGTTGCAAAGACTGGCAGCCAGCACCTGATGCAGACCAACGTAAAATTGAAAAATTCACGAAAGATAAAACTGTAGTAGCTTTTGGCTAAACTATTTGTCGGTCGGGAGTCCTTGATGCCAGACAGATGCCTGACAACAGAAATTTATAATGGTGTGAAGTTGAACGGGTGCGTCAGTTGTAGATAAAACATGTAACAGCTCTGATTTATTGATGTATAAGGAACTGCATAGTGTCTACGAAATGAACTACATGCAAAATACTTTCATGGTGATATTTCGAAAAACTGAAAATTGTATGGCATTCGTATCAGGATGAGCTAATAAGGGACATCGTAAGTAGTTAAACAAGGATAGCACAACCGAATAAAAATTAATTTGACCGTCGAGAGAGGTTAACAGAAATTTTACAAAATGTAACCTGCCAAACACACTGAGAACAAATGAAATACTTCGTGAAACCCTACGAAGAATATTACAAGAGGTGGTTTTCAGGGAGTAATCTAGAAATATTCTGAGTCTTCCTATAACTGCAGCAGAAAATAATCAAGGGGCCTAATTTTTGTGAAAACCTCTCCATGGGAAAGCATCGTCTTTGACAACTGCCGGCCGGTGTGGCCGAGCGGTTCTAGGCGCTACAGTCTGGAACCGCGCGACCGCTACGGTCGCAGGTTCGAATCCTGCCTCGGTCATGGATGTGTGTGATGTCCTTAGGTTAGTCAGGTTTAAGTAGTTCTAAGTTATAGGGGACTGATGACCTCAGAAATTAAGTCCCATAGTGCTGAGAGCTATTTGAAGCTTTAACAACTCTTCCTTCTTCTAAAATATGAATCAGGATTTTCTGAAAAAATATTGGAAACATGTAAAGTAAGTGCACGAAAAGTTTGTTTAGCCTAAAACGCGAAACGTGTCCTATGTGGATGAATGCAAAGGATGGTAACTTTAAAAAAATCTAGAGAAATATAATTTTTCAGTGACTGGTTACTTTATACTGCAAACCTATAGCATAAAAATACCCAGCCAACTTTATAAGTACAACTGCTCAAATTCTAACGGTAAAGTTCTCACCAGCTCTATATATTACAGCTGAAAAGATGTACAATTCATTGGAATGGATGTCTACTTAGGAATCAATTCGTCATATAGACGTCGATGTTTGCTTGGCAATTGAATAGTGTTGACTGCAATGTGCTCTCGTATTAATGTGTACAGTGTGGCCAGCGTTTATTTAGGCTGAGGAGGTGAGGACAGAAACTTGTGGAAAAATGACTGATAAAAAGGGTCGGTAACATCTGAGAGTTGGTAATGTAACACACAATTGAATTTTAGAAGGAAATTTACTGCTTTAAAAATAAGCTGATGAGCCAAAAAAAAAAAAAAAAAAAAAAAAAGAAAACTATGAACATTGCGCACAAGAAGACTGAAAGCCGCCGGATGGCAGCACAAAAGCATATATGCGAAGCAGAAACGAATGCGGAATCTTTCTAGCGACGATATGGGTCGGAAATTGAGAAATCCTCTGACATAAGCAACGTTGACAAAGGGCAGATTGGCAACGAGCATCTTGCGAACGGAGAAGATTGTGTGCTATTCGTGCGATAGTTTCGTGTTTCGTGAGGTTCTCAGAGCTGGCTCTGGGGGCGGGCTGTGGGGGCTGGTGGGTGGGCTGAGGGATGGGGGTGGGGGTGGGGGGGAGTGGCTGAGGCGGTTGAGCGGGGGGAGGGGGAGGGTGAACCGTGCGACCCCCCAGGGCGGCAGGTTTTTCACGTCGACGACAGTTTTGTATAAATGAAGAAGGTGAGAATAAGCTGAAACTACAAATCATTTATCAAATCTGTTGTATTACTGAAAACTGTCTACGGTGTTGTGAAACGTATGACAAGAAAGGCCTGGAGTGGGGTCATCTTGGCTACGTCTTTCAAAATAGCAAAGGCTGCTACTGGTAGTGTTGGCAACTTTATTTCTACCGGGCGGCTACGCAACACTTAAATGCATCAACATCAGCCTGAAAGCCCCTACAGAAGCAAAAAAGTTTATAGTAAAGAAATAAAGATAATTATCAACATAAGATGGCCTAACAATTCCTTACATACCTTTAGGAGCGTCGCTGTGAAAAGCTCTTTATAATAAATAAAGAAAGAATAAGTAAAATGTACATTGCCCGGCACGAGCCGTAGTCTTTTAAATTCAGTCGTTGTGATCACTGGGTCATCACGTTCGTCCGATCTGAACCAGATAAATCACATCTGGGACACATTGGGCGTCTGATGCGCACCCACGAACTTCCGGCTATCAATTTATGGGAATTGTTTGACCTGTGTGCAGACAGCTCATGTCACATGCCTCTCTAATACTACTAACAAGGGAACCTCCCCATCGCACCCCCCTCAGATTTAGTTCCAAGTTCGCACAGTGGATAGGCTTTGAAAAACTGAACACAGATCAGTCGAGAAAAGAGGAAGAAGTTGTGAGGAACTCTGAAAAAAAAGCAAAATATACAAACTGAGTAGCCCAAGCGCAAGATAGGCAACATCAAGGACGATGGCAGCTCAGGCGCGCCGTGGTCCCGTGATTAGCGTGAGCATCTACGGAACGAGAGGTCCTCGGTTTAAGTCTTCCCTTGAGTGAAAATTTTACTTTCTTTATTTTCGCAAGGTTATAAACTGTCCGTTCGTTCATTAACGTCTCTGTTCACTGTAATAAGTTTAGTGTCTGTGTTTTGCGACCGCACCGCAAAACCGTGCGATTAGTAGACGAAAGGACGTGCCTCTCCAATGGGAACCGAAAAACATTTGATCGCAAGGTCATAGGTCAACCGATTCCTCCACATGAAAACACGTCTGATATATTCTATACGACACTAGTGACGGCATGTCCGTCACATGACAGGAATATGTTGTCAACCCACCTAACTTGTACATTTGGCGAATGGGTAAAAAGATTCTTCTACCTTGCCCGATTTAGGTTTCCTTGTGGATGCATACTACGGCGCACTTACATCGCATCGGACGGACGGACAGATAATAATTGTCTGAAAATAAAAAAATTAAACTTTTCACTCGAGGGAAGACTTGAACCAAAAACCCTTCGTTCCGCAGCTGCCCACGCTAACCACAGGACCACGGTGCTACCGAGCTCTCATTGTCCTTGATGTTGCCTATCTCTTGCATGGACTACTCAGTTTGTATATTTTGCTTATTTTTTTCATAGTTCCACACAACTTCTTCCTGTTTTCTCGATTGATCTGTGTTCAGTTTTCCAAGGCCTATCCACTGTACCAACTTACAACTAAATCTGAGGGGGGTGCGCTACGGTCGCAGGTTCGAATCCTGCCTCGGGCATGGATGTTTGTGATGTCCTTAGGTTAGTTAGGTTTAACTCGTTCTAAGTTCTAGGGGACTAATGACCTCAGCAGTTGAGTCCCATAGTGCTCAGAGCCATTTTTTGAGGGGGGTGCGATGGGGAGGTTCCCTTGTAAGGACTACTAGAAAATCTCATACCATACAAAATCGCTGCCGCATTGCGATTCAGAGGTGCACCAACACTGATATAACTTAGAGTGCAACGGCAATGGATAGAAAAAGATATCCGTTCACGATTAGGATAGATACAGGAACACATCTTTACTGCCGCAGTTTATATGACTGAAAAAAAAAAACAGTGGGAACAGCAACAAAAGCGTAATGTACACAACACCGGGAGGACGACGGTTCAATCCCGCGTCCGGCCATCCTGATTTAGGTTTTCCGTGATTTCCCTAAATCACTCCAGGCAAATGCCGGGATGGTTCCTTTGAAAGGGCACGGCCGACTTCCTTCTCCGTCCTTCCCTAACCCGATGAGACCGATGACCTAGCTGTTTGGTCTCTTCCCCCAAACCAACCAACCAACACAACACCGAGTGACATTGGAGAGAACTACATTGTTCTTAACAACATTATGCTTTTGACCGGACAACGACCTTGCCGCGGTGGTAACGCCGTTTCCCGTTAGATCACCGGAGTTAAGCGCTGCCGGGGTGGGCTAGCACTTGGATGGGTGACCATATGGTGTGACGAGCGCCGTTGGCAAGCAGGCTGCGTTCAGCCCTTGTAAGGCAAACTTGATTGAGAAGTAGCGCCTCCGGTCTCGTAAACTGACATGGCCGGGAGAGAACCACATGCCCCTACGTATCCGCATCCAGTGATGCCTGTGAGCTGAGTATGAACCCGTGGCCGCTCGGTACCGTTAGGACTTCATTCCGTCATCGCTGAGTGTGCGTTGAGCAAAAACAGCAAACATGACACGCGTATGTCTCCACTGAACTGTGTGTGGAGAAATTTTGGGAGCCTGTATCTGTTCGTTGAATGCTGCGCTCGTTATCAGTCCGCGATTGTTCAGTAAAACGACTTTTTCATTCGCCATATCAGTTTTTTTAGAGGAATTTTCCTGTGTTGCACGTGCACTACTTTCCACGAATGTGAACACAATAAAGGATATTATTTTCTATTACTATTATTATAAAGGACTTGCACAAGTTTTGTGCGATACATTTCTGTTAGCAGTAAAGAACACTACTAACAAAGCAATATTAATTCACTTTACACACACACACACACACACAACACAGCTCTATTAATGTTCATCAATTGCTTTCCCTAAGGTGTTTACAAAATATTGTGTATGTTTGTGAAATCTTATGGGACTTAACTGCTAAGGTCATAAGTCCCTAAGCTTACACACTCCTTAATCTAAATTATCCTAACGACAAACACACACACCCATGCCCGAGGGAGGACTCGAACCTCCGCCGGGAGCGTACAAAATATTTTGATTTTCCGTTTTGTAATGAGTTGGTACATACACTCAATTTAAGAGCCCCAATGACGTGATGACGAGGCCTGGCGTCGTCGGAAACATCGTTTTTTTTCCTCATTACAAACAATATATTGCTTAATGTGTCATTTAATATGTCAGATCGATAGAAATTCCATAATTTCTCTGTTAACACATTCAGTTTGACTATACTTGCGACAGAACTAAAATGCAGGTTTCCAGCAGCCTCGGAGTAAGGTTGCTGTATCACGGAACACATTTTACAGTATGTTCTGAACTATAACGGAATGAGATATTTCGAACAGAGCGACCTCCTTCACATGAACCCGTGTGGCTTCAATAAATATCGGTGATGCGAATGCCAACTTGCGCCCTGTTCACAAGACATCCTGAAACCCATGGATCAAGGAGTCAGATTAATGTAATGTTTCTTGGCGTCCGAAAAGCTTTTGACACAGTCCCACAACGACTCTTATAAACGAAAATACGATCACATGGGGTATAAAACGAAATTTATGAATGGATCGATGATTACTTACTAGGAAGGATACATCATGTTATCCTGGATGTAAAGTAATCGAGAGATTTATAAGTAACTTGTGGCGTGTCCCAGCATCCCAACGCTGTGTGTTGGGATACTTATTGTTCATATTCTATATTAGTGGCTTGAAAGACGTTATTAACAGTAACCTCACACATTTTGCAGATGGTGTATTGTCTACAATGAAGTATTGTTTCGAAAAAGTTGCACAAATATTGTCATGTCTTGATAAGAGTTGAAAGTTCTGCAAAGAGTGGCAACTTGCTTTCAGCATTCAGAAACGTAGAATTGAAAAGAAACGTAGTATCCTTAGATTACAATATCAGTGCGTTGTAAATGGTACCAGTCAATTCAAACATGTATTTGAATGCAACAATTTGCGGGGCTGTGGAACGGAATCGTGATATAGTCTCAGTCATAGGGAAATCAGGTTGCAGACTGGTTCATTGGTAGAGTACTAGAAAAATGCCGCCATTCTACACGAGAAATTGCTTACAAAATGATCACGTGGCCCAACCTAGAATATTGCACAAGTATGTGGAACTCATACGAAATAATACTATCAGAGGTTATTTAACGTGTACAAAGAATGACAGCACCAATAGTCCAAAGTGTGTTTTTCCTATGGGAGAGAATCACAGAAAACGCTGAAAACCTGAAATGGCAGAAATCTGAAGAAATACTTGAGCTAATGCCCGAAAACCTCCATGGAAAGTTTCAAGAAACATAATAAAGTGAGGAACCTGGATACATACTACAACCTTTTACGTACCCTTCACGTAGGAACCGGGACGACAAGATCAGATTAACTACAGCGTGAGAGAAGTATACAGGAGGTCATTATTCCAGCGATCAATATGTGAAGGGAAACGGAAGTAACACGAGTACGTCGTAAAACTGACTGTACCCTCTGCCATGAAAATACACAGGGTGAACAGTAATAAAACCGACAAACTGCAGGGAAGAATTCCTGGCAGGAAATGGAGGGTAAAGGTCCTATGAACATGTGTGCGGAAAGGGACGGTGTGTGTGCGACAACGATAAATCGCCCCGGGACATATAGTACAGAGCTGCATCGCAGCCACATCACAACATATGTTCATAGTGGCTTCCATGAGATGGAATGCCACGCAGGATACACATAATCATACTTTGGCTTACACGATGTTGGTTGGCCCTTTGCCTGGAGCTTGTATTACGGTTCGCCTCAATATCCTGTAGATCTCAGTCCTTCAAATCTGGTGTACGCATGGTCCGCCGCCTCCCTTGAGCTATCGTCTGTCTGAAAGGACCCACAATCACTCAAACTTCCTAAAAGGACTTGAAATGTTGTGTGACATGTTTGGTGTCTGTAAGGGTACTTGTTTTGCTATAGACTTGCTGCCTTTCGACTGTTTCCATCTGCTTAATGATACACAAACACCATCTCGGCTTGTTCCCCACATTAATACCGGACCACTCTGCTGCATACAGTACGTTCCGACAGTCACACAGCCTGCAGCACCCAGTGAAGGCACGGCAGGTGATCAGAGGAGCTTTCATTCGTCAGCGCCATCTCCGGACACATGTTCATAGGACCTTCTTTCCTCCATTTGCATTCATGAATCCGTCCTTGCAGTTTGCAAGTTTTATTAATGTTCACAGTGTATAATTGTGGTACAGACATAGACTCGTGTGACAGTCGATCTCAGTTGCTTCTGCAAGGACTGCTGGCGCCTTGCGATCTACTGTCACCGTCAATAATTATCTCCCATCTGAATATCACAGCAGAGTAATATGACGTCTTCCTTGAGGTTGGGTATGCAACATAAAATGAATCGTTTAACAATATTTTAAAATTGAAACAAATTAGCACTCGGTCTCAATTACTTTTAGTCTTATTGACAAGGTTTCAACACTTCTAAGAGTGCCTTCATCAGAATTAAACAATTAAAATGACATTTTTATATATTTTGTGACTAAAGCCCTTCTGGCCTGTTAATTATTTTTATGTGACATACTGCCTCTGTCTTTTGTTATTAGTCAGTACTTACACTTTTTATATAAAAATGTCTTTTCCTATAAATATGTGACTATGAAACAGGCCATTTTAATTGTTTAATTCTGATGAAGGCACGCTTAGAAGTGTTGAAACCTGTTCAATAAGACTAAAAATAATTGTGACCGAGAGCTCATTTGTTTCAATTTTAATTTAGAAACGCTCACTGAACCAAGTAGCCCTGTTCAAAACTTTGTAACAATATTTTGTTTGTCAGTAGAACCGAACTCTGTTTTCCATTGATGCAGGCCATCGTAGTGGGGAGTATTTATCTGAACTGATTTTCATCAAACTTTACAGAACCAAAACCGAAAATATCTGCCAAACACGAGAGAAAACTTACTATATGCGCACTTCCTGACACTATCGTGGACTGCATTAAGGTTTTCTGTGCGTCTTGTCACTACCTGCAACAAATGACTAACCCTCTGCCATCCGTAGCTTTATCTTCACTGCAGCGTGTAACCCTTCTCTACCTGTACTACAACCACCTTTCCCCCTCCTACATCTCCTCAGTGGACCCACCTTGGAGGCCTGCACTGCTGCTGGTGTCAGGACAGGCGCCGGCGGTAACGGCGCTGACGTCGACGCCCGCAAGGCAGGCGTCGCGGCGCGCGTGGCAGGAGCTGGGGTAGGTACGTCCGGACCAGCACACCGCGTCCTCTGGGCCGGGCAGGGGGCACGCCTGCTCACACTGCGCGGAGCACAGGTCGCCCTCGCAGTCATCTGAAACGTGGACAGAACAATAAGCAAGATTAGAGTCTGAGGTCCCGTCGACAGCGCGGTCATCAGATATAGAGCACGAGCTTGGTTTGACAAAGGGCGGGGAGGGAAATAGGCCATGTCCTTTTCAAAGGAACCATCCAGGAACGAGCCTGTGGCGATTTAGGGAAATCACTGAGAACCTGAATCAGGATGGCCGGAGGGGGAATTGAATCGTCGTCTAAAGGTTAACAGTGACTGTGCTCCTAGTTTATAGTGAAGTGTTGCGTTCTCCATTCTACCACTGTTGTTGTTATTATAGTCTTCAGTCTAAAGACTGGTTTAATGCATCACTGCCGGGCGGGGTGGCCGAGCGGTTCTAAGCGCTACAGTCTCCTGCCTCGGACATGGATGTGTGTGATGTCCTTAGGTTAGTTAGATTTAAGTAGTTCTAAGTTCTAGGGGACTGATGACCTCAGACGTTAAGTCCCATAGTGCTCAGAGCCATTTGAACAATTTTTTTGAGCTGAATCAAAAGCTCCTCGTCTTACAACAGGCTCTAGATCACGTACGCTTAAACAACAGATAGAATTTGTTAAAGTAACAAAATGAAAAAATTTCTACCACAGCGAACAAAACAGTTAATAGGGGAAATACACTACTGACCATTAAAATTGCTACACCAAGAAGAAATGCAGATGATAAACGGGTATTCATTGGACATATATTATACTAGAACTGACATGTGGTTACATTTTCACGCAATTTCGGTGCATAAAAGCTGAGAAATCAGTACCCAGAACAACCACCTCTGGCCGTAATAACGGCCTTCATACGCCTGGGCATTGAGTTAAACAGAGCTTGGATTGCGTGTACAGGTACAGCTGCCCATGCAGCTTCAACACGATACCACAGTTCATCAAGAGTAGTGACTGGCGTATTGTGACGAGCCAGTTGCTCAGCCACCATTGACCAGACGTTTTCAATTGGTGAGAGATCTGCAGAATGTGCTGGCCAGGGCAGCAGTCGAACATTTTCTGTATCCAGAAATGCCCATACGGGACCTGTAACATGCGGTCGTGCATTATCCTGCTGAAATGTACGGTTTCGGAGTAACTGAATGAAGGGTAGAGCCACGGGTCGTAACACATCTGAAATGTAACGTCGACTGTTCAAAGTGCCGGCAATTCGAACAAGAAGTGACCGAGACGTGTAACCAATGGCACCCCATACCATCACGACGGGTGATACGCCAGTATGGCGATGACGAATACACGCTTCCAATGTCGTTCACCGCGATGTCGCCAAACACGGATGCGACCATCGTGATGCTGTAAACAGAACCTGGATTCATCCGAAAAAATGACGTTTTGCCATTCGTGCGCCGCAGGCTCCTGTCTGTGATGCAGTGCCAAGGGTAACCGCAGCCATGGGCTCCGAGCTGATAGTCCATGCTGCTGTAAACGTCGTCGAACTGTTCGTGGAGATGGTTGTTGTCTTGCAAACGTCTCCATCTTTTCACTAAGGGATCGAGACGTGGCTGCACGATCCGTTACAGCCATGCGGCTAAGATGCCTGTCATCTCGACTGCTAGTGATACGAGGCCGCTGGCATCTAGAACGGCGTCCCATATTGTCCTCGTGAACCCACCGATTCCGTATTCTGCTAGCAGTCATTGGATCTCGACCAACGCGAGCAGAAATGTCGCGATACGATAAACCGCAATCGCGATAGGCTACAATCCGACCTTTATCAAAGTCGGAAACGTGATGGTACGCATTTCTCCTCCTTACACGAGGCATCACAACTTTTCACCAGGCAACGCCGGTCAACTGCTGTTTGTGTATGAGATATCGGTTGGAAACTTTCCTCATGTCAGCACGTTCTAGGTGTTGCGACAGGCGCCAACCTTGTGTGAATGCTCTGAAAAGCTAATTATTTGCATATTACAGCATGTTGTTCCTGTCGGTTAAATTTCGCGCCTTTAGCACGTGATCTTCGTAGTGTAGCAATTTTAATGGCAAGTAGTGTACTTAAACGTTACTAACCTAAGCACATCACATACATCCATGCCCGAGGCAGGATTCGAACCTGCGACCGTAGCAGGAGCGCGGCTTCGGCCTGAATTGCCTAGAACCACTCGGCCACAGCGGCCGGCCGTGTCTTCGTCCTTATATAGCTCTGCAGCCGCCGTTCACTCTTGTTACTTATGTCGCTCGGAGCACCACAGTTGCCTCGGCGCTTGTTTTGGATAGCGCCATTTTGCCATGCACGGTATGTCATAACCAAGCGGTACACAAACAGTTTACGAACTTAACCTAACTAGACAGTAAAATGAAAGACTTTTCTTCGAACACTTTTATTTTTAAAATGATGATAGATGTAAAAGACGAATGATATTTAGTGTGTGTGTATTGTTAGAATGAATGACGAATGAATTCGTGGTGCATCGCAAGTGCTACCCGCAACTCCTTCTCAGATAAGAAAGCAAACTATCTACAGTGAGTGCAGACACTGGTTACAAAACATGCATCCACTGCCATTACTCCTCTCCATTGTGGCAATTGATTGACCTGCACACTGCAACTCCATCTGAAATCAACCATGTTCGGATGTGAGCACTATACTTACTATTTGTCAATCCTTACTTCTGAACTGGCAGAAACTGGACCACTTCAGACTGTTAATGCTTTGCCTCGAACCACTCAATGATAATAATAATAATAATACTGTGTACAGCGCTGTACTAGCCCTTATGTAATTACTGCTGTGTCGTGCTGTCAATTAATTCATTTACCTATTTTGGAGAGACTAATGAAGCAATTTCTGGACTACTGCAGTTACTATTTACAAGCTGAAGAAGACATTTTCCAGAGATATCTAGCATTTGTTATGTAACTCACTTTTATCATCAGCGATGTACTGGACAAAGCACAACATACGTGTGTAGTGGGTGGACTATGTGAGGAATCTGTAACTCCCACCGCATTAGTGTTGCTAATTGAGAAAAAGTAATTATTGATAACTTACGTAAATAGTATTAGAGTCTTACAAAATTGTGATAATAGTAATGATATTCTGAAAATTATTTAGTTTCGTGTGTGAAACAGAATCGAATAGATTACATTTTACCCCTCAGAAAATTTCATTTTGTCTCTCAGCGACTAATTATCCCCAAGGTTGAGAAACACTGTTCTAGATGCTCGTCATCAACTTTCGCATCAGTTCTGTGGTGTAATGGCCAGTTACATGTTCATTTATTTCATAAACTGTAAGATAGCTGCCCTAGGAGAAGGATGCGGAGCTTGTCCCACCAACCAATGTGCTACGAGCCAATTACAAGTTTTTCTCTCAGCGTCCTCCGCAAAAGGACCTTGAAGTGCGTGATTAGCAGAAGGATCCTTTGCCGCGTAGCAGTACTCCAGAAAAGTATGGACAAGCGTAGAGTCAGCAGTATCTTTGGTAAATTTAGTAGTATTCTGCCAATAAAACAATCTTTGGTTTGCCTACATCACAAAATTTTGTATACAATTTAAGTTCTTCGTTACTGTAATCCTTAGGTATTTAGTTAATTCTACAACTTATAAATTTGTATGATTTGTCTTTTACTGAAATGTAAAATTTTTTGTTGGTAATCAACGTAGAGGATGTGACACTTTTTATTGTTTGAAGTCAATTGCCATTTTTTTCATCGTGCAGATATAATGTCTGAATCATTTTGTAATTTATTTAGATTTGCTTATGACTTTATTAGAAGGTAAATCACATCACCTGCAAACAATGTCAGAAGGAAATCGTTTGTATAGATCAGAAAGAGCAGACGACCTGTAACGCTGCCTTGGAGGAAAACATATAATACTTTGGCTTGAATAGATAAATTCCCATCAATTAATACGAAAATGTGACATCTTTAAGGTATCGTATAACGTTGGAACATAGTATATGTTCCATAATCCTACTATAAATCGATGTTAATGATATGTGTCTATTATTCAGTAATTATTTCTATATAATGTGTAACTTACTGTCACCGTAGGAAGGCTTTAACAAATTTGTTTAAATAAAACGTGATTCGGGTACAAAAATATTTTACGAAGTGCTGTAAAATTACAGATTGAAACGAATGAGTTTCTTGGAGTTGCTGATGTAAATGGTGCTACCAACGTAGCTTAGTGTGCTAGAGTAACGTGGGGAATAGAACTACATTCTTCATTAAATGCAACAGTAGATGAATCACCCTGAGTTTCTGAAGAGAAATTTGAGGTATTTGGAGATGACATGGTGCCTGATCGACTACACTGTGGAAGGTGTGTGGCAGCAGATGGTGCCCCTCTGATGGACTTTGATCACCAACACATTATGAGCACCTGATTGACAGCATGTTAGTCCAACTTTGGAAGGCAAAATAGCAGCGATTCTGGTTGGCAAATTCCTTGATAGGCTTCCGGAGCTATATGGCGCAAGATGTCTCTGCACAGGTCACCCAGTTCCCGTATATTATGGACCGAGAGTTTATGAGTGTGAAGTTTCCGCCCGATAGCTTCACATATGCGCTCAGTCGTGTTCAGATCAGGGGAATTTGGTGTCCAAGACATCACATTGAATCCACTATCATGCTGTCAGACCGCTGTAGCACGACTCTGGCATTCTGATACGGACAGTTATCCTACTGGAAAATATCATCTCTGTCAGGCAAGACATAAAGCATGAAGGGATGCAGGTCGACTGCAGTTACGTTCATGTACTTTTCGGCTGTCATGGTTCTGTCGATTGCTACCACATGTTCCGCGGAAGCCCAGATGAATATCCCTCAGAGTACAATACCGTTCCCACCAACATATGTCCATGGTTGACGGCATATACGGACACGACCACCGGCCTGGTGTAATAAAAAACATCATTAATTCTATCAGACGCACGTTTGAATTGATTCGCGTTTAAATGTCAGTGATCCCGTGGCTACTGCAGCCGTAATAGGTACTGTTAGTAGTCATAATGGGAACACGTTAGACGTGCCAGTCTGCTCTGCAGAGTGGGCAAGCCTTCGACCTGCACTTTCTTTGATGAGGCGTGGACGTCCGACACTTTCTCACCTATTTGTAGTTTCACCGTGCTTCAACCACTTTCTGTAGATACTTACGAAAGTAGGGCAAGAACAACCTATTAGCCGTTTCCAAGATGCTCGTTCCCAGGCGCCGGGCCATCAAAGTCTGCTCTTTGACAGTCATTCACGCCACTGAACTGCCCTATTCACTGCACATATTTTCGCTACAGTGATTCCTCATTCATCTTTGTTTCACTTATATATTTTCCTTACCATGTCACGTGCCCACAAGGCCTCCAGTTCGTATTCTATCTAGGGGTGGGCAGCGGTCTTAACATTTTGGCTCAACACTGTGTGTTGCTGTGAGCAAATGTACAGTTGCTCGTCAAAAAGGAAATAAGAAATTAATGTCATATTGTACTTCACTTCGTCAATTCTGTATCCCATACCAAATGAGGTACACTGACAGATTTTTTTCTTTTGTCTTTTATACGATATCTATCGTCTTCAGGGCTCCACTCGCGCTAAGTAAGCAGGAAAACCCAAAGCTTTAATTTGACGCTAGATCCTCTCCATACCTTCCAAACTTCACTAGTGTTAACAAGTTCTCACTCCAATCTTTATTGCTGGCCGCTGTGGCCGAGCGGTTCTAGGTGCTTCAGTCCGGAACAGCGCTGCTGCTACGGGTCGCAGGTTCGAATCCTGCCTCGGGCGTGGATGATGGATGTGTCTGATGTCCTTCGGTTAGTTAGGTTTCAGTAGTTCCAAGTATACGGGACTGATCACCGCAGATGTTAAGTCCCATAGTGCTTACCAATCTTTGCTCAGCTGATATTTAGTCGTTCTGTAAGTAACTGTGCGGTAACAAAGAAAATACAGGTCAACTACATTTACTTATGGTACGTACTTTACAGGGCGAAACGAAGTGTGCCTCCTTATTCCGGAGAAATCAATAACATCTATTATTTAATCCTGCTTTAAGTGTTTGCAAATGGAACAGAAGGTTAGCAGTTAGGAACGGCATTCGAATTTACTCATGCAAAGGGGTACGTCGCTTGATGAAACATGTTTTCGGCTCGCCTTCTCAGTTCCTGTAGCGCGTCTTATGTAAAGCGCCATCAATTCAAAGCTGCCACATACTAGGCCGCGCTGAAAAATAATGTCTAAGAAGTTTTCATGCCAAAACCCCTAAAACTTTTTAAATAAAACAAACTTTATTAACATTCTGCATCTCTATTCTTCATGTATACATATTTATTTCTCAACGTAGTCGCCCATAGTCAACCAACGTCCCAACGAGAGAGCAGTCTGTTGATACCATCATTGCAGAATGTCTGACTTAGCTAACGGAACCACATCCACACCTTTGCTAGCATCGCTTCATCACCATCAAAGTGCTCGAAGGTGTTCTTTAACTTATGGAAACAGATGAAAATCAGTTTCAATCCTAAGGGCCCGGGTTTGATGCCTGGCTGGGTCGGAGATTTCCTCCGCTCAGGGACTGGGTGTTGTGTTGTCCTAATCATCATCATTTCATCTTCACCGAAGCGTAAGCCGCCGAAGTGGCATCAGATCGAAAGACTGGCACCCGGCGAACGGTCTACCCGACGGGAGGCCCTAGTCACACGACATTTACATTATTTTAGATGAAAATCGGATGGTGCAGTCGGGACTGTATGGAGGACGACCGATGGCAACGAACCCAAGGCGTTGGATTATTGCAGACGTCGCAGCGCTCGTGTGTGGTCTGGTATTGTCTTGCTGAATAAGAGGGTGCTCCACGTTTGGACGAACTCTCATTTGGTGCTTTCAATTTTCTCGCAGTACCATGCAGAGTTAGTGATGATACCTTTAGTCGTGCATTCAAAATGTACCACATCTTGAGTATCGCAGTACGCTATGACTTTGTGTGCCGATGGCATGGTCGTGAACTTTTTTGGCACCTGTGATCCTATGTGGCGGATTTCCATTGATGCTACATTGTTTTAGGGCTCAAAATGCTGAACCAACCTTTCATATTCTGTCAGTCTCTCCCTCAGAACGCAAAATAAATGGTTGACAGATGTCCAATTTTTTTCTGCTTCATGTCAAGAGTCGGCATTCGAGACACCCACCGTGCACACAATATTCGGGGCCGCAGTTCGGCAAGGATGACCTGTACCCGGTCTCGTGATATGCCACATTTACCTGAAAGATGTGTCTGTGTTATCCGACGATTTTCTCAGATGAGGTCACAACCTGATTCTGATGAGCCTCATCGAGTGCCGTACGTGGCCATCCACTCCGACCACCCTCTTACACATGTTGAGATTAGCATCACCGTTTCCTTCATTAGGAAGGCGAACAGCTCAACGTCTCACATCACTTATGTCGATACAGTCATAGCCGTTCACTGCTTTAATTCTTCCGTGGATTTCATTTGGAGGCACGTTTTCTGCGGTTAGAAGCTCCATTACAGGACGCTGTTTCTCATGCGCTAGCATAGTGACTCTAGACGCAGCCCTGTTACACCCTACAATTCGGAGCCCTCTAGCGGCAAAGGGTTGCAGCTTCGGTCAGCGAAGTAAGAAAGTCGATCGAGTAACACACACTCATGCTCATAAATTAAGGATAATTGCAGAGTGTGGTGCCACACAAAGTGGCACTACACAAAACTGGCACTAATAGCATAGGCACATATGGAACAAACACGGCACAGATCTGTAAGTCCACGGTATCGGTGATAAGTTGAGAAAACCGTCCCGAAATACATGTGCTACAAAACGCCACTGTTTCCTGCGCATGTACCCCGACATCAAAATGGGATATGATCACCATGCACACGTACTCAGGCCGCACAACGGGTTGGCATACTCTGGATCAAGTGGTCGAGCAGGTGCTGGGGCACAGCCTCCCGTTCTTGCACCAGTGTCTATCGGAGCTCCTGAAGTATCCTAGGGGTTTGAAAACGTGCAGTGATACCTCGACAGAGAGCATCCCAGACGTGGTCGTTGGGGTTTAGGTCTGAAGAACAGGCAGGCCACTCCATTCGCCTGGTATCTTCAGTTTCAAGGTACCCCTCCACGATGGCAGCTCGGTGGGGCCGTGGGTTATCATATATCAGGTGGAAGGTGGGACCCACTCCACCTCTGAAAAGGCGGACATACTGGTGCAAAATGACGTCCAGATACACCCGACCTGTTACGGTTCCTCTGTCAAAGACATGCAGGGGTGTACTTGCACCAGTCATAATCCCAGCCACCACCAAACCACGATCTCCATACAGGTCCCTTTCAAGGACATTAAAGGGTTGGTATCTGGTTCCTGGTTCACACCAGATGAAAACTCGGCGAGAATCACTGTTCGGACTATACCTGGACTTGTCCGTGAACATAACCTGGGATCACTGTTCCAGTGACCATGTACTGTGTTCTTGACACCAGGCTTTACGGCGTCTCCTGTGACCAGGGGTCAGTGGAATGCACCTTGCAGGTCTCCGGGCGAATAAACCATGTCTGTTCAGTCGTCTGTGGACTGTGTGTCTGGAGACAAATGTTCCAGTGGCTGCGGTAAGGTCCCGAGCAAAGTTACGTGCAGTACTCCGTGGCCGTCTGCGGGCACTGATGGTGAGATATCGTGGTGTTGTACACTGTGGACGTCCCGTACTGTAGCGCCTGGACACGTTTTCTGTCTGGTGGAATCGTTGCCATAATCTTGAGATCACACTTTGTGACACATGGAGGGTCCGTGCTACGTCCTGCTGGTTTGACCAGCCTCCAGTCGCCCTAGTATTGTACCCCTCATAACGTCACCAGTATGTGTTCTTTGAGCCATTTTCAACGCACAGTCACCATTACCACGTCTGAAAACGTCTGCACACTTACTTGCTGCAGCGTACTCTGACATGTACCAACACACCCCTGCGTATGTGGACTGCTGCCAGCGCCACAGTGCGACGACTGCAAGTCAAATGCACCGAGGTGATTTAAACCAGCAAACCGCCCATCAGAGCGTCGTTTCACCATGTATCAGCATTATCCTTAATTTATAAGCATGACTGTATATGGCTTGTAATACCTTAACCGATATTGAAAACAGAATAAAAAATTCGGAGGCATTACTTTTCAGCAGGCCCTGTTATTTCCGGTCTTTGCCTGAGTGACTTACGTTGGAGCAGTTGTAGTAAAATGGAAGTGGCCTAGAAAATAGTTAACAACTAAATTGCCTGCTACGTTTCCTGTGGCTCTTATAGGAACGGTTGTTATTGACATTATTGCTTCGTGAATAGCCACACCCAAAAATTACCGTTTAACTCTCTGAGTTAAAGTAATTTCTGACGGTAGAGCTGTAGGAAATAACGTTTCTTCTTCGTCCTAACTTTTCCACGTTAGTGTTAGGAGCTCCGCAGCTGTCAGAGTGCATTAAGCGATAATCTGTGAGACCTACCCTGAGACGAAGTCTGCCGTGTCTGCTAAAATGGATCGTGTACGCGGAACAGGAAAACGGTCGGCGGGGAGGGGGGGGGGGGGGGGGGAGGCGCATAAAATAGAAACAGCAAATGAGAGACGAGAGCAACAAAGGAGTAGGTTCAGTGGCTTCCCGAAAGGCGGGAAACCACTCCAGACGGCACACATTTCCTCTTTTTTTCTCAGACGAGAGAAGTACTGACAGTAATTAGTTCTCTTTCTTCCCGTCTTTTGAAACAATGTAGGCTTAGGACGCGAGGTCCTCCAGGGAGTGCAGACCAGGAACCTGCATTCTCAGCTACACCAGATAATTACGTGCTCGGAAGAAAACCTCGCGACGTTTCACATTATATGGAATATGTTATTATCTCATTAGAGGTACTTTTCTTTCAAAACTTGGTTGTATTCGAAGTAAGGGCGAAGGTCAAAGTTTAATGTCTCGTAGACAGTAAGGCCGCTGGAGACTTACAGGATGTATTAGATGTTGTATTAAGGTTCGTATTTCAAAATTTGAGGTGTATATCAAATTTGTACGTATTTTTTTTGTGAAATTAATGCTAGCTTTCATCAGTGCTTAAAAAGGTTATGAAGTTACAATAATGTGCGTCTTGACTGTTTCTCTGGATATTGTTACCAGTTTTCGGAATATTGTACACTCCTGGAAATTGAAATAAGAACACCGTGAATTCATTGTCCTAGGAAGGGTAAACTTTATTGACACATTCCTGGGGTCAGATACATCACATGATCACACTGACAGAACCACAGGCACATAGACACAGGCAACAGAGCATTCACAATGTCGGCACTAGTACAGTGTATATCCACCTTTCGCAGCAATGCAGGCTGCTATTCTCCCATGGAGACGATCGTAGAGATGCTGGATGTAGTCCTGTGGAACGGCTTGCCATGCCATTTCCACCTGGCGCCTCAGTTGGACCAGCGTTCGTGCTGGACGTGCAGACCGCATGAGACGACGCTTCATCCAGTCCCAAACATGCTCAATGGGGGACAGATCCGGAGATCTTGCTGGCCAGGGTAGTTGACTTACACCTTCTAGAGCACGTTGGGTGGCACGGGATACATGCGGACGTGCATTGTCCTGTTGGAACAGCAAGTTCCCTTGCCGGTCTAGGAATGGTAGAACGATTGGTTCGATGACGGTTTGGATGTACCGTGCACTATTCAGTGTCCCCTCGACGATCACCAGTGGTGTACGGCCAGTGTAGGAGATCGCTCCCCACACCATGATGCCGGGTGTTGGCCCTGTGTGCCTCAGTCGTATGCAGTCCTGATTGTGGCGCTCACCTGCACGGCGCCAAACACGTATACGACCATCATTGGCACCAAGGCAGAAGCGACTCTCATAGCTGAAGACGACACGTCTCCATTCGTCCCTCCATTCACGCCTGTCGCGACACCACTGGAGGCGGCCTGCACGATGTTGGGGCGTGAGCGGAAGACGGCCTAACGGTGTGCGGGACCGTAGCCCAGCTTCATGGAGACGGTTGCGAATGGTCCTCGCAGATACCCCAGGAGCAACAGTGTCCCTAATTTGCTGGGAAGTGGCGGTGCGGTCCCCTACGGCACTGCATAGGATCCTACGGTCTTGGCGTGCATCCGTGCGTCGCTGCGGTCCGGTCCCAGGTCGACGGGCACGTGCACCTTCCGCCGACCACTGGCGACAACATCGATGTACTGTGGAGACCTCACGCCCCACGTGTTGAGCAATTCGGCGGTACGTCCACCCAGCCTCCCACATGCCCACTATACGCCCTCGTTCAAATTCCGTCAACTGCACATACGGTTCACGTCCACGCTGTCGCGGCATGCTACCAGTGTTCAAGACTGCGATGGAGCTCCGTATGCCACGGCAAACTGGCTGACACTGACGGCGGCGGTGCACAAATGCTGCGCAGCTAGCGCCATTTGACGGCCAACACCGCGGTTCCTGGTGTGTCCGCTGTGCCGTGCGTGTGATCATTGCTTGTACAGCCCTCTCGCAGTGTCCGGAGCAAGTATGGTGGGTCTGACACACCGGTGTCAATGTGTTCTTTTTTCCATTTCCAGGAGTGTATTTTCGATCGATAAAATTCTTGCACAGTGCAGGGTAGTGAGTTATTGTTCGTATATCCGTACGGCAGCTATTGTTTTCGCGTCAGTCTAACAGTGAGTGGAGGTGAGTAATGAGCGTTGAATGCTACAAGCTGCTCTTCCAATAATGGTGTAGACGTACGCGTCAGAACATGGCCATGTTTTGCTCATACTTTCCAGTTCACGTCTAATCACGCTGGTGATACTGCCTTTGGTTTTTCTTTGTTTTCCTGATCTGTCAGACTCACTAGAGAGTAATGTCTCAGCGCAGTATTGTGCAAGACTGTGAATAAAACTGTGTTCATCACAAGTAATCATTTTCACTTAATAAATGGATAGAGCAGGCAATTAACTCTTGTTTTCAAAATTTTATTGGTTTGATCCGTGAAATATGCAGGAATCGGTATTGTATTGAAGATACAGGAGTGACATTTTGCAATTCAGCAGTATGAGAAACTCATTCCACCGAAGGCAGGCTAGTCTAGAGTTTGAACTAGACAATTTTTTGACAATTTCACTGGAATTTTTTTTTTTTGATTTTTCAAAGCAAATGTGTGTTGCTAGTGGAAACGAGTTTTCCAAATCACTGAAATTGTTAGATAAAAAAAGATTGACTTTGCTCGGTTTACATCTCCAGCAAAAACTCCCATCCAAATTTGGCTACTCCGTGAAATTTAATATGTTTTGAGATGATTCTTTAACATCTTCTGTCGCGCCAGAACTGAACAGCGGCAGCAAAATGAATGGTGATTGTCCATTTGCTTCACCGTCAGAATACCCACTAAAGCGATAAAATTAGCTTTAGATTGAGGAGAGGGAATTCCTGTCGCCCCAGGGAATGCAATAGCTCCGTGTGTCACGTGACTGCGCTATCCTTGGTCTCTTTACCGGGCGTCAGCTGATTGTCAACCACAAAATCAGCGCGTTTAAATGCGTCTAGATCAGGGTACCCGACGCTTGCGGAACTTCATCTCTGGTATTGTACGAGCACTAGGCTTTCCCACCGCCACTGTGTCAAGGATGATTACCTCGATTCGCTAGAAAATGCTGCAACCAGAGTCCGCTGTCAAGGGTATCAACATGTCGACCACTGGGGTAGGCGTTGACTGTGACGATTACAACAACGTGTAGGTGGGCGCAGTGCACCCTGCAGCTCAGTGCTGCACAACAACCAGTGAGGAGCTGTACCTTCTCTCAATTCGATACAATACTGCTCCGTACATGTAACTCTGATCATCGCACGCTAGAGGGCATAATGATTATCTTGAGCGTAGGGACAATTCAGTTATGTCCTCGCCGCATGAAAATACAGGGCTATTACAAATGATTGAAGCGATTTCATAAATTCACTGTAGCTCCATTCATTGACATATGGTCACGACACACTACAGATACGTAGAAAAACTCATAAAGTTTTGTTCGCCTGAAGCCGCACTTCAGGTTTCTGCCGCCAGAGCGCTCGAGAGCGCAGTGAGACAAAATGGCGACAGGAGCCGAGAAAGCATCAACAATGCTTTCGAACTCATTGATGGGGACATGCTGCGCCGAGTGTGGAAGGAACTTGATTATCGGCTTGATGTCTGCCGAATCACTAAAGGGGCACATATCGAACATTTGTGAATGCCTAAAAAAACTTTTTGAGTTTTTGTATGTGTGTGCAAAGCATTGTGAAAATATCTCAAATAATGAAGTTATTGTAGAGCTGTGAAATCGCTTCTATCATTTGTAATAACCCTGTAGATTGCCTGGAGTGATGAAGTGCTGTGCACTTCGGTACATTATGATGACATAACCCCAGTATGTCGAAGACAGCAAGTGACTACCCATCCAGCTTGGTAACAGGCCACCGTTCTGGTTAGGGGCGGAGGAATTTACATGTTTACTTACGTGAGGTGAAATGGTGCCAGATCAGATGCACCTGTTTGTCTGTCTGCTCCACCAAAAAGGCGACATGCACCTTCAGAATAAAATACAGTACCTCATAGAATCAAAACAATAACACAGTAGCGTGAGGGACACGACTTATGCATTCATAGTCTCTCGGGTTCTGTGGAAGGTGCACTCCCATCCGTAGCTGAGGTGGCGTTCGACTCGGCGGTAAGGAGGTTCGAACCCTGGTGATAAAAGAAATTTAAATTGCCAGTATTTGGCCGGCAAGGAGAGGATAGGTACTGGCGCAAGACTCTTCATCACTAGTCGTTGCACCAATGTCCTGGATTAGCTTCCAAAACCTTTCTGCAGTGTCTCACGAAGAGGGGGCATTTGACAATATTGATGATGATTAGTCCATTTGATCGAGACTTTAAGCTTGGCGGACCGCCCGGTGCTATTCGAGAGGAACAGCTATGTGCCGGCACTGCGTTTCACTCTCTCCCTTATCGTCACATAGCACAAACATAACGCTTCCATCACACTCACTTGCATTCCACAAATCTACATACAACACAACCGTAACATATCCAGGAGGACAGCGGCCATTGAGTGTGAAGGAAGAACTCGCTTTCCGAGAGGCTGCTGAACTCCGCCATTGAGATTTCCCAGCCAACAATGCCATGCCTCTCATCTCTACCGGGGCTGATTTAAAGCTAAGAAGTATCGAATCGGTATCCTCTGACTTATTGTTCAATCCTATTGCCAACATTTTGGCTATTGTTTCGTCTTTCAAGACGATGCACGAAAACACCGTTCTCAAATCGTGAATACCTTGCTGTAGGGGGTAGGAATCAACAGAAAAGAATGGCCTGCGGCATCGGCTGTCATAAACTCGAACATGTTTGGGAGCAGGTGAAGCTTACAGTGAAACATTAGAGGAACGTTCCTCACGTAATGGATTCTCTCACGCCGTCCGTCACCGAAGATAGCAATAACGTCATAAGGATTTTGTGGACAGCATGACAAAGAGGATACAAACATCTTACAGTACAAGGTATTGACGTTATCCAGCAACCGATTTTGATATCACAGGTCTGCGGTTTAGAACAGACTGCGTTTATTTTGGTTACAGTACTGTTTCTATTTCACGACAGACTTTCTTTTATACTCTCCTTGAATCTAAAAGCACATACACGTTAACACATATATAAATGGGCCTTAACATTTTTTGAGGAATTTATACTGCGGGTTCGCAATTCAGTTTCGGTGTTCAAAAGTCAATTTCCTTTACAGCGCAGTGGACTTTTTGCGGAGGCAGGATCCATTCGGTTGATATAATGGGTCTAGTGATCATATGACAAGTCTTCACCTTGTTTATTTTTGCTTGTGCCTCGCAGTTAAATAACATAAAATATTTTTGGAGGCATGTACTTTGACATTTGTTTTGACTATGTGTACCAAGACATGTATTTTTTAGCAGTACAGACATTTGCCGACCTAAAATATTCTTGTGCTCGCTGGATTTAGAAATCATAGATACTTTGTATTTCCAGCACAAACTTCCAAATTTTCAAGGCTACTCTGAGCCAACTCGTAAACTACCGTGTAGAAGTGAATCCCACGTCGGTCAAAAAAGTAGATAATAATTTCTTTCCGCCTCTCGCTTTTGGCAACTATAGATTTTATGTAAAATAACTAGAAAAGGTGGAAATTTAAGGAGATGGGACCTGGATAAACTGAAAGAACCAGAGGTTTTAGAGAGTTTCAGAGAGAGCATTAAGGAACGATTGACAAGAACGGAGCAAAGAAATGTTATAGAAGAAGAATGGGTAGCTTTGAGAGATGAAATAGTGAAAGCAGCAGAGGATCAAGTAGGTGGAAATACGAGGGCTAGTAGAAATCCTTGGGTAATAGAAGAGATACTGGATTTAATTGCGGGGTGGCCGAGCGGTCCTAGGCGCTACAGTCTGGAGCCGCGCGACCGCTACGGTCGCAGGTTCGAATCCTGCCTCGGGCATGGATGTGTGCGATGTCCTTAGATTAGTTAGGTTTAAGTAGTTCTAAGTTGTAGGGGACTGATGACCTCAGAAGTTAAGTCCCATAGGTATCAGACCCATTTGAACCATTTTTTTGAATTTAATTGATGAAAGGAGAAAATATAAAAATGCAGTAAATGAAGCAGGTAAAAAGGAGTAAAAACGTCTCAAAAATCTCAAAAATGAGATTGACAAGAATTGCGAAATGGCTAAGCGGGGATGGCTAGAGGACAAATGTAAGGATGTAGAGGCACATATCACAAGGAGTAAGATAGATACTTCCTACAGGAAAATCAAAGAGACCTTTGGAGAAAAGAGAACCACTTGTATGAACATCAACAGCTCGGATGGAAAACCACTTGTAAGCAAAGAAGCAAAGGTGAAAGGAGTATATAGAGGGTCTATACAAGGGCGATGTACTTGAGGGCAATGTTATGGAAATGGAAGAGGACGTAAGTGAAGATGAAATGGGAGATGTGATACTGCGTTAAGAATTTGACAGAGCACTGAAGACCTAAGCCGAAACAAGGCCCAGGGCGTAGACAACATTCCATTAGAACTAATGATAGCCTTGGGAGTACCAGCTATAACAAAACTCTACCATCTGTTGAGCAAGATGTATGACACAGGCGATATACCTTCAGACTTCAAGAAGAATATAATAATTCCAATACCAAAGAAAGCGGGTGCTAACAGTTATGAAAATTACCGAATTATCAGTTTAATAATCACGGCTGCAAAATACTAACACGAATTCTTTACAGACGAATGGAAAATCTGGTAGAAGCCGACCTCGGGGAAGATCAGTTTGGATTCCATAGAAATGTTGGAACACGTGAGGCAATACTGACCCTACGACTTCTCTTAGAAGAAAGATTAAGGAAAGGCAAACCTACGTTTCTAGCATTTGTAGACTTAGAGAAAGCTTTTGACAATGTTAACTGGAATACTCTCTTTCAAATTCTGAAGGTGGTTGGGATCAAATACAGAGAGCGAAAGGATATTTACAATTTGTACAGAAACCAGTTGGCAGTTATAAGGTCGAGGGGCATGAAAGGAAAGCAATGGTGGGGAAGGGAGTGAGACAGAGTTGGAGCGTATCCTCGATGTTATTCAATCTGTATATTGAGCAAGCAGTAAAGGAAACAAAAGAAAAAATTTGGAGTAGGAATTAAAATCCATGGAAAATAAATTAAAACTTTGAGGTTTGCCGATGACATTATAATCTTGTCAGAGACAAAAGCAGTTGAACGGAATGGACGATGTTTTGAAAGGAGGATATAAGATGAACATCAACAAAAGCAAAACGAGGATAATGGAATGTAGTCGAATTAAATCAGGTGATGCTGAGGGAATTAGATTACGAAATGACTCATTTAAAGTGAGCAAAAAAACTGATGATGGTCGCAGTAGAGAGTATATAAAATATAGACTGACAATGGTAAGAGAAGCTTATCTGAAGAAGAGAAATTTGCTAACGTCGAATATAGGTATGTCAGGAAGTCTTTTCTGAAAATATTTGTGTGGAAGTGAAACATGTCGATAAATAGTTTAGATAAGAAGAGAATAGAAACTTTCGAAATGTGGTGCTACAGAAAAATGCTGAAGATTAGATGGGTAGACCACGTAACTAATGAGGAGATACTGAATAGAATTGGGGAGAAGAGGAATTTGTGGCACAATTTGACTGGCGGAAGGGATCGGTTGGTAGGACATATTCTGAGGAATCCAGGGATAACCAATTTAGTATTGGAGGGCAGTGTGGAGGGTAAAAATCGTAGAGGGAGACCAAGAGATGAATACAGTAAGCAGACTGAGAAGGGTGTAGGTTGCAGTGGTTACTGGGAGATGAAGAAGCTTGCACAGTATAGAGTAGCATGGAGAGCTGCATTGAAGACCACAACAACAACAACAACAACAACAACTAGAACGTTTCCAGGTGGAACCCAAAAGGTACTGTTAGGATTGCTTTTATCCAGAAATTGACTGTGAATTTTGCGCAGCTGGACAATTAGTCACTGTTGTGAAGGACTTGAACGTCTTCTGCGTGAAAGCTGGCTGAACAGTACTTCCTTTGCTGAAATTCACTCCGCATTTTACTTAAATTAGTTAGTACACCACCTCTTTTATGATTTTCAGAATAAAATGTGCAGGAAGAATTTCCATAAACCAAGATAAATATCTAGATGGACGAAAACGGGAGCAGGGATGGTTTAGTTTGGGAGAATCTTTCATCCGTCAGAATTTAACACGTCTAATTACTTTATACAGTTGCGGGAAATTGTTCTGCGTAGCCTGTTCTGAGAAGTTGTTTTGAGCAACTACGTAAAATAAGTAAGTAAGTAAGTAAACGGAAAATATAGCCTATCCCTTCCTCCTCCTCCTCCTCCTCCTCCTCCTCCACGCCATCCTTCATCCCTCAGCATCAGGTTATAATGAATTCTACTCTGCTTTTGTAAATGATGAAAGTCTATGTGAATGCAGCTTGCCGCTAACTTGGTGTAATGTTTTGTCTGTACAGAAGTGTATCTGTCGCCTTTATCGCTCTTTCCCTCTCACACATAAATCGGTACAATAAAGTCAGGGCTTCGTGTTTTCTAGTTAGGCTGATCCGTGAAAAGACAGAGAAACAAATATGCTAATGGAGGATTCTCTCACTCTCTCTCTCTCTCTCTCTCCTTTATCTGTGTACAGTTTAAATATATTGTTTACGTGAAATCAGCCTAGTAGAATCTCTGGTGGAGCCCTTCGTCTTAATATTCAGCGGCTGGCTTGCTAGAAAAGATCTTTACATTTGTTATTATTATTAAGCGCTGCATTCAGTTGGGAAAATCGATCGTTTGAACAATTCGTTCAGTTTACGACAGATCTAAAATTTCAGATGTGGACGAAGCCTTTTTGGACGATTTCAAAAAACTCAGAGATTGCAGGCTCTCTTCGTCACAGCTGAAACTTCCCAATTAATTACAGGGCCCAGACAATCATCAATGGTTCAGACAGAGAACTCATTCGTCATTCACTCTAGAATAAAATGGTCACAAACCTTATTTCTGAGGAAAATTGTATATTGAATCCATTTCCGTACATGTTCCGTTTTCTGTTGGTTCCAAGTCTCATGTAATTTTCTTTTACAGGTTTTTCTTTCTCTTTATCTATCACGCTAGCGGCACAAACTTTCCTAGCTCGCTTTAGCGCGAAGAAGAGTAAATAAATCTCCTTTCACAATCCGACAATCTTCCAACCGATACTTCCCAAGCTGTTCCATTCTCCCACTATAATAACCATGGAGCATACATTTCTGTACCTCTGTTGTTCCAAAGAATAAACGTACTAGAAAAATACCTTGGCGTCGACGAGCTGTCGGTGCATATATTACTAGAAAATCTGATCAGATACTTTTCAAACGTAAATACATGTGGATGATTTGGTTGACCATTATTAATTATTGTGTGGTAGAGGGTAATTTTCCGTGAGGAGATTACAATGCCCCTCGCAACGAGCGAAGTTTGTGAGCTCAATTTTGATTCACCGAAGACACTTCGCGAGCTATCTATTAGCGTGGATAACCCGGAAGTGATGATTGTCAGTCCTCCGACTGAAAAAGAATATTATATTTGAGACAGACGAAGAAAAGAAATGTTGAAGACAGAAGAAATGAAGAGACCGGTACCGCGGCTGTATTGCTTTTACGTGCATCTAGGTGTTATATTTGCTGTGCACAACCAAGGAAGATGATCTTTCATGAACTGATGTCAGGGTCTACCCATTCGGGAACTTTCTTAAGCAGGGAAACCTTGGAAAACCTCTTAAGCCTAGACCCCCAGCCTACGGTACATAGAAGATAGGAAAGCCTATAGAAGAAAAAAAAAATATAATTTTGGAATAGATCTCTAAAGGAAAGACAGGGATCAATTTGTATCACGATTTGGAGAAGAGTGGTTTGTGCCTCTAGCAAAAAAAAAACGTTTTACAATAAATAACGTGAATTCTCGTTTTACAATCTTGCTCCTGGTACAATATCTTGCGGTGCTAAACTCCCCCGGGTCTTGCATGTCCCCGACGTCCACATTTGTAGTCGGTCTTCTACGCGGCCCCCTCTGTAGTTGATCTTCTACGCGGCCCACAATGGTAAGAGTAGAAGGAACAGGGATACTCGAATTCACATGCAACATTCATTCCAAAAGAATTAGCAATGACCAAAAGGAAAACTCTTCCTGTAAGAGAACTGATTAGGTTGCACCGTCCAAGATTCTCCTTTTTGAAAGCAAAATCCTTATGGCTTCGTGGATCCTTTTTGTTACGACGTACTTTCAGGAATTCAACCATTAACTAATGATGTTGCCAAAAGCATCATCCGATTTACTCCCTTTTGAATACTCCTTTTGACTTTGCCTCCCCACTTGTGCTTATAAGTCCAAAAGTTCTAACACATTTTCTATCACTGATTTGTTCTTCGTAATTTAAAGGATTCATGTAACTTACTATAGATTTTGGATTCAAATCATTGAATAATGGAAAGTGTAGTTCATTTTATACCAAGACATCATCCATATTTCCTTGATAAGTCATATAATTTAGCTATACTCAAAACTTTTTATTCTAAATACATATATTTCTTCGCTTGAGTGCTGAAATGTAAAAGTTATTAGCATTGAGGAATGCGGATTCGCTTCTTTCAATTACTCTCTGATTCATACGGTGTTCATCCATGCTCATATATGGAAATGGATTTTTCACACAAAATTCCCAAACGAACACGAACCATTAAATTACTACTGAATCTATGAATATTACTTTCTTTAATCATTCATTAATAAATTAAAAACTCTTAACTTCTAATTATAACACCTATTCCTTTTAGAGTTCAACATGAATCAGTTTATCCTCGCGTTTGGTGCGAGTCTCTTACAAAGCATATCTGTATTGTCTATATCGATTTTAATTCTCGCGCCGACGTCAACTGTTTTGCGCGGGAAATTATCTTTGCGGCGTTAACCGTCACTCACGATTCACTACCACAACACATCCCTTCACACGTTTACACATGTAAGCGTTCACATGAGATTATATATGAATATTCACTCGGAACCTCTTTTGATTATTCCGCGTCATTTGCGGGAAACATTTCATTCTTCTTGAAGGTCAGTTAGATCCTTAATCATTCTTGATGACATTAGCAATGCTAAAGTTCTATGTTCACCCAAACCACAGGTGAAGCCTATCTCCACTATCTTCTTTACAACACTCGATAATAATAGTTAGTCACTATTTCTATACTCTATGTCACTGATTAACTATTTCAATTTAAAGGTTTCTATCACTACACACACAGTTTATTGTTATGTTTTTTACGAGCGTTCATTTTGCTTTTGGCACGACCAACAATGGGGAGCAGTATGGGCTTGTAGAGGGTTCGATCAAACCCCATTTCAACATGCGATCTATTTCTTTTTGAACTTGAGCCTTTAACCTCCAGGGAACAGGATAGAAAGTTCTACAATACGTTTCGTGTGGCTTAACGTAGAGATGGCATATGTATCCCTTAATAACTCCTGGCCTTTCGTCAAACACGTTTTCATACACTAATAATAATTCTTTGAGCTGCTTCTTCTGCTCTTCAATAATGCAGTCGGATTCCTTTAACACTTTCACTGCGGCTGGCGCTTATAAGCGTCGCAGCAAGCCATGAGCCAGTGCGGCTGACGCTTATAGGCGTCCACGCTCACTGATTACTCAGTCTAGTTGCAGCGTTTAAGCTAGCATCGAAGCGTGTAAACTTTTCTTTTGTGTGGTCAGTTATCGAACGTATATTGTTCGTAATGGCGGTTAATGGCCCTTCCAATGTGAAAGGAGCAGGAAAAGTGTTTCGCTTACTAATTTCTACGCATCCGTGCGTCTATGATCAATGTAGACGGCTAATTCTCTCACACCGGGAGCAAACATGCTACTAAATTAACGACCTCTATCAGTCAATCTTAAAAATGCGCATTTGAAGTAAATATAATTTCAAATGAATCCAGTTTCCTTTTTCATTTCTTTCCTTCTTAAGAATATGCATTTTGGAATCCAAATTGTATTTTTTGTTACATTATCAACAAATCACGAACATCTGAATGACGCCTGTGACCCCTACAGGTGTCAGATAGCAAACAGACTTCAAAACATGACCTCAATACAGTCGAAGCTTATTTGAAGTAATGCATCTGAGGTCAGTATAGAACATGATCCTACAAGGTCGTGACGTCAGCCTGTAGCTCAGGTGGGCTTAGGAGCGTCGGCTCCGAGCGGTACCTGCCGTTTTAGAGTGTTACCGGGCCGCACTGGAGAGTTGCACGCCTGCACCGATGCCGCAGCGAAAGTGTTAACTTCTCATACACTAATTGACCGAAGTCTCCTTTGACTTGGAACTCATTATTTACGTGCTGTTTAGAATTTTGTGCAGTCCTGATTACTTGCACACTGATCCCACTATTATATTTTCTGGTAAGGCTTTCCTTTTTCAACAAGTCCAACTCAATTTCTTGTTTATTTACATTTAACCAAATTTTTCCTGTTATAAAATCTATTCTGCATCCGTATTGACGTAGGCTGTCGACTCCTATAATGCAGTCTACCACCAAATTTTTTACAACAAGGAATGTGCTTAATATTGCTACATTTCCGACTTCTACACTAAGTAGTGACTGCACTTTTACATTAGCCGATCTAGCCCCAACGGCGCCTATTATTCTGCAATTTTGAACTGGAAAAATTGGTACTCGTCTTATATTTCTGATCTTGTTGAATAGAGCCTCCGAAATAACATTCGTGGTTGCAGCTGTGTCCAAAACCGCCACTATAGGTACAGTCTCCAAAATGACTTGCACTTCGGCTACTGCCACCTGTTCCTTATCCTCATCTTGGAGTTCTAAGTCCTCGATCAATTCATCTGCCAGTAAACGTCCATCATTATACGTTAGCATGGGTACACATATCCTGTTGCCCCTCAACCAATTGTTGACCGCTCCTCCGGGGCACGAGTGGGTCCTTACAAGTTTGTTGGATTTTGATTCGCCTGGTGGTTGACATCGTCCGTCACTTCGGTAATTACCGGTTGATTCGTAGATGTCCGTCCCCACTGATGTTGGTTATTTGAATCTATTCCCCCCGGTTGATTCCACTTTCTATTACTGTTATTGTTCCAGGCTTGCGGTCTGAAATTCCTTTCGTTCCCCCATACGGGATTGTATCGTTTCCCATTCCTGTTGTTCCTTGGATAGCCCCTCGCAAGACTATTGCCGGTATTATTATTGAGATTTTGAGGGGTTTCTCCACTATTTATCGATCTCTGTGCGACCCCTTGCCTACCATTTGGCGGGGGTTCTATCTCCCTATATTGGAATCTGTTGTTACGGGCTTTCTGGTTGCTCTCTTCTATAATGTCTATATGATCTAACGTCGTGAGGAACGACTCCAAGTCTTTATCGTTCCCGTAAATTAATTGATTCCGGATGTTAGTTGGTAAT
The DNA here is from genome assembly GCF_023864345.2 of Schistocerca serialis cubense. Taxonomy (NCBI): domain Eukaryota; kingdom Metazoa; phylum Arthropoda; class Insecta; order Orthoptera; family Acrididae; genus Schistocerca; species Schistocerca serialis. The sequence continues at coordinate 779,753,597 of NC_064639.1, read as the reverse complement.
CTTGCCTTAAGTATGTTTATTATGTCTGGCAAAGGCATAGGTCTGTCCCAATATCTAGTTTTGTTTATATATTTTTCAAAATACTTCCTAAGGCTTCCTTTTGAAAAAGAGAAAGGCTCTGGGTAGAGCACCTCCTGCCTTAGGCGTTCCTGTACCCCTTCTGACCAGAATTTTGCTAAAAACGCTTTCTCAAAATCGTCATACGTCGAGCAAACAGAAGTCATGTCCGAGGCCCAGATCGCCCCCGAACCTTGTATATACCCAGTCACGAAACTGATTTTCTGCCACTCCGACCAATTTCTGGGTAGCACTCCTCTAAAACTTCGGATAAAAACAATCGGATAGACCCCCCTTTTGTCAGTGTTAAAAATCTGGAATTGCCGATGCTTTATCATTTTTTCTTCGGCATGGCAAAGGCTTTCGTAATCTCCGTCAGATAAAACTTCACGCGAACAACTAGCTCGTGGCAATTTAATATTCGAGTTACTCACACAAGTCGGTATCGTGTGCGAATGTGCAGTAACTGGCTCTACAGACGCTGCCAACTTCTGCTGCTGGCCGGTATTCATTTGTTCAGAGCCTTGTTGTGAAACGCGTATCGACTCTTCTATCGTTTGTTTCCAATGCTCGAAATCAGCACCTAACTGCTGTCGCACTTTCTCAAGTCCTTTCGCAAACAAATTCTCTTCCTGTTTGCCGCATAGACTCTGGAATGCTGCTTTAACATTTTGCTCAACGTTTTCACACATTAGCCTTTTGTTTTCTAATGTGATTTCGAATAATTTACCCGTTAATACATTAATTTGGTGGTCTATAACGTCTTGACGTTCGGTCAGATGTTCAACACTTTCCTTTAGGTTCGTCTGCGTACGTGCCAATTCAGGAAGTTGCGCAATTGCACATGACATGGCATCTTGCTTTTGTACTAATTGCGGAACCATTTCCACCTGTTCCCGTACGGTATCTATCTTAATAGCCACATGCTCCTTCATTTCTACACGTACGCGTTGAGTAGATTCCTCACATTGAGCTTTAACCAATTCTATTTGTGCAGTTAATTTTCGTTCCGTCTCTTCGGCCTGATCTTTAAGTTCCTTTGTCTTCGCCTCTATCCGCTGCTCTAATTCGGAAAAACTGTCATGTAACTGCTGCTTAATCTCAGCTTTCAGATTTTCCTGCCCCTCAGTAACTGAGGCTAATTTCGAATTCAAATCATTTTGCCCCTCGGTAACTGAGGCTAACTTCGCATTAATGTCGGTTTTCATATTATTCATGCTCTCGGTTATCATCTGCATCTGTCTCATGATAATTACTAATGGATCTAATCCATGTTGCATACTTGCTGTTACATCTCCAGCCGTGTGTACCGGGCGTTGTATTGCACTATCTGTAGCGATCGGTTCTACAACACTTCTTACTACATCACTATTATCCGTGCTCACAGCTGAGGGCTGTTGCGTGTTGCTCTGCTCTGCTTGACTCATCTTAAACATTGCCCTAGTTAAAACCATATAAATGTTCTACAGTCAATATGTATATATCTCCCTTCACACAAGAATACTTCTGTGGCTACTTTCTTATAGTACTTATACAGGTAAGTGCAACTAGGGCAGGTCAATCAAACTACGTCTGGCATGAACACAATTAGTAAATGTTCAAATCTACGTCTACTTCCTCAATACTAGCAAGCTTTAATAAAAATTTGTAGATCTGGCCTATTTCCTGGTTTTTTTTTTTTTTTTTTGGACTTGTAGTCCGGGGTGATAAGTTACAATACAGCATCACCGGTCTAATGCGGTCTAACTGTGTCGGTGAGGCAGTAAATTTCCACAGCGCCCAGCGTGCTGCTTTTATTTATAGATCCACTTAATTTGCCTGCGAGTATTTCTTCTCTTTTCCAAGTTAAGTTGTCTCGTCGTAGTTCACATGAAACAGAGAACAAAATTATTTTCACAACGTCCAAAAACGTGTCCTGTCACGGATTGGCCATTATAATGAATTCTACTCTGCTTTTGTAAATGATGAAAGTCTATGTGAATGCAGCTTGCCGCTAACTTGGTGTAATGTTTTGTCTGTACAGAAGTGTATCTGTCGCCTTTATCGCTCTTTCCCTCTCACACATAAATCGGTACAATAAAGTCAGGGCTTCGTGTTTTCTAGTTAGGCTGATCCGTGAAAAGACAGAGAAACAATTATGCTAATGGAGGATTCTCTCACTCTCTCTCTCTCTCTCTCTCTCCTTTATCTGTGTACAATTTAAATATATTATTTACGTGAAATCAGCCTAGTAGAATCTCTGGTGGAGCCCTTCGTCTTAATATTCAGCGGCTGGCTTGCTAGAAAAGATCTTTACATTTGTTATTATTATTAAGCCCTGCATTCAGTTGGGAAAATCGATCGTTTGAACAATTCGTTCAGTTTACGACAGATCTAAAATTTCAGATGTGGACGAAGCCTTTTTGGACGATTTCAAAAAACTCAGAGATTGCAGGCTCTCTTCGTCACAGCTGAAACTTCCCAATTAATTACAGGGCCCAGACAATCATCAATGGTTCAGACAGAGAACTCATTCGTCATTCACTCTAGAATAAAATGGTCACAAACCTTATTTCTGAGGAAAATTGTATATTGAATCCATTTCCGTACATGTTCCGTTTTCTGTTGGTTCCAAGTCTCATGTAATTTTCTTTTACAGGTTTTTCTTTCTCTTTATCTATCACGCTAGCGGCACAAACTTTCCTAGCTCGCTTTAGCGCGAAGAAGAGTAAATAAATCTCCTTTCACAATCCGACAATCTTCCAACCGATACTTCCCAAGCTGTTCCATTCTCCCACTATAATAACCATGGAGCATACATTTCTGTACCTCTGTTGTTCCAAAGAATAAACGTACTAGAAAAATACCTTGGCGTCGACGAGCTGTCGGCGCATATATTACTAGAAAATCTGATCAGATACTTTTCAAACGTAAATACATGTGGATGATTTGGTTGACTATTATTAATTATTGCGTGGTGGAGGGTAATTTTCCGTGGGGAGATTACAAGGTCCCGTAAGTAAATGACAAGAACAATTGCGGACGTTATCGGAGTTTTTATATTAAAAGTGTGCTAAATCATATTTTTCTCAGACTTCCTGCAGCGCCATGAGCAGCATTAAACGTTGACCTATTCTTATAAGCATGTATAATGTACTTACTCTTGGTCGAAAGACGTTGATTTTCGGAACAAAGACCCGCTTTATCTGTTCAGTCACTGAATGTCTCTTTTGTCAAAGTAGCGTCAGCGTTGTTAGCATCCACATTAAACAGGCAAAATATGGATACACAAAGCAATTAAAGACATTACCTGCCGGGGAGCATTGAATTAAATCAATGGGGAAAGTTGAAAATTTCTGCCGGATTGGAGTTCGAAGCCAGAGTGAAAATCTCATTCTGAAAGTTATTTCTTCTTTTATAAAGTGGTCATTTCAGCGTCGTCAGTCCTTGTATGAAACCTGAACGAATGAAAATTTATGCTGCTTGGCTGGGATTGCACCCACAGACATAAAGTAAAAAGAAAAAGGTTGCAACATGTGAGAGATCAGAAGTACATCCCAAAAAGATGCGTATCCATAATGGACTTCGATGTTCGTCTAGAAAATTCAAGCATAGGAAGTACTTCTTCTAGTTCTCCAGTGCCTTGGACAAACCACCGGCAACATCAAGTGTATACAGAGCAGGGCATATATTAGAGCGGCTGGTATTCTGTAAATCTCCAGCTGCTGAAGTCTTCCGGAAAGGACACTTTGAGACGCAGTTTTGAAAGATCCAAGGACAACCTCAAGAAGAGGGGTTATAAGAAAGATTAGAAGAGATAAAAAATTAAGCAAATTCCAGTGTTACATTCTTGATTTTCTTTATTTAAACTAACGACTTGTTTCATTTTATGTGTTTCTACAATCGTGTTATAATTTCATGTATTGACTCGTTCCATGACCATGGAGACTTCTCCTAAATGTGGTCCCACGGAACAATAAATAAATAAATAAATAAATAAATAAATAAATAAATCACACAATCACGACTGTGCAGCAATCGTGTAAGTTTCGATTCTGTACTATTTAGTGTACAGTGTGTTTCCCATTACAGGCTTGTACGTGTTGTAGAGAGGACGTACTAGATTGAGTTCTGATAAGGAACCATGTTCAGAAATGTAATGTCTGGATCTAACATGAGTTGAAGATGGGATCACTTTTAAATCTCCCGCTTCACGACACGCACACAAACTCAGAAGGCACTGGTGGTGTTACTGCAAGTCTAACCACTATCACTCTGTCAGCAAATTCGGTTCCGACATGCACCCCTGCATTTTGCACATGGTGTCTTCGAAAATCCCAACCAAACATATGATGAAAGGTGGACAGAGCGGCGTGGACCGTCTCCTTGGTCACCGCGATTGCCAGATATAACGCCACGTTACTTTTTTCTTTTGGTGCTGTTCGAAACGTCGTGTGTATGAGACCCCTGTAGACGAATTTTGGCGGCAGCAACACCGCAGGGATTGTCGACCGTGTGTATGGAAACACGTGTCGCAGGTACACCTTGTGGAACGAACAGCAGGGTCGTCCCGTGGAGCATTGTCTCAGCTGTGCGGGTACCGTGAAACGGGACTTTTGAAAGTTATACGATCCTCATACGTATTTTACAGCCAAACCGTTCATTTCTGGACTTGGGTTCCTCAACAAAACTTCATCTACTAAGTCCCCTTGCAATCCATAGAAGTCTGTAATAGAAATCGTGAAACATCTTGGATACAAGGTGTTTAAAAGAAAGTGTCGCGTATTCCTATAGGCAGAGTCGTTTCTACTACTAGGCAAGACAAGGCGACCGTCCAGGCCGGCAAAAATCTGCAGGCAGAAAAGGGCGGAAAAAATTAATTTCAAATCAAACGGCGAAAAAATTGAGCAAATGAGGACCAAAAAATGAAAAAAAGAAGAAGTAGTAAAAGATTCAATTGTTTTCAAAAGCACACGGAATAGTTACTTAATAAGTCTTTACTTTGTTGAAAGAAAACACATTGCCTCTACCTACCTCACAACTAAAGCAGCCCCTACTGAGTACAAAATGGAAACAAGCACGACCTTGATTCATCTGTATCGAGCACTGGAGCAGCGCACGTGCGCCGGCCTGCGATCGTGTTTCGACTTGATTCCATAACTCCCTCAGTTCCCCTTTTTTTGATTCTGTGGATCATTTATCACGTGTCAGTGGTATTGAGTGGTTCTGTTGATGTCTTTAGTTTACTACTATTTCCTGAGGATAATCGATCACGTATTCACAAGTTTGGTTTTGTAATTCTCTTTCAACATACCTAAAAGGAGAAAAAGTAAGTGCAGTTCATGATAGCCATTACATAGAAATGAGTTGGTGTCTGTCTATGTAAGGAGATTTACGTTGTTGTCCCATAAGCTGTTTTTGGTGGTTCAAGAGGGGAGATGTCGGGGAGACCGATGGTTATAAAAAAAGAGGGAGGGTAATGTTTTCAATTTCTGCCTACGTCAGCAAAGTACCTAACAACGGCGCTGCCTGTAGGAGACAGTATTGGGAACCAATAATTGTTGAGATTGGGTCGGGTAACGTGTAGTATTTGGTGTTGTGGGAAGGATTCACGAGAGATAGCACAGTAAATTACCATAATACGCAAGTGTGGGCAGATGCAATCCTCGAGGAGTCACAGAGTTGAGACTTAAGGATCGCTTCCGTAAACAATGTATGAGCAGAAATGGTCGGTGATAGACTCATAGTGCCATATAATTTATCAAACAGATTAACATATGCTGTGTATCACCGACTCCCGCGCGATGAATTTCCAGCGCTATTTGGAGAATGTGACTCTTGCACAAAGACAACGACTGCGTTTTACGCACAACGAGTTTCCACCGCATGTTCTACGGATTGTGCGACAGTACCTCATCGCAACGTTTCAGAGGCGATGGAGTGATCGAGGAGGTTCAGTTGCATGGCCACATCGTTCGCCGGACATTATTCCATTTGATTTATGGGTATGAGGACGTTTGAAGGTATTGCTGTATCCCCAACACATGTGCAGACGTTACAGGAAGGAAAATTAGAGTTTAACGTCAGGTCGACAGCACGGTCATAAGAGACGGAGCAAAAGCCGCGAAAGTGTGGGAAAGGAACTATCCCGGCATTTGCAATTTGGGGGAATCACAGAAAACCTAAATCGGGATGGCAGGGTGTTGGATTTGATTCATCGTCCTCCCGAATGCGAGTCCAGTGTGTGTAGAAGTTACGGGAGCGCGTAACCCGTACATGTGCCGCAATTTGGATGGAACCAGGTGTATTCTGACAGAGGGCATGATTCACCGGGAAGGGAGGCTGCCAGATGTGTCAGGATGCGTGGTAACCACTTGGCAGCTCTGCCTAGAGTGTCCAGTTCGACGTAACAGACAGTTGGGAGTGACCCGTATCTCAACATCGCTTGGTTTCCGGACATATCCTTACGGGAACTTTTTTCCTAGTTGTGACCAATACTACCTTCCGTCCATATTTTTAAACATCCTGTATATCAAGATCTCGTTCAAGGTGTTGAAAAGGTAGTTGCTGTTGTCCGTTTCTGGGAAGATTCTCCGTGAAATATGTTTGACAGGTGACAGTAGTTATATCTTTCTATTCTGTTGACACGAAATAGTAATAGTAAAGTCCTTTGGCAAAACGTGAAAAATGGGAGGAACTGTCGATGATCAGTGTTCGTGGTGTGTACGTTGACGGCCCTTGTCTCATGTATGAAACTGCCAGGAGTTTCGTACCACAGACTTTGACTTTCGAGTCTCAGAGTAGTAAACACATCACAGCATATTAATCTTTGAATCGTTCCGTAGCGAGTAACTCTTCAGCTCCAAATGGTTTTATAGTTTGTTTATGTTTCTTTGTACTGTTTGGGATCTTACCTATGACACAAATCTATTTGACTTCGAAGCCACATACTGCTTGTAGGTGCGCTGCTCGTCTTGAAGTAAGAATGCAATGGAAATTAGAGTACATAATGAAAGTTAATAGTAAACTGGATCATGTGGTTAGAACAGTGACAGTATATTAGATTTTTCCGAGAAATAAAAGTTTATAGAACAATGACTTCTGAATATGTAAATGGAAAAACAGTTTAAAAAGGTTTTAATACGAATACTGCAAACTAGCGTCTCAGTGAAGCTACTGATGGTGAGGAGTTGTCCACGTCCATGTCTTCGCATGTTATAAGATTAGAAAGATGATAAGCCGAGATGAGAGGGTGATGAGAAATGTGGAACAAGTTAATTCAGCTACTGACTGAGAGCATGGCACAAGGGCACAAAAGGTATTGGTGAATTTATTAAACATTCATTTCTCTGGTGGCAGCCACCTTGAAGGAATCGCTCCAGCATTGTCCTGAAGCATTTCGAAATCTATAGAATTGCGAATTGTCACATGCATATCTCTATTACAAGGTGAGCGTCTCACTACATCGTATCACTCAGACAGTGGTTACGAGCAGCGTGTGATAGTCCAGACTCAACGAATATACTGGTCACATAAATTTAGTTTTTATGCGTGTCCTAGGGAGCACCGCCTTATCAAAGTACCGTGCTTCTATGAAGTCAGGTCTATACAGGAATCTGCAATACCGGCTGGTCTACTCAAGGAATAGAGGACTAAGCGTTCCCCTCAACGTTGGGTTGTGGGGTTCTTCTCTAGATAAGCCAATTATTAGAGTATAAACCCTGATTGTAAATCAGTTACGAGAAGACGCCAAACTGGAGTACCCCCATCTATGCTCTAGCATAATCTGAGGCTATACCCTTCACTCTGTAGCACATATGAGTGCGCCCTTCAGTATTTCTGATCATGCGACACAAAGTAAATTGAGAGAATAAATACTGAGATACTGACTCTTTGTTGTTTATAGACAGTGACACTTACCACAAGGCTGTTCCTTCACAATAGAGATCGCCGTCTCTTCCAGGCACGAGTACTTCTGCAACTCACAGATGTTCTTGTAGGTGACGCCATCCGAGCCGCACACTGGACTCTCCGTCTGAAATACGTTTCAAAATCAGAAGTCTCATCTACAGAAACACGTCATTCGGGAAGAACGTGCTGCTTATAGTGGTTCTGTATTGGGAGTCCTTACCTTAATATAGTGCTAGCCATAGACTGCGTTTCCTGCTCTCGTTTCGTTTTACCTGGAGCATCACTCTCAGGCAGATTATCGAAATACTTCCTCGTCCATGCCTATGAGGACATTTGTAGCACAAAAACGACGGTGCAGTGTGTGGCGGGAGGTCCATAGTGCAAAAGTGTTACGAGGAAAGTAAGGAACGATACGTCGCGAAATTGAAACCACAGTGAAAATCAAAACTGTTTTATTTGCTACTGTCAACTACACCTTCCAGCTATTTCTCTACACAGTCGCTGTTCAGACTTCGTATATTCGATATGTCGTATCGTTGTACCAACTTTTCAATTCCCTCGTTATAGAAGACAGCCGCCAGTGCTTTTCGACAATTTTCTACTCTGGACTGCAGCCCGTTGTCTGTGTCAAAATATTTTCTTCATAGCTAGCGGTTCATTTGAGCAGAGATAAACCTCAGGGGTAGCCAATTACGAGTGCATTGTGGGTGATCAAACACTTCGCATCGAAAACGCTGCAGGAGCATCTTCATTGCCTCTGCAGAGTGCGGCCGAAAATTGTCGTGCAGAACGAACTGCATGACAGTTATGTTATGTGGACTGCATAGCTTAAGGCGAAACCTTTCGCCAGGCCCTCATACTTGGAGGGAGAAGCTAATTTCTAGCCATCTTTACGTTCTCACTGTGAGCTCAGAACTGAAAAGAGCGACATGATGCGATTGACGGGCGTTCTAGACACAGTGCCCAACGCATCTGTGCAAAGCTTCATCAAATTTTCACTGTATTTTCTATTTCTCGACCGATCGTTCCGTACTTTCCTAATAACCCTCGTATTTTATGCTCTTCACTATTCCATTAGTAGATGGTTGGCACGAAAGAACATCTAGAGGTAAGCCTCTGTGGAACCCTGGATTTCTATAAGTTTATCGTTCAGTTCATTATGAAAGATGTGTGGGAAATAGGCAATATTATTGTAGTGTCACCCGATGAAGATTGTTGAGCCTTTCAACAGCTTCTAGTGCCTACCAAACAAACCAGCGACGAATAACCCAGTAATTTTTTATTCTCTTTTTCTCTCTCTCTGCTATTAATTTAACTTCGTGACGGACCCACGCTGAGAAACAAAATCCATGAAATCAGCACAATCCACGTCTTCCTTAGCGTATAAATTTACAATTCGTAGCGTCTTCCGATGAATGCCAATTTGGTGTCCTTAAAAGTATTGGCAGATGCATGCGGTCATTGCACTTTAAATTGCTCCGGATCAATTCCATAGAATACATCGATACTGTGACAGGCTATGGTGAACGCACTGTGGATCGGGTGTCCACGTATGGCTGTGTAACTTGGATTGTACTTGTCTGCGTTGAGGATCAAGTGCCCCTCATTCCGTCAATCACCAATCATTCTTTTTATATTACAGTGTCTAGGAACTGTTACACATCGTACGTGGTGTAGGCCCGTTGGTTGAAACAATGGACTCGGATTCAGGATCATAATTCAAACCTCGATCCGATCATGCAGATTTAGATTTTTCGATGTCTAAATCGGTTCATGAGAATGGAGAATTGCTGTGTTGGAAAAGGGCGTGGCCGATTTCCTTCCCCTTCCAAAGTCCGTGCTCTGTCTACGATGATATGTTGTTGAGGTGGCACTGACTCCTGGTCTTTCTGTCTTCCCTGTTTCACAGCTCTTTCTCATTATATGTCGACGCTGCTTTTGCTTCCGATGATGTCTGTCGATTGAAAATGAAATGTCGAATTTTGTATGACAAGAAATCTTTAATATAATCACCTAGATGATCTGATATCCTGTAGGCAATAATTTTGTGTATCACTCGAAATGTATTGAAGGCTTTGAGTAAATGTAGAAACACATCAGCTTCGCATCCGGTGTCAACACAATTTCTCACCATAAGGAGCGAAAAATTTTGAATTCACACAATCTGTGCTTGTGGATCGTTGATCTGGATGAATAGCGTGTTCTCCACAACAAACCAAAGTTGAAACAATAATGTAAGTTGTAAGCAGAAGTCGGGGTAATAACGCAAAAAAAGGGAAAGTCGATTTCATCTCCCGGAAAGGTAATCATCAATAATTTCGGATACGCAAAAGGCATTCCTGTTATTACATACTTTGCAAATAGTAAAACGATAAATGGCGGACAACACGTAAGCCTTTTCACAAATCCCATGATAAAATAGAAGGTCGCTGCACTGTATAATTAAAAGTGCCACCTTTCATCATTGCGTCATCTTACTCACAAAGGCAGTTTGACAACAGGCTAAATGAAGGACTACACTATCACCATCAGCAATCGGGATCGCAGCTATAGATTGTTCTGTATATCAAGAAGTACCTCTCTACCCAGCTGCGCTTTATTCGAGACATTTAACTTAAAATACGATCGGCTTCAGAATATTGCTTAGAGTACACCAGTCGGGACAGTGCACGTCGACATCGATGTCAAATAAATCGCCATTCCGTCATCGAAATCGGAACGGGCAGAAAACATAAGTGTACTGGGGGAGAGTTGTTGGATTAAGCGGGATTATTTTGCCAGAGAGGTTTCCATATTACATTGTATGAAGTAGATTTCGTATCATATTTCCGCTGACATATTTTTCAATTACTGTTCTGCGGGTACATTGCACCTGCTTCGGTTTTCGCTGAATCAATCACGGTTTCTTCGCTACTGATGCAGACGTGCACAGTCACAGCAAGTGACAACTGATTGTGGAACTACCACATAGAACTAACTGTACGAAAGGTAGATGCCAGAAGTCCTCCTCACAAGAAAGTAAGTAGCAAAATTCTTTTTCGATTGACACTTGGGTTCTGGTCATCAATGTGGTGTGACGTTACCAGATAGGACTGATAGAGGAAATAAAGAACCAAATAAGAGCTGTGCGTTTCGTTTCAGGTTTGTTCAGTCGGTGTGAAACAGCCATGGAAATACTCTTCTAACTCTAGTGGCATATGTGGTGTCACCGCCAGACACCACACTTCCTAGGTGGTAGCCTTTAAAATCGGCCGCGGTCCGTTAGTATACGTCGGACCCGCGTGTCGCCACTGTCAGTGATTGCAGACCGAGCGCCGCCACACGGCAGGTCTAGAGAGACTTCCTAGCACTCGCCCCAGTTGTACAGCCGACTTTGCTAGCGATGGTTCACTGACAAATTACGCTCTCATTTGCCGAGACGATAGTTAGCATAGCCTTCAGCTACGTCATTTGCTACGACCTAGCAAGGCGCCATTATCATTTGCTATTTATCTTGTGATGCACGTACCGTCAGACCGATGTTCACCAATTATGGATTAAAGTTAAGTATTCCAGAAGCTACGTACCTTTTTTGCTAGTATAATTACTTTACCTGCGTGAGCTTAAACGTGTGCCTTTCGGCTACCCGTCACTGTGGATTGGCTGTCTTGCCAGTCCACAACAGCATATGCTACAAGAGAAGCATTTTGCATTGCAGGGTGCTGAAATTCCGACTGTGGGAGTCAGTGTATTTCGTGAAAACACCATTATGGTAAAATTAGACACATTCGAGTTCATACGAATGTTTTCCAGTAACTGTGCAACATTCACGACTGAAACAGGAAAGGGAAAATGGCAGTGGTACAGAATCTATCCTTTCTCACACACCGTAAGATGGCTTGTCGAATGTAAATGTAGAGCTGTAATATTCAGAAATCGACCACATTAACTATCAGTATACAGCGCATCTGAGTGGAAAGGAGTATCTTGGGGTAACAAACTTGAGGTACGAGTTGTTATAAAACACTTTGTGTTCGCCAAATTGGAAATCCTCTGATTTTTATCTACACTCTCATGATTACAAGAAACTTGTAGCTGGAATACTAGTGAAGGGGCTGTGGCAATCGTAGATGACTCTTCTGCAAGAGCAGTTCGGTAATGTAATGTACTCACTGCAGAATGTGCATTGAACTGAAGGGGGAGTTCACAGAAAAAAGAAGTGAAACTTGATCTAATACACACTGCCGTTCATTATAAGGCTGAGAACTCTCCTTTGTTGTCCTCGTTTCATGGTTACCACTCTGGTCGCTGCTGGTACCCCGCGTCAGTGGATGCGTGTCTTTCCAAGCGCACTTCGATTCGAGAGTGGAGGCAGTGACAAGTGTCTCATTCAGCCGGCGCCGCCCGCACAGTGCAGCTGCGGTACTCACGTCGGCGCACTCCTCGACGCATGCGCAGTGCGCGCCGCCGCGGCCGTCGCTCTCGCAGATGGCGTAGTGGCTGCACTCCCAGCCGTCGCACACGTCTGCAACCAAAGCAACAGGTTGGTCTCCGCCCGCCAGCCGGCTGCGTAGGCCGTGAGATTTTAATTACCAACAACAACAACAACAACAACAGCTCTTCATCAGCGTTTGCTCTATCCTTTAAATGAAATGACTCGTCCAGAACACAATGGCTCTCCCGTGAAACAGACGGGTACTACGAAACGTGAACTGTGCAAAACGCGCCTCGTGTTTTTAATTCATATTCTAGCCCAGATTAGAAAGGTTGTAACTCAGGTATGTAGTCTTTCGCACCCATTGTTCAATCTATACAACGAAGAAGCAATGACGGAAATAAAAGAATTGTTCAGGAATGGGATTAACATCCAAGGCGAAAGGATATCAGTGATAATACTCGCTGATAACACTGCTATCCTCAGTGAAAATGAGGAAGAAATGTAGGCACTGTCGAAAGAGGAGGTTAGCGTTTAAAGTCCCGAAAACAACGCGGTTATTAGAGACGGAGCACAAGCTCGGATTAGGAAAAGATGCCCTTTCAAAGGAACCGTCCGGCGTTTGCCTAAAGTGATTTAGGGAAATCACGGAAAACATAAATCAGGATGACCGGACGCGGGTTTGAACCGCCGTCCTCCCGAATGCAAGTGCAGTGTGCTGACCACTGCGCCACCTCGCTTGGAAGGCACTGTTGAATGAAATCACAGTTAAATCAATACAATGGAATGAATACCCTTAGCTGTATACAGGCGTTGATATGCGACAACGGGGACAGTTGAAAATGTGTGCCCCGACCGGGACTCGAACCCGGGATCTCCTGCCTGCATGGCAGACGGTCTATTCATCTTTCTTTCTTTTTTTTTAATCTCATTTTGTTCGTTTTAATTCGTTACATCTGCTGGCGGCGGACGTCGCAAGACACTCGCTTCAATTCTTTGTTGATCCATTAACTGAGTTTTTTTTTTTTAATTACATCCCTCTGACGGAACAAGCTGAGCTACCTTGCCGGCGTCCATCTGAGCCACCGAGGACACAGACTGCAGCGAGTTATCTCTGACACGCCTCCCGTGAGACCCACATTCTCAACTTATTGTCTCGCACTATATTTGTAGTGCCCCTGCCCATTACACTCATTACTCGCGGCTTTACCGATTCCCGTACAAGTTTGGACAAATGGCCGGTGAATCTTAACTATATATATGAAGATGGAATCTGTTCTCTCGGACACGTCGAGAGAACTTACTATAGATAGAGAGTAAACCGAACAATGATGGAAGTACTGAGGAGTGTCATAAATGACGATACCGAAAACTTAACATCAGAACTTGGGAAAACGAAATAACGAAGTGGAGTGATTCATCTCCCTTGGAAGAAAGATAACACTTGACAGCCTGGACATGAAAACCAGACTAGCACGGGTGAAGAGGACATTACTAGCCAAATGAAGTACACTAACATCAAACGTTGGCGTTAATCTGAGGAAGGAACTTACAGGAATGTACGTCAGGAACAGCATTGTACGGAAGTGAATAATAGCCTGTGGGAACACTGGAAAAGAAGAGAATCGAATTGTTTGAAATGTAAAGCTACAGAAAATTAGTTGGACTGATAAGATAAGGAGTAAGGAGGTCCTCCACAGAACATGTGGAAACCATTGCCAAGAAGAAGGGACAAGACGATAGGATATGTGTTAAGGCGTCAAGGAATAACTAACATGATTCTTGAGAGATCTACTCAGAAACAAACCTGTTGGAAGAACATCCGCAACAGAGCATTATAGCAGAGATTGAAAATAACGCTTCAATAACAAATTTCTTTATTTTCACTCGACCGGTTTCGGACTGTTATAAGCCCATCCTCAGGTGTCGTACTGGAAATAGCAAAAGACGGGAGATAATTTTCACACACCGCAACACACATAAAAGACAAAAAAATTCCCTAAAATGTTTTAAAAACTTTTAAAAAACATTTCGAAACCGCCGGTCGGGCTAGGTGCTGTGAAACCTGTGTCAATGCGCAAGTGGCACCTGACAGTACCACTACGGAAGACTGCCTGGGTAGGGAATATAGTATACAAATGATGTCAGGACACTTAGGCTGTGCTGTGGTCCCCGAGCGCCGCGTGTACCAGGAGCGGTGTGCTGCCTATGAGCGCAGAACAGGGAGTAGCGGATGTAAATAACTAAATTCAAACTGTGAACGGCCGTGCTAGTGGCCCAGCGTTCTTCTCTCCGTCAATAGATGGTAGCACTTTTGCCACTCTGGTTTACCAATTTGCCTCCTCGTTCACATCCGTTACTCCCTGCCCGAGCTGTTCTAGGCGCTTCAGTCTGCAACCGCGCGACCGCTACAGTCGCAGGTTCGAATCCTGCCTCGGGCATGGATGTGGGTGATGTCCTTAGGTTAGTTAGGTTTGTGTAGTTCTATGTTCTAGGGGACTGATGACCTCAGATGTTAAGTCCCATAATGCTCAGAGCCATTTGAACCATTTTTGAGCTTAGTGCGCAAACGTCATTCTGAGATGAAGAGGTTAGCACAGGGGGGAAATTAGTGGCGGGCTGTGTCAAATCTGTTCGAAGACAAAACTATACGCGTACTCTACGAAGACTCTCGACGACACTGCTGTTGTGAGTAGCTGAATTGCTAGAAATCGAATGTCTTTCATTTCTGCAGTTTTCTTGCCGGTGGCTACCAACTTCAGGTAGTAGACAATACTCTTTTTAGTGGGCATAATATGTCAGTATACACTATTATTATAATACGGGTAACATCTCAGCGAACGTTAACTCTGTGTATCACGTATGCTTTCGTGTACGGAGACGGATTAAACAAAACGGTTGGGAGCGACAGGAATTTATTCACTATCGGTAGACCTCAGTCGATTCAGCTACCCGCATCAGCCAACTCGCCGAGAGCCTTCGTAGAGTGGGGGAGTAGTATCGACATGATTACCGAGTTTCTTATTCCAGAACGGTTACTTCACACCGTAGCAGGATGTAGGCCATTTTGAAACACCCTCACGCATTCAAACAGTTTCCTGGACTGGGTCTCAAATCTGGAAGCAGCCATTCGGCGCAATTTCCTTTCTCGTCGGAATGACTGTCCAGCGATATATGACAATGAGTTTCTTGTGACTTAAGAACATAGGGAAGGGGCGATGGCAGATGGAGGTTTTGAGACAAATAGTACAAGAATATCACAATCGGAAGAAAGTCCTGCCAATGTAAGCAAGGTGACAAGGTCTCGTCCTAG
The DNA here is from genome assembly GCF_023864345.2 of Schistocerca serialis cubense. Lineage (NCBI taxonomy): Eukaryota > Metazoa > Arthropoda > Insecta > Orthoptera > Acrididae > Schistocerca > Schistocerca serialis. The sequence goes on along the minus strand of NC_064639.1, from coordinate 779,737,923 downwards.
TCAGGCATACTATGTTTGTCGTTGCTGAAGAAGTTTCTATCCTATATCATACACGTGCACACCACAAAAGATACAATATCTAACTCGATTTATGTTTGAAATAGCAATGTGCTAAAACAAGTATGCAGCACAAATGAGGATCTTAAATTATGTGCATAATTGTTTGTTTATCTACAGAAATATCTGCTAGTGCAAATGGAAAGGTTTCGGTGACACAAAGAGTTGGCGTTCAAGAAAGTGGAACTACCCATGAACTAGTGGCGCAGAATTAATCACTAATTGGCTCGTGTATACTGTATGATACATTTCTACATCTTTCTAAAGAGACACAGATGTATACAAAGCAATGTCAATGTTAATACTGCATATACGTTATCCGTTCGTTGCGTATGATGTATTATGTCAGGTACAGAATAAAACTATACGGCCTCTTCATAATCATTATTTCACTACGTTTCCAAATACGTACTCGAAACAGTTATCTGGTACTTTGCTTCTGTTCGAACACGAAGTTTGTGTGAGAACTGAGCGTTTGTCGAAGTTCCTGTTTCAATAATGAGACACCCAATATTAATGTCTGACTTTTAAAAATTATAAGTTATCACGAAAATATGCTAATGTTTTTCTAGAATATAGTCTCTAAGTAGTACGAATTTTATGTAAAATGCGTTGTTTTCACAGTGTGTTCTAGGAAGCTCACGTATTTCATGATAATCGCGAAGAAAGCAAGTGGCATGCACAATACGTCAGTTCATACTTGTTCGAGAAATTTTACAGTTTGTTGATTATTGTATTTACGATAATTTACAGCAGTATGAGAGCGTGTGGGAAACTTTTTGCTCTTGCATCACATATATTTAAGAGCGAGGTTTGAAACAGATTTACTTTCTTTTATTAATTTTACGTTACCTCTATGGAAACACATGTGAATGTGTTTATATACATTTTATGTCCGTTTTGCATTTTCTTTGGAAAGTTAAGTCATGCCTCTATGACAAGGAGTTTATGTTCTGTTTATTACGTACTGTAAAGGCAAAGCTTTCCTCAACGGCGTGGTTGGCTTGTACAGCAGATCGTCGTATTAAGGGTGGTATGCCTTTGACTTTATCCATCCCCGAAATCACTCGCCCAGCCAGTTATAGTGAGACCTACAGTTTAATGTAAGCATGCTGCGACGTATTTTAGCTTTAACGAATATTTCCAGATTTGAAAGAAGCGATAGCCTAAGTAATAATGAATCCTAGGACCAACTTAAGATCGAATTCGGAATATTACAGCTGAATGAATGGAGCTCCTTGAAAGGGAAGCAAGGGTTGAGAAGGGAGTGAGACAGGTTGTAGCCTATCCCCGGTCCTATTCAATCTGTACAAAGAGCAAGCACTAAAGAAAACAAAATATGACAGTATAATTCTGTCAGAGACAGCAAAGGACTTGGAAGAGCAGTTGAACGTAATGGACAGTGTCTTGAAAGGAGAATCAACAAAAACAAAACGAGAATAATGGAATGCAGCTGAATTAAATTAGGTGATTCTGAGGGAAATTAGATTAGGAAATTAGACACCTAAACTAGTGCATGGGTTTTGCTATTCGAGCAGCAAAATGTAGACTAGCGATGGCAGGAAAAGTATTTTTAAAGAAGAGAAATTTGTTACTATCGAGTATAGATTTGAATGATAGGAAGTCGTTTCTGAAAGTATTTGTATGTAGTGTAGCAATGAGTGGAAGTGAAAGATGGACAATATACAGTTTAGACAAGAAGAGAATAGAAGTTTTCGAAATGTGGTGCTACAGAAGAACGCTGAAGAATAGATGGGTAGATATGTAACTAATGAGGAGGTACTGAATAGAATTGGGGAGAAAAGAAATTTGTGGCGCAACATAACTGGAGGAAAGGATATGTTGATAGGAAACATCCTTAGAGATCAAGGGGTCAACAATTTAGTACTGGAGGGAAGCAGGGGGTTAAAAGTCGTAGAGGGAAACCAAGAGATGAATAAAATAAGCAGATTCAGAAAGATGTAGATAGCAGTAGTTACTAGGAGATAAAGGGGCTTTCACAGGATAGAGCAGCATGGAGAGCATCATCAAACCAGTCTTCGGTCTGAAGACCCAACAACAACAACTGTTGAATGTTTTCGATTGACTGGATTTTGTTTATATTCGAACTTTGCATTAATGATAACCGTTTCTTTCTTGCGCTCTGGTTCTGTCACTGGTAGACAGCTGGTCATCAAAATTGCAACGCCAAGAAGGATGCCAAATAACGAAATTTTATTTGAATTGCGTATAGATTATAGTACGAGGAAATTATGATTTACTTACATCCATGACTGAAAGAAAAGACAGTGTTGACTACCCATATCTGTACGGAATACTTTGAAATTAATTCGCTGGCTGCGAATTCCTTGACCTCAGGTTTATTGGGCAAAGATCTGCTTCCTTTCAATGGCGTATGAAACCAGGACTCGAACCCGGATTTCTCGCTTATCGCAGGTGGTCGCCTTAACAACTTCGGCTATCCGTGCACGCTCACCGGATCGACCCAGACTTTCATGTGTGACACTGCTTACATCGTCATCCCAGTCCGGCACGAGGTTTGCTGTGTGACTGTTGGGTAGTAGCTCTATACCTAATACAGCTGATGTCAAGGAATTCGCAGTCAGCGAATTAATTTCCAGTTATAGTTTCATTTGTAGATGATTTGAGAGTGTACAGGGCGATAGACCAGTAGAACGTTCTAGCCCGGGCAACAGTCGAACAATCTCTTTGTCGACATAGATCAGGAAAGCACGGGCTATTGCGGTCTTCTTTATCTTGTTCGACATTACAGAGACCTTGAAGACAGGTCATATCCTTAACACGTCAGAAATACAACAGCTGCCTTTCAGATTACCGACTACCCAAACTGGGGGTGACAGTATTGCATATCTAACGAGGTTTCCTGTCGTCGGAGCAGGAGCTAGGCTCTTATGACTTCGACGAATGCAGTCTGGCAACCTTTATTCTCTTCGGAGCTACCACACACGGATACGTATCCGCTATGCTGTGCGCAGAACGCGTACTCTTCTTAAATGACAACGTGATGCAGCCCCTGTGAGCAGTGTTGTTGCTGTGCGCACAACTGACAGTGCGCCTCTCTGTGTTGCCACCGCGTCGAACTAAGCTGCAACGACAGTTGTGATGACTGTTCGTGGTCCTCCAGAGGTCGTCACAACTGTCCATTTCAATACCTGCTTTGTTGCAAGCAAGTCCATTTCCTGGCGCAAGGTACTGGGAGGTTATAATTTAAGTGAAATTACTCACAGAGGTCCAGTGCGGGCTATAATTATCGTATAGTAACGAAATTTGGAAGATACCGTATTTTACGGGCAAAAAGACGCAACGGACTATCAGAAACGTCAGTTTAAAAAATACCATTTTTGTTATTAGACTGCAAAGCCAGATTAAAAAAATTCTTAGTTTATAAAACCGAACTGACCTTTAAAACCCCCAAAAATCGTCATGTGAACTTTCTTCTTTCTTGTTCTTCTTCTTCTTCCTCCTCTTCGTCGTCATCGTTGTCCACTTAATGTGTAATATGGTCTTCACTGCTGTCGAGAGCGTTGCTTACGCCACACTTCTTGAAGGATTTAACATTGTCTTCTCTCACTCCATACCGCGACTGTTTTATCCTCTGACAAATTTATCTGATTGTAGGTGGTTTTAAGGCTGCCTTCGGCGTGACTTCATGTTGAGTTTCATCCATCATCCATTTGTTCCATTCCTCTCTCATACACGCTATAAATGGTATATTTACCGACCCATCAAGAGATTGAAATTCTGAAGTAACTCTTCACGAAATAACAGCAAGCTCTGTATTTTTCTGTCTGAATTTTCTTTCGCAGAATTTTTCAAATGACTACTAAACTGATCTAGCACAAGAAGAGAACTGTTCTTCAATAAAGCACCTTTCTTTCTTTCCCATATTCTGTTAATCCGTAATTTCACACCAGCCTCGTCCATCCAGCCTTTGTCATTTACGTGAACAACACCCGGTGGTATTTGGGAAGGTTTTGACATTGTTTTGCGCTTCAAAATGATCACTGCATGACGTTTAGTACCGTCAACACAAGTGAAAAGACAACAGTGTAGTGCACTGTTTTATGTCCACTTGTTCTTATAGCTACAGTTTTAGCACCTTTCATGGTAACAATTCTGTTACTCGGCACGTCAAATGTCAGAGGAGTTTCGTGCATATTCGCTATTTGGCTTATTTTCACACTGTTTTTGTTTCGATGTTAAATCAATAGAAAGATAGTATTTTTCTCTTCATACTCTTGTTGCATTTTCTGAGTTATTTTGATTTTGGTTCGCATGCTAAGTCCATGACGGTTCACAAACCTGTAGCACCAACCATCTCCACCTTTAAAGTCTGTAAAGTTCTACCGCAGTGCTCGCTTACGAGCGTGTATTTGAATCATTTTTGTATTAATTCTAATGTCATTTTGACAATGTCCTTAAATCAATTTCAATATGTCATCTTCTACTTTTGGCGATTTTGCATTCAGTCCTCTATTTGCACATTTGGTCTTCCTCGTTTCTTTCAGTTTACTAGCCCGTCAATAGCGAATGGTTTTTTATGTTGGTGATAGGCCCGAATGAAGCTCAGTTGTTCTATTTCCATGTTCTTCTGCATATGCTATTACTTTCAGTGTATAGCCCGCATCATAAGAATAGCTTTTATTTTTGCTTTTAGTTACGAAACTAGCTTCTAACAAATATGTTGTACTGTTACCGATAACATAAATCACTTTCAGTTCAAGTTCACTGGCACCGTAGACCGCATTGACGCATCATAGGCTAGACAATCATCTGGGTTTGTGTTGGTTCGGCGGGAGGGAGACAGTGTTAGCAAGCTTGTGAATCCCCGCAACTCATGTTCGTCGCATCGATGCACCGCTGCTGCCTGTTGAATCCAATGTCACCAGATAGAGATAGGTTTACCGCGGCATCGAATATATGCCCATTTTTAACACTGGTAGAAATTTTAAATCTAACACTGGAAATTTTTATTTTAACTTCGAGTATAAGAAGCACCTGAATTTTGGAGGCAATTTTTCGAAGAAAAACGTGCGTCCTACAGTCTGCTGAACACGATATTATAAGGTTAATGCGGAAGGGATTTACGTTAGAAAAAGAATTAGTGCCAGTTAAGGCCACCGGGCGCAAATCTGGTGAATGCAAGAGATACGTATAGGAATGTTTCCATAACATAACACACTCATGGTCATAAATTAAGGATAATTGCAGAATGTGGTGCCACACAACGTGACACTGCAGAAAACTGGCGCTAATAGCATAGACACATAGGGAACACATACGACACTGATCTGTAAGTCCACGGTATTGGTGATAAGTTGAGAAAACCGTCTCGAAACACATGTGCTACAAAATTCCACTGTTTTCTGCGCATGTAACCCGACATCAATATGGGATATGATCACCATGTACACGTACACAGGCCGCACAACGGTTTGGGATACTCTGGGTCAGGTGATCGAGCAGCTGCTGGGGTATAGCCTTCCATTCTTGCTCCAGTGCCTGTCGGAGCTCCTGAAGAGTCCTAGGGGTGTGAGGACGTGTGGCGATACGTCCACCGAGAGCATCTCAGACGTTCTCGATGGGGTTTATGTCTGGAGAACATGCAGGCCACCTCATTTGCCTGATATCTTCTGTTTCAAGGTACTCCTCCACGATGGCAGCTCGGTGGGGCTGTGAGTTATCATCCATCAGGAGGAAGGTGGGACCCACTGCACCCCTGAAAAGGCGAGTATACTGGTGCAAAATGACGTCCCGATACACCTGACCTGTTACAGTTCCTCTGTCAAAGACATACAGGGGTGTACTTCACCATTCATAATCCCACCCCACACCATCAAACCACGACCTCCATACAGGTCCCTTTCACGCACATTAAGAGGTTGGTATCTGTTCCTGGTTCACGCCAGATGAAAGCCCGGCGAGAATCACTGTTCAGACTATACCTGGACTCGTCCGTGAACATAACCTGGACCACCGTTCCAATAACACCAAGCTTTACGGGCTCCCTTGTGACCAGGGGTCAGTGGAAAGCACCTTGCATGTCTCCGGACGAATAAACCATGTCTGTTCAGTCGTCTGTAGACTGTGTGTCTGGTGACAACTGTTCCAGTGGCTACAGTAAGGTCCGGAGCAAGGCTACCTGCAGTACTCCGTGGCCGTCTGCGGGCACTGATGGTGATATCGGTCTTATTGTGGTGATGTACACTGTGGACGTCCCGTACTGTAGCGCCTGAACACGTTTCCTGTCTGCTGGAATCGTTGCCATAATCTTGAGATCACACTTTGTGGCACACGGAGGGCCCATCCTACGACCTGCTGTCTTTGATCAGCCTCCAGTCGCCCTAGTATTCTACCCCTCATAACGTCATCAATATGTGTTCTTTGAGCTATTTTCAGCATACAGTCACCATTAACACGTCTGAAAACGTCTGCACACTTACTCGCTGCACCGTACTCTGACCTGCACCAACACACCTCTGCGTATGTGGACTGCTGCCAGCGCCACCGTGTGACGACCGCAGGTCAGATGCGCCGTATGGTCATACCCCGAGGTGATTTAAACCCGCAAACCACCCACCAGAGCGTTGTTTCACCATGTGTCAGCATTATCCTTAATTAATGGGCATGAGTGTAGATTAGGAACGGGACTTGGGCGGAAAGGTCAAAGAAGTGACAATGGCATAATGTTGATTTTATTATTAATGACTGCTTACACAACTTGTTCAGTATGAGTAGGAGAGACGTCAACGAGATGCTGCATCCGTGAAACGACGTTATCGACAGCTACTCGCAGCAGTTCCAATGAAACGAGGGCAGCATGTTCCTCTATACTGGCCTTCGGATCAAGTTGAAACTGAATGAGTTAGGGTGGTAAACGCATTCTTTTAGATTTGACCACAGTCAAAGTCATATGAATTCAGATCAGATGATCTTCCAGGGCATCCATTCGGAAAACTTCTGGAAATCACACGTTTGTGGAAGATTGCATTAAGCAGATATTAACCGGGTGAGCGACATGTGGTGTTGCCTCATCTTGCATGAAAGTAGTCGTTTCCACACAATTGCGCTGTTCCATAGCAGGAATATCATGCTGTACAAGGAGGTCTCCACTACGTGAAGAAGTCACGAAACACCTAACAGGCCATCTGGGCGTATTCTCTTTAAAGAAGAACGGATCGAGAATAGAGGAGCTTATGAATCCACACCGCACAATCACATACGGCGAATGCAGTGGCTCTGCGTGCACTATAAGCGCTTTAACAGTACCCTAAATTCGGCAGTTCTGCGTATTCGGTGCACCCTGTAGTGTAAAATGTGCCTCGACACTCCATGGAATATTGCCGGCCGCATGACATCTCCGATCCGTGCCAGAAACAGAAGAGCAAATTCAGAACGTTGCCATTGTTCATGAGGCTTCACTTGCTGCACTGTCTGCGTCAGGTATGGGTACCAGCGTAAAACAGCTCGCATAAACTTCCGTTCTGTTGACCACGGGATGGACAATTCTCGTGGTACTGCGCGAGCACTAGCACTGCACACGTGCGTGGCCAGTTACAGCAACAGCGACCTTGTCAGTAACTTCAGGATACCTTCCTCTTCCAGGTGCCACAGCAAGCTCTCCGGTGTTTCAGAATTTCATTATCGTCTTCTTTAAAGCCTTTAATGACATCGGACCTCTCGTCATTTCTTTCAGTCTACAGTAATCCCATAATGCAGCACTGTAATTACTCTCGTTCACTTACAACAGTTGCGGTAACAGCTCACGACCTCTCACCTCGATACTGTTCACTTGCGTAATGGATTGTCAAAAGAGTGTGGATGACATACCGTCATATGAATAGTGTACAGCGCCAGATTTGGTGGCCACAATTGGAACTAATTTTCTCTCCAGCGTAAATCTCTTCCTTATTTACGCGTTAGCATATGTACCAAGTTTCGCTGCCGTACGATGATTACAGGCCACATTGGACCTCCGTAAGTGATGATGATGATGACGTCCCATACGGGAACGCTACCGTAAGACCACGAGCTGCGGACCACCTCCGTAAGTAGCTGCACTTATAATCACCCAATACGTAGCGTGCCTGTACGATCTCACAGGCCGCCCGAATAATATGCCTGTCCTCTTGGGCGCTAGTCGCTTGTGGCCACTGACATCCTGTATACCGTTGGGTATGGCCGTCTTGAATCCATAGATTCCATAATCGTATGGCAGCTCTCGTATGTCGATTAAAGCGAGCAGCAGTATAAAATAACGATAAACTACTGTTTCGACGGGCCACGATCCTGCCATCGTCGACTTCGGACACATTCTTACATGAGGCACAACAAGATCTTCTCAAAAACCACCAGCACTGAAATATGATTTATAAAAGAGAAATCCGCTGTGTCATATTTCTTTATATGCATATTATAGACATCAATATTGCTACCCATGTTTTGGGGTTGCGATTCAGTGCTAACTAATTGCCTAAGCAAACACGTTGTACACATCGTGCGAATTTGACGTTTGCTGCATGCATGCTTTATGATATTGCAATTATCAAGGCCAGTAGTATATAAAGGATGTAACGGGTATAGTTGCGTTTATTTTTATATGTGGTACCTTAATATGTATACACATAAGTGTGTTGGTTGTATTTTTCTATGTTGAACAGTCTTTTCTCGAACATGTCACAAACTGTACGACCTGATGTTTGCTGCACGGTCGGAACTGCACAACTAAGTCAACGCCTGTCAGTATAGAGTAATCGTTTTGCTTCCATGCATCCATACCACAACAACTGACCTGCTATCCAGGGGAAAATAAGCATTAATGGCATGCTCTTTGCACATCTACTTGAAGGTTCTACCCAATCTTAAAACATACGATTTTTAATAGCTCCAAAATTATTAGTCTGGAAATGACGTAAATACTCATGCAATGTTGTTTAACACACCGTCCTCAATTAGCAATAGAAATAAAATAGATACATCTGACACGCCTTTGAATGAAGCTTGAGACCTCGAGGGATGCTCATATCTCAGTGATGTAAGGAGACCACAAAGTGAAATTCAACCAGCACTCTTTAATATTCTAAGATTCTGACTCAGACATCGAATTTTAAACTACCAGTCGGCACCTCATTTTCTGATCACTACTCAAGCATAATTTAAAAGCATGTCAAATGTTTCTCTCATTATTTCATTTCTTACTTTTAGGTAAACAATTTACAAAAAAACATTTGCCTGTATTCTTCAGCTTTTTTTCATTTTTTGTTGAAAAAACATGAGATATACACACATCAAAAAAGTTTTGCATCACCCCAGTACACAAAACTCCTGAAGATAGACGTTGGCAGTGGATATTGTATCACAGACGCAGTCCCTTTGACTCTTCAGAGATCTCACTAAACCAGCCAAAGATGTAACCAATCATTCATGAGCGCCTGTTAGACGGAGGGGATCCGACAGCCGATCAGTTCCAGTCATTCCACCAGGAAGGAGGTACACGGCTCGTGTTGTCTGTAGTTCAACCATGCCTAGACGGTAAATACCGCGGTTCGATCGCGCCCGCATTGTTACTTTGTGGCAGGAAGGGCTCTCAACAAGGGAAGTGTCCAGGCGTCTTGGAGTGAACCAAAATGATGTTGTTCGGAGTTGGAGAAGATACAGAGAGACAGGAACTGTCAATGACATGCCTCGCTCAGGCCGCCCAAGGGCTACTGTTGCAGTGGATGAACGCTACCTACGGATTATGGCTCGGAGGAACCTGACAGTAACGCCACCATGTTGAATAATGCTTTTCGTGTAGCCACAGAACGTCATGTTACGATTCAAACTGTGCAAATATACAGTCTATTCGCAACTTCACTCCCGGCGTTCATGGCGAGGTCCATCTTTGCAACCACGCTCCGCGGTATAGATGGGCCCAACAACATGCCGAACGTACCGCTCAGGATTGGCATCACGTTCTCTTCACCGACGTGTCGCATATGCCTTCAACCAGACAATCATCGGAGACCTGTTTTGAAGCAAGCCGGTCAGGTGAACGCCTTAGACACAACGTCCAGCGAGTGCAGCAAGGTGGAGGTTCCCTGTTGATTTGGGGTGGCATTTTGTGGGGCCAACGTACGCCGCTGGTGGTCATGGAAGGCACCGTAACGGCTGTACGATACGTCAATGCCAGCCTCCGACCGATAGTGCAACCATATCTACAGCATATTGGCGAAGCATTCGTCTTCATGGACGACAATTTCCGCTCCATCATGCACATCTACTGAATGACTTCCTTCAGGATAATGACATCGCTCGACTAGAGTGGCCAGCATGTTCTCCAGACATGAACCCAATCGAACATGCCTGGGATAGACTGAAAAGGGCTGTTTATGGATGACGTGACCCACCAACCACTTTGAGGGATCTATGCCGAATCGCCGTTGAGGAGCGGGACATTCTGGACCTACAGTGCCTTCATGAACTTGTGGATAGTATGCCACGACGAATACAGGCATGCATCAATGCCTGGACCACCACCTCTGAAGGTCTCGCTGTATGGTGGTACAACATGCAATGTGTGGTTTTCATGAGCAATAAAAAGGGTGGAAATGATGTTTATGGTGATCTCTGTTCGAATTAACTGTGCAGGTTCCGGAACTCTCGGAACCGAGGTGATGCAAAACTTCTTTTGGTGTGTGCAATGTATTAAGTATCAATCGGTAGTTAATTATTATTATTAAGAGTATATAGATCAAGAGAAGTTATATAAGTTTCTATTTATGCTCTGATTTGATAATTTTTGACTCTTCATTCACATAGCAAGCAGCAGTTGTTCGTAAAATATTTTAATTTTGTCTCACATCACGAAGTAAGTTTTTCTTAATTTAATTAAGTTCAAGTAATTAAACTTTTTTAGCAATACTAGATCGCACGCTGCTCACTTTGACAACCCATTCCTCTATTTCCCACTTTTCGTTTTGCTATGACAAATCTCACAAGAATTTTCCCTCAAACCACTAAGTTTTCCTTAATTATCCTGATTGCTTCCCATGAATTAAAAGTTTTTTGTGCAAAACTAGATCTCACGTTGGTCAGTATGACACATCATTTGTCCATTTTCCACTCTTCATTTGGCTATGGAAATTCGGACAAAAATCCACCCTGTAATTTTCTCTCAATAGACTAATTAAATTTGGAAATTTGTGGTAAGGTCTTATGGGATCAAACTACTGAGGTCATCAGTCCCTAACCTTACACACTACTTACTCTAACTTAAACTAACTTACGCTAAGGACAACACACACACCCATGCCCGAGGAAGGACTCGAACCTCCGACGCGGGAAACAGACTAATTACGTTCTTCCTAATTACCCAAGTTACTTTCAAGGAATTAAATATTTTTTGTGGAAGTACTGTAGATATCATGGTGGCGAATTCGATACCTGATATGTCAGTTTACTGCTATTCGTTCGGCTACAAAAATTTGGGCAAAATTACCCCTCAAACAAGTAATCAAATTTTCTTAATTACCTTGTTACTTTCAAACAATTAAATCTTTCTTTTTTAAAACTAGATCTCACCCTAGTGAATTGTACCTTTCTCTCTCTTTGTCTGGCTACGCAAATTCGTCCGAAAATTCATCTTGTAATTTCTAGAAAGTCTTGTTTCCGCTCCACTCAAACATTTAACCAATAAGAAAGGAGGAAGTGCGGTCAGTCAAAGAAGAGAAGGGCAGACAAATATTTGGCAGAACAAACGAGAGATTACAAGAATGAGATTTTCGCTCTGCAGAGGAGTGTTCGCTGACGTGAAACTTCCTGACAGATTAAAACTGTGTGCCGGACCGAGACTCGAACTCGGGACCTTTGCTTTCTGCGGGCAAGTGCTCTACCAACTGAATTGCCCAAGCACGACTCACGACCCGTTCTCACAGTTTCAGTTCTGCCAGTACCTCGTCTACTACATTCCAAAGTTCACAGAAGCTTTTCTGTGACCGTTGCAGAACTAGCACTCCTGTAAGAAAGAATATTGCGGAGGCATGGCTTAGTCACAGCCTAGGGGATGTTTCCAGAATGAGAAATTCACTGTGCAGCGGAGTGTGCACTGATATGAAACTTCCTGACAGATTAAAACTGTGTGCCGGACCGAGACTCGAACTCGGGACCTTTGCTTTCCACGGGCAAGTGCTCTACCAACTGAGTTACCCAAGCACGACTCACGACCCGTCCTCACAGCTTCAATTCTGCCAGTACCTCGTCTCCTACCTTCCAAAGTTCACAGAAGCTGTCCTGCAAACCTTGCAGAACTTGCAAAAAATGGTTCAAATGGCTCTGAGCACTATGGGACTTAACTTCTGAGATCATCAGTCTCCTAGAACTTAGAACTACTTAGAGCTAAGGACATCACACACATCCATACCCGAGGCAGGATTCGAACCTGCGACCGTAGCGGTCGTGCGGTTCCAGACTGAAGCGCCTAGAACCGCTCGGCGACCCCGGCCGGCAGAACTAGCACTTCTGAAAAAAAGAATATTGCAGAGACATGGCTTAGCCACAGCCTAGGGGATGTTTCCAGAATGAGATTTTCACTCTGCAGCGGAGTGTGCGCTGATGTGAACTTTCCTGACAGATTAAAACTGTGTGCCGGACCGAGACTCGAACTCGGGACCTTTGCTTTCCGCGGGCAAGTGCTCTACGGTCCGAGCTACCCAAGCACGACTCACGACCCCTCCTCACAGCTTCAATTCTGCCAGTACCTCGTCTCCTACCTTCCAAATTTTACAGAAGCTCTTCTGCGAAACTTGCAGAACTAGCGCTCCCTAAAGGAAGGATATTGCGGAGACCTGGCTGGGCCACAGCCTAGGGGATGTTTGCAGAATGAGATTTTCACTATGCAGCGGAGTGTGCGCTGATATGAAACTTCCTGACAGATTAAAACTGTGTGCTGGACCGGGACTCGAAGGTTCGCAGGAGAGCTTCTGTTAAGTTTGGAAGGTAGGAGACTGGCAGAAGTAAAGCTGTGAGGTCTGGGCGCGAGTCGTTCTTGGGGAGCTCAGATGATGCCGGCACGGTAGCTCAGCGTGTTCGGTCAGAGAGCCGGTTGGCCTCTGTAATGAAAAACTGAGTGGAAGGATCAACCACCGAACTTGAACAGGATGTCTTGGAAAAAAAAAAAAAAAAAAAAGAGAAGAAAGGTGGTAGAGCACTTGCCCTCGAAAGGCAAAGGCCCCGAGTTCGAGTCTCGGTCTGGCACACAGTTTTAATCTGCTAGGAAGTTTCAAACGAAAGATTATTTTAACCCTCGATGACGATGATGAGGATGAATTTTTTTATTTCCTTACCGCTTTTACTGACGACGTTATAAGACATTCTAGTACAGGCGTTGAAGACCTGGCAGTTATTTACTCAAGCGCAAGCCACAGATGAGACAAGAGGCGACCGCTGCTAGGCATATTGCGAGCCTGGTAGGCGGGCAGACGTACCGAGGTTGCAGGCGCCGTGGTGCAGCAGGCGCACGGCGCGGTGCGTGCGGCAGGCCTCGCGCCGCAGCGCGCACTCGTTGGAGTACGTCTTCCCGTCCGAGGCGCAGACGGGCGCCAGCTCGGGCGAGCACGTGCTCTCGCGGCAGCGGCACGACGCCGCGCCCTCCGCAGACACCACGCACTCCTCGCCCTCGCCGCACGACAGCGACGAGCAGGGGTCCGGCGGCCCCGTCGCCTCCGTCGACGTCCCTAGCAGTACGTACAACGAGTGACATCATTGCCTGTCGTCCACCACAAGCGAGGCCTACGAGAAAGACAGGCGGCGGCGCGTACGTCACGAAGGTAGTCCTTCGCTCGCTCGCTCAAATCAGCAGACAAACTACGTTTCTACACCTGCTAACTCGTCCACTGGATCTGACGGAATACCAATTCGATTCTACACAGAGTACGTGAAAGAACTTGCCCCCCTTCTAACACCCGTGTACAACAAGTCTCTAGAGGAACGGAAGGTTCCAAATGGATGGAAAAGAGCACAGCTACTTCCAGTTTCCAAGAAGGGTCGTCGAGCAGATGCGCAAAACTATAGGCCTATATCTCTGACATCGATCTGTTGTAGTATTTTAGAACATGTTTTTTGCTCGAGTATTATGTCGTTTTTGGAAACCCAGAATCTACTATGTAGGAATCAACATGAATTCCGGGAACAGCGATCGTGTGAGACCCAACTCGCTTTATTTGTTCATGAGACCCAGAAAATATTAGATACAGGCTCCCAGGTAGATGCCATTTTCCTTGACTTCCGGAAGGCGTTCGATACAGTTCCGAACTGTCGCCTGATAAAGTAAGAGCCTACGGAATATCAGACCAGCTGTGTGACTGGATTGAAGAGTTTTTAGCAAACAGAACACAGCATTTTGCTATCAATGGAGAGGCGTCTACAGACGTTAAAGTAACCTCTGCCACAGGGGAGTGTTGTGGGACCACTGCTTTTCACAATATATATAAATGACCTAGTAAATAGTGTCGGAAGTTCCATGCGGCTTTTCGCGGATGATGCTGTAGTATACAGAGAAGTTGCAGCATTAGAAAATTGCAGCGAAATGCAGCAAAATCTGCAACGGATAGGCACTTGGTGCAGGGAGTGGCAATTGACCCTTAATATAGACAAATGTAATGTATTGCGAATATATAGGAAGAAGGATCCTTTATTGTATGATTATATGATAGCGAAACAAACACTGGTAGCAGTTACTTCTGTAAAATATCTGGGAGTATGCGTACGGAACGATTTGAAGTGGAACGATCATATAAAATTAATTGTAGGTAAGGCGGGTGCCAGGTTGAGATTCATTGGGAGAGTCTTTAGAAAATGCAATCCATCAACAAAGGAGGTGGCTTACAAAACACTCGTTCGACCTGTACTAGAGTATTGCTCATCAGTGTGGGATCCGTACCAGGTCGGGTTGACAGAGGAGATAGAGGAGATTCAAAGAAGAGCGGCGCGTTTCGTCACAGGGTTATTTGGTAAACCTGATGACGTTACGGAGATGTTTAACAAACTCAAGTGGCAGATTCTGCAAGAGAGGCGCTCTGCATCGCGGTGTAGCTTGCTGTCCAGGTTTCGAGAGGGGTGCGTTTCTGGATGAGGTATCGAATATATTGCTTCCCCCTACTTATACCTCCCGAGGAGATCACGAATGTAAAATTAGAGAGATTCGAGCGCGCACGGAGGCTTTCCGGTCATTCTTCCCGCGAACCATACGCGACTGGAACAGGAAAGGGAGGTTATTATAGTGGCACGTAAAGTGCCCTCCGCCACACACCGTTGGGAACCTTGCGGAGTATAAATGAAGATGTAGATGTGACTAGGCGTGTCCGTCCAAATGAAAACTGAATGTTTTACTGCAATCCGCTATTATGGAATCTTACTGTTATTAGTCCTATAATGATGGGAAGTCCATGGGCCTACTTATAATTTGTTACGGCTGCACTGGCGTACAATAAAATAAAATCATGGTAAAATGATTATCATTTGCTTAAGGCACCACTTGCAACATGTAATGAGTACTGCTGTAAACAAGTCGTCATACCATTTATATCGAGTATTGATCTGAAATTAAATTTTGCTGTAGCACTGTTAATCAGTAGGACTTCATAATAGCATATTCCAGTGGAAGATGCAATTCTCGTTAGTACTTACACGCCCAGATGCGCGTTAAAAGGTTTAGAAACGCATTTTGTCTGCTGAGCTGAGCGAGCGAGCGAGTTCAGGACTACTATCGTGACGCACGCGCCGCGGCATGTCTTTCTCGTTGGCCTCGACCACAACTTACTCTACGTCACACTCGCTGTTTCTCTGGGCATTATTCGAGAAATCAAAACACATGCATACTCAGTATCCGCACATATCGATCGAAGTCTTATTAGCGGAGAGAACCAGTACGTCGTTCTCAATGAGGAGGCATCAGAAGCAAAGGTGGCGTCCAGCGCACCTCATGTTTCTGTGGTAAGACCGCTGTTGTTTACAGTGTACTTATGTTATTTATTTATTTTAACTTGTGAAATTAGGGCCTTTAGTTTCTATCTGACATCAGATCAGATTTCATACATATAGTATTTCTTTACATTGTTGTTACTTAACAGATAACAATGATTTTAATGTGATAAAATATGTATAAAATCGTATTAATATACACCGATCAGCCTGAACATTATGACCAATTACGTAATACTCGGTGTGTCTGCATTTGGCTCGGATAACAGCGGCGACGCTTCATGGCATGGCATAAGGTCGTGTTAGGTCGCTGGGTGAAGTTGGCGTTACACCTGTACTAGATATGTTGATAAAATATCGGTGTATCGATATCTCCCCCAGAAAATATCCATAAATATCGGCAACAGTTTCTTCCCAGATATATCGATATGTCGATATCGAAATGGCTTTATTCAATGCCGATATTTTCATTTTATATTAGACTTTTTTCGCGGTTTTCGGTGAATATTTGAATTGTTCTCCTGAAATTATAGTAGAACATAATTTAACTTTCACTGTGCGGGAGGGCCTAACTACATTTTGAGCTTTAATAACGTCCAGCCTATCTCTTTGGCTGTGTCAAGCAAGTATAGGTGGCACAAAAGAGGAAGCCCGTCTGCTCTGAGTGGGTGTAGGTGTGACTGGAACAACAACATGTGAAGAAATAGCACGCCAGTTGCATTGAAAAACAATTTTTAACGTAGGTAGTGTGCTATTTCTTCACATCGGCGTTCTTCAAAAACAGTTGCTGAAAATGAGGAACAAAACTCTAAATGACAAGATTGGTCTTTGCGGCCTTGTGGAGAAGTGTGAGAGGGAACTCAGAGGTAGTTGGAGCTCGGCGCCACCAACAGAAACTGCAACGTTTAGCTTCAGCTCGCTGTTTTCTACATCAAAAAAATTATTTCAACATGAAGCCAGTGACAAAATAAGAAAATAAGGTATGAGATGTCAACTGTAATGAAATATTGCATGATAATCCACCATGTACACAGTTGTTAATTAAGAACATAAGATTCGACCAAAAAAGTATTGTAATACAAGCGTTTCAATTGCTCAAAGTCCAACAGTTAACTTACAAATTTTCAAGTTAAGTATTTTTCTTTCAATTCTTATTCTAAGGAAGATAGGCAGACTGTTACTTTCTTAGCCTACGGAATATCTAATAAAAAATCAATACTTAAATATGCAACTTTAAAACCAGCACCATATTTACAATGTGCAGCCGATATTTTTATGCCCCCATATGTCCCACACTGTACAGAGTGTTTATACATTGAACTTACAGTTATAAATGATATGTCAAATGAAAGAGCAACTCAAACACTTTTACCAAGAACCTTATAAATCTTGAATTTGAGCACCATTTGTAACACGGCACACATCAAGTCTGTACCCAAGCGCTGGATAGGCGGCAAGGAGCCCAATGACAGCTCTTGTTTTGCATGGCCTGCACGTTCACCCCACCTAAAGCCATGCGATTTCTTCTTTTGGGGCTTCATCAAGGATCGTGTGTTCGTGCCACCGCTACCAGCAGATCTCCCTGAATTAAGAAACCGGATTGAAGCAGCTGTTGCTACAATCACTGAAGACACACCAACGTTTGGGAAGAATACGGCTATAGACTTTATGTGTACCGTGTGACAAGTGGTGCTCACATTGAACATTTATAAGGTTCTTGGTAAAACTGTTTGAGTTGCTCTTTCATTGGACATATCATTTATAACTGTAAGTTTAATATAATATATATTACAAAGCGTTAAAACCCCGATATTGATTTATAAACACCCTGTATATCGATTCTTTCATTCGATTTATCGAGGACAGATAGTAACACATTTTAAATTACGATATATCGAATTCGTCATGGTTTTAAAAATATCAACAGCCCTAATATGCACACACAAGTGACGCAATTCCGATAAATTCCGGGGAGGGGTGATGACTGACACCACGTTCAATTCCATCACAGATGTGTTCGATCGGATTCAGATCTGGTGAGTTGGGAGGCGAGCACATCATCTGGAACTCGGCACTGTGCTCCATGAACCGCTCCATCACGCTCCTGGCCTTGTGACATGACGCATTACGTTGTTGAAAAATGCCACTGCCGTCGGGAAACATAATCGTCAGGAAAAGGTGCACGTGGTCTGCGACCAGTGTACGATACTCCTTGGCCCAGTACGGTGCGTTGCACGAGTTCTATTGGACCCATGTATGCCCACGTGAATACTCCCCAGAGCATAAAGGAGCCGCAGCCAGCTTGTCTCCTTCCTACAGTACAGGTGTCAAGGAGCTGTTCCCCTGGAAGACGGTGTATTCGCGCCCCCCCCCCCATCGGCATGATGAAGAAGGCATCGGGATTCATCAGACCATGCAACGCTCTGCCACTGCGCCAACGTCCAGTACCGATGGTCACGTGCCCATTTAAGCCTTAGTCGCTGATGTCGTGGTGTTAACACTGGCGCATGCATGGGTCATCGGCTGCGGGGGATCATCCGTAGGAGTATTCGGTGCGCTGTGTGTTCAGACACACTTGTACTCTGCCGAACATTAAAGTCTTATGTTAGTTCAACCACAGTTCGCCGCTTGTCCTGTTTTAACAGTTTGCGCAGCTTACGACGTGTGACATCCGTAATGCCGCCATCCCTGGACGTGGTTCTACCTTGGTTCTGCCACCTTTTTGAAAACACTCACCACAAGTCGTACAGTTTCCGAAATGCTCATGCTGAGCCTCCGGGCCACCACAGTTAGCCCTCGGTCAAACTCAGATAGATCGGGCGCCTTCCCCATTCTGCACGCGGACGGCACGCTCACTGATACTGAATGCATCCTGCGTGCCCCTTACTAGCAGTCATTCCTCCCCAGGTGACGCTGCTGCCACCTAGATATGTTTATATCGATAATATGTCGGCGGTCATAATGTCTACATCTACATCTACATCCATACTCCGCAAGCCACCTGACGGTGTGTGGCTGAGGATACCTTGAGTACCTCTATCGGTTCTCCCTTCTATTCCATTCTCGTATTGTTCGTGGAAAGAAGGATTGTCGGTATGCCTCTGTGTGGGCTCTAATCTCTCTGATTTTATCCTCATGGTCTCTTCGCGAGATATACGTAGGAGGGAGCAATATACTGCTTGACTCTTCGGTGAAGGTATGTTCTCGAAACTTTGACAAAAGCCCGTACCGAGCTACTGAGCGTCTCTCCTGCAGAGTCTTCCACTGGAGTTTATCTATCATCTCCGTAACGCTTTCGCGATTACTAAATGATCCTGTAACGAAGCGCGCTGCTCTCCGTTGGATCTTCTCTATATCTTCTATCAACCCTATCTGGTACGGATCCCACACTGCTGAGCAGTATTCAAGCAGTGGGCGAACAAGCGTACTGTAACCTACTTCCTTTGTTTTCGGATTGCATTTCCTTAGGATTCTTCCAATGAATCTCAGTGTGGCATCTGCTTTACCGACGATCAACATTATATGATCATTCCATTTTAAATCACTCCTAATGCGTACTCCCAGATAATTTATGGTATTAACTGCTTCCAGTTGCTGACCTGCTATTTTGTAGCTAAATGATAAAGGATCTATCTGTCTGTGTATTCGCAGGACATTACACTTGTCTACATTGAGATTCAAATGCCATTCCCTGCACCATGCGTCAATTCGCTGCAGATCCTCCTGCATTTCAGTACAATTTTCCATTGTTACAACCTCTCGATACACCACAGCATCATCCGCAAAAAGCCTCAGTGAACTTCCGATGTCATCCACAAGGTCATTTATGTATATTGTGAATAGCAACGGTCCTATGACACTCCCCTGCGGCACACCTGAAATCACTCTTACTTCGGAAGACTTCTCTTAATTGAGAATGACATGCTGCGTCCTGTTATCTAGGAACTCCTCAATCCAATCACACAATTGGTCTGATAGTCCATATGCTCTTACTTTGTTCATTAAACGACTGTGGGGAACTGTATCGAACGCCTTGCGGAAGTCAAGAAACACGGCATCTACCTGTGAACCCGTATCTATGGCCCTCTGAGTCTCGTGGACGAATAGCGCGAGCTCGGTTTCACATGACCGTCTTTTTCGAAACCCATGCTGATTCCTACAGAGTAGATTTCTAGTCTCCAGAAAAGTCATTATACTCGAACACAATACGTGTTCCAAAATTCTACAACTGATCGACGTTAGAGATATAGGTCTATAGTTCTGCACATCTGCACGACGTCCCTTCTTGAAAACGGGGATGACCTGTGCCCTTTTCCAATCCTTTGGAACGCTACGCTCTTCTAGAGACCTACGGTACACCGCTGCTGTCTGGCTGATCAGTGTAACAGATTTTAAAATATATGAAGATTATTTAATACCACTGTCTACAAACAAATAACGTTAATATTAACAGTACTACTACTACTGCTGTTCCTGCTACCACTAATAATAATAACAATAATAGTAATAATAATTATTATCTCTATCTATACTCTATTACCCCATGAAAATTTGTATGGTAGTTCCGGGGATTAGCGTGTACAAACAGACAACCAGACAGACACGACAGTTTTAGATGAAATTTGAATCTTTTTTCCTTGTGATCCGATTTTGATGAATTAAGCCTTTACGTTCCTCCAAGCTGTGCCCAAGATACCTCTGAAACCCACACGAAATTTTGTCAAGTAGTATTAGAGATTACCGTGTTCAAACAGACGGACAGACGGTTTTAGATAAAACTTAAAACTACGATGTCTTGTTTTGTCCGTGATCCGATTTTGATGAAAGAAAGCATATATTTTGCCCCCAACCATGCTCATCTCACCTGTGAAAACACCAAGAAAATTCGTTAAGCAGTTTTTGAGATTAGGGCGTTCAAAATGACTGTGAGACAATACGCTTTTACGGTTACAGGTAAGCTGAGCGTAGCTTGAGGCAACGTACAGGCGTTATTTAATCTGGACCGCATCATAAATAAAAAAGATATTATGAATTAAATTTCATCTAAAACCTTCGTGTCTGTCTAATTGTCTGTCTGAACACGCTGATCTCCAAAATTTCCAGCCGATTTTTCATGGGGTTTGGACAGTTAAAGTGAGCGTAGTTTGGGCAACAGATGAACTTATAGGCCTCATTTTATCGAAGTCTGATCACAGGAGAAAAGATATCGTAACATGAAGTTTTATAAATGTGAAAGCGTGTTCGTCTGTTGCCTTGTCACGACTAAATCGCTGAATCGACTTTGATGAAATTTGGTGTGGAGGTAGCTTGAATGCTGAGGACGAACACAGATATTTTAAAAAGTAAAAAAAAAAAAGAAAAAAAATGTCCACCCTTAAATGTGTGAAGAAGTGAATGGAACACATTTTATCATCAGTAAATATAAACTACGTTAAAAATTATTAAATTTCTAATGTACACACTGTAATATGTATCGCTACTTAAATAGCACAATGCGTAGATGCGCACAGCTGCTCATATCCATCCGCATGCATCGGTCGGCAGCAACACTCTATGCATGCCACATATAGTGGTGGGATGGAGGGGGTGGGGAGGGGAGGGAGGGGGGGCCCGCATCGTGCTACGCTTACCCGAACAGTCAGATACGTGAGAGCAGCTGACATTATTGCCTGTACAACAGCTTATTTACTTACCATCATTCATCTTAACAAAGCTGCCGATATGTGAGCGTAGCCTTGAGTGACAGCTAGTAAGAATAACAGTACACTGCCTTACAAAATGTGAAGCATCCTGAAGGGAAGGAGGAAACGAAATGAAACTTCATGGGATGAAATGGTACGTAATGTTATTCCAGTCATTACAAAATTGGGTCAAATTTCCAAAGAACAGCAGTATGAACCCACTTATCAGGATGACGTTGCATGCACTGATTCCGTTGGGAAGGGGTCAGAAGGGTGTTGTATCCTATTCAGAGCCGAGCTGGTTCACATTTGTTAGAACTGGTCCTTGAAATCCTGCATAGACACTATGACAGAGTTGACAGCCTAGCTGGAACCACACATATTGCACCGCAGACAGATCTGGGTATCTTACTGGCCACAGCAGTACTTCAACAGTACTCGTATAGTTCACAGAGAAGCGTGCCACGTGTGCACGAGCGTTGCCCTATTGAAAAATAGCACCAGGACGCTGTCGCATGACATGTAACACTCGAGGGTGCTGGATATACGTGAATGTGAATACGATTGTGTCGTCAGAGTTCCCTCAGTCACTACTAGACGTGACCTGACGTCAGACCTGATGGCTCCCCACTCCACAACGCCAGGAGTGACATTACTGTGCCTCTTTAAAAAACTGCATGAATTGGTCCTCTCACCAGGCCGCCGCCATACTCGCCGACGATGGACATCCGGGGTAGTTAAAAAATGTTCAAATGTGTGTGAAATCTTATGGGACTTAACTGCTAAGGTCATCAGTCCGTAAGCTTACACACTACTTAACCTATTATTGTCCTAAGGACAAACACACACGCCAATGCCCGAGGGAGGACTCGAACCTCCGCCGGGATCAGCCGCACAGTCCATGACTGCAGCGCCTTAGACCGCTGGGCTAATACCACGCGGCATCCGGGGTAGTACAGAATCATGATTTATTGCTGAACAAGATGCGACGCCATTTTTCAGCAGTACATGGTTCCCGGTGGCGGCACCACCCCAGCAGCCGTTTGTGTTGTGATGCTAACATCAGCCTACGCATGAGACGATGATTCCCTAGCTTGGCTGCTGCTGGTCTCCAACAAATTGTGTAAGATGACACGAAATGTTGCAGGAAGTCCTTCACCTGTTTTCGTATTACAGGCACTGATGTGAAGGGGTTGGTATATGCTTGCTGCACAGTGCAGCCATACTCCCTTGCTGTGATGAGACGTGAACAACCGTAACCTTAACAACGACTAGCCTGCCCCCACGTTCCCATGCAGTCCAACATCGGGCCACTGTCTCATGAAAGTGCCCCACAAGTCTGAATATTGCACGATTCGACCAGTCGCACGAATGGAGACGCACAATGAGACCCTTTTTAAATTTTGCTGGTGCTGATAACGCTGTCCCACACGAGTACGCCGCATTTCTCTGTCCTTCAGTTGTCACTCAACATCTGACGCTGTTCTTTCCCCCTTAGGTTCCCTACCAGGCCTGCTAACAACACTAAACACGAACAACACTAGTGAACTCTGGAGGCTGTTCTGTCTGTCAGAGAGAATTTCCACCCTTAGTCATTTAGATACCCGCCGATATTGCGTACGTGTATGAAGTTACGTTAACATACGAGCATGTCTTCTGGCCGGTTCACTTTTTTCGTCACACGATATGATAGCGGCAAACGCAAAATGTCCGTAAGGAGAGTGCAAAAGTGTTATTTTATGAAATAGCGAGTTACAAGGGAAGGAAATTTAGATAGACTGGAACAAGAAATTCAGATAGACTGCAGCGACTGAGAGCTCTGAAAATGAAGAACATCTTGTTGAGAAGAAGGATACTTAGTTGTTAAGAGGTAGCGAGTACGTGCAGAAACAATGACAGCATTATTGTTGCTTTAGTAAATATCTTATTAACTGTCTTTTGAAGCTGGAGTTGTTATTCAGTTCTCTGGTATAATGAGGGAAGTTGTTCCAGAGTCAGATTCTTGCTACTGAAACAGAACTTCAGGAAAGAGGCAGAGTGATGGAGTGGGACAAAAAGGGTTCTTCTCGGATGGGAAACAGTGTTTCTCCTGTGTGGTTCAGACAAGAGCATTGAGATCGAAGAGACATACGGTGCGTGCCGTTTAACTGAAGACATTGAAATATCTCGAAAACATGACATTGGATCCAAAAAAATTATAGTTAAAATTTGTTACTCTAGGAGAGGGACATCCCATGATACCAACCCCACACCCCACCCAGTGTGTGTGTGTATGTGTGTGTGTGGGGCGGGGGGGGGGCCAGACTTTTAAATCAGAAGTGGGAACCCCATTTTTATTAAAGATTCGGGTTCTACGGAAAAAATAAATGTTTCGTCTGAAATATTTTTTTTTTTTTTTGTTACGCGACAGATGGCGCTGCAATCGGAAAAAAACAAGGTGGGTAGAAAATCTTCTGTTTCAAATTGCAGTCCACTGACACTTGAATTAACCTCCCACCTGCACAATGCGAGGGTAGGACAGGCAATTGTTTCTAACTTTCAGTGGGACTGCACTGCCTGCTGCGATAAGTCGTAGATCGCTACACGGTCACAGTGGCGCGTCGAGCAGTCCCCCTGGAGGAATACAACGTTGAGAATGGGGTTTCCCACTAAAAGTTATGAAATAATTGCCTGTCCAACCCTCGCAGCGTGGAGGTGGTGGGTTAATTCAAGTGTCATTCGATAGAATTTTGAAACATGTGATTTTCTGACCATTTTGATTTTTTCCGATTACAGCGCCATCTGTCGCGAAAGGAAAAAAAATGTTTCAAACCAAATTTATGTATTTTTTCCTGTATAATCCGAATCTGCAATAAAAATGGGAGCTCTCATTTAAGATTTAAAGATGACCTCCTCCGCCCCATCCCCCCCCCCCCCCACCCCCGCCCTTTGAAATGGGGTGGGGTGGGCAGTTGAGTTTGGTATGACTAGATGTCCCCCTTCGAACCGAACAAATTTTAACTATCAGTTGTTTGGATCCGATGTGTAGTTTTCGAGATATTTCAATGTCTAGAGATAAATAGAACACCGTGTACATGGGGAACAGTGTACACTGACAAGGCGCTTGTCTGCACATAGGCAGGATAACTGTGCATAAGATGCTGAAATATGATCAAAGTGTCGAGTCGAACGTCACACATGTATCAAATGTTGACATTCATCGACAGTTTTAGGCATCATGAGGGTTCCTCAGGAAGACATTGCAGGATAACATCGTTGTTATCAACAATGTAAGTGTAAGTACTTGTTTAATTCCTTTTTCATTTCGAAAGGGAAGAACGTTTCATGTTTTTTTTTTTAAGGCATTGAGATTTGCTGATGCCTTTTTGTACATTGCATCTGTGTGCTCAGTCCAGTTCAGCTCTTCATCTGTTATTACTCCTAGACTGTTTTCCGAGGGAGAGAAACTGATATATGACCCATTTAGTATTAAAGATGGTAAGGATTCCCGGTATTTGGGGATAATGTGTCTACTATGAGCAACCGGGACCTCTCGGATTTTGGATGGATTGAAATTTGGCCCTATATTCTGAGCCCATTTTGAATGTGCACGTATGTCAGCATCGAAATTCTCGACAACTGTCTTCAAGTTTTTTAGATGTAACTGGAGGTTATCAGCACGCTTGTGGTACTTAACAATAGGACAGAACTGATCTCACATCATTGACATACAATGAATGAAATTTAGCAGCTGATACATATCCCTGTCGGACGCGTGGTACTGTCTGCATTCCGACTTTGTGGTACCGGACCTAACAGGTTGTTGGCGAGGCATCAGGTTCCAGTGAAATAAACCACTGTACTTGGAGAGAAATTTAGGCTGCTAATTTTGACCACGTCGCGTGCTGGCATGATAACTAGGTGGCGTTCACAGGGACCTTAGGCGGAGGATTAAAGCAGTTGTCCTCGACAGCCACATGTCCTCTATGGTCGACAGCGTCAGGGGGTTTGGTTTATAGGTTTCACCCAAAAAGCATGAAATCCAAAGAACGTCTTTCTGTTACCAGGCAAAGAGGAAAGAGGCCCAGTAGGTTGTAAGTAAAGACAGGAACGAGGCATGATTTAAAGCTAGAGAAGACATAGCACATGGTAAATGCCCACGCAGAGAAACCGTAGAAGGTCTTCAAGACAATAAGAGCACAACTGGGATTAGTGTAACAAGCACTGAAGGATAGATGACGCATTATTATACATTGTTTACCGAAGACAGAGTTTGTTTCTTACAACCCACCATGCATGAAGACTGGAGAGTGGAGAACATCCCACCTGTGACACCTTATGAGTTGCTTAAAATGTGCAATACGCGAAGACTGTCAAAGTCCAGGTCCAAAGTATCGTAGATGTAGAACCAGTGGTGCTATATGAAATCTTGGCGAAAATCGACAACAAATGCTTAAGAGGAGTTTAAGTTCCAGGTGAAAGGAGGTAAGCTGTAATTACTTCTCTTCATCAGGGTAAAGATGCAAATACATGATTCAGAAGAGAAGAACGGATTTAGATTGGGGTGTTCATGCTTAGATGGGATAGTTATTTTACAGAATCTCGTAGAGAAACAAGGGTCCATCGGCTTAGTGCTAGAGACTCTTTTAGCCCTTGTGGATTGCAGAAAGCCTATGACACTGTTCTGCGAAACAGGTTCTCAGTCATCATGATAAATAGCGACGTATCGGCGACGTATTTTAAAGCTATACAAAATTTTGTGCACTCTGTGCTAGTTCGGTTAACGGTGGAAACATAGTTTCAAAAATGGTTCAAATGGCTCTGAGCGCTATGGGACTTAACATCTGAGGTCATCAGTCCCCTAGAACTTAGAACTACTTAAACCTAACTAACTTAAGGACGTCACACACATCCATGCCAGAAACAGGATTCGAACCTGCGACCGCAGCGGTCGCGCGGTTCCAGACTGAAGCGCCTAGAACCGCTCGGCCACACCGGCCGGCAAACATAGTTTCACAGTCATTTATAGTCTCCAGAGAACTTCATCAAGGATGCTCTATGGCGCCAAGCAAATTTCAAATCTGTTTAGAGGATTCCTTAAGAGATGGAGAAAAAGTATTGCGGAATGGAAATAACCACAGAAAAAATCTTTGTGTCCCGTTCTCTTTGCTGATGATCAGTATAATAACCGGAGGAAAGGGCGATACTGCGAAAACTGTACTAACAACACGAATAATGGGGACTAACAATTAACATGCACAGAAATTAGTATTTAACAGCAGATGATAAAAGCCATAGGATATGATAGTGAGTATCGCTTCCATCCATTGCCTGAAGCACAGGTTACGTAAATAACTAAATAGGCCAAGGGAAAAGAGCAATAAGACATCTCAACTCTTTTCTCTAGAATAGAAATATAACAAAAAGGACTAAGCAAGCCATCTACAAAATTAATTGTTGAGTGTATTGCTGTATATGACGCAGAGACAATGAACTAAGAGAGAGAGAGAGAGAGAGAGAGAGAGAGAGAGAGAGAGAGAAAGAGAGAGAGAGACAGAGAGAGAGAGAGATGTTACTGGTACCCGAAGCGTACTTTTGGAGAATCTGTGGCGTGAAGGATAATACAGTAAGAGAGATTATTGCACCCAGAAAGATGATATATGCAGCAGAAACAAACCAGCTGTTTTGGCTCAGACATGTAGAGAGAATAGATGACGGCAGGTAGCCAAAACGAATTTGGAACCCAGAAGGAAGATGGAAGAGCGGACACCCGCCACGCTCATGGAAGGCTTTAAAGTGCCTATCAGGTAATGGCGGACAGACGCCTCTAGGAAAGAGACTGGCTGAATAAAAACTTGTGGAAAACGGAAAGCGAGAAGCGACCATAACAAGCATCACTCGCTATATGATGATGATATAAAAAGTACTATGCAAAAAGTTTCGACAAAGGCCCAAAGACATAAAGTGGTGTAGTTTTAATGGATTTATTCGAGCTGCAGTCCAAACCGTCCAGCATATGAACATTGTGAAAATGGTGTTCTAGCACCGATTCCAGTTACTTACACGTGTTTCTGCCGGCAAAATGTTCGCTCAGTGACTCAAACCTGATGTTACGGATGGTTGATAGCAATCAAAGAGAATCAGATGATTTCTCTCAAAATAAAAGTTTATGTAGACGTACAGCGCTATTTTTTAATCTCCTTATTTGTGCTTGGACATTACACCTAAGTCAGATCGGTTATTGTGGTAATGGAATGAAGTCGAATTAAATCAAGCGCTGCTGAAGGAATTATATTAGGAAATGAGATACTAAAAGCGGTAGATGAGTTTTTATATTTGGGCGCCAAACTAACTGATGATGGCTGAAATAGAGAGGATTATAAAATATAGACTGTTAATAGCAACAAATCCATTCATGAAAAGAGGAAATTGTTGGAAGCAGAATGGTTAAAAGCAGAAGATTAAATGGGCAAATCAAGCAATTAATGAGGTAGTGGATGGAACCTGGAAAAAAAGACATTTATGGCATAACGTGACTAAAAGAGGGATCGGTTGAAGGGTCGGTTGATCGGAAATACTCGAATAATTGCCAATTTGGTAATGAAGGGAACTGGGAAGGGGGGAGGGGAGGAGGATTAAAAAGGAGACCAAAGGATGAATTCAGTAAGCAGATGTAAATGGTTAGCCAATCAGGCCGTTTCGAACGGCCTGCCAGATGCAATTAATGTTAACAATTCTCATAGCGAAGATGATAGCCACGAAACTTCTCTGCCTTTGGCTCTGGTTCGGCCCTTACTACCGCCCCATTTCCACGTTTTGTACCGCTCTCAGCTTTAGGACACCATACCGAAGACGTCGAATCTGGAGGGGCCGCTTCAGTTCTAATTAACTTGGGAACGGTGCTACGTATCGGATTTTTTAACAATTATTTTTCAGTACAGCTTACCCTGCAACACCCTTACAAAATTTTCACACTTTTTCTGACCAGCCTGTACAAGGAAATATCATCGCCTGTAAGCAAGTTTTCAGCTACGAAAGTTAATTTTTATTTTTCTGACATTTTCAGTTGATACTTATGTGGAATTACGAAATCTCAATCCTAATTTTCATTTAATTACAAAAGAGTACACATTTTTAATTTGAAATGTAGATCTAACTGAATCTCAGCATCAATATGTTGCCTGCTTTTCTTGGCTGCATCTGGGTTGTTGCAGAGGGAGGAAATGTCTACGGACCACAGTAAAGTTTTGTGAAATACAGCAAGAACAAAACTCGGGAACTGTTTTTTTTTCCTTCGTCTTAGCGTCAGAGGTAACTTTGCTAAAAATCATGGAAATAATGAAGTATTCATTTCTCTGGTCCCAGAAATTGAATCACCTTCTTTCACTGCAGCGCCTGTACATCTTTATTCATATTTTACGCTTTACTGATAATCGAGTGAACAAACTGCTTAAAACGCCGAAATGTGTACACGTAAATGACACTTTCTGAATCCGTGCGCCTAAAGAGTCGTGACTAATGGTGCTGATTTGGAAAAAAGAGTGAAGACCTCGAAAGATTCGCGGCGGTCCACGTGTTCTTCGTGACGAAAATGCAGTGTTCGAGCTGCCCAGAAATCCAAAATAGTTTCAACTTCAGACCAGACGTACAAAGAAAATCGTGTGTGTAATGTGTCAGGGAATATTCATCCCTATATGGTCGATAGAATATTTTTACTTTTTAGAACGTTATTTATAATCAAAATATGGAACGCAAATTTTTCGTGATCGGCATCATTAACCTTTTGGAGATACTCGTATAATGATTAACGCAAAATTACATGTTTTTATTGAAGAGCAATGTTCAACTGAACCATCACTAAAACCAAGTGTTGAAGCTTGTTGGTTCCTTATTGTAGGAAAAGTAAAAAGAATGCTTTAATTTAAATTTATTTCATATTTTGAGAGAGAGGTTTTCATTCCTAATATTTTGGTCTTTGTCACACAAAGGCTGTCGTATATTAAAAAGGACGGGTTTCAAAGAGATAGCATCTCTTTGAAATATAAAACGCGTTGACCTGCTGTTATCTAATTACAGTGCTATGAAATACTTTTACAAAACCGGATGAGAGCTGACGGAAGGGGCAAGAGTTTTCTGTCCCTCTGGATTTCTCTTGTTAATGTATTACATCTTTATACAGTTTTTTGTGACTGAACTGCCTTTCTTCTTATGGTAATGATTTTTGTTTCGTAACTGTTGTTTTTTTCATTCTAGAAGCGTCTGGACTGTACTGTAACAAGCTTAGGTCAGTGCTCATTCCCGACGTCATAAAGAAAATATCGTTTTAATAGGTATGGAGCTGATACAGCGAGGAATGCAGAACTTTCCAAAGCTCTAGAAGGAGTATAGGCTAACTATACAAGCCTCCACTGCTCATAGCCTATACTGCATTTACTATTTAACTTGTTGACATCGTTCTGGACTATTCATAAGCTTAAACATTTGATGAGAGACAATCGCTCTTCGTTTGATAGACTGCATTAGAAGAGGCCGCGACGAAACCTTATGCGACTGCAGGCATTGACGGATTCGTCCCGGGAAATCAGCCGAGTAATATGTTCATTTCGGAGCGACGTTCCGATGTTTCCGTACTTGTCCTCTCTACGACAGATGAATAGCAAGAAACTTACGGGATCGAAATGAACATGTCACTTGGCCCATTCCCGAGAAGAATCCATCTATGATAAAACTTAACTGGAGGAACGTGGGACTACTAGGGGGTCAGGGATTTTCTCTGCCTCGCGATGACTGGGGGTTGTGTGCTGTCCTTAGGTTAGTTAGGTTTAAGTAGTTCTAAGTTCTAGGGGACTGATGACATGTTAAGTCCCATAGTGCTCAGAGCCATTTGAACCATTTGAACTACTAGGGAGCATTTCACCGATGAAGTGAGCAACACTAAACTATACCATTTAACAACTGTTACTCGTTACGTCACACGATATTTTCCTGTTAGCGATTAGCAGCTTTTGACAATTTTCCGTTTTGCAAACTTCTTTTAATCCTTTTTATTTGTTAAAAAAGCCAAATTGTATGGTTTCGACATTTCTGTTTTGAGAATCTATGTCGTATTATACAATGATGAACTTCTGTACTGGGTGTGTCACGCAATACGTAAAACCCCTTTTGTTTCGTAAACGGCTCTAGATATCGAAACGAGGTTTTCGGCAAATTATAGTAGCTAAGGGGCACGTACTTTAGTATATAATGTAGAATCTCAACTTCTCTACCGCTCTAGATATTGAAGCAGGTATGACTTTTTAAAAGTAGGGTATGCTTTTTTTTAACGGTTCCGAAAACACCTGAAAAGATTATTACAGCGATATAATGGTTGTTAATTTTGAAGTTGAACTTCTTCGCAAAAGAATCCGAGAAGTTCTCTGAAGCTGAAAAACAAGTCGGCCGAAATTGGCTATTGCGTAGTAAACAGATGATGCCAGCCTATCGATTTATCGAGCCGTTAGACTGTTTGCTTGTCGGCACCGCAGAAGTAGCAGGAACTGTGTTGTCTATCGGCCAGTCATTTCTGCTTCAGGATGTCTTGCATGCGGAGTTGTACGCCAATGAGGAGAAGTCAGACATACTTCTTTTACACGGCGAATGTCAGACAAATGCTATCGAAATGTTACTGGAAAACTACCTGACGCCGGCCTGTGTGGCCGAACGGTTCTAGGCGCTACAATCTGGAACCGCGCGACCGCTACGGTCGCAGGTTCGAATCCTGCCTCGGGCATGGATGTGTGTGATGTCCTTTAGGTTAGTTAGGTTTAAGTAGTTCTAAGTTCTAGGGGACTGATGACCTCAGAAGTTAAGTCCCATAGTGCTCACAGCCATTTGAACCATTTTTGAACTACCTGACGAAACTGTGGTTGTTTCCACAACCATCTGGAAACGTACGCACATTTGAAATAGTTTTCCTAAGCCCCATCTCATGCTCGAGAAGCTAGCACATGCTGTAGTTCCACATACAAAAATCACAGACAACCCTGTGTCGATGTCGTGTAGGAAGTGATGCTTGTGTTGGTAGCGTAAGCCAATCTTGCCGCATATAACGACGGAGCCTGCCATGAGAGCTCTACTTGGTGCTGTTTACACCATAATAGCCTACTGTGGTCGCATCGCTTTCCAATTTCAATGCATTTCTCGGACGATTTTGCAAAAGGTTTCAACGTCAATACTGACAAGCGCTATATCACTGCAATTGTCTTTCCAACGGCTATTGAATGCAGTAATGGAAAGTACGAAGGTTATAACTTAAATAGTGGCAACTATTTATTCGCAACCGATACAAAAGAGTTACGTGTTTGCACCTGTTACTGTCCCTGAAAGTAGTCACCAGCGTTGTGCAGAAACCGTTGCCAGCGATGTGAAAGGCGTAGTATACCGTTAGCAGAGCCTGTGTTCTGTTGATGGTGTGAATGGAGCGGTCTTAAGTTATGGTGATCATCGTGTATGACTGTGATAGTGTTATCCTTACGCATTACGTTCCTCCACGGCACATCGTCAATGCACAGTATTAGTGTTCGTTTTTGTAGCATCACCTGCGACCAGCTTTGCGAAAGAAGCGGCGACACTTTCTGCGCAACCAACCCATCATTTTACATGACAATGTGCGGGCGCATACAGCGCAAGCTGTGGTTGCTCTGTTCGGTCGATGGGACTGGGAAGTACTGTACCGTCCACCATACTTCCCGGACTTGAAGTCCTTGTGACTTTGATTTGATTCCGAAGATGAAGGAACCACTTTGTGGCATTCGCTTCAGAACTGTTCCAGAGATTCGACAGGCAGTAGACGTCTCCATTCGCACCATCAACGGAGCAAGTTCTGCTAACGGTATACTACACCTTCCACATCGCTAGCAACGGGTTCTACACAACGCTGGTGACTACTCTGAAGGAGAGTAACAGGTGCAAATATATAACTCTTTTATATCGGTTGTGAATAAATAGTTGCCACTATTTAAGTTCCAACCCTCGTACATGGTTCCATTAAAAAAGCCAAACTTGTTTCAGTATCTCAGTTGATACCACAGTTCGGAGCATTATCCACACAAAATGTTACGTGCCCCTCGCCATACTGTCAATTGCGGGAACCTCGTTTCGATGTCTAGAACCCTGAAGGAAATAAAATGGATATTACTTCTTACGTCACTCATCCTGTGTAACGTCGATCCATCTAATAGGGCGTGAGTTCAGCTTTGGTACTCAAGACGGCTTCAGTTTCTTGTAGGACACATTTTACAATTAGCTGGTGTACGTTTGTTGCAGATGGTATCAGACCGAGTTTTCATCAGGGGTACAGATGGGCTTGTGCCGGCAGGCTGGAGGTACTTCATCCATACACTGGCACTCTGATGAGCAGTGTCTGTCACACTTCGTAACTGTAAGGGCTGAGGTGAATATTCTACCCATCCGTTAAAATGAAATCGTTGCTGGGCAGCGTAAAAGACCGTTTAGGCCTCCACAAGTGTGGAGTGTACCGGATCCTCTGGTTGCGTGGTCTGTTGCACGTAGGCCAGACTACCGGAACCGTGGAAGAACGCTGCACGGAACACACATGACACACATGTCTTGGACAACTCTGGAGTCGGTGGTCGCAGGGCGCTACGAGGAAAGGAGACACTATGATATCGACCAAATGAAGGTGCCGATACAAGACTTCTGGGATCCCATCGTAAAAGAATCCATTGAAATTAATTCTCTCCTGCGCTGACCTCTTCATCTCAGAATAGCACTTGCGCTCTACGGCCTCAGTAATTTGTTGGATGTATTCAAATCCGTCTTCTCCTGCAGTTTTCAGCTTCTACAGCTCCTTCCAGTATCACGGGGCTATTCCCTGACGTCTTAACACAAGTTCTGTCATCCTGTCCTTTCTTTTTGTCAGTGTTTTGCGTACGTTCCCTTCTTCCCCGATTCTGCGAAGAACCTCTTCAGTCTTTATCTTATCAGTCAATGTACCTTCCAACATTGTTCTCCAGCACTACATTTCAAACGCTTCGGTTCTCCTCTGTTGCTGTTTTCCCACTGTCCATACAATATCATACAATGCCGTGCTCCAAACATATATCCTCAGAAATTTCTTCCTCAAATTAATTAATGTCTATGTCTGACACCAGTTAACTTCTCTTGGCCAGGAGCACCCTCTTTACTTCTACCACTCCGCTTTTCATTTCCTCCTTGCTTCGTCCGTCATGGGTTGTTTTGCTTCCAAGATAGCAGAATTCCCAAACTTCGTCTACTTCGTGATCACCAGTTTTGATGCTAAACTTCTCGCTATTTTCATTGCCGCTACTTCTCATTATGTTTTGTCTTTTTCTGGTTTATTCCCAGTCCATATTCTGTACCCATTAGCTTGTTTATTCCACTCAACACATCCTTTAATTCTTCTTCACTTTCACTGAGGACAGCAACGTCGTCAGCGAATCTCGTCATTGATATCCTTTCACCCCCAATTTTAATCCCACTCTTGAATCTTTTTTTTTTCTTTTTTAAATTTCCGCCATTCCTTCTTCGATGTATAGACTGAACAGAAGGGTGGAACACAGCATCCCTGTCGTACTCTCTTTTTAATCCGAGCACTTTGTTCTCGACCTTCCAATGTTATCGTCCCCTCTTGGTTCTTGTACGTCTATATATACGACGGTAATCCCAAAAGTAAGGGTTCCTATTTTTTTATGAGTACATAATCCTGTTTATTTCTTCAATGGTTTAAATCAGTTTACAGCCTGAACATTTAGCTATTTTTCGATATAATCACCATTTCTGTCGATGCATTTTTGTAGACGCTGTGGCAGTTTTTGTATACCCGTGTCATACCAGCTCGCCGCCATGCTGTTCAGAAAGTTATGAACCTCTTCTCAGGTGTAATGTGGTATGCCCACGTTCCGTCATCCGTGACAATTGAGTCCAGAAAGTTGTCCTGTTCGGCTGCAAGGCGGTGAAGAAATGAGCGGGAAGCATCAACTAGTTGCCGCACGTGGTCCTCAGTCAGCATGAGTGGCATCCATCTTCCGCACACCTTCCGGTAGTTCAATGTTTCCGTTAAAATTCTGTGATCGGTGCTTCGGGAAACCTCAGGAACCAACGTGCAGAAATCATCCAGGGTGATCCGCCGATCTTCACTCATGCTTTGTTCAACTTTCAACACTGTCTCCTCAGAAATTGACGGTCTCCCGCTCCTTTGTTCATCGTGAGTTTCGTTCCGACCAGCTGCAAACTCTCTACACCACTTACGAACATTTTTGACATCCATGCACAACTCACCATACACTTCCGTCAATTTGCGATGGATTTCAATTGGCGCAGTGCCCTTTGCGTTCAAAAACCGAATAACTGCGCGCAATTCGCACCTGGCGGTAACATCCAACGGGAGCTCCATTTTCAACGGCTGCCAAGCCAAGACTGAGCGCCTCAGCACTGTCTTCGATAGTATCTCCATTGCTATCGCGCAGAGAAGGCATTGATTGTTTCTTGCCGCTAACATACTTCACATACGACCAGAATCTCTTGGGATTTTCTGCCAGGTTTCGAGACTAAGTTTCGTTGTGGAAACTGTTGTGAGCGTCTCGCATTGAAGTCCGCGCTAAATTTTGAGCTTTTGTAAAAGATCTCCAATCATGGGGATTTTGCGTCTGTTTAAATTTGGCATGTTTGTTTCGTTGTTTCTGCAACAGTGTTCTGACCCGTTTTGTGTATCTAAGCTGAGCCTTTACATTTCCCTTTTCAGATTTTCTAGCTTTCCTACAACGTTCAAACTTCTGGCATTCCGAGCTCCGATTCACAGAATGTTATTCCGTTGTTATTTTTCCGTATTTTTGTCATGGTCACCTCCCCTGAACGCGTTCAGATGCAGGCCACATGTCCTGTGGATATACATTATGTGTCGTTAATGCAGTGATTTCCATCGCCTTCTGCATCCTTGTGCCGCTGATCATTGCTGATTCTTGCCCCTTGCAGCGACAGATCCTCCCCCTCCCTCCCCCTCCCCCCCCCCCCCCCCCCGCTAAAAAAGCAAGAGATTGATGCGAACGTCCATCCGCTGCTCGGCCCTCTTTCGACAAGGCCGTTTGCAGAATGAGGGTTACTTCTTACGGTGAAAGTCTTCGGCCGCTATTACTGATGATTTTTATTCAAAATGTAAACAATGGCCGGGGACCCAGTAGGTTTTGACTACCAGTCTAAGGCTCTGCCCCCTTTATTTCCACATTTTGTTCGTCATTGTTCTCACTACCCTTGGTTTTACTTTTATTTTTTTATTCTACAAAGGACAGCCCGTCTTCTGACCGAACATGCTAAACTACAATGCTGGCACCCCTTGACCACGGGTGACTACAGTACGAGATTCGAAAGGCAAATAACAAGGTAGGCACAGAGACGTTGGGGTTGATGGACGGAACAACAGCGACTATTGGGGCGCGGATCGAGTGCAGAATGCTGGTCCCCAGTGGACGCGCAACAGTAGCAGGTCGCCCTCAGATATGAAACGAGCCGTTCCAGCCACCCGGATGCGTACCTGAGACCAGTAACCAACTATGTAGCCCCCCCCCCCCCCCCCCCGGTAGGAATGTTACGCAGTAAAATGACTTTACCCTATAGAAAATCACCTTCTCCGTAATATACTACGACCAGGAAGGACAACTCTCAGAAGTGTACGCTGCTGCAAACGTCTGTCACTTACAGACAACACAAAACTACGTGGCAGATATGGTCGACATATACATAGCAACAGATCAGACAAGAGATACATTCTGAAAAAACAACCCAGATTGACGACGAAGACCAACAGAAATATGCACTGGTGAGTGAAAACACTGTGAGCATCTGCTCAATAGCGTGCCCCTCTTTGAAACGCAATGGATTTGATAAGTCCTTGGAGGTTTCTGGAGACATGTGGCACCCTGTATTCTACACACAGGTGACGCAATCCTCCTGAATTACAGGCCAGTGGTTTCTGACCCAGGAACTGTCTCCCGATACCGTCCCAGGCGCGTTCTATCAGGTTCAGATCAGCCGAATTTGGTGGCCAACACAATGCTCCTCAGACCACTGTAACACGATTCTGGCAATGTGAATCGATACCTATCCTGCTGGAAGAAATCGTCGCTGCCGGGGAAGACATCAAACGTGATGGAATGCGGGTGGTCCGCAATAATGTCAACCTAGTCGTCAACTATTATGGAGCCTTCGATTACTACCATAGGTACTATCGAATTCCAGATGACTATCCCGACAGCATAATTCTGCCCCCAGCGCCCTGTGTCAATGGCACAATGCGTATTTCTAGCAGCCGTTCGCTTGGATGGCGGCGTATCTGGACTCGACCAGTGAGCTGTGTAACAAGAAACTTGATCCACCCGCCCAGGTGACACATTTCGACTGATCCGCGGTCCAATGTCGATGATCCCATGCTCACTGTAATCGTAACTAACGTTGTTGTTTGGTCAAGATGGAAATATGTATAGATGCCCTGCTGCGGAGCCCCATGTTCAAAAATGTGCGGTGAACGGTGTGCTATGAAAAGTTTGTGCCCGCACCAACATTTTATTCCGTTGTTAGATCTATCACAGATCGCCACTTATCCTGCGTTTAAGAGTGGGCAAGCTAACAACCACCACTTTCTGTCATCTGGCGCGACTGTCTAACTCCTTGTCACCTACTCGTTGTTTCCCCGCCCTTTAAACACTTTCTGCAATAGCATACTATAGTAGCATTCGAACAGCAGACCAGCTTCACCATCTCCGAGATGCTAGTTCGCAACCACAGGGTCAGAACAACCTGCCCTTAGTCGAAGGCCCTTATGTCAGCGGATTTCACAGCATCGTCACTAGAATGATCCCCCATTCGTTTCTGTTCCATTTATATACTTTCCTTACCGCTCGTATGCTGCCAATGCCACTAGGGAGCTTTCAGTCTTTCGGTGGGCAGTGGTCATAATGTTTTGATTTTCAGTGTATCATTCTTTCTTAGAAACTGACGTTCAGAAAAATAAGTGTCATCTTCACTGCGATTTAAGCGTTCTTTTTAAGACTCTAGTCGATTATGCTATTTACAGGCGGACCAGAGGGACAAGACTGTCTGCACGGATCATCCCCTAACATCCCTTAATTTTTCGACTTCAAACCAACAGCGAACAATTATGGCCTGGTGAAACGGCACATTGTCAACGATAGCATGAAGTCTGTGAATGGCTGTAAATAGTCTCCAAGTAGCCGAATATTACCATTTCCAGTCAATGATCGGTTCATTTCCACCAGAGCATTCAGTCCATCCCATGTAAACACAGCCCACACCATTATGAAGTCACCACCAGCCTGCACAGTGCCTTCTCGTCAAGGTTTCGTGGGGTCTGCGCCAAACTTGAACCCTTCCATGAGCTCTTACCAAATGAAATCGGGACTCATCTGACCAGACCACTATTTTCCAGTCGTCTCGGATCCACCTGATATCGTCAGGAGCCCAAGAGAGGCAATGGATGCGATGTCGTGCTGTTAGCAAAGAAACTCGCGTCGGTCGTTTACTTCCATAGTCCATTAACTAAATAATTTCGCCGCGCTGTCCTAACGAGTACGTTCGTCGCACGTCTCACTTTGATTTATACGGTTATTTCCCGCAGTGTTGCTCGTCTGTTAGCACTGGCAACTCTACGCAAATAGCACAGCTCTCGGCCGTTAAGTGAGGGCCGTCGGCCACTCGTTGTCCTTGGTGAGAGGTAATGCCTGAAACGTGGTATTCTCGGCACACTCTTCAAGCCGTGGATCTTGGAATATTGAATTCCTTAGCGATTTCCGATGTGGAATGCCTCATGCGTTTAGCTCCAATTACCATCCTGCGTTCACTCTGTGTGAATTCCGTCGTACGGCCGTAATGACGTAGGGAACCTTTTCACATGCATCACCTGAGCGGAAAGGACTGCTTCGCCGATGCGTTGTACTTTATCAGGTGTACCGGTATGAAATGAGCGTTTTTTTGTGAAAATGAAACACTAATTTTGAACTGAAAAGTAAAAACATTTTATTCAAAGTACTGACCATTGCTTTCCATACATTTTGACCATCGTTCTGGCAATTTGAGGACACCACACCAACAGAAATGTTCGTCTTTTGAAGCGAACCAATCAGACACCCAACTTTCGACTTCTTCGTAGGAATCGAAGTGTTCCTCAGCCAATACGTGTCCCATTGATGAAAACAAATGATAGCCGGAAGGGGCCAAGTCTAGTGAATACGGCGGGTGGGGTAGCAGCTCCCAGGCAAGTGTTTTGATTGTATCCTGAACGAGTCTTGCTTTGTGCGCAGGTCCAATGTCGTGTAAAAAAAATACTTTGCCATGTCTTCTCGCCCATTCTGGTCTTTTTTCGATCAGTGCATAGTTCAAACTGATCATTTGTTGTCTGTAGCGATTAGTATTCACAGTTTCACCGAGTTTTAGAAGCTCATGATACACCTCACCTTTCTGATCCCACCGAACACAGAGCATTGTCTTCTTGCCCAATCGATCTGGTTTTGCAGTCGATGTTGATGGTTGTCCCGGATTAACCCATGGTTTTTCCCGTTTAGGATTCTTAAAATAAATCCATTTTTCATCGCCAGTAACAATTCGATGCAAAGTTGATTTACTTTCATGTCTTTGAAGCAGAATTTGACAAATGGTTTTTCGGTTTTCCATCTGTCTTTCATTCAGTTCATGTGGCACCCATTTTCCACACTTTTGGATCTTTCCCATAGCTTTCAAACGGTCAGAAATTGTTTGTTGTGCAACATTTAGCATTGCTGCCATTTGATTCTGGCTCAAAGTGTCATCTTCATCCAATATTACTAGCAATTCGGCGTCTTAAGAACTTTTTTGGTGGTCTTCCACGTTCTTCATTTCTTACATCAAAATCATTATTTCTGAACCGTTAAAACCATCTTTTGCATGTTGCTTCTGATACAGCATGACCACCATATGCCTCGGCAAGCATTCGATGCGACTCTGCAGCACTTTTTTCAAATGAAAACAAAAAATTAATGCTTTCCGCAAACCATCACTTTCTGGTACAAAATTCGACATTGTTAACACGATGAAAACATATGATGATGTTTGTTCCATGACTTGATGTATACTAAGTATCTTTGACAGATGTCATACCAAGCAAACAAAAAAAAAATTTAGCTCACACAACAAATGTTCCCTATCGACACGTTTGTATCTTAACACTCATTTCATACCGGTACACCTGGCGCTACTGCCGGCACCTATATGTACGCATATAGTTATCCCATGAGTTTTGCCACATCAGTGTATGTAACTGTTCCTTAGTGTCAGAGACAAGAAATAGGGTTCACCGGTTCAGGCACGCAACTTACCGCAAGGGCCGGGGTGGCTGACGCGCGTCTCGTCGCGGTTTGCGCACGCCTTGGCGCGCAGATGGCACTCGCTGGCGTACGTGGCGCCATCGCTGCCGCAGACGACGGCGTCGGCGGCGGCGTCGGGGGCGGCCGCGGGGGGCGGCGGCGGGCAGTCTTCGAGGCACCGGCAGAGGGGGCGGCCCTCCACCGACTCACACTCCGCGCCCCACCAGCAAGGCGCCTCCTCGCATGGCTCTGCCGCATATACACACACACTGGTCAGAACATGTCTTCCCTCTCCTGTACAGCTTTATGACTGCGGTCAGTCCACAGTAATCTACAGGGTGTTACAAAAAGTTACGGCCAAACTTTCAGGAAACATTCCTCACACACAAATAAAGAAAAGATGTTATGTGGACATGTGTCCGGAAACGCTTAATTTCCAAGTTAGAGCTCATTTTAGTTTCGTCAGTATGTACTGTGCTTCCTCGATTCACCGCCAGTTAGCCCAGTTGAAGGAAGGTAATGTTGTCTTCGGTGCTTTTGTTGACATGCGACTCATTGCTCTGCAGTACTAGCATCAAGCACATCAGTACGTAGCATCAACAGGTTAGTGTTCATCACGAACGTGGTTTAGCAGTCAGTGCAATGTTTACAAATGCGGAGTTGGCAGATGCCCATTTGATGTATGGATTAGCACGGGGCAATAGCCGTGGCGCGGTATGTTTGTATCGAGACAGATTTCCAGAACGAAGGTGTCCCGACAGGAAGACGTTCGAAGCAATTGATCGGCGTCTTAGGGAGCACGGAACATTCCAGCCTATGACTCGCGACTGGGGAAGACCTAGAACGACGAGGACACCTGCAATGGACGAGGCAATTCTTCGTGCAGTTGACGATAACCCTAATGTCAGCGTCAGAGAAGTTGCTGCTGTACAAGGTAACGTTGACCACGTCACTGTATGGAGAGTGCTACGGGAGAACCAGTTGCCTCCGTACCACGTACAGTGTGTGCAGGCACTATCAGCAGCTGATCGGTCTCCACGGGTACACTTCTGCGAATGGTTCATCCAACAATGTGTCAATCCTCATTTCAGTGCAAATGTTCTCTTTACGAATGAGGCTTCATTCCAACGTGATCAAATTGTAAATTTTCACAATCAACATGTGTGGGCTGACGAGAATCCGCACGCAATTGTGCAATCACTTCATCAACACAGATTTTCTGTGAACGTTTGGGCAGGCATTGTTGGTGACGTCTTGATTGGGCCCCATGTTCTTCCACCTACGCTCGATGGAGCACGTTATCATGATTTCATACGGGATACTCTACCTGTGCTGCTAGAACATGTGCCTTTACAAGTACGACACAACATGTGGTTCATGCACGATGGAGCTCCTGCACATTTAAGTCGAACTGTTCGGTGACCAATGGATTGGTAGAGGCGGCCAATTCCATGGCCTCCACGCTCTCCTGACCTCAACCCTCTTGACTTTCATTTATGGGGGCATTTGAAAGCTCTTGTCTACGCAACCCCGGTACCAAATGTAGAGACTTTTCGTGCTCGTATTGTGGACGACTGTGATACAATACGCCATTCTCCAGGGCTGCATCAGCGCATCAGGGATTCCATGCGACGGAGGACATTTTGAACATTTCCTGTAACAAAGTATTTGAAGTCACGCTGGTACGTTCTGTTGCTGTGTGTTTCCATTCCATGATTAATATGATTTGAAGATAAGTAATAAAATGAGCTCTAACATGGAAAGTAAGCGTTTCCGGACACATGTCCACATAACATATTTTCTTTCTTTGTGTGTGAGGAATGTTTCCTGAAAGTTTGGCCGTACCTTTCTGCAACGCCCTGTATATCAGCACAATGATCTGTAATTATAGTAAGCAGTACAGTTATCAGCATCAGTACAGTAATTCTGTAGCTCTTAGCATTTACAAATACAGAGGGGTCCAAAAATATGTATCCACTGTTTAAAAGTCTGTAACTGGCAAACTAATTGACGGAGTTGTCTCGTCTTTGGTAGTGTAATAGTCTGTAATTCATGCAGTTGCCACACAAGCGTTGTATTGCGTTATATTGTTTTGTCAGATGACAGTCGCCAGATAGTGTTTTTTTCTTAGTTGCACCTAGTTACTCGAGTAAACATGGATGGCGCAAGGCTTACATTCGATGAAAGAAAGTCAGTTTTGAAGTGGTATTTTAAGTACGAAAGCATTATTGAGGTTCAACGGCAATGGCGAAATGAGTATCAAACAGAGCCACCGACACGTTTAACGATTCGTCGCATTCGAGACAAATTTGAAGCCGAAGGCTGTGTTAAAGATGTACACAAACAACGATCTGGACGACCTGTAACAGTAACAAGTCCAGCTAACTCCCGTCGTGTGTTACAACAATTCATTCGCTCATCACAGAAGTATGTGAGGCTGTGTGCGCGTGAAACTAGAGTGAGTCGCTCAAGTGTTCGGTGAATTTTGAAGACAAATGGTTCAAATGGCTCTGAGCACTATGGGACTCAACTTCTGAGGTCATTAGTCCCCTAGAACTTAGAACTACTTAAACCCAACTAACCTAAGGACATCACACACATCCATACCCGAGGCAGGATTCGAACCTGCGACCGTAGCGGTCTCGCGGTTCCAGACTGCAGCGACTAGAACCGCATGGCCACTTCGGCCGGCAATTTTGAAGACAGCAAAGTGGAAGTGCTACATCCCACGATTGCTACACACAATGAACGAGGACGACCCAGATCGTAGAATGGAGTACTGCGAGTGGTGCGCAACGATGAAGAGTTTGCAGAGATGATTGTGTGGTCTGATGGGGTACAGTTCAAACTCAATGGTACAGTAAATAGCCACAATTGCATCTAATGGTCCGCCGAAAATCCGAACGTCCATGTAGACAAAGCCGTGAATTTGCCAGGAGTAAATGTGGGGTGAGGGTTGTTTTACCGGGGCTTGATTTGGCCATTCTTCTATGACGGCACAATTACCGACCTTCAGAAGATTCAGACATCCATTTTACCTGCCATCCGAGACTTGTATGGAGGCGGAAGAGTTTACTTTCAACAAGATGGTGCCCCTGCCCACTACCAAAATCGTGTTGGGGCGTATCTCGACGAAAATCTACCAGGAAGATGGATAGGCCGTAGAGGTGCTGTGGAGTATCCACCACGTTCCCCAGATCTAACTCCTCTGGACTTTTACCTGTGGGGAACACTGAAGGACGTCGTTTATCGACAAAAGCCACACACATTGGATGAACTTCGAGAATCCATCGTACATTCATGTGCAAATATCCAACTGAACACGTTGCAGTCAGTAGTTCGTGCTGCAGTTCGGCGGCATCGTTTGTGTGTGGATGTTAATGGTGACCATTTCGAACACCTACAGTGATATCTTTAAGTAGGACTTTAAGCTACACTTTAACCAAAAATGAGACAACTCCGTCAATTAGTTTGCAAGTTATGGACATTTAAACAGTGGATACATTTTTTTGGACCCCTCTGTATAATCCCATAAAGACTGACGATCCTAACGTCGAGAGAATAATTCTTGTATTGAAAGAGTGCGATTATAAATCAAAAGATCCGTCGTCGCCTGTTGCCTAGTTCACGTCTGTAAATGACTGGTTGGACAATACCAATTTGCGCCGCCGTTCGGAGTCTACGTTACACTATAGGTCTCCTGGTAACTTACCGGCATAGTTTAAAGGCCAAGGGAAGGCGAAAGCATACCACATCCAGTACGACAAATCATGGTAAAGCGCTGTGGTGCTGAAACCAAACATTGTGTTGAGGACAGCTTAACTTACTTTTTAAATAGCAACAATTTGCTATTCACTTGGGGAGTTTGTTATTCCATAAGCTATCTTTAAAGCTGTTGCAGGCATGTAGCCGTATACTCGCTGTAGGAGCTAACTACTTCAGTAAAACCTATTGCATTCGGGAGAGGCCTTATGAGATGGAGAGAATTATCTTGGAAGTTTATCGTCGCTGCGTCTTGCTTCCAAGGCCATTAGGCCGATAAATACCCTGCAAGGCTACTGAGGCAGGATCTAGGAGGTAGCATATTCGGGAGCTGGTGGTTAACTTGAAGTGCTTTAATGTCA
Organism: Schistocerca serialis cubense; assembly: GCF_023864345.2. Classification (NCBI taxonomy): domain Eukaryota; kingdom Metazoa; phylum Arthropoda; class Insecta; order Orthoptera; family Acrididae; genus Schistocerca; species Schistocerca serialis. The sequence continues at coordinate 779,693,736 of NC_064639.1, read as the reverse complement.
GCTGCGCTGTCCCTCCTCTCCTGACGTCAACGACAGGCTGTCTGCGACGAAATAATTGATAGATAAGGACTTTTATTTGTCGTATAATTGCTGGTGTGACAATGTGTCGCCACATCGCAGGTGCAAATCGTAGTATAATCAGGACTCAGATGAACCCGAAATGATATTCATAAAAGTCATATCTTCTTCTATTTAAGTGCGATTCTTCGAAGCTGATCCTTTTTGCTGACAAGACGTAGACTCAGAGAATTTAGACATATAATGTTGAATTACGTTCGAGGGAAAAGTTTACGATATTGTGAAACAAACGAAGACTTCATATATCGATGTTTCAACAACAAGGTTATCTCAGGTGTTAATGTCCTTTTACATGCACTTTTGTAATAAGACTATTTAACGACATGGCTCTTCTTGAGTACGTAAACGTATAAATAAGTCACTTCAAATTATACCAATAGCCGCAACTCGTCAGTACAGTTTAAATATTAATGTTCACGTCAGCTATGAATCTCCGTCAAGGATAACACTCTTGTTGGTAATCAGGATAATGCGTTTTCAAATATCACTCTGATACTAGTTCTAACTGGGTCGCAAGACACCAGTAATTACCAAAGGTCAGAATTAGATCGAGTACTGTTTGATCTATTGCGCTCTGTAATAACACGACCCTTAAGGCTGGCAGGCTGTTACGTGTAGTAATGGTGTAAAATCGCCCCAACAAGATGGTCCTTGGATTGTACGAGTACTTTCAGAGCAGTGGCGGCGCTGAAGTGCTAATTGAAATTTAGGTAAACATTCCACCTGCAGGTCACCGCAAAAATTGTATCTCTATTGAAAAAAGTACTCTTAGAGGCAGTCCGGGATCGTTATTGTTATTTAAGAGCCATAAGAAGGAGACAGAAAGCTAGTTTTCCAACACTATCGATTTAAAAGGCGCCCATTACACATCAACCGGGATACGCAGCGTCAAACTGCGTGAATTTAGTGGACCTGGCGACATTTTTTTCACATTAAAGATGTACGTCTTTCAGTTAGACTGTGATGGTCTCTTTGTGACTACAAACAGTCAAGGATTGTAACCAGAGAAAGGACACAAGTTGAGGCATGTAACGTGTTTCACTCCTTTCATTACGACCACTCTTTGGTTTGCTGTATCTCGTTAAGCGAACATACTTACAACAGGTATTGTAGTGACAGATATATCGTGGAGTATACTTCTAGAATTGTAAGGAGCAAGTGATACTTTTTGTACTCTTGTGCTGTAAGGGCCAGCAAATTTGTAAGAATATAAATGGGACATGAGCTTTTTAAGCTCTCTCCTGGACTGCGGTCGTCAAAATACGCTTAGGAAAACATTTTAGCCAAAAGCTTACTTTCGCTGCTAAGGTACCAAATTGCAAATTGATCTTTTCAATATTCACACGAACCAGGATCGTTGCATAGTGTGTCTGTAAGAATGGCCGGCTTGAGAGCCCAGCGAAAGAAGGTCGAGAATATGTAGAATTACACTCCTGGAAATGGAAAACAGAACACATTGCCACCGGTGTGTCAGACCCACCATACTTGCTCCGGACACTGCGAGAGGGCTGTACAAGCAATGATCACACGCACGGCACAGCGGACACACCAGGAACCGCGGTGTTGGCCGTCGAATGGCGCTAGCTGCGCAGCATTTGTGCACCGCCGCCGTCAGTGTCAGCCAGTTTGCCGTGGCATACGGAGCTCCGTCGCAGTCTTTAACACTGGTAGCATGCCGCGACAGCGTGGACGTGAACCGTATGTGCAGTTGACAGACTTTGAGCGAGGGCGTATAGTGGGCGTGCGGGAGGCCGGGTGGACGTACCGCCGAATTGCTCAACACGTGGGGCGTGAGGTCTCCACAGTACATCGATGATGTCGCCAGTGGTCGGCGGAAGGTGCACGTGCCCGTCGACCTGGGACCGGACCGCAGCGACGCACGGATGCACGCCAAGACCGTAGGATCCTACGCAGTGCCGTAGGGGACCGCACTGCCACTTCCCAGCAAATTAGGGACACTGTTGCTCCTGGGGTATCGGCGAGGGCCATTCGCAACCGTCTCCATGAAGCTGGGCTACGGTCCCGCACACCGTTAGGCCGTCTTCCGCTCACGCCCCAACATCGTGCAGCCCCCCTCCAGTGGTGTCGCGACAGGCGTGAATGGAGCGACGAATGGAGACGTGTCGTCTTCAGCGATGAGAGTCGCTTCTGCCTTGGTGCCAATGATGGTCGTATGCGTGTTTGGCGCCGTGCAGGTGAGCGCCACAATCAGGACTGCATACGACCGAGGCACACAGGGCCAACACCCGGCATCATGGTGTGGGGAGCGATCTCCTACACTGGCCGTACACCACTGGTGATCGTCGAGGGGACACTGGATAGTGCACGGTACATCCAAACCGTCATCGAACCCATCGTTCTACCATTCCTAGACCGGCAAGGGAACTTGCTGTTCCAACAGGACAATGCACGTCCGCATGTATCCCGTGCCACCCAACGTGCTCTAGAAGGTGTAAGTCAACTACCCTGGCCAGCAAGATCTCCGGATCTGTCCCCCATTGAGCATGTTTGGGACTGGATGAAGCGTCGTCTCACGCGGTCTGCACGTCCAGCACGAACGCTGGTCCAACTGAGGCGCCAGGTGGAAATGGCATGGCAAGCCGTTCCACAGGACTACATCCAGCATCTCTACGATCGTCTCCATGGGAGAATAGCAGCCTGCATTGCTGCGAAAGGTGGATATACACTGTACTAGTGCGACATTGTGCATGCTCTGTTGCCTGTGTCTATGTGCCTGTGGTTCTGTCAGTGTGATCATGTGATGTATCTGACCCCAGAAATGTGTCAATAAAGTTTCCCCTTCCTGGGACAATGAATTCACGGTGTTCTTATTTCAATTTCCAGGAGTGTATGTACATTGTCTGGTGGCGCGTCAGTTTAATTTGTTCAAAATTGTAATAGCAAATGGTGATTATGCTTTAGGAAGAGTGAGAAAAATTTCTGTCGGCAGTGTAGCAAATTTTGGCACAGGGTGTTTTCTGGAGATTAAACGCTGTTGTAGTAGCAAAACGACGTGCTATTAGTCACAAGTTAGACGCAAACGAACAGCAGTGGTTATCCCTAAGCCATTGGGCACATATTGTACCTCCAAGGTCCGGTGAAACACTAGAGATAAACAGGGTTCATACGATATGAATTCCGAACCACAAAAATTGTTTATTTCTTCGCCCATCACATCAACAGGAGTGACCGAAACTATATATAGAGAAGTAAACACGAAACATCACCAACGGCACAAACTTTTCAGTTTAATGCCAACTGGTGTTGAGCGACTACCATCTGTTTCAGGTGATACACATTCACCTAATGAATGTCACATTGGTAGCACAAGCGCCGGTTTCCGATTAAACGGCACTGACACGTTTACTTCAAAATATCGCTTAGATGATACTGTTGCCTGTACTATTAAATTTGATAGCAAATGGATTGCAATCAGGGATAATATTGGTTATTGAATATGAACTTTTACTATTTGTATCTTTCATCTGAGCTTTCTTTAGAAGAAGATTAGCACCAACTACTGAAGTAGGAATGTAACGACTACCAGAGAGAATTCAGCCTTTTGACCTCACACAAATTCCACTACTCAGTATAGCCATTCTTCTTCCACAACGAGTAACTATAACATTAGCAGACTATAGTTTATTACACAAGCATTACGAGGACTATTTTTCACATTTTTATTACGATTATATTTCACAAAACCTACGAATACTGAGAACCACTTGAATGACCACAGAGCTTAAATGAAACAACAAGTTTACTGTTACCAGTCACCGTTTTATTTTTTCCACGACACGTTTCGAAGGTTTAAACCTCCATCATTGGGTGGATTTACATTAGTTAGTATTACATATATGCGTATGTTGTGTTACGATTTGGAGGAACTTGTGGCACTGCCTCCTCCAAAATCGTAACACAACATACGCATATATGTAATACTAACTAATGTAAATCCACCCGATGATGGAGGTTTAAACCTTCGAAACGCGTCGTGGAAAAAATAAAACGGTGACTGGTAACAGTAAACTTATTGTTTCATTTAATGTCAGTAACAGTCACGGTAAAGTCTAGCCTAAAAATGTTCGCATTTAAAGTTGACCACAGAGCTTTAATAAATTATGTCTGAAGGCACTTTGAAAACGCCAACCTGTGAATGATTCCCTAAGAGGCAGGGATTAGACTGTATTACGTGAAGTTGGTGCAGTTTGATGTTTGAGTATGATACTGAAACGGAAGAGTTAGCATCGTCCCATTATTTTCCCTCAAGATAATCTATGTTGTTTAGTATCAATGGCACACTGGTCGTGTTCATATTCTGTTCAGTAACTCAGAGCCTTTGGTGAAGAGATGGACACGACTGTGCTTAGGCATTCGCGTTAATCGAAAGAGGCTAACCATAGAAAACCTAAAGTTGCCTGGTCGGACGGGAATGTCAACCCTGCTCCTTCTGAATACGAGACTAGTGCTACAAAGGTTGGGCAAATAGTGTAAACACCCATGGGACACAATGTACGGTCGCTTTTGGAGCCAACAGCAGCCTTAGTAATCGAGGGGTCTATGGTTATAAATCCTGCATGGTCGTTAACTAAATTTCGTACCATTTCTCTCAAAGAAAATGTTCTCACTCGTCGATAGATGTTGTATGAGGATAAAAAGAAAGCTGTTATTTTTTTTCTTTTGCCAGTAAGGACCGTATTCATAAATCGTCGTCTTGGACACAAAGAAAGGTACAAAGGTACTTTATTTCGCCCTTATTCTCTTCAAACCAGCCTAGATCTACATCCAAGCTCCAAAAGCCATGTTAGGTTGTGGGGAGGAGGTTACTTCTGGTACCACTATCTACACTACTGGCCATTAAAATTGCTGCACCACGAAGATGACGTTCTACAGACGCGAAATTTAACCGACAGGAAGAATATGCTGTGATATGCAAATGATTAGCTTTTCAGAACGACACCTACAACGTGCTGACATGAGAAAAGTTTCCAACCGATTTCTCATACAGAAACAGCAGTTGACCGGCGTTGCCTGGTGAAATGTTGTTGTGATGCCTCGTGTAAGGAGGAGAAATACGTACCATCACGTTTCCGACTTTGATAAAGGTCGGATTGTAGCTTATCGCGATTACGGTTTATCGTATTGCGACACTGCTGCTCGCGTTGGTCGAGATTCAATGACTGTTAGCGGAATATGGGATCGGTGGGTTCAGGAGGGTAATACGGAACGCCGTGCTGGATCCCAACGGCCTCGTATCACTAGCAGTCGAGATGACAGGCACCTTATCCGCATGGCTGTAACGGATCGTGCAGCCACGTCTCGATCCCTGAGTCAACAGATGGAGACGTTTGCAAGACAACAACCATCTCCACGCACAGTTCGACGACATTGCAGCAGCATGGACTATCCGCCCGGAGGCCATGGCTGCGGTTACCCTTGACGCTGCATCACAAACAGGAGCGCCTGCCATGGTGTACTCAACGACGAGCCTGGGTGCACGAATGGCAAAACGTCATTTTTCCGGTTGGATCCAGGTTCTGTTTACAGCGACATGATGGTCGCATCCGTGTTTGGCGACATCGCGGTGAACGCACATTGGAAACGTGTATTCGTCATCGCCATACTGGTGTATCACCCGGCGTGATGGTATGGGGTGCCATTGGTTACACGTCTAAGTCACTTCTTGTTCGCATTGACGGAACTTTGAACAGTGGACGCTACATTTCAGATGGCTCTACCCTTCATTCGATCCCTGTGAAACCCTACATTTCAGCAGGATAATGCACGACCGCATGTTGCAGGTCCTGTATGGGCCTTTCTGAATACAGAAAATGTTCGACTGCTGCCCTGACCAGCACATTCTCCAGATCTCTCACCAATTGAAAACGTCTGGTCAATGGTGGCCGAGCAACTGGCTCGTCACAATACGCCAGTCACTACTCTTGATGAACTGTGGTATCGTGTTGAAGCTGCATAGGCAGCTGTACCTGTACACGCCATCCAAGCTCTGTTAGACTCAATGCCCAGGCGTATCAAGGCCGTTATTACGGCCAGAGGTGGTTGTTCTGGGTACTGATTTCTCAGGATCTATGCATCCAAATTGCGTGAAAATGTAATCACATGTCAGTTCTAGTATAATATATTTGTCCATTGAATACCCGTTTATCATCTGCATTTCTTCTTGGTGTAGCAATTTTAATGGCCAGTAGTGTATTTCCCCCTTCCCTGTTCCATTTGTGAACGGCGCGGGGACAGAATGAGTGACAGTAAACCACCGTATTAGCTCTAATTTCTCGGATTTTCTTGTTGTGGTCATTCCGCGAGCGTTGTGTGGGAGAAAGTATTAACTTGCCCAACTCATCGCGGAACGCATCTATCGGAGTTTCAATGGTAAACCTCTTCCGTTTGTGCAGTATTTCTCTGGTAGCGTCCACAACTGGAGTTAGTTAAGCATCTCAGTAACGCTCTCGCGCCGATTAAACTGTCGTGTGACGCTACGCTCCCCTCTTCTTTGGATCTTACCTCTTCTATTAATCCAACTGGGTAGGGATCCCAAACTGATGAACAGTACTCAGGAATCAGTAAACGAAGCGTTCTGTAAGTCACCTGTTTCGTGGATGAATTGCATTTCCATAAGATTCTTTCGATGAATCTCAGTCTGACATTCAACTTTAGATCGCTCCGGGTTGTTACTCCTACCTATATTACGGTGATTTGTCACTAGTAGTGTAATTGTACAGTAGTAAATTTCTTCGACTTTTTCCTTGCAACATGCTACGCTTACTTACATTAAGCGTCAACTGCCAGTCCCTTTTTGAAACTATATTCTCGTTTTTGATTTCTGTTAATCCGGATAGGCACTGTTAATTAATAACGTACTACACTATAACATGGTGTGTTCGTGTGAATCGTTTTATGAAAAGAAATTATGTAAGCTTCCCGCATAAAAATACGAGGTGAAGGACCTTATCTTTTACCGTACTTCATCAAATGTAAGACGAAAAGCTTTTTTTCTGACTGTGAGAGGATGGTACGCTTCTCCATGGGGAGCAAATTTTTTGGGTAACACTCGTTTCACAACATTTTCTGCGAAAGTGACGTCATTTTGACAACACGCAATATCGACAACTGCAGAGATTGCTTTCGACTTTCATTAGCGTTTGATGCGAGCCTCTCTCGCAAACAGCTCACACATGCTATTAGCGTCACAAATATACTAACCGAAAGCGCCATTGGTGTGCAAAAAATTTTGTGAGATGTGTGTTACCCGCGGTATGTTTATGACAAGAAAGAATATGAATGCTATTTCTCTTCATTTCACTCTCAAGAATTTAAGCTGTCCTCTCAGGTTCTTGCCTAACCACACACTCTGAAATCGCTACATATTCAGAACTAAATGGCCAAGTATTTATTTCATCATTCGTTCTGTAATCAGACTTTAAATAACAACGAATATTAGAGAACATACTTGTATGAGATTGCCACGAAAGCCCGACAATGTGTCAATAACGCTAAGATTTAAAAAATATTTGCAAGGGGTGTAGCAGGATACGAACCAACATCTTTCAGCTTAGTTAACCACGTCCTACGACTTACTCTTTTAATATTTTTTCATGTCTCGATTACCACAATATTTCTTGCAGCCTTACATCGTTGTTGCTTATTACCGTACATTTAAGTATAAGGTTGATTCCTTTGTGATACGTCTTCAGTGCGCCGTTGCCTTGAAACGGCATACTGCAAGTTATAATATAAAACAACTACTACATCTACATGTACATCCATACTTCGCAACCCACCTGACGGTATGTGGTGGAGGGTACTTTGAGTACCTCTATATGTTCTCCCTTCTATTCCAGTCTCGTATTGTTCGTGCAAAGGAAGACTGTCGGTATGCCTCTGTGTGGGCTCTAATCTCTCTGATTTTATCCTCATGGTTTCTTCGCGGGATATACTTACAAGGGAGCAATATACTGCTTGACTCCTCGGTGAAGGTATGTTCTCGAAACTTCAACAAAAGCCCGTACCGAGCTACTGAGCGTCTCTCTTGCAGAGTCTTCCACTGGAGTTTATCTATCCGTAACGCTTTCGCGATTACTAAATGATCCTGTAACGAAGCGCGCTGCTCTCCGTTGGATCTTCTCTATCTCTTCTATCAACCCTATCTGGTACGGATCCCACACTGCTGAGCAGTATTCAAGCAGTGGGCGAACAAGCGTACTGTAACCTACTTCCTTTGTTTTCGGATTGCATTTCCTTAGGACTCTTCCAATGAATCTCAGTCTGGCATCTGCTTTACCGACGATCAACTATATATGATCATTCCATTTTAAATCACACCTAACGCGTACTCCCAGATAAGTTATGTAATTAACTGCTTCCAGCTGCTGGCCTGCTATATTGTAGCTAAATGATAAGGGATCTTTCTTTCTATGTATTCGCAGCACATTACACTTGTCTACATTGAGATTCAATTCCCATGCGTCAATTCGTTGCAGGTCCTCCTGCATTTCAGTACAATTTTCCATTGTTACAACCTCTCGATATACTACAGCATCATCCGCAAAAAGCCTCAGTGAACTTCCGATGTTATCCACAAGATCATTTATGTATATTGTGAATAACAACGGTCCTACGACACTCCCCTGCGGCACACCTGAAATCACTCTTACTTCGGAAGACGTCTCTCCATTGAGAATGACATGCTGCGTTCTGTTATCTAGGAACTCTTCAATCCAATCACACAATTGGTCTGATAGTCCATATGCTCTTCCTTTGTTCATTAAACGACTGTGGGCAACTGTATCAAATGCCTTGCGGAAATCAAGAAATACAGCATCTACCTGTGAACCCGTGTCTGTGGCCCTTTGAGTCTCGTGGACGAATAGCGTGAGCTGGGTTTCACGCGATCGTCTTTTTCGAAACCCAGGGTGGATTTCTAGTATCCAGAAAAGTCATTATACTCGAACATAATACGTGTTCCAAAATTCTACAACTGCTCGACGTTGGAGATATAGGTCTACAGTTCTGCACATCTGTTCGACGTCCCTTCTTGAAAAAGGGGATGACCTGTGCACTTTTCCAATCTTTTGGGACGCTACGCTCTTCTAGAGACCTACTGTACACCGCTGCAAGAAGGGGGCAAGTTCCTTCGCGTACTCTGTGTAAAATCGAACTGGTATCCCATCAGGTCCAGCGGCCTTTCCTCTTTTGAGCGATTTTAATTGTTTTTCTATGCCTCTGTCATCTATTTCGGTATCTACCATTTTGTCATCTGTGCGACAAACTAGAGAAGGAACTACAGTGCAGTCTTCCTCTTTGAAACTAAATTTGACAAAATGAATAATGGTGCGTGCCTCATTGATTGTCGATATTGCCGTAGCGATTGTCAAAATGATTTCACTTTTTCAGAAAGTAGTGTGAGACGAGTGTTACCCAAATCTTATAAAGAACGCACAATCGTGACTTACATTGGTTTGGAGGTTGAATGACCACGGACATGTATATTCATTAAAAGAAATTTGTGTTATTATTGGCCTGCATTTACGCCCAGTATTTATTTAAAGTCAAATTTTCGACATAAATAGCGTCTGGTTAATGTTATCTTGATTTAAATAAGTATAATACTTCCCAGAAAATAGGACAGTAGAAGTTTAAGTTACATGGCATCTTTTATTTCTCCAAAAGTGACTGATCTGAGTTGTGCACATTGAATATTACCACAGGATTTTCCGACATTGATTTCTCGATGTTTTCCAGCGAATATGCAATCACGGTCATTGCATCGGTACAATTCATAGCCCGTTGTTATTTTATGGAAACCTAAGTATTCGGTTAGGACGTCCACGATTTAATTGAGTACTGTAATTGTACTGGTACAGGCTCCGAAGATTGTGTGTGCGAGAGGAAATACAATATCAAGTTTCAGGCGATGGTATGTTATTCAGCGGCGTTGCAGCTAACGCCGAGATCTTCGCTGACCAGCGCAGCGACGTCTGGAAATTCTCTGAAATTTTGTCAGCTATTCAAAATCCACTGAACTCACGCGTTACCAGCTAATTAAATAAACAACTGACAAATGATGAGAGAACCGAAAGAACTAACACACGTGACGGAATAATGGTAATAACTAAACAAAAACATTTTTATTAATAAACTTAAAGCCAGTTTCTTAAATAAAACTCACCGATGTTATATAATTCATATAGTTTAACTCTCTACTCCAATTTTATTCTGTTCCCATTTTAAAGACCGAATTTACCATTCTGTTAGGCATATAACCATGACCTTTCTATTCGCCTTGTACAACAAAAAGGGGGAATTTGTAGCTTACTGATTTCTTGCGTACCAAAATCGTGTGCCTCGTGTGCAATGTCGGCTGTTCCTAGGAGCATACACTAAACACTGAATTTAAGTATTACGATAGAGGGCTGGTAAGGGAACGGTACAGACACGCGGAGATGGAAAACGTGTCAATCTTTTCTATTCAAAGTAGGGGAAGTCTTATAATTCATCACATAGTCTCTTGACAGACCTTAATTGTTGACTAATCTGAGGATTTCGTATGACTTGGAAATGTGTGTTACGGATTTCAACGTTTGCAAACAAATTTTCGGTTAAAATGGGGATTTACTATGATAACTTGAATAACCACACAAAACATATCAAACATTAAACAAAGCAATTATTACACAAAAATAGCCCCTTAGAGATGTATAATGATTCACTCTGTCAAGACTCAGTAGGTGCGACTAGCTGGGAAGTAGATCAGAAAACTATGAATACTTCAGAAAGGGTGACTAACGCGCTTTTCATGCAGGCAGTCGAACATCCATAGAGGCTTTGAGATTAGATGACCATTTCCCAACTCAATGAAATCACACAGACCAATGACAGGAAGGGTGGATTACATGGGGATGGGATTCAACATCAGAATTTTCCCACAAAATTTAATGAATTCAATAGCTTCATTTAAAGTAGGTTTCCACCACGCAAATAGAAGTTCGTTCTGCGTAGAATACTTTCATCTACTCATTGGTACTGTCTGTTGCCACGAAACAGTTATTTCCATTGAAAGAGGCGATCGCAGGACAAAAAGCTGGACGCGCTAAAACATGGGAAACGAGTGCAAAGTTTGCAATAAAATTAATGAAAACATACATGAGAAGCATGGGCAGACCACTGAAAGCGATTATACAACAATTACAGACTTTTCCCAAAACTGGTGTGGCACTGAAATTCATCACTCAAAATTACAATCTCACTTTCATCCCAGAAATTAAATTTAAAATGTTTCATCTACGAAAATATGATGCTCGCAAGCTGAGAGATTAATTCTCAAAGATACACAAGGAGATTTGTATTTGCAGGCACAAGTGTTGAGTTCACGTGGCTATGTCTGGTTAGAACAAAAGGCAACGTTAAGTTCCTTCACTTCACAGTGAATGCATTGGAATTACGCCACAAATAAAATTATAAACATATCCTACAAGCATCAATGAAACAGTTGAATGATAACCTAGCAAAAATAACCATTAAATCTGACTAACTCAAATGAAATCATATCAAGCCATGTTCCAGAGAACAAGACACACTCACAGATCGGCGACGATTCCTAGAGCGGCTTAAAAAATCGCTGGCTAATAGCCATTGCCGCAGGAACCCGTTTCTTTCCGCAGGGTGACAGCGGAGCTCTAGCCAGATGTATGGACGAAAACGAGAGGTAACTAATTTGCCAGATATAATTGGAGGAGCTCTAAAATGTTGTCAACTCTAAATGAGAGAAAAGAACTCTCTGCCTTACCGCCAATACATTTGAAATCTCACTCGCTCATACATTCACACTTACAGGTGTCATTTAGGGACAAGGCGAGGGTGGAAATAGGTTACTGGTTATCAAAATGAATAAAGACATGTTCGCTCCATACGTATTCCCTTTCCAAGAACTGTATCAAGCAGCACAGAAAACTTGTGTGTAACCTACAGTCGTACACTTTCCTCTCCACCATTCAGCAGTACTCCGCAGCTCTTCCTGGAGTTCGCTACAGTCTTGTAGTGTTGCTGCCGCATCGTTTGCAAACTGCCTCATGGAGCTTTCGACGTTAACACTAGATCATTAACACAAATCGTAAATAGTCCGCAGCTTGTGGTCTAGTGGCTAGCGTTGCTGCCTCTGGATCACGGGGTCCCGGGTTCGATTCCCGGCCGGGTCGGGAATTTTCTCTGCTCGGGTACTGGGTGTTTGTATTGTCACCATTTCAATACTACTCGTGAAAGTGGCGAGATTGGAATGTATAAATTTGGAAATTTGTACTGGCGCTGATAACCGCGCAGCTGAGGCCGCACAAATCACACATCATCGTCCTCATCATCAAATCGTAAATAGTAGTGGCCCTATAACACTCCCTTGTTATAGTCCCGAAATAACCTTTAAATCTGCCGGTTTTATTCCGACGTGTTCTGTTCGCAAGGAAGCCGTTAATCCATTCACAAATATGATCAGATACTAGTGTGTTTTCATTAAACAGCAGCGTGAAGCTCTATCAAACCGACTTCTGACTGGGGCATTATTATATTACAATTGCATACGCCCTGCTGGTAGCAATATCATTGCCACTGAGCGAGCATGGTCACCTAAAACGCTTCCTGGTTCTCTTTACATTCAGTGTGAATTACTGAAAATCGTTCGCACTTTATCAACTGTGCGGGAAGGAATGCACAAGGTCATTGATTTATTATAACCAACAAACAGCAGCATTCGCTTGCGAGCGCCTGCAGCAGTCTGAGACATTCGTAACTATTCTTTGTTTTTTACCTACCTTTATCTTAAGCTAGTAATCAGTAGGGCTGTGTCTAAACACGAATCGAATTGTTCGAAAAGTTTACGTCACAGTTCGGGAAATCTCGGGTTCTACTCGATCTTTTGACCTGCCTGCGATCTAGTTACTTTCGTTGGTAGACTGCTATCGCAATGACCTGTCTTAGTGTTTTTAATGACCTGTGGATTTGAATAACAAAAGCAATTGCGAAACTCGTTCTGAAATATCTCCTGGCATGCAGGTCATGCGTAACAACGTCAACTAATAAATAAAAGACTGCAGTCATGATTCTGTCCAATTCTCAAGATTTCGTCCTTTGACCTAATGACATCTAAAGATTACTACCCCGAAGACTGGACTTTCCACTGCAATTCGTTCTTACGATAAAAATTAGCCACTTTATTACGGTCTATTACGTTTAGCACTCCGTCTTCAGGCCACGAGTGGCCTACCGGGACCATCCGACCGCCGTGTCATCCTCAGGGGAGGATGCGGATAGGAGGGGCGTGTGGCCAGCACACGGCTCTCCCGGTCGTTATGATGGTATTCTTGACCGAAGCCGCTACTATTCGGTCGAGTAGCTCCTCAGTTGGCATCACGAGGCTGAGTGCAACCCGCAAAATGGCAACAGGGAATGGCGGCGGCTTGATGGTCACCCATCCAAGTGCCGGCCACGCCCAACAGCGCTTAACTTCGGTGATCTCACGAGAACCGTTGTATCCACTGTTTTTTTTTTTTTTAATCTCATTTTGTTCGCCTACGCTCGTTGCATATGCTCGGGGCGGACGTCGTAAGACATCCGTTTAAGTTCGTGATTGATCCATGAACTCAGTTTATTTTATTACAGAGGGCTGTTAACCCTCTGACAGATACTGCGGCAAGGCCGTTGCCTCTATTACGTTTGCTCGGCACTTAATTCTTAATTACTTGTCCTGATTGCTCCATCCGAATGTTGCCGTCTTGTTTTCAAACTCGTTAAAATCTGGTAACGTTTTCATCTGTTATTCTACTATGTTAACAGGGACTGAATTGATCATTTGCAACGTACTATGTAAATCATTACCGTCTCTCATAAACAAATATTATTCTGGGTTCAGTAAACGTTATTTTTTTAAGGAGATTTTCTTATTTGTCTGTTACCTATACTTAAAAATCACCACAAGTATTTATGTATTTGTACATAATGCCGCGCGGGATTAGCCCAGAGATCTAAGGCGCTGCGGTCATGGACTGTGCGGCTGGTCCCGGCGGAGGTTCTAGTCCTCCCTCGGGCATGGGTATCTATGTTTGTCCTTAGGATAATTTAGGTTAAAGTAGTGTGTACGCTTAGGGACTGATGACCTTAGCAGTTAAGTCCCATAAGATTTCACACACATTTGAACATTTTGTACATAATGGTACTATATCTGAACTCCTGTTGTAAATTTGTTCAAACACAATAAGAGTTTGTGCAGTAGTAGAATTTAATATTATTTCCTCCAGTGCTCCACTAAACTGTCAGATTTTAAGTGGAGTCATAGCTTATTGTTGTGACTTGTTAGTAATTTCTTGCGGATTCCTTGTACTCGAACTGGGAAAGTCAAATGTCACGTGATTGATCGAACAAGCTCGACACTGTATCGAACGATGTACAGTATCGGAAAATCTCGAACCCGTTCGAACACGAGTATCGTTTTCCCAGCCCTAATAATTAACATCTACTTGCAATCGAACCAGCGAACGAGAAAGTTGAGTTTTCTGATAGCGAGTCTTTATATAGCGGAACACGTTGCGGCCGCCATTACGTAAATTCTTGTCCTGAAAAAGTTCTAATCATAATAGTGACTAGTCTGTAGTAGGAAAATGTTTTCTGGAAAATATAGTAGAAGATTCTGAAACATAAGGTACGTTACATTTTCAACGATTCCTTGATTTCACGTGAGCAGTATTACGGCGCCGCTTAGGTCATTCGGAATTAATGGTAACTGCTTTGATGGACGAGCCGGTTCGCGGTCACGACTATTACAGGAGTCCAGTTATTCTCTTGAATTATTAAAGTTATAGGACTACCAACCATTTCTCATTAAGATACTGTCGTTGCACAAGGCAGACTTTGGTTGATCTAATGTATGAAGAATAAAGACTATTTAAGGTTTCAGTGTCGTCGAGATCTTTCGCTTCAACGAAGAGACTTCCACAAGACTCTCCCGGATGCAGAACATCGACTCTACAAACTTATCTGCTCTATTGAAAAGTACAGTCACGCCATTGTTCGTACTATCACTTCCACTGGAATAGATCTAGGCAAGAAGCTTTTCATTCTGCGAACTAATAGTTACAAGTTATGAGTTTCCTTATACTTGTACAAAGAATTTATTAAGCTTTAATTAATCATAACCAGAATAGTTAATTGACAGTTAACTGTAACCAATAACTTTTCAAGAGATTTAAACTTAATTCAAAAACCTAGATAGATTCTCTTTGTGATAGTATAACCGCGAACATAGGACTCGCTGGATGACCTCTCCAACCATTACAGCACCACCACATTCGCAGCACAAGTACGGAGCTTGCATTACAGGTTTCTGCTGGTGTTGTCTGTATGTAAACATATCTTGCGGTAACCAAACCATCGAATAAATGTTACGTGTTCGGCAGGCCAAGTTTTGAGTTTCCTCCCAAGTGTAGCTGTTTCACTTGGCCGGCCGGGGTGGCCGAGCAGTTCTAGGCGTTACAGTCTGGAAACACCCTTCGAATCCTGCCTCGGGCATGGATGTGTGTGATGTCCTTAGGTTAGTTAGGTTTAAGTAGTTCTAAGTTGTAGGGGACTGATGACCTCAGCAGTTAAGTCGCATAGTGCTCAGAGCCATTTGAACCATTTTTGTTTCACTTGTATTCACTTTGTTGACCACAGAGTTGACAGCAGTATCTCTACGATAAATGTTTTAATTGTGCAGTTAGTATGGCACTCATTTGGTTGACTGTGTTGTCTAGAGGCGTACTGATTGTGATCCCTACTGTCCCAGTCACCATTATGATCTTTCTATTGGAAGTACGACTTATCTTTAATGTTATCTGTGTCGCTGTCGATGAGTTAGGGTTCTTGTTCACCTTTATGCTAAGTAAACAAACCGAGGGAGACATCGCAGTGGCCATACGTTGGCCTGGCACTCGGGTCGTCGGCGGTACAAATCTTCGTCCAGCCATCCATGACTTCCCTAAATCGATCAAGGCTAATATTGGAATAGCGCCTTTGAGATGCAAGTACACTACCTATTTACTTTCGTATCCTTTTCCATCCGAGTCCGTGCCCTGTCTCTAATGACCACCAGCGAGTTATTAAAGTGCCGCTTAGGGACGAGTCCGCCCGGTGAATTAGCGAGAGGTTCGGTGTGGCAGCCAACCTCGATGCGGTTTTTAGGCGGATTTCCACATACCACTAGGTGAATGCAGGGCTGGTTCCCAAGTCGCGCCTTAGTTACACGATTCTGAAACATTTAGAAAATTTTCGCTCACTTTCACATAGGTAACACTATGCGCAGACATTTGGGGTACACATATTCAGTCACGAGGGAGTAGCGGGTTGGTGTCATGAAGAGTATCCGTCCACCCATGAAAGTAACCATGCAACGTCTGTTAATGACCATGCTGACACCGCGCCGATGCGGAACAAAGCCACAAGGAAGTAATAAATTACACAAATGTTTATTAATTATTGATATTTAACTGAAGTATTTCTACTACCGTACATTATCTTCTTTTTTACTACGCGTACGCCACATTGGGAGGATTCATCAGAGCTCTGCTGTCCTCTCTCGTCTGGCGTCAAACTTTTATTTCTTTGTTATCGTGGTACACTTTTTCCATACACTACCAGCGAACATACATTTTCTGCTGCTTCGTTCACGTTTCTCTCCGGCTTGCCGCTGCAGACGGCCGCGAGTCAGCAGTCATAAGATACTGTACGTTCCTGGTGCTGCAGCCGGTGTGTTCCGCTCTGAACCGCAGAGTCGCGTGTTTGCCAGCACTGTGCCCACGCCGCCGGGTACAATTCCCGCCCGTCTCTGCTCCATGTATTCCGTGCCGCACGCTATCCATACACGCTGGTGTAATCTTACACCTTTCTATTTCCTTTCGTAAAATGAGAATCTCATTCAAAACAGCTGATAAGTATTACCCAACGCGGACCGGCTGTCTAGAGAAATATTTATTATTATGCATTTGTTCGTTCGCCTTGAAGATATGTAGGTTCCGAATGTGGTGCTGAAGGGGGAGTTCGACTTCCCGTTCACGATGATTCAAATAAGCTATTTTATTCCATTGTTCAAAAAAGAAACTTACTTGGAGGAAATACGTCGATCTGATGGTTCAAATGGCTCTGAGCACTATGGGACTGAACATCTATGGTCATCAGTCCCCTAGAACTTAGAACTACTTAAACCTAACTAACCTAAGGACATCACACAACACCCAGTCATCACGAGGCAGAGAAAATCCCTGACCCCGCCGGGAATCGAACCGGGGAACCCGGGCGTGGGAAGCGAGAACGCTACCGCACGACCACGAGCTGCAGACAGCTGAATCAAAAACTTCTTGTCTTGCAACAGGCTCTAGCTCACGTACGCTAAAACGTCTTAAACCACAGATAGAATTTGTTAAAGTAACAAAACGAAAAAATTTCTACCACAGCAAACAAAACAGTTAATAGGAGACATAGTTAGCGCAGGATGCCGCACATGATTGGCAGAATCTACCTACAAGCCTATAGCATCCCTTTTCGCTCTGACGATGGGAGCGAAACGTCGTGACATGGAGACGACGAGAAATAGACACTGTTGGTGAGGCATCCTGATACTAGACCGCTCTGCCGAAGTCCAAAAGGGGGGCCAATGCGCGCACATCTCACTCAGATGTGCTGATTGTGGGGGGAAGAGCGAGGAAAAGTTAGCACACTCATGTCCGAGGACCGTTCCTCACTACCTGACACAATTCTACATCTACACAAATACTCCGTAATCCACCCTTGAGGCGAGTGGCAGAGGGTACGCTATACTAGACATTTCCTTTCCTGTTCCACTCGCAGACAGAACGAGGGAAAATCATATGGGCATTAACGTCTCGTATCTCATCTGAGTAGTTATTAGACGTAATGTACGTTGCTGGTAGTTGAAGCGTACTGCAATCAGTTTCAAATTCCGATCTTCTCAATTTCCTCAGTAGTGTTCCTCAGAAAGGACGTCACATTCCAGGGATTTCCTTTCAGTTCCCGAAGCATTTCCATAGCTTTTTCGAACCTACCGGCAACTAATCTAGCAGTCCCCTTTGAACTGATTCCATGTGTTCCTTTAACCCGACCTGGTACGGATTCCAAACACTCGAGCAGTACACAAAAATAGGTCGCAGTAGCGTCCTATATGCGGTCTCCTTTACAGATTCACCAAACTTTCCCAAAAATTCTCCCAAAACACTGAAGTCGACCATTCGCCTTTCCTACCACAATCCTCACACGCTCTTTCCTGTTCACATCGCTTTGCAGCGCTACGTCCAGATGTTTAAACGACATGGTTGTGTCAAGCAGGACTCATTCGCATTAACTTACATTTCCTATATTTAGAGCTAGCTGTCATTTACTACACCAACAACAAATTTTGTCTGAGTCATCTTGTAACTTCCTACAGTCACTCAACTTCGACATCTTACCGTACTCCACGGCATCAACAGCAAATAACTGCAGATTGCTGCCCACCCTGTCCGCCGAATCATTTGTGTATATTGCCGTCCTATCACACTTCCCTGGGGGCACTTGTGACGGTACCCGAGTCTCTGATAAACACCCGCCCTCGAGGACAATTTACTGGGTCCTATTACTTAAGAAGTCTTCGAGGCACTCATATATCTGGGAACCTATTGCATATCCTAGGCCTTCTTTAACAGCCTGCAATGGAGCATCGTGTCAAATGATTTCCGGAAATATAGAAAAATGGAATTTGCTTCCTGTTGCCCCTCGTCTACAGTGGCTCCACGCCCCAGGAATCGTTTCCATGTTATCGCCGGAGTCCGTGTAGCATGCGGGTGTTGAATGCAGGCCACGTCTGCTAATGATCTGTCTGAAGGGAAGTCGAAACGTAGGCGTAGCAGTATGATGCTACAACAACTGGGCGACCACATTAGACCAGTCCGCCAACAACAGACCTGTCGAGCGGATTGTGAGTTATGGCGGGTGTTCGGTTTTCATTTGACTGCCCCTTATACTTCCATTAAAATCTGGTATCAACTGATGTAAATTAAAATACATTCACAAATATTAAAACACTTACACATATGTAATAATAACACTTTTTGGTCTACAGTGTTTGATGTACTGGTCATGACTCACATGCAAAACGGTACTATTCTGCATCAATTTAGCCACTAGTTACCTGTAAATGTTCTTTTTTCCTCTTCTAACTATCCTGCAGTTTCGTTTAGGACTTCCAGCGATCAGGCATTTCACTCAAAATCATATGTGCAGGCTTTGAAACTTGAGTTTTATTTATGTTTAGTTATACACCCGCGCCAGAGGACCGCATTGGCGGGCCTCGGCTCGCGGTACTTCGCAGTACTTTTCCCCCTAACGCCAGAGCTGCGTAGAATACATGATTAAATTTGGTGATGATTTGGGAGTATACAGGATGCCACGCCGATACCGCAACAATTGTCGACGCCAGACATTGTCGTACTCTCTGGGTGGATTCATCTCTTGCTGCAGAGATGCCTATTTCCTGAATCACGGTACGACACGTGGATGTATGATCCAGCACGGCCTAGCGACCACCACTCGTACGCTAAATCGCGTAAGGCCGTTAGATCCTGCGTGGCGTTTAGAATGACCCTCCTGAACTCGTCAGTTCAGTTATATGACGGTCGTTGGATCCCGATTAACGAGGAGCGATCAACTGGCCACGACACTGTCGCTGTCGAATTCCGCCACGTGCTAGTGGTCGTTTCTCCTCCTTCCACAAGGCGTAGTACGATCTTCTCACATACAAACAACATTCAAGCGAAAAACTCGCTGTATAACCTTAACTCTTACACACCATGTTAACACTTTCCGTCCGGCGACACCACAGTGGTGTCGTGCGCGAAATAGGGGTCAACGGCTGACGACACCACAGTGGTGTCTTGTGCATAGTTTCGCTCAGTGGTTGGAGACAACACAGTGATGTCGTGAGCGTAGTATCGCGCAGTGGCCGGTGACAGCACTTTAGTATCTTTTTCTTTCTGTTGGTGTTTTGTTTAGGTAACAATAAGTTACACACGTGAACAAGTTTTTTGTTTTTGTAAGTACTTGTGCACTTTCATTATGGCAGACGAAAGAGACGATACGATTATTTACGATGAATGCGCCGACGTCTTGTCTGACGTTCCGGACGATTTGGCCAATTGGGAAGAAGGCATTGGATATCAAAGAAATGAAAGTGAAGCAGAATCGTCGGAAGATAGTGAAATACGTCC
Organism: Schistocerca serialis cubense; assembly: GCF_023864345.2. Classification (NCBI taxonomy): domain Eukaryota; kingdom Metazoa; phylum Arthropoda; class Insecta; order Orthoptera; family Acrididae; genus Schistocerca; species Schistocerca serialis. The sequence goes on along the minus strand of NC_064639.1, from coordinate 779,673,367 downwards.
AAGAAGAATTCGGCGAACGCTATGGTTGCCAACTGATTCGGATGAATCAGACGAAGAAGACAGACTATGATTTACTGAGGGCCAATAACAAATTTGAAGTATCTCCGGGTCCACACATATTTTCCAAAGATACACAGAGCGTCGTGGATATCGTAGGATTATATATTGGGACGATATATTTGAATATATTAGCAACGAAACCAACAAGTATTACAATCAAAATTGCAATAGAAGGAAACTGGATTAAAAAAAAAATGCCAAATTTCTCGACGTTACGGGACCCGAACTTAGAAAATGGTTTGGGCTTGGTATCCTTATGGGAACCGTAAAAAAAGCAGGGATCGATGATTACTGGTCAATGAATCCGTTGATATACACACCGATATTTCGCAAAACTATGTTCCGCAACCGATTCAGACAGATATTATCATTTTTACATTTTTCCGACAACAACAATAAACCGGATAATGCCGATCGGCTTTTCAAAGTGTCTTTCGTAACTGATTATTTTTCCAAAACGTTGGAAGAAACGTTTAAGTCAAAACATCTCAATAGATGAAGGAATGATACCGTGGCGTGGACAGTTAAATTTTAAAGTTTACAATAAGTCGAAAATTACGAAATATGGCATACTCATTCGGATGCTGTGCGATTCGAGTACGGGATACATTCCCTCATTCAAGATATATTCCAGCGCTGGACAACCTTTAGCAAAAACAATGATGTAACTATTGATACCTTCTTACGGAAAGTGGCATCACCTCTACATGGATAATTATTGTAACAGTGTAGAACTTGCACAGAAGTCACTTGGAAAGAAAATTCGAGTTTGTGGAACGATACGGCAAAATACAGGATTTCCGGAAAAATTAAATCGCGCAAAAGTCTATGTATTTGAAGCTTGTCATCAACGGAAAGGTGACAAGCGGACGGCGACAAGCCAAGTAATCCGAATTAGCGCTGCCGGCGCCAAGCGAATAAATTTGTACGAGACGTGAGGACGGCAAAGTGTTAACGGCCTCACTAATACCTACTTTGTGACGTTTCACTGAAATACTAATCATTTGAAAATCTAAGCGTGTACACTGTCCAGTCTCATTAATATGACCAGTCAGTGAGGTTCTGAAAGGCTTAGACACTGATGTAGGGCCATGCTGACTCCAGTGCCGTGGTCATCCAAGGTAGGTTTCTCGGCTGAGAATCTATAGCGTGAAAAGCTCGATGTACTTGGTTGTACTGATTCTCCATTAGATTTAAATTCGGGGAGTCTGGCAGCTGGGGCAGTACGTTAACTCGTCCTCGTGCTGCTCGATCACGCACGCACCGTGCGAACTGTGCGACATGTTGCATTGTCCGGTTGTTAGATGCCGTCGTGCCAACTAAAAACAAACTGCATGTAGGGGTGGACATGCTCCTCAATGATAGGTACATACTTGTGATCATCCGTTGTGGCTTCCAGAACTACGAGATCACACAGGGAATGCCCGTTCGACGACTGACGCAGTGCGTTTGCTTTCAGACGTTTCACGCCATGCTCTCCAACGGCCATCTGTCCGGAGGACAATAAAATGTAATTCATCTGAAAAGGCCACCTGTCGCCAATCAGTGGACGTCCAGCTGCGTTACTGGCACGAAAATTCCAGCTGTCGTCGATGAAAGTCAGTCAGCATGTGTACATGAACCAGGCGCCTACTGCAAAGGCCATACAGAGCAACGGTTGTTGAAGAGACACTATTGATAGCTCTTTGGTTCATCTGGGTGGTCAGTTGCTCAAAGGTTACTCGTCTATACGCCACTAGACGTCTCCGCAGCCATAATTTATAGCCCAAGGTGCACCACAGTTTCCCTGGCGCTGATTTTGGACAGCATCATTTTGCCATGCGCAGTATATTTTAACCACAGCGTCATGCGAACAAAATTAGCCGTTTCATAAATGCTTTTACCCTTGACCCGAAAGCCAACGATCATGCCCTTTTGGTTATCAGGTAAATAGCTTCGCTTCCGCATTAAGCCAATGTCTTTTCTGTGTCCCCCCGACACGCTTTATATACCCGCCACTGTCAGCCCTGCCACCTGCCATCTATGAGTGGTCACTGCGCGTTGATGTCAGACACAAGTGGTGGTCACAATAATGTGATTGGACTGTATGGTACACTTCGTACCAGTTTGTCGTTTGCTGCATGCCGTCTTTATGATGTTGCAGTTTCAACGGCTAACAGCGAATATCGCACACAGGCGAGAGACGATTGAAGACATATAAGGGTATCCATCTCACCTCACCTAAACATCTCCCACACGAGAACGCCTCCACCAGCTGCCTGAAAGGTGCCAAACGGGTAAGTCCGATGCGTCTTCTCATGTGATATTCCACGAACTCATACCCTGCTGTCCCTTTGTATCACATGAAGCACGACGTTTCAGACACATCGAATGAGGTGGGCAGTGTTCAACAATCTGCTGTCTGGAGGACAGCTATTCAGATCCCTGTCTGGTCATCAAGACTGAGGTATTCTGTGATTAAGACGAATCCTGGGATGATTCCATTGGAAAGGACACTGTCCAATACCTTCCAGAGCCTGAATTTTTGCTCAACCCATAAAGACCTCATCATTGACGGGTGGCTAAACACTAATCTCCTCCTCTCCCAGCTGATCAGAACAGCTGGTATTTTTACATGCTTCGAGCTTCCATTGGCTGTGTTTGGTAAATCTCTGTACTCTGTCTCGTGTAGTGGCTGTAGGTACGCGTGTGGGATGGAGGCTTCTGTATTTCATAGCTATGTTGTATTTCTGGATGATATTTCAGCTCGGGACAGAATTTATGCGTGATTTACTGCAGTGTTGGCCCTTTATCTCTTCTTGCAATCAGGGACAGTCGAGATGACCAGTGTAGTAAGCGTGTAGTTTCACAAGGGAGTTAAATTTGGCGGCAATGGTTTTCCTCAAATCCAGGTTACTCATGGTATAACCTTGAAATGATAGTCCTTGTAAATCTTACAAGGGAACCTCCCCATCGCACCCCCCTCAGATTTAGTTATAAGTTGGCACAGTGGATAGGCCTTGAAAAACTGAACACAGATCAATCGAGAAAACAGGAAGAAGTTGTGTGGAACTATGAAAAAATAAGCAAAATATACAAACTGAGTAGTCCATGTGAAACATATGGATCATCAAGGAAAGTGTGTGTTCAGCAGCGCCGTGGTCCCGTGGTTAGCGTGAGCGGCTGCGGAACGAGAGGTCCTTGGTTCAAGTCTTCCCTCGAGTGAAAAGATTACTTTCTTTATTTTCGCAAAGTTATGATCTGTCCGTTCGTTCATTGACGTCTCTGTTCACTATAATAAGTTTAGTGTCTATGTTTTGGGACCGCACCGCAAAACCGTGCGATTAGTAGACGAAAGGACGTGCCTCTCCAATGGGAACCGAAAACATTTGATCCCTAGGTCATAGGTCAACCGATTCCTCCACAGGAAAATACATCTGATATATTCTATACGACGCTGGTGATGGCATGTGCGTCACATGACAGGAATATGTTGTCGACCCACCTAACTTGTACACTTGGCGAATGGGTAAAAAAATTCTTCTACCTTGCCCGATTTAGGTTTTCTTGTGGATGTGATAATCACTCCCAAAAAAGTGATGAAAACATAAGAGTTTGTCACATAAATTGAAAATAAAAAATTAAACTTTTCACTCGAGGGAAGACTTGAACCAAGTACCTCTCGTTCCGCAACTGCTCATGCTAACCATGGGACCACGGCGCTCGGGAGCTTGCACTATCCTTGATGTTGCCTATCTTCCGCATGGACTACTCAGTTTGTATATTTTGCTTATTTTTTCATAGTTCCACATAACTTCTTCCTGTTTTCTCGATTGATCTGTGTTCAGTTTTTCAAGGCCTATCCACTGTGTCAACTTGTAACTAAATCTGAGGGGGGTGCGATGGGGAGGTTCCCTTGTTAGTGCCTTGGCAGCGATGCTGTGTCGATTCGTCAGGCACTCGCTATCTGATGCTAACATTGCTTATTTTGCATATTCTGTCCTCGACTGATGTGTCACCTGCCTTCCTCTTTAGGTTTGACGACGCTGTAGGATCACGCGAAGCATTCTGTCTCATTTGAGCGTTCTTTCTGATCTTCCACGATTCTCTCATTTTTTTCCTCCATGGAGTCTCTTTCTATCTTCAGTTGACATTGTCCCTGGTTTCTTTGGGACTTCATTCTCTGACCTCACATTCCACTTGTGTATCTTGTCACTGTATATATTTCTGTATTCAGTTTCTATTGAATCAATTTTTGCTGCTTCTAGGTCCAGCTTGACTTGTGTAATCCGTGATATTGTTGATTTGGCCCCTTGTATAATGAAAGCCGTCAAAGAAAAACAGGGTGCATGTACAAAATACTTAAGCAACCCCACTGTTGAGAACAAACAATACTATAAGGAGAAAAGAAATAACGCTAAATGCGTAGTAAGGAAGCCACATCAGGAACACTGGGATAGGTTTATCTCTAATATCGAATATATTACACACGGAAGACAGCAAATGACATATAAGGTTTTGAAAACTTTAAACACAACAGAAAGAGAGAAAGTACTAATAAATAGTGTTGAGGAAGAACAGTGGATAAATCATTACAGAAAATCGTGGTATGATCATACAGCACAAGAAACTGAAATTGAACAACTAGAGGAGAAAGGATTAGATGAAATCTAGTCTGACGGATTAACATCTGCACTAACATCATTTAAGAACAGAAAAGCAACAGGAAAATACGGCATTAATGTTGAATTATTAAAATATGGATGAATGATGCTACACCAACGACTGCTACATATCTTCAACGAATGTTGGAAGAAGAAGAGTATTCCCAAAGACTGCAAAACAGCTAGAGTGATATCAATTTAAAAAAGGAGATAAAAGCCTATGCAGTAATTGCAGAGGAATAAGTTTACTGGACTCAGCATACAAGGTGTTTGCTAAGATTTTAAATACAAGACTTAAAAACACAGCTGAAGCAGTACTGCATGAGGAACAGATGCGTTTTAGGAAAGAATGCTCCACAATAGATTAAAGTTTTTATTCTACAGCAAATAATAGAAAAACGGAGAGAGTATAACAAAGAAACATCCATCGCTTTTATTGACTTTAAAAAAGATTTGACAATTTCAATAGACAAAAACTTTGGGAAATTATGATGAATCGTGGGTATCCAAAACATCTAGTAAATGCGATAAAAATTTTATATCAAGACACAAATATCAATCTAGATCTCAATGGTAAAGCAACTAATGAGATACCAACTAACAAAGGGGTACGACAAGGCTGCTGCATCTCTCCAACTTTGTTCAACATCTACACTAATGAAATAATACACATATGGAAATCAGAATTTCAGAAACGCAACTGCCTAGACAGGAACATTCTTTTAAATAATTTACTATATGGTGATGATGCAGTGATCCTAGCAGATAAGGGAGATGACCTTCAGAAAGGAATTAACAGAAAGACCAGGAAAGACACTCAAATTAAATTTTACAGAACTGTTGCAGTTCCCACACTGCTCTATGGAAGTGTGACAGGGGGGGAAGGGGGGGGGAGGAGGGACTACCAAGAAGCAAGAAAGCCCAATTCATGCACGAGAAATGAAATTCCTTAGAGGTGTTAAAGGTTGCACAAGTGAAGACAGGCTAATAAATCAAGATATTAGAGAAGAACTGCAAATATTTAGCCACAATGATAAAATTAGAGATTACAGAAGAAAATGGAACGAACACCTACAAAGACTGGAGAGTGAGAGACTTCCCTTAAAATAAGTGCCATTGGAGAAGAGACGGAGGAAGACCCCGACAGAGGTGGGTACCGTAACAGGCAATTTCTGCCTAATAGCTGAAGAGAAGATGAAGAAGATGATGATGACTCCTAATGTCTGAGTGGTAGCAAATATTTATTAATAACGATTACCTGATGCGCGGCAGAATAAATATACTTTCCCTACATATCTCTCTGCTGACGTCACGAGAGATTTCTACATCGTCATCTCAACCCATTGGTTCTGAAAGCGCCGGGTGGCCAACCGCATATGCGAGCCAGTGTGGGAGCTACTGCTCGCTCCTTACTCCATACCTACTGCGGCGCTGATACATTCACTTCACGTAAGTGAAATAGCAAAACTGGAACCAAAGTAAAATGCGCACTCTTTTATTTGTTTATTTGGACCCCCTCCTTCCTTTGGTGAAATCTGACGAGACGTGGTGGAACTCAGCTCTCCCTCACATGAGGTTTACGGCTTGGTCGGGTAAAAATGCGTAAAAATGAATTTTTTGATTTGTTTCAAACACTGATTAAAACGCTGTAACAATAACAAATTTTATTTAGACAGTGTGTTAAACAGTATTTTTAACACGCAATTAAAAACGCTTTATTTTAAATGTTCCTACCCTGATTAGTATTCGGACGGACAGACAGACGGACAGGCAGAACCAAACAGAAAAAAGGCTCTACGAAAATTAACTCTTTTGAGAACACCTAAAAACCTGACATGTTAGTGATGTATTATATACATTAAAAGTTGTTGAACCTTCACTTACTTTTCAGTTGAAAGACAACATTGCTTGCACCTTTATTTCAACTGTATGATTACATACATTTTCAATTTCTTGATTTATGTGGTCACTAAGAGAATTGATGGCGAATTTCAGTTTAGCTTCCTTCCACAAACGGTTAACTTCTTGCTTGCACGGCATGTCGCTTAACATACACACTGTAAGAGTTCTTATACAAAAACATTTAAGCTAATAATATCAGCTTTGTGTGCGTTGCGGAATATGACGACTGGCTCACTGACTGATATGCTTAGCGTGCTCACACAAGTTCGAGAATCTTTGAGAAAAAAATCTGAAGGACGTGTAGTTACCATTCAAGGACGCCTTGTTATTCAGATACGCAAAAGGCAATAGCTGGACAAAATAACCCTTGTCTGAACAAGAATCTGTTTCTGTACGTGTTTTGGGAACTTATGTATCGTTGGCTTGTTTTGAAAATCAGCCTTATGCAAACAGAATTAATTAATTTTTATTTTTTTATTTTTGTATCTACCCAGACATGTTTTGACACCTATGTGTTGTCTTCTGTTGGTCAATTTTTTTAAATTTGTGTAGGCCTAAGAATTGCAATATGTGCATGTTGCTTTGTTTTGTTTAGGCACTCACCTTAAACTACATCGTTAAATGACCTGCATTATTAAACATCGGTTTTTGGGTCCTTTTTCGTCTTTTTTTATTTTTTTTACGGCATGTCGTTTGACCTGAAGAAAATTATTGTGTGTTTCTGAAGAATCGTTTCGTGGATGTAGGTTATGAGCGTTTCTGTACTTACATTTTTCGTCCTGTTGCGTGTGTCTGGTTGATGTCTCGATCAAGTGCTCTCAGATCATTGTTTCCATACAGTTTTTCACAAAATTTTTGCTCACTAGTTCACCTCATATTCACTTTCACAAAAATGTGACCGAAACGTGATCTGAGCAGACACTTCTGACTCCATACTCGGTGAAAGGTATTACGTTAATGTCGCTGCTCACTTGTTCATCGTTGGTCTTGTGTTTGTTGTGGCGCTAATTTTGAATGTTTCCTCAGAACTAGTGTGATGTGGCTGCTAGGAAAGGGCAGTGTGTGTGTGTGTGTGTGTGTGTGTGTGTGTGTGTGTGTGTGTGCGGAATAAGATAGAGAGAAAGAAAGAGAGCGAGATAGAGAGCTGAAAAGAGGGATGGTGAGGAGAACGACATCCAGAAGTATTTTCCCCGCTATTTAAGACTGTTTGATTGTTATGTTTTATGTAGGAAGGGGCCTTTGTATAGTTCACTGAGTGTTCCAAACAGTGTTTTGTTGCACAGTGTTGTGTTTTCATTCAGGATTCTCTTTCCTTCTACTATTTCTTTCTGTTTGTGGTAGTTCTCCTCGATTGTGAGTTTGTGATAGAGACTGTTGCTTTCTCTGAGGATCTTAAGATCAGCCTCCATGTTTTTTGGATGGTGGTTTTCTTGTATTAGCTGATCTGGAAAAGTGGAGTGTATACTATCACTTCTTAAGGCTCTGAGGTGTTCAGAGTGCTCGTTTTGAAATTTCTGCATATTTGGCCTATGTAGATCGACTGGCATGTATTACAGGTTAACTGACATATCATAACTTTGGAGAATGTGTCTGCAAAGGTGTTCTTAGTGCTTAGATTTTTCTGTACTGTGTTTCTTTGCGAAATGATACTTGTAGCCCTTGTTTCTTCAGTATGTTTCCCACTCTGTGGACGTTTTTGTTACTGTATGTTAGTATGTGCCGTGCTGTACTCTTTGTAGGGTGTTCCTGGTTCCTTGTGTTTATCTGGAGTTTATATTCTTGGTTCTCTGTTGTGGCTGGTGATTTTTTCATGGTTTGTTCTCTTTTAATTTGTTTCTTTTTTTTAAATTTTGATGCTTAGTTTGTTTATCATTTGTGTGTTGTACCCGTTCTCTCTGGCTGTCTGATGTATTTGTTTATCATTTGTGTGTTGTACCCATTCTCTCTGGCTATCTGATGTATTGTGTTTAGTTTCTGTGTGTAGTTGAGTTCGTCCAGTGGAGTTCCGTTGAGCCTGCGTAGCATGTATCTGAAACTTGAGAGTTTGTCTGCTTGGGGGTGGTTGGAGTTAACGTGAATGGTTGTACGTATGGCTGAAGGTTTCCGGAAAATTCCAAAATTATGTTTCTTGTTGATTCTGTGTATGGTGATGTCTAACAAATTAAGTTTCATTTCCTCTTCTGTCTCAATGGTGACTTTTATTTTTGGGTGAACGGTGTTTATGGCACTGTGTAGTTGTTTTATTTGGATGTCTGTTTCATCAGTCAAACAAATGATGTCATCCACATATCGGTACCACTACATAATCTTCTAGTGTTTTGGATGAATGATTTCATTGAATATATTGTTTTCACTGTGGTTTAGAAATATGTTTGCGAGTTGACTGTTGATTGGTGAGCCCATCTTTTTGTAGATAGAACTTCTTCTTGAAAGTGAAGTAGTTCTGTTTTGTTTCAATCCTTTGGGTGGCTTCTATTTAATCTATATGTACACTTGTTATTTCCCCTTGATACTGCAGCTGTTTTTTTAACAATGTTGTTAGTTTCTTCTACTGCCACGTTAGTGTACGTGAATGTGATGTCAAAAGATACCAGGGTTGTTGTTGATGTCTTCTACCTTTCCTAGCACTTCACTGGTATTTTTTAGGCTTCTGTCGTCGGTGAAAGTGTATAATTTCTGCAGTACCGTATGTAAGTGTCTAGCTAGGTGGTAAGATGGTGCATTTTTGAAACTGATTACGGGCCTGATTGGACAATTATTTTTATGTATCTTTGGTAAACTATTGAGGATGGGTGCTTTGGGATTCTTTTGTGTCATGTATTTGGCTCAAGTTTACGTGACGCTGACTTTGAGGATTGTTTAGAGTTTTTTTATGTTTCTTTGGTACCTCATGGTAAGGTCACCGATTAGTTTGATGATGTTCTGTTCTATAAATTATTCTGTTTTCTTGATGTACTCTGCCTCATTCATACCAAGAAGTGTATTCCCTTTGTCTGCTCTGTGATGATTGCATTGTGTTCTCGGAGTTTTTTGTATAGATATATGGATATATTTTGCTCTGTTGTTTGTCTTTGAGGTTTGTCTTAATCTCCTTGATCATGTGTCTTATCTCTTCTGCTACAAGTTCCCTTGTCAGGTTGGCATTGAAATTTGGGTTGTTCAACTTTTCATCTTGCTTTGTTGTGTATTTTGTTTCTGTAATCCGGATTTCTATGATTTTGTGTCACAAGTTTGTATTTATGTTGTGTTTTGGCCCCCTTTTAAGTAATTCTGCTTCTTGCTTCGTTAATTCTATGTCAGTTAAATTGACAAGGGCGTCATGGAACTTGTGCTAGGCCCCTACTCTGTCTTCATTATCTATTGTTGAAGCAGATCTCACTAGGTGATGCATTTTTTTGTTTTGTGTTTCTTTCTTTTTGCTCATTAGTATTTCTGTGTAAGACCTGACGCGTTATGTCATCGAAATGGGCCCGTGGTTTTAAGAGACTAGCAAATTCAAGGTTTGTTTTGTACAACTGAAGATTAAGCTGCCGTTTTTTCGCATATACGAAACGAATGTCTTCTTTTAACCAAATAATTTCTGCTATTATTTTGCTACTTGTGCTGCAAGTAACTTGGTTACAATAGATAAATTATTATAAATTTGACATTGTACTTTACGGAAATTAAAAAAAAAAAATTGACCCACAGAAGATGACACATTGTAAGTAGGCTGTTTAGGTTTTTTTATTAGTAACGCCACCTCTGTATGAAAATCACTGGCTGTGCTGTGTGCAGTCTGTGTCTGCTTTGCATTGTTGTAATACTCGCCATTGTAGTGTTAGGCAGCTGGTTGTGAACAGCGCGTAGCGTTGCGCAGTTGGAGGTGAGCCGCCAGCAGTGGTGGATGTGGGGAGAGAGATGGCGGAGTTTTGAAATTTGTCATGAACTGCTATATTTATATATGATGATATCAAGGTAAATACATTGTTTGTTCTCTATTACTATCTTTCATTTGCTAACTATCCCTATCAGTAGTTAGTGCCTTCCATAGTTTGAATCTTTTATTTAGCTGGCAGTAGTGGCGCTCGCTGTATTGCAGTAGCTTGAGCAGCGAAGATTTTTGTGAGGTAAGTGATTTGTGAAAGGTATAGTTTAATGTTAGTCAGGGCCATTCTTTAGTAGGGAATTTTGAAAGTCAGATTGCGTTGCGCTAAAAACGTTGTGTGTCAGTTTAAGGACAGTCATATATAATTGTTCAAAGGGGAAGTTTCATATGTCGACCCTTAGCCTAGGATACCTCACTGGAATCTTCTGATTTTTTCTTGTAGTTTGTGTAATTAGTGTAGATTTTGTTTATTGCTACTGCGTAATTGTAGAGAAAATCTCCTTGGTAGTTGTGGTTTTTCATTGTTGCACAGTAAAACAGTTGTGGCATGCATGTAGATTTGCACCAAGTATTTCGCAGCTGCAATTAACTAGATATTATTTTCAGTTCTATGTTAATGTGTTCTCTTATTTTTGATCTTCAAATTGTGTTTTTCTGTGTTGTCGTGTGAAATACTGTGACAATAATGGCGTGTGAAAAACGTAATACTAGGCTCCAAAGTAAACTGAGAAATGACAGTGAAAATGAAAGCAGTGTGTTAGCGCCACCGAGTAATGAATTAACTAATGTTCAAAGTAGTAATTTGGTAATTGTACATAGGGAAATGGAGCGGGCTGCAAACAATGGTGTAGACAGTGAAACAATTAGTGAACAGGGAAGCATTATCGATCGATCGGTCGGCAACAGCTCGCCTCAGGAATCCGAAATGACAGCACACAATTTCGCAAATACTGTAGATTCAGGTTTTGGGTCATCACCGTTTTCTCAAATAAGTCAAGACACATTTTCTGCTTGTCAAAATGTGAATGTTGCCGGTGCAAATGCACTGCCGAAAAGCGTAGAGAAACAGATTCCAGACACTAATACATTATTATTGCAATTAATGCAACAAATGGAACAAAATCAGAGACAAATGGGACAAAATCTTAAAAAGTTAGACACAGTGGAACAAAATCTTAAAAAGTTAGACACAATGGAACAAAATCAGAGACAAACACAGCAAAAGCTTCAAAAGTTAGACACAATGGAACAACACCAGAGACAAACACAACAACAGTTAGACGCAATGGAACAAAATCTTCACACCACGCTTGAACAAACACGTGAAGATTTAACTACTGAGTTACATAACATTGAATCGAAATGTCAAAAGTCTGTAATGACGTAAAAACACAAATTTGTGAGGATTTTCAACCTATTTTTTCGCGGCATGAAAATGCATTACAGAATCACGAAGCAGCCATAAAAGAACTGCAAACCATTGTTCATGAAAATCATGAGACCTTGTGGGTTAAAATTGACTCAGTTGCATCTACCGATTCAGTTACGCAACTTGCAAAAACTCAGGAAAACTTAAAGGACACAGTAGATTCGATTTCAACACAAATGGACACTCTGAAACTTGGTTCAGAAAAACACACTGAGGAAATGTGTTCACTATCGGATAAAGTAGCCGAACTTTCGGATCAGGTCACTAACTTATCTACAAAGGTAGATGATGATCTGAATAACACAACACCTGTAGCCTTCACTGACACTGAAGAGTATGTAGAAATTAGAAAATTCAAACAAAATCAAAATCAAATCAATACACAGTACAAAAGAGAAATCCGGGAAGTGCAAGATCAGTTGGCACAGGTAGTACAAGAATTACGTATTTCAGAGGACACCCGCGCCCCAATACGGGAAGAGGGACACAGAAATACGGAACAGCCACAAAATAATAACACAGGGCATTTCGGAAGTAATGAAAGAAATTGGCAATGTGCACCGAATTTTGAGATGGAACGGCCGACACGACCTAACAATGACCGATATGCGACTCGCCGACATGATGATTTTGACTATAAGCTGTTCATTACTACACGTAAATTCAAAACATTTAAGAATTCTGCCAACGACATTCATCCACAAGCGTGGCTCCATCAATTCTCTCATTGTTTTCCTCCCAACTGGTCATTAGAACACAGATTAGAATTTATGTGTGGCTACTTAGACAATGAACCAGCTGTAAGAATGCGATCGGTCATTCACGATTGTCACAGTGAAGGAGAGTTTTACCATGCCTTCCTCTCAGCATATTGGTCTCAAGCTACACAAAACCGAGTAAAACATAGCATCATGATGATGAAACACTTTGAACAATCTGAATTTTCCAGTCTTGTCAAATATTTTGAAGACATGTTGCATAAGAATCAGTATCTTTCAGACCCATACAGCCCCTCAGAACTCATCCGCATTTGCTTACTCAAATTGCCTGAACATTTACGACATATTATTTTAGCAGGACGTTGCAAAGACGACATTGAAGCTTTTCAGGGACTGTTACGAGAACTGGAAATCGACACTGACAATCGCGGAACACGGAAACAGGAACACAACGATTACAGGTCATATCCGTCGCAATTCCGTGATGAAAGGAATAATAACTGGACACGACGAGGCTATTCTCACAACACAAATCGTGACCAAAACAGACACCACCCGTATGACAACCACTGGCAGAGTAATAGTTACAGAGAAAGTTCGCATTTCCGTAGTAATGAATCTGACAGAGACAATCATAGAAACAGACAATATGGCAACCAGAACTATTATTATCACGGGAGACAGAATAACTTCAGACGCAACAGTTCAGCGCGCAGTTACGATTCAGGGAGAAATTCTCCACCATGTGACCGACAAGAAAGAAACTGTGGAATCTACCGACATGACGACAGACGATATAATCATTACAACAGACCAGAATTTAACCAGAACTGGCGAGATTCAAACAGAGCAGGGCCCTCTCGTCACGGTGAATTTGTAGAAGTTAGGTCTCCGCGTTGCGCTAAAAACATTGTGTGTCAGTTTAAGGACAGTCATGTATAAATTGTTCAAAGGGGAAGTTTCAACATTGTGGACGAAACATGTCTGGGTAAATACAAAAATTAAAAAAATTAATTGTGGTTGCATAAGGCTGATTTTCAAAACAACCCCATTTTAGATCGCAAACACGGAAAAACATGAAGAGGAGCTCCAAACCTTAGTAAAATGAGTCTCTTATCTATCGTTTTAACGACTACTATCTCCTGTAATAATATGGATCACTTTTTTAGAAAACTTCGTACTTCTAGTATTTGATAATACATGTTCTTGCAGCTTTCCAATATGAGCTTACTACTTTCGAGGGTTCCGTGCCTCAGTCGGTAAAAAAGGTATCGTTATAGGATCACTTTGTCTGTCTGTCAGACTGTTAATACCCCTTCACCTGAGGAACGGCTATAGGCATCAAGTTGAAGGTTACATCGCATACGAAGGTCTAAGGTCCTTTGACGATGTGAAAAATTTAAGCTTATATGTAAATGAAATACATATGTAAATAAAATATATATGTAAATGAAATATTAAAAAAAATAAAAAAATAAAAAAAATGGTTCAAATGGCTCTGAGAACTATGGGACTTAACATCTGAGGTCATCAGTCCCCTAGAACGTAGGTCTACTTAAACCTAACTAACCTACGGATATCACACACATCCATGTCCGAGGCAGGATTCGAACCTGCGACCGTAGCGGTCGCGCGGTGCCAGACTGAAGCGCCTAGAACCGATCGGCCACACCGGCCGGCTCGCAAACTAACTCATCAAAAGCTATTGGGTACTTCCTGTGGACCTAGAATTATGGAATTTGACAGGAATCAACGTTTCACAATAAAAGTAAAGGAAAAATTCGAGAATCGTTAATTTTTAATTATATCACATAAAAAGTATTTTTTGGCACTTGTCCATCTGTCTGCTTGTCGGTCTTTTACAAGCCATTTTTTTCAGCAACAAGTATAGGTATCAGTTTGAAATTTATGTCAGGTACTAAAGTGTACGGTCCGTTAGCGGTTATAAAGGCACATTTGCATGCCGAGCGTGAGTTTCCGCGGAAACGCGAAATATTAATTAAATAAATAATCAGTGACAAATAAATAAAGCCTATGGCAAACAACTGCAGCGCTGTGTCGCTGATAAAACAAAAGCACAATTACGTTACTCTTATGTTTGATTAAGAAAAAGAGAGCTCTGGTTGAAGTGGTGCGAGAAGCACGTATTTTATTTTATTGTCTGGCACACCGCCATATTTCATGTTATAGAAGAATACTGCGAGTTGCAACCACACTAGGCACTCGATTCTGTAAAGAATTTATATTTATAAAAGTAAGTAGGATTATGAACTGTAGGCTTATTCATTGAATATATCTGATTTAACTAACTGTGTAACTTTTTTATGTTTAGTAGACAATCACCTCTGTACGACGTATTGGCATGGCTGGCAAATTATTGTAATATTGAGATTTAGATTATGAGTCCGCACCTACCGCAGCAGTCTTTGGAAACGATTTAATTACGAAGTCCGATTATTCAGTTTTATTTCACGGTCAACTACGAGTAACATTGCCTTTACGAAAAAGCCATTGTCAAGCGTCTGATACCGAATAATTAAACGTCCACGTTCCAGATAAGCAAATACAATTGCAATCACAATCACCATCATACAGATAGAATAATTAACATATTTAAAATAACAATATATATTTTATTTTATTTATTTTATTTATTTTATATTGGCGACTGCGTGTCGGACTTGTTATTTTGTCATTTGTTACATTGTTCTCTTTGTTTCATGTAAAAAATCAACTTTCTGGATCTGGACGTCAATGTATGAGAGATAACAAAATCTGAAGATATTTTCCAATTCTGAAATTTTGCGGGAAGACGCAATGAAACTTCCAGCAAAATAAGGTAAGACGCAGCATCTTTGCATTGGTAGGCTTGACCAGACGTATAATTCAGTGTATTAGCTTTTCAGTAAATTCTGTAGTGTTTCTTTTCTGCATAACAGTTTCAGTGATAAATTTCATTCTCAATACTTTTCCCTAAACAATAACGTATGCAACAATACCAATACACGAGTGTACAATATGGCCAACTTCTGTACGATATCATGTAACATGGCTAGCAGCCATTACCAATAATCTCAAATTCAGTTTATATTTTTAAATTAACAGACAGCCATTGTTGCTACGAGCGATTCATGCTCAACTACATTTTATTTTAAAATCAGTGTAAAAAATTTTCTTGAAACATATATCACGTGTGGCATGGTAATAACTAGAAAACAATACGCAAAAATGGAACAGCAAGGACGTACTATTCAGACGCAATCCGACTCGGACGTGAGACAAGTGTTAGAAAATGACTTTACAACAGCAACCGGTAGTGACGATTCATCAAACATTGACGCAAGTGTTGACGAAAATTTTGACGATAGGCCGTCCACTACAAAAATTTCAAAATCTCAATCAGAGCCCATGTTAATGCATGACGTCACGTCTAATGACGCGGCGGGGGCAGAGACCTTGCAAACGGTAAACATTGCCGACATGTTACAAATGCTAATGAAACAAAACGCAGAAAATATGGTAACCATAAGGAAAGAGAACGCCGAAAACATGGCAACCTTAAAGGCACAATTAGAGACACAAAATGAACAGTTAAAAACACAAAATGACGAAATCAAATCTGATCTCATAGCAATCAAGATAGGTAGTGACACATTGTGTAAGCGTGTGGAACTTATAGACGCCATACTGACCAAACAGATGACCGAACTCAGTACTAAATTTTCCCAGCTCAATACGAGACAAGAAAAGACTACAACTGACGTAGCACTTTTACAGACACAAGTAAAAAACCTTAATGTCACGTGTGAAGTTCTTACTGAACAAATTCAAACATATCCTTCAGTACATGACAACCTTGAAAAACGAATTACTGACGTACAGAATAAATTTGACAATGTTGAACAACACCTGACTGACATCTTACAATCAGATGCCACAGCTCATTTTCAAAATATTAATAAAGAATTTCATGATTGGGTTGAGAACAAAGACAAACATTTTGATAGATGCTTACGTGAAAATTTACCAACAATTGTGCACGACTCCGTAGCGCAGTACATTACTAATAACAAACAGCTGATCAGTGACGCAGTACAATCCGTCACTGCACCCATGAGACAATTCACCGATCAACTACAGTCTGAATGTAACGAAAATATCAGTCAAAATGTACAGTTCAGAAACCAATATACATTCGAGTATGATACACACATTCCGCACACGACAAATACACAAGAACAAAACACACCACGACTACAACACATACCACGATGTGGAAACACAAACACAAGCTATTATCATGGTAAACCACAGCAACATTATCGTAATTACTCGCCAGCTGAACATACCAGTAATTACAGTGGAATAAATCCATATCACAATGCGAAGGAAGATGAAAGCTTAATGAAACACAGGCAATTTCAGATTTTTATCCCAGAAAAACGAACCATTCATCCGGTGATTTTTCTTAAATCTTTTAGTAACGCATTTCCACGCACTTGGAGTGACCGGAAAAAGATTTCATATATTGTCGGTTACATCCAAGGCGATGCAGCTGTCTGGGCATACAGTCAAGCTGACGTATGTACCACATACAGTGAGTTTGAGCGTGCTTTTCTGAACAAATTCTGGTCGCAATCCGTCCAGTAGCGACTCAGAAGACAAATTTTAGAACCTGAAACTTTTAACAGTAAAAATGGTAACTTACGCAGATATTTTGAAAAATACTTGAACATGGGATATTTTTTAGACGAACCAGTCGCAACGCGTGATATACTCCGAGCGTTGAAGGCCAAATTGCCTTTCAACATTAAGGAAAAACTTCTACATATCCCGGATGACGATTCAGATTATTTTTTAACAGCTTTAGATTCGGTTGACATGTTACTTGAAGATCAGCGCTTCGCGCGGCAAAACAGCAGCCACAATGTTTACACTAGTGGTATGCAAAACATGCAGGCTTGCCAACACAATTCTGGCGCGCCCACAGTTGGATACGCGGTACAACAAAAACAGCAAACTCACATGCCGTCTCAGTACGGAAATCAAAATCAACACGCGTATTCCAATACAAACAATAGTTACAACAGTAATAACATTTCATGCGGCAATCCATACAAAAGGCACCGCGGTAATAACTACAACGGTAACAACGGATACAAAGGTAATAACAAAAACACAAACAGAAATAGAAATAATAATAACTACGAGCCAAGACAGCATCAAGGTTGGACTCGTAACGATCAGTACTTTCATTCAAACTCTGCTTTACCACAGCAGCCACCAGGTCAAAATTGGAGCATACCTTACGACCGACAGGTAAGTTATAATGCGCAACAGCAACAACAACCGCAAAAGTTTGGAGATCATAATAGGCAATATCCGAATGTGAATATAATAGAAATGACACCTGATGCACAACCTCAATCTGTGTCAGTACCTAGTACAAATGATAATCCAACAAACTAGAAACAGTCACTACTTTGCCCCAGGTCGTGGCTGAAGAATTCTTGGGGGGCGACTTCAAAGTTAATCAGTTATTTGACACCACACTTGAACAACAGAATAATGATATGCCGAGTAATTCTAAACAAAAACTACCTGTTTTATTTATAAGATACAACCACAATAACAATATATCAGATGAACTTTTACAAGACAGTACACAATGTCGTTTAAACACAAATGAAATTGTTTTAGCATCTACTACTGGTGTAGTAGGTGGGATTCCAACTACTATTATCCTAGATACAGGTGCAGCTGTGAGCGTTTTGTCTTTTAATTTCTATAAAAAGATGTGTGAATTGGAACCTGTGCCTGAGTTTCCTGCCCAAAACTGTAAAATAACTACTGCACTAGGTAATAAGTCATGTAGGGTTGCGAAGCAAGTTTTTGTAAACGTTAAAATAGGTAATGGAACCGTACAATGGCCATTCCTGGTTGTACAAAACCTTGTGACAAATTGCATATTAGGAATAGATATTATGAGCGAGAAGGACTGCATTATAGACTTCTCCAAAGGTAAATGTATTTTAAATGATAAAGGCAGTGTAATTATTATTGATTTGGACAGGAGAACTCTAAAGCATGACAAACACTGTACAGGGTACAAGGTTCAGTTAGTACTTGACAATGACATTCAAGACAGGCAAACACACTCATCTGACACAGAGATAATGGACTTGAAAACATTGCTTGATCATAAGATAAGTGAAGCTACAGCTCTCAGTGTACATGAACGTATAAAACTACAGGAAGTGTTATCCAAATATTTACAAGTTTTTACCAAACGATTAGGTGTTATCAACACGTATGTGTACAAGATTGAAGTTAAGCCTCACAAGATCTTCTACCATAAGACATATAACGTACCGTTATCTCAACGACCTGCTGTGTGGCAAGAATTAAAACAAATGTTAGACTGGAAGGTCATTGAACCATCCACCTCACCTTATTGTAGTCCTCTACTTGTTGTCAAAAAATCAAATGGAAGCATTAGGTTAGTGTTAGACGCACGAGCTATTAATGAAATAATTTTACCGGTTCACACAAAACCTGAAAATTTAGAAGAGCAATTACTGAAATTTCTAGATGCAAAATATTTTTCCACAATAGATCTCGCTAATTCGTTTTGGCAGGTGGGTATCACTCCTGATTCTCGGAAATATACTGCATTTATGTTCGGGGGGCGAACCTATCAGTTTTGTGTTCTACCCTTCGGACTGAATGTCAGCTCGGGGGTATTCATTACAGCCCTTGGCGACGATTTAGTTGAGACAGTCACACACTATGTAGATGATATACTGATAGCTACACAATCTTGGAATGAACACGTTGACACACTTCAAAGAATTTTAGAAAAATTTGCACAAGCTGGAGTCACAGCCAACCTAAGAAAATCAAAATTTGGTTGCAGTGAGATAAAGTATTTAGGACATATCATTAATTCACAGGGCATACGTCCGGATCCCAGTAAATTAGATGCTATCAGAAACTTTCCTAGCCCTAGAACTAAAAAGCAGTTAAAATCATTCCTTGGGCTATGTTCATTTTTCAGACGTTTTTTGCCACAACCACTTTTGAACAGTAAACATCTGCTAAATCTACTCAGAAAGAATCAAGTTTGGATCTGGTCGGAACAGTGCCAGAATGACTTTAATACAATTAAACATGCTTTAGTGAATGCTAACATATTGAGCCATCCAGATTTCAATTTAGATTTTTGTATGACTTGTGACGCTTCACGTACTGGCTTGGGCTGTTGCTTATTTCAAGTTGTAAAGAATAAAGAGGAGGAACAGATAAGAATTATTGGGTTTGCGAGTCGCACTCTAACTGAATGTGAGCGTACATACTGCACTACTGAGTTAGAAACACTTTCCATAGTATGGGCATTCAAGAAATTCAATTATTATTTATTTGGAAAACATACGGTAATTTACACCGATCACCAGGCCCTGACATTTTTGTTAACTTGTAAACTTGTACATTCTAGACTATCACGATGGGCAGTTACACTTCAGAACTACTCTTTTGAAATTAAGTACATAAGAGGTAAGGACAACACCACTGCAGACACTTTGTCTAGACTTCCACAAGGTATGAATGATACCAACAGTGACTTAGAAAATATAAATGACTACAGGATTCTCTTAATGCAAGACAAGCAGTATCACCAATATTATATTGATATGTGCAGAAACATGGCTGAATTACAAAAATCTGATCCTCACTGGTATAAGATAATAACATTACTGGTAGGAAAACACAATCATCCTTTGACTAAGTATTACAAGTTACACAATGATGTGTTATTTTACCGCCGACATCCAAATGCTACTAACTGGTGTGTATGCATTCCCAAAGAGTCTGAACGTAATCTAATTTGGCACACACACTTAGTTTGGGGTCATTATGGGACGAAAAAGTGTTTGGCAAAGCTCAGTACATACTGTTATTTTAGCAATATGAGAAGAAAAATTTACAGGGAACTGAAAACATGTGTCATATGTCAAAAATCAAAACCTCAGAATTTATCCACAAAAACAGATTTACATTCTATTTTACCTAGTAAACCCCTGGAAATTCTGTGTACTGACATCAGTGGACCGCATCCAGCAAGCTCTGGAGGCGTCAAATATATCTTAGCTTTTTACGATATATTTTCTAAACATGTAAAACTTTATGCTTTAAAATCCGCCACTGCAAATGCTATAATACGAAGATTCTCAAGTGATTACCTGACGCACGTGGGAAAACCTAAAGCAATTCTATCAGATAATGCAGCATACTACTCTGGGTACAAATGGAGAAATTTCTTGAAGGAAAATAACATTAAAAGTATATTTATTTCGAGGTTTAGTCCACAATGTAACGCGACTGAGAGACTTTTCCGAGAATTAAATCGATTCATGAGGACCTATATTTCATCAAAACATACTAATTGGGTGTCCTACCTAAGTCTTTTCGAAGACGTACACAATAACTTAAATATTTACGATACGAATTACACACCTAACGAGATCATGCTCAATTGCAAACAGAACGATCAGTGGATAGAACCATTACCTAAGTTGTCAGACAAGGAAATCACACCAGAACAGAAAATAAAAGAAGTATTGACTACATTGACACATCACGCACAAATACGAAACAAACATCACAGAAACATAATAAAAAGAAAACAAAAATTCGAGGTAGGAATGCTTGTACTACTTCGTACTCATCATAAATCTGTAGCACTCAAACGACGCAACGCTAAGTGGCGTCTGCTATATGAAGGACCTTATATAATTGTTAACATACCGCATCCTGGTGCGTATCTGTTACAACATCCTAGAACTAACAAAATTATTGGGCTATACGCACACCGAGATCTTAGAGCATTTCATGCTGAATAATGTCAAAGTCATACCCATCAAAATATTGCTAAGCAACTCGAAAAACTCTGTTGTTACAACACAGATAATAAGTAGTATAGAAATTTTCATTTCAGCGGTTCCAGTGACGCAGTTGAAGACAGAAGAACTCTTCTTTCAGCACGCGCCTCCACCTGAAAGACGGAATATTAAAGTAAAATTTATGATTACGTAGCAGTGGATGACATATAAATTTTTCACGGAACATTTGTTACTGAAGGTACCACTGACTTGGTGTGACACCTGACGAACTGACAGACGTCATCTGTGAAGCGATCTTTTACTTTGAGAAATAGATTAGACGCACATCTCTCAACACGAAAAGCATCTATCAGTAGTCAAGGCCACACAGACACTCTACACACACGCACAAAACGCGAGGAATCGAACATTTTCTCTCTCTTACTATTTTGAATATTTATTGAGTAGTGAAAACGCCTGGTCTTGCCTACTGATGTAATGAATGTTGTGTCTAACCTATCTTAATTTCAGATGACATCACCAAAAACATCGACAATATCCCAGCAAAACCGCTAAAGAGGATGTAAATATCTGCAATTCATGTAATCAAATGTGACACAATGTAATAACCTATAGCGATGTAATGATGATGTAAACATGTTTATGTGCAACTATATTATGTTTATGCTAAGAGAATATGTGACGTGTGTATGTATAATTACTTATTTTTTTTAACTGATGTATAGTGTAACTGTTACTATGTAAAAATTTGAACAAAACGAGTGCCAAAAAGACATTGCATAGTGAACCACTGTTCACGGACATTAACGAACATTACTAACTCTGCAACTACGCGGAAACCTATGTGAAAGAAACTGTTAATGCCATTCATTATGCAGCGTATCAATGTAAACGCGATGAACGATTTCCTTGTTTAATAACTACGAACATTTAGGTGAGCTATATTCAGCAAAAAACTGAAAATGTGAAGTGCATAATTCGTGCATCGTCTAGTGACATTACTACAGTACCCAACTTCAAGATGTTAACTGGATTAAATGGACACAAAGTGCCTGTCCAGGAAACAACACGACGGGTGGAAGAATTTTGGTTGGAACTTCAGGGAATGAAATGTTCTCGAAATGTGACGGACACTCTTACCTGGACTGTCCAAGGATCGACGCCAGCTATGTGCCGTCCGAGGTTCTGCAGCCAAGCTTCCACGGAATGTAAAAAACGAACCGCACGTGGACCAATTACTCGACGGGTCACGTCTGATCTGTAATAAGCAATGCTTTTAGTCACAACGAACTGCATCACTACGACTATAATGGAAATGAGAAATGGACACGCTTATGTATTAATCACGTTGTTATACAACGATGTTACTGTGATCAAAAAACTTTACCACGACGATACTAACCTGTAAAAAATTATTGTGCAGCGGATGAATATGAACTGTAATAACGACACGATGTGTATAGGTCAACGCACCTGAAAAATACGGACATTTTTCTTTGAAGTATTTCAAAACAATACTATGTAACTAAGAACATTCAACAATCTAGTTGTATTGTGTTATAACAAATATTGTAAATTTAAAACTAAGTTACCTGTCATAGAATGTAGTCTTCATATGTAATCTTGGTTGAATATTTTCTTTGTGCAACGACTGAGAAACGCGCGCACACGAACAATATGAACTGCAATACTGTGCCGCGTGATTTAACTGTACGAAATAACGGCAGTGCCGCAGTTACACAGACGCTTCTGCGCATGCGCGCACTCTATCTGCCAACATAAGAACTTTTACGGCGCACCCGCGTCATTCAAATTTTGTATATAATGTGTATAATGTGTAATGTAAGTCATGTAAACAGTTGTAGATAACTTAGATTTTCTTGTGCCTTTAGGTGAATTGCTCGCCTGCAGGTGTGTCCTTTCGCCTCGCAATTCAGGGGGCAATATAAAGGCACATTTGCATGCCGAGCGTGAGTTTCCGCGGAAACGCGAAATATTAATTAAATAAATAATCAGTGACAAATAAATAAAGCCTATGGCACACAACTGCAGCGCTGTGTCGCTGATAAAACAAAAGCACAATTACGTTACTCTTATGTTTGATTAAGAAAAAGAGAGCTCTGGTTGAAGTGGTGCGAGAAGCACGTATTTTATTTTATTGTCTGGCACACCGCCATATTTCATGTTATAGAAGAATACTGCGAGTTGCAACCACACTAGGCACTCGATTCTGTAAAGAATTTATATTTATAAAAGTAAGTAGGATTATGAACTGTAGGCTTATTCATTGAATATATCTGATTTAACTAACTGTGTAACTTTTTTATGTTTAGTAGACAATCATCTCTATGCGACGTATTGGCATGGCTGGCAAATTATTGTAATATTGAGATTTAGATTATGAGTCCGCACCTACCGCAGCAGTCTTTGGAAACGATTTAATTACGAAGTCCGATTATTCAGTTTTATTTCACGGTCAACTACGAGTAACATTACCTTTATGAAAAAGCCATTGTCAAGCGTCTGATACCGAATAATTAAACGTCCACGTTCCAGATAAGCAAATACAATTGCAATCACAATCACCATCATACAGATAGAATAATCAATATCTAAATAACAATATATTTTTATTTATTTATTTTATTTATTTTATACGGTGTAAAACATTTAAGCCCCCAAGTCAAATGAATCCAAAGATATGGTCATTTACGAGTATGAGACTTATTTTAACACTCGCAGACTCATTCATCAAAGACTAAAGATGAAGCTATAGGGTACTTCCCGTTGACCTAGACTCGTGAAATTTGATAAAAAGCCATGTTTCACAGTACAAGACAAGGGAAAAAGCCAAAAATTGTTAATATACTTGTCGCGGGTGGTGGCTTAGCGGTAAAGCTCGTGCTTGGAAACAGACAAGTCGCGCGACTGAATATGGGTCGTAACCTTGTCTTCACCTCTTAAAGATGCGAGAAGTTACCAGAAGCAACACGTGGTTCGGATTCCTGTTTAAACTATACGTCCCTTTTCCCCGATTGGATAACTGGTGTGGGTTAGGGACACAAAAAGTTTCTTACATCAGGATGGTCTCTGTTCTTCAGGACATGCATGTGCTAAAAAACAGGCACCACTGATTCGATCATCAGCTTTATTTATACATGATGAAAGAAATTTCTGACATTTAGCTACAGTGAGATATTGAGCGAACTCAATGGCAACAGGTGAAAATTTGTGTTGGACCGGGAGTCGAAACCGGATTCCCTGCTTTACGCGAGTGTTCGCCTCTCAGCTATTCGAGCACGTCTCCTGTCTCACCCAAATCTCCATACGCCGCGAAATGCAGAGTAACGCCCCCTGTCCGTTAATCCACTTGCTCGCAGCCTAACTGTATTCCCACGAGAACAGACAACATCCCAATCTGTATAAACAAAAATCGGTTGTCGCATGTATGAAAGATCATTGCTTGAGAATGACTCGACTGATTAAGATGTTTTTTTTTCTTTTTTGTGTTCGCAATTGTCAGTGACAAGGTTTCTATGAAAGAAATTCCTTGGAAAATTCGGATAATATTTTTGTTCGAATATCTAAATGAAAGGAATGTGACGGTCGGTTTGACGGTTCGGCTGTCACATGTTTTCATAAAAAACTGTGACGTCCAGTTTGACAGCTCTGCTGTCGCATGTTTTCGTAGGAACAACAGATTCCACAATGAACGTTAATATTTTGCGAAATAGAGAGAGAGAGAGAGAGAGAGAGAGAGAGAGAGAGAGAGAGAGAGAGAGAGAGAGAGACAATTGAAAGCGATATGAACATATCTATGGTGTTTTCCAAAGATTGAATTGCTGTCATTTCGTGGTAATTGATTTCGGCATAGTCGCAACACAGGCCTACTACGTGATCGTCGAGTCAATGAGGCTGACGAAGAGCGTAGAAAGCGTATGAAAACAAATCAAATTATACGAGGGAAGTCAAAAAAGTAAAGGGGCTTTCGTAATTTCTCACAGCAGGGCTTGGTAACTCTTCTAGTATCCAGGGGTGAATTATTACGGTCTGTGACAATTCTATACAACGTGTCACTTTTATTCCCGCACTAGTCGTTGTGTTCTGACAGGCCACGAAACATGGCAGCTCTATCGTTGATCTGCTCCATGGAAGAAACGAGGGCAGTGAATCAGCTTTTTGTTTCGGGAAGTGTTAAAACTGCAGAAATTATCTGGCGAATGCAAGCGCATTTCAGACGAATCACAGAGAACGAAATCGTCAATACTTTACATATCAGTCACGGTTCAGCGACAGGCTAAATTTTCAGTAAGTTGTGCAAGGTTGCAAACTTTCTACTTTCTTTTAGTATCTGGTCTTTAATAAAAAATGGCAATGTAATGTTAATCAGAACACAGGGAGAAGTTGTGATCTAAATGACAATAGATTTATTCATCCTTAACATCACAAGACAACAAAACCGGAACACTAATCCCTTTATCTGACTTCAGCCGGGTTATGGCACAAAAACTACGCCACCATTAAGCATCTATACTCTACTATTCCAAAAAAAAAAGAAAAATGTGGTTCGGAAGAACATATATTGGAGCCCTACGCCGTATCAGCGAATACTTTACCCTTATGTTGGTCGGCGACTGAAGTCATGGACGGCCACACTCTGTTATTAATGGCGCACGCCCGAAAAATGCAAGTACGTGAGTAATTCGGAACGCAGATACTTCCCTATGAGCCCCTGGGACTCCGGTGGATTCCAATGTGCAGGTGAACCCATTTGCTGGTCTGCCAAATCAATTTGACTCGTGCCACGAAGATGTGTGATGGAACATGTCAAAAGCCGGCCGAAGTTGCCGTGCGGTTAAAGGCGCTGCAGTCTGGAACCGCAAGACCGCTACGGTCGCAGGTTCGAATCTTGCCTCGGGCATGGATGTTTGTGATGTCCTTAGGTTAGTTAGGTTTAACTAGTTCTAAGTTCTAGGGGACTAATAACCTCAGCAGTTGAGTCCCATAGTGCTCAGAGCCATTTTGAACATGTCAAAAGCTTGGATCGCTAACTCGAGACAAGTGCACCCACACATCACTCATTGTTTGTGTGATGCTAGAAGCACACGTCTGATGGCTCAGAAGGTGACTGCCACAGGCTCCAAGTGGCACACTAGCAAAGGACACAAGTCTCATCGTTTAGGTAGAGACCTGCAGTTCTTTACTAGCGAAGCGCCAGTACAAGAGTGATCTTCTCTTTCTGTCCACTTTCCTCCTCAGCTCGGTAGCAAAGCACATTTACATCTTAGACTTCACCAACTTTTATCACAAGCCAATCAAGCTGGAGCGCGGCATTCGAAGCTGGGAGAGCGCCCTTTGCTCTGCATACACCGATTTGACCAATCAGAGACTTTAAGTTAATTGGGAGAAAAGGATAAAAGATTCAGCTTCGTGACCTCTTTCCCACGTGTTTACGCCATGTCTTTTGCTAACAACATGGCCAAGATGGAACAACAGCCCTCCATATAAAGCTTGTTATCTCTCCTGTTGTGTCCATTTTGAAGTTTCCAAAGAATGGCCATAAACTCGCTAAAAGACTCATGCTTTCACAAATATGTTTCTTAACAGGGTCTGGACGTCTGGGCGCAAGTGACCTGTGCCATGGAAATTCGCAGAACGCACACAGATGTCCTGTCGGCTTCCTGCCTAACAAGGCCCCAAGACCCCATCCTCTGCTTTACTGACTTCTTGTCGCTAGTCAGTCTACCTGGAGGCAGATGCCAGCCGACTGGCGCCAACCAACGTGTCTGCACAATGAGACCGCAGAACTCGGCGGTCCGGAAATGTTTCCACCCAGGTTCCGCGGTAAAAACGCGCTTCCCTCGGCCCACCATCGCCGTGCTTTTGCTGCAGTCGTTTAAATCGGCACCCTATTCCTTTGAATGCACATAAAACTCACCATTACTCCCTCCCTAGAGAACGCAAGAAAGAGTATTAACTACTGCTCACCATTTCATCATGTTGTATGAAGTCAAATCGCAATAAAGATGATATTCCCTAAGAACATGAAGCCGGCCGGTGTGGCCGAGCGGTTCTAGGAGCTTCAGTCTGGAACTGCGCGACGACTACGGTCGCAGGTTCGAATCTTGCCTCGGGCATGGATGTATGTGATGTCCTTAGGTTAGTTAGGTTTAAGAAGTTCTAAGTTCTAGGGGACTGATGACCTCAGATGTTAAGTCCCATAGTACTCAGAGCCATTTGAACCATTTTGAAGAACATGAAGGGGCATAGCACCGAATCAGAAGTGAGCGTGCCCTGCAATCTCTCAAGGTGTGTCCCAAAAGAATTGTCAAGGTGCAAAAGATGGACATCACTCGTAAACATTTGACCTGTTATCGTGAGGAAGATGGATTTTTACAGCAAATTGTTACTGCACGTGAACTAAAGGTGCATCTTCACGAAACGGAAAGTAAGGCTATGAGCATGGTTTGGAAACACCCATCATCACCAGAAGTTAAGAAATTTAAACGTCAGCCATCAGCTGGACAGATATCTATAACGCTATTGTGGGATATGGAAGGTGTTGTAGCCATCCATTTTGCCCCAAGAGGCGAAACTATGAACAATGAGAACTATTGTGATGTGTTGCAAACTAAACTGAAACCTACAATCACCTTCAAACGTCGCTGAAAGCTGCGAAAAAAGTGTCCTCATGCAACGCAATAACAATTGGGCCCATTCTGCCAAACTGACAGCCGAAACCTTAATGGAATTGGGATTCGAATTGCTGGAACACCCACAATATAATCCAGAACTGGCTCCAAGCGATTTTCGTATCTTTGGAAAATTGAAAGGAGCGCTCAGGGGAAGATGTGCAGCCGATGTAGAAGTCGCTGACATGGGCAAAATTGATTAATGGTGCAACCAAAACATTTTTTCCGACGAAATCAAAAAAGTTGTGAAATGTTGGACAAAGTGTCCAGTTGGAGATTAACGCATAAAATAATTTGAAACGTCGACAAAACTATGGCATAACGTGTGTTTCCTCCACTTATGAACCATGGACCTTGCCGTTGGTGGAGAGACTTGTGTGCCTCAGCGATACAGATAGTCATACTGTAGGTGAAACCACAACAGAGGGGTATCTGTTGAGAGGCCAGACAAACGTGTGGTTCCTGAAGAGGGGCAGCAGCCTTTTCAGCAGTTCAGCAGTTGCATGGGCAACAGTCTAGATGACTGACTGATCTGATCTTGTAACATCAACCAAAACTGCTTTGCTGTGCTGGTACTGCGAATGGCTGAATGCAAAGAGTAACTACAGCTGTAATTTTTCCCAAGGGCATGCAGCTTCACTGTATGGTTAAAGGATGATGGCGTTCTCTTGCGTAAATATTCTGGAAGTGAAATACTCCCCCTATTCGGATTCCCGGATGGGGAATACTCAGGAGGACATTGCTATCAGGAGAAATAAAACTGGAGTTCTATGGCTCAGAGCCTGGAAAGTAAAATCACTTAATCGAGCAGGTAAGTTAGAAAATTTAACAAAGGGAAATGGATGGGTTAAAGTTAGATACAGTGGGATTAGTGAAGTTCGGTGGCAGGAGGAACAAGACGTCTGGCCAGGTGAATACATGGTTATAACTTATCAGTTCAATAAGCTTTACCAGAAGCCGTATAGTTTTGGTTATTTTATTTTATTTCGAACACAACAAGTTTCGGCAATTCATTTTCCATCTTCTGGCCCCATACCCTATTTTCGAATCAACCATCTTATCGTATAGTGCCATAAAACTGGATACCTTGAATTCCAATCGTTGTGCAACACATTCAACGATAGCGTGACACCAACTCGTTGAATCTGTTGCACAGCGATTGAGATTCACAATGTCCAGCTTTGTGCCGCTGTACGATAAGATCGTTGATTCGAAAAAGTCGTATGGGGCCTGAAGATAGCAAAATGAATTGCCGAAACTGGTTGCACTCGAATTAAAATAAAATAACCAAAACTATACGGCTGCTGGTAAAGTTCATTGAATTGAAAAATACATACCAGCCGATGTCCCCTAGCCAAAATGGACCGACAGGGACACATTTGTAAATAAAAAATCAAATATGGGTAATGCAGAGGTAGGTTTAAATAATGAATAAAAACAGGGAATGTAGATAAGCTACTACGAACAGTATAGTGAAAGCATCATTGTAGCCATGATAGACACGAAGCCCACTCCTGCCGCAGTAGAACAAGTTTGTAGGCCAACTAGCTCCGCAGATGACGAAGAGACTGAAGAAATGTATGGTGCGATAAAAGAAATTATTTAGATAGTTAAGGGAGACGAAAATTTAATAGTCATGTGGGGCTGAAATTTGATAGTAGGAAAAGAAGGGAAAAGTAGTAGGTGAATATGGATTGGGGGTAAAGCATGAAAGAGGAAGCCGCCTGGCAGAATTTTGCACAGAGCGTAATTTATTACATAATAGTAAGACAGAGATATAGGAACCAGGTACTAAACTGGAAGACATTTTCAGGGGCAGATATGGACTCTGACCATAATTTATTGGTTATGAACTGTACATTAAAACTGAAGACACTGCAAAAAGGTAGGAATGTAAGGAGATGAGACCTGGATAAACTGAAAGAACCAGAGGTTCTAGAGAGATTGAGAGAGAGAATTAGGCAATGACAGACAAAAACAGGGGAAAGAAATACAGAAGAAGAAGAAGAATGGGTAGCTTTCAGAGATGAGACAATGAAGGCAGCAGAGGTGGCAGGGGTAAACTACAGGGAGCGAAAGGCTATTTACAATTTGTACAGAAAATAGATGACAATTATAAGAGTCGAGGGGCACGAAAGGGAAGCAGTGGTTGAGAAGGGAGTGGGACAGGGTTGTACCCTATCCCCGATGTTATTCTATCTGTATATTGAGCAAGCAGTAAAGGAAACAAAAGAAAAATTTGGAGTGGGAATTAAAATCCAGGGAGAAGAAGTAAAAACTTTGAAACTTTGAGGTTGTCAACGACATTGTAATCCTGTACAAGACAGCAAAGGACGTGGAAGAGCATTTGAATGGAATCGACAGTGTCTTGAGTGGAGGTTCAAATGGTTCAAATGGCTCTGAGCACTATGGGACTTAACTTCTGAGGTCATCAGTCCCCTAGAACTTAGAACAACTTAAACGTAACTAACCTAAGGACATCACACACATCCATGCCCGAGGCAGGATTCGAACCTGCGACCGCAGCGGTCGCGCGGTCGCGGACTGTAGCGCCTAGAACCGCTAGGCCACACTGGCCGGCTCTTGAATGGAGGATATGAGATGAACATCAACAAAAGCAAATCAAGGATAATGGAATGTAGTCGAATTAAACCAGGTGATGATGAGGGAATCAGGTTTGGAAATGGAAATGGAAATGAGCGTTTGGCGTCATTGGCCGGGAGGCCCCTCGCGGGGCAGGTCCGGCCGCCATATCGCAGGTCTTATTACATTCGGCGCCACATTGGGCGACCTGCACGCCGGATGGGGATGAAATGATGATGAACACAACACAACACCCAGTCCCTGAGCGGAGAAAATCTCCGACCCAGCCGGGAATCGAACCCGGGCCCAGAGGACGGCAATCCGTCACGCTGACCACTCAGCTACTGGGGCGGACGTTTGGAAATGAGACACTTAATCTAGCAGATGAATTTTGGTATGTGGGAAGAAAAAGTAAGTGTTTATGGTCGAAGTAGAGAGGATATAAAATGTAGTCTGCTATGGCAAGGAAAGCATTTCTGAAGAAGAGAAATTTGTTAACATAGAGTATAATCGTCAAGAAGTCTATTCTGAAAGTAGTTGTATGGAGTGTAGCCACGTATGGAAGTGAAACGTGGGCGATAAATAGTATAGACAAGAAGAGAATAGAAGCTTTTGAAATGTGGGGCTACAAAAGAATGCTGAAGAGTAAATGGGTAGATCATGTAACTAACGAGGATAAAGCTGGGGGAAGAGGAATTTGTGGCACACTTTGACTAGAAGAAGTGATCGGATGGTACGAACGTTCTGAGGCATCAAGTGATCATCACTTCAGTATTGGAGGCAAGTGTGGAGGGTAAAAGCCGCAGACGGAGACCAAGGGATGAATACACTAAGCAGAGTCAGACGGATGTACGTAGCAGTAGTTACTCGGAGATGATGAGGCTCGCACAGGATAGAGTAACATGGAGAGCTGCATCAGCCCTATTATTTGGACTGAAGACCACAACAATAAAAACAACAACAACAACGTGTGTTGTCGATGGTGATCATATCTGTGATGTGTTGCAAAGACTGAATTGATGTCTGTCCGTGATAATTTGGTGTGTTGTAAACATTAAATTGATTTCAGTTCGTGGTTTGTTTCTTTAGAAAAACATGACACCACTGTGACATCGAAACACCCATCGGCGTACGAGCAGCGCAACTTACCTAGATGATCGTCTCATGAATGAGACTGACGATAATCGTAGACAGCATTAGGAAGCAAAACAATGAGAATTATACAATAACACTAGGTGTTAAACCGGGTGCGAGAAAGAACATGGCACGCTGTGCTGTGAAAATGTGCGATTTTGTTTTCCTTTTGGCAGTAAGTTTTCATAGAAAACAGGAAGGTTATGTTTAAGGCTGACTTTCTAATCCTTATGGATAACTTTCTAAATCTACCTCTTCGTAGACTAAAACCACGCAAAATACTATCATTAAAGCTACTGTCCTCACAGATGCAGCAGCTGGAAAGGTCTCTCTCATTCCCCGTGTAGTAAATGATTCCAACCGATTAACCCATTCATTTTGACTTGTATTCCTAATCAACGTTCCGTTTGCAGTAGCAACAAATAAGTCAGAGAGAGAGATAGAGAGGGAGAGAGAGAGAGAGAGAGAGGGCAGGAGCAGATGGACAGAGTAAGGATGAGGAAATGGATATATAAAAGGGGAAGGAGGATATGGACAGACAGATGAGGGAGGAAGAGATGGATAGAAAGAGTGTGGGATAAGAGATGTACAGGGAGTGTGGGGGAAGGTGAGGGATATTGATAAGGGGGGGGGGGCGAAATGGACAAAGGAAGGGAGGAGGAGGAGAGGGATAGAGAGAGGAGGGAGAAGGAGATTAGGACTTATATCCAATTCGCATACATAATTAGCAATTGCGAAGCATTGTCAGATTCGCTAGTGTAATATATACAGGGCGTATCATCTGAAACTTGCAACGCAAATATTGCGGAAATGGAAACAGCTGTTGATGCGCGGTTTTCAGAGGTGCTCGTATTGTTAGCCAATCGACAAGTTCTAACAATACTTAGAAAATGTATTTTTTGTGCAAACATACACTCTTTTAAATGGAGCAAATGCCTATTGATATTAACATACTAAAAGTCGTGTAAATTAGAAAGTGACTTGTGTTTGTTGCAGGATTGTAGTGCGAGTCAAATGGTTCAAATGGCTCTGAGCACTATGGGACGTAACAGCTATGGTCATCAGTCCCCTAGAACTTAGAACTACTTAAACCTAACTAACCTAAGGACATCACACAACACCTAGTCATCACGAGGCAGAGAAAATCCCTGACCCCGCCGGGAATCGAACCCGGGAACCCGGGCGCGGGAAGCGAGAACGCTACCGCAGTAGTGCGAGTCGTTTACGGGATATCATATTTTGAAAAGTTCCAACTCCGACACCTGTACATTACCTGTGGTAGAACATAATAAAGAACAACACAACTGCGTACAGTACTTATGTGGATTCCCATCAATAACGAGACAATTGACCATCACAGGTTGTGTTCAGAATGACCACTGGCAGGGGCAATACACGTTTCCAGTAAGGTATGGAACGACTGCAGTACACCTGCTAGTATTTCGGTGGAGATAACCGAACAGGCTGCAGTAATACGTCGTTGCATGTCATTGGGTGTAGTTGGTATGTGCCTGTAGACAGCGTCTTTCAGTTCTCCCCACAGAAAATTGCCTACAGGCGTCTAATCCAGGGAACGGGCCGGCCATAGTAAAGGTCTTCCGCGTCCAGTACAACGATCTGGAAACAATTCGTAAAGAAACGCTTTAGTGCTTCGTGCACTATAGGCAGGACAGCCATGTTGTTACCACAGGTTCCTCCTAGTCTACAGAGGAACGTCTTCTAGCATCCGTGGAAGATAGTCTGTTAGGAGGCTGTGATAGTTTTGCGCGTTCAGTATTCTGTGTATGAAACATGGGCCTATGAGCTGATGTTTCAC
Organism: Schistocerca serialis cubense; assembly: GCF_023864345.2. Taxonomy (NCBI): domain Eukaryota; kingdom Metazoa; phylum Arthropoda; class Insecta; order Orthoptera; family Acrididae; genus Schistocerca; species Schistocerca serialis. The sequence goes on along the minus strand of NC_064639.1, from coordinate 779,639,621 downwards.
TTCCCCTCTCTACACGTTTAAACTCCATGGACGCTGACGTTCCACCTGACGAAGGCAACGGGGATTGTCAACAGATCAATAGTGCGTGTTCCGGCGAATTACCTGGCCATGATTGGTAAATGTGGCTTCATCACTAAACAAGATGCATGATACATCTGGAGTATCCTGTGTCAGTGCTACGTACAGAAGCTAACATTCTCATAATTGTTTCTATGCAGCTCTTTATTGAAGGAAATGTTATAGGGATGCAATCTATGTCGATGGAAAATGCGTAGGATACTTGACCGACTCTGCCACTTCATTGTGCGATTGCGCGGGATCAACTGCAACAGAGCATGAATATTAATTTCCTCCTCGTCTGTCGTCACTTGTTTCCTTATGTTACGCAGTCTACATGTTATACTACCACTTTCACGTAACTGGTTGAGGAGGTTGATAAATAACTGACCAGATGGTTGGCATCTATTGGGATACCTTGTCGCATACACCGTAAAAGAACGAACTGCATTCTTCCTACACTCTCCATACACCATGAGCATGTGGGTTTTTTTCTGCGTTGGTAAATCCCATCGTCCACTCACGACCCACTGCTTGGATAGTCAGACACTGAGTAACAAGTCGCATTGCACTCAAAGAATACACAAGCACACGGGAAGCAAACATAAGAACGTTGTATCTAGCAACTACGCACGTTGAATGGCACAAACGTGTGTCAGTGTGGAAACTTTTCGGAATACGATATCTCGTTAAGGAGTCGCACTAGAATCCTGTAACACCACTGACATTTTTGTTTTTCCCTATTTTCAGTTTGTTAATGTCAATAGGCATTGTTACATTTTAAAAAGTGTGTATTTGCACAAAGAACTCTTTATAAGTATTATTACAATCTGTTTATTGACTAAACAATAGGAGCCCCTGACGACAAATCAATTCTGTGAAAACCGCACATAAATAGCACTTTCCGTTTCAGTAATATTCGCGGTGCAATTTCAGGGTGATTCATCCTTTATAGCCAGACGGCGCTGCGACATTTCAGAGCGGATGCACAACAGTATTAGAACCCTTGCGGAAAGACAGTAATCTGCGAGCAAGTAGATTAATTGACAGTGGGCGTTACACTGTGGCATGCGTGATTGTGGGGATTTGCGTCGGACGGGAGACATGCTCGGATGTCCCAGGCGGTTACGGCCATCATTCACACAAAGCGGAAGCTCTGGGTTCGACTCCCGGTCTGGAGCAAATTTTCATCCGTCGCCGTTGAGTTCGCTCAGTGCCCCACTGCAGCTAAATGTGCACTTCTTTCGTCATAAAATATTTTCCTTGTCACTACACGTACAGCAAAATGAAATTTTACTCCGTGCTCAGCTGTTTAACAATGCTGATTAAAGTTGCAGAAACTCGTTGCACACGGCCTGTCTATTCTATATAAATAGACGCGCAGAAAGAAAAGGGAAAAAAGTGGGCAGGAACTTTACCGACGAGATCAAAACTAACAGCTACAGCAGCAACGTTAGGTAATTTGGCCCCTCTTAAGACAAAGGAAAAGACCGAGGATCTGCCACAGAAAAGGATTATAACAGCGACCATTCTTAAACTTAGGCAGAGCATGGTATTGTGCTCTAAGAAGTTTCTGGACCAGGTATCAGGGCGCAAAACCGAACATGCCAGACAAATAAAAACTCAGGGAACGAAGTAGTAAAGTTGAGTCATTTTAGTGGCCGTGACGAGCAATAAGGCAAGTTCCGCTGCAGCGGGCAGAAACCGGCCAGCAGCCCTTTTAAAGGAGAGCTACCTCGCGTCGGCGGTGGTTCCCCTTGCATTACATCGCTTAGTCTGAATGAGCCGTTTCATCCTCTTGTTGTGGATGAGTGTGGGGAGGCATAAATTTTTAATTTTCCTAGCGCTGATTTCTGAAAGGTGTGATAAATTACGGTTCTCCTTTCATTTCCTACTGGTCTGAAGCACTAGAATTTTGTCATCTAGAAGGTCAAAGGTACCATTTTATGATTAACGACATTATGAAGAATAAACGTCAGCTGGATTTGTGCTGGAAATCTCTTAAAAATTTGCTCGACATGGATGCATCAGTTCTAACTTGTGGACAGGCGGAATCCGACTATTCTGCAGAGAGGAGAGCAACTATTTCAACATACGGACTGATCAAAATAATAATGAAATGAAAGAAAAACTGTGAGATGATTTTATTTTGAGTGCTGGCCATGATGACATCATTGGAAGTTCTAGAGAAACACACAGTACAGAAAGATTGAGATAATAATAAAAAAATTGTTCAAATGGCTCTGAGCACTATGGGACTTAACTGCTGTGGTCATCAGTCCCCTAGAACTTAGAACTACTTAAACCTAACTAACCTAAGGACATCACACACATCCATGCCCAAGGCAGGATTCGAACCTGCGACCGTAGCGGTCGCGCGGTTCCAGACTGTAGCGCCTAGAACCGCTCGGCCACTCCGGCCGGCATGAGATAATGATCTGCATTCTTAAGATCTAATGACATAGAGTGCTTATACAAGTCCAGTCACATTAAAGTGATTACCTCTGATGTTCGACGTCAACGTGCAATAACTACCCAGAGACGGCACGTTGCAACACAAGCAGTGAAGTGTATATAAAAGTGTGTCGGGGAGGACGCGTACAATAGTGCAGACGTTGTCGTAATGCGGATAAGCGATTTATCTGACGTCCAGAAGGGCATAATCATTGGTTTTCGGTCCAAGGGTGGCAGCTTTCCGAAACGGTTAAATCTGTAAACTGCTCTGGTGATGCTATGATTAAAGTATACCGTACGCGACAAAATGGCGCTATCCAAAATCAGTGCCAGGGCAACTGTGGTGCATCGAGGGCCACGGTATCAGCGGTGAACGACGGCAGCGGATATGTGTACTGGCGAATAGACGTGCAACCGTCTGAACGACTGACTGCCCATTTGGACCGAGGACTCCCAACAGTATCTCCTCAGCGACAACTGAGCGAAAGTTGCTGCGTGTGGATCTCCGCAGCAGGCGCCTCGTTCGTGCGCCCATGCCGACTGCTGTTGACAGGCGATGAATGTTGGAATTTACACGCCAATACCGCAACTGGACGTTCACCGAGTGGCAACAACTGGCCTTTTCAGATGAATCAATATTTATGCTCCACCGAACAGATGGCCATTGGCGCGCACGGCGTGAAACGTTTCAAAGCAAACCCTGCAACAGTCATCGGAAGGATCCAGGCTGGAGGAGAGAGCGTTATCGTCTGGGAAATGTTTTCGTAGCATTCCTCGGATGATCTCGTCATGCATGTATCGTTGGGGACCGTGTCCACCACTACATGCAGTTTGTTTTTACCACTGCCCGATGGCGTCTACCAGCAGGACAATGTGTGGTTAGGAGAGCACCAGGATGAGATTACCGTACTGCCATGGCCGCCAAGCTCCCCGGATTAAAATCCTATCGAGAATCTGTGGGACCATCACATTCGGGTTGTTCTCGCTATGGATGCAACCGGAAAACCTGGCGCAGTTGACCACGGTAATGGAGTCCGCGTGTCTCCACACCCCTGTCGGTACCTTTCAGAACGTCACAGACTATTTTCCTGCATGTCTCGCAGCGGTCCGCAATGCAGAAGGTGGCTATTGAGGTTTTTGACAGGTTGTTACATTAACGTGACTGGTCAGTGTACAGACACTTACTGTTAAATGCATCGATAAAATAACAACTTCAAAACTACATATTGACAAGATAAACTATTATTAGATTTATGAGTAATGTCGTATGCTCGAATGTGTACATAATATTGTAAAAGAATAATTGACTGTAACTGACGTTTGACTCTCCATTACGCTGAAACACAACGTGTCCTCATCTGGATGAGCGGGACGCGCTGCCGATAGAGAATGTCGTAAGAAATTGCAAAACCATTTAAAGTGCTGAGGTGAGTATTTCCATACACGGTGCCAAGGATTCATTGACGTACAATGGAGAATGTGCATGGAACTCTGGGAGAAGCAAAGAGAGGGGAAATACTCTAGGACGACGAAGAAAATATGCGTTTTTGTTTATCGCTCTGTATTGAAACTACCACACAGAAAGTAAGCTCTTTTTGTAATATTTGTTTTACGATTACCTACGTGGGGCTAACCGCATTCCAATATGGGATTTCGACTCTCCTCCGCTATCGATTCAAATCCCTGTCATGCCACCCAATTTATGTTTACCGTTGTCCCCCTAAGTCAGTAAGGCCCGTGACGAGATAGATCTTACGAAGAGGACACGCGCAGTATCTTCCTTCGTTGTTCCTGTTCTATCCGATCTTGTGTTCCAACTTGATTGTGGTTTACTCGTGACTCTAAACTATCACCATTTCGTTGGAATCTAGTATTTATTAGGTTATCATCGTCATCGTTGTCGTACAGTAATCAACCATTTCACATCACTGATGGATACGGATCTCTTCTTGACTTTTCCAGCAATACGCATTTATGTTCATCCTGCGTATTTATTAATGGAATTTGCGCATTTTCCATTAGATCTTCGTGTAAATCTTTCTTTATTCCTTGCAATGCAGCAGCAAACTTCCAAGGAAAACATACTATCTACACTGACCGAAAAAAAAGCAAAACGAAGAAGTGCGACATAAATGAAAGTTTATAGGTGTGTTTCGACATCTGAAAGATGATGTCTATCCCAGTTTCGCGCCAGTCGCAAAAGAGAGGCGCTAGTAATGCAACTATGAGGATGCAAATCATGTTTGCTGTAAATTTACGCTGTAACAGTCTTGACCTTTAGTTACCCTTGAAATTGGACTTGATGAGTTGATGAAATGCCTTTAAGGCGACAAAGACGCCATTATCAACACCTCACTGTGTTTGAAAGAGGTCGTGTAACGGGGCTACGAGAAACTGGATGTTCCTTCTGCGATATTGCAGAAAGACTTGGCAAGAAGGTTGCCAGTGTACATGATTGCTGGCAGCGGTTGTCACGAGAATGTACGGTCGCAAGAAGATCGGGGTCTGGACGGCCACGTGGTGCTACCGAGAGGGAAGACTATCGTGTTCGGTGTATGGCTCTGGTGCATCCTACTGTGTCTTTAGCAGCGATTTGGGCACATTTGGCACCACAGTGACACAACGAACTGTTACAGATCGGTTGGTTAGTTCTAGAACAGTTCCGAGCCACACGCCCTGTAGCGTGCATTCCACTGACCACAAACCACTGCCATTTGCGACTTCAGTGGTGACAAGAGAGTTCTCATTGGAGGATAGGCGGCAGGTCTGTTGTGTCTTCTGATGAAAGCTGGTTCTGCCTTGGTGCCAGTGATGGCCGTTTGTCGGTTAGGAGGAGGCCAGCTGAGGGATGTATCCAATGTCTGTGTGCTAGACACTCTACACATACTCCTGGAGTGTAGCAAAATTTCGTGTGACAGTAGGAGCACTCTCATGGTTATCTCAGGCACCCTGATTGCAAATTTGTACGTCAGACTAGTGATTCGACCTGTTAAGCTGCCATTCATGAACAGCATCCAGGGGGATGTTTTCCAACAGGATGGCGTTCGCTCACATACCACTGTTGTAATGAAACATGGTCTACAGGGTGTCGGCATGTTGCCTTGACCTGCTCGATCATCAGGTATGAACGCATTTGGGACCTCATCGGAAGACTGACCGTCGCTGTATTGGCCGATCAAGTGCAACAGGCGTGGAACTCCACCCTCGCCAACTGACATCCAACGCCTGAACAACTCAATGCATGCACGTTTTCGTGCTTGCATTCAACATTCTGACGGTTACACCGGTTGTTAATGTACCGAATTATCACATTTGCAATGACTTACCTCGCGCTGACATTAATTTTAAATTTTGAATGTTGATACGCTACCTGAACAAATGTATTCCAGAAATTTCATTACTCTACATTATTTACTTTTTGCTATTGTGATATTTCTCTGTCAGAGTATTTTCTTGGCTACGTACCCCATGGTTGCCCATTTCAGTGTCATTAATGTATTACTTGTATCTTCCTCACCAGTCTATTCTGTGACTCATTTTTCATTCTCGTTTTCCTCATTCGCTCGCTTAGTAGTACTCAGTTTTGAGTGTGTTCCGCTCTCATGCCTCATCAGGCAAAAATGGTAATGTACACTGATTACAAATTTTTCAGTTTCAGACACATTCGAAGAAGTGTTTTTTGAACTTCGGTTTACCTAAAGCGCTTCAGGCAATTATTAATTTTATGTTTACTTCTTATGCCGCACAGCTAGTCATGGTTGTTAGCACTAGTTATGAGTAATAAATTATACTTCAGTTTTCAGTGAATGAGAGAATATTTTCATGTATTTAAGTTTGATACCAAGTAGAATTCATTGGATCCTAAGAAACAGCACACAGGCTGCCAACATTTTGTGGAATTGTTCCTGGTGAGCATCTATTTTTAAAGAAAAAACTTTAAGAGTACCGCTTCCATACTCCATAGGCAGCTGGTGAGGAAGTAGATTACCGACTATGATAGCAATGAGAGCAACAATGAAGAAGCGAATGGAGGCTTGAGTCGTATTGTGCACTGAGCAACGTCAACCATAACATAAAAGAGGTAGCTAGAAACTGATATAAAACGCCTTATTAACTTGGTATTGTGCGGTTCAATAAAAAAGTACACAACTGCGAGCATTTCGTTTATCTGAACATTATCTAATATTATTTACATTCGTGATTTTTAAGAAGAAGTAATAACATATTTTATCTTAATTTTTGTTAGATGATAAACTTTATTGAGGGCATTTCTTATATCTGATATCGTTTTGTGGTAATGGCCTAAGAAAGGGTGGGAACCACAGCTGCAGATGAAACGTCATTATATCGAGAACACCAAGCTGGAGTCATAACAGTGGGTCGGCGAAGATGAAAGGCCGCCGAGCGAGAAAACTTGTCATATTTGGGTCAAATGTTCTAAAATTATTGTTTGTGACTCAAGCGATTCACGATTGACTATTTGTAAAAAGGTAAAGTAGTGACTGTTCCTTTTCACGGTAATTTAGACTGAAGGGACAATGAAATTGGTATAGGCATATGTATTCAATTACAGAGGTACGTAAACAAGTAGAATACGGCGCTGCGGTCAGCAACGCCTATATAAGACAGTAAGTATCTGGTGGAGTTGTTATAACAGTTACTGCTGGTACAGTGGCAGGTTTTTAGGATTCAAGTGAGTTTGAACGCACGAGCGGTGGTACCATTTCATAGTGTACCGTGAATATCAGGAATCCGACATCGCTGCGACCGAAAAAAGATCCTGCAAGAACGGGACCAACGACGCCTGAAGAGAATCGTTCAACGTGACAAAAGTGCAAATCTTCCACAAATTGCTCCAGATTTCAATACTGGACCATCAACATGTGTCAGCGTGCGAACCATTCAACGAAAAATTTTCGATATGGGCTTTCGGATCCGAAGGCTCACTCGTGTACCCTTGACGACTGCACGACACAGAGCTTTACGTCCCACGTAGGCCCGTGAACACCAACATTGGACTGTAGATGACTGTAAACATGTTGCCTGGTCGGAGGAGTCTCATTTGAAATTGTACCAAGCGGATTGGCGTGTACAGGTGAGGAGACAACGTCATGAATCCATGGACCATGCATGTCAGCAGGGAACTGCTCAAGCTGGCAGAGGCTCTATAATGGTATGGTGCGTGTGCAGTTGGGGTGATATGTGACCGCTGATACTTGAGCATCCTGTCTGATGATCTGCATCCATTCATGCCAATTGCGCATTCCGACGGACTTGGGCAAATCCAGCAGGGCAATGCGACACACTGTTGTTGTTGTGGTCTTCAGTCCTGAGACTGGTTTGATGCAGCTCTCCATGCTACTCTATCCTGTGCAAGCTTCTTCATCTCCCAGTACCTACTGCAACCTACATCCTTCTGAATCTGCTTAGTGTATTCATCTCTTGGTCTCCCTCTACGATTTTTACCCTCCACGCTGCCCTCCAATACTAAATTGGTGATCCCTTGATGCCTCAGAACATGTCCTACCAACCGATCCCTTCTTCTGGTCAAGTTGTGCCACAAACTTCTCTTCTCCCCAATCCTATTCAATACTTCCTCATTAGTTACGTGATCTACCCATCTAATCTTCAGCATTCTTCTGTAGCACCACATTTCGAAAGCCTCTATTCTCTTCTTGTCCAAACTATTTATCGTCCATGTTTCACTTCCATACATGGCTACACTCCATACGAATACTTTCAGAAATGACTTCCTGACACTTAAATCAATACTGGATGTTAACAAATTTCTCTTCTTCAGAAACGCTTTCCTTGCCATTGCCAGCCTACATTTTATATCCTCTCTACTTCGACCATCATCAGTTATTTTGCTCCCCAAATAGCAAAACTCCTTTACTACTTTAACTGCCTCATTTCCTAATCTAATTCCCTCAGCATCACCCGACTTAATTAGACTACATTCCATTATCCTTGTTTTGCTTTTGTTGATGTTCATCTTATATCCTCCTTTCAAGACACTGTCCATTCCATTCAACTGCTCTTCCAAGTCCTTTGCTGTCTCTGACAGAATTACAATGTCATCGGCGAACCTCAAAGTTTTTATTTCTTCTCCATGAATTTTAATACCTACTCCGAATTTTTCTTTTGTTTCCTTTACTGCTTGCTCAATATACAGATTGAACAACATCGGGGAGAGGCTACAACCCTGTCTTACTCCCTTTCCAACCACTGCTTCCCTTTCATGTCCCTCGACTCTTATAACTGCCATCTGGTTTCTGTACAAATTGTAAATAGCCTTTCGCTCCCTGTATTTTACCCCTGCCACCTTTAGAATTTGAAAGAGAGTATTCCAGTCAACATTGTCAAAAGCTTTCTCCAAGTCTACAAACGCTAGAAACGTAGGTTTGCCTTTCCTTAATCTTTCTTCTAAGATAAGTCGTAAGGTCAGTATTGCCTCACGTGTTCCAGTGTTTCTACGGAATCCAAACTGATCCTCCCCGAGGTTGGCTTCTACTAGTTTTTCCATTCGTCTGTAAAGAATTCGTGTTAGTATTTTGCAGCTGTGACTTATTAAGCTGATAGTTCGGTAATTTTCACATCTGTCAACACCTGCTTTCTTTGGGATTGGAATTATTATATTCTTCTTGAAGTCTGAGGGTATTTCGCCTGTTTCATACATCTTGCTCACCAGCTGGTAGAGTTTTGTCAGGACTGGCTCTCCCACGGCCGTCAGTAGTTCCAATGGAATATTGTCTACTCCGGGGGCCCTGTTTCGACTCAGGTCTTTCAGTGCTCTGTCAAACTCTTCACGCAGTATCGTATCTCCCATTTCATCTTCATCTACATCCTCTTCCATTTCCATAATATTGTCCTCAAGTACATCGCCCTTGTATAGACCCTCTATATACTCCTTCCACCTTTCTGCTTTCCCTTCTTTGCTTAGAACTGGGTTTCCATCTGAGCTCTTGATATTCATACAAGTCGTTCTCTTATCTCCAAAGGTCTCTTTAATTTTCCTGTAGGCGGTATCTATCTTACCCCTAGTGAGATAGGCCTCTACATCCTTACATTTGTCCTCTAGCCATCCCTGCTTAGCCATTTTGCACTTCCTATCGATCTCATTTTTGAGACGTTTGTATTCCTTTTTGCCTGTTTCACTTACTGCATTTTTATATTTTCTCCTTTCATCAATTAAATTCAATATTTCTTCTGTTACCCAAGGATTTCTACTAGCCCTCGTCTTTTTACCTACTTGATCCTCTGCTGCCTTCACTACTTCATCCCTCAAAGCTACCCATTCTTCTTCTACTGTATTTATTTCCCCCATTCCTGTCAATTGCTCCCTTATGCTCTCCCTGAACCTCTGTACAACCTCTGGTTCTTTTAGTTTATCCAGGTCCCATCTCCTTAAATTCCCACCTTTTTGCAGTTTCTTCAGTTTTAATCTACAGGTCATAACCAAGAGATTGTGGTCAGAGTCCACATCTGCCCCTGGAAATGTCTTACAATTTAAAACCTGGTTCCTAAATCTCTGTCTTACCATTATATAATCTATCTGATACCTTTTAGTATCTCCAGGGTTCTTCCACGTATACAACCTTCTTTCATGATTCTTAAACCAAGTGTTAGTTATGATTATGTTGTGCTCTGTGCAAAATTCTACCAGGCGGCTTCCTCTTTCATTTCTGTCCCCCAATCCATATTCACCTACTATGTTTCCTTCTCTCCCTTTTCCTACACTCGAATTCCAGTCACCCATGACTATTAAATTTTCGTCTCCCTTCACAATCTGAATAATTTCTTTTATGTCATCATACATTTCTTCAATTTCTTCATCATCTGCAGAGCTAGTTGGCATATAAACTTGTACTACTGTAGTAGGTGTGGGCTTCGTATCTATCTTGGCCACAATAATGCGTTCACTATGCTGTTTGTAGTAGCTTACCCGCATTCCTATTTTCCTATTCATTATTAAACCTACTCCTGCATTCCCCCTATTTGATTTTGTGTTTATAACCCTGTAGTCACCTGACCAGAAGTCTTGTTCCTCCTGCCACCGAACTTCACTAATTCCCACTATATCTAACTTCAACCTATCCATTTCCCTTTTTAAATTTTCTAACCTACCTGCCCGATTAAGGGATCTGACATTCCACGCTCCGATCCGTAGAACGCCAGTTTTCTTTCTCCTGATATCGACATCCTCTTGAGTAGTCCCCGCCCGGAGATCCGAATGGGGGACTATTTTACCTCCGGAATATTTTACCCAAGAGGACGCCATCATCATGTAATCATACAGTAAAGCTGCATGCCCTCGGGAAAAATTACGGCTGTAGTTTCCCCTTGCTTTCAGCCGTTCGCAGTACCAGCACAGCAAGGCCGTTTTGGTTATTGTTACAAGGCCAGATCAGTCAATCATCCAGACTGTTGCCCTTGCAACTACTGAAAAGGCTGCTGCCCCTCTTCAGGAACCACACGTTTGTCTGGCCTCTCAACAGATACCCCTCCGTTGTGGTTGCACCTACGGTACGGCTATCTGTATCGCTGAGGCACGCAAGCCTCCCCACCAACGGCAAGGTCCATGGTTCATGGACGCACCCAGAATTGCCACAGAGTGGCTCCAGGAACACTCTTCTGAGTTTGAACACTTCCGCTGGCCACCGGACGCCCCAGGCATGAACATTGGTTCAAATGGCTCTGAGCACTATGGGACTTAACTTCTGAGGTCATCAGTCCCCTAGACTTAGAACTACGTAAACCTAACTAACCTAAGGACATCACACACATCCATGCCCGAAGCAGGATTCGAACCTGCGACCGTAGCGGTCACGCGGTTCTAGACTGAAGCGCCTAGAACCGCACGGCCACCCCGGCCAGCCGGCATGAACATTATTCATCATATCTGGGATGCCTTGCAACGTGCTGTTCAGTAGAGATCTCCACCCCCTCGTACTCTTACGGATTTATGGATAGCCCTGCAGGGTTCACGAATTGCCTACACGATGTTAGGCAGATGTACCAGTTTCTTTGGCTCTTAAGTGTACTTGGTAGTTTGCATAGTTAGTTGAACTAGAGACATTGTATATTTAGTCTATTTTAGCACTGAGAAAGTTACCTCGCAACAGGTGCAAACAAATCAGCCATTTCGAAAAACTTCCCCATCCAACCTATATCCGACATATGACTCCATGTCACTTTCTTGGTTACCTAATCTGAAAACCTGTATTAGATAAAAACACTTACTCTAAAGATGAGTGAAATGTGAAATTAAAATTTATTTATCCTAAATAGAACAACGAAATCTCGCTGGTTTCAATAGGTTGGGCTCAAGAGAAGTTACTCTGAGAGATATAATTTTGTTTCTCTAGTAAAAATTATTATCTGTGTTTATTCAGTGCTAGATATATCTTTGCACTCTCGTGTTTCGCTATCGCACGGTTAGTAATCCACTGAGGAATAAATTAGCGGTGAACGCATCAAAAAAATTTTGCATCACCTCGGTTCAGAGAGTTCCGGTACCTGTACAGAAAATTAAAATTTAGATCAACATAAACATCATTTCCACCCTTTTTATTGCTCATCTAAACAACACATTGCATGTTGTACCACCATACAGCAAGACATTTAGAGGTGGTGGTTCAGTTTGCTGTACACACCGGTACGTCTAATGCCCAGTAGCACGTTCTCTTGCATTGATGCATGCCTGTATTCGTCGTGACATACTATTCACAAGTTCATCAAGGCACTGTTGGTCAAGACTGTCCCACTCCTCAACGGCGATTTGGCGTAGATCCCTCAGAGTGGTTGGTGGGTCATGTCGTCCACAAACAGCCATTTTCAATGTATCCCAGGCATGTTCGATAGGGTTCATGTCTGGAGAACATGCTGGCCAATCTAGTCGAGCGATGTCGTTATCCTGAAGGAAGTCATTCACAAGATGTGCACGATGGGGGCGCGAATTGTCGTCCATGAAGACGAATGCCTCACCAATATGCTGTCGATATGGTTGTACTACCGGTCGGAGGATGGCATTCACGTATCGTACAGCCGTTACGACGCCTCCAATGATCAGCAGCGGCGTACGTCGGCGCCACATAATGCCACCCTAAAACAGCAGGGTACCTCCACTTTGCTGCACTCACTGGACAGTGTGTCTAAGGCGTTAGGCCTGACCTGGTTGCCTCCAAACACGTAGCCGACGATTGTCTGGTTGGAGGCATATGCGACACTCATCGGTGAAGAGAACGTGATGCCAATCCTGATCGGTCCATTCGGCATGTTGGTCTCATTTTTACCGTGCTGCAGGGTGTCGTGGTTGCAGAGATGGACCTTGTCATGGACGTCAGAAGTGAAGTTGCTCATCATGCAGCCTATTGCTCACAGCTTGAGTCGTAACACGACGTCCTGTGGCTGCACGAAAAGAATTATTCAACATGGTGGCGTTGCTGTCAGGTTTCCTTCGAGCCGTAATCCGTAGGTAGCGACCATCCACTGCAGTAGTAGCCCTCGGGCGGCCAGAGCGAGGCATGTCATCGACAGTTCCTGTCGCTCTGTATCTCTCCCATATCCAAACAACATCGCTTTGGATCACTCTGAGACGCCTGGACACTTCCCTTGTTGAGAGCCCTTCTCGGCACAAAGTAACAATGCGGGCGCTATCGAAGCGCGGTATTGACCGCCTAGGCGTGGTCGAACTACGGACAACACGAGCCGTGTACCTCCATCCTGATGGAATGACTGGAACTGATCGGTTGTCGGACCCCGTCCGTGTAATAGACGCTGCTCATGAATGGTTGTTCCCATCTTTGGGCGAGTTTAGTGAGATCTCTGAACAGTCAAAGGGTCTGTGTCTGTGATACAATATCCACAGTCAACGTCTACCCTCAGGAGTTCTGGGAACCAGGGTGATATGAACCTTTTTTTGATGTGTGTACGAGTATAACGTTAAGAAATAAAACCTGATAAAGTTTGTTTCCTTTTCGAATCTACATGTAAACTTTGTTAATCTGGATATTATTGTATGTACATGTAGGTAAGATGCGAAACACATAGCATCGGAAAGATTGCTAGAGCCACCACAGCTATGATAGAGGTTACAGCATGAAATATGGACATACGCTCTATTTACGCTTCTGATCTGACACAACGACCTCTCTTTCAGCACATTGTCTGCTTCATACCGAGAGAGTTTTCTTCCGCTTCTAATCAAACAATTCTTGTTTCGTGGTGCTCCATATTAAAGGCACGCCAACGGTCTTGCCGCAGTGGACACACACCGGTTCCCGTCAGATCACCGAAGTTTAGCGCCGTTGGGCTTGGCTATCATTTGGATGCGTCACTGTCCGGACCTGCTGTTGGCAAGCGCGGTGCACTTAGCCTTTTTGAGGCCAACTGAGGACCTACTTAGAAGCAGCGATACGGGTCACGAAAATAGAGAACGGCCGGGAGAGCGGTGTGCTGACTACTTGCCCCTGCGTATCCGCTTCCGGTGACGACTAAGGGCTAAGGATGACACGGCGGCCGCAAGGCATGTTAGGACGGTGTTCCTTTTACGTTAAAGGCACGCTTGGCTTACATTAGTATTCGTAAATTACGTTAGACATCATTTCTATGAATTTTACAGCCGACGAAACTTGAAACATCGTGTACAGTGAACTAGAATAATTCATACGCTATAATAATTAAATATATTACAGCCCGCCCGGTTGGCCGTGCGGTCTAACGCACGGTTTTCCGGGCGGGAAGGAGCGCCTGGTCCCCGGCACGGGTCCGCCCAGTGGATTTGTGTCGAGGTCCGGTGAACCGGCCAGTCTGTGGATGGTTTTTCGGCGGCTTTCCATCTGTCTCGGCGAATGGGGGCTGGTTTCCCTTATTCCGCCTCTGTTACACTATGTCAGCGATTGCTGCGCAAACAAGTTCTCCATGTACGCGTGCACCACCATTACTCTACCACGCAAATATAGGGGTTATACTCGTCTGGTGTGAGACGTTTCCTGGGGGGTCCTTCATCGGGGGCCGAACCGCAAAATAACCCTGGGTTCGGTGTGGGGCGGCGGAGGGGTGAAATGGACTGCGGTAGTCGTCGTGGGGTTGTGGACCACTGCGGCTGCGGCGGGGACGGAGCCTCTCCGTCGTTTCTAGGTCCCCGGTTAACATACAATACAATACAATACAAATATATTACACAGAGTAATTTTTCGTATAGTGCACCCTGTAATTATCGACGTTTCGATAACGTAAGGTTACGAACGCACTAAAACAGTGATTACTGCCCGGTTAAGTTAGCGAATCGGGAATTATCAAGTGTACGCGAATTTCTTTCCTATCTACGCTCAACACAAACGCTGTTTAGTTTCTTTTATGGAGTATTCCTGTAAGCTGCTAATGACTAAGTAGTTTGGAATCAATTCAAACATTTTTCAAGAAGTTCTCGGTCTTGTGAATAAAACTCAAGAAATAACGTACACAGACACATAGCCACCTTCCCAACGGTTCAACAACTTTTTCATCGGTAAAATTTAATTTATCGAACAGCGGGAAATGAATATCTGTCACTTACCTAATCACTGGATGTGCATCTCCGTCCATATAGCCATTTCTTCAAGCTTGGGAACAAGATGTAATTTTTGGGGACCATATCTGGCGAATACTGCGGGCGAAGAACCACTTCGAAAAGAATGCTGACAATTTTGTAACATTGGCATGAATCGTGTGCGTAACGGATTGGTGTGATGGAAGATTTTTATTCCCAACAGTGTTCTTCTGTTTGTCCATGTAACATACGACTTTGCAGTGATGTGTCTGCTGCTGCGTATGGTAAGCATCACACAATGAAAATTCCAGAAAAGGACTTTATTTTAATGGGACCATTTTTCCTTCCTGTGTTGCACTTTGACCACCTTTCGCTCACTGTCTCCACTGCACCATTCCTGGCTCGTATTGATGAATCCATGTTTCATCTACTGTTATGAAGCGCCGACCAAATCTACTGCAGTTATCTTTTCAACAAGTCTTAAAACTCCTTAGTAACTGTAATACGAAAACGTTATTGGCCTATTTCAACCCCCAAGAGGTACTGAGCAATAATCCTTCATTGCCGCTGATTTCGAGCTTTACGTAGCCCAAACTTATTTGCAACAAATTTCATGGAAATAACACGAAACCCATCTTTCCTAATGTCGTCAGTAGGAAAATATATTAGGCCTAAGCAGGCGATAGTGGAATGACCTGAAACCGTTAATCTGCTTCTATTATGACAATCAGTTTCCATCTTTTCGTTTGGAGTCAGGATTAACAGTGTTATACACAGTGTTAGTAAATTCTATCCTGCCTATGGAACGTATTTTATCATTTACGACACAGACGCAGGATGGCTTTTATGTTATTTGACGCTACAGTTATAAACTACCCATATAAGCTGTTGTACATAAGTTTAAGATACCTGATAATCAGAACCGGTTTTAAATAAATAATTATTTATCAGTATTTATTGGCGGTTGAAGTACGACGTTTCTCAAAAACTTACGAACTGGGGAGGGGGCACCACTTGCAAAAAATATAATTATTTGTTGGACTATGTGCTTTGTCACAGTTCTCAACTAAATTTTATTAATATTTCTTGTTAGAGAAACTCCGTAAACGAACAACTAAATACATGTTTCTGAATTTTCACAACGTATCATCAGAAGAGTTCTTGCTACATTTAGGGTACAGAAACTAGACTGCAGTTATAAGAGTCAAAGGGCATGAAAGGGAAGCCAAAGTTCAGAAGGGAATAAGACAGTGTTGCAGCCTATTTCGAAGTTATTCAGTCTGTACACTGAGCAAACTATGAAGCAAAACAAGGAGAAAATTTTAAAGGGGATTAAAATTTGGGGAGAAGAAATAAAAATTTGCCGGTTTGCCTATGGCATTCTAATTCTGTCAGAGGCAACTAAGGGCTTCGAAGAGCAATTGAGCGCAATGGTTATTATCTTGAAAGTAGATTATAAGACGTATAGCAATAAAAGTAAAACAAGGGTAATTAAATGTAGTTCAAGTAAATTAGGCGATACATATCGAATTAGATTAGGAAAGGAGACACTAAAAGTAGTAGATGAGTTTTGTTGTTTGGGTAACAAAATAACGGATAATGGTCGAAGTAGGACGCAGATTGGCAACAACATGAAAAGCTTTTATGAAAAAGAGGGCTTTGTTGACATCTGATACAAATATAAATTTAAGTGTCAAGAAGTCTATTTTGAAGTTATTTGTTTGTAGTGAAGCCTTGTATTGAAGTGAAACGTGGACGATAGGCAATTCAGCCAAGAAAAAAGTAGAAGCTTTAGAAATAAAAGTGTTATGAAGATTAGATGTGTAGACAGAATAACAAATAAGGAGGTACTGAATCGAATTGGGGAAAAAAGGAAATTTTGTCAAAAATTGACTAAAAGAAGAGATCGGTTGATAGGACACATTCTGAGGCATCAAGGCATTGACAATTTAATAATGTGAGGGCGAGTGGCGGGGTAGAAGTGGTATCGAGAGAGCAAAGCTTGAACAGAGCAAGGAGGTTCAAATTAATGCAGGTTGCGGTAGGTATGCAGAGATGAAGAGGCTTGCACAGGACACACTAGCATGGAGAGAAGCATCGAACCAGTCCTCGGACTGAAGACAGCAACAAACGTAGTTGTCAAGCGATTGAGATAACGAAACAACTTTCACGACGCAAATTTTGTACTCGATGAGCAGATACAACCCGTATTGAAAAGCAGGGTCTCTGACGTATCGCTACCGTAAGGACCGCGAACACAAGATTAAATTAATTACAGGACACACAGAGGCGTTCTTGCACCACTCCAAACGCGAATGGAACTGGAAGAAACCCTGATGCTTGGTACAATGAAGAGTATCCTCTACCATGTCCTTTGCATTGATTCAGCACGAAAGCTTAGTTCCAGGAGAGGACGCCAAGTGCCCTGAGACAACAAGTTAAGTACATTGGTGGTAGCCAACAAAACATGCGTAGTACGTGTCCCCATAGGGTGAATAGGACATCCCGTGTAACGTCGATACCCTGACATTTCACAGAGCGTTCCAGAAAACGAACAGAGGTATCTGGAAATTGAAAGTATGCGAAAAAATTCTTATTTTTTGTAATAGTTGTGCACTTGACTTACTTGCCGGAATATTTGAGCCTTATAAGAGTGGTTGAAAAGAACTGATATTCTAAAATGGACCTCAACTCAGACAGCACGCTTCCCCCGCCCCCCTCCCCCCCCCTCCATTCCGCCTGGAATATAAAATGAAAAGTACAAAAAAAAGATATTTTATCTGATTAATTCTGTCATCATGCAACTATGTAATTCACACAGTAACCATCGCGGTTCCGATGTAACACACAGTAAGGGAATGGACATCATATAGAAAAGTTTGCGTTATATTCAGATTAACAGACACGAGACACATTAAATATTCGTCCTTTTCCACTAAGGACAGCCCGCAAGAAACGGATGTGAATTTCAGGAGGTACTGAGGTAACAGACGTTATTCAAGTGTAGCGTATTAAAAAAGGTTTTGTTGTTCGATGGGAGAGGTAATTAGCATCAAATGATGCCACTACATCGAAACTTTGGATCAAACTGCTCGTTTATGCTTTGAATGAGTACTCCTAGACAAATCAAATTACTTCCAGTATTGACATATAACAACATTGTTCCTCTGTTCTGTAATATCAACAGTGAAACTCGTTCTCCACTTTTTCATATGAACTGTGTGTATAAGTTTTCTGCCCTTGGTTTAAAATTTAATATCCGATCTCTGCCGCGTTGCAGAGGAACTTTACCTGGCAAGCTAAAGAAAAATTAGGCTCCGTTGGTTTATACAGGAAATTGAAGGATGGGGAAGTTCAGATATTGAGAGCGATATGATAAATAGGCAAATTTCCATCGAAATTAGGTCTTTACCCGGTTACCTCTCCCTTCTCATAAGCTTTATGTAGGTACAGATTATGACAAAAGAACCCCGCCAAATCTCGCCCTCCTAGCACGCCTGCCGAACAGATATTAACTTAGTAATTGCCCTGAGTTTACTCGATACTCAGCTGCCACCATTATCGATAATCAGCTAATTAAGTGAACTATCTGTAGATACCTTTAAAAACGCTTCAGCGGAGCTTCTGCTGTTTAAAATAATACGCTGTGTTGGTCGCTTTACGATGGTAATACGTGCACGTACTGATTGAATCCTCAGGATATGCTTAGTTTCCAGAAATACGAAGAAACCTGCCCGATGAAATATTAATCACCTCTCTTCTAGTAGCTACAAACACTTCTACAGCTTTGAATGTCCATGGAACGGACAGTACCGCGTACCTGGTTCATGAGAGAGCATTGAGCTACAATTCACTTCATATTAACGACACAACTAGTACTGACTTTTGGCGCACTGTTCATATGATCCCAGAGATCTCATGTGAAGGAACCTTTTGGGCCAGTCTGGATTTATGACAGGTGAAGGACATTCCTCCTGCCGTACTGTCATAGTTTAGTCACACGGACGCGATGTTTGTCTTCTTGCGAAACATGGTTGTCAATGCAGTTGTTCTGATAGCTTTACACGTCAACTGAAAGGACTAATTTCCTAACAATTGAAACTTCCACTGAACATTACACTGCTTTCTGCATGTCGCACGAAATTTTGGTTTCAATCTTACCAGAAGGAAATATTTCTGGTCAGTGGAGCTTCGCAGTTGAGAAGAACTTCGAAAAAGTCATAATGTATAGACATACTGACAGCTGCCGGGTGAACTGATCTTATTTTACAACCAGTATCGGTCCTTCAGGCTACAAAAGCGTCACGCATAAAGAAGAAAGATGTGTTTTTGATACGTTAGGAGCATATTATTGTCTTATAAATATGACGTAAAGAGTCTAGTTAGTCATTATAATAATTTTATTAGTGTATAGTTTAACTAAAAGTCGGGCCAGTGATGTTATTGATAGGGCATCACGTCATCTTTGGTATATCGACACTGTCGTCTTTATATGCGTGATGGACAAATCGATAATGAAGACAGAAGTGTTTACACAGTCGGCAGAATGTAGAACGCTCGTTGAGGATGACAGAACATTATTCGCCCATAGCAACGGGAAATATGAGATGGATTTTCGAAAATATGCATCATGTTGGACAATTACGAAGTTATTTTTACATGTATACAAGCAGAATATGTCACTAATTAAAGAAATCTGCCGGCCGGAGTGGCCGAGCGGTTCTAGACGCTTCAGCCTGAAACCGCGCGACCACTTCGTTCTCTGGTTCGAATCCAGCCGCTGGTATGGATGTATGTGATGTCCTTAGGTTGGTTAGGTTTGAGTAGTTCTAAGTTCTAGGGGACTGATGACCTCCGATGTTAAGTCCCATAGTGCTCAGAGCCATTTGAACCAAACAAATCTAGTGTGAGATTTTATTTTACTTGGGGTTATAGGGACTTTCAACAGAGACTGTTTCGAAAGATACTTAAATAACCAGCGGTCACAGACCCTATAGACCACGCGCTGCTTCCACAAACTGCCTTCATTGCTTTTTGTTTTCTGCTATGTTCCTCCAGAAGTCTTCAGTCCCCAGGGATGCCAGGTCTTTTGCCAGGTCGTCCACTCAGCGCAGCCTCGGTCGTCCAGTGGCGCGTCTGGTGTCTGGTTTCCCATCAAGTGCTTGGTTTCTGTCTTTCTTTTAGCATTCGGGCTACACGTCCCGCCCACTGGATTCTTTTGCTCTTCAGTTTCTGTAGGGTTGTTATTTGTTGCAGTAATAGGTACATTTCCTCATTCTTTCTTCTCCTCCGTTCTTCTTTATCTAAGATTGGTCCCCTTATCTCATTAGTCTTTTTTCAAAACTTTTTTTCATTTTCTTGTTTAGTTATGCTCCAGGTTTCTAAAGCGTACATGACTGCGTGGCATATCACTGTGTTTTATATTCTTATCTTCGGATTCACTGATATCGATCCTGAGCTGAGCGTCTCCGTGGGGGAATTCCGTATTTAATGCCCATTGTTGTTCTTTCCTTGTTGTTCATTTCTGTGCTGTTGTTGCTGGTAAACCAGTATTTAAAGTGCTGAACTCTTTTGAACCTCATGCCATCTATCTTCAGATACAGCCAATACAGCCAATAATTCTATAAATATAGAAGTTAAAAGTCGATAATTATTCACTAAAGAATGAAAAAAAGATACAGTCACAAAAAGAAATCAGCCAAAGGAAGAAAGGATCTACTACTCTGCCAGAAGTGAACTCTTAAAACAGAAAAGGGCTAAGAATGGAGCATGGAGGACAATGTAACCTACTCTGAAAATACCATCTATCTCCAGCTGCTCTTGTCTTCTCCCTTGTTGCATGAATATATATGTTTGTAAATTGTGACTTACGGTCGTCCAAAAGACCGAAACCAGATGTAAAACAGAGACGATTCACCTAGCAGTTGTAGGTGCACTCATATTTACCAGAAGACTTCTTTACATGGACGATGAATATGACGCCTTTCATCAGATACATACAGAGGGGGTGGGGGGAGGGGAGGTGGGGAAGTGGATATTACGGGGCTACAAGAGTTACGGCCCGCTGAGTGTTTCAAGGAATTGTTGGCAGTTAGCTCCACTTATGGTGCTGTACGAGTAACTTGTTTATTCGTGCAGAATAACGTAGCAACAGCGGGATGACGCATTCTCGTCGTGACCACTGTGAGATTCGACCCTGTTGCCCAAAGGGGCAGCGTCCGAAGTTGGTTGTCGCCTGCTGGCCTGCACACTTGAAGCTATCTCGTTGCTATCTCTTTGCTACATAGCATGGCACCGCACTCTTCGTGTGCCACAGGCGCAGCAAAAGCACGTCATAATCAAGCACGTGTGATTATATGCAGTGGCATTAAACTTTTTTGGGAAATGTCAGACGAAGAAGCAAAAATTACATTATCAGCTGTATTTGGTAGATCTGCAGGAATTGTTATCAATTCCACTCGTACGAGAAAAGGAATAAATCATAGATACAAGGCTTCACTACTTAGAAAGATTTGGAAGAAGGAGAAAAAATTCTTTTTAGTTAATACTGCCAAACAGGTTGTGATATATGTTCTTTATTTGACATTGTCATTTTCAGAGTAGGTTACATTGTCCTCCATGCTCCATTCTTAGCCCTTTTCTGTTTTAAGAGTTCACTTCTGGCAGAGCAGTAGATCCTTTCTTCCTTTGGCTGATCTTCTTTTTTGTGACTGTATCTGTTTTTCATTCTTTAGCGAATAATTATCGACTTTTAACTTCTATATTTATAGAATTATTGGCTGTATTGACACAGCCTCTTAATACCATCGTTTGCTGATCGCTAGCTGCAGCTTACAAGCCATGCAAGACATTCGTTTCCACATGTGCTTCAGCTGTTGAGCTGCACCTCCGACACTGTGCAGTGCTCATTCACAATGGAGCACTGACCACTACCGCTGTTCTCTCCCTTCCCACAGCTTCGGCGCAGCTACTGGCTACATTATTGAGTATGCACTCTGGCTACAGTCAATGTTTTCGGCCAGGTTGTACTGTTTTTTCAAGTTGTCTCGGATAACTTTCGGTGCCTCATTGCACAGAAGCAGGTAGAAAATACAAAAAGCTAACCATACCAACCTACAGATTGTTAAGTGCAGAACAAGACTTCAAAATTTCGAACAAATGTTTCTAATTCTCTTGTTGTGGCGCCACATATTTGTTTACAACCTGGGTCTGTTAGGTAGCCGAACTGTTACTATGGAATATATGAATAGATTGTTTTTGTTTCTTCATATCGCAATACCTAAGACAAAAGAAGTCACAAGTAGAAACCTGATGCGATTAGTCAAAAGAGAGAATGAAATTAGTCGTGAACAATTTTAAAGCATAAAATCTAGGTCTGGGCTTCAGAAGAACGGAACTATGTACTGGGAACTGCTTTATTAATGATAACTGTTAGTTAGTTAGTTATATGTTCCATAGGTCATTCGAACGATTCTTTTGTCGAAATGATGGTGAACGAAAACTTTGCAGGATATATGTACACGATTAATGTTAACATTAATGAACACACTACTTTTTAGGCTTAAAACCTTTTTCCAGGCTACCAGTTTTTAAATATAAATTTGTCCATGAATAGAAGGAGTTGTCTAAGATAAATCATTTTAGGTTAGATTTAAAACTGCCACATTCTTTATGTTATTGGGTAAATGATCAGAACGTTTTGTTGCTGCACATTGATCTCCTTTCTGAACCACTCACAGCATTAATAATCTATGTAAGAAAAGAAATGTCGAGACTGAAGGACTCATCATGATCCAGCCCAAACCGTTGAGGACAGAAACTTGAAATTTGGGAAGAGTGTTGATGTTACACTGTAGGTATCGTTTAAGAGGGATTTTTTGAAAATCCACCCCCAAGGGAGTGAAATACAGGATGAAAACTTTTATGAAAATATGTCACTATTAAAGGCAACTTTGAAGCTAGAAATTCGAAAATTAGTATTTCGTTTTACACTCTTTGCGCAGTGCTTAGATTTACACATGACCAATGGGTATAACAACATAAAAATTCGTTGAATGAAAAAAGATGAAAAAAGACCTTACAGTCTACACGAGCGAAGCAGGGGGTGTTAAGCTAGTGAATAAAGGTTATTTTTTCTGTAGTGTACCAGGTATGAACACCTCTGTTCTTCTCAAATTGTAATTGATTACTTATGACGAATTTCAGTAGCTAATGTATGTACTGCAACAGTGCAGTTAAAATGCGTAACTTCTTGAAGAGGTACCTACATCAGGACAACAGGTGAACCCCACATATTATCCTTACTGCTCGCTTTTGTGGAATTAGTACTTTCTAAGTTGTGAATTACCCCAGAAAACTATTCCATAAGACATTACTGAGTGGGAATATGCAAAATATGTCAGGATTATGATTCGTTTGATTCCAAGACTAGCATTTATACGTAGAGCAAAAATAGCTGAAGTCAACTGTTTTAGAAGCTTAGTAATCTGCTTCTTCGAGTTAGTTTCATCAGCATATAAACCTAAAAATTGTTTCCTATTTATTGACTCCTATACATTTGTTACATCAGTTGTTTATATGATATTTTTTGTACAGAAATGAATAAAGCGTGTTTTCTCAAAATTTAGGGAGAGTCCATTTTGAGAGAAAAAGGTATTTATTATACGAGTAATACCAGTATCGCCTGCAAACAGTACCAGTTCCACTTGTTGAATGTAAAATGGAAGCTCATTCACATATATAAGGAATAGGAGTGGACCCAAAATTAAATCCTGTGGGACTCCTTTTATGATTTCTCCCCAATCGCTAAAATTCTCTACCCTTGTTCAGCACAATTTTTTGCATTTTATTTAAGTATGATTTAAATAAGCTGTGCCTACAACCATCAGTCCCCATAAAACTAGTTTTTCTAAGAGAAAAACATTACCTATACAATCAAACACCTCGGAGAAATCACAAAAATACCGATTGGAAATATTTTATTATGTAAGGCTTGTGCTATTTGATTAATGACTGTATAAATAACATTCCCTGTCGAGCAACCCTTCTGGAACGCAAACTGTGATTAAGTGTGAGAGTACTCTTCAGCACATTACTTTTTCCAATATTTTCGAAAAATATGTCAGTAAGGAAATTGGTAGATTATTGTTTAAGTTTGTCTTGTCACCTTTCTTATGACGAGCTGTAACATTTGCATATTTAACCTGTCTGGAAAAATTCCCAGTGCGAGGGATCCATTGCATATATCACTAAGAACGTTGCTTATTAAGGTAGAACAATTTTTCAGAACTCTCTTTGAAATTCAATTAGCACCACGAGAGCATTCGTTTTTTATTACTTCTATAAGTTTGTTAATTTCAGTGAGGGATACAGGTGCTACTTCTAGCTGCTTGAAGTTTCGTGGAATGAAATTTGCGATGTATTCACCTTCTTCTTCAACTGAACCATTTAATCCTATTTTTGCTCCTACATTAGAGAATGTAATTGTTAAGAATAGGTGCAATTTGTGTATTACTAGTTACAACATTGTCTTTTAGTGTAAACTGGTATGATATACACTGACTGTCTGTACTGTCTGCTGTTTGACAATATCCCATATAGTTTTAATCTTATAGTCTGCAGTATTTTTTTCTGTCATGACGAGGATACTTCTGGACATTTTAATGACTTCCCTCGAAATACTAAAGCATTTTTTGTATTATGCAAGTAATGTCAGATCTTGTCGTACTGTGGCCTTCATGTAAATTTCCCTTTTCCTCTTACATGAGATTTCAATTCCATAACATGGCCGACTTGTTATCTTGGAAAAAAATTTAGGAAAGCAACTTTCGAGTGTTGACACAACTTTACTATGGAATAAACTGAATCTGACGTTAGCATCTGCCCCTGTATATACCTCATCCCTCATTGTCTGCTTCAACATACTCCTAAAACGTATACTGTTCTCATTAATAAGCCTCATTGCTTTGTATGAACCTCCTCAGAGATGTAAGGTGCTAAATTGTTTACTCCCATTAATTGTATATCATGCTTCGATAGTCCTTTAACAAGTAGGTGCACATTATTTCAGTCTGAGCAACGTCTATAAAAATGTCAGTCTCTTACTGCCTTGCTGCACACATGTTGGAAAATTGACTTCTGAAGATAGACTGAAACACCAGAATAATGATTGCAGTTCATTTTTCCTGTCCATATATTACGAAATCTGTATATAAAACTCCACAAACTACTGTTTCTTATTTGTGACAGAGAGCTCAATAATGCGTCTAGATTTCTCGTAATCAGCTGGAAGTTTCTTGGAGGATATCTGAATAGTGTTACAATTACTAGAGAAGTGTCCTAAAGTAACGATTCACCAGCATATGCTTCTAGATTCTATTCTATACAAAAACTATTTATTTCAATGTTTTTGACTTTGTGTCCAACTTTTACATGTGAGTGGGCTCTTCCTTTTTCCGCATTAACTCGACACAAAAATGATGCTAGTCTGTAATCTCTGGCATTTAATTTCTATAAACCTGTGGTTACATAGTGTTCAGAGAGGCACACAACATCCGTCACCTCAGAACTTTCCACATCTTCTAGGCATAAATGGGACTTATATACCTTGTTTTATAACTCGCTAACCCCATAATGTTCTGATGAAACAAATTAGTTTTATTTTTCTGGAAACTGTGTGATTCTGTTCTACTCTAGTTTCGAATACCGTCTTTCTGCAACATAACTCTAATCTAAGGAACGTGCTCCTTTGATTCCAGTAACCACAGAGATTATGTCCTGTGCGCCTGTAGTTGCCCGTACACTTTCTGAAAAATGCTCAGTTACTCTGTCCTTCCCTCCTATTCAGTTGTAGCCGTAAGTTGTGTATCCCAATCTCCCAGTTGCAGCAACAGGCGTAGCACCAATATGAGACTTCGTTTCAATCGAAAGCAATCCACTTAGCCCTTCGTTTACACGGCTAACAGCTGTGTCAACTCAGGGCTGGTCACGGCGTTGTACAATCCCTACAAACCCTACACGAGTGTGCTATTGCTGATCCTATTTCCTCCATGTCCAATTAAATACTACACTCTAAGTAGTTAACCAGACTGTTTCCTGCTCTTCCTTATGTAAGTACCTTGATCCTCTCCATCAAACTCTGTGTACAAGGCCCCTAAGTTCTGTCACCGGGCTATGCTTGGCACTGGACGTCACGATCTTGTAATCTAGAATTCTACACCTGACTTTTCCTGTAGCATTAGGCCTACACCCCTCCAGTGACGACTACCTGGCAGCAATACTCTTTACTTCCTACTTGTCTTTTCTACACCTAGCTTCAAAGTTGTTTCTACCAGTCCGCTGCACTCTAATTTGCTCAAACATTGGTCAGGCTCTTATCTTATTTCACCTAACTAGTCAAACTACTTGGTAATCAGAATTTTAAATGTTATTTCTGAGGTTTTCTTCTTTAACCGATTACTTGTCATCCTTTCTCAGCTTCCATTGTCTCTTTCGCCCTTCAATATATCTAATTTAAAATACAAATCTATCTAATTTAAAATACAAATATTTATCTGTGTTCCACGATGTCCTTGTCTCGAATACATAACCAACATGTCCGTGGGAGAGCCTCATCTGATAATTTACTGGCTTCCCCACTAAAAGCACACCAGTGAAATATGCTGGTCACTCTAGTCGAGCGATATCTATATCCTGAAGGAATAAGTCACAAGATGTGCACGATGGGGGCGCGAATTATCGTCCGTGAAGACGAACGCCTCGCCAATATGCTGCCGATATGGTTGCACTATCGGTCGGAGGATGGCATTCAGGTATCGTACAGCCGTTACGGCGTCTTCAATGACCACCAATTGCGTACGTTGGCCACTCCACCCCAAAACAGCAGGGAACCTCCACCTTGCTGCACAAGATGGACAGTGTGTCTAAGGCGTTCAGCCTGACCGGGTTGCCACCAAACATGTTTCCGACGATTGTCTGGTTGAAGGCATATGGGCCACTCATCGGTGAAGAGAACGTGATGCCAATCCTGATCGGTCCATTCGGCATGTTGGGCCCATTTTTACCGTGCTGCATGGTGTTGTGGTTGCAGAGATGGACCATGTCATGGACGTCAGAAGTGAAGTTGCTCATCATGCAGCCTATTGCTCACGGTTTGAGTCGTAACACGACGTCCTGTGGCTGCACGAAAAGAATTATTCAACATGGTGGCGTTGCTGTCAGGTTCCCTTTGAGCCGTAATCCGTAGGTAGCGACCATCCACTGCAGTAGTAGCCCTCGGGCGGCCAGAGCGAGGGATGTCATCGACAGTTCCTGTCGCTCTGTATCTCCCCCATATCCAAACAACATCGCTTTGGATCACTCTGAGACGCCTGGACACTTCCCTTGTTGAGAGCCCTTCTCAGCACAAAGTAAAAATGAGGGCGCTATCGAAGCGCGGTATTGACCGTCTAGGCGTGGTCGAACTACGGACAACACGAGCCGTGTACCTCCATCCTGATGGAATGACTGGAACTGATCGGTTGTCGGACCCCGTCCGTCTAATAGACGCTGCTCATGAATGGTTGTTCACATCTTTGGGGGAGTTTAGTGAGATCTCTGAACAGCCAAAGGGACTGTGTCTGTGATACAATATCAACAGTCAACGTCTACCTTCAGGAGTTCTGGTAACCGGGGTGGTGCAAAACTTTTTTGATATGTGTGTATTGATTAACAATGTATATTCTAAAATAAATAGCTTATATCTGTCCGAATATCTATTAGAGTATCGTATTTGTAGGCCCTATTCTTTTTTTTTAAATGGAGGTTATCTCGGTCTGTACATTTATAGAGTGTCAGCTAAAATTTGAAGCAAATCGGTTGAGCACTTTTCAAGATGTTTGGTAACAACGTTAAACTACAACGTATATTTATGTAGCAGTATATGGTACGACAGGGAATGCATCGTGGTTTTGAGTGTAGCTCGGTTCATGCCACTGACAAAAGACAAATGGTTCAAATGGCTCTGAGCACTATGGGACTAAACATCTGTGGTCATCAGTCCTCTAGAACTTAGAACTACTTAAACCTAACTAACCTAAGGACATCACACACATCCACGCCCGAGGCAGGATTCGAACCTGCGACCGTAGCAGTCGCGCGGTTCCGGACTGAGCGCCTAGAACCGCTAGACCACCGCCGCCGGCGACAAAAGACAGTTTTTTGACTGATCCTTGATAGTTCTAGACACCAATGAATCCCATCTCTCTTCTTTGGATTCCATCACTGTTTTCTGTTCTCCTCCCATTTCCTTCCCTCTATTCCAGGCACACCACACACGCGTGCATGCGCCGATAAATTTTATCCCTATCCTAACTCTTGGAGTCCGACTGTCGACATACGCTTTAGGCTGCCACAGCTTTTACATGTACTTTTCTGTCGCGTTCGGTGGCCTTCTTGTGCCTGTGGAGAGTTATCGGAGCCATCTGACCGTCGATGGAAGCGAGCGTGCTTGGGGAACGGTTGCCTACCAGTACTGCGGATTATGGCGAGATCCTTTGATAACAGGCGTTCGTTTTGGCATCCTAGTTCCTCTCTCACGTTCTTGATATTTGTGCCACTGCTTCGGTATGGTATTTTCGGCCAAAGACACTCGTTTGTATCTGATATCAAGCACGTCTTCGCGAACTGTGGTGTACGTGCGTTAAATTTTTTTGGTAAAATTATCTATTCGCCACGTTATTGAGCAGCGTGCTTGACTTGCTGTGTGCGTGAAGAGCAACATTCTGTTGTATCCTTCCGTAGATTATCTGTCCTGTTCTTTTCTCACGTTTGTCAGTGTTTTATGGTGTTTGCTGTTTTCGTATAACAGTGTTCTACGGACCTGCTATTAAGGTTACCTTTAATATGCATATACCTGTATCCAGTGTCCTGCGTTTTATGAAAGTTGTGTTTATTAATTTTGTTTATCTGATGCTTTCAGTGCTTGGTTTTGTGGACTGGCAAGACAGCCAATCCACTAGGACGGGAGGCCGAAGGGCACGCGTCTAAGCTCACGCAGGATGGCGTGAGGTCTGGAACAGGACAAGGTCTTCATAGTAGCAAAAATAGTACGTAGCTTCTGCAATACTTATCTTTAATCCATAATTGGTGAACATCGGTCTGACGGTACATGCATCACAAGATAAATAGCAATTGATAATGGCGCCTTGCTAGGTCGTAGCAAATGACGTAGCTGAAAGCTATGCTAACTATCGTCTCGGCAAATGAGAGCGTAATTTGTCAGTGAACCATCGCTAGCAAAATCGGCTGTACAACTGGGGCGAGTGCTAGGAAGTCTCTCTAGACCTGCCGTTTGGCGGCGCTCGGTCTGCAATCACTGATAGTGGCGACACGCGGGTCCGATGTATACTAACGGACCGCGGCCGATTTAAAGGCTACCACCTAGCAAGTGTGGTGTCTGGCGGTGACACCACACTTGGTAAACTTAATTTGCACATTGGCTTCAGATTTAATACTGTTCAAATGGTTCAAATGGCTCTGAGCACTATGGGACTTAAATTCTGAGGTCATCAGTCCCCTAAAACTTAGAACTACTCAAACCTATCTAACCTAAGGACATCACACACATCCATGCTCGAGGCAGGATTAGAACCTGCGACTGTAGCGGCCGCGCGGTTCGAGACTGTAGCGCCTAGAACCGCTCTGCCACATCGGCCGGCATTTAATACTCTTTATTATCCTTTGCTTATGTTGCAGGACATATTAATCATTACTTAAAGCTTTGTTATTGGGAACCTGACTCTATGCCTTAGTTAATGTTGTGACTGTCATAAAACAGATTTGGCAATACGTTCGTTAAAAGAGACCTTTTCTGGTAAGATCGCTGACCGGCTGTGTACATTAAATCCGTATTACTTGTGATATATTTTCTGAACTAACTCTCTGTTTATTATTTAGTGATTGTTTATTTTGTCATGCTGCCACTGGGCTTTGCCCACTCTGTCCTTGCAGCTGAGCGGCTGCTCCCGTTATTTGCTGCTCCTGAGGTTAAGCGTTTATTTCGCCTAAAAGCGTCATTTAGAATAAGTTTAACCTACAGCTTTCTTCGGCCACTGGTTGGTTGGAACTTATTGCATAATTATTTACGGAATTCTTGTGTTTTCTCCAAATACCTGGGCAAATCCTAAGGCACCACTGGCAACAGGCTGTTTTCCTGTATTAAAATTTTGATTTGGATTGCTGTTATTCTGATTATAACATTCAAATAGCATTGACGGTCAATATGCACACAAAATATGTTATTTTATGCAGTTAAAGCGTAAAAGTAATTAAGAATCAAGATTTGGTAACGTGATAGAAAATGATCTGTTACTGGCTGAAGCTCTGGGACTTCACAGACTAGGAGTAAGACGAAGCTATAGATGAGTTGTAGGAGTGTTTGTCGAAGTTGACAGATTTCTACCTACTTTTCCTGCAAACAGTGTAGCTATTTAGTGATGGAAAACACAATTACAGTTTTTAAGTAATAATAGAATAGAATTTTGTGAACTCTGGTATTGGAAATCTTGCGAAAGTTGATGCGTTTATGTTCCATCCATTTAGAGCGGCGACGTGAGCAACGAAGGACATTCTTTTCCCTGTTTCCTGCAACATCATTAAACTGGCTCAAAACTAAGGAATTGTAGAACTTTTGCAAATAGCTCTGTATTTTATAACTAGATTGTCGGCTGTAAGACGCGCACTACGACCCAAAGCACAATAAAATTGAAACTTCCTGGCAGATTAAAACTGTATGCCGGACCGAGACTCGAACTCGGGACCTTTGCCTTTTGCGGGACACAATAAAATTATTCTTGGCGAATCTTGTGCTGATAGTCATTTAGAAGATACTCAGCCGATATACACTCATTCTCATAAGCTAAGGATAATGCTGATACATGGTGAAACAACGCTCTGGTGGGCGGTTTGAGGGTTCAAATCACCTCTGGGTATGATCATGCTGTGCATTTGACACGCGGTCGTCGCACGGTGGCGCTGGCAGCAGTCCACATACGCAGAGGTGTGTTGGTGCATGTCAGAGTACGGTGCAGCGAGTAAGTGTGCAAACGTTTTCAGACGTGCTAATGGTGACTGTGTGTTGAAAATGATTCAAAGAACACAGATTGATGACTCTATGAGGGGTAGAATACTAGGGCGAGTGGAGGCTGGTCAAACACAGCAGGTCGTAGCACGGGCCCCTCGTGTGCCACAAAGTGTGATCTCAAGATTATGGCAACGATTCCAGCAGACAGGAAACGTGTCCAGGCGCTACAGTACGGGACGTCCACAGTGTACATCACCACAAGAAGACCGATATCTCATCATCAGTGCCTTGCTCGGGACCTAACCGCAGCCACTGGAAAAGTTATCTTCAAATACACGGTCAACAGACGACTGAACAGACATGTTTTATTCGCCTGGAGACCTGAAAGGTGCATTCCACTGACCCCTGGTCTCAGAAGATCCCGTAAAGCTTGGTGTCCAGAACACAGTACATGGTCATTGGAACAGTGGTCCCAGGTTATGTTCACAGACGAATCCAGGTATAGTCTGAACAGTGATTCTCGTCGAGTTTTCGTCTGGCGTGAACCAGGAACCAGATACCAACCCATTAATAACCTTGAAAGGTGTCTGTATGGAGATCGTGGTTTGATGGTGTGGGGTGGGATTATGAATGGTGCGCGTACACATCTGCATGTCTTTGACAGAGGAATTGTAACATGTTAGGGGTATCGGGACGTCTTTTTCTTCAGTATGTCCCCCTTTTCAGGGGTGCAGTGGGTCTGGGTCCACGTTCCTCCTGATGGATGATAATGCACGGCCCCACCGAGCTGCCATCGTGGAGGAGTACCTTGAAACAGAAGATGTCAGGCGGATGGAGTGGCGTTCCTGTTCTGCAGACCTAAACCCCATCAAGCACAATTGGGATGCTGTCATTCGACGTATAGCTGCACGTCTTCAAACCCCTACGACACTTCAGGAGCTCCGACAGGCACTGGTGCAAGAATGGGAGGCTATACCTCAGCAGCTGCTCGACCACCTGATCCAGAGTATGCCAACCCGTTGTGCGGCCTGTGTACGTGTGCATGGTGATCATATCCCATATTGATGACGGGGTACATGCCCAGGAAACAGTGGCGTTTTGTAGCACATGAGTTTCGGGACGGTTTTCTCAACTTATCACCAATACTGTGGACTTACAGATTTGTGTCGTGCGTGTTCCCTATGTGCCTATGCTATTAGCGCCATTTTTGTGTAGTGCCGCGTTGTGTGGCATCACATTCTGCAATTATCCTTAATTTATGAGCATGGGTGTATATACAGCGGAGCAGTCGCTCGGCGGCGTAACGGATAGTGCATCTGACTGCGAATGAAAAGGTCAGGTATTCGAATCCTCGAAGATTAAAAGTTTATACAGAAATAGCGTTATCAAGTACTGATTGTAGCAGTTTTTCGATGGTGGGATATATTGTATACAGCTTCACATTAATTTTAATGTTAAAAATAGACATCAAAGAATAAGTACATTTAATCTGCGAAGAAAGAATTCACTTTCTTGAAAACCATTGCTAATAGTGAAGATATCTCGCCATACGCCCACAGTTCAACGAGGTGCGTGCACAAACGTAAGGGCTGTGATGTTTTTGAATCTAAGTGTAAATAATTAATGTCAGATTTACTTCAAATTTATGTAAGATGATGAATCTTCAAAAGTTGAAACGATAAGGATTCTAGTTGGACAGTATGAAGATTAAAAAAATAAAATGTTTCTAATAAAGCAAAAGGTGTGTGGTCACATTAACTAGAAAATATCTTTTTGAACGTGACGTGTGTGAACAGCGATTGCAAATGTAAGCACATGTAAACTGCCAAGAAAGCACGATAATATTATGTTTCTGATCGTTGTGGTGAAGTTTTACAGTTGTGATTTGCTTTCCATATGAGAGGACTGTCGAGTGGTTTTACAAATAAATTAAAGTATGCTTTCAGGTTGGATTAGAACCGGTGTTCTATGAAAATCGCGTTATAAAGTTCAACGGTCTACCGCGGGATTGAACGCTAGTCCTCTCGAATCAACAAAATATGTATCAAACAAATGTGACTTAACTAAGGAAGAGAACATTAACCAGCATGACTGCCTTGCTTGTAACTTTGTTCGTTGCATATGAACGGCAGAAGGCTTTTTTACATACGAGTAGCACCCTAATCTTTTTTGTGTTGTAATTCCTTCCCTTTCCTCAAGCGTGTCACAGTGTGCCATTCACACATGCCGTTATAATGGTGAGACAAAACTGACGTTAACTCTCTTCTATTAGCACAGAGCAGATACTCGGGAGTACATAAGTCATGCACTTACTGGAGTTGACAGTATACAAATTAAACACAAAGAAAGCGTAAACCGTTCATTCAGTTAACCGTCTTCAATTGAAGGTTTATATCAGTACAATGTACACGAACGAATAGAAGGTAGAAGATAACTGGGACTGAGTGACTGCTGTACATTTTACTTGTTTCTATGTATTTATTGTCAACTCCAGCAAGTCGTTGAATCATGATATCCCGAGTACCTCCACTGTTTTTTAGTAGCTCGCATCTCGTGGTCGTGCGGTAGCGTTCTCGCTTCCCACGCCCGGGTTCCCGGGTTCGATTCCCGGCGGGGTCAGGGATTTTCTCTGCCTCGTGATGGCTGGTTGTTGTGTGCTGTCCTTAGGTTAGTTAGGTTTAATTAGTTCTAAGTTCTAGGGGACTGATGACCATAGATGTTAAGTCCCATAGTGCTCAGAGCCATTTTTTGTTTGTTTGTTAGTATAGTAGAGTCAGTCAATTTTGTGGTAGATTTTGATGGTACATTGTTGACAAGTTTTTGAACAGGTGTGTATCCATCACCTGAACATTCCCCAAAGGCAACATCTACTCAGGGTCTTCAACCGTATTTCGCACCAAGGTGTTATCTCATCGCAACGGCGTTATAGCATACTTTTCCCAATACTTAAACTGTCTCTCGGTAGCTACAGGCCGATAAGCATGACCAACGTATCCTGCAAGCTGCCTGAAAGGATGTTTGCCGGTAGATTACGGTGGGCTCTCGAATCTCGGGCGCTCAGTCCGGAACCGCGCGACTGCTACGGTCGCAGGTTCGAATCCTGCCTCGGGCATGGATGTGTGTGATGTCCTTAGGTTAGTTAGGTTTAAGTAGTTCTAAGTTCTAGGGGACTGATGACCACAGATGTTAAGTCCCATAGTGCTCAGAGCCATCGAATCTCGGGTCCATTTTGCTGTGGTAACAAGTTCAATAGGCGCAGACAGCAACCTGCACAACATACACCGCGGAGACAGTACTCTAGTCCGCGCGAGGCGGAAATTCCAACCAGCGAGCTTATTAGCGACACCAGTAGCCGGGCCAGCAGCAGCTTCAAGGCGCGCGGAGCGCAGGCGAAACTATTTCCTGCTTCCTCCGAAGCAAAGCTTGAGCAGTCAACCAGAAGTGTTACTCCGCGAGATGTTTATTTATCCCGCACAGCGAGAGCAACCACTATTTCGAGTGCAGCCAGCCGCAATGGGAAGACCTCTCATGGGTGACGCGCTTCCTACACCACCTCCTCCGCTCTTCGCCGACACTGTGAAGTGGGGCGGACCAAACGGGTCGCCACCGATGGGAGAAGACTTGCTTCTCTGTTTTGCTGCATCTCCTACACCTGGGAATTGTCGGACTTAGTATTACAAAATTCATTCCTACAGACTTGAAAGGGATTCATCGTGTGACTGTTACTTTTTGGTACTCGGATTATTTGAACATTCACACAGTCGAGAAAATTTTTTATTTTTGTTCTTCAGAAGCTAGTTATTGTGTTCATCCCAGATCTGTGAGTTTCGTTCTTGTGTTGCAAATAAAACTGTTTAATTGGCATATCTGGAGAGCGTTTCGTGTGATATAATCGAAGGAAAGGATCCATCTCTTTTGTCCCCTATTAGTGTCGTTTCTGTGAAGGACGATCCACAATCAACCATGTGCTTAGCTGGAAGCAGCAATCTGACAGATTTTCCGAAACACCAATTTTTCTCACAGTTTTTTTTACCTACCTAAGCCGTGCGACACCACTTGGCATCATCACATTTTACTTACCCCAAATGTCTGGTGCTTTCAAGGCTCCCTACAGATTTTTATTCGTCAGTTGTTATTCGATTGGTTATCCCGTGCCAGAGTCGGCACGTCACTCAGCTCCTCCCTACTCCAAGCGAACAGCGCCCAACAGGGTTCTGAGTTGAGTGTCACTCTCTTCTTGATGGCCATCAATGGGATGGTGATCTCTGTCGGGCCGCTGGTTATCCCTGCGCTGCATGTCGACGACTTTTGCATTTCGTACAGCCCCCACTCGGCAGCCTCTGCTGAACGCCAGCCAAAAGATGCCATCCAGAGGGGCTCTGCATTGGGTCTTCCCCACGGTTTCCAGTTTTCGCCTACAAAAACGTGGGTCATGCATTTTCATCGTCGTTTCACAGTCCATCCTGACCTGTAATTCTACTTAGTTGCCCAGCACCTTGTGGTTGTAGTAAAGCCCCATTTTAGATAAAAAGCTGACTTGGCTGGCAATATTCGTGAGCTGAAGTCTACCTGCAAGTGGAAGCTTAACACCCTCTGCACCCTTCCCCTCACATCAGGTGAAGATCATGCTACTCTTATCCGTATTTACCAGCCCCTGGTTTATTCCCTACTGGACTATGATTGCCAGGTTTATGGCTTGGGGTCTCCTTCGGCTTTGAAACAGATCCGGCCTACCACCATGGTGTTCCGGACTAGTCTTACGGACAGTCTACTCGCCGAAGCAGGGGTCTTCCCTCTTCAGATTCCACAGTACCGTCTCTTGGTCTTCTACGCAATTGACGTTC
Source organism: Schistocerca serialis cubense (assembly GCF_023864345.2). NCBI lineage: Eukaryota > Metazoa > Arthropoda > Insecta > Orthoptera > Acrididae > Schistocerca > Schistocerca serialis. The sequence goes on along the minus strand of NC_064639.1, from coordinate 779,603,674 downwards.
GACAGTTCGTTGATCATTCCAGATTCTCTTTGCATATGAGGTGTGTCGTCCTCCTGATATCAGCCCTCGAGTGAAATTACCAGTTGGAATAGGGCTCACTTCCCTGTGCCAAGATTTCCATTTTCCCTCCCTGGACTGGGCTCCCCGTGTTTTCTCACGCAGTCCTCCTCGGAAGGCGCCCAGTCCACTGATTAGATTCTTCAAGAGTTCCACGGTGCTTTCATTTTTTATAGCGATCGCTCTAAAACTGTGGGTTCGACGGAATATGATTTGACACATCCTGCTGGTACTGAATGCCAATAGATGCTGGGAATATGCAACGTGTTTACGGCAGAGCTGATAGCCATTAGCAGATCCTGCCCTTGATGGTGTTCTAGTTTGTAATGTCTCAATGAGCAGTGTCTAGGCTGATGACCGATACCGTTCCTTCCACCCTTCGGTCTCTGCTATTCATGACACCCTAATGACCTTCGTCGTGTTGCCTTCTCAGCTGTCTTTCTGTGGGTCCCAAGTCATGTGGGTATCTCAGGGAATGAACTGGCCGACTGTTTTAGAGAAGCCCTTGCTCGCTCCCCACACGCTCTGATGATCCCAGGTGCGGATTTGCGAGTGCACACGAGATCTCTGCTCGTTCAGAAATGGAATATCTGGTAGGATACTCTAACATCTGGTAAACTCTGCACAATCAATGAGACTACTGCTGTATGATGCACTTCTTTCCGCTTCTCCACGGTCCTGTGCTGTCTCCGCATCAGTCAGGTTAACCTACAGTTTTATTTTGCGTAAGGAGCCGCCCCTCCCCACATTGTTGTTATGAAGTCTTACGTACAATAGCTCATATTTTGGTGGAATTCCCCCTCCTTTTAGCCTATATCACCACAACTCTATGGATGATCAGACATTTTGTACGTGTTTTGCGAAGTTATTTTTTAATAATTGTATTGAATATTAGTCTTGTAAGTATGTTATGAAATTACAAATTACAGTTGTTATTTAAGAAAGAGAATACGCATGGAATGTTAACATGTTGTAAGTAGACACGCGGGCCTAATAAGGCAAAAGATATTGTCAAAAAGTGTAATAAATTGTAAATGCATTATCGCTGGGGGTGCGAGCAGTTCGGAGTCGCGAGGAGACGATTGGCATCGTTGGTTGAGTGTATTCACCAGTGTGGCTATGCAAAAGTGCGGAGATAAAATGTCTGTTTCCGAAGTGCGGAGTAGTGGAAACTGAAATGGTTGGTTTGGTGGATGTTTAATATGGGCGAACTATGGCATTTATTGGGCACAGTACAAATGCAGCAAGAGTAAGTCACATAACATTAATAGTACTGTGGGCCCTTGTTATTGGCTATGGTATGGCAAAAAGATCAACCTGTGCCCTACTTTACCGCTAAATGAAGCCACTTGAGAAACCAATGGCATCTTAAAGTGAAGTAATATCTAGACTTTTTATAACTAGAACTGTAATAGGCTGTCCAACGTAGGTGAAATTTTATTGCTTAAATAACATTGTTTTCGTGCGTATTGTCACGTAAATAATTTTCGTAAGTCATTGTACGAGAAGTATCCATCCTATCGCTTTGTACTAACCGAGATAATCAGAAAATAATCTGTAAATGAAGTGAATATTAATTTATTAGGTTATCAAAACATAATTTTCCAACTTTTGGCCAATTACGTAATAATGAAATATTTGGCTGTAGTATGAATGACGTCAGAAATTGGTGCAAAATCCAATATTAATTCATTTGCTAAAAATAGAGTAACTTTCATAATAAAAAAAAATTGGTAGTAAAACTTTACGTAACTTGGACACTGAATTTTACGATTAATGCACAGTTGTAATTTATAGCTTGTGGCATAATATATAACTTTTATTATAAAGAAACATCAGAGTAACTGCTAGGTAAATGACAGTCCTTATCAATGAGTAAATTCAAACAATCTTTCTACATGCTACAATTGCGACAGTCAGTATTACGGTGAGTAACGTAACAAAAAGATTCTGTCCACAGCCAGTAAACAATCTTACTTTAATTGAGCTTTGAAAATTAATATATGTTGTATGTCTTAGCTATTTGATTGATATTTGACTTCTGTGACATGTGTGGTGTGAAGTACTTGAAAGAGTGCATTAGGTACTGTTCCTACGTTATGACGCCGGTAACTATTTTTACGTAAGATTGCTTATAAGTATGAAATTGAGTTTCTATTTAAGTATTCTTGTTCCGGCGAGGAACTGGCAACCATTGGTTATTTTCATTAATGACATACTTTGAAAACCTTCTTTCCAAATTTTCCACAAACTACTGTTAATTAAAAACTGGTTTACGTAAGTTAACCGAACTTTGTTTCTAATAGTCATTGCTAAAATACTGAGCAGTGGTGATTCGATTATAACTTCATCTAATTCTCTCGGTTGTGCATTATTCTTAGGAGTAGATGCCTTTTCCCCACAGATTATGAAATTTAGGTACATGGGCATACAGAAAAGCCTAATTAACCGGACAGGTAGGAGGGTTATAGCTCTCCATGCTAAGTATGGATTTCTGGATTGCTTGCCTCTAATATTGGCGGACAGCTCACGGATGATTGAACTGGTTCTCAGTTTTCTACGTCAAAGTTGTTTTTATTCTCCGTTATAAGGTTCTGATCTACTTCTAGGACAGGGGTAGGGTGGCTGCCGCTGCATGCAGGGTCTTGGGGATCCTCGACACCACCTCCTTGGCCAAGCTACTCTTTAGTATCTCCTTTGCTTTGTTTTTATCGCTTTCAGATTCGGCTGGCCTCCTTTCTGCCGTACCCAATATTCCATTCTAGGTGTCGTACTCTCTTGAATAGGGAGCGCTGCTGACCGCTCCTGACTAACTGACCAGGGGTGGGACAACTGTGGATGGGACGTTTCCTGCAGCATGCAGAGCCCTGGGGCACACTTCTCCACCCCCTCCCTGCTGACTTTTGACTTTCCTATCTCCCTCATCTTGCTTTTATTATTGACAGTACAGATGATGTCCGTTACGTTTTCTAGCCATTTAGCTTTTACTATTATGAATCTTCCAGCTAGATCAGATCACATTCTCGGTTGAGGTCTCCACTTTTGGATGCACCACTCGTCGATCGAGAAACTGATGGACTTGCTTTTTTTTCCCTTAGTCCTCCCGCATCTCTGAATAAAGCAACCAACAGGTCTTGAAGAGAGGAAGAGGATTACCAAGCAAAAAATACAGGGCACTATTTGAAAGAAAGACGTACTGCTATTCATATCTGCATAATGAACAAAGTTACAAGAATGAAGGAACTCTTGGTAACTAATGCCCCTGTGGTTGCTAAACGACATTTTCTTTATAATTTTTTCTTCTGTTACCTCGACAGAAGTTATTTTGTGTGGTCTAGATAAATGGTACATGCTGTATATTTTGATTCACATTCGACAAAACAGAAAATGCAACTACAAAACGTGCTCCGAACACCAAGAATCAGTAAGTTAATACTTGCTTCTCATCCCGAAACAGACTTTGTTCATTCGCGGTCATAACAGGAGTAACGTTTAAGGACAACCATTAAAGTGTGGAAATACGGTGGTGGTGTTAGCAGATATATATAGCACATCAATTAACAATATATTGTTACACTGTATGTACAAAAGTATAAAGTGAAAACTATGTGGGGTGAACTACACTAAAACTCCTCCTGAACAGGCTATGAAGGCCCAGCGGTACCGACCGGCCACCGTGTCATCCTCAGCCAGTAGGTGTCACTGGTTGCGGATATGGAGGGGCATGTGGTCAGCACACCGCTCTCCAGGCTGTATGTCAGTTTCCGAGACCGTATGTGGGGTGAAGCGAAACCAGTAATATATGTGTCAGCAATTGTGTACATTTGCAGCTTCATATCTTTTTACCTACAGATTTACCACAGACAAATGATACTAAATATTTTGGTCATGCTTCCGTAATTTTTCCTAAATGACAATCAAAACTCAAATTCATTTAAATGTAAATCCGAGTATTTTCAAATACTGTTTGGTGTGGTTGCTTGGATTGTATGTGCCACATATTTACTCGACGTTTCCAGAGCTCTTATAGTCAGAATTCAAAACATTACATCAAAATACTAACTTGTAGTCCATTATTATGTGAGTTAGAGTCAAGTTGACGGCGTAACCAAAAAAATCAAGAAACATTGCTGTATTTCATTCTTCACATATCTGTTTAGAGAGGCTCAGTATTCTGTTTTAATCAATGATGGTCTTCTATATTTAGACCATACTCTGAAGGAACCGGCAGAGCCAGCGGAAGACCACCCTCGACCAGTCAAGGTCGCTTCTTCATGTATGTCAGGAAATAAATACACTGTAACTTTATTCGTCGTCACAGTGGTATATTGTTGAAAAATTGGGAATATGGATATTGTGTGCGATGACACATCCAATACTTACTTTCTTCCAGGGCCATCATTCACATGCATCAGTAAAAAATAAGGAAGGGAAACATGTTACGAAATAGTAATAGCAATAGTGATAATCGCGATAAATGGTTGAAATTAGCAAATCATAGCAAAACCTGACTATTATAGAAAGCTGGTTAATCAGCCCATGGAACAGTTGTAGTAAGTATGCAGAGATTTTCACACTGAGCTACGTTCTGTTGTTTGGTTGCAGGAATACACAAGGAAAATAACTGGCATATAATTTCCCTGGGAGGTTTTAAGCAACAGTTGAAGTAGGCTTCGCAACAGGACGAGAGGGCTAATTCCAGATATAACGGTAAGCTCCTGAAGAGAATACTGTCTCGCTGAGATGATAGGGAGTTAGATGAATAGTTTTTTAAAAAATGGTAGCAGCCATAACTCCAGCGTGGAACGATCGTCCTGCCGTAGAAACATTAAATTTACCGCCCCTGTACCATTCAGTATATGTAGTTAACGTGAGAACAGAATATTAAATGTAGTTGAAAGAATCATCAATATTTTCCGTTACTGTGAAGACTTAAAACACCTGCGACAGGAATCGTGCGTGTTTCTGCAGCGTTCTATATCTAGAGCAGGTCTCAGCGCCTCAAGCTCCTATGTTATGTCGTTTAGAATTAATTCTGTTTGTCAGGCAACGAGCTACTCTATTGGTTTTATATTTATTTTACATACCTGTGTGGTGCGAAAATTGGCAATTGATCCAAAATAATGAAAAGTGTGAGATCTTCCACAGAAGTTACACTACAAATCAGTCAAATCTAAAAAGCAAAATCAACTAAATGCCTCGGAATTTCAATTAGGAACAACTTAAATTGGAAAGAACACACACAAAATGTTGTGCGGACGCCTAACCAAAGACTGCGACTTATTGGGAGAACACTTAGAGTATGCAACTTATTTACTAAAGAGACTGCGCGCGCTACTCTCGTCCCCCCCTCTTTTCGTGTACACTGCGCGATGTGGAATCCTTTCCAGGCAGGACTAACGGAGTACATCGAGAAAGAAGTGCAGCATGTTTCGTACATCGAGAAATAGGGGAGAGAGTGCCACAGACATGATACAAATTTTGGAATGGAAGTCTTTAATACAAAGGCGTTTTTCGTTGCGGCGGGATCTTCTCACGAAATTTCAGTCATCAACTTTATCCTCCAAATGCGAAAATATTTAATTGACGCCGAACTACATGGGAAGAAACGATCATCATAATAAAACAAGGGAGAGGAGAACTCGCACGGTATTTTGCGTGGTATTCGAGGGTGGAATAATAGAGAATTAACGCAAAGTACTGAAGTGTGCTTTACAGAGTAGCCATGTAGCCGTAGATGTACACTCCTGGAAATTGAAATAAGAACACCGTGAATTCATTGTCCCAGGAAGGGGAAACTTTATTGACACATTCCTGGGGTCAGATACATCACATGATCACACTGACAGAACCACAGGCACATAGACACAGGCAACAGAGCATGCACAATGTCGACACTAGTACAGTGTATATCCACATTTCGCAGCAATGCAGGCTGCTATTCTCCCATGGAGACGATCGTAGAGATGCTGGATGTAGTCCTGTGGAACGGCTTGCCATGCCATTTCCACTTGGCGCCTCAGTTGGACCAGCGTTCGTGCTGGACGTGCAGACCGCGTGAGACGACGCTTCATCCAGTCCCAAACATGCTCAATGGGGGACAGATCCGGAGATCTTGCTGGCCAGGGTAGTTGACTTACACCTTCTAGAGCACGTTGGGTGGCACGGGATACATGCGGACGTGCATTGTCCTGTTGGAACGGCAAGTTCCCTTGCCGGTCTAGGAATGGTAGAACGATGGGTTCGATGACGGTTTGGATGTACCGTGCACTATTCAGTGTCCCCTCGACGATCACCAGTGGTGTACGGCCAGTGTAGGAGATCGCTCCCCACACCATGATGCCGGGTGTTGGCCCTGTGTGCCTCGGTCGTATGCAGTCCTGATTGTGGCGCTCACCTGCACGGCGCCAAACACGCATACGACCATCATTGGCACCAAGGCAGAAGCGACTCTCATCGCTGAAGACGACACGTCTCCATTCGTCCCTCCATTCACGCCTGTCACGACACCATTGGAGGCGGGCTGCACGATGTTGGGGCGTGAGCGGAAGACGGCCTAACGGTGTGCGGGACCGTAGCTCAGCTTCATGGAGACGGTTGCGAATGGTCCTCGCCGATACCCCAGGAGCAACAGTGTCCCTAATTTGCTGGGAAGTGGCGGTGCGGTCCCCTACGGCACTGCGTAGGATCCTACGGTCTTGGCGTGCATCCGTGCGTCGCTGCGGTCCGGTCCCAGGTCGACGGGCACGTGCACCTTCCGCCGACCACTGGCGACAACATCGATGCACTGTGGAGACCTCACGCCCCACGTGTTGAGCAATTCGGCGGTACGTCCACCCGGCCTCCCGCATGCCCACTATACGTCCTCGCTCAAAGTCCGTCAACTGCACATACGGTTCACGTCCACGCTGTCGCGGCATGCTACCAGTGTTAAAGACTGCGATGGAGCTCCGTATGCCACGGCAAACTGGCTGACACTGACGGCGGCGGTGCACAAATGCTGCGCAGCTAGCGCCATTCGACGGCCAACACCGCGGTGCCTGGTGTGTCCGCTGTGCCGTGCGTGTGATCATTGCTTGTACAGCCCTCTCGCAGTGTCCGGAGCAAGTATGGTGGGTCTGACACACCGGTGTCAATGTGTTCTTTTTTCCATTTCCAGGAGTGTATATACACTAGAAATGGAAAAAATGGAAATGGAAAAAAGGAGTGTATATACACTAGAAATGGAAAAAAGAACACATTGACACCGGTGTGTCAGACCCACCATACTTGCTCCGGACACTGCGAGAGGGCTGTACAAGCAATGATCACACGCACGGCACAGCGGACACACCAGGAACCGCGGTGTTGGCCGTCGAATGGCGCTAGCTGCGCAGCATTTGTGCACCGCCGCCGTCAGTGTCAGCCAGTTTGCCGTGGCATACGGAGCTCCATCGCAGTCTTTAACACTGGTAGCATGCCGCGACAGCGTGGACGTGAACCGTATGTGCAGTTGACGGACTTTGAGCGAGGGCGTATAGTGGGCATGCGGGAGGCCGGGTGGACGTTCCGCCGAATTACTCAACACGTGGGGCGTGAGGTCTCCACAGTACATCGATGTTGTCGCCAGTGGTCGGCGGAAGGTGCACGTGCCCGTCGACCTGGGACCGGACTGCAGCGACGCACGGATGCACGCCAAGACCGTAGGATCCTTCGCAGTGCCGTAGGGGACCGCACCGCCACTTCCCAGCAAATTAGGGACACTGTTGCTCCAGGGGTATCGGCGAGGACCATTCGCAACCGTCTCCATGAAGCTGGGCTACGGTCCCGCACACCGTTAGGCCGTCTTCCGCTCACGCCCCAACATAGTGCAGCCCGCCTCCAGTGGTGTCGCGACAGGCGTGAATGGAGGGACGAATGGAGATGTGTCGTCTTCAGCGATGAGAGTCGCTTCTGCCTTGGTGCCAATGATGGTCGTATGCGTGTTTGGCGCCGTGCATGTGAGCGCCACAATCAGGACTGCATACGACCGAGGCACACGGGGCCAACACCCGGCATCATGGTGTGGGGAGCGATCTCCTACACTGGCCGTACACCACTGGTGATCGTCGAGGGGACACTGAATAGTGCACGGTACATCCAAACCGTCATCGAACCCATCGTTCTACCATTCCTAGACCGGCAAGGGAACTTGCTGTTCCAACAGGACAATGCACGTCCGCATGTATCCCGTGCCACCCAACGTGCTCTAGAAGGTGTAAGTCAACTACCCTGGCCAGCAAGACCTCCGGATCTGTCCCCCATTGAGCATGTTTGGGACTGGATGAAGCGTCGTCTCACGCGGTCTGCACGTCCAGCACGAACGCTGGTCCAACTGAGGCGCCAGGTGGAAATGGCATGGCAAGCCGTTCCACAGGACTACATCCAGCATCTCTACGATCGTCTCCATGGGAGAATAGCAGCCTGCATTGCTGCGAAAGGTGGATATACACTGTACTAGTGCCGAGATTGTGCATGCTCTGTTGCCTGTGTCTATGTGCCTGTGGTTCTGTCAGTGTGATCATGTGATTTATCTGACCCCAGGAATGTGTCAATAAAGTTTCCCCTTCCTGGGACAATGAATTCACGGTGTTCTTATTTCAATTTCCAGGAGTGTAGGTCACTGCGGCAGAGGCACGCAGCCAGGACTTTGGTAAAAAAATGTACGTTTTTTTCTCATAGTATTACAATACCTTTGTATTACTCTTGTATCGTTACTCTCACGTTCAAATTAATATCGATTGATTAGTTTTATTAATACTGGTAACTCCTTAATATCTTCACTGTATGTAGTGCATATGAATCAAAAAGTAGTTAACTTTGTGGCTAGTCTGTCTCGTCTATTGAATGAATTACTCACGGTGTTATGTGGAAAAGTTCAGCGATCAAACACAAACAGGTAGAGTTAATTTATTGATTACCATGTCGACAAATACGTTAGTTAAATGTTCAGATGTGTGTCAAATCTTATGGGACTTAACTGCTAATGTCATCAGTCCCTAAGCTTACACACTACTTAACCTAAATTATCCTAAGGACAAACACACCAATGCACGAGGGAGGACTGGAATCTCCGCCGGGACCAACTGCACAGTCCATGACTGCAGTGCCTGAGACCGCTCGGCTAATCCCGCGCGGCAATACGTTAGTTATTGACATACCAATATATGCTTGTCCTTTAACAAACTTCATAATAAGCCTTTATCTGATTTTGAGGTCTCATCTAAATGTACATCTGAACTTCTGAAGTAATTTCCTGTAATTACTAATTTATTTTGGAATTACGTCTATTGATGATTTTGCACTAAGGAACGCCTATTTGCAAAACCATTTATTGTTCAAAAGCTGTAATTAGCCCTACTAGTTAGATACAAATTAATATTTATTCATTGTAGAGGGGAATGGCTTTTACCAGTCATTAAAGAAAACAAATAACACTGGAGCTTACCTTCTGTAGGAATTGGAGGTATATCGTAGCTGAAATCTGGAAAAGAAAAAGGATGCTTATTTAATACAAAGAAATTTATGTCTTAATGGATAAACAATAATATATATTTTATAAACGTAAAGACAATTACACAAAAAGGTTTGCATTTGCAATGACACTTGTTATTATTAGCTCATTTATACCGCTCTAAACGTTACAACTATTTCATTCACTGGTAAATAAATTAAACTCCTGCAACGAATGATGAATCAAATAGTTTTGGATATATAAATCAATAGAGTTGACATCAGGTATACTGTACAGCTGCAGATCAACCAACGCTCCTTTTTATCGTGCTTTCACGTGATACAAAAAGTGATGTGCATTGGTGGTTTGTCATTTCGAGTTATCCTGATAATAACTTTCATAGTGCCCCACGTGTCAATAAAAAGTAAGTTTAATTAAAGATAAATCATCAAACATAACATATAATGAGTAGATCAGAAGATGTGAAACGATTATCAGTTCATAAATCGGGTATTCAGTATGTAATTCGATCCGTGTTACATGCAGTTACCACGTCAAAGCAATGTAAATTGGCACTATCAGCAAAAGGCGATAAAGTGAGCACCATAACGTGGGATCACTTTCGAGAAGATATGGCTACTCAGCACTGTAAGCACGACAGGAGACGATTTAAAACTGATTTGGAAGTGACATAATGGCAAATTAGGTTTGTTTTTAAGACACGCTGTAACGGTCTTGAGCGTTAGTTACCTTTGAGATTAGGCGTAGTGAGTTGACGTTAGTCAAGAAGGCCTTTAAGGCGACAAAGATGTCATTATCAGCACTTCACTGACTTTGTACAAGCTCGGGTAATAGGACTTCGAGAAGCTGGATGTTCCTTCTGCGATGCTGCAGAAAGACTTGGCAGGTATGTAGCCACAGCACACGACAGCTGGCAGCGGTGGTCACGAGAAAGTCCGGTCGCAAGGGAACCAGGCTTCGGACGGCCACGTGGAATTACCGAGAGGTAAGACCATCGTGTTCGGCTTATGGCTCTGTCGCATCGTTTAGCTTCTGCAGCAGCAATCTGAGCAGCAGTGACACAACGTACTGTTATAAATCGTTTACGTCAAGAACAGCTCTGAGCCGGACGCGCTCTACAGTGCATTCCACTGACCCCACACCACCACCTTTTGCGATTGTAGTGGTGTAAACGAGAAGTCATTGGAGGGCAGGTTGGAGATTTCTGGTGTTTTCTGATGTAAGCTGGCACCGATGCCAGTAATCGCCGTGTGTCTAGTGATTCGATCTGTTATGCTGCCATTCATGAACAGCATTCCAAGGGTGTTTTCCAACAGGATAACGCTCGACCACATACCGCTGTTGTAAGCCAGCATACTCTATACGGTTTCAATCGACATGTTGCCATGGCCTCTTCGATCACCAGATCCGTCTCCAAACAAGCACTAGCGTATTTTCCAACAGGATAACGCTCAACCACATACCGCCAGCATGCTCTACACGGTTTCGATCGACATGTTGCCATGGCATCTTCGACCACCAGATCTGTCTCCAAACGAGCACATGTGGGACACGGCAACACTAGCGTCATCCACAACCAGAATTAACCATCCCTGTTTTGACCGATCAAGAGCAACAGGCGCGGAGCTCCATCCCACAAACTTACAACCGCCACATGTACAACACAATGCATACACGTTTGCATGGCCTGCATTCAACAATACGGCGGTTACACCAGTTATTAATTTACCACATTCCACATTTGCATTGGCTTATCTCGCCCTTATACAAACCTATGATCTTGCAATGTTAATCAGTTAAATAGTTTGACAAACGTATTCTAGAAATATCCTTACTGTACATTAATTACTTTTTGGTGCTACAATTTATTTCCTCAGTGTATCATTGACTGGGTTATATCAAGGGATTGCCTTCATGGAGCGCATTTGTAAGGACTTCGCTGCCGGTAGGAAAGGGAAGTGTATGTCTGTTAAAACGTGCAAGGTGGACAATTACGCAACTATAATTAGCACTGGATGAGAGTTATGGCATGTCACGAACTGCGCATTGTTGTCATAGGAAGTTGCCTGACTGCGTGTGTCACAGTACCGAGCTGTGATTGCGGCGGTAAAGTATGTGTGTTGGCTTCTAAACTCTCTGATCGGCGCATTTCATGAAAGAAGCATGACTTAGGAGGAGTTGAGAGAAGTGATTCGGCAGTAAAATACGGAGTTGTTATCTGAAGAGCTAAAACGTCTGTTGGCTTATAAGCTCTCTGATAGGCCTGTCTCCAAGAAAAGGGAGTGGCTTGAGAAGAAGTTGAGAAATGTGATTGGCAGTAAAATACAGAGATTGTATTGGGAGAGCTCTTGTTGATTATTCCTAAGTAATTTACGATTGTTTCCGTTTGCAGTGATATGTCGCCAATAGCGTAATCGAAAAGTAGTCGATCTCTTCACCTATTTAGGCAGCACGTTACATATATTTACATTCAGTGCCATAACCTCACTAAAATTCCAATATGGTTCACTAGGTCATTAATATAAACCGTCTGCAGCTCCCCTATATCCAGTACAAATCAGTTTCGGTGATTTATAAGTTCGTATTTTACTCACTAAACGACTGTGCAGAATCGTATCAATTGTCTTCCAACTTGGCCGATGTCCACGACCTTCCGGACCTCAGGGACGGAAAGAGCGAGTTGAGTTTCGCAAGATCTCCGTTCATGGAATCCACACTGATTTTTTTTTTTTTTTTTTGTGTAGGAGATCTTCGATATTCAGATTCGTTCGGAGTGTGTGCATCTGCATTACAGACAGATTATCTCGATTCATTGTTGATGGTTCACAGAATCAGTTGCAGGTTATCTGTCTAACGGCTTCCAGGGGCAACAAAAATTTGATGCTTCAATATTTCATATAATTATTGAATGAATTTACACATTTGAAATACTGTCATAATTCAGTTGTATAATTTTCTGTTAAAGGCTGAACACAATAAGAATTGTATTACAGTTAGAAACTGTATATATGCCTTCAAGCAGCGTAGCTCACTACGCACAATTACCCCAACTATGTCCATCGAGAACATGGAATAACCCCCTTGAGAGTCTCAGAAGACTGTCTCCATGACATTACCAGCAGAGGGTGGGGCTAGACTTTTTCTTTGGAGGAGAGGTGATGTGACGCCACTTGCCGTTTTGCGTTTGGAAGTGATGAGCCGATGTTTTATCGCCTATGATAATATTCGACAAACATTTGTCAGGATCAGACCCGCCAGGTTAGCCGAGAGCGCTAATGCGCTGCTTCCTGGACTCGGGTAGGCGCGCCGGCCACGGATCGAATCAGCCCGCCGGAATAACGACGAGGGCCGGTGTGCCAGCCAGCCTGGATGTGGTTTTTAGGCGGTTTTCCACATCTCTCTAGGTGAATACCGGGCTGGTCCCCACGTCCCGCCTCAGTTACACGACTCACAGACATTTGAAACACATCCGCACTTTATCATGATTTCCACTAGCTGCAGACAGATGGGGAACTCTGATTCCGTCCCGAGGGTTACGGGGTGGCGGCAGGAAGGGCATCCGGCTACCCCTTCAAATTAACATGCCAAATCCGACTTAACCACGCCAACCCCGCGCAAAATGCGGGACACAGGCGCAAGCGATAGACAGATAGATTTGTCAGGATCAGCCTCATAACGCGCAAGCAATTCCTTACATCTCCTTCGTTGCTGTGTTCTCTTTGGCAGCGAGGAGCCCAGCGGGCGCACACCTTCGAGTACCCCAACTTGTGGGCGAGTGTGTCAGCACTACCAGCAGCGACGTACGGTCGAGCAGCGAGATGTCTGATGGTGATCCGTCGATGTCTTGGAGTGAGAGTGTCCACGCGTTCAGACAGTGCAGAAGTGGCAGCTGTGTGTGTCCGGCTGGCATGTGGGAGACAGAGCAACTCCGCGTGACCTTGCTGCAATGATGATAGACGCTTTGCCCAACGACACACCGTGCTTTCGTTCACTGACGGGTCTCTGTAGATATTTTGCAATCGCCTATGAATTTCTGTGGTGCTCAACTCAATGACAACTTCCTGCTTGGAATGCAACCCCGTTACAAACCCAATTTTCAAGGTAACTTATAACGCCGCCGCTATCAGACTATAGAAGCTGAAGCGGGATTATTCCACGATATCCCACAACAAATTTTGCACTTCTTCAACCTAACCTGGGAGAGAAAAGAATGGTTGCATTATTTATCCAAAACCCCTCGTACATCTAGTGTTTCATAATGAGAGCTTATGGTAACTTCCGACAAAAATTTAAATACTATCTCAAACCTTTTCCAATATTTTTCTCGCTTACACGTTTGACGTGAAAAGTTTAACATATGAACTCATCTGTAAAGTAATCAGACATCTGAAACTGTTTTATTCATGGGAGCTCGATTCTTTAATGAACTGACTGTTTACTGGTACCATATGTCCCGTAATTCGACAACAGACTGACGTCGGCGATGTAGGTCTATAATTATGCGCTTCTGTCTGACGACCGTTCTTGAAAACAGGAATGACCTACGCTCTTTCCAGTCTCTAAGTACCCTTCGTTGCTCTAGTGACCTTCAATGAACTACTGCTAGAAGAAGAGCGTATTCTTTCGCATAATCTCTGTACAACCTCACAGGCACCTCAACTCGTCCAGTTGGCTTTCCACTGTTGTTCACTTTTAGTTGATTTTTAATTCCGCGATCGGTTACCTCTGCATCTGCCATCTAGGCATTTGTGCGATGATTGAAAGGAGGAAACGAATTACAATCTTTCGCAGTGAATCAATCTCGGAAGAAGGAATTCAGTATTTCAATCTTTTCTCTGTCGTCCTATGTTCCAGTGCTATTGCGGTCACTAGGAGACTGAACAGATGATTACGATAAGCTCACTGACTTTACACAAGACCAAAACGCATTAGGATTTTTAATCAGGTACTTCAGCAGTATTTTACCTACAAATTCATGGAATACTTCTCTCCTTGCCCTCCTCCCGCTCACTTTGGCTTCATTCAGATTCTGTTTGTCTACAAGGCTTTCACTTCGCGTAAGTCGGAGATTAATGTCTTCGCTTTCGCAAATTTCTAACGCGAGAGTTGAACCTCGGTGGGTCCTTCACATCCATCACTATCTTGATCAGCACATGTCGAAGGTGTATTGTACGCGTGGACGTCCAATATACTGTAGACGTTGGACTCCAGTGGAATGTCAAAAACGACAGATATCCTCAGCTTGACGAGGAACGATACTTAGAAACATTTTGAGCAGCAGAAGAAATGAGTGGAGTCATATGTCGACTTAGATGGGCTATAATATCAAGACGACAGCTATTAACTGAACTGCTTAGTTAAGGCAACTCCTGCACCAGCCTTATTTGATTTGTGTCAGTATATGTTTGCAGAATTTTCTTTCCGCGTAGAAGAACACGTGTCCTCCTCATCTACTGTCACTAAAGTAAACGAAAGAGTTGGATGTTGTCCCAGTGAAGAATACAAGTCAAGTTCGGAGAAACAGTTGAACACTACTACGCTACGACGTATAGTCCAATCGGAACTCTTACGAAGGTGACTTTTTCTGAGTGCTCGTTGACGTCATGACACGGGATTGAAATGCAAGTTTTTCCTTTGACTTGTTATTTTCTCCAGTTTGTTTTGTCATGTAATCAAGTTGCTATCACCATAGCAGACTTCCAGGACTAGTCTGCTTAGCACTATGTTTGTAAAAAAGCACTGATGTCCCAGTTTATTATCAGGGGTAAACGAAACGTTGCAAAAAAAAAAAAAAAAAAAAAAAAAAAAAAAACAGCCACATCTCTCCAATATGAACGGTGGCATGTAGAGAACTGAACTGTTATAGTTTAGAGAGTATTTTTATGGATAATACAGCGTGAAATAGTCACAGAATACATATTTTTCTCTATGATATGTAACACACAGGTCAACATTCAATCTTTTTAATGCACAGTTTGTTGTAACTCACTTACAGAAAGATAGATTTGTAATGTTCTACGATCGCTAGCGATAATGTCTACCTGCGATGAACAACGAGGAACACATTTCATTTGTGATATCGGTGAATGTTTCTCCTGCCGCAACTATTTCGTATCTGTGGATGTGGGTCTGCCATCCTATATTTGCATTTTCCTTTTTAATGTTCGATGCGTTTGAATGCTTTTATTTCAGCGTCATACTGATTAGTACTGCAGAGATTAATCTCATTCAACCAAGAAGGAAATAACGTTGTGTCAGATTAAAATTGCGCGCCTATCAGGGAGTGAAATCCCGGTCTGTAGCTTTCGTGGACAGCTGTCTACCGAAAAAAACTCCTAACTCGCTCTTCCTACTGCGGTTTGCAACCGCGTTTCATTTAATCACAAGTCAGCAAGGATTTTGTTTGTCCACATCAGTTATAACTGTAACACACGCACATCATTTGTTAGTTGTAATGCACAGCAATAATTACTGTTATCAAGTAGTTTGCAAAATATAAATATACGCCAACCTACTGGGAGTAGCCAAGGCACTCTTGACCCGAAGGTAGTTTACGAGCTGTAAATGATAGCGGATGATCAATTTTTCCTTCGTAAGTTCCTGCGATAGTTACATATCCTCCTAACGTATATGTGGCAAATACAGTCAACTCCCGGCTGCATTGCAAGAAGAGATCGACTTGCAAATCTATTTTTCTGCTTGTAAACTATCTACTTACTCAGTACGGATAAAACAGCGTGATGCTACGCTCGTGAAATCTCGCTATATCGTTAAATTTCTTGATAAAGATGAAAAGCATTGTTTAATATATATTTACATGTATTTGTGTTTATTTATTATTGAGAGACAATTACTTATTATTTTACGTGTCGAGAGCACTTACGAAAGGCAAGTCTTCTGGTCCAGACGGTACACCTATCAGGTTCCTTTCAGAATATTCAGACACAATAGCGCCTTTCTTAGCAATCATATGCAACCGCTCACTTGACGAAAGGTCTGTTCCTAAAGATTGGAAAGTAGCACAGGTCACACCAATATTCAAGAAAGGAAATAGGAGTAACCCACTGAATTACAGACCCATATTACTGTCCTCAATTTGCAGTAGGCTTTTGGAGCATATACCGTACTCGAACATTAAGAATCACCTTGAAGAAAATGACTTATTGATACATAACCAACACGGATTCAGAAAATATCGTTCTTGTGCAATACAGCTAACTCTTTATTCCCCTGAAGTAATGAGTGCCGTCGACAAGGGATCTCACGTCGATTCCATATTCCTAGATTTCCAGAAGGCTTTTGATACCGTTCCTCACAAGCGACCATTAATCAAATTGCGTGCATGTGGAGTATCGTCTCAGTTGTGTGACTGGATTCGTGATTTCCTCTCAGAGAGGTCACAGTTCGTAGTGATCGACGGTAAATCATCGAGTAGAACAGAAGTGATATCTGGCATTGCGCAAGCTAGTATCATAGGTCCTCTGCTGTTCCTGATTTACATGAATGATCTAGGTGATAATCTGAGCAGTCCCCTTAGATTGTTTGCAGATGACGCTGTAATTTACCGTCTACTAAATTCATCAGACGATCAGTTCCAATTACAAAATGATCTAGAGGGAATTTCTGTATGGTGCGAAAAGTGGCAATTGGCACTAAACAAAGAGAAATGCGAGGTCATCCATATGGGTACTAAAGGAAATCCGATAAAGTATACGATAAATCGCACAAATCGAGGGGCTGTCAGTTCGACTAAATACCTAGGAATTACAATTACGAGCAACTTAAATTGGAAAGACCACATATATAATATTGTGGGGAAGGCGCAACAAAGACTGCGCTTTGTTGGCGGAGCACTTAGAAGATGCGACAAAACCACTAAAGAGACAGCCTACATTACACTTGTCCGTCCTCTGCTGGAATATTGCTGCGCGGTGTGGGATGCTTACCAGGTATGATTAACGGAGGACATAAAATGGTTCAAATGGCTCTGAGCACTATGGGACTTAACATCTGTGGTCATCAGTCCCCTAGAACTTAGAACTACTTAAACCTAACTAACCTAAGGACATCACACACATCCATGCCCGAGGCAGGATTCGAAACTGCGACCGTAGCAGTCCCGCGGTTCCATACTGAGCGCCTAGAAACGCTAGACCACCGCGGCCGGCACGGAGGACATCGAAAAAGCGCAAAGAAGGGCAGCTCGTTTTGTGTTATCGCGCAATAGGGGTGAGAGTGTCACTATGATACGCGAGTTGGGTTGGCAGTCACTGAAACAAAGGCGGTTTTCTTTGCGGCGAGATCTATTTACGAAATTTGAGTCAACAACTTTCTCTTCCGAATGCGAAAATATTTTGCTGAGACCCACCTATGTAGGGAGAAATGATCATCATGATAAAATAAGAGAAATCAGAGCTCGAACGGAAAGATTGAGGTGTTCATTTTTCCACGCGCCATTCGGGAGTGGAATGGTAGAGAAGTAGTATGAAAATGGTTCGATGAAACCTTTGCCAGGCACTTAAGCGTGAATTGCAGTGCAACCATGTAGATGTAGATGTGTAGATGTAGATGTAGATACAGCGGAACCTTTGACTGATATAATATTGTCTATAAATCGACTGTGACTGTGCAGCGGACATTTCTTGACTATTGTGCTTCTCTGTGGTGAGCACTATTTTATAGTAAATGTACAATGTATAGTTCTCTCTAGTCAGACGTGAATCATAAAGGACACTCACAGAGTTTGTCCCGTGGAGAAATTAAGTTTAGTGTTGTGGCAGCCATTAGAGTCATTCAAATTTGATTTGGTATTGTCCGTCAAAGTCATTGTTCTGTAATCTAACGACGTGGAGCTCCAATATAGATGGTTATTGCGTGCCTACTCGTTTCGAGGATTCAAACCCTTATCTTCAGGAGGTAGAGAAGTAGTGTGTGGATAAGTTGAGGATTTGGGTCTGATGGGAGGCGTACCAGGGCAGTCCGTGCAGTTGCTACGACCACTGTGCCCGATGGCGCAGTGGTCAGCGCGTCTGCCTTGTAGGCAGGAGACCCGGGTTCTGATTTTCAACTTTCCCCGTCGATTTAAATAATTGTTCACTGACAGCTAATGTCATTAATTCCTTTGTGTCTTGGTTCACCGAGGCTGCAGGATCAAAAGAACAGACACCACATATAGGAACATTATCTGTTTACAGTCTTTATGTTAGTGCAGAACACAGACTCCTTTTCACAGCATCAGGCCAAGTACACAACAGATAATTTGTAGTGTAGGGAAACTAAAACCTAAAGACGGCTACAGAAGTCATCTGGATTGGCCTGCCACGACAACAATTCCGCTGTTCCCAAAAATGAACTGTCGCACGACATTCCACTTTGTCAGTGACTGCGAAATTTTGTTTTGGTTCCTCTAACTTTGTGCCACGGTCCTGCGGCGCGGGGATTTCAGTGTGTACCATGATTGCAGACTTGTACCTGCAAACAAACAAATAATTGGTTACGTTCATCGAGGAAATAACACTTTAAGACTAGTCCTCGTATGTGGCGTAGGTATGAAAGTTTTAGTAAACAGAGTTGCTAGTTCGACCACGTTATTTCGAGAATCAGCTTGCCATCCAGCCTTATTCTATGAACTCTTTCATTTGTGTTTCATAATTTTTACTAAAGTTACTCTACGATCAGATGAAAATGTCATACTTCTCGTTGACAGTATTCCCACTTTATCGGAGTCCAGACATCGCGGCTATTTTCTCATCCTGGAGGTAGCTTTATTTTATTTCCGTGGTTAGAGGCGATGTTGTGGATGCAGAGTGATTTCATTATTTTACAGCGAACTTTCCTGTGCACTTTTTTTGACAAAATTTTTGGATCGTGCTGTTTACCATTAGAAGGAGCAAACAGAAATATATTATGAAAGAGAGATGATAACTGTTACCCAGAGCAACCAAGCATAATGGTGCAGTTTATTAGAGCTCAGCTGCAGTTAGCCTTGCAGAAATGCCGTCATAAAGAGATATAAAGGTGAAACGTTCCCTTAGAAAAATTATGAATTACTGTGCTGGTAAACCTCTTACGTTATTTGATTAACAAACAGCTGAGCAAAACTGAACGTACTCAGACATTTCTCTCTTTACTTATTCTGATCATCACTAAACTGACACACAATATTTTTAGCTCAACGCAATCTGACTTTCAATCATCCCTACAGAAGAATCGCCTTGACTAACAATAACCTATACCTTTCATGAACCACTTACCTCACAAAAATCTTCGTTACTCGAACTACTGCAATACAGCGAGCGCCAATACTGCCAGCTAAATAAAAGATTCCAACTACTGAAGGCACTAACTACTGATAGGCATAGTTAGCAAATGAAAGATTTTCATAGAGAACAAACAATGTAAAGTGCCAGCTAAATAGAAGATTTCCTTTTTCTGACGGACACTCGTCCAGATCATCCGCTCTCAAAACTCTGGCGTCTCTCTCCCCACATCCACCACTGCTGGCGGCTCACCTCCAACTGCACAACGCTACGCGCTGTTCACGTCCAACTGCCCAACACTACACAAGCGAATATTACAACAATGAGTTCAACGAGCCACAGACTGTACACATCACAGTCAGTGATTTGGCGTTACCAACAGAAAAACCTAAACAGCCTACTTACAAAGGTCACAAATTGGTAACTCGAATGGCTGCGCGCAGTTTTATGATGAAGGAGAGAGAGTTGAAGCAAGAGGATTGTGTACCTAGGAACGCACGATTATTTTGGTCGATACTTCAGTCTGGTGGCTGATTTTAGAATCATGTAAAGGAATAAGCACTAGACATTCCCATAAGCATTTCCGACATTTTCTACAGTTTTTATTGTAGCAAGGTATGGGGTTGTGTTTTGTGCAGCGTCTGTAATATTCCGTTTTCTACACATTTAAGTACTGTACGCAATTCATTACACAACTGAAGCTGTTTGCAATGCATTGTTAATTCTTCTGTTTCACAATTTTGTGTCTAGTAAGTTATTTTATATTTTTGTAACTAGTTATGTGAGGTGTGGACGATGAAGCCATACTTCGTTGATGGTGCACCATGTTTTATCTTGAAACAGAAGCAGGTTCTTTTTTCTTTTTTTTACCATGGAGCATAGGATATTACAAATTAACTGAGTTTCGTTAATATCTTAAAAGTTTTACCTACCTTGGAAATGGAGATTTGTGTCAGTTGCCAACGTCTTCAGTTTCAAAATGTATTTAACTAGTAACTGGTTTTTCGATAATACTTCTGATTATTTTGATTTCACTTACTGATTATTGCTGCGTAGTAGAGTAATAAGGTAACAGCTAGAACACTAAATACAGTAGTGACAAGATATTCTCGTGTGGAACGCATTTAACTTTTAACAGAATATTGATTCCTAGGGACATGAACATGTACCGTGGAACGTGTTCTTACATTTGGAAATACTTTAATTTTCCGGATGAATTTTTGTAATTTGTGAAAAAGTTTACAGCACATAAAAAGTGAATACGGAAAACGGAATAAGAAAATATATTAAACTTCTATTACAGGGCTGGCTGGGGGCAAAAATCTGACGGTAAACACTGTCTCCTACGTGTGGAAGGAGAACTATTCAACGGTAGCGACGAGCGTGCAGTAAGCCTCTGAAATTGAGAGAGGGACGTCACTGATGGAAGCTACGTGAAATTTTCTTCCATCTAAGCCGTTGTGACCGATTTCTTGATGGTGTTGGGAACTAGGGGATTCCGAATGGAAAACATACGTGCAGTGAATGCTGAGCATAATGACACAATATTTATGTCTTGGGACTAATGTTCCGGTTAAAATACCAGACTGACCATTCTGGTTTACGAATTCCCTGATTTTCCGAAATCAGTCCGATCCAATGCCGAGGACGTTTCAGCAGCAAGACCGTATCCGATTGCTTCGTTGAAGTCCAGCTTAGCTATTGTTCCCATTCTAACGATCCCCAAGTCTAAGTGAATTACAGTTTGCTTCCTTCGCTTAGCAATATATTACATTGGTTAAAACATTTTTCTAATCTATATATTCTGGTAAATTTTAGATTTTTCTAATCTACTGTTTCTTTTTTCATTCACAGCAGACCTTATAGTCAGGGCTGCCACAGACAGGTTAAATCATTTTGAAAAGATTAGACCGCTTTAGGTGTAAATCCTTTATTTATAGGCATGACCGATATCGCATCATTTTAGCTGCTTCATTAGGTGCAATATCTACAAAATGATAGACAAAAGTCATGTAAGGCAAGAACACATAACTAAAATGAAAAATATATGCAGCACGAATGTACTCACAAAATTAAGTGATGTTCCTGTCGAGAAAAGTGAATGCGATTGAGGCGTAGCGCCGTATACCGATCCTGCCTTGGAGGCGGTTAAGTGGGAGATGTGTCTCAGAGCTGGATAGTGACAGATGGTGACGCGAGACTGGACGCGCGCGTAGTTTATGTATCAGCCGACAGAGGACAATATTGGATAGGGGAATGATTTAGTTTCGATTGTGCCCACTAGAGTGCACTAAAGTAATAGAATGTTTTTCATAAACTGTTCTAGTATTTTCTGAAAGTGTTATTATGTCTTTTTGTGTAGGTAAAATGTTATAAATGTGTTTTACATCTACATCTACATGACTACTCTGCAATTCACATTTAGGTGCTTGGCAGAGGGTTCATCGAACCACAATCATACTATCTCTCTACCATTCCACTCCCGAACAGCGCGCGGGAAAAACGAACACCTAAACCTTTCTGTTCGAGCTCTGATTTCTCTTATTTTATTTTGATGATCGTTCCTACCTATGTAGGTTGGGCTCAGCAAAATATTTTCGCATTCTGAAGAGAAAGTTGGTGACTGAAATTTCGTAAATAGATCTCGCCTCGACGAAAAACATCTTTGCTTTAATGACTTCCATCCCAACTCGCGTATCATATCTCCCACACACTCTCCCCTATTAAGTGATAATACAAAACGAGCTGCCCTTTTATGCACCCTTTCGATGTCCTCCGTCAATCCCACACCGCGCAGCAATATTCTAACAGAGGACGAACGAGTGTAGTGTAAGCTGTCTCTTTAGTGGATTTGTTGCATCTTCTAAGTGTCCTGCCAATGAAACGCAACCTTTGGCTCGCCTTCCCCATAATATTATCTATGTGGTCTTTCCAACTGATGTTGTTCGTAATTTTTACACCCAGGTACTTAGTTGAATTGAGAGCCTTGAGAATTGTACTATTTATCGAGTAATCGAATTCCAACGGATTTCTTTTGGAACTCATGTGGATCACTTCACACTTTTCGTTATTTAGCGTCAACTGCCACCTGCCACACCATACAGCAATCTTTTCTAAATCGCTTTGCAACTGATACTGGTCTTCGGATGACCTTACTAGACGGTAAATTACAGCATTATCTGCGAACAACCTAAGAGAACTGCTCAGATTGTCACCCAGGTCATTTATATAGACCAGGAACAGCAGAGGTCCCAGGACGCTTCCCTGGGGAACACCTGTTATCACTTCAGTTTTACTCGATAATTTGCCGTCTATTACTACGAACTGCGACCTTCCTGAAAGGAAAGCCGGCCGCGGTGGTCTTGCGGTTCTAGGCGCTGCAGTCCGGAACCGCGGGACTGCTACGGTCGCAGGTTCGAATCCTGCCTCGGGCATGGATGTGTGTGATGTCCTTAGGTTAGTTAGGTTTCAGTAGTTCTAAGTTCTAGGGGACTGATGACCTAAGATGTTAAGTCCCATAGTGCTCAGAGCCATTTGAACCATTTGAACCTGAGAGGAAATCACGAATCCAGTCGCACAACTGAGACGATACCCCATAGGCCCGCAGCTTGATTAGAAGTCGCTTGTGAGGAACGGTGTCAAAAGCTTTCCGGAAATCTAGAAATACGGAATCAACTTGAGATACCCTGTCGATAGCGGCCATTACTTCGTGCTAATAAAGAGCTAGCTGCGTTGCACAAGAACGATGTTTTCTGAAACCATGCTGATTACGTATCAATAGATCGTTCCCTTCGAGGTGATTCATAATGTTTGAATACAGTATACGCTCCAAAACCCTACTGCAAACCGACGTCAATGATACAGGTGTGTAGCTCGATGGATTACTCCTACAACCCTTCTTAAACACTGGTGCGACCTGCGCAATTTTGCAACCTGCAGGTACAGATCTATCGGTGAGCGAGCGGTTGTATATGATTGCTAAGTAGGGAGCTATTGTATCAGCGTAATCTGAAAGGAACCTAATCGGTATACAATCTGGACCTGAAGACTTGCCCGTATCAAGCGATTTGAGTTGCTTCGCAACCCCTATGGTATCTACTTCTAAGAAACTCATGCTAGCAGCTGTTCGTATTTCAAATTCTGGAATATTCCATTCGTCTTCCCTGGTGAAGGAATTTCGGAAAACTGGGTTCAATAACTCCGCTTTAGCGGCACAGTCGTCGGTAACAGTACCATCGGCACTGTGCAGTGAAGGTATTGACTGCGTCTTGCCACTTGTGTACTTTACATACGACCAGAATTTCTTCGGATTTTCTACCAAATTTCGAGACAATGTTTCGTTGTGGAACCTATTAAAGGCATCTCTCACTGAAGTTCGTGCCAAATTTCGCGCGTCTGTAAATTTTAGCCAATCTCCGGGATTTTGCGTTCTTCTGAACTTCGCATGCTTTTTTCCGTTGCATCTGCAACAGCGTTCGGACCTGTTTTGTGTACCATGGGGGATCAGTTCCATCTCTTACCAATTTATGAGGTATGAATCTCTCAATTGCTGTTGCTACTATATCTTTGAATTTGAGCCACATCTCATCTATATTTGCACAGTCAGCTCGGAAGGAATGGAGATTGTCTCTTAGGAAGGCTTCTAGTGACACTTTGTCCGCTTTTGTAAATAAAATTTTTTGCGTTTGTTTCTAGTGCATTTGGAAGAAACGGTATTGAGCCTAGCTACAACGACCTTGTGATCACTAATCCCTGTTTTAGTCATGATGCTCTCTATTAGCTCTGGATTGTTTGTGGCTAAGAGGTCAAGTGCGTTTTCGCAACCATTTACAATTCGCGTGGGTTCGTGGACCAACTGCTCGAAATAATTTTCGAAGAAAGCATTTAGGACAATCTCGGAAGATGTTTTCTGCCTACCACCGGTTTTGAACAAGTATTTTTGCCAACATATCGAGGGAAGGTTGAAGTATGAATGATGCGTGATTGTGGTGTAAGGTTAATATGAAGATAATTGTTTAACGAGTTGTGTAGTGGGATTTAGTGTGGGAACATTTCGAAGAAGTATGGATATGGACAAAGGGGATTTTTGTAGAATAGATTTGTAAAGTAAGTTTATGGGAGAGTAAGTTAATTTAGGTATAAATAACAATAGTAAATAACGTTATGCATAAGCAAAACTTCAGCATATTAGATACTTACGTCGGTAAAAAGTACAGTCGTTAAGTTTACTATTTTGCGATTGGTTATTGAGGAAAAGCGCGGATTGACGCGTGAGAATGTTGTTGTGCTATTGGCTGTTAAGTAAACTGACCAGTGGTAAAGCAATATTCTTCGCGCGCCTTTCTCTGCTGGCAGAGAAGACTGAGAGTATTCTAGAGAAGAGTCGAAGCCTAGCCATGAAAGAGATCGGACGTGTGTAGTAGTAGTTCCGATGGAAATGATAAGTTGCCGGATCTAGCAGTGTTACATACATCAGAAGTGTGGTAAAGTGACGGCATAATTATTCCGATGGGTGTGTAGAAATTTCGGAATTTTTAAGTGAATTTTGTGACGAAAAAAGACATACTGTATATTCCTCGTGGCGAGTTGAGCAGGTCGGTGGCTAAAAACTGTGACTGCATTTGGTACCGACAGACTTAAAATTTGGCGAGCATTATCAATCAAAAACAATCAGTATTTTTGTAGCTATTACGTTTTCGGGAAATGCAACACCATAAACTTGCTAACCTGAGTGAAAGGGGTTGTGAGTGACTGTGTTAAGACTAGCACGGTCTTGGCAGTGATACTCGTCCACCTAAGTTTCAGAATATATTAACTGAGGACAAAATTTCCAACCTTTCATTTGTGTGAAAACTTTCTCCCGAAACGTAGATTAGTGACTAAAATTCCAGCCTGGTTCACGTCGAAGTACAGTAGGTT
The DNA here is from genome assembly GCF_023864345.2 of Schistocerca serialis cubense. NCBI lineage: Eukaryota > Metazoa > Arthropoda > Insecta > Orthoptera > Acrididae > Schistocerca > Schistocerca serialis. Next base: position 779,577,946 of record NC_064639.1, on the reverse strand, counting down.
TCAATCGGCTTTCCTACTGATGATCTGCTGCGAAAATGTTCACAGGTAGGTGCACGTCCGTCGTAAAGGGACGGAAGGAACCGCGCCGCCGCACGATGACCCAGCGTTAATAGTCAGAAATTTTTTGCTAGTTAACGGATGTCAAATACAGAAGAGCATAACGTAACACAGAACTAAAGCTAATAACAGTAAATTCACAGAAAAAGACTATCAGATAGGTAAAATACTAATAAATTTCCCTCACAACGAGCAAAAGTATCTGGTAAGCAAACGGGATCCCCATCTACGGCAATGCTGATCAAAACAGAAGGTTACCATCATCTATGGTATTATGTAACTTTAAGCAGCTCACGGTCCCTTATTTAAGTAAAATAGATCAAAAACTCGCTGGTAAAGACCCATTTATTCAGTCTTAAATTGTAGTTTATCCCCAAAAAATCCAGTATAAAACCGTGATAAGGCTCAGCACGAAACTGACATTAAGTGAAACGAGGCTGAATCGTGTCGTGCTTAAACAGCTCAAACGGCAGAAAGTAACGCATTGCGAAGCCAGATGGCATGAAGCTGAACTTACCCAAACCAAGTGCGAGCACTGAATTTGTACAAACAGGTGACGGGTGTAGACGCAACTGCACATAACGCCAGAGAGCGACCTGAGAGAGAGAGAACATGTGGAGCGCGCGTGCGCATCTGGGGATCACGGATAACTAGACAATTAGAATGATAGGTGAGCTGAGAGGAATGCCGGGTAATCCCTTACAACCTGTTTAAAACCAACATAAATTCGTAAAACCTATTATTGTTGCCAATGCTGTCCATGGAAAAACAGAACGTTAATGGGTGACAAGTTGTTCAAGACAGCAGCTATTAAAAGTTCTAAACTATGAGATGCAACGATAATATATAAATAGAACTAATACAAGATAGATTCTATACCAGCACGATATACTTTACAGGAATTGTGATTGATTTAAAATTCAGTAAAAAGGATAAAAAACTGACAAGATGTTGTTGTTGTGGTCTTCAGTCCTGAGACTTGTTTGATGCAGCTCTCCATGCTACTCTATCCTGTGCAAGCTTCTTCATCTCCCAGTACTTACTGCAACCTACGTCCTTCTGAATTTGCTTAGTGTATTCATCTCTTGGTCTCCCTCTATGATTTTTACCCTCCACACTGCTTTCCAATGATAAATTTGTGATCCCTTAATGCCTCAGAACATGTCATACCAACCGGTCCCTTCTTCTTGTCAAGTTGTGCCACAAACTCCTCTTCTCCCCAGTTCTATTCAATACCTTCTCATTAGTTATGTGATCTACCCATCCAATCTTCAGCATTCTTCTGTAGCACCACATTTCGAAAGCTTCTATTCTCTTCTTGTCCAAACTATTTATCGTCCATGTTTCACTTCCATACATGGCTACACTCCATACAAATACTTTCAGAAACGATTTCCTGACACTTAAATCTACACTCGATGTTAACAAATTTCTCTTCTTCAGAAACGCTTTTCTTGCCATTGCTATTCTACATTTTATATACTCTCTACTTCGACCATCATCAGTTATTTTGCTCCTCAAATAGCAAAACTGCTTTACTACTTTAAGTGTCTCATTTCCTAATCTAATTCCCTCAGCATCACCCGACTTAATTCGACTACATTCGATTATCCTCGTTTTGCTTTTGTTGATATTCATCTTATATCCTCCTTTCAAGACACTGTCCATTCCATTCAACTGCTCTTCCAAGTCCTTTGCTGTCTCTGACAGAATTACAATATCATCGGCGAACCTCAAAGTTTTTATTTCTTCTCCATGGATTTTAATACCTACTCCGAATTTTTCTTTTGTTTCCTTTACTGCTTGCTCAATATACAGATTGAATAACATCGGGGATAGGCTACAACCCTGTCTCACTCCATTCCCGACCACTGCTTCCCTTTCATGTCCCTCGACTCTTATAACTGCCATCTGGTTTCTGTACAAATTGTAAATAGCCTTTCGCTCCCTGTATTTAGCCCTGCCACCTTTAGAATTTGAAAGAGAGTATTCCAGTCAACATTGTCAAAAGCTTTCTCTAAGTCTACAAATGCTAGAAACGTAGGTTTGCCTTTCCTTAATCTTTCTTCTAAAATTAGTCGTAGGTCAAATGGTTCAAATGGCTCTGAGCACTATGGGACTCAACTGCTGAGGTCATTAGTCCCCTAGAACTAAGAACTAGTTAAACCTAACTAACCTAAGGCCATCACAAACATCCATGCCCGAGGCAGGATTCGAACCTGCGACCGTAGCGGTCTTGCGGTTCCAGACTGCAGCGCCTTTAACCGCACGGCCACTTCGGCCGGCTAAGTCGTAGGTCAGTATTGCCTCACGTGTTCCAATATTTCTACGGAATCCAAACTGATCTTCCCCAGGGATGGCTTCTACTAGTTTTTCCATTCGTCTGTAAAGAATTCGCGTTAGTATTTTGCAACTGTGACTTATTATACTGATAGTTCGGTAATTTTCACATCTGTCAACACCTGCTTTCATTGGGATTGGAATTATTATATTCTTCTTGAAGTCTGAGGGTATTTCGCCTGTCTCATACATCTTGCTCACCTGATGGTAGAGTTTTGTCAGGATTGGCTCTCCCGAGGCCGTCAGTAATTCTAATGGAATGTTGTCTATTCCCGGGGCCTTGTTTCGACTCAGGTCTTTCAGTGCTCTGTCAAACTCTTCACGCAGTATTGTATCTCCCATTTCGTCTTCATCTACATTCTCTTCCATTTCCAGAATATTGTCCCCAAGTACGTCGCCCTTGTATAGACCCTCTATATACTCCTTCCACCTTTCTGCTTTCCCTTCTTTGCTTAGAACTGGGTTTCCATCTGAGCTCTTTTCTCCAAAGGTCTCTTTTATTTTCCTGTAGGCAGTATCTATCTTACCCCCTAGTGAGATAAGCCTCTACATCCTCACATTTGTCCTCTAGCCATCCCTGCTTAGCCATTTTGCACTTCCTGTCGATCTCATTTTTGAGACGTTTGTATTCCTTTAAGCCCTGCTTCATTTACTGCATTTTTATATATTCTCCTTTCATCAATTAAATTCAATATTTCTTCTGTTACCCAAGGATTTCTACTATCCCTCGTCTTTTTACCTACTTGATCCTCTACTGCCTTCACTACTTCATCCCTCAGAGCTACCCATTCTTCCTCTACTGTATTTCTTTCCCCCATTTGTGACAATTGTTCCCTTATGCTCTCCCTGAAACTCTGTACAACCTCTGGTTTAATCAGTGTGTCCAGATCCAATCTCCTTAAATTCCCATCTTTTTGCAGTTTCTTCAGTTTTAATCTACAGTTCATAACCAATAGATTGTGGTCAGAGTCCACATCTGCCCCTGGAAATGTCTTACAATTTAATACCTGGTTCCCAAATCTCTGTCTTACCATTATATAATCTATCTGGTACCTTCTAGTATCTCCAGGATTCTTCCATGTGTACAACCTTCTTTTATGATTCTCGAATCAAGTGTTAGCTATGATTAAGTTATGCTCTGTGCAAAATTCTACCAGACCGCTTCCTCTTTCATTTCTTTCCCCCAATCCATATGCACCTACTATGTTTCCTTCTCTCCCTTTTCCTACTCTCGAATTCCAGTCACCCATGACTATTAAATTTTCGTCTCCCTTCACTACCTGAATAATTTCTTTTATCTCATCCATATCATCAATTTCTTCATCGTCTGCAGAGCTAGTTGGTATATAAACTTGTACTATTGTAGTAGGTGTGGGCTTCGTGTCTATCTTGGCCACAATAATGCGTTCACTATGCTGTTTGTAGTAGCTTACCCGCACTCCTATTTTTTTTATTCATTATTAAACCTACTCCTTCATTACCCCTATTTGATTTTATATTCATAACCCTGACCAAAAGTCTTGTACCTCCTGCCACCGAACTTCACTAATTCCCACTATATCTAACTTTAACCTATCCATTTCCCTATTTAAATTTTCTAACCTACCTGCCCGATTAAGGGATCTGATATTCAACGCTCCGATACGTAAAACGCCAGTTTTCTTTCTCCTGATAACGACGTCCTCTTGAGTAGTCCCCGCCCGGAGATCCGAATGGGGGACTATTTTACCTTCGGAATATTTTACCCAAGAGGACGCCATCATCATTTAACCATACATTAAAGCTGCATGCCCTCGGGAAAAATTACGGCTGTAGTTTACCCTTGCTTTCAGCCGTTCGCAGTACCAGCACAGCAAGGCCATTTTGGTTAGCGTTACAAGGCCAGATCAGTCAATCATCCAGACTGTTGCCCTTGCAACTACTGAAAAGGCTGCTGCCCCTCTTCAGGAACCACACGTTTGTCTGGCCTCTCAACAGATACCCCTCCGTTGTGGCTGCACCTACCGTACGGCCATCTGTATCGCTGAGGCACGCAAGCCTCCCCACCAACGGCACGGTCCATGGTTCATGGGGGGTGGGACTGACAAGATAAGGAAATTTAATTTTTCTTTTAGATAGCACCCAGAACGAAACCGAGAAAAACAGGTTACTACACGCAAACTGGCCGAGTCAAGGCCACAGAGGGGATTGGGTGAAAGTAGATAAATTTTTTCTCAAGTACCGAATCGCCAAAACAGGATGATAGAATGTAATAGAAAGCATGACGGAACAAAAAAGAAAAGGCCTAAACAATCCATTGACATAAGCAATGTTAGACTCTTTTTTGGATCCCGCTCCTGTCCATGGTATCCAGTTTTTGTGTGGTGAAAACCTCATTAACTTTCTGTGACGGTGTATTTCAGCACCTGAATCAGTTGCAGTGAGCGCCACTATTGATTAAAGAGTAAAATGAAGGCATCACTCCAGGAAAAAGTGCAATGAAACTTTCCAGTCACTGTTCAGCGAAGGTTCAGAAGAACTTAAGTGGAAACTACTATCACATTCAAGTTATTATGACATAGATGCATTTTTTATTTTTGGTTGCGGGTCTACATCTACATGCACATGAATAATCTGCAAATTACATTTAAGTGCCTGGCAGAGAGTTTATCGAACCACCTTCACAATTCTCTATTTTTCCAATCTCGTATAGCGCGCGGAAAGAATGATCACCTATACCTTTCCTTATGAGCTCTGATTTCCCTTATTTTATCTTGGTGATCGTTCCTCCCTATGTAGGTCGGTGTCAACAAAATATTTTCGCATTCGGAGGAGAAAGTTGGTGATTTGAATTTCGTGAGAAGATTCCGTCGTAACGAAAAACGCCTTTCTTTTAATGATGTCCAGCCCAAATCCTGTTTCATTTCTGTGACACTCTCTCCCATATTTCACGATAATACAAAACGTGAAGCCTTTCTTTGAACTTTTTCGATATACTCCGTCAGTCTTATCTGGTAAGGATTCCACACCGTGCATCAGTATTCTAAAGAGGACGGACAAGCGTAGTGCAGGCAGTCTCCTTACTAGGTCTGTTACATTTTCTAAGTGTCCTGCCAATAAAACGCAGTCTTTGGTTAGCCTTCCCCACAACAGCTTCTATGTGTTCCTTTCAATTTAAGTTTCTCGTAGTTGTAATACCTAGGTATGTAGTTTTAAATTAGACTCGTTTATCGTGTAACCGAAGTTTAACGAGTTCCTTTTAGCACTCATGTGGATGACCGCACACTTTTCGTTATTTCTGGTCAACTACCACTTTTCGCACCATTCCGATATTTCTTCTAAATCGTTTTGGAGTTTGTTTTGATCTTCTGATGTCTTTATTAGTCATAAACGACAGCGTCATCTGCAAACAAGTTTGTATAGATAAGAAATAGCAAAGAGTCTATAACACTTACTTGGGGAACGCCAGAAATCACTTCTGTTTTACTCGATGACTTTCCGTCAATTACTACGAGCTGTGACCTCTCTGACAGGAAACCACATATCCAGTCACATAACTGAGACGATATTTCATAAGCACGCAATTCCACTGCGAGCGGCTTGTGTGGTAGTGTCAAAAGCCTTCCGGGAATCCAGAAATACGGAATCGATCTTAAATCCCTTGTCAATAGCACTCAGCACTTCATGTGAATAAAGAGCTAGCCAAAAATAAGAAAAACAGTGAGCAGCCTTCACCGTCTGCAAAGACTGTCGAAAATACCCGCAGAGTGGTTACAAGATCACCATTAAAATCAATGAGACAAGCATCGCATCACCTCCAGGCACAGAAAGCCATGGTGTACAGTGTGTTACACAAACAGTTCCAACTGTAGATTGACAAAATTAATTTTTTTGTAGAACTGAAACCACGTGCTTATGAGCAAAGATAGAAATTTACTAGTATCATGTTATCCCATATTGAAGAGAGTTTTTTTTGTAGTGTCGCATGGTTATGGTAGAGTGAATGTGTAGGTTCGCTGCTCACGTTCAGCTTACATTCTTGTGCCGAACGCTACCAGAACGGGGATGGTGTAGAGAGCAAACTGAGAACATTGCAGCACTACTCTGGTGAGGATAAAGGGGTAATCTTATAAGCCTCACGTATTACCCTTAGCGAATTACCCGCAAACTGTGATCTATCTGTTCCAATGCCGTACACATTTTTCACAACTGCCTCCAAGCTGTTGGCTCCCTTCTTTGGCTACTCTGTCTTCATCCGTGCATCAAATTACTGATACACACTGCTCAGATTAATTGCACTAATGAGGTAAAAGATTATGACCAACTGATTAGTACCTCACAAGTCCACCTTTGGAACGCAGTACAACAGCGATTTGCGAGGCGGAGATTCTATAAGCCCTGCCTATGCTTCCGGAATTATGTGGCATCTGATGTGTACGCACATTGACATGTCTAAGGCATCTGTATTTATCACAATATTTTAGGTAAACTGAGGTTTTGTGGAATTTCCGCAGAGAAAGTCACTATAACATTTAGACCAACCGTAAACATCACAGTCTTTTCGAGCAACAAAGTTAGTTTTATATCGCTCTGTATTCGTTGAAGTGGTTGAAGATTAGGGATGGCCGTTATTTATCTCAGCTGACTAAAATAACCACATTGTTCAAGATCTACGCAACATGCATATTTTCGTAACACTTCTGTGATGACTTTGTATCTCCTCATTTACTTGCTAAAAGCATTTTCATTTGCTTCATAACGCGTGATTTCAACAAAGTGGTTTAATTAACTTGGAAGTCCGCTAGGCACCATCGGCTGCAAGTACAGCTGCTGTGTAAATACGTAGAGCACTCATTTCCACTGAAGTGATTGAAAATTTGGCGCTGCTGTTGCCATTTTATTGAGATACGCCGCATATACCCTTTACCCCACAGTCTGCAATAAATACACTGGTGATTTTAATGCGGATTTTATAAAGGATTATAATAGAAAAATGACGAATAAACTTTTTTGGGTCCTACAATTTGATCTCAGTAATTAACTGTCCAACACGGATGGATAAAGACAGTTGGACTGCAACTGACAATGTTTTCTTTGATGAAGCTCAAAGCAAAAAAGTAACTGTAAATCGAATAACAAATTCTTTTTCTGATCGTGATGCACAGTTAGTTGGGATAGGTAAAATAGTGCCTTTCGTCAAAGCTTCTCATGAATGAAAATCAATTGGAATAATTGATGACTCAAGGATAAAGATTTTTAAAAGCAGTTTACAAGAGACGACCTAGGATGAAATTTATAATGAGCGAATTACTGACATAAAATCTAATCTATTCCATGATAAATTCATATCATTATTTGAAAATATCTTTTCAGATAAGCTAATCAGAAACAATAAACAAGCACGTAGATAACCACTGGTCACCAGGTGAATTAAAATATCTGTGAAAGGAAAATGGAAAGGTTTCTGTTGGTAAACAGCTTTCGGTTTTCACTGGGCGGGAGAGTTAAAACCACCGCAACGTTTCGACGAGTGTGTACTTACTGCCTTCTGGAAAAGTTTCTGTTGGCAAGAACAAGTGAAAATCCAGCAGCAGTTTCACACTATAGAAACTACTCGCAATTGCCAAGAAAAGTCATTAAAAATAAAGAAACATGCAGATTATGTCAGACATCAGTAACTCCGACAACAGAGTCACGTCTATAGGGAATTTACCTAGAAAAACAAGAGACAAGACAAAATAGCAGGATAACATCATTATAGATTTAAATGGAGGGGCTATAAATAATTAGTCACAAGTAGCAAATATGTTTAGTAATTATTTATTAAATGTAATAGAAAATACAGGAACAAACAGTGAAAGAAAAAAAAAATCAAAGAAATTTGTTGCAAAACACCTCATATAAGATTCAGTCTTAAGGATGTCACACCTATTTCTCCTTCTGAAATTAATAAAATTATATATTCTGTCAAAAATAAAAGCTCATATGGACTTGACGGTGTTTCCACAGAGTATAAAAGAGTTGTTCCCATATAATAAACGTTATCTTTTCTGAAATATGTAATACGTCACTAACTCAGGTCATCTTTCCAAAGAGATTTAAAAATGTTATTGTTAAACCCCACTACAAGAAAGATGACAGGAGAGATGTGAATAATTTCCCACCAGTTTCACTAGTGATATCATTTTTCAAAACTTTTGAGAACTTGGTATAGTCTAGAATAGGATCCCACCTGAGCAAGAATAACATGTTCAGTAACTCACAATCGCGATTTCAGAAGAGTTGCTCAACTTAGAATGTCAATTAAACGTTCACTCACCAAATTTTACAAGCATTAAACTACAAAATATTTGCGATTGGTCTTTTATTTAACCTATCTAAGGCATCTAACTGTGTGAATCACAATATTATAGATAAACTGAAGGTTTTAGGAGTTGATGATATAACCAACCAATGATTTACGTAATATGTAACCAAATGAATGTAAGAAGTCGTGATTAAAAATTCAACCAATGTAAGCAAGGAATTTTCTCCTTACTGAGAGGAAATCACTTACGGGATTTCACAAGACTCACTCTGGTTTCTCATTTATGTAAACGATCTTTTGTTTAAGGTCGAACGACCTGTATTAATTCTTTTTGTCGATGAAATTAGTATTGTAATAAGTCCAAAAATACATTCATAAACACAGCAAATGGTAAATAATGGTGTTAAAAGTATTATTGAGTGTTTATCTGCAAATGGTCTCACCTTAGTTAAAACGAGACATAATATATTTCCGGCCGGAGTGTCCGAGCGGTTCTAGGCGCTTCAGTTTCGAACCGCATGACCGCTACGGTCGCAGGTTCGAATCCTGCCTCGGGCAGGGATGTGTGTGATGTCCTTAGGTTAGTTAGGTTTAACTAGTTCTAAGTTCTACGGGACTGATGACCTCAAATGTTAAGTCCCATAGTGCTCAGAGCCATTTGAACCATTTGAACCATAACATATTCTAAGAGTCCTTCTTAGGGGTAGCCACAACTGTATAAGTTCATTTTGTAACGGCACAACAGTTGATTGTTGACTTAGCAAGTGTTGTTAGGTTTCTTCATTGTAGAAAACAACGTATTCAGTTCTGCACATTTGGAGGTACTACACCAATTGTGGTGTAAAACACGGCGAGGAAGTAATAAACAGGTTGGAAAAATCAGAGTTTTTATATATCTACATTGATGAGAATTTAAAATGGAAAAACCACATTCTGGAAACCCTAAAACAGCTTAGTGCAGCCACAGTTGCACTTCGAATCATTGCAAGTTTGAAAGATACAAATCAGTAAGTTAACATATTTTTCGTGTTTTCATTCAATATTTTAATTAAGAATGGTCTGAGGCAGCTCAACTTAGAAAGACTTCATTGCTCAAAAACTTACTGTAACAATAACATGCGGTGCTCAGCCACGATCAACTTGTAGACATTTGTTTAAGGAGTTATGCATTTTGATTAATGCTTCGTGGTATGAAACTTCCTGGCAGATTAGAACTGTGTGGCGGACCGAGACTCGAACTCGTGACCTTTGCCTTTCGCGAGCAAGTGCTCTAACGTCTGGGCTATCTAAGCACGAATCATATGCCCCCCCCCTCCCCCAGTCACAGCTTTACTTCTGCCAGTACCTCGTCTCCTACTTTCCAAACCTCACAGAAGTTCTCCTGCGAACCTTGCAGAACTAGCACTCCTGGAGGAAAGGACATTGCGGAGACATGGCTTGCCGCAGCCTCCGCTATATCCTTTCCTCCAGGAGTGCTAGTTCTGCAAGGTTCGCAGGAGAGCTGAGAGGTTTGGAAAGTAGGAGCCGAGGTACTGGCAGAAGTAAAGCTGTGACGAGGGCGCATGATTCGTGCTTGGATAGCCCAGACGTTAGAGCACTTGCTCGCGAAAGGCAAAGGTCCCGAGTTCGAGTCTCGGTCCGCCACACAGTTCCAATCTTCCAGGATGTTTCATATCAGCGCACACTCCGCTGCAGAGTAAAAATATCATTCTGTCTGCGTAGTATATTCATTCCCTCATGATACTTGTTGTAAATAACCTATTAAAATGAAAAGGAACAATTATATCGGTAATTACAGTACCAGATGAAAGGATGACATACATTATTCCACATTAAAGATGACCTTAGGAAAAAAACAGGATTTACGATTGTATGTAGGCCGTTTAGGTTTTTATGTTGGTAACGCCATGTAGTGCTCTGTATGAAAATCGCTGACAGCGCTGTGTGTAGTCTGTGGCTGGTTGGACACATTGTTGGAATATTCGCAAGAGTAGCGTTGGGCAGTTGGGTGCGAACAGCGTGTAGCGTTGGGCAGTTGGTGAGCCGCCAGCAGTGGTGGATGTGGGGAGAGTGATGCCAGAGTTTTGAGAGTTTATTATGAGTGGACGATCTGGACGTGTGTCCGTCAGAAGAAGGAAATTTGTAATATATATATGCCTATCAGTAGTTAGTGCCTTCAGTAGTTAGGATCTTTTATTTAGTTGGCAGTATTGGCGCTCGCTGTATTGCAGTAGTTCGAGTAACGAAGATTTTTGTGAGGTAAGAGATTTATGAAAGGTAGGGATTACTGTAAGTCAGATTTCATTGCGCTAAAAATATTGTGTGTCAGTTTAGTGATTATTAAAACGTGTAAAGAGAGAACTGTCTGAGTACGTATAGTTTTACTCAGCTGTTTGAAAATCAAATAACGTAAGAGTTTTTCCAGCACTGTCATTCTTTACATACAAAGGGGAAGTTTCACACTGCTGGCACCAAAAGTGTTGGTCACATACCTAATCAGCAAACTTAAATTTGAAAACAGGAAAAGTTTCTCCTTGCTTCTAATATTCCGTAGAAGAATTTATATTTTTGTAGTGCAAGATAGGACTCGATGCCATAAGAAGGACACTTGCAGCAATGGCTGTTGAAATCAAACTATCAAGCAACCTTATAAACAGAGATGGTGGATTTTGTTTAAATGACGCTTCGAATCCGGCTCTGTCTCTCGTCAAAAAACAGAGGGACAGAATTAGTGCTACCTCACCTGTTGATTAATAGTCACTATCGATATTTCTGATGTTGGCTATCTTTGGTTGTGTGTTGACTCTGCGGTTACTTGTACTGTGTGTGGTATCTTACTTGTTTCTCCTCTGTGAACCGAGGTACTAAATTCCCGTGCACGTTGCTTCCTCCTTGCAGTTGTGCCTTGCGAATGGCAGGGTATGCTCTTGTCGAAATATCGGCGGTGGTCGACGACGTCACCCGGCAGCAAACCCGTAAGTTATTTGAACAATATGCAGAGTTATTGCTACCAAAACAATACAGTTGATTTACAAGGTCATGTGGATCCTCAAGAGGAGATACAAACGAGTTTCATAAAGCGTTATCTAAAGACATATTCTCAGTACAAAACTTTAAACAAGACAATGACTCTTCATTATTCTGGAGTGGATGATCACTTTGAATCCGCAACACCACGGATTGAAAAGATAATATTCGCTCCTAGAATAAGCTTTCATTTAACCAAAATTGAGCAACCTAAGGTGTTCGATGTCGCCATGCGCATGGACATTGCTACAAGTCTGGGCGCGCAGTAATCTAGAATAATCTACGCAGACATTTAGAATTCAATCTGGAAAGAATGTAAGCGGTTACTTAACATTCACCGCTGCAAGTAACTGAATATTCCCCAGCAGATACGTAATGAACATACAGTCGCCAGTAATCTTTGTTTTACAATTGCTGTTCTCTACTTTGGCCCAAATAAACAGATACTCGTCTGCATTGAGCTGCTTCTTCCTTCTTGTAGACAAAGTAAACTGCTTGTCTGGCACCAAAGTACCATAGGGAACCTTAGCGAGTAGACCTGTACTCTCAGCAATACTCCATGTCTTCCAAGCCAACACGATTGTAGAAACTCCGATGCAGTTCGCACCTACCAAGCAAAGCCAGTCTTCCTTTCAAATCGAACAGAACCACAACCATAGAAATGGATGGTATTTTTTGTCAGAATTTGCCCCTTCTACAATGCGATTTTATTTCTAAGTGCACCCTCATCAAATCTGGATGTTGTTTCTCACCTTACAATGTCTTACTGTGGGCATAACAAGAATGGAAGAAGCACATTCAAACAATGAACGCCTCGTGGCTTCTAAACTGCGAAATCTTCCCAGTGTCTGCGAGGCAAACCGACCTCTCAGAGATGCGAAAATACGTCAGTGGTCGTGCAAAGTGGTTATTCAAAGGGGTTTTTAAGTCAATAGAAGAAAGTGTAGCAATGCCAATAAAGTATGTCTAAGATGATGTCACGACTTATGACAAGCAAAAACATAATGGGTAAAAAGAAAGTGCCAAATGAACAGGCAACTTCTAACAGTACTGCGAAGGGCTTGTTCATTCAATTTCACTTTTCCTGTAACGTGAGCAGGAAAATACTATTCATTTGCTTGTAAACAGGTCTTTAGTTGCAAATAGAGAAAAAAGCTGTGAATCTTATTTTCATGATTACTGTTTCTAAGGTGTCTCATGGATGGTAACGTTTTCTGACTTCTCACTACAACAAAACTTTTGGAACGAAAAGGGTAGTCTTGTGGCCCTCCACATGCAGGGCGAGACTGCTAAGATATACCACCGCCTCTATATCTATAACGAGCAAATTTGTCAAGTTCGGATTTTGCTAAGTGATAGTGGTCAACGTGGAAAATTTCCTTCATGCATCAGTAATTCTTAACATTTTGAGTCGTCGGAATATAACGAAGCCTTTGGTTTATTTAAATGGAACTGTGTGCTCTTTCTTGTATCCATTGTGGATTGCTGTGATTTGAACCGACGGTTTTGTGTAGGTATAATATGCAACCATTTGCTTTTTGGATTTGATACGATTTATTGTACCATCGACTAGTTTCAGAGTCACTGCCTTCTCGTCATCAGTTGACGGTATTACAGGAACACCGTTTTCTGGACCACGAGCAGCTAGACGCTAGGTAGGCGCAGTAAAGGGCGAAACTGCTGGAGTGAAAGCTGTGAATGAAAGTGAATAAATTAGGAACGTTTATTTGAATGATTCCCCCTCTGTTCTCTTTTAATCCAGCGAATCGAAACGACCTACAGGTTCAAGGTGCTTGGATTTCCAAAGAATTTTCAGTCGTTACCTAATTTACTGTGTTAACGAACCTTATAGTTCACGTATACAGAGTAACAGCGTCCACGAAGTAATTTAAGTGCTTGGTCCTCACAGCAGACGGCATCACTGCAGGCGGCTTGAGAGGCAAAGGCTTTGCGGCTCTTGACTTCTTGCACTAGCTTTGTATCGCACAGAGAATGCTGATGACGATTGGCCTAGATTGGTCGTCCTGAACGTTTGGAGAAACGCTTCGGAGGACGTACATTCTCGTTAACTTAGAGAAACTGAACTCCAGATGTTGCAGAACTGACGCCACTCTGCAATAGTTGCTCGATAACGATTTAACTTACTTCAACATCTAATGTACATGTATTGGATTGGTGCATAAGTTCGTGGCGTTTTTCCATAAGCTTAGTAAACACAACAGATACACATAACAGAGAGTTAAATCATCAATGATATATTATCCTTCACTATTTACTCCAGTCTGTCAATGCTGCGGTAACTTTTCGATACCGTTACTGTAGAAATAACACGGTTTTGAAGAGAACAACTCGTCCACCCACGTTCGGAGCACATTTTCTTCCGGAAAGAGAGCGGAAAGGATAAAGAGCAGAGGGTGTAAGATTAGGTAAATAGAGGGGGTGTGGAATGACTTCCCCAACCCAACTCCTGTATACTGGTTTTTGTCAGTCCAGCAGAATGCGGGAGGACGCTATTGTGGAGCAGCATCGTTTTGTGCACTCTTCTGGTTGTTGCCCTTGGACAGAGTCTGAAAGACGTCTCAGTTGTAGGCAATAAATGCCATCAATGACGGTTACGCCCCCGGGGAAGCAATTTGTAGTACACCACACAGTTGCTGTTCCACCAGATGTATAACATTATTAACATTACGTTTTGTGGATGGACGGAGGTCTTCGTAGGGGACTTGCTGCTTTGTTTGGGCACAACCATTATTTTCCTTTCTTACTTATGTGAGCATAAAGACACCATTTCTCGGCTGGTCCTGGCGGAGGTTCGAGTCCTCCCTCGGGCATGGGTGTGTGTGTGTTTGTCCCTAGGATAATTTAGGATAAATAGTGTGTAAGCTTAGGGACTGATGACCTTAGCAGTTAAGTCCCATAAGAATTCACACACACACACCATTTCTCATCACCCTTAACGATACAGGACAGGAATAGTCGGTGTTGTCACGAAACAATTGATGATCAGCTGGCAGAGGCGCACATATGGCTATTCACCGATTTTGTGATTTAGGCTCAGAGCGTGCGGTACCCATACCCACGACTTCTGAACCTTCCCAGTTGCATGCAAATGTCGCACAGTAGTGGAATGATCGAAGTTCATCACATCTGCCAGTTCTCGAGTGCACAGACGTGGATCACTGTGGCTTAACGCGTTTAAACGTTCTTCATTAAATCCCGAAATTTTCCTGAACATGGAGAGTCACTAATGTCAAAACGATCCTCCTTAAAACGAGAAAACCATTTTCTTGCCGTGCTCTGTCTAATGACATTATCGACATACATGGAGCAATTGTTTCTGGCTGCCTCTGTTACTGTCACCCCTCTACTGAAATCCAATGTCGGAAATGTTCCGATTTCTCCACTTGGCACTCCATTTTCTAGCGTCCACAACTTCACTCACTATCTCTAAATGGCAAAATGACAATATGTAAATTCAAATAGCAACAGTCAACTACAAACAGAAAAGGCAATCGATAAATAAACCCATAGCAGCCAGAATGCGAACATGCAAGACAAAAAACGCTACGAACCTATACACCATTATTTATGACAGAAATAATGAAAACTCGTCTTATGCAATAAATTGGAAATAAGAGGACCATAAATGGCGACGGTGGACGAAGACAACTGATGCGCAGGTTAACAATCAGGGCTTACAGCTGATTCCCTAATGAATTCGGAACATAGATGCTGATGATTGTGGTGGTGAAGATGTCGTCGTCGTCTTTGTTATTGATGTTGATGTTGATATTGATGATGGTGGTGGTGGTGATGTTGGTGTTGGTGATGGTGACGATGATGGATTTAGGAGATGCAACAGCATGGTCATCACCATCCTTATTGGATGTCAACATACATATCTCGAGGTTTGAACTATGGCTGGTTTCAGAAGTGAAATTGCTGTTACGATTTCCCAGGAACACTCGTTAACCACTCACTCAGAGCTGCTCCTTAACACTTTAGGTAGGAAACTCGACAAGTCAGAAAATTTTTAAAATGCTACTGTCATCTAGTCTGGTGGACACGTCTCCAGCTAACACGTGAAACATACACTGCGTAAAAGGTAACATTTTTTCGAAACTCTGTAACTGTCTCCCATTGAGATGCATAAGTTTTAAAATTTTGCTCAAACACTCCTACAACCTTCCTCTATTATAGTGCAGAGGCGTGGCGCCCTGCTATGTCACCTTGGGGCTCGGCAGTGCTTCAAACAGTTAGAAGTAGAGCATGCGAAAAAAAGGAAGCAGCTCAGAAATTTCTGTGACGTGTAAAACGGGTTACTGATGTCACATTGACATAAAATTTCATCACGGTTCTTCCCACCGCCTTCGTAGATGTGTCACATGATGGGAAGGTGATCACATTCCCGTCTTACATTTCATCCCTTTATTTGACGCCTCAGCTATGGAGGCCAAAACCGCAACAATCACGTTTGACATCAGGAGGTTTTGTTATGAATAGCAGAGGGAAACATTTCAATACACCACCGCTCTGAGCCGACACGAAATATCCCCTGGAGGTGTCATAAAGGGCAATAATGAAACCACTCCTTTCCTTAGGGTGTTGATTTCTACACGTATCGAACTTTAAATGTGAGTTCGTTGTGCGATGACCAACAAGAAGACGTTCTGGATGACATTCGACACAGCTGACACCCGGACGATTCAACCCTTCTATAAGGACATCGTGTGCCCGCAACCCCACTGAAGGTGATCGCACTACTTTGGAGTACATTGCGGTCGCAATTTTAGGTCTGGTATACGTGATGGAACAACTAGGCATCGTCGAAAATCATCCGACGAAATGGAGGACGAAAAACAGGAGGGCTGAAAAAACATAAACATCTTTTGCTGCTTCGGATCACGTTCAAATTTTGTCGAATGGTTTGTAAGGTCCCTAAGGTTCCTTCCAACTGTATGCCAGAGCAACTACACTCCAAAGGGGTCAGATCATTTTCAATACTGTCGCAGGTCCACGATGTCCTTTGAGTAGGGGGTACCAGCGACGGCTGGTGTGGCCGTGCGGTTCTAGGCACTTCAGTCTGGATTCGCGTGACCGCTACGGTCGCAGGTTTGAATCCTGCCTCGGGCATGGATGTGTGTTATGTCCTTAGGTTAGTTAGGTTTAAGTAGTTATAAGTCCTAGGGGACTGATGACCACAGATGTAAAGTCCCATAGTGCTCAGAGCCATTTGAACCATTTTTTAGGGGTACCAGCGGTTTCGATCGTTGTCAAGAACGTCCTGTTGGTCATCGCACTGCGAAATGTCGTTTCCGTCCACCAAATGTGTGGGAACTAATGCCCAAAAGAAGGGATGGTTTCGTTGACACCCTTTATGCCACCTTCTGAGGGTATTTCGTGGCGATTCTGAGCAGTGGCGTGTCTGAAATGTTTCCCTCAGTCACTCATAACAAAACCAAGAAGTATCAACGCTGGTCGTAGAAGCTCTGAGCTCCATCGCAGAGGCCTCCAGAGAAGGGATTAAATGCTGCTAAGAGGAGGTGTGTGATACGTCCACGACGGTATTGGTCGGAATTATGGTAAACTTTCTTGTGACGTCATTAGCCGACCATACACGTCACATGAACTTGTGAGCTGTGGCCTTTTTTCGCAACTGTCGGCACTTTGCTATTTGAAGCGTCGACGAGTCCTAGCCTGAAGCCACAGGGCACCACACTTTCGCACCAATACTGAGCAAGGTTGTAGGCACATTTGAGCCCAACCAACGTCACAATAGGAGGTAGTTGCAGCTTTTCGAAATATTCATACTATTTCCTTACTTAGTGTATGTAGTTCAAATACGTCGTAACGAAACTCTGTAGTCCACAAGCTTCCATATTAGTCGATAATTCTCCCAGCTGGAAGGGTTGTGTGTCTTATTCCTTATCTGGTGACTATCACTTTCTTCTATCGGTGTGGCTGCCATGAGGTCCTGACAAGGAAGAATAAATATCAATAAGCAATTGTCCTAACTTCACTGGGTCCCATAAATGAGGAGAGAACATATCGCCCTATGTTACAGCTGAATCGATTACCAAGAAGTGTTAGAACACCATAACAAATCTTTCGTGCTGAAGACTGTTGTGGGGCTGCACATGGCTTCGCAGAGGGGTGGAACATCGGACTAAAGTTTCCAGGCTCCACATGGATCCCACCAGACATATGTAGTTGCTGACGAGGCATGAACACCAACTGAACACCGTAATATCAGTAACACTTGGGTGGTACTTATTGAGAAAAGACCAAACACTTTCTGCAAAAAAAATGGTTCAAATGGCTCTGAGCACTATGGGACTTAACATCTATGGTCATCAGTCCCCTAGAACTTAGAACTACTTAAACCTAACTAACCTAAGGACAGCACACAACACCCAGCCATCACGAGGCAGAGAATATCCCCGACCCCGCCGGGAATCGAACCCGGGAACCCGGGCGTGGGAAGCGAGAACGCTACCGCACGACCACGAGATGCGGGCTCACTTTCTGCAACTTGAAGCTAGGTAGAAGGCTGTTCTTCCTCGGAAACAATGCACTCCCAAAATTAACGCTAACAAGTGAGGACTATCCTGCTAGCTTCTGTAGCAATTTCTGTAGAATAACCATTGCTAGGTAACTGTTACTCGTTCGTGTGGAGGCTGTCGTTATAACGTCAGTCTGACAGTTGCGTCATTTTGCAGCATATTGGACAAATGGCAAATGCAGTGGTCCGATGGGCTACTGAGCAACATACGATCTCAAATCCTGCTACTGAGTGCATATAGACAGCGGCGGCTACATATAGAAGGCGTCAGAGGATAACGTACAGTCCCCATGCAGGCAACTCCTTACGACATATTTCAGAAAGGCAAATCACGACGACGTGAGGTATCTACACTATTCGCAGAATTAAAGAATCACTTTTCGGAACCCAGTAATTACCACCCATTGCGACTCTTTAAGTTTTGAAATTTGGCTCAAAGATGCGCAAAACTTTCCTTTGCAATTGCGTAAGAGTGTAGCGCCCTGCGACGTCATCCTTGGGCTTGATGACGCTTCACACAGCAAGGTATCGACACATGCGAAGAAAAGGTCATAGCTAAGAAGTACACGTGAAGCGTAAGGTGGGTTAATGATGTCGCATCGTCACCAACCTTCACCAAAATTCTGCCCAACGTCAGCGTGTGCGTGTCAGACGATGGAAAGTTCGTCACAGCCTCTTTACCCATATTTCACCCATTCTTATGACGCCTCTGCAATGGAGGTTAGAACCGAAACGCACAGCATTAACATCATGCCGTTTTATTATGAGTGGCGGAGGAAGACATTCTAGACACACCGACGTTCAGAATATCCACTTAAAGGCCTCAGAGGCTGACACTAAGTGTTTAATTAAACACCCCCTTGCCCGGGGTGTTATTCCCGCACATATCGCGGTCGAAAAAGACGTATCGCAGTGGGATGAGTAGCAGGCAGACTAACATCACAATCTTTGACACTGCTGACGCCCTCAGTCGTTTTCACGCTTTTCTAAGGACTTTGTGGGGCTGTATCCTCATTAAACGAGATCTGACTCCATTGCAGAGTAGCAATTTTTTTCCTCGTGTACAGTCTGAGAGCATTAGGGTCAGGGGGAAACACAAAATATAAGCGTTGAAAAAGCATTAGCACCCTTTCCTGCTTTGGATGACATTCCAATTTCGTGCAATGGTTGTGAATGGTCCCTAATATTTCCAACCTGTACACGAGACCCAAACTTGTGGTCGCGCTGTGTTCCAAACAGGTGCGACCCATTTCGATGAGGATACTGCCCTACGAGGTCCTTAAAGTGGGTATGAAGGTCTCGAGGTTGTAAGAAGTGTCAAGGGTTGTGAAGAACGTCTTCTTTCAGCTCATCGCACTGCGAACTGTCGTTTCCGAAAGCGAAATGTGTGGGAAGCAACGCCCCAGGTGGAGGGGTGGTTTCATTGAAGCCCTGAGGCCTTTACGAGCCGATTCTGACGTCGTTTATGCCGCCCTTGCAGCCTTTTAAAGCCGATCCCTAGTGTCACTGTGTGTGGAGTGTTTTCCTCAGCCACTCACAACAAAAGCGCGCAGTTTCAACGCTGGGCACCACAGCACCGAGTCCCGTCGCTGAGACGTCAAAAGAAGGGGTGAAATGTAAGAGGGGCTGTGACGACCTCCCGAACGTGTGTCTCGTCCACGGTGGCATTAGGTAGGATTGTGGTGAAATTTGGTGTCATGTCAGTGTTGTGAATCATTAACCCACCTTATGCGTTGCAGGAACCTCTGATCTATTTTTTTGCGATTGTCGACACCTTGCTGTTTGAAGCGTCATCGAGCTCGTAGGGTGACGTCACAGGCTGCCACACTTGTGCACTATTACAGAGGAATTTGAAACAAATTTCAAACACGTGAGAATTACAGGGTTTCTAAAAAGTGATCCTTTAATTCGGTTGCACAATGTATATCTACGTATACATCTACACTTTCCAAGCCACTTTGAATTGCATGACAATGATTACCTCCCATTGTACTAGGTATTAGGGTTTCTTCCCCTCCCTTTCGCGTGTTTCGCGAAGAAAGGATGACCGATTAAATCATTTCTGCAAGTTGTAATTGGTGAACGCTAGGATTCGTGATCACTGTGGAAGAAACAAAGTATTTTGTAGTTTATTTCGGAATTATTAGAGTTTTATGGGACACTTGGCATCTTCTGGCGCTGTCATTTCAGGTTTTTTCGCCATCTCCGTGACGCACTCGATTGCTCAAGCAAACCTGTGGCCATTCGTGCTGCCCTTTTCGTATACCTTGAAGATCTCATGTTACTGCTGTTTGATGTGGGTCCTACACATTTGAGCGATGTTATTCGGTGAGTTCTTGCAGTGTTTTGCGAGAAATCTTTTTTGTAATAAGTATTTTTTCAGTATTCTGTGCTAAATTCTCAAACTCAGAGATGATGCACATTTCTGTAATTCTAATAATTTATGGAGACACGTTCTTAGTCTCTATTATAAAGCACATTTAATCAACATGTATCCTTTCTGACGCTGTTATTTTTACAAAAGTCAGTGTATGTGAATATAATTAACATAAATAAATGCTAATGGTGCTATCAATCCGAAGGCTGGATCGAAAATCGCAGTGCTTTAGCACGCATGGTCCTATTAGAAGTCTTGTACACTTGCCTTCTTCCTACCTATGAGATAACATACTGCCAGCTCTCGCGTTTCAGGGATTTTATAAGATTTTAAAAAAATAATTCTGCATTTAGTCACACGTTTCGTAACTATTATTAAAATCAATATGAGATAAAAATACAGTCTTGATTGCAGACATTTTTATTTTCAACTTTCAATGACGAGTTTCGTATGTGGTAGGCATCTTCAGAATTAGAAACTGGTCACGGCGCACGCCGTCCATAAAATATGATTTCATGATGCGAATACATCGGCAAAATGCGATTAGGATATCAAAAAATTGAAAATCCCAAAGCCTGTCAAATACATTCCTTACTCGTCGCCATGCGTAAATGACGCAACACAAGTTAGGAACAGATGCACAGCGGAGCTTCATGGAGCGGGAGCTTAACATCCTAATCACATTTTGCAGATGTGTTCACATAGTGTAGTCATTTTTATGGACGGCGTACGTGGTGACATATGTCTATATTCTAAATGCCTACGACAGGCGAAGCACGTCATTGAAAGCTGAAAATAAAAAAGTCCGCAACCAAGAGTGTATTTTAATCTCAAATTTCACACTGGTTGCTGTATCAGCCGCAACAGCGAAATGGAAGAAATTTTAAAATGTAATATGTGATTTCGATACAACAAAACTGGTGTATTAGCTGGTAATGGGCGACGATATCCGATCAACTGTTGAAAGAAATTCGTTTCTTGATTTGCATACAGCCTAGATATCAAGAGACACTAATTTATATGTCCTACTGTTACTCTACCGGACTCACTTTAATTTATTTCGTAAGTGTATTCGGTGAAGATGCTCGACGATTAAATCCCTTGAGGATAAGGAAAGTTTTAAATTGTTAACTCGCCTTAACTGTGTGGAATCAGGGTTTTACTGCGTTTTGAAATTTGATTCTCTCTTTGCCAGTGGCACTTGCTCCTATACTGTATATAACACCTTCTTCAGATGTCATGGTGTACTTTGATTTTTTAAAATGAGCCCTTGTGAATGGCATTTTCGCTAAAGCATCGACTATTTAATTACATTTAACGTTAACGTGTCTCTTAATGTAACAAATTTACTTTCTTCCGAGATTTCGATTCCTTCGATTCCTTTGCATGAGAAGAGCTGGTATCTTTGATCATGCTGCTATCCGCTCATTTTTTTTTCTCTTTACTCTGGGTTACATATTTAATTTATGCTACAAGTCCTGGAGTATGATCGACAAAAGACTTAGAACCTTCATTAGGAAGCGAAATCAAATGTAACCAGAGCTTGGACATCGGACTACGAA
Source organism: Schistocerca serialis cubense (assembly GCF_023864345.2). NCBI lineage: Eukaryota > Metazoa > Arthropoda > Insecta > Orthoptera > Acrididae > Schistocerca > Schistocerca serialis. Next base: position 779,555,735 of record NC_064639.1, on the reverse strand, counting down.
CCCCATTCTGCAGTTACCTCTCTTTCTCGAACCATCAGGATATATCTCGAGATACCCTGAGAAGTTATAAGTAATTCAGTTATTTGCTAATTATGGACTTCCATCGAACTTTTTGGAAAGTGGGAAACGCTGGCTATTGTTGTTATTTCGTTACATTGGTAATCGGAATTAGGATACGTTCATGGTTTTGAATTTATGAAACTGGTACATAATTTTAGTTTTTGGACTGTGCTTATTTTTTGCCCATGTATTTCTCCAAAAGAAAGTCTCTGAAGTTTCCTATTACTGTGTGGTCGAATGTAAAACGTCTTTTAGGAGCAATATGTCACTCGTTAATTTACTTGGTATGGCGTTGTGCGTTTCTACAGCTTCTACTAACAATGCCATTGAGCACATAGCTCGCAAGCAAGTAATGACTCAAGTGGGTTGGATTTTTTCTAGTTAAAAAATGCTTCCCTGTTGTTTCTCCTCAACAACAGACAACCATAGTTGATTTTAGATCTGATTAGAATCTTGCACGTTAAGAACAGAATATTACGTTGCGTACCTCACCATACTCTTCTAACCGAGCGCATCACATCGTTCAAGGCAGGATATCCTCCATGAGACATGCACTGTACCACAATATGAGAGGCATGAGCTGGACAGTTAGTTACACTCTTGACGGAGAAACTCTGGTCGTTTACTCACATATGTGTGAGTCCCTGTGGAATTCTTCACCTGGTAAGTTAACAATTGTACTGAGAACTTAAAGTGATAAGCCTTTATGGTGCCAACCATCTTTCCAGCGAAGGGATTGTTGATCGAATTACTCTCCTGTTTCCTTCAACAGTTGTAGAAGAAGAACATACATGCGCTATTCGTTATCATGAAGTACTTGAATAGGAGCCTAGTTTCCATGTACACTGTGTAAACATTGAACAATAGTGGGATTAATACCGATCCCTGCAGAAGGCCAACAGTGACTTATCTTGGACCTACAGTTTTATAATCTGGGTGCAAGAGGACAATCTTTATAAAGAAAAATTTGCTTTTACCACCAAGTAAGTTGAAGGGCAGTTCACTATCTTATCATTTTTAGCAATAATAAGGGAATAATAATACTATCATATGTCCCTTTATTAATCATAAACATGGCTGTAACAAACTATCTTTTTTCAAATGATCTTGTTATATCTAAATAAATAATATCAAATTGTCTACTGTAGAACGATCTTTTCTCAAACTATTTCGATAGTCTGGGAGTACATTGTTGGTTTCAAGCTACCGCTCAAGTTGATTTTTGTTTAATCATTCTAAGATTTTCGCAATGGAAGACGAGAGTGCTGTCGACCTGTAGGCACCATACGCAAGATCGTTCATACACTTTGGGAAATGGACAATATAATCCTATTCTATTGTTAATTTCCAGCAAGCATTATTTTGCAGTTCTGATAATTTGCTTACCATTGTGAATTAAATCTTGTTCACTTCTAGTGCTGCCTGTGCTGTGCAGGTTACAGCAAAGGACAGTGCTTTCTTAGTAAATAAAGTGCGTACAACATGGGTTGATACTTCTGCTGGAGCAACAAAAGATACTGAGGGATGTGGTATATTGTCTTGGAATATGTATGGTGTGTTGATAGTTTCTTGGTTCCTATACAGAGGAGCTTAATACTTCTCCATATATCTGCAACATTAGCATCTTTATATAATGTCGTCACTTACTTCGCAACAAAATAAGAGAAGTGTGAACGTCACCCATGGTACAAGTTTGTTCTTACAACTTTAAAAAAGCTTAAGTGGTGTTACGTGTGCTTACTCAAATGAAAAGTTCCTAATGATTGACAGAAAGTCAACGAGAAACAAAGGTAATATCTAGTGTTGCCAAAGTAAGTGTTATAGGCCCTCTGATGTTTTTATCTGTGCTAACGATTTGGGTGACAATCTGAGTACCCCTCATAGATTGTTTGCAGACAATGCTGTCATTTACCATTTTGTAAAGTCATAAGATGATCAATACCAATTGCATAATCATTTATACTTAACTATGTCTCTATATATCTGCAAAGTTAGTGTTTTTATTTAATGTCGTTTAGCTCTCTTTCTCCTTGGTGACAAGGAGAATGAATGGTGAGTAACACTCCCTACAGCATAGGATGTCACTGATGAACAGACCAGCAGTAGATGGTTGTATACTAATAACTCCTGAGCTAGTTTGCTGTCTACTATTGCTCGCTAGTCTAGCTGGAGGCCGTTAATTTTGTGGTGGCACATAAACTCCGCCATTCAAGTGCTTCAAACACATACAAGGCAGCCATAAATTACTGCCATATGGTGCAGAGTGAACTGGGGCATAACTTAGGAGCCGTTAATGTTCGGAAACTTCCCTGGAAGGAAAGTTGGATCTTTACATACGTTTCGTAAGTGCGTCGTAAGCCAATGAAGACAGCACACACGCTGTGGACGTATTTAATTGCTGTGGAGGTCGATGGAGTAGGAAAAGGACAGAGCCCAGAAGAAAGGCATGGATATCAGTTTCTGACGATTTGATCGTTATATGCATAGAGTTTTGACAAACACCTGATACATCATAAGATTCAAAACTTTTGGGTAGTTTTATGTGGGAGTTCTGGAACAAAGAGCACGTATTCTTAAAAACTTCTCGATATGAAGAAAAGATTTTAGTTTTGTTGTTTCACACATTCAAAAATTTATGTATATCAATTAAGGACATTTTCGTTTATTTAAAAATAAGATCATGGTAATCTATACCCACAAACGAAAGTTTCATTTTCTTTAAAAAAATACAAAGTCTGATAAATTTTTTCTTTATAAATAATGTCTGTTAAACATTGTCTATCTATACCCCATAATTCAATTATAAACGATTTAAGTTTTTCTATATAAATAAAAGCAAAACAAAATTTACTCCAAAACTGATTTTAAAACTATTGTAAAGAAAAACATACATTGAGTTATACAAATCTACAAAATTACTGTAAGGAAATGGTTATTTAATGTAACTATACAAGATCAATATGGATTTGTGGTTTATTTTAATATGAAAAAAAGGAAGAAGAGAGAACTAAGATATAAAAATGCAAAAGAACTTCAAACAATTTGTAAAATGAGAAATTTAAAAAATTACTCTAAACTTAAAAAAGGAAAATTAATTGGTCTTATTTTAAATCCCCATGACAATATTAAGAATAACGATAACTAATTATTCTTTTTATACAGATTTATGAAAAGAAGTTAAAGATAAAAAACTGTAATTATGTAAAAAACACAGATCAAAATTGTTTTATTTATTCAATGAACTAGCTTTATATCCAGCAAATGATCACATGAAAAGGGTTAGTTAATATAACAAAACTGGATAAGAAATGAGTGAACTTTTTGAAGAAGAGAAAACTAATTTTCTTGTTCAACTAACAGATATTCCACAATTTGGAAGGAAATCGAATATTTCTACTAATGATTATGCTTATAATGAAAAATTTATTGTATATCATCTTTAACATACAGCAAATAAACAAGAAAAACATGTTAACCTTCTTTTAATTTGAAAAGAAAGTAACTCTCCATATTCTTGGTTAAAAATCTATCTAGATTAATTAGTTCACAAACAAGTGAATACAATAGAAAAATTTACTCTGGTATAGATGTTTAAGAATTTTCATTCTCAAGAAAAACTAAACAAAAATAAAACGTTTGTAAGGAATGTAAAAAAGTAAAAATAGTTATACCTGCAGAAGGTAAAAACATTGAACTAAAAAATTATGGTAATTCATTAAGAGTATGTTTTGCAATTTATACAGACTTCAAATATCCTTTAAAAGATGTTAGCACTTGTCAAGTAGATCCTGAAAGATTGTATAACAATAAAGATCAAAAGAACACGCCATTTTACTTTGTTATTATCCTAAATATTCTAATGATGATTATAAAAACCTATTATGAATATTGGTAAAGATACAGCAAAAAGATTCGTTGGAATGTTAAAACAAGAATGTACAGAAATTGCTGAAATAAACGGCCAAAAAATTGCAATGGCCATGACAAATGAAAGTAAAATAAATGATAAAAATTGAAACTCTTGTTTTATTTGTGAAAAGGAATTTACCAAAGGAGGAAGAAAGTAAGAGATAATAGTTATGTAATGGGATAATATCAAAGAATTGCTCATGAAGGTTGTGCCCTTAATTACCAAAGTCCTAATTTTATTCCAGTTTATATGCATAATTTAGCAAATTACAGTGATAATTTACTTATCAAAGAATCAGCAATATATAATTAAGATATTAATGCTATTCTAAATAATGAATCGAAATATTTTTGATTCAGTAAAGATGTTGAAATCAGATTAACATTAAGTTTTTTGGATGCATTTAAATTTATGGTATACAAAATTAATAGATTTTCTTCTAAAATTACAAAAGTACAATTTAGATACAAAACAATATTTTAAACTAAATTTAATGATTAAAAAAAGGAGTACATACTTATGAATATATGAATTGTGAAGAAAAATTAAAACAAACAAAATTATCTAATAAAGAATATTTTTATTGTACATTTAAAAATCAAACATTTGTGATGAATATTATAATCATGCAGAATTAGTGTAGAAAAGATTCAAATCAAAATTTAGATACATATACAAAATTACATAATAAATCTGATGTTTTAATTCTACCAAATATTTTTAAAAATTTTAGAGCTACATGTATTAAATCATATAATCTCAATCCATCTTGGTATTTTACAGCACCTGGTTTATCTTAGGATGCTACATTAAATGTTCCAAAACTTTATTAGGTTTTTTTATTATTATGATATGCTTTCATTTCATGAAACATGAATTCAATGTGAACTTGCTCAAGCATTAAGACACATGCTAAATCACAAAATAAATTTTTGAAAAATTTTAAGTCAGATAAACAATCTAATTGTGTGGCATATTTAGGTGAAAATAATTTATATGGTTATCCAACATCTTAACCTTTACCATTTAAAAATTTCGTGTGGTTAGATACAAATATTTTAAGTCTAAGAAATACTTAAAATACGAGTGATAATAAATCTGATTATATTCTAGAAGTCGATTTAGAATACTCAAAAAATCACACGATTTAAACAAAGATTTATCGTTAGCACCAAAGGGAGGCAATAAGTTATTAACAACATGAATAATAAAGAAAATATGTTTTACATTATAGAAATCATAAAAAAAGTTTAAATCTTGCTTCAAAACTAACAAAAATTCGCTGAATATCATTGTTTGAACAATCAGATTACTTGAAAAAAAATATTGATTTCATCACAGATACGAGAAAAAATGCAGGTAATGCATTTGAAACAGATCTCTGTAAGTTACTGAAGAATTCAGTATTTACAAAAATGGTGGAAAATGTTATAATTGACAAAATATTAAAATAACAACAGGTTCATTAAAATACACTCCTGGAAGTGGAAAAAAGAACACATTGACACCAGTGTGTCAGACCCACCATACTTGCTCCGGACACTGTGAGAGGGTTGTACAAGCAATGATCACACGCACGGCACAGCGGACACACCAGGAACCGCGGTGTTGGCCGTCGAATGGCGCTAGCTGCGCAGCATTTGTGCACTGCCGCCGTCAGTGTCAGCCAGTTTGCCGTGGCATACGGAGCTCCATCGCAGTCTTTAACACTGGTAGCATGCCGCGACAGCGTGGACGTGAACCGTATGTGCAGTTGACGGACTTTGAGCGAGGGCGTATAGTGGGCATGCGGGAGGCCGGGTGGACGTACCGCCGAATTGCTCAACACGTGGGGCGTGAGGTCTCCACAGTACATCGATGTTGTCGCCAGTGGTCGGCGGAAGGTGCACGTGCCCGTCGACCTGGGACCGGACCGCAGCGACGCACGGATGCACGCCAAGACCGTAGGATCCTATGCAGTGCCGTAGGGGACCGCACCGCCACTTCCCAGCAAATTAGGGACACTGTTGCTCCTGGTGTATCGGCGAGGACCATTCGCAACCGTCTCCATGAAGCTGGGCTACGGTCCCGCACACCGTTAGGCCGTCTTCCGCTCACGCCCCAACATCGTGCAGCCCGCCTCCAGTGGTGTCGCGACAGGCGTGAATGGAGGGACGAATGGAGACGTGTCGTCTTCAGCGATGAGAGTCGCTTCGGCCTTGGTGCCAATGATGGCCGTATGCGTGTTTGGCGCCGTGCAGGTGAGCGCCACAATCAGGACTGCATACGACCAAGGCACACAGGGCCAACACCCGGCATCATGGTGTGGGGAGCGATCTCCTACACTGGCCGTACACCACTGGTGATCGTCGAGGGGACACTGAATAGTGCACGGTACATCCAAACCGTCATCGAACCCATCGTTCTACCATTCCTAGACCGGCAAGGGAACTTGCTGTTCCAACAGGACAATGCACGTCCGCATGTATCCCGTGCCATCCAACGTGCTCTAGAAGGTGTAAGTCAACTACCCTGGCCAGCAAGATCTCCGGATCTGTCCCCCATTGAGCATGTTTGGGACTGGATGAAGCGTCGTCACACGCGGTCTGCACGTCCAGCACGAACGCTGGTCCAACTGAGGCGCCAGGTGGAAATGGCATGGCAAGCCGTTCCACAGGACTACATCCAGCATCTCTACGATCGTCTCCATGGGAGAATAGCAGCCTGCATTGCTGCGAAAGGTGGATATACACTGTACTAGTGCCGACATTGTGCATGCTCTGTTGCCTGTGTCTATGTGCCCGTGGTTCTGTCAGTGTGATCATGTGATGTATCTGACCCCAGGAATGTGTCAATAAAGTTTCCCCTTCCTGGGACAATGAATTCACGGTGTTCTTATTTCAATTTCCAGGAGTGTATATATGTATTACAAAAATATATATATATATATATTTCAAAACCAAACTATGAATGTACTACTGTATTTCCATAAAATATAGTTACAGATCATATGAAATAATAGTACTGAAGTTAATTGAACCAAATTACCTTGGAATGCGTTTTCTAGATATTTTAAAAATAAAAAAGTATGATTTGTGAAAATATTGATTTATGTTAATGGGTACAAATTCTTTTATTAATGATTTATAAAACAAGATTTTTATAAAGATATTAAATCTATGATGAAATAATTTGACTCTGTGTAATAGGCTGCATGTGCGCAACTTCACTCCTGACGTCCATGACAACACAATGCAATGAGGTACAGATGGGCCCAACAACAGTTGAATGGACTGCTCAGGACTGGCATCATGTTCTCTTCACCAATGAGTGCCACATATGCCTTCAACCAGACAATCATCGGAGATGTGTCTGGAGGCAGCTTGGTCAAGCAGAATGCCTCGGACACATTCCTGTGAGTGCAGCAAGGTGGAGGTTACCTGCTATTTTGGGGTGGCATTATGTGGGGTCAACATACACCGCTGGTTGTCATGGAAGGGGTCATCATGGCTGCTCGATACATGAATGCCATTCTCCAACATATTGGCGAGGCATTCGTGCTTATGGACGAGAATTCGCGCCACCATCATGGACATCTTGTGAATGACTTCCTTCAGGATAACGACATCACTCGACTAGAATGGCCAACTGGTTCTCCAGACATGAACCCTATCGAACATGCCTGGGATAGATTGAAAAGGACTGTTTATGGATGATGTGATGCATCAACTACTCTGAGGGATCTATCTCGAATCGCCATTGTGGAGTGGGTCAATATGAACCAACAGTGCCTTGATGAACTTGTGGATAGCATCCCAAGACAAATACAAGAATGCATCAATGGAAGAAGACATGATACTGAATATTAGCGTTACCAGTGTGTACAGATATCACCTCTCAAGGTCTCGCTGTATGGTGGAACAACATCCAATGCATGGTTTCCATGAACCGTAAACAGGGCAGAAATGATCTTTATGTTAATCTATATTAGAAATTTTTGTACAGGTTCCAGTAGTCTGGGAAATGAGGTGATGCAAAACTTTTGATGTGTGTAGATAAATAGATTCATTTTTAGATCTACAAAAACGAAGTTGTATATAATGATAACCAAGTGTTAAAGATAACTGAGGAAAAAATAATCTGTGGTTTAAAGCAAAAAATATTTGCGGTATTTTGTAATTTGAGAGGTGATTTGAAAATCAATGTTGTTAGTAAATATATATAAAGATTATAAAATATCAAATGGTAGTTCACTACTACACTTAGATCCACTTACAAAATTTATATATGCACCAGAATTGTATTCCTCAATAAAAAAGGGTTAAAGTAAAAAATTTTCAAGACTGGATATATGAGGAAGTTTTACCATACCATCAATTTGAATACATGGTGAATATAAAATAAAGAATAATATAAAAAAGTTTTATGAAGGCCAAATAAAACATTTAATTGATCCAAAGAAAATCAAGGATAATTATATAAAAAGGTTAGATGAAAGATTTGATACAGCTGTCAAATTTTGACATGAAAGAAATAAACAAATATATAGGTTATTACCACAAATTGTTCCTAATTAACTAATGAAAATTTAAGACCTACACTTTGATTTTATAATTGAATGTTAATAATCATAATTAGATTCCTTACATTATTCGAACACAATTCAAAAATGTTCAAAAACAAGTAAATAATATCAGAAATAGAAATCCAAATAATGAAGAATTTTTGAGAATCAATTATGTATATAAATCATTAAATTTATTTCAAACAATGCAAGAAAGGTGGAATATATTTTGCTACTGAAATTATTTCAGTATTTTGGATAATTATTCACAAGAACAATAGTGCAAAGATGTAATTATTCTGATTAATGTTTTTTAGGAAATTTAACAAATTTTTCAACTTCTTTTTTCATGATTAAATATTAAACAAGAATAATAAAGATATTTATGTACACCAAATACACTAAAACAATCGAAACCATCTGATTCCATCACTTAGTTTTGTAACTTTCAATTAATTCCTATGTTAATTCATTATTTTTGGCAATCGAATTTATCCTCAAATTCTGTCTTAAATTCATCAAATTACTTTTGAGAGTAAAAATAGTAAGCAATTAACTTCATCTTGAAATTCACGAACAATTTGTTGAGATAATTCTTGACTATATTACATAAAATTCCATTATGTTTTATCTTCAGATTCTGTTATAAAGCATAGTTAATTCTTGAAGGATTAAAATATCATCCTAATTAACTTTATCTTGAAATTATCTAATAAAACCTTGACTATATGCTATAATAACCCAACCTTTTTTATCTTGAAATTCCCCTATGAAATATTCACGTAATTCACAGTAATAGGATACTTCATCCATCTGAAATACATTGAATGGATTTTCCTTTTTAATACAATCAACAATTCCATTTCTATTACTTTTAGTAGTTTTTGCATACAATTAATATACTTCCACAAAATTCAAGTTTTCAAAATTATTCTTTATCAATGCAGTAAATTTTTCCTTTTTCTTTTCTTCGAATAACCTTTTATGCTAGTTGTTTCTCTAGTTTTTATCTGTCCATGAAAATACATAAAATTTTATAAAATAATTTGTATTTTTAGTATCGATAGTATAATGTGAATTAATATTAAAATTCATCATGTTTTATATTTAAAACATTTCCAACAGTATAAAAAAGAGGAAATTTTTTAAAAATATTTCTTGCTAATAAAAAGTTTCTTTTATTTCTTCACCATTTAAATCTTATAATTAATATGACACTGGATTAGAATGAATAACGTCTTCAATTTCAGATATTTCTGTTGACGGTTTTACAGTATATTGCTTTTCAAAGATTCTGTTTAATTTACCAATTTTTACTTTATCACCAATTTAATATTTAGGATTTATATTTAACCAATGTATTGCATTAAATGTTCCCAATAATAGTTATTATTTTAGTTGTTCACGTATTTGGCTTTATTGTTGGATGTTTTGTGTTTATATATTCATCAACACGATTTTTGACTAAATCAACCCATTTATAATGTCCTTCTGAAGTAAATTTAATCCTCATTTAATGTTCTATTGAATTGTTCAACAACTGTTTTTTTAAGTGTTGGAATTATTTATTATAAAATTTTTTGCTGTAAATTCTTTGCATAGTTTGATTTATTTGATTGAAAATTTTTTCAAAAGAATAAACTACGTTTTTACCTGTTTCATGTCTATTTGGAATACTGCAACAAACTTTGAACGAATTACATGTAAAAAATCTTTTATTTATTTCGAATTTCTATGTAATTTGCCAGAATCAATTTTGATAAAATCAACATGCTTAATTCATCTAAATCAATAGAAATTACATTTAAAAATATTTCAGATTCTCTAATGTAATTCTTTGATAATTTCTTCATGGGTATGTCTATTTTCTACAAGTTATTAACAAATTTACTTTTTTCTTACAAGATGAACATATATCTTCAATTCTTTGTCTCGCATTTTTATTTGTTAATCTATGAGGATTATATGTTTCTGTAAATTTTGTACATTTCAAACAGCAGGTACTGTAATTATTCTCCAGTTTCAATAAAAAATAATTAAATTAAAAATTTCACCAAATACGATTAACTTTACATCAACTGCAGCAGTTTTAAGAAGTTTCTTTTTTATTCTCATAATTAGAAAATTGTTTTGTGCCATATTTTTATATTGCCAAAATATCGAAATTATTGAACGATAATTCTTTGTTTATATTTTTGCTAACAAAATCATTTTCTAAGGATAAATACAGTCTCTAAATTGTTCAATTTCTGTTCACCTCCAGTCATAAAGGTAAATTCAATTAATTATCATATACCTTATCTTTAAGATTTTTAACTCATTTAAGTATGCTGTTAAATTTGTCTCTGAGTTATAATCTGAAAAAAACTTTTTCTGCTTCCTTTTTGTGAAGTGATATTCTTATATTAGTTTTATTAAGCATATCTTTACATTTCAATCCATGTTATTACCATGATTATTCAACTGCTTTAAAAGACTTATATATTCAGGTTTTGTAACATATTCTTTATCTAAGTTTTGTTTAGTAGCAGCGTCATAACCAATTAGTGGATTATTATACCCTTCTTCTGCTATCTGTAAAATAATATATAATTCACTTGTTTTAAAATGCTACATAATTCCCTATGAAATTACTTAACTATATTTTCTAATTTTGGATAAAATAATACTTCTACATTAACTGCTCCAACTGATGATAATTTATTGTGTAATTCTCCATTAAATAGTTTACTTACTGTATTTCCAAAATTGGCCATTTATTAAATTTCAAATCTCATTAAACTAATAATTGATATTAATTAGTTTTAAAACAAATTAAACAAATGACGGGAGATAAACTTGAGAAATTTTCTATCCTTTCGATCTGATAAGATGGCCTAATTTTTCCTATATTATTTACTAGTTTCTACATGTTTCTTCTTCAAATGAATGAAAACTTTTTTTACACTTAAAGTAACAAATCCAATGAGTACAAACATTATCAGATGTACTTCAATTTATATTTCCAAATTTTAAATTTTTTGGTTCATCACATAATTCATCAATAATAAAAGTGCCACAAAAAATTTAATTTTTGATTATTTACCTAATTTGTCTATGTTAAAATTAGATAAAGGATTATTAAACATTTTCTCTTTTATTTTTTCCTTTGTATGGCAGTTCTTACCTTTCCGATGCTATATTATGTCGTATTTGTTCTTCTAATTGATTATCAGCTTCTTCTTGCATACGCAGTTGTTGCAGATGTCATAGAACCCAAATAAAAGTGGTAACCTGACCGATAATAAAGTTGAACATCCAGGTTTACCATTTTTTTCCCAATAGGTATACTTAATTTTATAGGTATATTTCCCCAGTTCTTATCTCTTTTTTGCATCACTTAAAACTGATCAATACTTTTTAATTCTTCTTAATCCAAATTAACTTTTAGCAATTTTCGTTTTATTTCACCATTTGGTAGCAAAGTGTAATCAATAGAAAAGTTATCCATTTATACAGATTTAAAATCAATCAAAAACCTTTTAGGAGTACCTCATCGTTTATCATCAATATTTAAAGCAAATCCTTATATTCATTTTGCATACATTGTTCCTCTAAATGCAGTTGCAGCTATTTTTTCTCTATCTGAAGAATCGTTAGAATAAATTTTTTTTCAATGAACAGATGTTATTTATCTGCTTCATGACTTTTGCCTATATCTTTATTACAATTATAAGCAATATAATGTTTTTTACAAGCTTTTTCTAATGGATTTATTCTTTTACCGCCTCTTGCTAAATTTTCTTAAATTTTGTGTAATTGAGTGTGTAATTGAAATGGTATTTGGTTAATTATTGCATTAACTAATCCTTTTCCCTATTTTATAGTTTTCCAATTGGTACGTGTTAAATCATTCAAATGTCGAGTTAAAAAAGGACTTCCTTTCAGTACATTAATAATAAAATCAATATGTTTGATTTTAAACGTTTTACTTTTTCCAACTTTTTCATTACGATAATTTTTATTTCCACCTAATTCTTCTCCATGGACACTAGTTAATCTATCGATTAAATTATGAAGATTAATCATCCAAATACATTTGATGATTTATCTGAATAATTTTTAATTAAATCTTCACCCAATTACCCTTCTACTTTTGAATATAAACTTAAATCTAAATATACTGGTAGTTTTTTGGAAAGATAAAAATCAGCCATTTCTTTCAGCAAATGTATGTTTTTACTTGATTTTATTTGGAGAACTGTCAGAATATAATGGTCCTGAAAGAAAGAATATATCAACATAAGTTGTTAAATGAGAACTTGTAAGTAATATATTCATAATACCCACAGCTATTTGCTTTTCCATTAAATATTCATTTATCCAATGGTACCTTTGTATGTTCTGTCACCAGGAGTTAATTTATCTCCATAAAATTTTACTTTTCATTTACCTACATATTTAAACTGATCCACAGGCCTTAATCCAAAAGTTATAGCTTTGCTATGACTGATTAATTCCAACATTATTTCACTTATTTCAATTTTTTAACATCTTAATATTTTAATTTTCTTTCTTCCTTGTAATCCTCTAACGAAGTATTTGTATCTGCTTCATTTAACATATTATCATTTTTATCACTATCATTTTGTTTCATTGTTCGAAATTTGTTAAAATCTTATAATTGATGTTTATTATAGGGAACTACTAATTTTTGTCTTTTTTACTTTCTTCAATTGCTTCAAATCATTACCACCTAATTCTTCGATTCTTTGCTTAACTCCTACAATTGCATTTATAACAGGTTGATCTTTCTTTTTAAATTTTGAGGAATATGTTCTTGTTTTTTTGCTATTTTTAAACTCTTATTTTAATCGTTTTTTTTACTTTTCTGATTCTTGTAAATTTTTTATCAGCCTTTGGATAATTTTTTCTGCATATATTCAAAAAACTTATATTATCTCTATTTGTTTTGGTATCTTTAAATATTCTCTAACTTTATATTCATTTTTAATAATGAACTCCTCAGAAACTACAACTGAGTTATTTTCACATTCATATAATATATTAATTTTATCATTAATTTTATCATTAATTTCAATAACAGTAGGAATTTATCTTATATTTTATCTTAATGTTTCTTATATTTTTCACATCTTTTTAAGAGTTCCTGATTGTTTTATTAGATCTATACTAAACATACTAATGTTTAATTTGGATTCAGTTTTATCTGCAGGGTCTAGTATATAATTGTCAAACGCTGTTGTTTTGCCACAACCATTTGTCATATTATTGAACACTAATAGAATTTCGTTAAATTTTAATGCGTTTATAGTATAATACTTTTCTGGATTTCTTATTTTTGGCTCCCAGTCTATCATTTATTTACATAAATTCTATTATTAGAAATGAGTAGATTATTTCAATTCAGTGATAATTCATCTGTTCTTAAGAACTATTTCAATATGGGAAACATATAAAAAAATTTCACTAGTTGGCTTTTTAGACATATTTTTAACACTGAATATTACATCAAACAATAATAAATTACACACTAATGGTGAAATGGTAGAAATTGCTATTGGTCAGTAAAGTTTGAAAACTTTACAGAAAAATTATTCAATCAGATACACCTAATATACCACTAAAAAGGTTAAATTTTACGTAGAGTTGTTATCGACAGTGATGTTAAATAATTTATGAATAAAGAAGATGGTTCTGCTAAAACTTTTTGATTTAATAATAAAATTATTGAAGCTAATGAAAAAACAATTGCAAATAATGTTCCCAAAGTTTCCCATTTTAATATATATATATATATATATATATATATATATATATATATATATATAATTTCATTTTGGCTGGTGGAATGTTTATTAAACATGATGATCATGTTCATAGAGAAGCTAATATTGTTTATTCATTTACATAAAATACTGAATTTGGAATGTATGGTATTCATTATTTAATAATTATTATCACTAATGAAAATGATAATTTCACTGACTTCAATAATGCTTGTATAACCATAATTTTAAAAGTGAACTAATAAATTTTTCCTTACCCTATCATTAACAAAATCGAGAGTTAATAAGTTTAATCACTTCCTATTTATGAGACAACTAAGAAATAAATTAAATTTTTCTAACATTGAAATATGTGTGGTTCAGTAGCTGCAGGTGCAACAGTCTGGATGATTGACTGATCTGGCCTTATAACACTAACCAAAATGGCCTTGCTGTTCTGGTACTGTGGTTGAAAGCAAGGGGGCAAACTCAGCTGTAATTTTTCCCAAGATAAAATAGTCCCCCATTCGGATCTCCGGGCCAGGACTGCTCAGGAGAAAGAGAACTGATGTTCTACCAATCGGAGTGTGGACCGTCAGATCCCTTAATTGGGCAGGTAGGTTAGAAAATTTAAAAAGGGAAATGGATAGGTTAAAGGTAGATATAGTGGGAATTAGTGAAGTTCGCTGGCGGGAGGAACAAGACTTTTGGTCAGGTGAATACAAGGTTATAAATATAAAATCAAATAGGGGTAATACAGGAGTAGGCCTAACTATGATTAAAAAAATAGGAGTGCGGGTAAGCTACTACAAACAGCATAGTGAACACATTATTGCGGCCAAGATAGACACGAAGCCCACGCCTACTACAGTAGTACAAGTTCATATGCCAACTAGTTCTGCAGATGATGAAGAAATAGAAGCTTTTGTATGATGAGATGGAAGAAATTATTCAGGTAGTGAAGGGAGACGAAAATTTAATAGTCATGGGTGACTGGAATTCGACAGTAGGAAAAGGAAGAGAAGGAAACGTAGTAGGTGAATATGGATTGATGCTAAGAAATGACAGAGGAAGTCACCTGGTAGAATTTTGCACAGAGCATAACTTAATCATAGCTAAGACTTGGTTCAAGAATCATGAAAGATCCTGGAGATACTAGAAGGTCTCAGATAGATTATTTAATGGTAAGACAGAGATTCAGGAACCAGATTTTAAATTGTAAGACATTTCCAGGGGCAGATGTGGACTCTGACCACAATCTATTGGTTATGAACTGTAGATTAAAACTGAAGAAACTGCAAAAAGGTGGGAATTTAAGGAGATGTGGCCTGGATAAACTGAAAGAACCAAAGGTTGTACAGAGTTTCAGGGAGAGCATAAGGGAATAATTGACAGGAATGGGGGAAAGAAATACAATAGAAGAAGAATGGGTAGCTTTGAGGAATGAAATAGTGAAGGCAGCAGAGGATCAAGTAGGTTAAAAGACGAGGGCTGGTAGAAATCCTTGGGTAACAGATGAGATACTGAATTTAATTGATGAAAGGAGAAAATACCAAAATTCAGTAAGTGAAGCAGGCAAAAAGGAATACAAAGGAAAATTAAAGACACATTTGGAGAAAAGAGAACCACTTGCATGAATGTCAAGAGCTCAGATGGAAACTCAGTTCTAAGCAAAGATGGGAAAATAGAAAGGTGGAAGGAGTATACAGAGTGTCTATACAGGGGCGATGTTCTTGAGGACAATATTATGGAAATGGAAGAGAATGTAGATGAAGATGAAATGGGAGATATGACACTGCGTGAAGAGTTTGACAGAGCACTGAAGACCTAACTCGAAACAAGGCCCTGGGAGTAGACAACATTCCATTAGAACTACTGACAGCATTGGGAGAGCCAGTCCTGTGAAAACTCTACCATCTGGTGAGCAAGATGTATGAGACAGGCGAAATACCCTCAGACTTCAAGAAGAATATAATAATTCCAATCCCAAAGAAAGCAGGTGTTGACAGATATGAAAATTGCGGAACTATCAGTTTAATAAGTCACAGCTGCAAAATACTCACACGAATTCCTTACAGACGAATCGAAAAACTGGTAGAAGCCGACCTCGTGGAAGATCAGTTTGGATTCCGTAGAAATGTTGGAACCCATGAGGCAGTACTGACCCTACGACTTATCTTAGAAGAAAGATTAAGGAAAGGCAAATCTACGATTCTAGCATTGTAGACTTAGAGAAAGCTTTTGACAATGTGACTGTAATACTCTATTTCAAATTCTGAAGATGGCAGAGGTAGAATACAGGGAGCGAAAGGCTATTTACAATTTGTAAGAAAGCAGATGGCTGTTATGAGTCGAGGGACATGAAAGGGAAGCAGTGGTTGGGAAGGGAGTAAGACACGGTTGTAGCCACTCCCCGATGCTATTCAATCTGTGTATTGAGCAAGCAGTAGAGGAAAGAAAAGAAAAGTATGGAGTAGGTATTAAAATCCATGGAGAAGAAATAAAAACTTTGAGGTTTGCCGATGACATTGTAATTCTGTCAGAGACAGCAAAGGACATGGAAGAGCAGCTGAACGGAATGCCACAGTGTCTTGAAAGAAGATTATAAGATGAACATCAACAAAAGCA
Organism: Schistocerca serialis cubense; assembly: GCF_023864345.2. NCBI lineage: Eukaryota > Metazoa > Arthropoda > Insecta > Orthoptera > Acrididae > Schistocerca > Schistocerca serialis. The sequence goes on along the minus strand of NC_064639.1, from coordinate 779,538,826 downwards.
AAACGGGAATTGAGTCGGGTGATTCTGAGGGAATTAGATTAGGAAATGTGACACTTAAAGTAGTAAAGAAGTTTTGCTATTTGAGGAGCAAAATAACTGATGATGGTTGAAGTAGAGAGGATATAAAATGTACACTGGCAATGGCAAGGAAAGCGTTTCTGAAGAAGAGCAATTTGTTAACATCGAGTATTTATTTAAGTGTCAGGAAATCGTTTCTTAAAGTATTTGTATCGAGCGTAGCCATGTATGGAAGTGAAACATGGACGATAAATAGTTTAGACAAGAAGAGAATAGAAGCTTTCGAAATGTGGTGTTACAGGAGAATGCTGAAGATTAGATGGGTAGATCACATAACTAATGAGGAGGTATTGAATAGAATTGGGGAGAAGAGGAGTTTATGGCACAACTTGACTAGAAGAAGGGATTGGTTGGTAGGACATGTTCTGTGGCATCAAGGGATCACCAATTTAGTACTGGAGGGCAGCATGGAGGGTAAAAATCGTAGAGGGAGACCAAGAGATGAATACACTAAGCAGATTCAGAAGGATGTATGCTGCAGTAGGTACTGGGAGATGAAGGAGCTTCCACAGGATAGAGTAGCACAGAGAGCTGCATCAAACCAGTCTCAGGACTGAAGACCACAACAACAATGAAACAGAAAATTATATTAATATTGGTGAGAATTGGATTCAGCCTAATTACTTATAATTTTAAATGGTGTTTGATGTTATTCACATTGATGGACTAGATTTTTGAGCATGTGATGGTAAATCGAATATTAAAGTAATTGATAAGTGTTTGTTAAGCTTCTTGATGTTGTTACAATTAAAAAACGAAATAATATTTTGTCTACAATTAAACATCCATTTATTTCTTCATAAACTTGGATTCTGTTAATTTCATCTCTACAAATGAGTTAACAATATCAACCACATTCTTAACAATGGTAAATTAAAAACAAAAAAAGTGATGTACTTTATCAATTACAATTATTTAGAGGATTTTTTTTAGGATTTTAAAGAAATAATTTTGCATGGAAATTTTACAGTAATTTTCACTTGGAGTTGAAGGAAAAATCAAGAAGGAACTACTTTTCGATGGACTACTCACAATGATAACAGTGCTCTTTCAAAACAAGGTAAAATTGTTTAAAAGTGTGGAAATTCGTGTTTGTGTCATTAAATATGAATTAGAATATTCTCTTGAACTGGAACAAGAAAGATTGACAAATCCAAAAATCCCAATTTCGTTTTTTGATTTACAAACAAGTGAAATTTCTGTATCAAACGGGAAAAGAAATTTAGAACTAGATACTACTCATTATTATAATTCAACTGAATTTGATGTGTTTTACTTTATTTTTGTTGTTTTTCAATCCAATCGGAAAAATAATCAGTTAAATGTCTCTTTCTAATTTGGTCATATTAAATTACAAAGTGTCTATGTAAATAATGGAAGAAATGAACATTTTTTGGAATGAAGACACTAAAGTGGGGGTCAGTGTTGCTTCTATTGCTTTTAATGATGGCAACATCGGTGGGGTGGAAGTGCTACAGCATATGGGAATTAATATTGGAGCAAACTGCATCAGAGAACTTGAACAGATGGATAAGGTTTGCATTGATAAAGCAGAGTATGCAGCACAGTTGGTCAATAAGGAGTGCAGAAAGAAGAAAAAACTTGGAAAAAGATCAAGAGGATGATATACAGTATGGTGTGGGGTGCTTGTGAGTGACTAAAAATAAAAAAACTAAACATATATTAAGTGAATTATAATCTTTTGAAACAGAAGCCATTCCTGAAAATTAACATTTTCTGTTGTATTTTTCCCTAAATTTCAAAAACCACTTTGGGTAGAGTATTCTAATTTTAAGGGAGTAATAACATACATATCCTGAGTCTACTGAAGTAAAAGAAGAACTTAATGTTCCGTATGATTGAAATTATTTGGGATAATGTACAAAACAGTACACAAAATTATAAGCATGTAATTAAAAAATTCATTAAGATATGGCTGAAATGCAATTATTGTAATTCAGTAGACCCAGAATATACAGTTTAATGTCCTGTAAAAGTTCCATAGGGCATTCCAACCCCCCTCAAATGTGTGTGATTAACAGTAGAACCGCGACATTAGTATTAGAGAGATGCACCGGACAGCAAATAGCAGACTCCCTTTGGGTTTTCTTTAGCGGAGGTACCGTTTCAATTCCTCACAGTGAGCCTGCTCATCCATGTAGCTGCTATCCAATGTAAGCCTAGTATCCCAGCAACACACAGGTCTACGTCTTCTTTACTGAGCTTAGAGGGGCCCTGCAGTTCGAGGGAGCTTGAAAAAAGGGAAGAATATGGTTTAACGCCCTGTCGACGGGCAATTCATTAGTGACGGAAAATAAATTCGGATTTGGGAAGGAATTCGGCCCCGTCATCTGCAAAGGAACCATCCCAGTATTTGCTTTACACTCTTAAGGAGACCCATGGAAGATAAAATCTGGATGGCTGAATGCAGAATAGAATCACCAGCCACCATAATGCTATTCCAGCGCAGTGATCTAGCTCCATGTGAGAGGGAGGCCAAAGTATGGAATACAATTTCTGTACTATAGTTTGTACTTACCCAGTTCGCAGAAAATATTATAAGAAAGCCACCACTTTGGAAACATACTCATCTGACTCTGGTCCTTTTGTGATTTTGTAGTATTGAAACCAGAGTTGCGATCGAATTTATAGCTACTACGAGTTCAGTGTAGCAATAAATGATTGTATCTTGCACTAAGAAAAGTAGTTACTGTGTTGATTTGAAAGGGGTCTGTATGGGAAAATAAGTACAACGCTTTCCTTTTGACTCTGGGAATTCGCCATAATCGTAATTTACGTTTTCTATAACCACTTCATAGTCATCAACACGATTTCCTACATCAAATGCATTTAAATATAGGGATAGGTGCAAATCAGCGGATGTCAAATACGGCGAAAGGGGTGGATATTTCAACAATTTGTACAATCCATTCTTTTGTTATGATGTGCTTAATGTGGAATTAATACATTCATTCGTTCGAGCTTTCTCAGTCACGGCCATTCTCATTCTAATGGATAAGAATAATTTCGAGTTTCTACATCTACATCTAATCAACAGCCTGTAATTCACAAATAAGTGCCTGGCAGGGGGTTCATCAAACCATCTGCAACCTATTTCTCCACTCTCGAACAGCGCGCGTGAAAAACGAACACTTAAATCTTTCCGTGTGAGCTCTGATTTCTCTTGTTTTATGATAATGGTCATATCTCTCTACTTAGAAAAGCACCAAAAATATATTCGCATTGAGAGGACAAAGTTCGTGAACGAAATTTCGTGACAACACGCGGCCACAGCGAAAAATACTTTTGTTTTAATGGTTACCAACCAAAATCGCGTATCATATCCGTGACACTCTCTCCCATATTTCGTGATATTACGAAACGATCTGCCTTCTATGAACTGTTTCGATATACTCCATCAATTCTATTTTGGAATTGCATCCGTGGTCTAGAGGGAGCGCATTTAATCGAAACGTACTCGGTCCCTAGTTCGAAATACGTAACCGCTTGAATTTTAATTAATAATTGGCATTGGCAGCCGAAGACTTCCGGCATAAGAGGTCACCCCCATTCTGCCAATGGCCTTATAAAAGAGGGCGGAGGAACGGACATTAGTTCAGGGCACTCTCTTGTCCTTTGTGGCGGCGGCGGTGGAAGGGGAGGGGGTGGTCGGCCGGACTGGCCGAGCGGTTCTAGGCGCTTCAGTTCGGAACCGCGCAACCGCTATGGTCGCAGGTTGGAATCCTGCCTCGGGCATGGATGTGTGTGAGGTACTTAGGTTAGTTAGGTTTAAGTAATTCTAAGTTCTAGGGGACTAATGACCTCAGATGTTAAGTCCCATAGTGCTCAGAGCCATTTGAACCATTTGGGGGGGGGGGCGGAGGGAGGGGATAAGCTGCCCCTAAAGGCGGAAGAACCAGCAATGATCAACGGCGTGAGGATGCAGAAGGCAATGGAAACCACTGTATTAAATACACATAACTTGTATCCACAGGAGATGTGTCTTGTAATTGAAAAAGAGTGATGATGATATCTTCATTGGCAAAAGCCAAGGGGAGGTGACCATTAGAAAACGATTGAATAACAAACGAAAGGATAGCGTTCTACAAGTCTGGGCGTCGAATATCAGAAGCTTGAACGTGGTAGGGAAGCTAGAAAATCTGAAAAGGGAAATACAAAGGCTCAATCTAGATATAGTGGCGGTCAGTGAAGTGAAATGGAAAGAAGACAATGATTTCTAGTCCGATGAGTATAGAGTAATATGAACAGCAGCAGAAAATGGTATAACGGGAATAGGATTTGTTATTAATAGGAAGGTAGGGCAGAGAGTGTGTTACTGTGAACAATTAAGTGATTGGGTTGTTCTTATCAGAGTCGACAGAAAACCAACAGCGACAACGATAGTTAAGGGATACATTCCGACGTCGTAAGCCGAAGATGAAGAGAGAGAGAAAGTATATGAGGTTATTGAAAGGGTAAAACAGTATGTAACGGGAAACAAAAATCTACGAGTAATAATCATGGAGGACTGGAATGCAGTTGTAAGAGAAGTTCACAGGAGAATATGAGCCTGGGACAAGGAATGAGAGAGGAGAAAGACTGAGTTCTATAATAAATTTCAGTTATTAGTAGCGAATACTCCGTTCCAGAAGCACAACATTAGGAGGTGTACTTGGAAAAGGTCGGGTGTTACAGGAAGATTTCAGTGAGATTACATCATGGTCAGACAGAGATTCCAAAATCAGATACTGGATTGTAAGTCGTACCGAGCAGCAGATATAGACTCAGATCACAATGTAGTAGTGATGAAGATTAGGCTGAAGTTTAAGGGATTAATCAGGAGGAATCAATACGTAAAGAAGTGGGATACGGAAGTACTAAGGAATGACGAGATACGTTTGAAGTTCTCTAAGGCTATAGATACAGCAATAAGGAATAGCGCAGTAGGCAGTACAGTTGAAGAGGAATGGACATCTCTAAAAAGGGCGGTCATAGAAGATGAAAAGAAGTGCATAGGTAGAAAGAGGGTAATGCGAAGAAACACTTCAATTAATCTATGAAAGAAGGAAGTACAAAAATCTGCAAAGTTGTCGGAAGGACTGACTCAGCGTACAGGGAAGTCAAACAATCTATGTGAAATTAAAAGCAACGGGAATCCCACTGTTAAATGCAGAAAAGAGAGCAGATAGGTGGGAAGAGTAGATTGAAGGCCTCTTTAAGGGGGAAGACTTGTCTGATGGGACAGAAAAAAAAAAAAAAAAAAAAAACGTGAGTCGATGTAGGAGACACTGGGAATCTACTATTAGAATCTGAATTTAAGAGAGTTTTGCAGTACTTAAGATCAGATAAGGCAGAAGGGATGGATAACATTCCATCAGAATTTCAAATGTTAAAATGTGCGTGAATTTCTAAGGGACCAAACTGCTGAGGTCATCGTCCCTAGACTTACACACTCCTTAAACTAGCTTATGCTAAGAGCGACAGCCATGCCCACGGGAGGACTCGAACCTCCGGCGGGAGAGGCTGCACAATCCGTGACACGGCGGCTAGACCCCGCGGCCCCCTGTGCGCGGCATCAGAATTTCTAAAATCATTGGTGGAAGTTGCAACAAAACGACTGTTCACGTTGGTGCGTAGAATGTATGAGGCTGGCGACACACCATCTGACTTTCGGAAAAATGTTGTCCCCAAAGCCTCGAAGACTGCAAGAGCTGACAAGTGCGAGAATCATCGCACAATCAGCTTTCAACTTGCTGGCAAGAATAATATACAGAGGAATGAAAAAGAAAATTGAAGGTGTGTTAGATGACCATCAGTTTGGAGAGGCAATTCTACCGTTGCGTTGACAATGGAAGCAAGCTGGAGGGGGAGGAGGTGTGCTCCCTGCCGTCGTTGGATAAGCAGCTGCAGCAGCAAGTTGTATACTCCTAGCTCACTCATTTGCTACATAGTTTAATTCTCAATTTCTTTGCATGCTTTTGGTACTTGCATTGTCTAATTCATAAATTTCTGGCGTATTATAGTATTTGAGAGTTGTAGCATCGCATTTAGTACCTGAATAGTGTAAATTCGCGTAGTCGTTTGTCTTCTGTTTTTGTTTTGAACGGCCAGTGTCGGTTGGTCACAGTCTGTGTGCTCCCTGCCGCCGTTGGATAAGCAGCTGCAGCAGCAAGTCGTATACTCCTAGGTCACTCATTTGTTACATAGTTTAATTCTTAATTTCTTTGCGTGTTTTTGGTACTTGCATTGTTTAGTTCATAAATTTCTGGCGTATTATAGTATTTGAGAGTTGTAGCATCGCGTTTTAATACATGAATAGTGTAAAATCGCGTAGTCTCCTTCCGCCGCCGAGCAGTGTGTCAGCAGTGCGCAAGTACCAGCATTACTGCATTTACTAGGCAATCTTGTATTTTAATAACCGTTTAAATTTTGTGTCGATTTGTTTGCGCTCTCTGTAGATTAGTTCAGACGTTCTTTGCACAACAGTTTTTAGCATGGATAGAGACAGCAACTGCTGTGTTCGGATGCAGGCTGAGTTGGCGTCCCTTCGCTGCCAGCTTCAGGCAGTGTTGGCTTCGGTCACACAGCTTGAGGCTGTTGCCAATGGGCATCACTGTGGGGTTCCGGATGGGGGTTTGTCGGGGACGGTCAGCTAGTCCCACGCATACCCCGATCGGACTACGACTGTGGTTGCCCGGAATACTGCCCACATTGAGGCTGATCCCTCACCTGTGGTAGAGTGGGAGGTCGTCTCAAGGTGTGGCAGGGGGCGAAAGACATTCCGGAGGGCTGAACGGAAGGCCTCTCCAGTTTGTCTGACGAACCGGTTTCAGGCACTGTCTCAGGCTGATACTGATCTTCCGCCTGACATGGCTGCTTGTCCTGTTCCAGAGGTTGCCCCTCAGTCTGCAAGATCCAGGAGGTCGCAGAGGGTGGGCTTACTGGTAGTTGGGAGCTCCAACGTCAGGCGCGTAATGGGGCCCCTTAGGGATATGGCAGCAAGAGAGGGGAAGAAAACCAATGTGCACTCCGTGTGCATACCGGGGGGAGTCATTCCAGATGTGGAAAGGGTCCTTCCGGATGCCATGAAGGGTACAGGGTGCACCCATCTGCAGGTGGTCGCTCATGTCGGCACCAATGATGTGTGTCGCTATGGATCCGAGGAAATCCTCTCTGGGTTCCGGCGGCTATCTGATTTGGTGAAGACTGCCAGTCTCGCTAGCGGGATGAAAGCAGAGCTCACCATGTGCAGCATCGTCGACAGGACTGACTGCGGACCTTTGGTACAGAGCCGAGTGGAGGGTCTGAATCAGAGGCTGAGACGGTTCTCCGACCGTGTGGGCTGCAGATTCCTCGACTTGCGCCATAGGGTGGTGGGGTTTCGGGTTCCGCTGGATAGGTCAGGAGTCCACTACACGCAACAAGCGGCTACACGGGTAGCAGGGGTTGTGTGGCGTGGGCTGGGCGGTTTTTTAGGTTAGATGGCCTTGGGCAAATACAGAAAGGGCAACAGCCTCAATGGGTGCAGGGCAAAGTCAGGACATGCAGGGACCAAGCAGCAATCGGTATTGTAATTGTAAACTGTCGAAGCTGCGTTGGTAAAGTACCGGAACTTCAAGCGCTGATAGAAAGCACCGAAGCAGAAATCGTTATAGGTACAGAAAGATGGTTGAAGCCAGAGATAAATTCTGCCGAAATTTTTACAAAGGTACAGACGGTGTTTAGAAAGGATAGATTGCATGCAACCGGTGGTGGAGTGTTCGTCGCTGTTAGTAGTAGTTATCCTGTAGTGAAATAGAAGTGGATAGTTCCTGCGAATTATTATGGGTGGAGGTTACACTCAACAACCGAGCTAGGTTAATAATTGGCTCCTTTTACCGACCTCCCGACTCAGCAGCATTAGTGGCAGAACAACTGAGAGAAAATTTGGAATACATTTCACATAAATTTTCTCAGCATGTTATAGTCTTAGGTGGAGATTTCAATTTACCAGATATAGACTGGGACACTCAGATGTTTAGGACGGGTGGTAGGGACAGAGCATCGAGTGACATTATACTGAGTGCACTATCCGAAAATTACCTCGAGCAATTAAACAGAGAACCGACTCGTGGAGATAACATCTTGGACCTACTGATAACAAACAGATCCGAACTTTTCGACTCTGTATGTACAGGACAGGGAATCAGTGATCATAAGGCCGTTGCAGCATCCCTGAATATGCAAGTGAGTAGGAATATAAAAAAAGGGAGGAAGGTTTATCTGTTTAGCAAGAGTAATAGAAGGCAGATTTCAGACTACCTAACAGATCAAAACGAAAATTTCTGTTCCGACACTGACAATGTTGAGTGTTTATGGAAAAAGTTCAAGGCAATCGTAAAATGCGTTTTAGACAGGTACGTGCCGAGTAAAACTGTGAGGGACGGAAAAAACCCACCGTGGTACAACAAAAAAGTTAGGAAACTGCTGCGAAAGCAAAGAGAGCTTCACTCTAAGTTTAAACGCAGCCAAAACCTCTCAGACAAACAGAAGCTAAACGATGTCAAAGTTAGCGTAAGGAGTGCTATGCGTGAAGCGTTCAGTGAATTCGAAAGTAAAATTCTATGTACCGACTTGACAGAAAATCCTAGAAAGTTCTGGTCTTACGTTAAATCAGTAAGTGGCTCGAAACAGCATATCCAGACACTCCGGGATGATGATGGCATTGAAACAGAGGATGACACGCGTAAAGCTGAAATACTAAACACCTTTTTCCAAAGCTGTTTCACAGAGGAAGACCGCACTGCAGTTCCTTCTCTAACTCCTCGCACAAACAAAAAAATGGCTGACATCGAAATAAGTGTCCAAGGAATAGAAAAGCAACTGGAATCACTCAACAGAGGAAAGTCCACTGGACCTGACGGGATACCAATTCGATTCTACACAGAGTACGCGAAAGAACTTGCCCCCCTTCTAACAGCCGTGTACCGCAAGTCTCTAGAGGAACGGAAGGTTCCAAATGAGTGGAAAAGAGCACAGGTAGTCCCAGTCTTCAAGAAGGGTCGTCGAGCAGATGCGGAAAACTATAGACCTATATCTCTGACGTCGATCTGTTGTAGAATTTTAGAACATGTTTTTTGCTCGAGTATCATGTCGTTTTTGGAAACCCAGAATCTACTCAGTAGGAATCAACATGGATTCCGGAAACAGCGATCGTGTGAGACCCAACTCGCTTTATTTGTTCATGAGACCCAGAAAATATTAGATACAGGCTCCCAGGTAGATGCTATTTTTCTTGACTCCCGGAAGGCGTTCGATACAGTTCCGCACTATCGCCTGATAAACAAAGGAAGAGCCTACGGAATATCAGACCAGCTGTGTGGCTGGATTGAAGACTTTTTAGCAAACAGAACACAGCATGTTGTTATCAATGGAGAGACGTCTACAGACGTTAAAGTAACCTCTGGCGTGCCACAGGGGAGTGTTATGGGACCATTGCTTTTCACAATATATATAAATGACCTAGTAGATAGTGTCGGAAGTCCCATGCGGCTTTTCGCGGAAGATGCTGTAGTATACAGAGAAGTTGCAGCATTAGAAAATTGTAGCGAAATGCAGGAAGATCTGCAGCGGATAGGCACTTGGTGCAGGGAATGGCAACTGACCCTTAACATAGACAAATGTACTGTATTGCGAATACATAGAAAGAAGGATCCTTTATTGTATGATTATATGATAGCGGAACAAACACTGGTAGCAATTACTTCTGTAAAATATCTAGGAGTATGCGTGCGGAACGATTTGAAGTGGAATGATCATATAAAATTAATTGTTGGTAAGGCGGGTACCAGGTTGAGATTCATTGGGAGAGTCCTTAGAAAATGTAGGCCATCAACAAAGGAGGTGGCTTACAAAACACTCGTTCGACCTATACTTGAGTATTGCTCATCAGTGTGGGATCCGTACCAGATCGGATTGACGGAGGAGATAGAGAAGATCCAAAGAAGAGCGGCGCGTTTCGTCACAGGGTTATTTGGTAACCGTGATAGCGTTACGGAGATGTTTAATAAACTCAAGTGGCAGACTCTGCAAGAGAGGCGCTCTGCATCGCGGTGTAGCTTGCTCGCCAGATTTCGAGAGGGTGCGTTTCTGGATGTGGTATCGAATATATTGCTTCCCCCTACTTATACCTCCCGAGGAGATCACTAATGTAAAATTAGAGAGATTAGAGCGCGCACGGAGGCTTTCAGACAGTCGTTCTTCCCGCGAATTATACGCGACTGGAACAGGAAAGGGAGGTAATGACAGTGGCACGTAAAGTGCCCTCCGCCACACACCGTTGGGTGGCTTGCGGAGTATAAACGTAGATGTAGATGTAGAAAAGAAACAATAAGACACTTTCATAGGATCTGTCGACCTGGAAAAAAGCATTCGATAATGTTAAATGGTGCAAGATGTTCGAAACTCTAAAAAAAAGAAAAAAATAGGGATAAGCAGTAGGGAGAACCGAGCGAGGTGGCGCAGTGGTTAGCACACTGGACTCGCATTCGGGAGGACGACGGTTCAATCCCGTCTCCGGCCATCCTGATTTAGGTTTTCCGTGATTTCCCTAAATCGTTTCAGGCAAATGCCGGGATGGTTCCTTTGAAAGGGCACGGCCGATTTCCTTCCCAATCCTTCCCTAACCTGAGCTTCCGCTCCGTCTCTAATGACCTCGTTGTCGACGGGACGTTCAACACTAACCACCACCACCACCAGTAGGGAGAGACTGGCAATATACAATATGTACATGAGCCAAGAACGAAGTGCTCCGATTAGAAAATGGTGTAAGACAGGGATGTAGTCTATGCCCCTACTGTTCAACCTGTACATCGAAGAAGCAATGATGTAAATAAAAGTAAGATTCAGGAGAGGAATTAAAATTCAGAGAGAAAGGATATCAATGATACAATCCGTTGATGACAGTGCTGAAAGTGAAAAAGAATTACATGATCTATTCAACGGAATGAACAGTGTAATGAGTACAAAATACAGACTCAGAGTAAATCGAAGAAAGACGCAAGTAACGAAAAGTAGCAGAAATGAGAACAGCGAGAAACTTAACATCAAGACTGACGGTCACGAAGTAGATGAAGTTACGGAACTCTGCTACCTAGGTAGCAAAATAATCAATGACGGGCAAAGCAAGGAGGAACCAAAAGCTGACCAGCTCTGGCAAAACGGGCATTACTGGGCAAGAGGAGTCTACTAGTATCAAACATAGGCGTTAATTTGAGGAATTTTTTTTGAGAATATACATTTGGAGCACAGCACTTTGTTGTTGTTGTTGTGGTCTTCAGTCCTGAGACTGGTTTTATGCAGCTCTCCATGCTACCCTATCCTGTGAAAGCCGCTTCATCTCCCAGTACCTACTGCAGCCTACATCCTCCTGAATCTGCTTAGTTTATTCATCTCTTGGTCTCCCTCTACGATTTTTACCCTCCATGCTGCCCTCCAATACTAAATTGGTGATCCATTGATGCCTCAGAACATGTCCTACCAACCGATCCCTTCTTCTAGTCAAGTTTTGCCACAAACTCCTCTTCTCCCCAATTCTATTCAATACCTCCTCATTAATTATGTGATCTACCCATCTAATCTTCAGCATTCTTCTGTAGCACCACATTTCGAAAGCTTCTATTCTCTTCTTGTCCAAACTATTTATGGTAGTGAAACATGAACTGAGGGAAAACAGGAACAGGAGAGAATCGAAGCATTTGAGAAGTGGTGCTACAGACGAAGGTTGAAAATTAGGTGGACTGATAAAGTAAGGTATGAGGAGATTTTGCACTGAATCGGAGAGGAAAGATATATGTGGACAGCATGATAGGGCATCTATTAAGAGAACAGGGAATGACTTCCATGTTACTGGAGAGAGCTGTAGAGGGCAAGAACTGCAGAGGAAGACAGAGATTGGAACTTATCCAGCAAATAATTGATAACATAGCTTGCGAGTGGGCTCTGAGCACTATGGGACTCAACTGCTGAGGTCATTAGTCCCCTAGAACTTAGAACTAGTTAAACCTAACTAACCTAAGGACATCACAAACATCCATGCCCGAGGCAGGATTCGAACCTGCGACCGTAGCGGTCTTGCGGTTCCAGACTGCAGCGCCTTTAACCGCACGGCCACTTCGGCCGGCGCTTGCGAGTGCTGCTCTGATATGGAGGGGTTGGCACAGGACAGGAATTCGTGGCGGGCCTCATCAAACCAGTCAGAAGATTGTTGACACAAAAAAAATCTCAGTGTTGAGCCAACGAATCGCAGTCTTGCGTTTGCTTTCCCCTCATTGTTACCTATTTGATCGTTCTAACTGAAGGTATTTTTAATTGTAATCCCTAAATACGTAGCTGAATTCACAGTCTTTAGACTCGTTTGATTTATCGTGTAACCGAAATTGCCGGATTCCTTTTAGTACTAATGTTGGTGACTTCCCACCTTTCATTATATACAGTCAATTGCCACATTTTGTACAAATATCTTGTCTAAATCGTTTTGCTCATTTGGTGGCTACACAAGACGGTAAATGCCATAATCTGCAAACAGTCTAAGAGGAATGCTGACATTGTTTCCTAAATTGTTTATGTGGATCAGTAACACCTGAGGGTCTATCATACTTCCTTGGGCAACTTCCGTTTTACCCGATGGCTACTCGTCGGTTCATCTGAGTTAACACACACAACATGACTTCTTTTTTTATTGTCGTATAAACAAACTTGTGACGCTGGTCGGGTTGACACGTCCGTTACGATATTGTGCATTAGCTAACTGCAAAGCAAGTACAAATTTTCTTTGCTGTCAATGCCATCTCTCTGCCAGTTCCACAACGCATCACCGTGCCCCAGTATTCGCTGAGGCGAAAAAGTGCTTCTAAGCTAATCCAGCTCTGCGGATCAGCTCACCTAGACCGAGATCGTACGTGGCCTGTGAAAAAAGAGACCTGCCACATCGGAAAATTTGTTTCCTGTTGTATCCGGTCATGGACAATGTCCTCATTGGTTCCCTAGGGACATCGCGTTGAACCATTAGACGGAAATCGGCTTTTATAAAATAAAACGACCACCTCTGAAGACACAACACAGAAACATCATATTTATATGTGCTACTATGTACAGAGTAGGGCGTCAAAGTGATGAGTCAAACAAACTGTATCTTAATAGGTTAGACGGTGCTCTGTTATTTCCAACAATTTCGAGGGGAGTGATAGAAGAACGCCTAACTAACAGATTCCCACAGGGCTCTTTATTTGTACCAGAGTTTTGGGAAACAAATCTGAAATTTCTGTTGCAGACAGTTCATAAACTACTTTAAGAAAACGGGTGTATCGCAACGCCGGCTAGTGAAGAGAAGAGTGGAAGAAAATTGGAGTTTAACATCCTGTCGACAGTGCCGTCATTACAAACGGAGCACAAACCCGATTATGAAATGACTGGGAAGGAAATTGGTCTCGCACTTTTCAAAGCATCCATCCCGGCATTTACCTGGAGCTATTTAGAGAAATCACGGAACACCTAAATTTGGATGAACCGTCATCCTCCCGAATGGGAGTGCAGTGTGCTAACCACTGTGTCACATTGCTCGGTAGTCAGGACAGGGAACAGTAGGTCACATTTAAAAGGAAATAGTCGATATGTTACGTAACAGCTTCACCCTTGCTGTTGAGAAAAATTGCAAATAGCTGTACCTAAAACAATTTATAGAGTGATCAAAGTACACTCCTGGAAATTGAAATAAGAACACCGTGAATTCATTGTCCCAGGAAGGGGAAACTTTATTGACACATTCCTGGGGTCAGATACATCACATGATCACACTGACAGAACCACAGGCACATAGACACAGGCAACAGAGCATGCTCAATGTCGGCACTAGTACAGTGTATATCCACCTTTCGCAGCAATGCAGGCTGCTATTCTCCCATGGAGACGATCGTAGAGATGCTGGATGTAGTCCTGTGGAACGGCTTGCCATGCCATTTCCACCTGGCGCCTCAGTTGGACCAGCGTTCATGCTGGACGTGCAGACCGCGTGAGACGACGCTTCATCCAGTCCCAAACATGCTCAATGGGGGACAGATCCGGAGATCTTGCTGGCCAGGGTAGTTGACTTACACCTTCTAGAGCACGTTGGGTGGCACGGGATACATGCGGACGTGCATTGTCCTGTTGGAACAGCAAGTTCCCTTGCCGGTCTGGGAATGGTAGAACGATGGGTTCGATGACGGTTTGGATGTACCGTGCACTATTCAGTGTCCCCTCGACGATCACCAGTGGTGTACGGCCAGTGTAGGAGATCGCTCCCCACACCATGATGCCGGGTGTTGGCCCTGTGTGCCTCGGTCGTATGCAGTCCTGATTGTGGCGCTCACCTGCACGGCGCCAAACACGCATACGACCATCATTGGCACCAAGGCCGAAGCGACTCTCATCGCTGAAGACGACACGTCTCCATTCGTCCCTCCATTCACGCCTGTCACGACACCACTGGAGGCGGGCTGCACGATGTTGGGGCGTGAGCGGAAGACGGCCTAACGGTGTGCGGGACCGTAGCCCAGCTTCATGGAGACGGTTGCGAATGGTCCTCGCCGATACCCCAGGAGCAACAGTGTCCCTAATTTGCTGGGAAGTGGCGGTGCGGTCCCCTACGGCACTGCGTAGGATCCTACGGTCTTGGCGTGCATCCGTGCGTCGCTGCGGTCCGGTCCCAGGTCGACGGGCACGTGCACCTTCCGCCGACCACTGGCGACAACATCGATGTACTGTGGAGACCTCACGCCCCACGTGTTGAGCAATTCGGCGGTACGTCCACCCGGCCTCCCGCATGCCCACTATACGCCCTCGCTCAAAGTCCGTCAACTGCACATACGGTTCACGTCCACGCTGTCGCGGCATGCTACCAGTGTTAAAGACTGCGATGGAGCTCCGTATGCCACGGCAAACTGGCTGACACTGACGGCGGCGGTGCACAAATGCTGCGCAGCTAGCGCCATTCGACGGCAACACCGCGGTTCCTGGTGTGTCCGCTGTGCCGTGCGTGTGATCATTGCTTGCACAGCCCTCTCGCAGTGTCCGGAGCAAGTATGGTGGGTCTGACACACCGGTGTCAATGTGTTCTTTTTTCCATTTCCAGGAGTGTATATCTGTTACGACGAAATGCAAAACTTTCATTAACATTTTGTTACTTTCTGTCAACGACCTCTTAGCCTCGTGAACAAAATTGTAGCGATTGGTCAAAATAAGTTTCATCCACTTCTAGATACCATAGGACGGTATCACTTTGCTGCCTTTCCCTTCACTGTTCGAGGGGCGTTCGGTAAGTAACGCAACACATTTTGTTCTGAAAGCAGATTGTTTTTAATCAGGATTTCATCCCGCACTATTATTCCCCACTCGTTTGGCTACAATACCCTGTTTTTAAACATAATCTCCGTTCATGTGATTGTCTTATGCCAGCTTACTGGGAGGGCCTATGTGCCGGTCGACGTCGGAGCCAACGTCTTACGCGTCAGTAACCTCCGCATCATCCACGTACTGCTTCCCGCAATGTGCATGTTTCATCGTGTAAGACAAATACAAGTCGGAAAATGTGAGATCGGGGCTCTAGAGTGGATGAGCAAGTACTGTCCAGTGAAGTTTTGTAAGCAGCTTTCGGGTGTGGGGATTTGATGTCATGGAGAAGGAGAAGTTCGTTTGCGTTTTTATGGCGACGAATAGGCTTAAGTCGTTTCTTCACTTTCCTCAGGGTAGAACAATACACTTCAGAGTTGACCTTTGCACCATGAGAAGGACTTCAAATAGAATAACCCTTTCAAACTCCCATAAATCCGTCACCGTGGATTTACCAGCTGCAGGTGCGGCTTTGAACTTCTTCTTCGGAGGATCGGTACTATGGTGCCACTCCATGGATTGCCGTTTTGTTTCCGGTCCGAAGTGATGAACCCATGTTCCATCGCCTGCGAAGATGTTCAACAAAAAATTGTCACAATCAGCATCGTAGCGTGCAGGCATTCCACAGACATGGTCCTCTGTTGCCCAGTGAGCACACACCTTTGAGTTTCCCAATTGCTGGCCGAATATGTCAGCACAACCAACGGAGACGGCCAGCTGAGCAGCGAGGTGTTTCACTGTCATCAGTTGATAACGTCGAATGAGGGTGTCCGCACGTTTCAACACTGCAGGAGTCACAGACTTGTGCTGCCAGCCAGCAGACGGAATATCGGACAGGTCTGCGCGACCTGCGAACTGGTTGCGATGATGACAGACGCCTTGCCCAACGACTTACCGTGCTTTTGGTCGTTTCCAGGTATCTGAAGGCACTTTGGAAGCGCCTATCAATACCCGCTATGTTCTGGTTTTCCGCCAAAAGAAACTCAATGACAGTTCTCTGCTTGGCAAGCACCTCCATTACAGGCGCCATTTAGAAGGCTACGTACATCGTAGCCACCTATTGGAACTTCATGAAACTATAAGGGCTGAAGCGGGAGTATTCTACAACGTCTCACAACAAATTCCGCAGTTTTTCAACCTAAATTGTCCCAGAAAAAAAAGTGTTGATTTACGTTTCGAATGCTCCTCGTACGTTGTGCTGCAATTGTGTGGGCGCAAAGGGCAAAACTAGTTAAACCGAAACAAGTCCAACGCAGAGTGCAGATGAGCATATTAGTGACATTTTAAAGGGTACATAGTACTACTTTCGCGAACGATCTTTACGTGGTATTATTAATATACCGCTTAGAAAGTTCACTTACGAAGAAGGAAGCTTAATATTGGCTACGAAGACGAGACAGGAAAGATGACTGAGATAATACTGCAAAGGACAACTGCAAAGAAGAACTCGCATTGTACGTAATCAGGCAATGACGCGAGGACTGGGATGCATGTACAAGAGGACGTCTTGACTGTGAGTTATTTACCAGAGTGAGTGAAAGACTTAAAATGAAGTATATTTTGCCTTTTTACAAGGCACTGGACTTACTCCGCATGTCTGACCAAATAGGAAAACGCTGTAATTTTAGATACGGGGAAACTGGGATGTCAGACCTTTTTGTTTGGCACTGTTTCCTCTTCAAAGACCCTACCGAATACGAAAGAGTCGAGCTACGGGATGACACAATATACAGCATCATATGGGACGAATCATGTGGTACATGTTCAACAAAGCCGATAAGGTATTCAGGAGAGAGGTGGATAGTTAAATTCAAGAAAAGTGAGAAGATTGTGGGACTTATCCCAAAGAACTAGCCGTATAAATAAATATATCAGAATATCACGGCGAAGCCTTGTGTTGAAGTAAACTTGGTGGTGATAGGCGTTGGGGAGTGCCGGCTATTAAAGCGTCTGTGGTCAAAGAGGCGCTCCACTACACATTGCGCCAAAGATACCAAGGGCACAAGACGGCTGACTGGATGCTCTACCTCCTGCAGTGGCAGAAGCCATCTCGGCGCCACAGAATGTGTGGCGTTGATTGCGACGCAATATACGGCAAGTTATATTATAAACACGTGCAAAACCACTGCAGGGAAATGGAAACCTTTAAGGAAATGTTGACCTCATGGGGCTCGGACTCTTTACCTGGTCTTCGGGGTTACAGACAATCCGTTCTAGAGTGGGAGGTAGGAAAGATAACGGAATCTACGAGAGTATCCGGAAAAGTAATGATTCCAATTTTTTTGCATGGAAACTCTCAAAGCATGTTAAATAGAACGAACTTTACTGACATTCTACATCTTTATTCTTCATGTCTACATATTTCTTTCTCAGCGTAGTCACCCTGGCGACGAACACATTTCTCTCAGCGGGAGACCACATGGTTGATACCGTCAGTGTAGAATGTTTGACGGAGCCACAACCTCACCTCTACTCACTTCGCTTCATCATTATGAAAGTTGGCCTCGAAAGTGTTCTTTCAGCTTTTGAAACAGATGAAAATCGGATTGTGCCAGTCGGGACTCTATGGAGGATATCGATGACAATGAACCGAAGGCGCTCGTGTGTGGTGTGGCATTGTTATGCTGAAGGAGCTCCACGAGTGGACGAACTTTTGCTGCAGTTAGAAGCTCGATTACATCACGCTGTTTCTCATTCACCATCATAGTTGCATTGCATACCGCCATGTTGAACGCTACAATTAGGAGCCCTCTAGAGGCAGAGGGTTTCACCTTACGTCAGCGAAGCGACAAAGGCGATCGAGTAATATGCATGACATTTCTTACCTCAACTGATTGAGAACAGAGCAAAAATGTTGAGGCATTACTTTTCTGCACGTTCTCGTATTTTTGAAGCACAACACAGAGATAAATTGTAAAGTAATTATGCGGCAGGAAATATTAACTACTATCATTGTTAACGTATTTAGGCATATGTGATCTACGATGTAAGCAAATGAAAGACAAGTAAGTAGTTAAGGTAGAATGTAGTTAAATTTTATTAACAAATAGCGCTATAAAAGTTATTGAAGAATTAAGCTGGAAATGTTATGTAACTGAAGATTGTTATGAAATAAAATTGTAGAATAATGGTTTTTACGAGAACTATATAATAAAATCCAGCTATAGTTTCTATGTTGAAGACCCATCTGTGTACTAGCAAAAAATATTTAAATCAATAAATATATGCTCGAACAGTCCACGGGTATACTGCCGGTTCATAGTGTCCAACGGGCACAACATTTCGGCGATCAGACATGTTGCCATCGTCAGCGCACCTGACGATGGCGACATGTCTGATCGCCGAAATGTTGTGCCCGTTGGACACTATGAACCGGCAGTATACCCGTGAACTGTTCGAGCAACAAATACGCCGGGAGAAACTGAAGAATCACAATAAATATATGAATCAGATTGTGCCAGTTGGGACTCTGTGGAGGATCATCGATGACAGTGAACCTAAGCGCTCGTGTGTGGTCTGGCATTGTCGTCCTGAAAGAGAGGGTGCTCTATGTGTGGACAGCCTTTTCTGCGGTTGGTAAATCGATAACACTTCTTGTTTTTCATGCACCTTCGTAGTTGGATTGCATACCGCCATGTTGCACGTTACATTTCGGAGCCCTCTAGCGGCAGAGGACTCACGTCAGCGAAGAGGGAAAGGTGATCGAGTAATATGACATGTGAGTTTCTAAATACTGAAGAAGTACCAGGACGACGTTCACTATTATTATTTGTGCAGTTATCTGTATCTCGACGACCTTGCACTGTGTGTTAGGGATGGTGGTTATCTCTGAAACAACGGGTTTTCGATGATATCGACTTTTTTTCCACGCCAATTTAACTTGACTGTTAAATCCACTCAAAATTTTTATTCCTGTAATAAACGCATAAATCAAACACTGAAATATTTTGACTCTCTCTGTTTCAAGATACATAGAATCAAAATATTAAATTAAATAGTCAAATAAAAGAAAACTCTTCCGTGTACCGCTCGCTGCTTTTTTCGAAAACTGGCAAGTGGCTGAATACCGCAAAAAAACCACCAGTATTCTCCTTCTGTTCCCAACTTTTGAAACTCCGCTCAAAACCGTTATGTAATCGGGGAACATATCAGCATTTGGGAATTATGAACAGTCAGTGGTAAAGGGTGAAAAACGAGGTTGAAGAACTCTGCTTTTCGTGTTAATTTGTCCGTTTTCAAGGGCTACAAGCAGTCAAAGGCATGTTATGTTGCCACAGGCACCAGATAAACTACTTTTTACGTTTATTATACACTATGTATGATTTGTTGTTAAGTTTTTAATTTATTACTGTTACCATAATTTCCTACCTCTTTTATTATTTCGCAAAAATCGCAGATAAATCTTTAAGCTTTAAAAGGAATTGAAGCACTGTATGTCATTGCTAAGTCACTTCGTAAAAATGTTTGCAGGGTTGGTGTAATACAACGGATGTCCAGTGACGACATGGGGAAACTGCTGTATGGACCAGGTGGAGGCAAGTCTTGCGAACTGCACGTACACGCGTTCCTTAAGCCACGACACTCTGTTGTCTCAGCAGTGCTTTACAATTTATTATGCCACGTGTTTGTTGCTCCTTCCTGTCGATATTATTATTAAAATAGCACTGATCGCTTTTCCCATTTTCTACAAAAACGCAATATTTGAAGTAAACGCAAATTTAATGAACAAATTTTTTTTCTTAAAACAAAGGTTTATTTACATACGAAAAATTTTAGCGCTGCCGCTATGGCTAATTTATATTTTGGTTTTTTACTCACTTATTAGTAAAAAATTAAAAACACCTGCTATAACAGAGAGTGAACAAATACCGAAAAATACCGCTTATTGACAACTAAAATACCGATATCGGTTTGAACCGGTAGGTTTTTCCCAGAGATAAAACATATTGTTCGTTCGGCTTCCAGAATGTAGTAACTGACAGATTCATGTCTGGACCGGCACATCAGACGAGCAGGCATTATTGATCGCACGGAGTCTGCCGCTCAATTAGGAGCACCGTCGGCCAAGGATACTGCTCGCCTCGCTACAATTCTGAACCTTCTTAGCTCTCCTCGGACAGTACAGCGAAAGGCGCGACGAGAGGATGGAATGGAATTTTGTTCAAAGATGAAAGCAGATCCTGCCTTCTGCGGCGGCCGTTTGCGAGAGAGGCGTCGACCAGGCGTGTGGAAAATACCAGGGTATGTAAGTCCGGCACAAACAAGAACGAGTCCGGGCACCGTACTGTGGGAAGCCATAGGCTATAATCATGGTTCACCTCCTACTTACATATATAGCACGTCGTCTACGCCCCACTTCCTACGATATCATGGCACAGATATTTCTCCCAATTATCATGTGTACCATATGAATGGACAGCGACTGCGTACGAAGTAACAGTCCTACAAAAATACAACAACAGTTCAGAGAGTAAAATCCTGCATCTCAGTGATCGTGGCTGTGCTAAAATGCTTTGTCTCAATAAGAGACTAAAAATGAAGTCGTTGTCAAAGACAAACTATTCATAGATGTGGAACTCTGTGACTAGGATACAATGTAACGCCTGTATATTATCTTTCACGGACTTCATATCTTCACGGTGATGGTTCTTCACTAGTGTTTATCATCGATAGTGTACTTAGATGATGCAAGAGCTCTAGTGTGACTGAGAGACATAGAGGTGTATCGAATGAACAACGCGTCCGGATGATTACACATTCCTTATTAAACAGAGCAGGATAGAGCGTTGCAACACGTATCATAATGGTAGCTTTAGTTACAGATATGTGCTACATGTACCCGTACATTCATTTAGTTCTGATGAAGAATACTGCAAGATGTGCCTAAAAAGGTAAGTAAAACGTATTATGAAATAAAGAAAAGAAAATACTTTTATTCGTCTAGCAAGTGACTTTCGGTGGATACAGGATACTTTTGGAAACTGTTAGCAAAGGCTTCTTTTAGATGATCAAATCATATCTTTGGATGTCAGCTGAAGCACTATACTCATAGCTACTCCCTGCTACGCGGCGGTCGTCTATTGTGCTCAGAAATGATTCCTCGTCGCCTATTATTATGGCGTACAGAGAAGATGGATTTTGGTTGCACGTTTCCAGCAGTGTCCATCCGTTTTGCGTTCTGCACGTTGTGTACACAATGTGATCAAAAGTATCCGAAGACGCCGAAAAACATACGTTTTTCATATTAGGTGCATTGTGCTACCACCTACTGTCAGGTATTCCATATCAGCGACCTTAGTAGTCAATAGACATTGTGAGGGAACAGAATGGGGCGCTCAGCAAAACTCACGGACTTCGAATGTGGTTCAGGTGATTGGGTGTCACTTGCGTCATACTTCTGTACGCGAGATTTCCACACTCCTAAACACCCCTAGGACCACTGTTTCCGATGTGTTCGTGAAGTGGAAATGTGAAGGGAGACGTACAGCACAATAGCTTACAGGCCGACCTCGTCTGTTGACTGACAGCGACCGCAGACAGTTGAAGAGAATCGTAATGTGTAATAGGCAGACATCTATCCAGACCATCACACAGCAGTTCCAAAATGGATCAGGATCCACTGCAAGTACTGTGACAGTTAGGTGGGAGGTGAAAAAACTTGGATTTCATGGCCGAGCGGCTGCTCATAAGCCACACATCACGCCGGTAAATGCCAAACGACGCCTTGCTTGATGTAAGGAGCGTAAACATTGGACGATTGATCAGTGGAAAAACGTGTGGAGTGACGAATCACTGTACACAGTGTGGCGATCTGATGACAGGGTGTGGGTATGGCGAATGCCCGGTGAACGTCATCTGCTAGCGTGTGTAGTGCCAACAGTAAAATTCGGAGGAGGTGGTGTTATGGTGTGGTCGTGTTTTTCATCGAAGGGACTTGCATCCCTTGTTGTTTTACGTGGTACTATCCCTTCGTGCCAGGCCTCACCGACCGACATCGATACCTCTTCTCAGTGCAGCACTCCGTGAAGAATGGGCTGCTATTCCTCAAGAAACCTTCCAGTACCTGATTGAACGCATGTTTGCGAGAGTGGAAGCTGTCATCAAAGCTAAGGGTGGGCCAACACCATATTGAATTCCAGAATTACCGATGGAGGGCGCCACGAACTTTTAAGTCATTTTCAGCCAGGTGTCCGGATACTTTTGATCACATAGTGTACTTTGCGTGGGTCAAATCGCAAAACGATCATCTGCTGATCGTAAACTTTGTGAATACAGATATTACCTCTCTTCTTATTCATCTAAAATTACTGATACGAATTGCTGTGGTGGACGCAACAACAGCATGCCTCGGAGGTCTTGTCACTGGGTTGCCTATCTGCTAATGCGATCTAATTCTATGCGACAATAAGCCTTTGCCTACCAATGAAATCTACCTGAAACCACCATTTTATTATTTTTCTCTGAAGTACCATTGCTTTACACATGAAATCTCCAATGGTACTGCAAGACAGAGACATCTACAGGTACATTGAGCCACTTCTACGGATGCATTGCATTGCAGCAGTCACACCGTTAAAAGCATCAGTCGCCGCAGAGATTGTGCTACGCAATTTTGCGAGAGTGTGATGTGTGTTTTTTTTATAGTGACCGTACCAAGGAGCTAACTGACAGTGAAAGTAGCTATATCTAAAGTTATTGTAACGTAAATCTGAGTTTTCACTACGGCTGTCACGAGTGCTTCAGGCAGCATGCGCTTTTGATATAAATTTATTAAATTTTAGCCCCATTTTTGCTTGTTATGTAGGCCTATAACTTGTTTTAGGCATTATGAGGTCACGAAAGTTTCGAGAAGTGGGATTGTGTCTAGGAAAAATTCGAAATTGCTTTCAAATATACCTCATGAAATGTTGGGTAGCTGAAAACTGTGTGTCCTAATTCCCCCAAAGTGAAACCACAACTTTAAAATAATTGATTATTTACTTTCTGCCAACTTTCTGTTTCTATTGGCTGCTTACTATGATAAAAAAACATTAATTTTGTAAAAAATTTCAAAATTATATTTAACAGTGAAACCTTGTCCTTAAAGTAATTGATTGTTTGCTTCTTGCCAATTTATTCTTTTATTCGTTGATTAGAATGATGATAAAGTTTAATTTTTTGAAAAATTTTAAAATGAACTTTTTATGTTCTTAAGACTCAATGGGGCAAGGAGCAGATAATTTGTCTACATGTTCTGGTACGCCTGCCCCTGCTGCAGCTACGACATGACGTCTGTTACGAATCGAAACTTGGAGAGTGGCTCTGACCACCGATTTGTGTAATTTTTCTGTATATCTTCCAGTTATCGTGCAGTCCTCTTCTGAGACGCCGGAAGTACTTATGAATAACCCTGTATACAGACGCTTCTGTTCATCAGACACATTCTTCCTCAATGAAGGGTTGGTCCAGAATATTGTAAGAAATGAAATTATGAATTTAATTGTCCGATATACTCGGGTGGTCGATAAGCAACAGTTTGCACTAACTAAGGTTAGGTTAGTGTTGTTTAACGTCCCGTCGACAACGAGGTCATTAGAGACGGAGCGCAAGCTCGGGTTAGGGAAGGACGGGGAAGGAAATCGGCTGTGCCCTTTCAAAGGAACCATCCCGGCATTTGCCTGAAACGATTTAGGGAAATCACGGAAAACCTAAATCAGGATGGCTGGAGACGGGATTGAACCGTCGTCCTCCCGAATGCGAGTCCAGTGTGCTATCCACTGCGCCACTTCGCTCGGTTTGCACTAACTAAGCAGTGCTTTAGGTCTGCTTACGAAAATTAGAGAGTATGTTTTCTTTCCACTGTTTACGAATGTAGAGATGTCGTTTCGGTGGCTGCGGCCACTAATATCTCGGGCCTTACTTTTTCTCGACTTCCACAAGGCATTTGACCATGTCAGTCACAGTTTTTTAATGTTTTTTACTGTGTTAACCACTTTGGGTTTTACTCTCGACGCATGCCATGTCCTAGCCAATCTGTTCACTGGTATTCATGCCTTAGTGGTTGTCCCCTTATCCGTGCCACTCTTTGTTTTGTTCTCAGAACCCTTGCTTCGGCGTACTGCCACGCAACTACATGGCTGGACAATATTGCGAGAACGATTCTCGGTTTATGCTTGCGCCGATGACGTCAAGGAATTGGACGAAATGTCGACGATATTTCCGGATACCTTTAGTTGCTTTCGTCACCTAGCTTATGCCCACACTAATAATCCTAAATGTACACTTCTGCCTTTGCGGGGCTTTAAGCAAGTGGTAATTCCTAGGATGCCGGTGGTCGGTCTCTACAAGAGATAAGGTATCATAGTAGATCGCAACTCAACCAAAACGACGGCACTTACTTGGCGAGAAGTTACGACTCGGGTTCAATGAGAGATTGTTGAACACGAACGCCGTTACCCTAGCCTCCTTCACCTGGTGCGGGTCTTAAACACCTCCATTTTTAGTAAAGTGTATAACATTGCACAGATATTCTTGTTTTCAGTAATGATGGCCCGCCGGTTCAAATAGCTATCCAGTCGATTCTTGTGGGGACGACACATCTTTCGAGTTCGGTATGAAGTGGCGGCCAACCCCCGCAAACTCGGAGAATTAGGTCTTCCCGATGTTAAAGTAAAGGCTACGACATGTACACATCCGCCGTATTCCTTTGCAGTTTGTTTGTTTTCCTGTCTCCAACCGGTCGGTCTTGAACTTCCCGTTGATGTTGGACGGATTGATCCTAAATTGCGACATATCCGCGAATATATTGTATAATGGACAGTGTTTAGGTGCCGATATCCTTTGAGACGCACGCCACAACCGCAAACTTATTATCCTCCTGGTGCCAAACATCTTGCCTCTCCCCTGTTGAAATGCACTGAACAGCCAAAGATACTGGTACACCTGCCTAATATCGTGTACGAACCCCCCAAGCACGCAGAAGTGCCACAACACGACTAATGTCTGAGGCAGTGTTGGAGGGAATTGACACCATGAATCCTGCAGGGCTCAATATTAATTCGTAATAATAAGAGGGGCTGGAGATCTCTTCTGAACAGCACGTTGCAAGGCATCCAGGATATGCTCAGTAATGTTCATATAATGGGAGTCTGATGGCCGGCGGAAGTGTTTGAACTCAGAAAAGTGTTTCTGGAGCCACTCTGTAGCAATTCTGTACGTACTGGGGTGTGGCATTGTCCTGCTTAAATTGCCACCGGAATTCACAATAGACATAAATAGATGCAGGTGATCAGAAAAAATGCTTACGTACGTGGCAGCTGTCAGAGTCGTATTTAGACTTATCAGGAGTCCCATATCATTCCAGCTACACACGCCCCACACCATTACAATGCCTCCAACAGCTTGAACAGTCCTCTGATGACATGCAGGACCCACGGATTCATGAGGTTGTCCCCAAACCCGTACACTTCCCTCCACTCGATACAATTTGAACCGAGACGCCAGACCAGGCAACATGTTTCCAGTCATCAACAGTCAGTCCAATGTCGGTGTTAATGGGTCCAGGCGAGGCGTAGAGCTTTGTGTCGTGCAGACATCAAGGGTACACGAGTGGGCCTACGAAAGCCCTTATCGATGACGTTTCGTTGAATGGTTGGCACGCTGACACTTGTTGACGGCCCAACATTGAAATCGGCAGCAATTTACGGAAGAGTTGCACTTCTGTCACGTTGAACGATTCTCTTCAGTCGTCGTCGGTCCCGTTCTTGCAGAATCTTTTTCTCTCCGCAGCGATGTCAAAGATTTGATGTTTTAACGGATTGCTGATATTCACGGTACATTTGTGAAATGGTCGTACGGGAAAATCCCCGCTTCATAGCTACCTCGGAGATGCTGTGTCCCATCGCTCGTGCGCCGACTATAACACCATGTTGAAACTCACTTAAATCTTGATAACAGCAGTAACTGATCTAACAACTGCGCTAGATACCTGTTCTCTTATATAGGTGTTGCCGACCGCAGCACCGTGTTCTGCCTGTTTACATACGGTATCTCTGTATTTGAATACCCAAGCTTATACCAATATCTTTGGCACTTCTGTGTAGCTTTCCCTTTAACATCCTGGAATGATATCTTAGTCTTTCTGTATTACCGATGGAGACTGCTTCGTCATGGTACTGGATCATTCATCGTTTGATACCCACTGGCGACAGGCCTTCGCCCGATTGATCAATGTAACGAATATCATCACACTGAAACGTTACTTCACACGTTGGTATCTTGTGAACGGGATCACTGGCTCTGGATTCGTCGACGGTTGGCTTTCCTTTCCCGAGAGTCTGAATCCATTTTTCGGGTGAGTTTCTTATTCGTCCTCAGACGAAAATGAATATGATCGTCTAATTCCTGGTTAACTACGTTCTCTACGTTGCTGAAAGATGGAACGACCCTGATCCCCGTGTTTTTCATGAGCATCTGGAGACCACACGTTGAAATTGGCTGCAGTTCCCACTTTTTCGAGCGTTTTCTGCAAATATTCTAGTTCTTCTTTTTAATCGACAGAGTGTTAGTTAAGTTCTCTTGTGGTCTTTAATTCTTCCCTGTTTCTAGTGCCCAGTCACTTGAAACCATGTTTTTTCACTTTATTTATTTAGCAAAAAGATTAAAAATAAAATAAAAAATGAAAATAACAATACTAAATAAATACAATTCAAAAATAGATAATAGGTTGTTAGTTTCCTGGTTACGCAGAATCACCTTCGCTTGTTTCGTTATTAAAAATTACTTGTTTTCTCAATTTCAGTTCACATTACAGGATGATTTAGAATATGGTCGTCTGAATGTTCATGTACCACGTCAATCTGATAAAAATTAATTTCATAAACGCGAGTGTTCTGGATCACTGTGAGTAGTTTTTTTTTCATTGTTGTTGAGTGATTTCTTCCTTTGGAGCTTTCAAAATTTCTTTCTCACTCAACAAACGTACGCATTTGTTGTAGAATTACAGCAAACTGTGAAAGTTAACGAGTACGCGCACGAAATTTCGATCATATTGGCTCAGCCATTCGCAACAGCAGCTGTTACGTTCGCTAATGTTTGTTTCTAAATAACTCTAGAAGTAACCGAACAAGATGCCGTAGTGGTTAGCATACTGGACTCGCATTCTGGAGGACGACGGTTCAAACCCGCGTCCGGTCATCGTGATTTAGGTTTTCCCTGATTTCCCTAAAGTCGCTTCAGACAAATGCCGGGCACGGTCGACTTCCTCCCGATCGTTGCCTAACCGAATGTGACCGATGACCTCGCTGTTTGGTCCCCTCCGAATCAATCAACCAATTCTAAAAGTTGACAATAGAAGTGTGGTGCGCGTACTGTAAGACCTTCGGTACACACACCATCAGATTATTTGACTTGTCGCTCTAACGAAGTAGGCGAGTGTCAGCAATATGTCTCGTGGTCTTATCGTGGCGTGTTTATCTTCTGCCGTTAGGTCAGATGATAGAAATACCACTTGCACGCTTAGAGCAACAGATTGACAGTGACCAACTTTAAACAGAACTTGATTAATTTTCACACACATTTATTAAAATAATAACAAATATAGAATTACTTAACTTGATTCTGGATGCTATTTACAATTGACAATCTGAAGTTCCTTTAGTCTTGGTACGTTAATCTTATTCTCACATATCTCTGATACTTGACAAAGTGTCTATCTTCATGGCTATCTTCATGGCTATGTATAGGAATATGATAATCTTATTAGGCGCAGACTGAAACTTGACTAATGCAAACTGTCTAATGGGAGGTCTGTACACTCGTTATAATACCTCGAGTGTTCAGGTATCACTGCGCGAGTGTGATCCGCGAGGAGTAAACGTTCTATGTTAGCAGCAATCTCATTGGCTGCATTACATATTAATACGCGAGTCGGCGGATGCAGAATTAGGCCCGTCTCTAAGACAGCGCCATCTTGTAGTGCGGAGATGGACGAGCACTGCGCCTGCGCTGTTGTGCTTAGCGGGGCGCGCTCTATTGGGAAAGTTGTGTACGCGCTGACTACGCGGAGCTATGTTCACAACAAGAAGATAGCACCAGTTAAGGGGCAGTTTACAAAGCTTCTGTACATTGCTCTCATATGAAATGAGTTCAGTTTTCGAGCGATGGGTGGCTCACGTGTCGAGAAAATCGCGGTTGGACATGTACTCGGGCGTGGTTTTGTTAACACAAAGTTGAGGCCAAATGTATACTTGGGCTTCGTCTCCACACCCAAGCTACCTCCGAGCCGATTATATTTCACCTCCCTGCCACATAAGCAACAGCACAACAGATTACGTCACATGAGCATACGGAATGACTGTTTTTAGGGAAGCAGCATACTCACGCCTTATAAAATTCACATCAGTCTTTCCATTGTGTGCCAGCCAGTCCGCTGTAACTAGCTCTGTCTGACGTCATAGATGTTGCGCAATACTTTAAAAATCAAGCAAATAACCTGAAACGTTTCTAGCATGTCAGGAGTAATACTAAATAAATATGTGTTGAATATAAATTCAATAACTTTAACCATTTTCGAAATTTGGACGTTCCTCTGTAAAAATCATTGGCGCAACAGAAAAGAGCTAGAAACTTAAAAATTTATATTTAGATTCCTTTTGCATAATAATTTAGTAGAAACAGTATTTTGGATCTCACAAATTAAAATTTTAGTTGAAATTCATGATTTTCTGGTTTTTATCTTAAAAATTAAGGAAGCAAGGTAGATTAAGTAGGCGAATAAATAAAGCTAGGATGTTTAAATTTAAGTATAAGGGAGATCCGCTATAATCATAAAATGTGAGAAGTTTCAACAGAATAACTATAAAACTGTAGCTATAGCGTATCTCCAAAGAGAAAGTTCAGAGCTCGTCTACTGCATGTAGTGTAATTAAATTAATTCTCTCGCCCAAAATATTTGACTTAGCCACGTCAGACTTTTATTATGATTACTTACTTGTGTGCTGATTGCACAATTAAATTGAAAGCTTCATCAGCCATGAGCAAAGGAAGCAATGATTTATTCGATAACTTAAAGTGGTGCATTACTAGCCCAGCGGCTAGTCGGGAGAGCGGATTTGATCAGGCGTTCCCTTAGCCGTCCGCACCGCGGCTTTATATGTAAGAATGCTGCGCGAAGGAGGAAGGCCCCAGTTCTCTCCTGATGCTGATTAGCGCACCATCTGTGCCGGGAGTCGCGTCGCGTCGGTATCGTTGATATAAACAGCCTCGGATGCAGTAATAAGTTACTCGGGATACGCGTAACCATGAAATCGTTTTCGAGTGAAGTGTTAATTTTGGGATGACGTTAATGATCTATCTTTAGTTTGCGTATGTCGTATTTTCACGTGCCGCCGCAGGACAGACATTCTACCATTATTAGCATGGCGTTTGATGAACATTATCAACAAATTATGGTGAGCATTCACTTAAACATTTAATTTGAACAGTTATAGTTGCATCAGCGCATTAGACTCTGAACTGCTCTGGTAGTTGGATTGTGTGGATTATTTTTGGTCTGTGACTTTCAGAATATAGTGAACATTTTAGAGAGAATGGTTTTTGATTATGAATCCCAGACAATCTCCTAATTCCTCAGAGCTATAAGCTGTAGCTATAAATGTATTTCTCGGATGAAGTGGGCACTAGGAATTCTAATTACAGGCTTCACGTTTTGCTAATCACTTTCTGGTTGCCAATATTGTGGTTAGAGAGCCAGTGTTGAGAACGGCAAACAACAGCATTAAATAAATAATAGGAACATTCAACAATTATACCACCCGCCGCCCCACATGTTGGCTTTGTTCTGGAATGATGGCACTATTTCGAAGTTGTGGACACGAATATTCCATTGCCTATGCTCTGCGAATTATGAGTTCCAGGTATTGTCACGAGATTTTCAAAGGTAACAGGGAGCAATTTCTTCTTCCAGTGGTGTGTTAGCGTGTAGGTCGTATAGTGACGATGATAAGAGACTCATAGGACTCACTAGCAGTAGTGTGCGCCGAGGACGGAGGAGGTAGTCACCGCCTACGCGTGGAAGCACTCTAGGGAGTCGTCGTGGTGCGGTGCGTGAATAGAGAGACCTTCAGAGCCGCTGTTGGGAGGAATCATTGCGAGTTAACACGAGGCGCGGAGAACAGACAATTAGCCCGCAGTGGAAGCACCGCAGCTGCCGCGTAGGCAGACCCGCCCGACAAGGTTCTTCCAGTCCTTTGCAGGTGGCGCGTGGGCTTCGTCGGCTGCGTCGGAACTTGCGAGCGCCCTCGCCGGGTGGCGCCGCAAGAAGGCGAAGGCTGCCCGGCCTGCACAATAGCGCGCGGGACAAAGCGCTGCCTCGCGGCACGCAATTATATCAAGTCCGCGGGTAATTAGTGTTAATTATGGCCCGCGGGAGGGAGCCGCGCCGCGCCGCGCAGGGTAACGCCCGCCGACACTCCTCGCCGGGGAGGCCGATGCTGGTGGCTGCAGCTAGCCGAGTTTTATTACCCCGACCGGGGCGCCACCTACCTAGCCGCGGTAATTGCGCAGGTCCTCGCAACCCATTGTCGCGCGCTTGAATCTGGCGACCCCGTAATGCGGCACTCGATCATTCTCCCCCGCCGGCTCAGCGAAAATGGTTCATTCTTCACGAGAATCTGGCGCGACACTTTTCAAGCACTACACTCTTTCTGGAGCAAGTAAGTCCAAGCGCTGGTGTGTGTGTGTGTGTGTGTGTGTGTGTGTGTGTGTGGGCGCGTGCGCGCGCGCGCGCGCGCTCGTGTGTGTGTGCACGCTCGTGTGTGTGTGTGTGTGTGTGTGTGTGTGTCTGCACGACCGCGCTCTTGTGTGCGTAGCAGGTCTGCAGCTTCGCAGTATTATATGCATTACACCGAGGTGACGAAATTCGTGGGGATACTGATATGCAAATATGCAGATGGCGGTAGTAGATATAAAAAGGCAGTACATTTGTGGGCCTGTCATTTCTACTCAGGTGATTCTTGTGAAAATGTTTCCGACGTGGTTATGGCCGCACGACTGGAATTACCACATTTTGAATCAGGAATGATAGTTGGAGCTACACGCATGAGGCATTATGTTTCTAAAATCGATAGAGAATTCAGTATTCCGAATTCCACAGTGTCAAAAGTGTGCCGAGAATACCAAATTTCAGACATTACCTCTCACCATGGACAACACATTGGCCGACAGACAGCCTTCACTCAACGACCGAGAGCACCGGCGTTTGCGTAGAGTTGTCAATGCTAACAGACCAGCAACACTACGTAAAATAACCGCAGAAATCAATGTGGCACGTACGACGAACGTAACCGTGAGGAGACTGCGGTGACATCTGGCGTTAATGGACTATGACAGGAGACGACCGAAGAGAGTGCCTTTGCTAACAGCACAACAACGCCTGCAGCTCCTCTCCTGTGCTCCACATTGGTTGGACACTAGAGGATTACAAAACCGTGAACTAGGCTGATGAGTCCCGACTTCAGCTGGTGAGAACTGATATTCGATGTGGACCCAAGTTGTTAACAATGCACTGTGCAACCTGGTGCTGGTTCTATAATGGTGTGGCCTGTTTTTATATGGAACGGACTGGGTCCTCTGGTCCAAAGTAATCGATCATTGACTGGAAAATGTCATAATTTGCAGCTATTCATGGACTGCATGTTACCAAAAAATTGTGGGATTTTTATGAATGAAAATGCCCCATGTCACCCGGCCACAATCGTTCGCAATAAGTTTAAAAAACAATCTACAGAGTTCGAGCATGTGACTTGGCCAGCCAGTTCATCCGACATTAACCCCATCGAACATTTAAGGGACATAATCGAGAGGTCAGTTCGTGCACAAAATCCTGCACCGGCAACACTTTCACAATTATGGATAGCTGTAGAGGCAGCATGGGCTCAGTATTTCCGCTAAGATGTCCCACTGACTTGTTGATAGCACGCAACGCTGAGTTCCTACACTCTGCCGGTGAAAAGGAGGTCAGAAACGGTATTAGGAGGTATCTCATGACTGTTGTCACCTCAGTGTATTATTTCTATCGTCTGTTCAATTCAAAAGGGAGTGTAATAGAATCATTGCAGGTCTACCTCGCTCCGTACTTTCATTTAATTTATTGTATATTCAACCCTAGATTACTAAACCCTCGTAATATTTTCGACTGAAGTTGGTACTATTTGGTGGTTCCCGTAAATCTGGCTCCATTTGCGAGTGAAACGGATAAGGAAATGACTAATAGTGGTACAGGGGATCTACGCCACGCACCATGCGGTGGTTTGCGGAGACCGTTTCTAGATGGAGCTTTAGATTCTCAGTATAGGGTGTAATACAGGACGTTTAATCCCTTATAGCTGTAATTAACTAGTGCATGTACTATAAAGTGTGACTTCCTTTTGGTAAAATTTGGAGTAGCAAAATTTACGATGGGTTAATAGCAGTGTAACATTCTCTCCTTTTTCCTTTAGCAGTCTGGGGTTAAAGACCTGTTACCTAGTACTTTAAAACAGGTAGTACATTTTACAGTTTTCATCGTGTACTATCATAAATTTTTCCATTAGGTTCAAATGGCTCTGAGCACTATGCGACTTAACTTCTAAGGTCATCAGTCGCCTAGAACTTGGAACTAATTAAACCTAACTAACCTAAGGACATCACACACATCGATGCCTGAGGCAGGATTCGAACTGCGACCGTAGCTGTCGCTCGGTTCC
The DNA here is from genome assembly GCF_023864345.2 of Schistocerca serialis cubense. Taxonomy (NCBI): domain Eukaryota; kingdom Metazoa; phylum Arthropoda; class Insecta; order Orthoptera; family Acrididae; genus Schistocerca; species Schistocerca serialis. Next base: position 779,505,620 of record NC_064639.1, on the reverse strand, counting down.
AGACATTTTAGGCACACAACTTTTGTGAACGGCAATGATTTTCTCGAGGAACTTAGAGAGGCGGGTGTTTATAGCTCGAGCAACAATTTTAAAGTCAAAGTTCAGTAGATTAATCCGACGAAATGAGTCAAGATCAGGTCGACCTTTGGTTTTTGGGATGAGGACCATTTTGCCTTCCTTGAAATTTTAATATGTCACTTCCGAGAGTTCAAAAATAAACGTAAAATTCTTTAGGAATACAATCCTGTCCAAGTGACGTGCGTGACTAAGACTCGCTAACAACATCATATATTTCGCTCTTATGGAAAGCAGTCAAAAATTTGTCATTTGATTCAGGGGTGACGACGCAGTCCAGCAAAATGAAAAAGTCGTTGGGAAAATTTTCATCCTGAATGTGGGCATCACCCATTTCAGTAAAGTAGTTAAAATTTAAAATGAAAATGTCACGGTGGGACGTTGACACTCGCCGACTGCTACGGTCGCAGGTTCGAATCCTGCCTCGGGCATGGATGTGTGTGAGGTCCTTAGGTTAGTTAGGTTTAAGTAGTTCTAGGGCAGTGATGACCTGAGATGTTAAGTCCCATAGTGCTCAGAGCCATTCGAACCATTTCGTTGACATTCGAGCATCGGAGTTAGCAATGGATGCAATATAAACGCGTTTCTTGCGCGCCCCCTTACAGATAAGATGGTATAGTAAAGTCCGTTCGTCCTGTAAAACGGAACGTGATTGCGATTTCGTCCGGAGTCCTTCCGTTTAGAATTGTGTTTTTGTGGCATTTTGGATTTAATTCGCCATACTACGAAAATCCGTAGAGGAACTTGTCTAGCACTATCTTAAAGTTGTGATACGGAGTAATAAAATTCTCGGCTCCGCTGTGCTTTTGCCGCCCTTATGTCAACAAAATGCATTAGAGCTTTATGAACTTTTAGCTTGGCATGCAGTGTCGACCGTTCCACAACAGACGAGTACCGCTCCATAGCACGAGAGCAACGGTGCCATACTTCCTGAATGACAACACCAAGGGAATGGTCTTGTAGATAGGCTGTATTGAGCTTCCAGGATCGACGACACAATTTTGCCGGCTGCTGCACATAATTAAATGTGACAGCTACAGCACAATGATCAGTGAAACACACGGCTATCACATCCAAAACTTGCTCACACAAGGAATCAAATGGGTGTAAACGATAAAGTCGACTGCTAGACGTGGGAGTAAAATAAACGTATCTAAGTGTAGGATACCGACAAACCCATGCGTCACTATGTAGGTACAAGGAGCCTACCATCTCATCGAGTTCTTTACTAAAAGTAAAATTAGGAGACTGACCCATCGGCCAGAGAACACAGTTAAAATCACCACCCAATATAATATTTGTAGGAGATTTACGAAGTAGGTAAAGGATTTCCTGTTTGTAGAAACGCGAACGTTCCATAGAACGAACAGCACCAGAAGGGGCGTATAGAAGAAGTAAAGTGACATCACAAAAGGTGAATTCTATACCTCTACCATCGTCGAGTACTTCGAAATCACGTAATGGAATTCCTTTGCTATAGAACATAGCAGTGCCTGTACAAGCTACACTGAAAAACACCGAGAGCCCAGGAATTGGAAAACTAGTCAAATGATACTTTCTGTAAAACAACATCTGCACCAAAGCCGTATATAAACTGTCACAAAGCGGCGAGCTGGAGTTCAGAACCAATCCTGTTAATATTAAAAGTGAGAAACACATATGCTTGCGTAGACAATTGAACTGGAACAAAACCTACAAAATTAAAAAAACCTTCTTCGAACGGAACTATGTACCAATATGTATGGCAAAATCAATGGATGAAACGGAGGAAGAAGAAATGTGTACATCACCTCCATCTTATAAGTGTTTTTTCTTCTTCCGTGATGAAACTCTGCCAGATTGGATATGTTGTTTCCTGCGGATTCTCGGAATTGACGCTACCTCTTGCAGTTGTGTGGGTGGGTCATGCAGGAAGCCCTTCTGAGACTGAGAGGGAGAGACCTCCTCACTCTACTCGTCGACGGACAGGGGCTCGCGTATGGAGATTTGATTAGTAACGATGGGGTCCTCCTGCCCTTGGTAATCAATCAAGTCATGCTCGTCAAGAGCTTGTGACGTGGAGGCCGCAACAGAAGGCCTTCAAATAGTTTGGGAAGCTGAAACAACCGGAGAGGTATCCGATAGTGCCTGGGAATCAAGTGGCATCCTGAAACAGATTGCTTGACAGGTGGCACCGAAGAAACGGTCTGGATGATGGGACAGTCGCCAGAGGACTTACTAGTAACCACGTGATCAGGTGCAGAAGCACCTGTAACTTCCTCGTCCAGGCTGGAGAAGAGGGTCCTTTGATGGAGGGCTATCCGAAGGATGAGCCAAAGGGAAAAGGCCCCTCAGCACTACCGTTGTCCTGCCTTCTGCGACGTTTGTTTTGAATACCTGGGCCGACACCACGGGAGTGACGACGTTAATATCCCTACGTGTGGGCAGCGGGGAAAAATTAGAAGCATTATCTCTCGAAGATCCACTTTGATCCTCAATTACCGGGGTTGGCTCAGCTGCAGAATTCTGTGGGAGAAGATCGGCTAAAGTCAATTTTTTTACGCTCTTATCACACGACGCGGACAGCTGGTACGGAGGTGGCTGCTGTGATTGCAAATGAAGTAGGATCCTTCCTGGTCGATATAAGTAACATGAACCCGATACCCACATACCTGCGCCAGCCGCGGTGGCCGAGCGGTTCTACGCGCTTCAGTCTGGAACCGCGCGACTGCTACGGTCGCAGGTTCGAATCCTGCTTCGGGAATGGATGTACGTGATATCCTTAGGTTAGTTAGGTTTAAGTAGTTCTAAATTCTAGGCGACTGATGACCTCAGATGTTAAGTCCCATAGTGCTCTGAGCCAATTGAACCATTTGAACATACCTGCAAGTGAGAGGGAATATTGTTTGTAATAAGCATTTTTACTGCCTAAACACCACTATACACCTGTAAGAGATTCCAAGCAGACAAGCGTTCTCTTCGGATACGTCGTATATCACCATAAGGGAGCAGGATGGACCTCAGAAAGCTGTCGTCTACCTCGGGCCGAAGATTAAAAAGTCAAACATTTGTATAGGCCACTTCTGTATTCGCCAAAAGAACCATGCTAGTGGAACCATCATGATAAGAACAGTGACGTAATAATGTCATGCCAGCCTGAAGCACGTCACGAAATTTAGAAACAAACACAGATAATTCCGAATCAAAGAACGCATTATGCAGTTGATTTGTAGCAACCTTGATCTTGTCCATCAACCACTCGTGTATCTCTAAAGAGTCGGGCTCCAAGTGACACCTGGATTTATCGAAACTGAAGCTGGCGTTACCTGTCTGTGGAACAGAGGCGAGAAGCGAATTTGACATCACAGGGTGAGGCAACGCCGTGTCAGGAAGGGCTGCACAGACAGCAGACACTAGACGCCAAACAGGACTGCGACACCCACAAGGCTCAAATGATTTAAATGGCTCTGAGCACTATGGGACTTGACAGCTGAGGTCATCGGTCCCCTAGAACTTAGAACTACTTAAACCTAACTAAGGACATCACACACATCCATGCCCGAGGCAGGATCCGAACCTGCGACCGTAGCCGTCGAGCGGTTCCGGACTGAAGGGCCTAGAACCGCTCGGCCACCGCGGCCGGCTCGACACGCACAAGTACACACTCGCCACTGAACGGAAACAAGTAAGACACCTGGCGCTCGGTAAGTGGCGGAACTAGGACGGTCTACTTCCCTGATGTGCAATACGGAAATGATATCGGCTTCTGGCTCTTTGAATACTAGCGGCTCCGCAAAGTATACTGTACAAGCATGCTTACAGTTTCCCGGCTCGATGTCTCGGAAATGGTCGGCAGTTGCGCATTGCTTTTACATATGTTGAAACCTAGTCATGCCGTACACATCCTTTCAATACAGATCACATCAGTAAGGAGAAGTTCTTACGATCCCCCTGTTAGCATCATTGTGAGACTGAGCCTAGGAAAGAGGATACGTGGTGATTTATCAGCGAAATGTATTCACTAGTTCCCAGTAAGCTTACGAGAATTAAGAATGTGTTGAATGAGTCTGAACTCTTTATCAGACTCCATTTTTAACCAAGTAGCACAAACCATTTCAGTACGCATAAGAGTGGGTAGCAGTAGATGTAGGTGTACAGCAGATACGCTTACGTCAACCGGAATATTAGAAGGCACACCTATAAACAGGTTGGTTGTAGGTATTACGAATTAAATAAGACAAAATACCTTTACTCTTATTTCAAGTAATCTTCATTGACCACAATATGAGTTTGTAAATGTTTCTAAGGAATAAATGTTTATTCTAACTTTTGCCAACCTTTCGCACCATGTGCCCCCATTAGTCACGGCTACGTATTCAAGTTGTGCTACGTTACTTTACCACTCTTTCATTAATACTAATCTTGGCTGGGCATACAATATTTTCTGATATGCATTACACGCAATGGTATTAATTGTCATTTATCAGTACCGGTATTTGGTATTACATCATCATCTAGGTACCTGTATCCAACCAAAAAAAGCAAGAAACGCAAGGAAATGCTCAGACACTCGTTACTCTTGTACATCCATCTTTCCAACCGGATCTTCCTCATTTCCCAGTATTCTTAGCTGGTGCAGTCTCCTCATACACTAATGGCCATTAAAATTGCTACAGCAAGAAGAAATGCAGATGATAAACGGGTATTCACTGGACAAATATATTATACTAGAACTGACATGTGATTACATTTTCACGCAATTTGGGTGCATAGATCCTGAGAAATCATTACCCAGAAGAACCACCTCTGCCCTTTAATAACGGCCTTGATACGACTGGGCATTGAGTCAAACATGGGGTTGACAGTCTCTGAGCACTATCGGACTTAACAGCTGAGGACATCAGTCCGCTAGAACTACTTAAACCTAACTAACCTAACGACATCACACACATCCATGCTCGAGGCAGGATTCGAACCTGCGACCGTAGCAGTCGCGCAGATCCGGAATGAAGCGCCTAGAACCGAGCGGCCAAACGTGGGGTTGGATGGGGTGTATAGGTACAGCTGCCCATGCAGCTTCAATACGATACCACAGTACATCAAGAGTAGTGACTGGCGTATTGTGACGAGCCAGTTGGTCGGCCACCATTGACCAGATGTCTTCAGTTGGTGAGAGATCTGGAGAATGTGATGGCCAGGGCAGCAGTCGAACATTTTCTGTATCCAGAAAGGACCGTACAGGACCTGCAACATGCGTTCGTGCGCTATCCTTTTGAAATGTACGGTTTCGCGGGGATCGAATGAAGGGTAGAGCCACGAGTCGTAACGTCCACTGTTCAAAGTGCCGTCAATGCGAACAAGAGGTGACCGAGACGTGTAACCAATGGCACCCCATACCATCACGCCGTGTGATAGGCCAGTATGGCGATGACGAATACACGCTTCCAATCTGCGTTCACCGTGATGTCCCAAACACGGATGCGACCATCATGATGCTGTAAACAGAACCTGGATTCATCCGAAAAAATGACGTTTTGCCATTCGTGCACCCAGGTTCGTCGTTGAGTACACCATCGCAGGCGCTCCTGTCTGTGATGCAGCGTCAACGGTGACCGCAGCCGTGGTCTCCAAGCTGATAGTCCATGATGCTGCAAACCTCGTCCAACTGTTCGTGAAGGTGGTTGTAGTCTTGCAAATGTCCCCATCTGTTGACTCAGGGATCGAGATGTGGCTGCACGATCCGTTACAGCCATGCGGATAAGATGCCTGTCGTCTCGACTGCTAGTGATACGAGGCCTTTGGGATCCAGCACGGCGTTCCGTATTACCCTTCGGAACCCACCGATTGCATATTCTGCTAACAGTAATTGGATCTCGACCAACGCGAGCAGCAATGTCGCGATACGATAATCCCCAATCGCGATAGGCTACAATCCGACTTTAATCAAAGTCGGAAACGTGATGGTATGCTTTTCTCCTCCTTACACGAGGCATCACAACAATGTTTCACCAGGCAACGCCGGTCAACTGCTGTTTGTGTATGAGAAATCGGTTGGAAACTTTCCTCATGGCAGCACGTTGTAAGTGTGGCCACCGGCTCCAACCTTGCGTGAATGCTCTGAAAAGCTAATAATTTTCATATCACAGCATCTTCTTCCCGTCGGTTAAAGTTCGCGTCTGTAGCACGTCATCTTCGTGGTGTAGCAATTTTAATGGCCAGTAGTGTAGATCCTTTCCAGGAAACTCGCTATATCAGAAAACATACTTTTTTTCACCTACAAATTCTTGTTATATCCGCGTCTGTGATTATTTTTGTTATAATTTTCATTATTATTATTGTTATTATTATTATTATTATTATTATTATTATTACTAATACTATTTTCGCTACTCGTGGCAGCAGCAGCATAGTGCAAGTACTGCCAGTATTAACTTTATTAATTCATAATCAGGAATTTTTACTCACTTCGTCGCTATGGACACTCAGATAGTTTTAATGTTATTTCTCATATTAAAATTGTTATTTCTTAGGTAAGAATGATGTAAAAATGGTACTGTACATATGAAACCCTGGTCAGATGTAAGAGAAGGCCTGATAGCCTTTGTAAGATCAACTTCAATAAACAAACTAATCAACTGTATGTAGGTGACACGTAAAGTAAGATCAGTTATTGACTACTTTTCATAGCATTTATAAATATGGCAATCCGTATAACGCCTGTCTTATCTACACCGTCACAAACAATTAACAGTGTAGATGAGACAGGCGTTGCATCAGGGTCGGCCATAGCGTGCCACAGTGCACGCGAGCACGATGCGAACCGCGTGCGGCCCCAGGCTCGCTCTGTATCGCCCGATACTTCTCAGAAAAAAAAGAACATGACAAACGAAAACTGCAAGATGTACGACCTGTTCTAAAAGTAAATGTAACAGGTCTTTAATTTTTCAATAAACAAATAAATACTCGGTACAGTGTGACATTTCAGAAAGGATAAGAACTCTCAATATCCGTTATGCGATATACAGTCCCATAATCGACGGGTACCGGAAACAACATGAAAAAAGAATTATTTATTGATTTAGATGGCATTCAAAGAGCAAAACGTGACAACGATCCACAGTCGAGATTCATCAAGAAATATTTTGTGCTAAATTAGCAGGCATGGAGCACGTGAGGAAATTGGTGACACGATGAGTAAATGTATGGAAGTGAAACATGGACGATAAATAGTTTGGACAAGAAGAGAATAGAAGCTTTCGAAATGTGGTGCTACAGAAGAATGCTGAAGATTAGATGGGTAGATCACATAACTAATGAGGAAGTATTGAATAGGATAGGGGAGAAGAGAAGTTTGTGGCACAACTTGACCAGAAGAAGGGATCGGTTGGTAGGACATGTTCTGAGGCATCAAGGGATCACCAATTTAGTATTGGAGGGCAGCGTGGAGGGTAAAAATCGTAGAGGGAGACCGAGAGATGAATACACTAAGCAGATTCAGAAGGATGTAGGTTGCAGTAGGTACTGGGAGATGAAAAAGCTTGCACAGGATAGAGTAGCATGGAGAGCTGCATCAAACCAGTCTCAGGACTGAAGACCACAACAACAACAACATGAGTAAATATTTTGAAGTCGCTCGCAATTTTGCACGGTCAGTTGCAACAGTTTTCGACGGAACTGAGGAAAGAGTGTGGTTAAATCGAGGGGCATGCCTGGTACGATTTTTTAATTTAAAACGCGCTTTTGTTGAATTTTTGAACGAGAAAGGGGGGATGGTGCAGAAACGAAAACTGGAACTTCGAGGATGGATTACAGATCTTCATTTTGAGTGGGCTTGACTGCCCTCTGATCACAATAAGACACTGCAAAGTGAAAAAATCTTATTTTTGATTTGATGTAGATGCACTTAAAGATAAATTTGCATTTTGTAAGGGACAGATTATGACAAAAATTACTGTCCATTTCCCTAAGTTCACTGGCGTTGAGAAAAACGCGAGGTTTGAAGAATTCATTGTGTCCCTGAAAGAATTACGAGGATAGATTTATAAAAGTTTTGAGGACACTGCCAATCTTATATCTGTTTTCGAGACCGTTTGGTGTTTCAGCTGAAGACGCCTCTGTGCGTGTTGCGATGGGACTGATCAATCTGCAGTGTCATTCCCATGTAAAACACAAATTCTTTCACGTTAAAACTGTCCGGGAGGTCTACATTATTTCCGTCGGGAAAAATTCCGATGTCTCCATGATAAAGTTGCAATAAACCAACGAACGTGATAAAATGTTTGTTTCGATATATATATATATATATATATATATATATATATATATATATATATATATATATATATATATATATATACAGGGTGAGTCACCTAACGTTACCGCTGGATATATTTCGTAAACCACATCAAATACTAACGGACCGATTCCACCGACCGAACGTGAGGAGACGGGCTAGTGTAATTGTTTAATACAAACCATATAAAAATGCACGGAAGTATGTTTTTTAACACAAACCTACGTTTTTTTAAATGGAACCACGTTAGTTTTGTTAGCACTTCTGAACATATAAACAAATACGTAATCAGTGCCGTATGTTGCATTGTAAAATGTTAATTACATCCGGAGATATTGTAACCAAAAGTTGACGCTTGAAACCTCAGACGTTCAGTTGCGTGTTGTAACAAACACGGGCATAAATTGGCCAGCCCGTTCTCCTGATCTTACACCTCTGGACTTCTTTCTGTGGGGTACGTTAAAGGAGAATGTGTACCGTGATGTGCCTACAACCCCAGAGAATATGAAACAACGTATTGTGGCAGCCTGCGGCGACATTACACCAGATGTACTGCGGCGTGTACGACATTCATTACGCCAAAGACTGCAATTGTGTGCAGCAAATGATGGCCATCACATTGAACATCTATTGGCCTGACATGTCGGGACACACTCTATACCACTCCGTAATTGAAAACTGAAACCACGTGTGTACGTGTACCTCACCCCTCACGGTAATGTACATGTGCGTCAGTGAAAAAGACCAATAAAAGGGTGTTAGCATGTGGACGTAACGTGCTGTTCCAGACTCTTCTGTACCTAAGGTCCATCACCGTTCCCTTTGGATCCCTACGTAATTCGGTGCTCTCCGATACACACGATCGAACAGCGGAGGAGTGGTACTCAAGCGTCAACTTTAAGTTACAATATCTCCGGATGTAATTAACATTTTACAATGCAACAAACGGCACTAATTACGTATGTGTTTATATGTTCAGATGTGCTAACAAAACAAACGGGGTTCCATTTTTAAAAAACGTAGGTTTGTGTTAAAAAACGTACTTCCGTGTATTTTTTATGGTTTGTATTAACCAATTACACTAGCCCCTCTCCTCACGTTCGGTCTGTGGAATCGATTCGTCAGTATTTGATGTGGTTTACGAAATATAGCCAGCGGTAATGTTAGGTGACTCACCCTCTATAGAGAGAGAGAGAGAGAGAGAGAGAGAGAGAGAGAGAGAGGGAGAGGGAGAGGAGGGACAGAGGGCGGAGAAAAATTGTGTTACGAAGTTTTAACCCTTGACAGCTGATGCCAGCAGGAACCAAAATTACTAATGTTGTGTGGGTCGACAACGCACCATTTTTAAACTACGGAAACTTGGCGCCACGCGCTCCAATTGGCCGCGAGATTACCCTGTTGCCGTTCGTCGGTTGATGAGCAGCGATTCACACATACAAGCGTCCCTCGCCCCGTCACTGCCCCAACATGATACGCACATGTGTCGAGAAGGTCTTGCTGTTTGTCTGCACCTCACGTCAGAGGAATTCACACGTAAGCTTCGCTTCAGATCACACACACGTCATCTGTGATTTAGTGATACAGTACACATGGCGGCACAGTATTCGTTTGAAATATGGTTTCTGTTTATGGACTAGCCGACGGTAATGCCCATGAAGCTCGACGGTTGTATGAGGAACGGTACCCAGCAAGACGCCACCCACACCCGCAAATGTTTACAGCAATTCACCGGCGACTTGGCGAAACGGGCTAGTTAGGGGGATATCATGGTGATCCTGGAAGACCTCGAACACGATAAGATGTTGCATTTGAAAAGACTGTTCCCCAGCGCTTCGAGGAGGCACCTACCACAAGTACTCGAGTGGTTGGACACGACATAGGGGCCACTCATCGGTTAATCTGGGAGGTTTTGAGGGATGACGGCCAGCATCCATTTCGTTTCCATCCTGTCCAAGATCTAAATCCTGTGGCAGACTATGAACACAGGCTAGGATACTGCCGGTAGTTTCTGCGACGTGTTGCACGAGATCCCGACTTCCCCGCCATTGTGTTGTTTACTGACGTGTGCACTTCCCAACGGGATGGCCTTTACCACACTCGAAACGTACATTACTGGGCAAGGGGAAATCCTCACGTCACGTAGGTCCACGGACACCAGAAACGATTATCGCTCAACATTTGGGCAGGCATTGAGGGTGACCATTGATTGGGCCGGTCCGTCTACCTCCTCGACTTAACGAGGCAAATTGCCTTTACTTTTTGCAAGAAACTCTACCCGGCTTGCTGGAAGATGTTCCCCTGGACATACGGCTATGCATGTGGGTGCAGCATGACGGGGCGGCCGCACATTACAGTCGTGTTGTGGGTGGATATTTACATGAACTCTTTGAGGGCCGGGTAATTGGCAGACGTGCTCGTAGGACATGGTCCGCGCGATCACCTGACGTTGCGCCACCGGACATTTTCCTGTGGGATTCTTCAAGGTTCTAGTTCACCCACCCGGACGAGAACCACCTAGAAAAGAAGAGGAATTAATGGATCACATTCGACATGCCGCCAGTCACATCAGGGCAATGCTAGGAACCTTTGAAAGAGTTTGGAAAAACATGGTTCGGCGTTACCAAGCTTGTGTCGCGTCAGAGGGTCTCCAGTTCGAGCAACTGCTTTAAATAAATAATGTCCTAGCTACAAATAAATGCCCTTTTCAGGGCCGACACAATTTGTAAGAGACTTTCTGTAGGCGAACTAACAGCTGCTGACGGGTTTGTTCCCGTTACGTCTTATCATCAAACTACAATGGATGTGTCTGGACCCCGGGGGATTCTTCCCCAGGCTCCCGGAGTGGAAGGCTGGCGCGCTACCACCGAGCGTGCGGGCTGCCTTGGATATATCCTGATGTCCAGCAGGCAAAACATTCGCGGTCACGCGTTGTCCAGAGCATCCGGCAACATGGCAATCCCGCGGTCAAATGGAGCGCGTAGCGTCAAGTTTCCGTAGTTTAAATGTGCGTTGCCGATCTACACAACATTAGTGATTTTCGTTCCTACTGGCAGCATCAACTATCCAGGGTTAAAATTTAGTGACTCAATTTTTCTCCACTTTATACATGTGTGTGTGTTAAAGGATTTTTTCGATCATGATACTAAATAAGTGGCAACCTCAGTGCGAAAATCTGTGAAATAGTCTGCGTCTGTCCGTATGCCGACGTTGTGTACAAGATAAAAATTATTTTCTGTCTTCAGTGCGCCGAAAAGTAATTAAATAACGACGAAAATTTGTTATGTTTGTGATGTATGTTGTTCAGAAACATGAAAGCACGTCGTTTGCAGTGTGATTGTAATGCCATTTAAATGCGGCACTTTGGCGGTTTCTATATCTTCTCCCTCCTGAGACAGGGTAATGTGGCAGTGGGGGTAGTATGCTGGCAGGAGAGATAGTTATGGCGCAAGCCAGAGCTCTTTCCATGTGCCGAGTTCGTGGTTTTTCCATAATGATAAATGTCTGTACATTTAAATAAATGGGCGTCACTTTTACAATAAACAGAAGCGCACAATACATCACAAACAGGAAAAAGAGTAATTGACCAACTTACCTTCCTGCTATCATGTGAGAGGATTACAAAGGGGACAAAGGGCTTCCAGTAAAGGTCAGTCATAGAGAGTATCACCATATATGACGCCGAAATATGGCAGCTAAAAAAAAAAAGAGATAAAAATGAACTAGTGTCCCTTGAGATGGATTTTTGGCGAAGACATTGACGCATCCTCAGATAAGACATTGTAAATAACAGAATACGAGCTATTATAGGAAATAAAAGCACTATTTTCGATGCCATAGAGAGCAAAATATTTGCTTGGTACGGCCACCTACAACGAATGGATGGTAACCGATGGCCGAAAAAATCTATGAATGGTCACCAGATGAGGGAAGAAAACGCGAAAGACCACCTAGAAAACGGATGATATGAATTGATGGGGCCCTCAGGAAGAAGATTGGACAGAAAGGAAACTGTGGAAGCTGAGAAGTCGAAGACGACTACCATCGTTATCCAGAGGACCATCTGGTACCTCGGTAGTGTGACACATTAGAAAATGCAGTTAAAGCTGACTGTCAACATGTGTACATATGTCAAAGAGTGCAAACCAAAGATGTTTGTTACGGGAAACAAACCAAAGCAGAGACCTAACTTATCCTTCATGGTACATTCATTATTTCAAATCGATACTTGACACAGTACTTAATTAGAGAATAAAAATTTTGCCATAGAATTATCTACATAAAACTGAATAAATTTTGTGCCTTTATTTATGTTTCTATCTTTGTTTTGTGGGATACAGACACTGAGATGATGGTGTAATACGTGACCGGTAATAATAAAGCACAATAAATTAATAGATTTATTTGTCATCCATTTAAAAAAATGATAACCGCCTTGCCGCAGTGGCTACACCGGTTCCCGTGAGATCACCGAAGTTAAGCGATGTCGGGCGTGGTCGGCCCTTGGATGGGTGACCATCCAGGCCGCCATGCGCTGTTGCCATTTTTCGGGGTGCACTCAGCCTTATGATGCCAATTGAGGAGCTAGTCGACCGAATAGTAGCGGCTTCGGTCAAGAATACCATCATAACGACCGGGAGAGCGGTGTGCTGACCCCACGCCCCTCCTATCTGCATCATTATCTGAGGATGACATGGCGGTCGGATGGTCCCGGCAGGCCACTCGTGGCCTGAAGACGGAGTGCATTTAAAAAAAAAAATACGTTTCTAGCGCAATATGACATCGCTAACGTGTTCTATAAGACTGGATGCATTTTCGTCATTCCGATTCTCAAAATACTCAGCTATGGTTCTTACCTTGTAGTAATAGCCGGCCGCGGTGGTCTCGCGGTTAAGGCGCTCGGTCCGGAACCGCGCGACTGCTACGGTCGCAGGTTCGAATCCTGCCTCGGGCATGGATGTGTGTGATGTCCTTAGGTTAGTTAGGTTTAAGTAGTTCTAAGTTCTAGGGCACTGATGTCCACAGATGTTAAGTCCCATAGTGCTCAGAGCAATTTGAAAAACCTTGTAGTAAGGACTACCGCTCGGCGTAAATAGATGTGCGGTTATGTGATGAACTCCACCTGTACTTGTCGTCAGCTGCTGGGCTAAGACCATTTGCGTTTGGTGAAAGCCGCTGAAGTCAGACACTCTATCTGTCCTTTCCACTCTAAGTTAAATCAATGATTTCTTTGTATCAGTAGTACCCTGTGTATATACACTGATCAGCCAGTATATTATGACTACCTAACTAATATCCGATATGTCCATCTTTGGCAAGGATAACAATGGCAACGCGTCGTGGCGTGGAAGCAGTGAGGCCTTGGTAGGTCGCTGGAGGGAGTTGGTACCATATCTGCACACGCAAGTCACCTGATTCCCGTAGATTCCACGGAGGGGGCGATGAACTCTGACGCCACGTCAATCACATCCCGGATGTGTTTGATCGGTTTCAGATCTGGTGAGCCGGGGGACCACCACATCAATTAGATCTCGCCACTGTTTTCCTCAAACCACAGCATTGCACTCCTGGCCTTGTGACGTGGCGCATTATCTTGTTGAAAAATGCCACTGACCTCAGAAAACATGGTCGTCATGAAGGCGTATACGTGGTCTGCAGTCAGAGTGCGACATCACTTGGCCATCGTGGTGCCCTGCACGAGTTCCACTGGACCCATGGGTGCCCACGAGAATGCTCCCCAGAGAATCATGCAGCCGCCACCATCTTGTGTCTGTCCCGCAGTACAAGTGTCAAGGAGCTGTTCCCCTGGAAGACGACGCATACGCGCCCTCCTATCGGCCTGATGAAGTAGGAATCGGGATTCATCAGACCATACAACGCTCTGCCATTGCGCCAACGTTCATTACCGATGGTCACGTGTCCATTTCATTCGTAGTTGCCGATGTCGTAGTGTTAACATTGGAACATGCATAGGTGGTCGACTGAGGAGGCCTATAGTTAGGAGCGTTCGGTGCACTGCCTTTTCAGACACACTTGTACACTGCCCAGCGTTAAGGTCTCACGTTAGTTCCGGCGCAGTTCGCCGCTTGTCTTGTTTTACCGTTCTGCCCAGGCTACAACGCGTGGCTCATGCCAAGCCTCCGGGCCATCACAATCTACCCTCTGTCAGACAAGTCGCGCGCCTTTCGCATTCTGCACACGGACAGCACGCTCACGAATACTACAAGCACCGTGCGAGTGCCTGATTAGCAGTCAATCCTCGTCATGTACCGCTGCTGTCGCCTGGACGTGTTTGTATCGATAGTAGATCGGTGGTCGTAATGTTCTGGCTGAGCAGCGTGTGTCTTGTAATGTTTTACATGTCCTTCAAGTGATCTAGATATGCTGAGCCTCAGTGTAGTGATCATAATGCGCTGGCTAATTGCCCTACGAACATCGTCATAGTACTGACCACTGATAACTGTCCTATGTAAAGGAAGCGATGTTGTTTGTACATGGAGGAGATACAGAGAGACAGGAACTGTCGATGACATGCCTTGCTCAGGCCGCCCGAGGGCTACTACTGCAGTGGATGATCGCTATCTACGGATTATGGCTCGGAGGAACCCTGACACCAACGCCACCATGTTGAATAATGCTTTTCGTGCAGCTACAGGGAATCGTGTTACGACTCAAACTGTGCGCAATAGGTTGCATAATGCGCAAATTCACTTCGGACGTCCATGGCGAGGTCCATCTCTGCAACCACGACACCATGCAGCGCGATACAGATGGGCCCAACAACATGCCGAATGGGCCGCTCAGGATTGGCATCATGTTCAGTTCACCGATGAGTGTCACATATGCCTTCAACCAGACAATCGCCAGAGACGTGTTTGGAGGCAACCCGGTCAGGCTGAACGCCTTCGACACACTGTCCAGCGAGTGCAGCAAGGTGGAGTTTCCTTCCAGTTTGGGGTGGCATTATGTGGGGCCGACGCACGCCCATGGTAGTCACGGAAGGCGCCGTAACGGCTGTACGATATGTAAATGCCATCCTCCGGCCGATAGTGCAACCATATCGGCAGCGTATTGGCCAGGCATTCGTCTTCATATATGACAATTCGCTTCCCCATCGTGCACATCTTGTGAATGACTTCCTTCAGAATAACGACAATGCTCAACTAGAGTGGCCAGCATGTTCTCCAAACATGAACCCTATCGAACATGCCGGGGATAGGTTGAAAAGATCTGTTTATGGACGACGTGATCCACCAACTATTCTGAGATATCCACACCGAATCGCCGTCGAGGAGTGAGACAATCTGGACCAACAGTACCTTGATGAACTTGTGGATAGTATTCCACGACCAATACAGGCATGCATCAATGCAAGAGAACGTGCTACTGGATATTAGAGGCACCGCTGTGTACAGCAGTCTGGATCACCACCTGTGAAGGTCTCGCTGTGTGGTGGTAAAACATGCAATGCGTGGTTTTCATGAGCAATAAAAAGGGCGGAAATGATGTTTATGTTGATCTCTATTCCAGTTTTCTGTACAGGTTCCGGAACTCTCGGAACCGTGTAATGCAAAACTTTTTTTTCATGTGTGTATTAACAGTGAAGCCATAGAACCAGTTGATGGGCTTCTGTATTAAGAACAGTTTAAGGGAATGGTTGGATGGACATCAGCACACATACATAGGAGAGTAGAAATGTTCCGGCATGCTTCTGGCGAACTATATAGGATTTAAAAAAATGAGCTTACGATGTGTTTTCATAGAACTGTTTACAATCAATTATGGGAGTGAGTCATCCACTTTTAATGTGAAAAACATTCAAAACTAACAATGGAGACTGTTGTGTTAGCAGAAGAGCCAATACCGTGTTACGAGTGGAGGCCGAAATGCACGCATTTTAGCTCACGCAGGCTGGCGTCAGGAGGGAAGAACTATACTGACGTGAGGTCTGGAACATGACAAAGAATGAGAATTCAGAAAGCGGACGTAATTAGTTTGATACTTAATTTTAATCCATTAATGATGAGCGTCGATCTTGACGGTTCGTGATTCACAATATTATCTGTTCAGAATTCATTCTAGAAGTAATTATAGTAACTGAATATGGCGCCTTGCTAGGTCGTAGCATATGACGTAGCTGAAGGCTATGCTAAACTGTCGTCTCTGCAAATGAGAGCGTGTGTATACAGTGAACCATCGCTAGAAAAGTCGACTGTACAACTGGGGCGAGTGCTAGGGAGTCTCTCTAGACCAGACCTGCCGTGTGGCGGCGCTCGGTCTGCAATCACTGATAGTGGCGACACGCGGGTCCGACGTATACTAACGGACCGCTGCCGATTTAAAGGCTACCACCTAGCAAATGTGGTGTCTGGCGGTGACACCACAGAGACAGCTTGTGGGGAGCAGCTGTGAGAAACAGTAAAACAACCAAATGGAGAGCCGGCCGAAGTGGCCGCGCGGTTCTGGCGCTGCAGTCTGGAACCGCGAGACCGCTACGGTCGCCGGTTCGAATCCTGCCTCGGGCATGGATGTGTGTGATGTCCTTAGGTTAGTTAGGTTTAACTAGTTCTAAGTTCTAGGGGACTAATGACCTCAGCAGTTGAGTCCCATAGTGCTCAGAGCCATTTGAACCATTTGAACCAAATGGAGAATTTAACGGCATGGGAGAGACGTTATAATTATGACCCTAAAGATAGTGCAATGGCGATGGACAGGACATGTAGCCAGGCAGATGGATGAGTGATACACAAAGTAAATTTTTTGGTGCACTGCAAGACATAGGGAAATACAGAGAAGACGGCCTCATGGAAGGTGGGTAGATGGTCTTAGAGAAGTTGCACAAACGGTGTTGATGTCTATAGCCCAACATCATAATGTATGGGCAAAATGTAGAAGATCCTTTGTCCTCAGTGAAGACTGAATGGCCGATTATGAAGATGGAGACCAAGAACGAAATTTTTTTGATGGCAATGTGATCTGTGAGCCATACCAGTCACTTTTACCCTAATCCTCGTGCTTAAGGAAGTGAATGAGTTGACGAATCTCTCCCCTCTTCTTTCTCAATATTCCGAGGACTGAACTAGCTGTCATTGTCGTGTGGGGTGGAGTCTGATCACGTTTAACACCATCATTCGAAGCACCCGATCAACGTGATTAAGACGGTCCTCGAGAAACCGAACAGAAAAAAGGAACAGTCACACGCGGTAGACGATTGAAAGTAGGTACCATAACCTACCTAAAGCTATTTTGATTCGACGTTGCAAGCTTTAGATTCTTTTACGTTATATAAATTTGGTTCAACAAATTATTGATTTTATTTTACTGATTCTATT
The DNA here is from genome assembly GCF_023864345.2 of Schistocerca serialis cubense. NCBI lineage: Eukaryota > Metazoa > Arthropoda > Insecta > Orthoptera > Acrididae > Schistocerca > Schistocerca serialis. Next base: position 779,487,944 of record NC_064639.1, on the reverse strand, counting down.
ACATCGGCATGCTACTCTGAAAACTACTGTTGAGTGCATGGCATAGGGTACTTAGTACCTGCCTAGGTAGCCATGTGTGTTAACAGGACCGCTTTGGAGACAAGGTTTGCCGGCTCGGATCGAATCCGCCCGGCGGATGAACGAGGAGGGGTCGGGGTGCTGGCAGGCCTAAATGTGGTTTTTAGGCGTTTACCACATCCCACAAGGTGAATATTGGGCTGGTTTCCATATTCCGCCTAAGATTCACGCTAAAGCAAACATTTAGAACATTTTGTTACACTTCCACACAGAATTCACTCCCGACGCAGAGAGGTAGGGAACATTGCTTCTGTCCTGGGGTGTGAATAGGAGACGGATGACCTTAGCTGTTTGGTCTCTTGAAACATTTACTCAGTAGCGGTGGTTAGTATTGTACCACATGTTAGGGTCTCTTCCCTTCCAATAGCGTACGGAGCACGTGTTGTAAATGGTGTAATTTTGTCCACACGATCCATACGGGAGCGACACATAGAGGCTGTAGAATGTCTCAGGATTCTTCACTTGAAACTGGTTTTGAAACTCTTTAGGCAGCCTTTCGCGGGATAATTCGTGTCTATCTTCAAGCATCTGCTAATTCAAGTTTTTCCACCTGTCCGTGACACTCTACAGTAATTCAGACGAACCCCTGAACATTCATGCAGCACTTCTTTGAGTGTGTTGAATAGCCCCTGTTAGTCCAATTTGGTATGACTCCCTCACTCATAAGCAATATTCTAGAATGCGTTGTACGAGTGACTTGTAGGAAGTCTCTTTTTTAGACACTGAATGTCGCTGATATTATACCAATTAACTGTCTGAGCATGCGTTATCGTTCCATTTCATATCCCTAAAAAATGTTACATCCTGATCTTTCTATGAGTCGACAAATACCAATTTTGGTTCATTAATAATGTAATCATAGGATACCTTATTTTTCTTCGTCTTGTGAAGTATATAATGTAACATTTCTCCATATTTGAAGAAACCTCCCATTTTGACCACTCTGACATCCCATTAAGATCCGCTTGGACAATGTACAGCTTTGTTGTTCGAATAGTACATTACTGGCCACTAAAATTGCTACACCAAGAAGAAATGCAGATAATAAACTGGTATTCATTGAACAAATATCTTATACTAGAACTGACATGTGATTACATTTTCACGCAATTTGGGTGCATTCATCCTGACGAATTAGTACCCAGAACAACCACCTCTGGCCGTAATAACGGCCTTGATACGCCTGGACATTGAGTCAACAGAGCTTGGATGGTGTGTATAGGTACAGCTGCCCTGGCAGCTTGAACACGATACCACAGTTCATCAAGAGTAGTGACTGGCGTATTGTGACGAGTCAGTTGGTCGGCCACCATTGACCAGACGTTTTCGATTGGTGAGAGATCTGGAGAATGTTCTGGCCAGGGCAGCAATCCAACATTTTCTGTATCCAGAAAGGACCGTACAGGACCTGCAACATGCGGTCGTGCATTATCCTGCTGAAATGTACGGTTTCGCAGCGTTCGATTGAGGGGTAGAGCCACGGGTCGTAACACATCTGAAATGTAACGTCCACTGTTCAAAGTGCCGTAAATGCGAACAAGAGGTGACCGAGACGAGTAACCAATGGCACCCCATACCATCACGCCGTGTGATACGCCAGTATGGCGATGACGAATACACGCTTCCAATGTCCGTTCACCGCGATGTCGCCAAACACGGATGCAACCATCATGATGCTGTAAACAGAACCTGGATTCTTCCGAAAAAATGACGTTTTGCCATTCGTGCACCCAGGTTCGACGTTGAGTACACCATCGCAGGCGCTCCTGTCTGTGATGCAGCGTCAAGGGTAACCGCAGCCATGGTCTCCGAGCTGATAGTCTTTGCTGCTGCAAACGTCGTCGAACTGTTCGTGCAGGTGGTTGTTGTCTTGCAAACGTCCCCATCTGTTGACTCAGGGATCGTGACGTGGCTGCACGATCCGTTACAGCCATGCGGATAAGATGCCGGTCATCTCGACTGCTAGTGATACGCGGCCGTTGGGATCCAGCACGCCGTTCCGTATTACCCTCCTGAACCCACCGATTCCATATTCTGCTAACAGTCATTGGATCTCGACCAACGCGATCATCAATGTCGCGATACAATAAACCGCAATCGCGATAGGCTACAATCCGACCTTTATCAAAGTCGGAAACATAATGGTACGCATTTCTCCTCCTTGCAGGAGGCATCACAACAACGTTTCACCAGGCAACGTTGGTCACCTGCTGTTTGTGTATGAGAAATCGGTTGCAAACTTTCCTCATGTCAGCACGTTGTAGGTATCGCCACCGGCGCCAACCTTGTGTGAATGCTCTGAAAAGCTAATCATTTGCATATCACAGCATCTTCTTCCTGTCGGTTAAATTTTGCATCTGTAGCACATCCTCTTGGTGGTGTAGTAATTTTAATGGCCAGTAGTGTATTTCATTACCGATAACTCTGACGCCTGCCAGGTCATACTGATCTCAGACTTAAGTTATTCATTCATGTCATCAGTTTAAAGCCGTCCTTGTTGTTCCTGCTTGATTTGCTACTTTGTTGTCTAACACTGTGGCACAGACATCACATACCAATGGCACCGATTTCAAGCCATTACAATGAATTTCCTGCCTGCAGAACAGAGTATTATCTGAAATTCACGCATGACAGCTCTCACTCTATATTAGCTCACTATTGTCATCAGTTAGTCGGACTTCCACGCGTTCACAGGGCGGAAGATATATAACGTTTGTCCCATAACTTGGTGCCCTTTTTTTGTTTTCATTTTCGGAGAAATTACGGGAGGACCTCCACATTTTTCACATCCGACCCGGCACAGCATTTAGCACGACGTGGGGGCGTATAATTTCGTCATTTCAATTCAATGGCGTGCGTTGTATATGGAGTACTATTCAATCGAACGTGAAATAGCGAGCGCAGCTGCGGAGAGGAATCAGCGCGGGCGAAATTAATTTTTCGCCGGGAGCCGCCTCTCGGGCCCGCTTCGCCGCGGCCGGCGCAGCATTGGCACTGCATTACCGAAGACGGTGCGTGAGTTATTGCGCTCATCTGCAGCACGAGGATGAGAAATGTTGATTCAATACAGACGCGAATGCGGCGCCGTGGACGCGGGCGGGGACGCGGCGAAATTAAATTTGGACACCAATCTCTTGATGTCGATGGCAATGGGCGGCGTTTCATATATCGTGAATACAACGGTGATTCCCTCCGGGTGTTCGCTCTAGTTACCGGGCTGCACGCCACATTGTGTACGCAGATTTCATCAGGTTCCAGAGGCAGCTGCGGGTGTAGAAACTCTTTCATCGCAGCGAGAGGAGGAAAATGTAATCTGTGCCCGGACAGGGACACAATCTTGCAAACCTTATAGGTAGCGGTGGAAAATTGACTTTATAGATTCGGATTCTTTCATTTCCAGTAGGCAAGGTAGTATAAAATAGTACATCTTGCTTTTGTCAGTGTCAGCATGAAATACCATATATCTTAGTAGAGCAAATCATTGTACTCTCGTTTTTACGGAGTTTTAACAAATTATCAAACCACTTCCAAACGGGTAAATTTTCATTAACACTGAATACATGATCTTACCATCTCTAAAACAGAGTGGTTCCAGATGGCATCGTACCTAGATGTGACTTTGTCCCTGAGGAAGAAATGATACGTTAAAAAGTCTAGAGATGGAGTGCCCATGTTCAGAAGATGTCAGTATGAGACCAATTCATCGGCCTCACAGATCTCGATTTACGTACTCTCTGACGCTCATTTGCTAATAAAATGGTAAATGACCCCCCTTTTGCCGGCTGTGGTGGCCAAGCGGTTCTAGGTGTTTCAGTCTGGAACCGCGTGACCGCTACGATCGCAGGTTCGAATCCTGCCTCGGACATGGATGTGTGTGATGTCCTTAAGTTGGTTAGGTTTCAGTAGTTCTAAGTTCTAGGGGAGTGATGACCTCAGATTTTAAGTCCCATAGTGCTCAGAGCCATTTGAACCTCTTTTCCTCTTCCTCCTCATAATTACACGATTAGGTGTACCTATCCCATGGGTAGCACAAACTACGTTTACTTCCTCCATTTTTTTTATGTCGCGTGGCTATGTCTAAGTCGCTGCAGTCATGGACTGTGCGGCTGGTTCCGGCGGAGGTTCGAGTCCTCCCTCGGGCATAGGTGTGTGTGTTTGTCCTTAGGATAATTTAGGTTAAGTAGTGTGTAAGCTTATGGACTGATGACCTTAGCAGTTAAGTCCCATAAGATTTCACACACATTTGAACATTTTTGCCTCCCGTCGGGTAGACCGTTCGCCGGATGCAAGTCTTTCGATTTGACGCCACTTCGGCGACTTGCACGTCGATGGGGAGGAAACGATGATGATTAGGACAACACAACACCCAGACCCTGAGTGAAGAAAATCTCCGACACAGCCGGGAATCGAACCCGAGCCCTTAGGATTGACATTCTGTCTCGCTGACAACTCAGCTACCAGGGGCGGACTACTTTCGCCATTAAACGCTCGATATCATCAATAACCCACATTTTCTCAGATTCTCATATACCAGAAACTTGTTTTGATTTTATTACGAACGGTAATTAAACAGGTGATTCGTTCTAGAACGCCCTTAATCTGTTAGGTAACTGATCTAGAATTCTCATTAATGATTTAAGAGACCATCAGGGCCAATTCTGTATCATTTTCTATTTATACCATGGAATTCACTGCAATCGTTTGCGTAGCATCTGCTTTGCTCTTTGTTTTGGTGGCTGCAACCGCTGAGTGTGTCTATTATTACAAACGCCACCATTTCCATGTACGCGTTTGAAATTAAATCACGTCGCTGAAACTCCAAACTCTTCTTTTGGAGATGACGAGAGTATCGTATGCCTCAGTTCAAAACTGATTAAAAATTGCCTTACTATCTGAGAATAATGTACAAACGCCCTGTTTTGTAATAACGACCTGTTAAATAATTGTGTATGAAATTACGTTTTTTTAGTTAACTACGTGCCACAAGAGGTGCAAATTATCTCTCTGCTTTCTTCACACTTGCAGTAGCACTGCAAGTAGGATGCGTTAAGTTCTGATAAGATGTGAGAAAAAAGTGTAATCGAACATACACAAATAGCAATAGCTACAGTCTTTCTATGTGTACAATCATCTCTATTGCTGATACAATTAACGTAATATCGGACCAAATTCTGTAATTTCTCATGGCATAAATTTGACACCGATGATGATACCTCGCACGATGATTTTTTTGTCGTTTTCTCAATGTTACTGAAGAGTCACCATAAAATACGAAGGTTGGAACTTTAATAGCGGCAACTATTTATTTACAGATCGTACAAAATAGATACATGTTTCATAGTTTTACTGACCTTCCAAGTAGTCACCAGTATTGTGTATAACCCGTTACCAGCGATGTGGAAGTCGTAGGATACACTTAGCAGTGCCAGTTGTGTTGACAGTTCAAGTGGCGAGGTCTGTTGCCAGACGAATTTGTAGCAGTTCTGAAGCGAACGCCGTGAAGTGTTTCCTTCAGTTCAGAAATCGAGTTGAACTCACGAGGGCTTAAGTCAGGGGAGTGAAGTAGGTGGTATAGCACTTAACAGCCCCATCAGTCAAACAAATCAGTAACAAATTGCACTGTACGTGCTTGAGCATTGTCTTGCAAAGTGATGGTCAGGTCCTGCAGAAAGTGTCATCGCTTCTGTCTCTAAGCTGGTCGTAGGTCGTGTTCCAAAAATGAACAGCATAGAGACAGAAGTGATGACACTTTCTGAAGGACCTGACCATCAATTTGCAGAACAATGCTGAAGCACGTACAGTGCAAGTTCTATACCTGATCCTAATGGCTTTCTAGCCAAAAATAGGAAAACACTGTACATAAAAGCTCCCTTTAGTCACTTGCCGCAAGGAGAGACGTCCTAACAACATGTCTGAGCAATTCTACAGTATCCTGCTGCGACCAGTGAACTGCTGGAGATTACTCAGATGAAATTGTTAGGTTGCTGGCGTTCCACCAGCGAGTTAATGCGTAAATATTTAATTTGAGCCCGCATCTCGTGGTCGTGCGGTAGCGTTCTCGCTTCCCACGCCCGGGTTCCCGGGTTCGATTCCCGGCGGGGTCAGGGATTTTCTCTGCCTCGTGATGGCTGGGTGTTGTGTGATGTCCTTAGGTTAGTTAGGTTTAAGTAGTTCTAAGTTCTAGGGGACTGATGACCTAAGATGTTAAGTCCCATAGTGCTCAGAGCCATTTGAGCCATTTAATTTGAGGCTTTGTTGTGTCTTAAGCCAAGTTATTATTCAGATCAAACTATAAACATTGTCAACTGTTGGTGATCGGAAGCAGCAGGAGCTTAAACTAGTAGTCAATGTTATTTCGCTTTTCTGAAGTTTACAGAGAAGTATTTGAAGTAAAACTCATATTTTACAACTGTATATCACTAATTCTTCAATTGCATTACATAAGGAAAGGTTAGTTCTTTATCTGTCTATGGAGAGTGTATTTTATACTGGTAAAGCATAACAAGAGTACCTGCCTGTTCAGCCGTCCATATGCGTTTAGGCATGAAACTAGCATTGAGCTAATTACTTGAATCATACTTTTGACAGCTGTGTCACATTGCACTTTCCACATTGCTGAGGCGTTTTTGCATTGTTAGGCCCTGTTCTACCTTACACTGTGGTACACCTATCGAACTCTGGAAGTTTTACAGTGCAGCTATCTTTTGATGCAGACAAGCAACAGGAGCATAACAGCAGCAGTTGATTTTATTTCACACTTTTATATTTTGAGGAATAGTAATTAACGTAAAACACATTTTGAACAAGTATGTGTTACTAACTCCTTAATTAGATTGGATAAGCAAACGTTGATTTCATCTGTCTATAGGAAGTATGTTATACACTTATTCTGGGGTGGGAAGTCGATAAACGAGTTTGAAAACATAGTTGACAACATTGCCATCATTTACACTGATCATTACGCCACTTTTTGATAAATAATTCGGGTCATTCGGATACTTTTGAGCACAGCCCAGATGAGGCTACATTGTAACTGGCCCTTTGATTTTAATAGTGGCTACAATATTGCGCTCTTATTCGAGGAGAGGGGGCAGAGGTGGTATTTGTGTGTGTGTGGGGGGGGGGGGAGGGGGAGAGAGAGAGACAGAGAGAGAGAGAGAGAGAGAGAGAGAGAGATTCCATTTACCGCTCATCGCTATTTTTATTTTTTTAAATTTACCGCTAGTTTTTGTAATTTGCCACATTCATCTCTTTACGACGCCAGAAAAAGAAGGGGTTCAGGTGGAAGACTCGGAACTACTCGGAAGTATTCAGAACGAGATAATAAATTCCGGAGAATTCCCTCTGTGGTGTGAGCTTGCTTGCGTGTGTGTGTGTGTGTGTGTGTGTGTGTGTGTGTGTGTGTGTGTGCTTAATTTTACCTTCACCGTGATCTTTAAGTTTTGATTTTTTCACTCGCTGCTTTCTTTAAATTTTCAATTTTCAAATTTCCTGCCTTCATTACCTGATTACGTAATTAAAAAAGGGGTGTGACTTATGACGTTATCAAAACGACGACACCTTTTTACAGATGTAAACAAAGTGAGCTAGAACATAAGTGAACGTCACTTACTACGTCACAAATGTAAAGAATATGAGCCAGATAATACGTTGCCATTCTACTTATGCAGTATTTCTTTCCGTTCAGTCAGATTAGCACAGACTGACATCATTCGTTTTCGATGATAGTTGTATCATTTATTTTGCATCTATCTACACAGCTATTCAGACAAGAACATTGTTACTTACTGCATCACAATTATGTAAAATTTGTTAACAGAATGTTTTCAGTACGTCTCACTGTTTCTTAGTTACATGTTATAGCTACAAATAACATATTAAAATCGTGTTCTTGTGTTGAGGATGTTAATAATTGGTAATAATTTCTGAGTGGACTACATTTTATATGGCTCAGCATTGGAATTAAATAATTAATCGGGCACGAGATTGACACTGTAAGCAATAATACGTTACAAAACTGCTAAATAATTGCATACGGTTTCGTCTTCCCCTAGGAGTTGCTGATTCATCTGAGGAGTCAATCAAGTATTGCGGTTGTTGTGGCTCTATGCCTTCGCATCTTGTTAGAATTTAGGGACGAATGTCCGTCTCTTGAAAGCGTCTTGCAGTGTGGGCATAGCTTTTGTCTGTCTGCCACACTTGTGGGTAGGGTTACTCCCACTCGCGGTAGCTGTTCCTATTCAGTCGACGATGTGAAACAGCGCGGGCAGGATTAAGTAATTTCCTAGCGCTGCTTATTACACCCACGCTGCGCAGGGCCCGTTGAGACTCCCGAGGCTTACATTAGCGGTTCAGTCGCACGCTAAGTTCGCGCCTCTGTCGCGTGCTGAGTGCGTAGTGGCGTGCGCGGATCAAGAGCCGAAACATCATGCTCTTGTTTATAAAGCATGTAGGTTCTTGTTATAAACAATATTGCCATTAAGTCACCAGTATTTAGAGTTCTCTGAACTCTTCTAAACACAAAATGTGTTACAGCCAACCACCTCTATAAAACGTTTTGCATATTCCAATCTTTGTCTGCTATTATAATTTTTTCTGTTTGAGGTCGAGAAAATAATTCATTGATCATATGCGGATTTCCTTGGATCCTGTCTTTGGTTAATCGTTCAAGGATCTCTTATTCTAACTTCATCCCATCACATTATTTTTAATAACCGTCAGTAGAACCTGATGAATTAGAAATTCCTCCAGTTCGTTCTTCTCCGATTTCCCCTGGACCGTTCAGGCTTCCATGTACAGAGTATCAAACACAGGGGTTTACATATTTTTAAGTCACACGGATGGCCACAACAGTACTGGTTCGTTAGTTAGGTAGTTAGTTAGTCACATGCTCCATACATCATTTGAACGATTCTTTTATCGAAATGATGTGTAACGAGTCAGTTTACAGGACATGAATACGTGATTACTGTTAACGTTAATGAACACGTAATTATTTTTAATCTTGCTCATGCAACTACGTTTTTTACTACCGACTAGTTTTTAAGTAGAAACTCGTCTATGAAGTAGAAGGAAACTGGAAATTTGTGGTAAGGTCTTAGGGGACCAAGCTGCTGAGGTCATCGGTCCATAAGCTTACACACTACTTAATCTAACTTAAAATAACTTACGCTAAGGACGACACACGCATCCATGCCCGAGGGAGGACTCGAACCTCTGACGGGGGAGCCGCGCGGACCGTGACAAGGCGCCCACACCGACCAGCTACCCCACGCGTCGAAGTAGGAGGAGTTGTCCAGGAGAAATGATTTTAAATCAGCTTTAGAACTTGCTTCGCTACCTGGCAGACATTTTTTGATATCGGACAAAGGGCCAAAACTTTTTGTAGCTGCATACTGAACTCCTTTCTGAGCTACTGATAGCTTTTTCAGCGGGTAATAAAGGTCATTTTTCTTTCTAGTGATGATGTTTTACTGTGTTCAATATGTTCACCATTGGCAGCAATACTGCGTCTGCAAAGCTGGGAAACAGATCGACACACATATTGCCATTGGAATGGATACACCGGCAGTCACAATCGTCTTACTCATATCGTCAAGCGTACGTGGATTTGTGGCATAGACGGTGTCCTTCAAAGTTCTCCAAAGAAAGAAGTCTTAACAGCGTTAGATCGGGAGGAAAGAAAACATGATCCTTATCTCGATACAGTTGATGAACGGCTGGTAAAAACCGTTCCCACAACATGATAAGGAACTTCACACTTGTCACTGTTCCTTCAAATAAGAAAGGCCCTATAAGTCCTCTGTCAGACATACCACGACAGAATGATAACCCAGGAACATTAACAACTCTTTCTTCCATAACATGCGGATTATCTATTGCCCAGTACACACACTTTTAGTGATTGATGGCTTCATTCAATTTAAATTTCGCCTGCTCCGACCAAATAATGACAAGTCAACTATCCACTACCAAAAATCTATTCACAGAATTCGAGGTGCCTAACCGGATCGTCCTCATCCATCGCCTGAAGCAACTTGGGACTGTAGGGTTTCCATTTTGCTTTTGGTGAACACTTGATTTGCTTATATCTGATTCACGCGCATCTCTCCTCTGGACTTCGTTAGAGATATTGTATAAGCTTGTACCGAGGTCACGTAATTTAGTTACTGACGTTGGCGCAGAACCAGACTCTGCACTTTTTCATGTTTTCGCATTTCCAATATAACTTTAAAATCCACTTGCTTCCCTCGGAGGACACGTTTCGACCCATCTTAATACTTACGTGCAGTTACTGGCAAGTGAAGATAAACTAAACACAAACAAATGAATGGATATACACATTAGTCGTGGAAGCACCATATAATCACAACTGGGTCAGGTTCTCTTTAATACATCTTCAGTTACATAAAGTCAGACAGTGCAAACTCTTTTGTGGGACCTCCTGTATTCATATGGTCAATATGATAGGTTTTAGGAACTTCTTCGTCACTCTGTATTTCATTCCAGTATGGCTCATTCCTTGAAGAGGCATTTCCTGGATTGTGACAGTTTATTTCAAATGTCAATAATCCCATGTTGCCATATAACCATTGTTTACTATGTGATGTTTATCAGTGGCATCTATCTACCTGATAAGGATGTTACTGTGATTATTCTTATACAAATTACGTAACTGAGTGACTCACAGATTAGTATGATGGTCGTTAATTATTGAGCGTTTAGTTCTACTTCATCCAAAAGATTTGCCTAATTCTGCTGCTCGCATAGCTGTTCTGAACTCTAGGAACTGAACGGTTTATTTCCCCAAATTAACTGATATGTAACAGGGAAGACACTTCATTCCTCAGCTCACGCAGTGAACAACAGAAACATTTTCCTTTTCATTTTGTCTAACTGTGGTAGATACTGATTTTACAACTGTTCTACACACACCAAAAAACGTTTTTCATCACTCCGGTTCCCAGAACTCCTGAAGATAGACGTTGACTGTGGATATTGTATCACAGATACAGTCCTTTTGACTGTTCAGATATGTCACTAAACCTACCCAAAGATGTAAACAACCATGCATGAGCAGCGCGTATTAGACGAATGGGGTCCGACAGCCGATCACTTCCAATCATTCCACCAGGAAGGAGGTACACGGCTCGTGTTGTCTATAGTTCAACCATGCCTAGACGGTCAATACCGCGGTTCGATCGCGTCCGCATTGTTACTTTGTGGCAACAAGGTGAGTGTCCAGGCGCCTCGGACTGCACCAAATCGATATTGTTCGGACATGGAGGAGATACATAGAGACAGGAACTGGCGATGACATGTCTCGCTCAGCCGGCCGGAGTGGCCGAGCGGTTAAAGGCGCTACAGTCTGGAACCGCACGACCGCTACGGTCGCAGGTTCGAATCCTGCCTCGGGCATGGATGTGTGTGATGTCCTTAGGTTAGTTAGGTTTAAGTAGTTCTAAGTTCTAGAGGACTTATGACCACAGCAGTTGAGTCCCATAGTGCTCAGAGCCATTTGAACCATTTGTCTCGCTCAGGACGCCCCAGGGGTACTACTGCAGTGGACGACCATTACCTACGGATTATGGTTCGGAGGAACCCTGACAGCAAGGCACCATGTTGATAAGAGCTTTTCATTCAGCCACAGGACGTCGTGTTACGACTCATACTGTGCGCAATAGGCTGCATGATGCGCAACTTCACCTCCAACGTCCGTGGTGAAGTCCATCTTTGCAACCATGACACTAAGCAACGAGGTACAGATGGAGCAACAACATGCCGAATGGACCGCTCAGAATTGGCATCACGTTCTCTTCACCGATGAGTGTCGCATATGTCTTCAACCAGACGATTATCGGAGACGTGTTTGGAGGCAATCCGATCAGGCTGAACGCCTTAGACGCACTGTCCAGCGAATGGTGGAGTTTCCCTGCTGTTTTGGGGTGGCATTACGTGGGGCCGACGTATGCCGCTGCTAGTTATGGAAGGTGCCGCAACGGCTGCGCGATAGCTGAAGACCATCCTCTGACCGATAGTGCAACCATATCGGCGTGTGTACAGCAATCTGGACCACCACCTCTGTAGGTCACGCTGTATGGTGGCATAACACGCAATGTGTAGTTTTCATGAGATGTAAAAAGGTCAGAAAAAAATGTTTATCTTGAGATCTATTCCAATTTTCTGTACAGGTTCCGGAAATCTCGGAACCGAGGTGATGCAAAACTTTTTTTGATGTGTGTATATTTTAATTACGTGGCCGATTTCTCTTCCTGTAAACGCAATCGTATTTGATGTTCCTGCCTGGCTCACATCCTTGTATCACAGACTAGGGCTCTGCACGTCAAACTACACGAACAAGAGAGCTATAAAAACTTAGTAAGTTGTTTTCTCGCGGTAACTGCGATAACGGCGCTACGAGAGTAGCAGAGGTGTGAGCGCAAAGAAAAGTATCTGACTAAGCAGAAATTTGAGTTTAAAGTTTCATTGGAACAATAAGTAGAACACCAATATAGAGTGGCTGAAATGTGAACAGTTTGTGAAATATAAAATAAATAATGTTTGCAGACGGGTGTACGAATCTCACGTTTACAATCAGGAGAATCAGAAAGCAGTCTAGTGTTATTTACGTTTTTATCCGTTGACGTTAAAGGGGCAGATTGTCACCAGCTGAATCATAATAATCATGACCAGCGGGACATTTATGCACACATGGGATTTTATTGGCCAGTAGCCATATGATTACTGGGCACAGATATAGGCATTATTTTGGCAGAAGCAACGATCGCAAAAAAGTAAATAAAATTCTTTGTTGGCTGTGAACGATGGAACTCATAGATAAAGGAATATGAATTTTTGGTTTGCAGTATTGCAGATTTTCTGATTGCTCCATATGTTTTTAACGAAACGACAGTAACTCATACATATTCTTTATGAAGTATCCTATGGTTTGACTGAGGACGTATGAAAGTGTGAGACGATAGGTCCTCAGTTAGCATTAGCGTGAAGTTACACGCTTGCTCATTAGTAGTTGCCTCATTGGCAGATACATCATCCACTGTCGAACGGTCACAGGTTCATGTGGTGACTCTATTGAACTTATCCTACGCCAGTGCATATAGAAAATAAAACCCATTAGAATCACGAGTCCCAACGTTGCACTGTGGTCTGTTCAATGTTGTTCCACTGTGAATGAAACTGAGAAGTTACCGAAGCACATTATTTTGTACGGTATCTATGTTACTGTGTTTTTGTTTTCTTTTCTTTATTACGTAAGAAATACATTTTCAGATACCACAAAATAAGGCTGACATTAATTTTCCTGCAGAAGCTAGATTATGCACTGCCTGAAAAGTTTTATCCCCTGCACTGTTCGGATACGGCGATTCAGTCTATGACAACAGCAGTCCCTTTGAATTTCTGACAGGTGCTATTTTTGATAATTGGTCAATAAACATCAGCCGCTTCCATTTACCTGCTACTCAGTATATCGATCTAATGAGCTGCACCGGGGCGTAAACAGCAGTCACTTTAAACGCCTTTTTTATTTCCTAATTCAAAACACACTTTTGCACATCAGATCATATTTGCACGCAGGTCCTGCGCAATGACGCATTCGAACGAAAAATGTACGAGAAGTAAATTAAATAAGCTGTAGATTTCAAACATTTTATTTCAACACAATTACTTGTTAGATTTTTGAGGGTCACACATTATTCGATTTGTAGCAGTCATCGCACCGAAGAAGAACATAGTGAACTATTTGTAATAAAGGTATATGATTAAAGGCAAATTGATTATCATCAAGAATTTACAAAGCTCTACACATTCAGATCAATACGTCTCATATGAAAGGGAATCTATAATTATAATACATTCACAAATCCAGTACTAGATAGTGTTTTCAGCGATTGGGACTACATGTACACCGATAAGGAACAAATGGATCACCCTCTGCGAGGTTGAGTGCTGCCTGGTGGCTTTGGCACGTGGCGCAATAATAAGAGAAACAGAGACTGGTGCGGAATCACGGACCGCAAATGGGGAAAACTCAGAGTTTAACAAAGTTGAACCGTGAATTTACTTTTTTTTTTTTTTTTTTTTTTTTTTTTTTTTTTTTTTTTTTTTTTTTTTTTTTTAGAATTTACTTTATTTACTGGCGATTCATCAAGATCATTGACACATTTAATCACACTAGGTGAGCATGGAAATAGTTGCCAGGAAGTAACTGATGGAAAATTACTTTTAACAAATGTGAATTTATTCCTAAAAGCTTTTTCAAAACATTTAAAATTATAAGTAGAAAAGCACACTCGAAATATCAAGTCAAAATTTAAGAAATGTGAATTTTAATTGTAAATGCCTTTTCAAAACACACTCAAAATTATAAGCTGAAAAGCACCCTCGAAATATCAAGTTACAGTTTTATTTAGAGGCAAAGAACAAGATTAACAGTAGGAGCCTTCGGGCTGGGAAGGTTGCCTGCTCCCTTTCAACACGGCCGTAGTCATGACCGCTCACAACAACCTCTGAAAGAGTACACTGGTGCAAATCTGCAACACACCATATTGCTTTAAACAAAAAAATTTTAACAACTCACACAAACATGTAAACTATGCACCCCGTGAAAGGAATGGAAATGGTACAACCCTAAAACTATTTGCCACCGAAAGTGCAATTTTTTTTGTTTTTTTTTAAAGGATTCTTACGCTGGAAGGGAGGCAAGCTTATAACGTAAAATAACTATTTAAATAAAACCCATAAAATGCAGACTTACATAAAATGTACAACATGCTCTACATTACACATATACCACCTCTCAAGATGATAAGCAAGATAGAAACATATTTCAAGAATTCGGCCTTTAAGCAATAAATTCGTCAACACCGATTCTGACAACCATGACAGAGGCAGCTATTAACGTATGGCAGATTGACAGGGGGTAGGGGGGGGGGTTACTAAACAACCCGAAACGCAGATTGCTTTAAACCTCCCCAATTCCACAAGGGAAAAACGGACCACCCAATTCACAATAACTACCTTCCCGCGGGTGGGCGAACGGAGAAGAATGGTGGGACGACCCCAAAACAAAGCGGCTGGTGACCTCACCAAGAAAACAAGTAGAATTTAACAAGTAAATGAAACAACATACCTCCAATCACTTAACTTCTAATCAACTCCGATTTCTGTCGAAGACCTGGCGCAGCACCCCCATCGCTCTCCCGAACCGTCCGCTGCCAGCCGCTTCAACGGACGCAGGAAGGCGCGCCATTCTCTCGTCTCACGGCGTCGCAGCTCGCCCCGGCCAGCCCCATGTCGTGGTTTCGCTCCTGCTGCTCGCTTGTGAACCGCGAAGCCACTACCCGTTTCTATACGGCGCTGCCCACTGGACTCACGTGGGGACCTCACATGCACCGATGCTCAAGGCGGACAGGTCATCTCGTGTCTCAGTGCGCGACCAACCAACCGACCGATCCAACCGCCAATGACCGTTGCCCGAGCAACTCGAGCAGACTGGCAGCCTAACGCGCAGACCCAGATGCAGGAACTCAGACCCGACCAGGCGACCACAAGCTGAGTTCTGTTACTGGCGGTGTGGCAAGACTCCCATTTTCTGGCTTTAAGGTCTGATCCAAACGACATACATACTAGCACTCCAACGACAGACAGACACTAACTGCCGCACAAATGCAAACGAGAGACAGAACAGCAACTGGTGACGCGAGACTGACCCAGCCTCACTCCGACTGACCCCCTGACGAGTTTTTTTTTCCTTTATTGTTATTTTCATACCTGTACAATCAGGTAGGCTGTCAGCGGCATGCTACGCCACTCTTCAACCATAGACTTGACAATGATATAACACAGAATGGAGATCCAGAATAAACATAGTGACAGACAAAAAATAGTGGACACAGAAATAAAAAAAAAACACGGAGTCGTTCACACTCGACGATAACGACACTGAAAACATGTTGACACGGCGCACATAACACTGATGAATCCGACGGCAGAAGTGAACGTATGAGCATGACGGCGGACACTAAAAACACAAAACGATGGCACACACATGCGAAACTGATGATGATGATCTCCGGCGCGCGAATGTCCACAGAGCGTGTACGAGTCCGGGGACCTGCCAAGAGGGTAACATGGGGGGTGGGAGGGAGAGGGGTGAGCATCATCAGGGAGGGGGAGCTGGCGGAAGTCACCTTGGGAGAGGGTAAGGAGGGTGGAGAGATGGAGAGCAGGGGGGACGTGGGAATACAGGCGTGGCAGCGGGCGGTGGTGGGAGAAGATGGGGGAGAGAAGCGGGTGAGGAGGTTCGAGTTTACGGGAGGTGTAAATGATCCGTATCCTTTCAAGGAAAAGGAGGAGGTGGGGGAACAGAATGAGGTTGTACAGGATCCACGTGGGGGAGGGGAGACGGATGCGACAGGCGAGGCGGAGAGCATGGCGTTCAAGGATCTGAAGGGGTTTGTAAAAGGTTGGGGGGGGGGGGGGGGGTTGGGCGGAGATCCAGGCAGAATGGGCGTAACAGAGGATAGGGCGGATGAGGGATTTACAGGTGTGGAGGATGGTGGAGGGGTCCAGACCCCATGTACGGCCGGAAAGGAGCTTGAGGAGACGGAGTTGGGAGCGTGCCTTGGCTTGGATTGTCCGGAGATGCCTATTCCGATTCTACATAAAAAAAAATACGTACGGTTTGTTCAACCTATTCTTTCTCATTCGTGATAGATGGGTCTGTAACCGACAAATGTTGTGTTTCCAGAATGAGATTTTCACTCTGCAGCAGAGTGTGCGCTGATATGAAACTTCCTGGCAGATTAAAACTGTGTGCCGGACCGAAACTCGAACTCTGGACCTTTGCCTCTCACGGGCAATTTCTCTACCAACTTTTTTGTTTTTTTTTTCATTTTTTTAGACCGCTGTTTTTGTTTTTTGTTTTTATTTTCTTTATTTATTTTATTTTGTATAGCCTCTTAGGAAAATGGAACTAAAAAAAGAAACTAAGTGCCACCGCCACTTTTCACGCTATAACAAAAAAATCTGGTCCATTTCAGGTGTTGGCTCCTGACTAAACCTACCCCAGAGAGCTGCCTATATATCAGGGGAAATATGGGAATTCAAGGTTAGTGCTATCCTCAGAAACAAAATAAAATCTTCCTTTTTCTGAAATTTATTTATTTTTTTTGTTTTGTTTATTTTTGTTGTGTAATTGATCAGAGACCTTCTGCGCCCTGCTGGTAATATGTTGAGTCACGTCTTCTCGAAATTGATGTGTTCCGTTCAATTGTTCAGAAATGTTCATTGGTTCAAACAGGAAACCTTATTCTCTCTTGGCTTAACACATTCCAGCTGCGAGGCGGGTCGTGGAAAGCACTCCCAAGGAAGTTCGAGAAAAACTGTCTGTATTTTGGGTGACGGACAACGACATAATAACGGTCATTGAGGTATGTCCAAAAATCGAGTACAGAGTCTACAGTTTGTCCAAATAGGAAGTGAATGGCATGTCCGCGAATCCAATTCACAGCATTGGTCTTTGTCAGAGGAAAATAGTCACGTTCCGGAAATAATAATGAAAGGGGAGTAATCTGATCCAGAATGTCCCGCGTTAGAAAAACCACAATACGACGAATCAATTGCCAAACCACCGCCGCCGGTCCTCAAACAAACCCACGTTCTTCATTGTCTGGCACTCCACACGTGGAACATAGAGGTTATTGGGCGAGGTGGATACGATGAAGGCGAGATTGATTGATTTGCTTATCATTGACAGTCAGGTACCAGACAGATTGAACATTCGTGTCAAGGTAACAGGCGAACACCGCGCGCCATACACGACGCCAGTCAACCTGGGGGAACTTTTGTTCAATCGGGTGGACGGCCTAATTGGAGGACATTGTTTACTGCCTTTGTCTTGAGTAAAAGCTGTCTTGGTAAGGTGAGGCGTAGATAACTGAGTTCAAGAAAGAAGTATCGTTTATAATGGAACTGCGCCGGAACATCCGAGATCATCACTGGGGCTGACAGTGAGACCGGCGAATATGTCGACAGGAGGAGACCAGTGAGGCTCGTTGGGCAACGTGTCCATACCGTCATCTGGGAGCTGACAAATAGGGCGCGAGCTCTATCCGGCACGTGAAACAGACCTATCCCACCTCGTTCACGGGGAAGAGTAAGGGTTGCATAGTTAACTTTGAACAACAGCCCAGAGCTGACGAAAGATGCCATCGGTGCCAACATGCGACGTGCCACAGTAAGCGGGAAAGGTAGGACTTGTGCTACATGGGGAACTCGGGATGCGATATATATATATATATATATATATATATATATATATATATATATATATATTGACATATCGAGCTCGTTGGAGAATATCTAGGGATCGAAGGCGATGGTCCATAAGACCTGCTCTCCTCATTAAAAGGAGGTGTCGGCAGTTGATGGTGGCTGAACGCCGGAGATCAGATGAAAAATCTTACCGAGCTACCCAAGCTCGACTCACGCCCCGTCCTCACAGCTTTACTTCTGCCAGTACCTTGTCTCCTACCTTCCAAACTTTACAGAAACTCCCCTGCCAACCACGCAAACCTAGCACTTGCCCACGAAAGGCAAATGTCCCGGGTTCGAATGTCGGCCCGGCACACAGTTTTAATCTGCCAGGAAGTTTCAAATGTCATGTTGTTTATTTTTTATTTATTTATTTTTTCTACAATTAAGAACCGACGCATTTGATTCTACATTTCGTTTACGATGTAAATGTCGCGGCATTATTCCGAAAGAGCCAAAGAAGAGTTGAATCGCGATTTCCATGGTCGCTGGATCGGTAGAGCTGATCCCGTAACGTGGCCTGTCAGATCACCGGACATTACGTAGCCGATTTTTTTGTGGGGTTATCTGAAAGACAAAGTGTATACAGAAGTACTAAATAAAGGGCAGAAGATGACAGAACACGTTAGAAATGCTTGCGCAAACATTGCACGAGACATACTTTTAAATTGTGTACAAGCATTCCACGCACCAATTAATAAATGCGTCGAAATGGAAGATCGTCCGTTTGAGCATTTATTGTGAATTACAACTACGGTGAAAGGCAAGGAGACTCACCGAAATCAAGCACCTAATTGGTGAGAGGCAAGGGGTCTCGCCGATATGAAGCACGCCGATGGGAAAAGGAAATTATTACATCCGTGTCATTGTTCCTGGATCATGTTAAACTTGGTTTCTAACCATACATTAAGACGGCTAACCATATTGTACTGTGCAGTCAAATTTGCAACACTAAAGTAAATTTCGAAAATAAGAACACAAAGGTTTGCATTTACGTCGCAAATGAAATGTAGAATCAGATCCGTCGGTTCGTAACTGCAAAAAGAGGCTCACTTGACTCTTGTCGTTTACTGCGCCATCTACTGCGAATGGAAAACAATGTTTTGAGTAAACCGTACTTCCGATCCGAAAATACAAATTTGATCCCGCCCACGCAGAAGATGTGATTAGGAGGTAGCCATTTGTAACACAGATAGACGTCCCCTTTTCTAACATTAATTTTTCACCTATAACTTTTTTTTTGCTTTCTAGATGTTTCGTTGTCTCAAGTTAAAACAAACACCCTATAGTACATATATTATTGCTACAGGTGATTTAACAGTGAAAAAAATAGTTCTACTCTAGTTAGAAGGAATGCATACCCCACCCGCCTGCTTTGGAATCTCATTCGCAGCAAAGTTGTGTTTGTTACAACTCTGGTTGACCCTTGGTGTACATAGACCATGAGCTGCGCTTCTGTACACTGTAATCGCAGAAACACTCAGTCAGTACACAAACCGCGCCGTTTCCAAAATACTGAACACTTCATCCAAAAGTCATTAACAATTCCTGTTGTAGTAGACGGAGCCAACATGATAGAGATTGATATTAATCAGAGGGATTTAGTCTATGATGTTTCAGCGCCCTGATAGCTGATAATGAGGATAACTTCGCCGTGGATCTGGAGGCGAAGTATTAATTTATACACTTATTAGAAACATATATCAAGGACTGAGGGCCACTGATGCTGTTTTTACCAAGGGTGTTAGTTTATTTGCAAAGTTCTGTTTATTGTATCAACATGACAAAGGGAAATCCTACACAATTGACATGTAATGGCTGCTCTTTAGTTAACGGGTAATCGTGAGATTGTGAAGAGGATCAGTACTAAAAATTAAAATAAGAGAAAGCTCTCTATTTACCTCTCATTCACAATGTTTGTTATATTGGGCATAAGTGATGTACCTATAAAATGTGTTAAGGCAACACGAACTATTTTCATACGGGTCCTTGTCAATGATTAAGAGAAGAGCTAGACCTTGACAAATTTTTGAGTAATGATCTACAGCTGGACTGGAGCTGCCGTGTGGAGATATAGTATCGACAACATTTTCTTTTCTTTTTCTTTTTTTTAATAAGAAGGAAAAAGTAAATAGAATACTCACCATCTGTCAGTGGTAGTCTGGGTCTGTAGGTGATATCTGAAAAAAAAAGAAATATCGTAAATTGTGTTGAATCAAATAAAAGAAAGTGTGTGTCTTGGCTTTTCTATCATTTATCTGTTATTGAATTGCCCCCTGTTGGGGGGACCCTCTGGTAGAGGCCAGACTGTTGCTCTTCAGCCTTTTACATAAAACTAAAAGACGTACAAACTATAATTAATTGAATTAAACAATCATCATAACATGGTGGTGGTGTAAACCTTTAACCCATCAGGATAAGTGTGGTGTGGGTTTCTGGTAACTCTCTTTTAGGTAAAGGGTTTGGATACAAATGTGAGGTCGGAGCATATTTTGTATCAGTAACAATAACGGATGTGAGTATCGAAATGAACTAGTTATCATATGCAAATAACTAGAGGTGGACTGGTTCTGTTGGTAGAAAGGGAAGTGTGAGCTGCACCCTACATTTGTGACTTCGTAACGTGGTGGAAAGGTGAGGTCAGTAAGATAAGTTACTGAATGAAACCAGTTTGCTATTACCAGTTACTGTTTTTATTTCCACAACGTGTTTCAGAGGTTTGAATCTCCATCTGGTGGATTTATGTTTATTAATATGGAACTTATGGGTTTTGTGTCGGCTTTGAGGTAACCTGAGGCACTGCCTAATGGAGAAAGTCAAAGCACTGATCCAGAAGGTAAATATAAATGTGAATTTAAATAACTCCACTTCCGGTGGTCACATGGTCCTTTCTCTATCGTAATGCATCACATATACACTATCACACTTGGTAAACGAAGATGGTACCTACAAACTAATAAGTGCAAATAATATATAGCAATACAGAAACACTATTTCAAAGTGCAAAGAACATAACAGATATACCGAAACATTATTTCAGAGTAAGTCTTAAAGCATCGTGGAAATTTTTGGTTATGTGGTGTAAATATTTGCAGGGTTACCCAAATTCTTTGTTGAAAAGTTTATTAGCTTATACTTTGTACGCATTTGTACAATCGGGTTGTTTGTTGGAAAGATTAAGTGTAATAATTATGTTGTCAACCGTAGAAAATTTTGTACATAAATAGCAAGTCTGCGGTTCAGACGTAGAAGATGAGAGGAGTGACAGAAGGAGAGCAAAGTTTTCGTATTGCCGGAACATTGGGTTTGTTAAGATTACATCCATTGCATGTTATAATTAAGTAAATTAAGTAAATGGTGAAGCGACACACTGGTAAGGAATTGTAAACATACAGATGAATATACTCTCCACAGACCCATTATCTGAAATAGTGTTTTGCTTTTTACCACTAGACAGAGGCACAGATTTCCCAAAGTCGTAACGCAACAAATAAATGGCATATTAATACACACAGATCCACCTGATGATGGAGGTTTGAACCTATTAAACGCGTTGTGGAAATAGAAAACAGTGACTGAACTTGATCTTTCATTTGATATGAATATCACTCACGGTAAGGCTAACCTAAAATGTTCATAGTTAAAAACAAGTTACCTTTGACAGAAAGTGCATGAATCCACCGTCTGGAACACGGTGATGGTTAAATTAAAACCATAGTGTGAAAGGATATGGAATACTTGAAAATGGAAGGCAGTTGGCTATTTTGGTATAAGTCCAGTGGCAGGCCTGGATTATCAGTGACAGTAGTTTCGATGGTGTACCTAGTACTTGATGAAGTGTATGAACTTCATGAACTGATAAACGATATGCGTGAGGAACTTTAACCGGATATGGAAACTCAGGAGGAATGGACTTCACGTCATTCACCATTTGAGGATTTCGTCAAAATCACGAAACTTCTTCGTTGGGGAGTGGGAGAGGGATGGGGGGGGGGGGGGGGGGGAAGAAGAAGAGGTTTATGTCCATGTATATGGTTTACGTGATAAAGTATCTTATACCACAATATTTACGCAAAGTAACAACTACGTAACTTGATATTGGTTTTTGGAGTTGTTGAACTTAATGCTTAACAAAATTAATTACTTAGAAGCTAGTGTTGGCAACAATTTTCTATTTTCTCGTACGAAACCACTAGCTATGCTGCTAGTCTGCGTATGGAGTCGTGTATTTTTTGCATGGTATAAAAAAGAAGTTAAAGTGTTGTGGCAACCTCTGCAAGCAGGACACGTGTCTACTTCCTCGCCAGCGCTACTTCCAGATTAAGAGAAGGAAAGTAGGGACACAACCACGTGCATACTAATGCTGACCGTTATGATGAGAACGGCCTTCGTGCTGTATGTGTAAAACGTGAGAGAAAATAAAAAAAAACTGTCTTATTTAGCGCTCTTGAAGTCACTAGGTGTTGTTAAACTAAATGAACAACACGAAATTCGCGTTCCCTGTTAACCGTAACGAACTCTTGTAATAGAAACTTAACTACGAAAAGGAAAATGTCGATGTGTGTGCAAGTTTCAGGCACGCTACGTTTTAGAAGAAATGATGTTTGGTGAGTCGTATATGTGTTTTTGGCCATAAGTTTTTTCAACAAGTGCCAAACGAGTCAGGATTGTTAACGTAATTTTATGCAGTGAGTTTCATTGAACGGTAAGGATCCATTTATTGAATAACAGGAACGAACACAAAAACAACAGACGCGAATGCCAAAATTTAATGAAGTAAAATAAATCTGGGACAGCTATATTCTTTTCCTTGCTCGTATGGCTCACAGCCTGCTGCATTGCTTTGTGGGCAGGTACAGCTTTCGGGCTGATCGATGATGTGTATTGGAAAGAACGCTTGACTAACGTTCGTTTGAAGATACTAGATATCCTTACCTTTGGTGGTAGCGCATAGCACTTATTATGATAGGAAAATCTGAATTGGTTTAATTAAATTAAATATAATTGAAACCAGTGTTTCTGTTGTACGTATTTCACTCTTCTAGGTGGCTCAGTGATAACTTATTGGACCTACATTCGGCGGGATGGCGGTCAAAATCCCCGCCTGGCCATCTGGATTTCATTATCGTGTGATTTCCCTTAATCGCTTAAGGCAAATACCGGGTTCGGTTCCTTGAAGAGGACCAACTCTAGCTGCTGAGCCACCCTTAGTGACGTTGTGACATTGCTCTTGCATCAAACTACCCGAAACTTGGAGTATGTTTTAATGTATAGTATAGTTTCTATGTATTTTCCTCTTAAATCACTGTGTTGTTAAATATTAAGTGCACGTGTAATCAACGTCATTGACTTTTTTAATCTTGTTAAATTTATAACTTTGCTGCAGACATGCGAAATTCCGATTCTGGCCCTTAAAATATGTGCACAGTGCAATAAGCAAATTAGGATACTGTGATTTACATCCTTTTCTTACTTTGATACCTTTGTAAATAGATTACTCTTAGTAATCTTGCAGAACACATATATTTCCTCTTCTCTTTACATTGTAACACAAAATTTAATACTGCGGTTGCACGTAACACAGCCCAAAAGAACTTAGATATTCTTTCTGCATTTTTATCAGTAATGATAACACATCATTTATTTTTGTATCTACAACGGAAAAATGCTCAGGAAAAATTATGGGGAAACTCACTGAAAATAAAGACACTAAAAATTAACATTACTTTAGGATTTCAGTTATACACTATACAATACAAGGATCACCTTTTTGGTACGTCGTGATTGATGGATGAATAGAATTACGTGGTGAAACGTAATGCTGTGTTTGACGAAACGGATATTTATACCTACCAATCTACTGAGACTTATTTATATCATCGTAATTAGAATAACTACCAGTAAACAACACAGACAGTGGATTTGAAAACAGTGTTAAAAAGCACCGAATGTGTGATGCTGAAATCGCAGCAAATACGTTCAGCCGTTCACATTTTGTTTTTCGAGGTATTATTACTATCCACCGTGCATTTCAGGCACTAATGTAATCATTGGCAGCTAATTCGTACGCAAATTCCCCATAAAAATTTCCGTGTCATTGTAATGTAATACAGCCAACCACCAAATGATTACTGAGCAGAAAAAGTGAATTCGGATTTATTTTTCAAATAGAGTTCCTTGGTCTGACGAAGATAGTGGATGTCGACATAAATCGTGAGGTTGCTTGCAGATTTTAAACGCGATAGTTCTGAGCACGTTTTGCATATATTATTCGAAATACGTCTTCTTTCTTCGCGCTGGGACGTAAGTAACAGCGACAGAAGTTCATACTCAAAGGAGTTCGTTACTAAATTAAACTCTTTAATAACAGATTATTCACCCCTCTGCGTGCTCTCACTTGCGTCATTTTACGTTTATTTCTCGCACAATTAGCTTTATTGGCGCCTTCTCGGCCAATCTGCAACAGTAGCGGTACGCTCAGAGTTCGTCTCGTAACACAAATGGCAGGCACTTTGTTTCTTTCTCTCAGCTCTCCATTGTGACTTTCGTCGCTGAGAGTCACGGCAACGAAAATATAAAGAGGAGAAAAAAACTGTCTCATCAAGAAATAAGAGAAGAGCTGACGAGTTACAACTAATTGCCATCATGCTGAAATCAATAAAGAATTACGGGGAGTATG
Organism: Schistocerca serialis cubense; assembly: GCF_023864345.2. Taxonomy (NCBI): domain Eukaryota; kingdom Metazoa; phylum Arthropoda; class Insecta; order Orthoptera; family Acrididae; genus Schistocerca; species Schistocerca serialis. Next base: position 779,462,851 of record NC_064639.1, on the reverse strand, counting down.
CTTTTGTCAGAGAACGCAGAAAACTGCCATAGGTTCTTACAAATTCACTGCCCAGCGCTTTACCCACCACCAACACTCAGTAGAACGTTATTGTAATCTTGATAAGAGATGGGAGGGAAGGTTAAAGTTCAACATTCCTTCTTTGGCAATGGCAGGAACACTGCAGTGTACACACACACACACAGTAGACCTACAAATTTAATGGTCTTTACAAAAAATTAGTCTCAGTTCTCAGACGCTTTCCATGCATTTCGGATGATTGTTGCTGGAGAAATTACGGAATATATCTCCCAGCTTTCCCTTTTGAGAACGCCTAACCCCACTCCATTTTTATTAGGTTTTTGCTAAAATGAAGTAAGAGTTCTAAAAGACATGTCATGCCCAACGCCACTAGAACTAATCGGAAAATGATGGGATGGAAGAAATGTGGGCAGTCTTTTCAACAAACTATCATGACGTTTGACTGGAGGGAATTAGGGAAACAGTCAAGTTGCTGACAAGAATAATATACAGAAGAAAGGAAAAGAAAATCGAGGAGCTGCTAGATGACCTGTTTGGCTTTAGAAGGGGTAAGATTCCGCCGAGCCAGCTGTAACATTGAACATAGGAAAATCGAGAAACCTTTATAAGATTTGTCGACCTGGGAAAAGCGTTTGACAATTTAAAATGGTGCAAGATGTTCAAAATTCTGAAAAAAATAGGAGTAAACTATAGCATCAGATGGAATATGTATAAAAATCAAAACGGAACAATAAGAATGAAAGACCAAGAACGAAGTTTCAGATTAAAGACGATGTCAGACAGGGATATAGTCATGCTATACGTCGAGGAAGCAGAGACGGAAATAAAAGAAATATTGAAACTGGGGACTCAATTTCAGGATGAAAGAATACCGTTATCCAAACTCTCAGATAACTAATTTTTTTAATGTTATACGCAGATCCTGGTAGCCAGTATAGTCGATTGTTTAACATTGCATGGGAAACCTGCAGATAATATTCACTACTCCTAATGACTGCGCTGCTAACTACTTCTTCTCCTTTCCCTTTGATACCGTGAGGAAGGTCTGTTATTTGCTTCAGCATTGGGGTACTTTCATTAGCTGGCTTGTGAAAAGGACCAGAGTGTTCCCAACCTGTTAGGTGCTGAAAGCCGTCTTCACGTCGGTATAGGACAGGGAAATAGCAATCTCCAGTAACTTAACAGCAGGAGCTCAGGAGAGGGCGGGCTGTGGTTTCATAAAAACAGCATTGTGAGAGACGCTAAAAGGAATCCTTTTGGCTAGATGATATTTAATGGCCGGGCGAGAAACACAGAGCTTCATACCATTGGATCAGCTGTTGGCTGCGGCTGTGCTGTGCTGTGCTGTGCTGAGCAAGGGGTTCTGCGATTGGCTCACAGTAATTATTTCGGTAGAAGGTGAAATTTCCTGCTCCGGATTTTGTGCAAGGATTTTGACTGGCTGCGGTTGGAAACTGTCGGGTAGTATCTTCGTAGATCCATATTTAAATTGGTTGATGGTGGGATATCAGCTGGTATAATTTTTATTAAAAATGAAACTCCTCCAGCTGTACTTAGGATTTCATATTTATTTGGTTGAAAAAAATAGTTCAAATGGCTCTGAGGACTATGGGACTTAGCTTCTGAGGTCATCAGTCCCCTAGAACTTAGAACTACTTAAACCTAACTAACCTAAGGACACCACACACATCCATGCACGAGGCAGGATTCGAACCTGCGACCGTAGCGGTCACGCGGTTCCAGACTGAAGCGCCTAGAACCGCACGGCCACAACGGGCGGCTATTTATTTGGCTACTAGTTTCGACGCTGCGTCAACGCCATCTTCAAGCCCGTACACTATGATGATATAAATTGTGTGTGGCTGAATACTAGAAGTACGCGGTGAGACCAATACGTGCTCCACATGGATGGCGGGCAGTAGCCAAATAAATATGAAATGTTAAGTATAGCTGGAGGAGTTTCATTTTCAATAATAATGTCATATAGTAGGAAAGATTTTTTTGCCTTTTTTCCCACGCCATTCAATTATTAGTTAACCATGTCAAAATCCACTGGATTAGGAAATTATTGTTGTTCGGAACTCGCAAGGTGTGCTGCAGTTGGCAGGCAAGTTCCAACTCTAGCAGAATCAGCTAAATTTCGTGGAGTAAAGCGAGAACAGTCTTAAAATTAAAATCTTCTGGGTTGTTAGGGCGCACCATATTTCCTCTAAAATAATCGGCCTTTCGACCCCTCTGTTGGAATCATCTTCAGGATGTTTCGGTGTCCAATACTGCTAGAACACTGTCAGAGACCAGAATCGCGTTCTCTTATAAAGGGGAGTTTTCCCGCGTTGGTGCTGGAGAAGTGGGAATATTGGTTAAAATTCTTGTGGCTACCATTGGTGGGTCATCGCATGTGCTAATATTCCCGCGCTGATGCAGAAGAAGGGGCGTTATTGGCTAAACTCTTGTGGATACTGTTGGTGGTGCATCGTCATTGAATTTATTTTATTTTATTTATTTATTTTTTTTTTCATCAGTCTACTGACTGGTTTGATGCGGCCCGCCACGAATTCCGTTCCTGTGCTAACCTCTTCATCTCAGAGTAGCACTTGCAACCTACGTCCTCAATTATTTGCTTGACGTATTCCAATCTCTGTCTTCCTCTACAGTTTTTGCCCTCTACAGCTCCCTCTAGTACCATGGAAGTCATTCCCTCATGTCTTAGAAGATGTCCTATCATCCTGTCCCTTCTCCTTATCAGTGTTTTCCACATACTCCTTTCCTCTCCGATTCTGCATAGAACCTCCTCATTCCTTACCTTATCAGTCCACCTAATTTTCAACATTCGTCTATAGCACCACATCTCAAATGCTTCGATTCTCTTCCGTTCCGGTTTTCCCACAGTCCATGTTTCACTACAATACAATGCTGTACTCCAGACGTACATCCTCAGAAATTTCTTCCTCAAATTAAGGCCGGTATTTGATACTAGTAGACTTCTCTTGGCCAGAAATGCCTTTTTTGCCATAGCGAGTCTGCTTTTGATGTCCCCCTTGCTCCGTCCGTCATTGGTTATTTTACTGCCTAGGTAGCAGAATTCCTTAACTTCATTGATTTCGTGACCATCAATCCTAATGTTGAGTTTCTCGCTGTTCTCATTTTTACTACTTCTCATTACCTTCGTCTTTATCCGATTTACTCTCAAACCATACTGTGTACTCATTAGACTGTTCATTCCGTTCAGCAGATCATTTAATTCTTCTTCACTTTCACTCTGGATAGCAATGTCATCAGCGAATCGCATCATCGATATCCTTTCACCTTGTATTTTAATTCCACTCCTGAACCTTTCTTTTATTTCCATCATTGCTTCCTCGATGTACAGATTGAAGAGTAGGGGCGAAAGGCTACAGCCTTGTCTTACACCCTTCTTAATACGAGCACTTGGTTCTTGATCATCCACTCTTATTATTCCCCCTTGGTTGTTGTACATATTGCATATGACCCGTCTCTCCCTATAGCTTACCCCTTCTTTTTTCAGAATCTCGAACAGCTTGCACCATTTTATATTGTAGGACGCTTTTTCCAGGTCGACAAATCCTATGAAAGTGTCTTGATTTTTCTTTAGCCTTGCTTCCATTATTAGCCGTAACGTCAGAATTGCCTCTCTCGTCCCTTTACTTTTCCTAAAGCCAAACTGATCGCCACCAAGCGCATTCTCAATTTTCTTTTCCATTTTTCTGTATATTATTCTTGTAAGCAGCTTCGATGCATGAGCTGTTAAGCTGATCGTGCGATAATTCTCGCACTTGTCAGCTCTTGCCGTCTTCGGAATTGTGTGGATGATGCTTTTCCGAAAATCAGATGGTATGTCGCCAGACTCATATATTCTACACACAAACGTGAATAGTCGTTTTGTTGCCACTTCCCCCAACGATTTTAGAAATTCTGATGGAATGTTATCTATCCCTTCTGCCTTATTTAACCGTAAGTCCTCCAAAGCTCTTTTAAATTCCGATTCTAATACTGGATCCCCTATCTCTTCTAAATCGACTCCTGTTTCTTCTTCTATCACATCAGACAAATCTTCACCCTCATAGAGACTTTCAATGTATTCTTTCCATCTATCTGCTCTCTCCTCTGCATTTAACAGTGGAATTCCCGTTGCACTCTTAATGTTACCACCGTTGCTTTTAATGTCACCAAAGGTTGTTTTGACTTTCCTGTATGCTGAGTCTGTCTGTACAATCATATCTTTTTCGATCTCTTCACATTTTTCCTGCAGCCATTTCGTCTTAGCTTCCCTGAACTTCCTATTTATTTCATTCCTCATTGAATAGAAAGGCACTAATCCACACTTACGCTGGAGAAGGGTTATTGGTTGAAATTACTCCTACTGCTATTGGTTGGCCATCATCTTTATATTGCTCGCTCAACGCAGCCGCAAATTCACTTATGTGATGCCGGGGAGCCACGATGCTGGAAGCTTATGGTCGTCCTCTTGGAATTACACGCATTCTTGGAAATTTCAATCGCTTCTCGGACCTTTCTTCTGTAAATTACGGTTTCCTTAGCCAGCACACGTACGTTATTAAAATCGATGTCAGAGCCACAGTTCTCATGATGTTCCGCTATTGCCGATTTTACAATTTGTTTTAGCCGCATGTAAAACCGGCAGCCAGTCTTCAAATCACTAACCATTTGTCGCAGTTATTGGCCATATCCACGACATAGTTTCATATTATACTTTCGTGGGTCCAGGAACCCATGCCAAGGCTATAGTTCACACCTGCAATTTCTAGTCCACTCGTTAAATGTTTATATGCTTGATTCAGTGGGTAAATCATTTTTTTTATGCCTTATGGCAATAAATTAAATTGTTACAGCAAGCGCTAGTTCCTTTGGTAGTTTTATTGAGTACCTCCATTAATATGCCCGTGTGAGGCGTGGTATACATAATTTCATGCTTAATTGAGTCACTCCAAGTAATTTTCTTTTAATATGACGTTATCCATGGCGCGACATTGTTTCTATTAAATTTGTATGATCTTATGGGGAGGTTCTCTCCCCTGTAGGTTACCAGAGGTCGGATATGTAGCGTGTTAGGGGGGGGGGGGGGCGTGTTTCGATAAAAAGCTCAACCGACATTTCACAACATCAGTGATAATATTCGTTGATAACACTGCTCTTTTCAGTGAAAGTGAAGAAGAATCATAGAACCTGTTGACTTGAATGAACAGTCGATGAATGTGAGCAGAGAATAAACCGAAGAAAGATGAGAGTAATGAGAATAAGTAGAAAGAGTTTAGTGAAAAGTTATCGAAATTGGGTGACAATGAATTAGACTAAATTAAGGAATTCTGATATCTTGGAAGCAAAAATAACACATAACGAACGAAGCAAGGTGGACATAGAAAGCAGATTAGCACAGGCAAAGAGGACATTTCTGATCAAAGGAAATTTACTAGTATGAAACATAGAATTTCGTCTGAAAACGATAATTCGATGAATGTGCACTTGGAGCACAGAACTGTATGGTAGTGAATCATGAAACATAGAAAAACCGAAAGGAAAAGAATCGAAGAGTTTGAGATGTGGCGCTACAGAAGCATATTGAAAATCAGGTGGACTGACAAGCATTGAGGAGGTTCTCTGCAGAATCTGCGATGAAGGGAACATATAGAAAACACTGACAAGAAGAGGGGACAAAATGACTGGACATATGTTACGAAATCAGGGAATAACCTCCGTCGTATTAGAGGGCAGAGATTGGAGTACATTCAACAAATAATTGTGGAAGTAGGATGCAAGTGCTATTCTGATGTGAAGAGGTTGGTACAAGTGAGGTATTCGTGGCGGGATTAGTCAAACCAGTCAGAAGATATTAACTAAAAAAAATCATTATTATGACTAAATCAGAATAAATGTGATTCTGTTGCTTACAGCGTATTAGCTAGAAAGCCCTAACCTAGTCATTCCAATCTTTTAAGCTCAGGGTAAACTTAACCCTTCGACCTGCAGATGCTTGGTACGGTGCGGCATCAAATTGGACGGTACATTTCGGGATACACAGCTCACTAGATGCTCGAACTCAACGAAAGTTGATATTTGACTACTAATATGTACTGTTATGAAGGTTCAACCATGTCGTGTGTACTCATCACGTATTAGTGTTACGCTCATTACTTTCAAAGCATTGTTCTCATCGTTTCATTTGTAGTTATAGCACACAAAACATTTCAGTAAACTTCGTCTACAATTATAAAGGCATACCGATGCAACGCATATTTAAAACCGACACCATGCCCAAGGCGAGAGTCGAGCTCGAGATTTCCACTTTGCGAGGCAGTGACAGTACCTTGAAACCTCAGTCACCGGAAGTTGATCATTTAGGGACTGTGAGATAATCTTCCTGTCATCCACGTCCATCCGGATGGCAGCGTATTCACTCACTGCTTACAGAATCGTGTCATGGTCGCTCACGTATTGTGTGAGGTCTTCGAAGAACAAAACAGTTCCACATAGTCTCACTATTATGGTCCTAGTCAAATGTTGCTACGTGTTCTCATAGCACCCACATCATTGTACTTCGTAAGATGCTACAATGATAACTGCCTGGATGGGGTTACAAATCCAGATTGTGGAACACCTATTCATAGAATTTGTGGAGAGCATGCCAATATTGGCATACTAAGAACATCCAGGGTTGATGATAGTTGTTCACTCGTTGGAACGTCTGCCAATGCGGAACGTGTTCTAAATTTGAAATAATTTCACCAGTTACGAGGGGAATTCAATACGTAATACAACACATTTTTTCTCGGCCAGTTTCGGTTGAGAAAATGCATAATTTGTTGCGGAACATCGTGGAATATTCCTGCCTCAGCCCTATAGTTTCGTGAAGCTCCGATAGGTCGCAGTGCTACACTTAGTCTTCGAGATGGTGTGCGTAACGGAGGTGCATTCCAAGCAAAGAGTTGTCATTGAGTTTCTTTTGGCGACAACCCGGAGCATCGCAGATATTCACGGGCGCTTGCAGGATGTCTACGGACATCTGGCACGATGTGTCGTTGGGCGATGCATCTGTCATGATCTCAAGGAGATCGCGCAAACCTGTCCGACCCTCCAAGTACCGGTCGGCCACACACAGCTATTTTGGCCCAATGAAAGATGCACTACGCGGGAAGTATAAGCAGTACGTGGGTTAGGGGATGTTATTGTTGCAGCAATTCACCGGCACTGATGTCGACCAGGAGTGGTACCATGCGGACATAGAGGCCCTGCCAGTATGGTGGCGTAAGGCCGTGGCATTCTGTTGAAAATTAGGGTTTGCTAGCCAAAAGAGTGGGGAATAATATGGTGTAGTGGAATCCTGAATAAGCCCACACTGCTTTCAGAAACAGAATGCATTGCATTACTTATTGAAATTCCCTAGAATATTTGACGTCTTCCATTTGTACGGAGAAATTTATTTGCGACAACTATGTACCATAAATTACTTTTACTGAGGAATACACGCAGTGATGTTTTGGGAAAAGCTCCGTGTGAGACTTGCAACCTACTTCGGCGTATGCTGTCAGTGATGAATGGGGTATCGAGGGCAGTTCTCATCAGGCCAGGAAAAAGAAACTGCAGAAAACAAGTAGCTTCTCTCATTATTAGAAAATACAGTGGATTATTAACACCGCAAACAGACAACTTCGACACGTCCTTGAAACAATCAGTCTTTACTGGCTTCGGCTGTGGGGTGCGGAAATTTTGGATAAGCGCACAGACTGTGGCTTGTAAAAGTAACTTCAGTACTCAAAATAGTGAAGCGTGGTTTGTTACTGACGCTGTCTAGCATTTTTTTTACTGCTTCGACCCATTCAGGAGAACGATGGTTCAAACTCGCGTCCGGCCATCCTGATTTAGGTTTCCCGTGATTTCCCTAAAATGCTTCGGGCAAATGCCGGGATGGTCCCTTTGAAAGGGCACGGCCGACTTCCTTCCCTGTCCTTCCCTAATCCGATGAGACCGATGAACTCGCTGTTTGGTTCCCTCCCCCAAACCAACCAACCAGCCGGCAGGGAGTGGCCGAGCGGTTCTAGGCGCTACAGTCTGGAACCGTGCGACCGCTACGGTCGCAGTTTCGAATACTGCCTCGGGCATGGATGTGTGTGATGTCCTTAGGTTAGTTAGGTTTAAGTAGTTCTAAGTTCCCGGGGGACTGATGACCTCAGAAGTTAAGTCCCATAGTGCTCAGAGCCATTTGAACCATTCCTGCAGTGTAAAATTGCTTGAACGAACCACCAGTCGACCACTACAACGAGAATTAGGTACAGTTTTAGTATTGACAGTCGATATTATGACTGTGGATCGCTACCCGATCACAGAAGATTCCAGTAGTAGCCCAGCGCTAGGAAAACACTCGTAACCTAGCTTGCACAGTAGTTGCACTCTTAGACAACAAATTGAGGATAGATCAACCCTTTGGTGATCAGAAACTGCAACGATAACTAACACTGACGAGACAGCAGACTCAAATGCTAGATATATCCAAATGACACTGGCAATCACTATCTACCGGCAATGACGAGGCTAGCGGAATACAGCGACAACACACGTTATAGCCCTATCGTCCAAAACAAGAAACCAAAATTATTATTTCAATACAATACCTGCTTATATTATGTCAAGCTAAATCGTAAATCCACCTTGCAATTGTCCTCACAAGCAACGACTTACTTCGAACGCAGAACAATCCCTCTGGAACAGCCTCGTAATCTTTTCATAACTTTTAACATTCATCTCAAGTATGAAGTGAGTGCAAAGACTGAGTTATATTAAACTCGTATTTGGACAACGTTTATGACGGGATAAAGATAACTGAAGCGATAATTTTATTTCTTTCCGTGTAGTCTAACGTTGCTTCGTAAATAATGATAATTCCCGGCGGGGTCAGGGATTTTCTCTGCCTCGTGATGGCTGGGTGTTGTGTGATGTCCTTAGGTTAGTTAGGTTTAAGTAGTTCTAAGTTCTAGGGGACTGATGACCTCAGATGTTAAGTCCCATAGTGCTCAGAGCCATTTGAACCATTTTTCTAATCCGCCACTACTTCAAAATCCCGGAACGTACGTATATTCCGTAGCTCGGCCTTGGGAGCAAAACTACAGTCGCAGATACGTCTATCAACAGGGGCCTAAACGACAAAGTTTCCACACTGTCTCCGTAAACTGCACAAAATACTACACTGGCTTCACCAGCCAAACTCTTTCACCTCTCCCAAGCCTTAAACAGCAATTGCGGTGCCTCTGTATAGCACATATACCAACTAGATTTACACATATCCGACCTATATCTACCCTGAGATTAACTTTATCGGTAAGAGGTCTACTGGGGAATTAACTATTTTTTGATGTCATACAATGGGACCCATTTACATGAACAAATACACAGCGCCACGCCAGCTTTTGACAGTTGAATTATTATTCCTTTTGGCCGTCGGTTAACGTCGATAGGCCGGCTGCGTCGCGCCGCTAACGCAGTGTCTCTGGAATCAGTCATGGCGAGTTGTTACATCGCTGAAGACGCGCGCGTTCACAACCTGTTTTCTCTGCGGCGCGCTCGGGTCATCTAGAACATGTTTTATCGCCTTTTAATACGTCAGACACATATGATTATTGTAATCACCAGGTGTTATTGGCCATTTATCGGATCGGATGCTCAGCAACTGTAATGGCGAACGAAATCCGTGCTTTTGACACAGCACACGCCCGTACTGGGCGTCACATGAAAGACGTGGTGACCAGTATTTGTTTCGGTTGACTCCAGCTACACAGTGCGGGAACGAAATTGATAGCAAATATGTGCTGAAACTCCAAATGGAATGTGTCTGACATATAGTAGAAGAGACTTTCCTACGTGAAGCTTTACAAATGAATGTAAGACATTAGTGGCGTGCTGTTCGGCCCAGAGTTTGATACATAATGGTTCAAATGGCTCTGAGCACTATGGGACTTAACATCTATGGTCATCAGTCCCCTAGAACTTAGAACTACTTATACCTAACTAACCTAAGGACATCACACAACACCCAGTCATTTGATACATAATGTACTAATACTGTCTAGAAAAATAATTAAAATATAACTGCCAGAATGAGACGAGGTACTGGCAGAAGTAAAGCTGTGGGTACCGGGCGTGAGTCGTGCTTCGGTAGCTCAGTTGGTAGAGCACTTGCCCGCGAAAGGCAAAGGTCCCGAGTTCGAGTCTCGGTCGGGCACACAGTTTTAATCTGCCAGGAAGTTTCAAAATATAACTGATTAAAATTTGAAATAAATACAGTTAGTTATACAATGTTGAATTCTAAATGTAACCAATGTTCCCCTAGTCACTTTCTAGGTGCGTGGCTGAGACCATTGCTGTCAGCTTGTAACAACAGTACATTGTACCACTGATGTTACAGCATTAACACTTTGGCGCCATCAAGGTAAATAATAATTTACTATGATTATTGTATGTTCCCATCTGGGGCGCCCATATACACTCCTGGAAATTGAAATAAGAACACCGTGAATTCATTGTCCCAGGAAGGGGAAACTTTATTGACACGTTCCTGGGGTCAGATACATCACATGATCACACTGACAGAACCACAGGCACATAGACACAGGCAACAGAGCATGCACAATGTCGGCACTAGCACAGTGTATATCCACCTTGCGCAGCAATTCAGGCTGCTATTCTCCCATGGAGACGATCGTAGAGATGCTGGATGTAGTCCTGTGGAACGGCTTGCCATGCCATTTCCACCTGGCGCCTCAGTTGGACCAGCGTTCGTGCTGGACGTGCAGACCGCGTGAGACGACGCTTCATCCAGTCCCAAACATGCTCAATGGGGGACAGATCCGGAGATCTTGCTGGCCAGGGTAGTTGACTTACACCTTCTAGAGCACGTTGGGTGGCACGGAATACATGCGGACGTGCATTGTCCTGTTGGAACAGCAAGTTCCCTTGCCGGTCTAGGAATGGTAGAACGATGGGTTCGATGACGGTTTGGATGTACCGTGCACTATTCAGTGTCCCCTCGACGATCACCAGTGGTGTACGGCCAGTGTAGGAGATCGCTCCCCACACCATGATGCCGGGTGTTAGCCCTGTGTGCCTCGGTCGCATGCAGTCCTGATTGTGGCGCTCACCTGCACGGCGCCAAACACGCATACGACCATCATTGGCACCAAGGCAGAAGCGACTCTCATCGCTGAAGACGACACGTCTCCATTCGTCCCTCCATTCACGCCTGTCGCGACACCACTGGAGGCGGGCTGCACGATGTTGGGGCGTGAGCGGAAGACGGCCTAACGGTGTGCGGGACCGTAGCCCAGCTTCATGGAGACGGTTGCGAATGGTCCTCGCCGATACCCCAGGAGCAACAGTGTCCCTAATTTGCTGGGAAGTGGCGGTGCGGTCCCCTACGGCACTGCGTAGGATCCTACGGTCTTGGCGTGCATCCGTGCGTCGCTGCGGTCCGGTCCCAGGTCGACGGGCACGTGCACCTTCTGCCGACCACTGGTGACAACATCGATGTACTGTGGAGACCTCACGCCCCACGTTTTGAGCAATTCGGCGTACGTCCACCCGGCCTCCCGCATGCCCACTATACGCCCTCGCTCAAAGTCCGTCAACTGCACATACGGTTCACGTCCACGCTGTCGCGGCATGCTACCAGTGTTAAAGACTGCGATGGAGCTCCGTATGCCACGGCAAACTGGCTGACACTGACGGCGGCGGTGCACAAATGCTGCGCAGCTAGCGCCATTCGACGGCCAATACCGCGGTTCCTGGTGTGTCCGCTGTGCCGTGCGTGTGATCATTGCTTTTACAGCCCTCTCGCAGTGTCCGGAGCAAGTATGGTGGGTCTGACACACCGGTGTCAATGTGTTCTTTTTTCCATTTCCAGGAGTGTATATACAGGATGGTCCATTGATAGTGAGAGGGCCAAATATCTCACGAAATTAGCATCAAACGAAAAAATAAAAAGAACAAATCTGTTCGAGCGTGACGGGGGAAAACAGATGGCGCTATGGATGGCCCACTAGATGGCGCAGCCATAGATAAAACTGACAGAAACTGTATTTTTTAAAAATAGGTACCCCCATTTTTTATTTACATATTCGTATAGCACGTAAATAAATAGGAATGTTTGATTTGGAACATTTGTTTCGCTTTGTGACGGATGGCGCTGTAGTATTCTCACAAATGTAGCAACGCACCCGATAGCACTGTGTAATTCATTACTTAAATTAGGTATCATAGTACTCTTGTCCAGTCATAATAATTACGCGGAAGACATAATCTTGTTAAAATAGAAGGTTTAACAGTTGCAGAAAAGGTAGATATGGTATTTATTTATGGCTATTGTGATCAAAATGCCCAACAAGCTTGTGCTACGTATGTTGATCGTTATCCTGACAGACAGTATCCAAGTGTCTGAACCTTTCGTCGAACAGTTAATGTATTTAAAGAAACCGGAAGTGTTCATCCAAAGAAGAAGATGCAGCCAAGAACTGCAACAAATGAAGATGTCCAAAAAGTGTTTCAGCTGCAGCTGAGGCTAATCCGCACATCAGTAGCACACAAATTGAGCGGGAATCGGGAATTTCAAAAACTTCGATTCTGAGAATTCTACATCATTATACATTTCACCCTTACTGTATTTCTATGCAGCAGAACTTGCATGGTGATGATTTTGAACGTCGTGTAAATTTTTGCCCCTGAGCACAGAATAAATTACGAGACGATAACAGGTTTTTTCAAGAGTTCTATTTAGTGACGAAGCGTCATTCACAAATAGAGGTAATGTAAATCGGCATAATATGCACTACTATTGGGCAGCAGAAAATCGACGATGGTTGCGACAAGTGGAACATCAGCTACCCTGGCGGGTTAATGTATGGTGTGGAATTATGGGAGGACATCTAATATTTTCTGGCCTAACGACAAGCGACGGCACAAAAATGAAGAACGCAAGAGGAGAGAAGACTGTGAGATGACCTCAGTCAATTTAATCGGTGCTCCTGCCAGCCTCGGCCGGACATTGGTAGGCAAAGTAGAAGAAGGACCCTAGCAGAGAGGCCTTGATGAGCAGTGATATTAACGATAGCAGTGACTTGTGAGCGAGTGTGAACGCTTACATGGACATTGTATATAGTGAAGGACACTGTTAGCGTGTCGCTTCACTTGCGACAACTCGTTGTAAATCCAAAGTATTGTCAATCTTCTTTGTTGTATTAAAATCTATTAATGTGATTTTCTTGAATTGTTGTATAGCTACCCGAGAAGGCAGCATCCTTCACGCACCCCGTAAGAGACGAGCGGACAGGACCCTACATAATTGGCCCGTATTTTATAGATGGCAATCTAAATGGTGCAATGCACGCCAATTTCTTAATTTGTCTTTTACCGGTTCTACTACAAGATGTTTCACTTCATGACAGAATGGCGATGTACTTTCAACGTAATCGATGCCTGGCACATAGCATGCGCGCAGTTGAAGCGGTATTAAATAGAATCTTTAATAACAGGTGGGTTGGTCATAGAAACGCCTGCACGTTCACCGGTCCTTACATCTCTGGAATTCTTTCTATGGGGAAAATTGAAAGATATTTGCTATCGTGATCCACCGACAACGCTTGAAAACATTCGTCAGCGCATTGTCAATGTACGTGCGACAATTACTGAAGGATATCTACTCGCTGTTGAGAGGAATTTCGTTACGCGTATTGCCAAATGAATTGAAGTTGAAGGACATCATTTGGAGAATTTATTACATTAATGAGGTTATTAAGGTTGCTCACGCAGTTAACAGCATGCGTTCCTATAATTTATGATAAGGTCACAAAAGCAAATGTATTACACTGGAACAACAGAAATAAAGTCCAAACCTAATAACGTTTTGTGTTTTAATTTAAAAAACCGCATTGTTACCAACTGTTCATCTAAATGGGTGAGGCATATTATAAGTGTTGGAATATTACAGAGCAATCCATCACATAGCGAAACAAATGTTCCAAGTCAAACATTCATATCTGTTTACGTACTATAGGAATGTGTAATAAAAATGAGGGTACCCATTTAAAAAAATGCAGTTTCTATCAATTTGACCTATGGCAGCGCCGTATAGTGGGCCATCCACATCGCCATCTTTTTCCAACTGTCACGCCCGAACAAATTTGTTCTTCTTATTTTTTCGTTTGATGCTAATTTCCTGAGATATTTTGCCCAGCCACTACCTATGGACCACACGTGTGTTTGTGTGTTTGCGTGTGTGTGTGTGTGTGTGTGTGTGTGTGTGTGTGTGTGTGTGTGTGTATGTGTGTGTACACAGGGTGAGTCACTAACTATTGCCCGCATCTCGTGGTCGTGCGGTAGCGTTCTCGCTTCCCACGCCCGGGTTCCCGGGTTCGATTCCCGGCGGGGTCACGGATTTTCTCTGCCTCGTGATGGCTGGGTGTTGTGTGATGTCCTTAGGTTAGTTAGGTTTAAGTAGTTCTAAGTTCTAGGGGACTGATGACCATAGATGTTAAGTCCCATAGTGCTCAGAGCCATTTGAACCACTAACTATTTCCAGCTAGAATAACTCCGAAAGTATGATAGTAGCTGAAACGTTTGTGGGACAAATGTTGCAACGGACAACGGCGGATATGACGTTGGTATTTTGTTGCTAGGTGGGGTAGCATGAGAGATATGAAGGTCAACTTTGTTTTTTCGAATGGGATGCTATAGTTTGGTACTTATTTTCTGATAGCGGCTATCGAGACGAATTGAATGATGTGTAACGTTAAAGTCTATGAAGATCAACGTCGATAATAAAGGTGCCATGAACACCCATTTACAGAAGGTGTTTGAGGTGATGACCATCAATGCAGTGCTGCAATCTTCTTATCATGGACTGAGTGCTATTCCTCACCAGTTGGGCACTTATTGAAGCACATGCTCTGACAATTCTCTCTCGTATATCGTAGAAATAGTAAATAATCTAACGTGCCAGTGACATTTAAACACCATTCGATGGTTTCTCAATACAACAATAATAGGAACAGTAAGACTAGTATCGTCGAATCAAGCGAATGTGACTTATGTATTCCTTCGAAGAACAAGTCGATATGCTTCTCATTTACGGAGAATGCCAAAGAAATTCAGTGAGAGCTAGAGACTTACACGATGAATGATATCCACAACGTTCTCACCCTACACGTCGTACATTTAAAAATGTGTATGATAAACTGAGAACAACCGGATCTTTAACGCATAGGAAACATATCCGGAAAAGGAAAGTTACTAACGAGGATATGGAAAATGGCACTCTTGCCACTGAGGTTCGATACCCTTGTGTTAGTTCGCTTCAGATTGCAAGGGAATCTGGCATAAGCCAGAGTAGTGTTGTTCGTGTTCTGCATCGCCATAAATATCATCCTTACCATATGAGTTTCCACCAAGAATTAACTGGCACAGATTGTATGCGTCGCATTGAATACTGCCGATGGGTTCATTAATTTGATTTTGTTTACTGACGAGGCTACATTCACGAA
Source organism: Schistocerca serialis cubense (assembly GCF_023864345.2). Classification (NCBI taxonomy): domain Eukaryota; kingdom Metazoa; phylum Arthropoda; class Insecta; order Orthoptera; family Acrididae; genus Schistocerca; species Schistocerca serialis. The sequence continues at coordinate 779,447,273 of NC_064639.1, read as the reverse complement.
CCATGGAAATGTTAATTTGCATAAAATGCATTATTGGGCAACTGCAAATCCATGTTGGCTGCAGCAAGTTGTACAACAAAAACCGTGGTCGGTGAATGCATGGTGTGGGATTCTGGAGGACAGAGTTATAGGCTCCCGTTTCATCGAAGGAAATCTTAATGGCAGGAAGTATACACATTCCGGCAAGAAATATTAGGTCTGTTACTGGAAGAAATACTTTTAGGAACAAGGAAAAGAATGTGGTATCAACACGATGGGTGTCCGGCACATTTTTCTCTGATGGCTAGAAATGAGCTGGAGGGACAATTCCCAAATCGATGGATTGGACGCGGAGGAGATGTGTCGTGGCCGACTCGTTCCCGAGACTTGACGTCTTTGGATTTTTTCTTGTGGGGATTCGTAAGAAAACATTGTTTACAAGACATTCTAAAAGATATGCGCGAGAAAATTGCCAGAGCATGTCCTTCGATAAGTGCCGATGTGATAAGGAATACCACTCAATCCATAAGAAGAAGATTGCAGCACTGTATTGATACCAATGGTCATCAGTTCGAATACCTTCTGTAAATGGACGTTCATGCCACCTTTGTGACCTTCGTTGACCTTCAAAGACCTTACTGTTACACATCATTGGATTCGTCTCGATAGCCACTATCAGAATATTAGTATCAAACTATAGTATCCCATCAAAAAAAATTGATCTTCATATCTCTGATGCGACTCCACCTAGCAACAAAAAACGAACGTCAAATTATAGCCCCCGTTGTCCCATGCAATATTTGCCCCACAATAATTTCAACTCCTATCATACTTTCGGAGTTATCCCAGGTGGCAATAGTTAGGAATCACAAACATCAATATTTACCTAGATGGCACAAAAAGAGTTAATGCTCTAACATCGAGTGATACAAAGTGTTATTGTTACAAACTGACAGCAACAGTTTCAGCCAAGCTCTTAGAAAATGAGTAGGCATAATAGTGGTTGTATTTAGACTTCAGTCCTCAATATTTAGAGTTCAGTCCTCACCAGTGTGTTAACTGTATTCGTTTCAAATTTTAATTATTTTTGTTTTAATCATTTTTATTTTAATCGTTTTTTCGACGCAGGGTAGGTGTGTTACGTCTCAACCTCTGGGGCCAGCGACACGCCGCTAGCGTTCATATGTAAGCCCAATGAAGGAGACTGTATAGTTTCAGTGTGAAAGCAACTTACTGCGTCACCTGCATATCGTTTGGCTGTTGTCTGTGCTGTACGCTGTAGTACCTCTGGGAATTAATAGGTGGTTGTAAAAATGTGAGTGGACGATGTATTTCAGCGTGATCAGAATCGGTGCTTTCCATGCTAGACAGTGCTCTTGTATGTCAACATATCTGGTCAGTGTTGTTAGCTCTCCACTCTGGGCAGTAAACACTCGCCATGCGATACATCCGGTCGATGTGGGAGGGCGTGGTGGGAGGCTTATAAATCGGCGCGAAAAACGCCGCTGCCGCCTCAGCTGACAGTAATGAATTCCCGCAATGCCCGCAGCCCGCGCCTACCAGCACGCGTGTCGACTACCATCACACACACACACACACACACACACACACACATCTCGCGCAGTACTGCCTCCGGCCGTCGACTCCTGGACGGACCGCGGCGGCCATTCAACTGCGTGACGTCACGTCGGCGCAAACAAGGCGAGCGTCGCCTCCCGCACAACGGGGCGGCCCACTTTGACGCCGGGCGAATAAATCACGCTTTGTGCAGCCAGCGCCGCCGCCGCCGCCGCCGCCGCCGCCGCCGTTGTTACCAATGTTAAACTCGGGCCCATAAAGTTGGCCCTCCCCCCCTGTATGAAGCGCCTTCGATAACGCCAACGGGCGGCCGTATTCAGACCTGTGGCCGAGGCTGCTTTATCACGCCCACTCCCGCCGCGACTGCTGCAGTGCCACGCTGCCCCCCCCCCTCTCCGACCGACCGCTACTCCGCCTTTCCCCCTCAAAACCCACACCTGCCTTAAAAAATGTTTCCCACTGTGCTCGCCGCCCCGCTGGGCTGTTTTTCCTCCTTTGTGGCTTCTCCTTTCAGCACGGTCGCGTCACTGCCCCTATTGTCACCTCGCCCTCCAGCGATCACTCTGACAACAGAAATAACCCACTGCAGCGAAAGCGAAGACGAAGCGCGAGTCACGCCCACGAGAGGGAAAAATTAAATCTGCTTCGTACAGGGTAGGCGTCTCACCGTCCCGGCCTTCTGCACCAATGAAGAGACATACGGCCAACAAAATGATATGCTGTGCATTGCTGGCAAAAATTGAAAAAAAAATGATTATAAGAAATAACTCGTAAATGGTGAGACTCTGCTGCCAACATACGAGGTGTGTGAAAAAAATAATAATAAGACTAAGAACAGTGAGAACGAACTGCCAACACTGCGTTGTTCTACTTGCGTAGACCGGTGTGTTCACTCCTTCGGGACGCTCAGTTCGAGTTTCAGCACCGTACAGCCTTCACGTGATTTTTTTTAGAGCGGCATCACTGAGGAATAACAGAATTTGGAGCAACGTAGCGCCATCAAGCTTTATGTTCAACTTGTGAAATTCGCGAGTGAGACCTATGAAAAGTTGAAACAGGCCTTTGGAAAACATTCCTTATCGAGAGCACAAGTTTTTCTCTGGCACAAATTATTTTTGGCAGGCAAAAACACGTTGACGATGATCCTTGTTCAAGGAGACATTCAACTTCAAAAACGTCGAACGTGTGCGCGCTCTTGTGAGATCAGGCCGAAGCTTAACAATAAGGATGATAAGTGGCTGTTAAACACTTTCACTGTACATCAAATTTTACTGGAGTTTTGCGCATGCGAAAGGTTCGTGAGAAAATGGTGCTGAAACACCTCGCAACTGAGCAGAAGGGCAATCGGAGAAACGTGTGCTTTGATCTTCTTGACAGGATTGCAGTGGCCACGAATGGTTCAGTCGCGTGATCACAGGTGACGAATACTGAATTTCGATCCTGAGACAAAGCCGCAAAGTGAGGACTGGCACACTAAGACCTCTCCTCGACTGAAAAAACCTTGAATGCGCAAATCGAAGATGAAGAGAGTGCTGATTTGCTTTTTTGGCAGTAAGGGTATGGTGCACAAAGAATTTGTTTCTCCAGGACAAACCGCGAATCAGGTGTTTTACAAAGTTATCCTCGAGAAGCTGAGGAAAAGGGTGAATAGAGTGAGACCGGACATTGCAGACAAGTGGATGCTGCATCGTGACAACGCCCCATATCACTCGGCCACTTTCATCGCTGTTATTCCTGTTGTTCCAGAATCTCCCTATTCACCTGATCTAAGTCCTTCTGACTTTCTTCTTTTCGCGAAATTGAAAAATATCTTAAAGGGACGTTATTTTTGGACTGTGGAGAACATTCAAATGAATGTGACCGACATGTTAAAGGCATAAGGTGAAGCCTTCTAGCGCTGCTACCACGGCTGGGAACAACAACTCCGCCGGTGTATAGCTGCCGAATGGAACTACCTTGAAGGGGACAATATTGGCTCATTATTTTTCTCACACACCTCACATGTGTAGGCGTAGCCGGCCGGTGTGGCCGTGCGGTTCTAGGCGCTTCAGTTTGGAACCGCGTGACCGCTACGGTCGCAGGTTCGAATCCTGCCTCGGGCATGGATGTGTGTGATGTCCTTAGGTTAGTTAGGTTTAAGTAGTTCTAAGTTCTAGGGGACTGATGACCACAGATGTTAAGTCCCATTGTGCTCAGAGACATTTGAACCATTTTTGTGTAGGCGTATAAAAATTCATAACCGTCATTATGCACGTTTTTAGGCCCACAGTCGCATCTAAATAACTCTTTGGGTTTATGGTATCTGTACCATCACAGTTCATGGACGGACTACGGATTTGTTTCCGATTCAGCGCAGCTGCTGAAGCTACAGTGCTCCTCTTTGGCACACTAGTGTCATGAAACCAACTAGTGAAAGATCCTTGTAGTTCGCACGTTTATTAACTTATACTTACCTATATAGGCCATTTTTCAGTATTTCCTTAATATACGAGTAAAATCATTTGTATTAGATATATTCACCCCAAAAACTTAGGTCCGAAAACTTCACGCAAAATTTAAATGAGCTTTCCGTTTTGACTGTATCAAAACTCGTGTCTATGCCGTGATACATTACGTATTTTCGTACGCTGAGTGCACCAATAACGTGTTTTGTGGTATAAACATCAGCTGTAACCAACATTTGTGCGTTGCAGAATTTTACCAGAAGTATCTTCGTTCAAATAACCTTTCACCCATAATTTCAGTGTATATAAGCGTGAATAGACATATATTTTTGACTATTTTCAGAAGTTACGATGGCTAGCATATGTTTCGTAGAAGACCAGCGACTGTGATTTACCATTTCTGTAGCACATATTGTAACTAATAAATCGCATTCCATTTAGTTTTCCCTTTCAGCAGGGGTGCATAAAACCTGCGTTTCTAGCAGATTAACACTACTTTGGGTTTGTTAGCAACTGTAATCCGAAAAATCGGAAAAGTACTATTATCTCAGGTGTTTCTGTTGCCTCAATAGAAATCTCGTTTTATGTATTACTGCTCCGATTGTTGAAGGAGATGAGTAATGATTTTAACTTATTCAGAAACTGAAAGGTTATCAGTAAGGTTACGTTAAAGTTATTTGTCCTGTTCTGGAAAACATTGTACTAGCTATAATTCAGCCGTACTATGAATGCTATTGTCTGACGAGAGATTAGTCAGCCGACGTTCATAAGCAGCCGCAAACTGCCGTTACCACTGTCAAACGATTGGAAGCTCCTTCGTTAGGATCTGTTGAGCGCCCTCCGGAGAGTCGCGTATCAGGGATACCAAAACAACCTCAAGTACTACGATCTCCTATGGATCCTGTCTCCTCAACGGGTACTTCGAGTTCACTACTCGTCCTCTTGACTGTGGGTGGTATTTCAGTGGTAGGGCTAAGCACTGTATCGAGGGCATACAGGGACCAGGCAAAACTCCGGGTTATATACCGTTTCTTTAACCAACAAATTTGGGGTGCTCTGTGCCCACTCAAGCCGGAACAGTGCCAATGAGACTCACTTCACTCATGGGGAAGCCTGCTGTGTCTTGTATTAATAGACGAGGCAAAACGCGAAATGGTAGATGTTTATTAATCGGCAGCAGCTCAACCTCCAGCGAATAATGGTATACCCTTCATTGGAAATGGCAGCAAGTGATGGGAAGGAACACCGGGGCCACTCAGTGTGTATGCATGGGAGCCTAATGCAACCTGTTATAGGGGTTATTCCGGCAGACACTGAGGGAGCAGTGTGCAGCCAACTGCAGATTGGAGCACATGTTTGCACGTGCCCGTCGTCTGGACTCTGAGGTCATATTTCAGTCATTCCGGTGATTGGCAGAGAAGGGTGCGAAGACCGTCCTTGGCCGCAGAGTTTCCACGAAGCTCATAATTTGCAGCATTGTTCGTAGAATAGGTCCCTTGGTTTCTTATTCGAATGGAATGCTTGTATCAGAGACAAAACAAGCTGCAACTTTCTGGGATTGCGTCAGAGTATTGAGAACTGCTGGGTTTCTCTAAATGGGTCACGGGTGCCCTACATTTCAGAGGTGCTACCCAGGTAGCCCTATTTTTATTTTATTTTATTTTTTTATTTGAATTTTTTTATTTTCTAGCTCAGGCTGTCCGCTATACTGTTCAGAAGTCCAGATAACGATAGCTAAAAGGGAGCCAGAAGTGTTAGTAAAAGATCCGTGGACGCCTCCTGCATGCGAAAGTATTAAATATTTTCTGAAGTGTTCCTAAGAAACAAAGGACTGACGTAATACTAGGTATAGAGAGCTGGTTAAAACTCATAACGGATAGCAGTCAGATTTGTGGGAAAATCTAACTGCATATCCGAAGAATATGCTAGGGAAATGGAGGTGTTGTATTTGTCACAACAGACAAGAAACTCAAAGAAATTGAAACTACATTCACAAATGGCTGGGCGAGACTCAGTATCAAGAATGGAGATAAACGTTTAATTAAATCCTGCTATCGACTACCAGATTCACCTCCAGATGTAACCAAAAACCTTAGGATTAAGTGCACTAGTACGTAAGTTTCTCAATCATACTGTCACCATCAGAGGAGATTTTAAGCATTCAGCAAACAACTGGGAAAATAACAGTTTTATAAGTGGTGGGTGTAACAAAACGCCCTGCGAAACATTTCTAGATGGCTTCTCTGAGAACTACCTGGAACGGATTATTCAGATGCCTTCTCATGTTCGAAATCTATTGGAAATAATAGCAGGAAATGTCCACATTTAAACTGGTGTTAGTGGCGTTGAGACAGCTGTATAAAACAACTGTTATGAAAGTACAAGGAAACTAAAACAAGTAGAAGGATTTATTTGTTCAGCAAACTAGATAAAGTGGCAGTAGTGTCGTATATCAAGAAGGAACACGAAAACTTCAACTATGGAGAGGATCATGTAGACTGTAGAAGAACTGTCTCTGGTTGAGAGGAACGGATGACCCCTTGATACATATGTACCTAATAAAATCATGACAGGAGGGACTTTATATGATATACGGTCACACTGCAAAGAAACAGACCAAAGAAACAGACAACTACATAATGGATGTAAAACAAAGCATAGATCTGTAGATAGGAAGATGATCAATGAAACTCGTTTGGCTATAAAGAGGGCAATACGTGAAACCTTCTACAACTTGAGAGATTGCAGGGCACTCTCACTTCTGATTCGGTGTTATGCCACTCAATGTTCTTAGGGAGCATGATCTTTATTGCAATTTGACTTCATACATCTTGATGAAATGGTGGGCAGTAGTTAGTGCTCTTGCTTGCGTGCTCTAGGGAAGGAATAACAGTAAGCTTTACCTGCGTAGGAATAGGGTGCCAATTTAAACGACTGTAGTAAAAGTCCACGGTGATGGTGGGCCGAGGGAAGCGCGTTTTTTCTGTGGAACCTGAGTGGAAACATTTCTGGACGGCCGAATTCCGTGGTCTCATCGTGCAGACACGTTGGTCGCCTCCAGTCGGCTGGCATCTGCGTCCAGGTAGAATGACAAGCGCCGAGAAGTCGCCGCTGCAACAGCCAGCGCATTGTAGACCGGCAGTAAAGCAGTGGATGGGTCCTTGTTAGGCAGGAAGCAGACGGGACATCTGTGTGTGTTTTGCGAATTTCTGTGGGACAGGCCACTGATGCCCATATATCCACACCCTGTTACAAAATATATTTGTGAAAGCACGAGGCTTTTAGCGAGTTTATGGCCGTTCTTTGGAAACTTCGAAATGGACAGAACAGGAGAGATAACAAGTTTTTTATGGAGGGGTGTGGTTCCATCCTGGTCATGTTGCTAGCAAAAGACACGGCGTAAACGCACGGGAAAGAGGCTGCGAAGCTGAATCTTTTTTCCTTTTCTCCCAATTAACTTTAAAGTCTCTGATTGGTCAAATCGGTGTATGCAGAGCAAGGGGAACTCTCCGAGCTTGGAATGCTGCGCTCCACCTCGTGTATGGCTTGTGCTAAAGTGGGGGAAGTCTAAGATGTAAATAGGCTTTTGCTAGCGAGCTGAGGAGGAAAGCAGACAGAAAGAGAAGGTCACTCTTGTACTGGCTGAAAAATGGTTCAAATGGCTCTGAGCACTATGGGACGTAACATCTGAGGTCATCAGTCCCCTAGAACTTAGAACTACTTAAACCTAACTAACCTAAGGACATCACACACATTCATGCCCGAGGCAGGATTCGAACCTGCGACCGTAGCGGTCGCGCGGTTCCAGACTGAAGCGCCTAGAACCGCTCGACCACACCGGCCGGCTCTTGTACTGGCGCTTCACTAGTAAAGAACTGCAGGTCTCTACCTAAATGGTGAGACTTGTGTCCTATCCTAGTGTGCCACTTAGAGCCTGTGCCATTCACCTTCTGAACCATCAGAGGTACTGCTTCTAGCATCACGCACACAATGAGTGATGTATGGGTGTGCTCATTTGTCATGAGTCGGCAGTCTTAACATTTGACATTCTGTCACACATAGCCATGGCACGGAGTCAAATTCGTTTGACAGACCAGCAAACGGGTCTGTCTGCACACTGGAATCCACTGGGGTTTCAGAGGCTCATGGGAAAGTACCTGCATTCCAAATTAACCGAACGCGAGACTGCGTACTTGCATTTTTCTGGCCCGCGCCATTGATAACAGATTGCGGCCGTCCGTGACTTCAGTCGCCGAACGCATCGTGGCGTGCCGCCCGGACCAGCAGGAGGGTAAGGTATTCGCTGCTACGGAGTAGTGTTCCATTATATGTTTCTCAGCATCCTGTTCTTTCGAACCATATTTTCCTTTTTGGAATGGTAGAATACAGCTGCTTGATGGTGGCATAGCTTTTGTGCCATAACCGGGATTCACGTGTATGAAGTCAGATAAAGTGATTAGTATTCCGGTTAGTGTCGTGTGTCGATCCCCAGCTGATCACTTTGTCCACCATAGACCCCATGTTAGTGAAAGCGTTTATCAAATAAAAATGTTTGTGTGATGTTCCTTTATTCATTTTTTGTTGTCTTGTGATGTTAAGGATCAATAAATCTATTGTCATTTAGATCACAACTTCTCCCTGCGTTCTGATTAACAGTACCTTCCCATTTTATTATTAAAGTCTAGATTTGAAACGTAAGTAGAAGGCTTTCAAATTGCTGTAGCATAATGTTACTGAAGGATTTCTCATAAAACCTAAATAAATTCTGGTCATATGTAGTTTCTGTTACTGGCACCAAAGTTGGTGTCCAGAAACTCATGGACGAGACAGGAAATGACATTCACAGTAGCAAAACAAAAGTAGAAATGGCGCACTCCGGTTTTAAATGAAAATCCAGGCATATTGCACCAATTTATATCTCTCACTGTAAAGGAATATTTTCAGTCTTCTCTGTAATTACACCACATAACTACACAAATTTAGTATCTTGCAGGAAAGCATAGTGAAGTTCTATTTTTTTTAAGTTTGATTTATTTATTTCATGGCTTTATGTGTATAAACTCATAAAGATAAATGTTGCATAAATGGATAATGTTATTCTTTCAACGTAATAATATGTAACTTCTATGTACCTTTGACTGCTTTGATCCAGTAGGAAACATTTTTTCTACATAAAAGAAAAAAAAAATTGGCAGCACGGGGGTTACAGTTGGTGAGCGGTAGTTTATGGTGGGACTTGTGTGTATTAATTTGGACGGATAGGGCATGGCTGATAATTAGTGGAAATTTAATTACTTGGCGAAAGGTAGCAAAGTTTTTAAGAATGGTGGCAAGTGGAAAAGCTGGGAAGATTTCAGAGACGGTGCATTGAGTTAGAGAAGGCAATCATTTACGGGGGAGACGAGAACAACTTAGAACCATCTGGAGAGCAATTTCTTCACAACTATGGGACCGACTTACCAAAATTTAAAAAAGATTTTATTACGAAAGGCAAATCCGCAGAGGATTCTGCAATGGTAGAGCTTTGCAGAAAAGAAGACGTCGAGAACAAGAATAATACACCAACAACAACCCAAAACCATAAGTAATCACATCAAGAGAATGCAAATACACCGTGATTCGTTGACCAGCCTACCTAGTTATTTATGTATTAGATTGGCCACAAAAGAGACTGTACTATTTCTATACATTGTTATATGATTAGAAATTGACAGGCCGGCCGGAGTGGCCGAGCGGCTCTAGGCACTTCATTCTGGAACCGCGCGACCGCTACGGTCGCAGGTTCGAATCCTGCCTCGGGCATGGATGTGAGTGATGTCCTTAGGTTAGTTAGGTTTAAGTAGTTCTAAGTTCTAAGGGACTGATGACCTCAGATGTTAAATCCCATAGTGCTCATAGCCATTTGAACCATTTTTTTTAGAAATTGACAGCTGTTTCATGTTCATTGAACCAAGAACTATTTCGGAAGTTAGCGCGATCTCTGTGATTGCCAAAGCTTTCTGTCGTTGAAATAGCGAATGACTAGTAAAAGTGACAGTTCGACATTTAAACTCATAGCCAACTTGTCATTGTTGAAATGCAAAATTATGTCTGCAATATTTACACGACGTAATCCTGTCTCATATCCTACTCAGAAGTAGCTATAGTTCTTTCCTTTTTGAATTTTAGCGTGTTCAGCTGCGAAACAACGCACCGGAACAGCCGTCAATAGTGATTTGAGACACTGATATTTAATTTTCTAACTGACAAGCTAGCAAACGTCGTCTTGCTGTGGTTCAGTGATCTACAAGATACAGCAGCATCGGGATGGGAGTAAAGAGGTTTTTTCACTGCAGTACGATCCAAGGCCAGCCATATCAACACTTCAGAGATTATCACCCAGCCGCCATATTTATTTTACATCGTGTGAAAAATGGAGCCCTATTAAGTAAACGTGGTCAAAGTCATAAGAACAGTGTTAGCATGCCGTAACAAATACACTAACAGAATTACATTGAATTTCAATTACAGTAACAGCAAGGAAACTTTTAGAACTTCCAGTCATAGAGAAAAATAGGGTCTGCGTAAGCAGTAGGGTTTGTGAATACGACAACATGGGAATCATAACTGAAATGATCTTGTAAATACATTGAAGAAAGTTGTTAAAGAACTGTAAGTGCTTTTAATTAACAAAACGATATGGAAAGTAAGATAAATAACAAAAATACGTTTACTTTAGATCCACTTTGAGTTTCAGATATTATCCAATAATGCTTCGTTCATTTACTGTATAACCGTCATTCTGTAGAGCGAAGACCTACCCCTGGTTAAGTTTTGCACATCTATAGCTAATCGACATTTCAGTAGTCAACATTCTGTCACTAGTGACAGTCTATTTCACGGAATACTGAAATGACATATCATGTACATTGCATATCTATTTACACTGTTCTTTGCATCACAATACTCTAATCATAAGTGACGTACGTAACCTCATAGCAATTTCAGTGGCAAATATTTAGCTTCCCAGAAATTATCATTAAAACAGACCTTCTGATATACATATTTATATCTATTCATACAGAGTGGCTGTTTTAACTTGAGACAACTACGAGTAAATATCTCGAAAACGACAAATCGTAAGAAAAAAATGTTCTAGGTGAAAATTTATTATTAGTAAGTCTGTGTTACAACTGACAGCTTCCTAACCACCCCTCCCGCGTAGGCAGGGGTCACCTTTGTATTTTCACAGAGGGACCCCCATTTTTGCATATTCGGATTCTACGCCAAAAAATACGTGCTTTTTTCTCAAACTATTGTTTTACATTCGTGAAATATGACGCTGTAATCGACAATATCAACTGTGCCTGTTTTTGCAATTAAGAACCGACCGCATTTGATTATACATTCCATTTACGAAGTAAATGTACCTTTGTGGTTTAATAGTTAAAACTGATATTCATACGTTACTTGAGTGTTGCAAATATGATTGTACAATACAAATAATATGGCCTGATATTGACATTTCTGGCAAACTAGCTACTTGTATGGTAACGTAATTTTCTGTTCCCTACAGGGTTTATTGTGGTGAATCCCCACGCTATCGGAATGCTTGATTCTGGTGGCGGTCCTCGAACCCTGCCATCAGGGTGACTCATTTTGGTGGGCGATTCCATCCAACGGCGCAACTCTTGCACTGGCCGCTATACTATACCAACGGAATACAGACCACAAACATTGTAATTAGGTGAAATGTCCAGGGAGTGAGAGTGGCAGCCGCACCTGCCGTGGGTACTCGCCGAAAATCAAGCACCCCAGTGGAGAGAGGCAAAGGGACTCACCGATGGGAAGAGGGAACTATTACGAGGTGCATTCAAGTTCTAAGGCCTCCGATTTTTTTTCTCCAGACTGGAAAGAGATAGAAATATGTGCATTGTTTTAAAATGAGGCCGCGTTCATTGTCAATACGTCCCAGAGATGGCAGCACCATATGGCAGATGGAATTTTACCGCCAGCGGCGAGAGTGAGAACTGTTTTAAATACTTAAAATGGCGACGTTTCCCTTACTTGAACAGCGTGCAATCATTCGTTTTCTGAATTTGCGTGGTGTGAAACCAATTGAAATTCATCGCCAGTTGAAGGAGATGTGTCGAAAGTGCGTTCGTGGGTGCGACAGTTTAATGAAGGCAGACCATCATGTGACAACAAACCAAAACAACCTTGGGCTCGCACAAGCCGGTCTGACGACATGATCGAGAAAGTGGAGAGAATTGTTTTGGGGAATCGCCGAATGACTGTTGAACAGATCGCCTCCAGAGTTGGCATTTGTGTGGGTTCTGTGCACACATTTCTGCATGACGACCTGAAAATGCGAAAAGTGTCATCCAGGTGGGTGCCACAAATGCTGACGGACGACCACGTGGCTGCCTGTGTGTCATGTTGCCAAGCAATGTTGACGCGCAATGACAGCATGAATGGGACTTTCTTTTCGTCGGTTGTGACAATGGATGAGACGTGGATGCCATTTTTCAATCCAGAAGCAAAGCGCCAGTCAGCTCAATGGATTCACCGCCACCGCCACCAAAAAATTTCGGGTAACCGCCATTGCTGAAAAAATGATGGTGTCCATGTTCTGGGACAGCGAGGGCGTAATCCTTACCCATTGCGTTCCAAAGGGCACTACGGTAACAGGTGCATCCTACGAAAATGTTTTGAAGAACAAATTCCTTCCTGCATTGCAGCAAAAACGTCCGGGAAGGGCTGCGCGTGTGCTGTTTCACCAAGACAACGCACCCGCACATCAAGCTAACGTTACGCAACACTTTCTTCGTAATAACAACTTTGAAGTGATTCCTCATGCTCCCTACTCACCTGACCTGGCTCCTAGTGACTTTTGGCTTTTTCCAACAATGAAAGACACTCTCCGTGGCCGCACATTCACCAACCGTGCTGCTATTGCTTCAGCGATTTTCCAGTGGCCAAAACAGACTCATAAAGAAGCCTTCGCCGCTGCCATGGCGTCAGCGTTGTGAAAAATGTGTACGTCTGCAGGGCGATTACGTCGAGAAGTAACGCCAGTTTCATCGATTTCGGGTGAGTAGTTAATTAGAAAAAAAATCGGAGGCCTTAGAACTTGAATGCACCTTGTACATCCATGTCGTTAATCCTGGATGCCGGCCGGAGTGGCCGTGCGGTTCTAGGCGCTGCAGTCTGGAATCGAGCGACCGCTACGGTCGCAGGTTCGAATCCTGCCTCGGGCATGGATGTGTGTGATGTCCTTAGGTTAGTTAGGTTTAATTAGTTCTAAGTTCTAGGCGACTGATGACCTCAGAAGTTAGGTCGCATAGTGCTCAGAGCCATTTTTGTTCCTGGATTATGCTAAAAGTGTGTCTAATCAGGCACTGAAACGACTAGCCATATTGTGCAGTACAATTAAATCTGCAACGCGTAAGTTGATTTCGAACGCCAATATCAACCCTTAGAACACAAAGGTTTACGTTTACACCTTAAATGAAATGTGGACTCAAAATTGTTGGTTCTTAACTGCAAAAAAAGGCGCACTTAATATTTGTGGATTACAGCGGCGTCTGCCGCAAATGGAAAATAATGGTTTCAGTTAACCGTATGTGTTTTTTGGAGTAGAGTCCGAATATACAGTAAAAATGCGGGGTTCCCGTTCAAAAGTACTAATTTGACTCCGTCCACGCAGGAGGGGTGGTTAGGAGGTGGCTAGATGTAGAGCAAACAGATGTCTCCTTTACTAATGTTAACTTTTCACACAGAAATTTTTTCGTGCGACGCGTCGTTGTCGAGATATTTAGTTGTTTCAAGTTAAAATAACGCCCTGTGTATGTACTTGTATACATTATCTAATAAGAGTGCATGTGTGTGTGTGTGTGTGTGTGTGTGTGTGTGTGTGTGTGTGTGTGTGTGTGTGTGTGTATGTGTGTGTGTGTGTTGCTTTACCCATACCAGACAGACCTAAGAGGAAAGCTAGCCACAAAAAGATTTCATAGGTTTATTAATTCAGATTTTGAAGTATTTTGTGTTATGCCATCAGAAGGGACGTCGTACTTTGAAAAAAAAAATTGTTCAGCAAGCTTTACTTGTGATTACATGGGGCATTACTATGAAAAGTACTTGTGACAATATAGCGAATTCCTTCTGTCGAGCATTTTAGACAGAAATGGGAGAATATTGAGTCTGGCTCTCGGAATCAGTAAGATTGAACGTTTTGTGACTTACGTCAGAGACATATCAGACTTACTAAAAATTTGCGAAACTATTCTAATCCAGTGGTAATAACAGCCTTCAGAGTCAGTATTCAGGATGGAGTAGAGTTGGGACCGTTTTAGCACCACCGCAAATACGAGCGATACAGATGTTAGATACAAATGTCCAGACGCTGATGGAATCACTATCAGATTTTACACCAAAAATGTAACTAAGTTGGTCCCACTTTTAACCATAATCTACCTTAGATCTCTCTAGCAAAAACCGTACCAAATAGTAAGAAGTAAGCACAGGTCACATCCGTCTTGAAAGTTCCCCTCTTTCGACTCGTAAAATTAGTGTTAAAAATTGCGGTCGAAATAACGGAGGCGTGGATTAATGTGAAACCTAGTCGAATTCTGGCTCGATAACATGTCCAAGGTGTGGCTGCACAACGCTTCATTTATCGCTCTTTGGCCAACTTGGCTGTAGAATCATTTGATGTCACTGAGTTTCCAAGCAGTTGATGAGAATTTCAAAATAAGACAACACTTGCAAATAAAATTAATAATATTGAAAAGTAAACTATTTGAAGATCAAAAATATTTATGACTGAAAAAGATAAAAATTATTTTACTCAATAAAACTGAATTCACTAGTGAGTGGTGGCGACATAATAAAAGACACGAATTACAACAGTATTGACAAGAACACTTCGTCAGCAGTGCACATGTATGTGTGCAGTAAAGCTAGCAATACTTCTGACCTGAACAAAGCTAAATCCCATACCAAGCGAACGTCACACATGGATGCCCAGTTTCAAAGTCCAGAAGTGCCTTAGCTACAGGAAAAACGGAGGTTATAGATGGTTTTTTAAAGTCTGTACTCAATGGAAAAGGCGGAAACAAAACTGTCGAACTACATCTTTCTAGTTTGTGTGTAGCACTATTAGCTAGCCAGAAATTAATTTAAACAGGCTTTATAGTTCACTGCCTCATATTTGGAGCGGTCGATACGACGCACGAAACCTTATCCTCAGCGCTGCCTATTCCAAACTCACCCCAAGTCTGCGCCTTCCACTTGTACTGCCAGGTCACCCAGGCCCCGAATGTGTGCAGGCTAATCACTGTGGTGCTGTTCCTGCAGTCCGTCTTGTGATGAAGTACTTGGGTCTTCTCTTGTTGAATTGGCTATTGTGAAAAAAATAAACTGAAAAGGATTTTGTGAAATGCTAGGCAAAGCTAGTTGCTTGATGGATGAAAGATAGTGATGTAGTACGGTGACAATGATCGGATGAAATGGGATGGTTGAAGCAACGATGTGAGTGATCGTTGTTGGGTTCCAAGACCTTTAATGCTAGACTGGCTCGCTAGCTTTGTAGATGAATGGCCTGAGTCCCCTGGCGCCTAGTGGCACCACTCTTCTTGCGTTGGCGAGGGTGATAGAGGACTAATGTCAGCAGACGGATGTACCCTGTGTAGTGGAGGACGTAGCCGATTGATCTGAGATCTTCTATATCACAGGAACATCATTACGTCTCCGTTTTGGCCATCTTTGTCGTTATTGATGCATTGGTTAGTTCAGCATTTTCTCTCCTGTGGTCAGTGTGACACCACGGGTGGAAGTGATTTGATACATACCGTAGATTGTCGCAGAGATGAGAGTCAAAGTCTGTGGCTGGGGGTAGCCCAGCACCTTGTAGCCCGTGCACCTTGAAAGACCTTGAGAGAGATGGCACGCGGGACAAGTTGTGGTACCAACATGCGGACGTCGTATGGAGCGTCCAGCAACGATGGTGGAGTTCCATGGGAGTGGACAAAACCGGAAGCAGGCAGCACTGGCTCTGCTGCCTCTTAAGAGCGTGGAGAGGCCTGTTGCGGCTCGGAACCATATCATCTGCTTTCTGCGGCTTTGCAGGGGCAGATATGGTGACCTATGATTTTCTGCTGCCGCCCATGGTTTCCGCCAGTTTTTTGGGGGAGGCAGGATGTGCCACAGTCTTCATGACGGTGACTGGCAGCTCTTGGGAAGCTGACTCCATAATGAGCAACAAAACAGCTGACAGCTGCACTGTCATCTCTGTAACTGTGGTCGCCATCATTGTGCGGTTTGTTGCTGGCTTGGCGGCACTTGCCCAAGGGGTCTGCGCTCATCTTGGTGATGGGACAGGGTCGACTGGTCTGGTTGTGTGGACTTTCCTTCTATGCCTGCATCTTCGTTTCTTCTTTTCACGGTACTAGCCAGTGGTGTATAGGCACCTGTGAAAGCTGGCGAATTGTTAACTGCCTTAGTTAGCGCAGGCCTTAGTTGGCGCAGCCTGGTCAGGCATTTCGTGGCTTCATGTAGGCATGCGTGTATTTCACACACACCATGTCGTTCCTGAATTACTTTGCCACAAGGCTCAACTTTTGGTAGCAAAAGCACAGCTGCTTGGTCCATGTCGGAGGCAGTAGGCAAGACTGTGACTTCAAATCGCAGAAGCTTCCGCATAAGGAAGATGTCTTCTTTTTTCTTGTCCCGTGTCAGGCCAATGAACAAGAAGACTGACAGTTTTTTTTCTATTGTGATGTGTCGCAGGCAAACGATGCTGCAGAAGCTGAGCTGTTCCAGCATCATCGCAACTTCTCGCGATGTCGTGAGGCAAGGGAGGCCACACTGTCTCCCGCTGTTTTTGTTCTGCTGGGGGTGCTACGGCGACAATATAGCCTGTTAGAAGTTCCTTTACTGTATCGTGCACTGCTTTCTTGGCGAAGGATAGCGACTTGTAGGGTTGTTTTGATGGCGGCTTTCACTTCTGCCCACAGTTTGTACCTCGTATATTTCAGCAGGAGATTATGAAGTACAGCATTCTCTAATGCAGACACTGGGGCTGCATCGTTCACAGCTTTGGCTGCGGTGCTGGCTGATGCTGGTGGTGTGTTGCCACAGCTGGTGGCCACATTTTCAGCGATATCGCTGATGGTGGCCACTAGTAGGCAGGCAGTGACAGTTCTGGTGTGGTCTGTAATGTTGCTAGATTCCCCCCTCTCCCACTATGACATCGTGTGATGTTGCCAGATAATCCACTACACCTATCTTCCCTGACATAGGCCAGCTGCCCTATGTACAAAATGGCACGAAATTCAAAAATACCCTAACTGTACTTTGGATTTTCCTTCCTCCCCCCACTCTTGTGATGTCATTGTGGAATTAGGGCTGTTGTAATACGTGCATGTTGGCAGAAAGTCCAAGATAGTGCATTGTCACACAGGAATTCTGGATAGCTGATCTGGGCTACTGGCACAGTTTGCATTATTGCCAGAGTTCCTTTTCCATGATGTCCCTGTCCTGAGGCAAAGGATGTTTGTTCCTTGTGGAGGTTCAAGGCTGTCTGTTAGATAACAGAGGTTTTCCTCCTGCCATTTTGAGATTATGGTTGTTGGACAAAGGGCATTGTCTCCCAAGGTCAGTCCCCCCCTCCCCCCCCCCGTACCAATTCTAGGACAAATGGCATTGTTTCGCCTAAGATAAAGGATGTTTGCCTCTCCTATAGGTCCAAATCTGTCTGTGGGGCAAAGGATGCCAGTGTGAGCATCTTGGCTACATAAAGGTGTTTTTACCTACACAGGCAGTAATCAGTCTCGACTTACCTGCTGACCTAGTTTCAGCGATATAAAAAACCACTTAACATATTTTCCTCAAACTATTATTCACTCAGTTGTGTGTGGCTATTTTATGAGTCAGGTCACTTACAAAAGACAGCTACCGCCATCACTCAAATAATGCTTCTCCTAAGTCAGAATCCAATTCCCATGAGTTTGTATCTGTCTACTTTTGTTATGTTGAAAAGGATAGGGATGTACAAGTATGCCTTTATTATACATAAAAAAACACGACATTGGGGATGACCTTTTTCACGGTCTGCAAATACACCAATTACGAAGACCACTAGCAGCCACACGACGGCAGGACTTACACATCAGCTTCCATGCCATGCGCCACTGCAGCTGCCATGCCATGTAAAACCAGAGGAGGCGTATGCATCCTGTGCAATGCTAGTCAGGTAGCTCTTATAACACAGTCCACATTACCTGAGTTAAATTGACTGTAAACACAAAAATTGGAAGAAGTGCAGTTGTAAATTAGCCCATACTGGAAAATGACACGCATTCAAAATTCACCTAAGTTGAAAGTAACTTAAAACCTACAAGACGCTCTGCAAGGAAATTGAAAATGAAGAGTTGGAACCTTAGCTAGCAAAAGACTGCCGACTTATGTATTTTGTTGAAAGAATCACTTCTGCTGTCATCAGAGATGATATAGAAATCCTGTGGAAACACGAGTTGTATATGTCTGACAATCAGCTCACTGCCCATCTTCAGCATAAGTATCTTGGTTTGAGGTGTATATAGTTCATTGTGACTGTAGGCTATTACATAGTCAGCCGTGGTGGCCAAGCGGTTCTTGGCGCTACAGTCTGCAACCGCGCGACCGCTACGGTCACAGGTTCGAATCCTGCCTCGGGCATGGGTGTGTGTGATGTCCTTAGGTTAGTTACGTATAAGTAGTTCTAAGTTCTAGGGGATTGATGACCTCAGAAGTTAAGTCCCTTAGTGCTCTGAGCCATTTGAAGCATTTGAGATATTACATAAGGTCATGGCACTTCTGTTATCCGCTACGTTAACTGTGTGCTATTAGGGGTTGGGGAGAGGGTATTGCATTTATGTATGGATGAATTGCAGTGAAAGCTATACTATGAAATGCTGTATCAAACTTCAAAAATAATTTTCTTCGCAAATCTGGAATATTTGTAGTCACTTTGGACGTAAACTGAATCGCTCACTTTCATAAGTGTAACGATTCAGAGTTAGTGACATGAATTGGTGATATTCTGCCATCGCTATGCACACGTTTCTCTAACCATGAAACTAACAGTCATTGTGAGAGAGAGTCTGGTGTGAGCTAGTGTCATGTCCTGTTCATGATGTTAGTACAACATCAGCAGCTTACAGTTAAGTTTAAACCTCAGAGACTGCTGCACGTGTATTTCTGTCAGAGCGCTTGCATTCACTGCAATGTGAGTTGCATATCAATAATATTCTTTTTTTTCAATTACAACTTGTAACAAACTGTGACAAATGATAAAATGACAGCTTACTTTAGGCATTGGTTAAAATCAGGTTTGATGTACAGGAATAGAGGGAAGACTTCGATTTGCTGGAATGGTCCTCAGAAAATTCCATGTACTGTAAAGGAGATAGCATAGAAGACACTAGTGTGATCAGTTCTAGAGGTCTACTTGGAGCGCTAATGAAGTAAGCATGACAACAAATCTCGATCGAAAACTGATATGCCTTGCTATAATATTAACAGGTATACATAGCTCTTCAGTGTACATATTCAACGGTAGGGGAGTAGATTTGCTGCAGAAATTCTCTGATTTGTGTGGAAAACTGAACGAAATTCATGTTCGATTACTATCAGCAGTTACGATTTCGCAGCTTCTGACAGAAAGCATGATAAGCTCAAAGAGACTGATTCTGTGTTAGATGGTATACAAGCTAAGAAATTGTCTGCCGGCAGGCATGTCCAAAGGAACAGGCGCTGCGGCGACTAAAGCCGTTATAAAATACATCAGATGTTTTCGCATTTGCGATCATGGACAACGATCAGCTGTAGAATGGAATGACGACAATGGAAATTTGTGCCGGACCAGGACTCGAATACGAATGCACGTCCGAAGGAACTTTGAATCGCTATTCAGAATAATACAGGCACTGCAATGTCGTATTTATCTACCGACATCGGGCAAGGGACTTTCAGTTAAAATGTCACACCTATATGGAAATATACATACGGTAATGGATGTACGAGTACAGGCAGTAGACGCATGGTTGACGACATGTGGAAATATGGGTCTGGCAGTGAGTCGTGCACGGATAGCCAATGGGCATCGTGTTAATCACGACCTTCTGCTTCTGATTCTGGAGGCAATTAGTTTCACTGTTGACACGCGCCGGCCTCGGTGGCCATGCGGTTCTAGGTGCTTCAGTCCGGAACCGCGGGACTGCTACGGTCGCAGGTTCGAGTCCTGCCTCGGGCATGGATGTGTGTGATGTCCTTAGGCTAGTTAGGTTTAAGTAGTTCTAAGTTCTAGGGGACTGATGACCTAAGATGTTAAGTACCATAGTGCTCAGAGCCATTTGAACCATTTTTTGTTGACACACGGCGAGTGCTCTCAAATCTGTTTACGGGTATTTCGGCTTCGGTGGTAGTTAATGGCCAACTGACGCCCCCAATAAATAATCGAAGGGGAGTGCCTCAAGGAAGCCCGCTGTCAATGACTTTGTTTGTGTTGTCTCTGGAGCCCCTATTTCGGATGCTAGCATCCCAGCTGACAGGTTGGACGCTTTCCGGCGGGACTATGGCTGTTCATACATACGCGGATGACGTGATGATTCTACTTCGCAATCCTGCTGACATACCTCGACTGAAGGCAGTCCTCTTCCCTTCCCTCTTTGATGACGCGGTTGTTCCATGGGCTACTGCGGTGGATCGGCATACGTCTCTCGGTATCATCATTGATCGTTGCCCACTCAAAATGGCGGCGCTCAACCGGAAGTCTGTTACGGAAAAAGTTCAGGGATCGATGTTAGAGCATGAAAGGCGTTCACTTACTCTGCTCCAGGAAGTCCGAATACTATATCTCTTATGCAAAGCTTATTACGTGGCCCAAGTTTATCCGCTTCCCTCGATGATGGCGAAGAAACTACAACATTTATCGGGTCGTTTCTTATGGAAAAGACATATATTTCGTTTTCGGTATGAGGTGATCACGAAGCCTCGCTCCTTTGGAGGGCTGGACCTGACTGATATACGCAGGAAGTCGCAGATGCTGTATGTGCGTCGTACTATTTTGACGATGACTCAAGAAACTCACACATTCGCGTCTCATTTATTTCTCTGTGTCCGTCCTGCTAGTCATGAACCCCTATTGATGTTGGTCGCATAAATTATAAGTTAAAACACATTCGTGACTTCTATCTTACGGTGAGCTATTTAGGGGCTGATATGGAGACCTGTCCTCACAATGAAATTCCTACAGTCTCGTGTGGAAGCAATCCCTTGCCTGAACCTCGTTGAAAGAGACTCGCCGCAAACAACATGGACGAAAGTTTGGTTCAATATCAGTCTTCCGATTTTGCTGATGTGCGTAGCGTCCTCGTGGTATAAGGTCGTAAATAACTTGATTCCAACGAACGAGCGACTTTCCCGTATTGGGCTTAGTGACATGGATTTATGTAGTCGTTGTACGTCTCCCGATACGACACGACATCGCTTTACTTGTGGAGATCATAAAGTAAACTGGTCTTGGATCAGGACACAATTGGCCTTCCTTACTCGATCTTCTGAGGCCACCTACACTACGGACATCATAGTGCGCCCAGATTCTTCTTTCTTTTCATGGTAGAAAACCCATACCGTTATGTGGTTGCTGGGACATTTCGTTCATTATGTTGTTGAAGGCGAGGGGGACGATCACATGAACTTCATGCAGTATATGATCACGGCCTATTGGACATGCTTGCGAATGCCTCGATACCGAGACCTCTACGCCAATATGTTGAATCTTGTTTTCCGTCGGCAAGGTGTTAGTTAATTTAATTTATTCTAATGATAAGTGTTTTTCTTTGTTATGTATGTTCCCATCTGCTTCGGCTTGTCCTCTCCTGGTTTCCCTGTTCGTTTTGTTTTGTGTTTTGACTCAAGATCGCTCCAGTTCTATTATCTAATGTGTATCGATGAAGTACAGATACAGGTGAGCGTCTACAACCCTTACTTTTTCTTAGGTTACTTGGAATTTTTCTTAGTTTACTATTTCTAATGTAATCTTGTTTCGTTTTCCTACTACTTTTAGATTCAATTACGAACTATAAAAATAATATAAAAAACAAGAAGCAAAAAAACAATAAATTACTGCAAAACCATACAAAAATAACTGTTGATACATAACTTGTGAGCTTGGTGGTGGTTTGTGATCTACGTTCTCGTTTTTTTTCTTTTGTTTATTGTTCTGTTACCATAATTAATTTTTCCTCCATTTTGCAACCTCTGTTACATGATGATATGACTATGGTCTACTGATGTGTCATGATGGTACCAAGTCATTCTGATAATACAAATAAAAAAAAAAAAAAACGGTAAAGCGACCGCTCACCATTAGTGGGAAATCCGGGTTGGAGTCCTAGCGCCAGCTGGTGTGGCCGAGCGGTTCTAGGTGCTACAGTCTGGAACCGCGCCACCGCTACGGTCGCAGGTTGGAATCCTGCCTCGGGTATGGATGTGTGTGATGTCCTTAGGTTAGGTAGGTTTAAGTAGTTGTAAGTTCTAGGGGACTGATGACCTCAGCAGTTAAGTCCCATAGTCCTCAGAGCCATTTGAACCATTAGAGTCCTATCCCGGCACAAATTTTCATTGTCGTTATTCCATTCTACAGCTGATGGTTGTCCATACTCGCAATTGCTAATATATTTGATGTGTACCGGGAGAGGAACTTTCCATTTCTTTAGGTACAAATTTCATTGATTCCGGTACTATATTCGCTGTTATCAGCGCAAAATTTAGCGGTGTTGGTAGACTATTCGTTTTAAAAAGCTTAAGAGGACACCTAGAGAGGTACTACACCATCATTTAGGTCTAAATTTCATTGATTTGTATATAATGTCGTTAGTTTCAACATCAAATTGGCATAAAAATTCAATGATTTGTTGTATGCACTGTTCTCCATACATCCAACATTGCTAGCAAATATAATTGTTAATTTCCGTAGATCGATTATGGTCAAGGAAACCTTCCCCAAACTGGCCAGCAAAGTGCATGCGGTAGCTGTGCGGTAGCTGCGTGGCAGCCGCTGTGCCTGCCTGGCCTGTGGTTGGGCACGGCGCGATCGGCAGCCGCCAGTTTGCCTCAATCTGTTTAAGAACGAATTGTGCCCTAATGTCTGTTGCTGGACGTCTTTCTTCAGCTTTCTGTCGGTAGATGGAGCTCTGTTGCGTCATTGGTGACAACTGCATTCATTTCCCTGCAGACGGCGCTCTGCTCTATTGCTGATGGTAGTTGAGATTTTTCGTAATGAAATATGTTGCAAAAAATGGTTTAGACTGCTACTTTCATAAATATGACGATCTTTCCCGTCATGTGTGTTTATCATTTTATATACGTGTGTCATTCTCAAATGTGATGTGCGCATGGTGCATGTAAGTTCGCATGTTTGACGGCTCTGTGGTGGCTGGCTAGTTTACTGTAATAGCTGCCACCCATTCTACACACAAGTTTTTCGTGGCGAATTCTAGAGCGTAGCTCCTGAACTTATGTTTGTGGCTTTTGAGCTGCTGCGCAAGTGTCCACTTCCAGTAGGACGAACGGGTATCTCTTGATTTTACAATTTGTCTGCAGAGCGCATTATAGCTTATTTTCAATTTCGATGAATTTGAATCCCAATCAGTTTTCAACATTGATTAAAGTAGAAGCGTGCTTCTTGCATTTTTCACGCTTTCCGCCATTTTCAACTTGGATGAGTATGTGCCAAGCAAGATCGTAAGAGATGGAAAAGAGCCACCGTGGTACAACAACCGAGTTGGAAAACTGCTACGGAAGCAAAGGGAATTTCACAGCAAACATAAACATAGCCAAAGCCTTGCAGACAAACAAAAATTATACGAAGCGAAATGTAGTGTGGGGAGGGCTATGCGAGAGGCGTTCAACGAATTCGAAAGTTCTATGTACTGACTTGGCAGAAAATCCTAAGAAATTTTGGTATGTGGATCAAAACAAAATGTCCAGACACTCTGCGATCAAAATGGTACTGAAACAGAGGATGACAGACTAATGGTCGAAATACTAAATGTCTTTTTCGAAAGCTGTTCCACAGAGGAAGACTGCACTATAGTTCCTTCTCTAGATTCTCGCACAGATGACAAAATGGTAGTACCGAAATAGATGACAGAGGGATAGAAAAACAATTAAAATCGCTCAAAAGAGGAAAGACCGCTGGACCTGATGGGATACCAGTTCGATTTTACACAGAGTACGCGAAGGAACTTGCCCCCTTCCTGCAGCGGTGTACCGTAGGTCTCCAGAAGAACGTAGCTTTCCAAAAGATTGGAAAAGGGCACAGGTCATCCCCGTTTTCAAGAAGGGACGTCGAACAGATGTGCAGAACTATACACCTATATCTCTAATGTCGATCAGTTGTAGAATTTTGGAACACGTATTATGTTCGAGTATAATGACTACTCTGGAGACTATAAATCTACTCTGTAGGAATCAGCATGGGTTTCCAAAAAGACGATCGTGTGAAACCCAGCTCGCGCTATTCGTCCACGAGACTCAGAGGGCCATAGACTCGGGTTCCCAGGTAGATGCCGTGTTTCTTGACTTCCGCAAGGCGCTTACTACAGTTCCCCACAGTCGCTTAATGAACAAAGTAAGAGCATATGGACTGTCAGACCAATTGAGTGACTGGATCGAAGAGTTCCTAGATAACAGAACGCAGCATGTCATTTTCAGTGGAGAGATGTCTTCCGAAGCAAGAGTGGTTTCAGGTGTGCCGCAGGGGAATCTCGTAGGACAATATATATAAATGACCTTGTGGATAACATCGGAAATTTACAAAGGCTTTTTGCGGATGATGCTGTAGTATATTGAGAGGTTGTAACAATGGAAAATTGTACTGAAATGCAGGAGGATCAACAACGAATTGACGCATGGTGCAGCGAATGGCAATTGAATCTCAATGTAGACGAGTGTAACATGCTGCGAATACATAGAAAGAAAGTTCCTTTATCATTTAGCTACAATATAGCAGGTCAGCAACCGGAAGCAGTTAATTCCATAAATTTTCTGGGAGTAGACATTAGGAGTGATCTAAAATGTAATGACCATATAAAATTAGTCGTCGGTAAAGCAGATGCCAGACTGAGAGTCATTGGAAGAATTCTAAGGATATGCAGTCCGAAATAAAGGAAGTAGCCTACAGTACACTTTTTCGCCCACTGCTTGAATACTGCTCACCGGTGTGGGATACGTACCAGATAGGGTTGATAGAAGAGATACAGAAGATCCAACGGATCGTTACAGGATCATTTAGTAATCGCGAAAGCGTTACGGAGATGATAGATAGACTCCAGAGGAAGACTCTGCAAGAGAGACGCTCAGTAGCTCGGTACGGGCTTTTGCTGAAGTTTCGAGAACATACCTTCACCGAGGAATCAAGCAGTATATTGCTCCCTCCTACGTGTATCTTGCGAAGAGACCATGGGGATAAAATCAGAGAGATTAGAGCCCACACAGAGGCATACCGACAATCTTTCTTTCCACGAACAATACGAGACTCGAATAGAAGGGAGAACTGATAAAGGTACTCAAGGTACCTTCCGCCACACACCGTCAGGTGGCCTGCGGAGTATAGATGTAGAAGTAGATGAACGTGTAGGTCATGTGGGCTGTTACGCTAAAGGGGTTGTGGTGGTGGCTGCAGCGCAATTACGGGTACAACAGCATACCAACGCTGGGAATTGGAACTTCTGTCCTCCACTTTGCGTTCAGTTATGGAATTGGCAATGTGTGTGCAGTGTCTCTGTGCACACAGCTGTTACTGGTGCATGTTGACCTGACTCCTGGCTACCTGAATGGTGTTGAGCAGGACATTTATGTCCCCTGCGGCCTTATGTGGCCCAGCAGTCCACGGCTTGGTAGCAGAGACCCGGTAGGCTGCTAGTGGACTTTGCGGTCAAAATAGGTGGAGGCTGCAGGAAAGTCCTCCCTGGTGCGACGTTTGTTCAGTAAAGTCATAAAAATTTATTCCTTTCATAGTATAGTATAGGTGAACAGATCCAAACTTCGAGGAATTAGGTTAATTTCAGAGAAGCAGTAGATGTGGGATGTCAATGGCCAACTTGAATTCTGTAAATGACCTGACTGCTATAAAAATAGCCATACACATCTGAGTCAATAACAGCCTGGGGAAAACATGCTAACTGGTTTTTCAAGTCGTTAAAATTAGTCAGTAGGCTAATTGAGACTGGTTATTACCTATTGGATGAAAAACATGTCCATGTAGCCAGTAGGCTCGGCCTGATATCCTTTGAGTAACAGACAGGTTTGGACCTGCAGGAGAGACAAACACCGTTTGTCCTGGCTGTGAATAGGCGACAGGCTTTGACCGGCATGGGGAAACATCTTTGTCTTGGTGAGACAATGCCCTTTATCCTAGAACTGGTAGAGGGGATGGGGGATGTCTTGGGAGACAACCCACTTTGGTCCACAACCACAGACTGGCAGGAGAGAAACATCTTTTGTCTAACAGGCAGGCCTGAACCTGTATGAGAAGCAAATATCTTTTGCCTCAGCTGAGTGACATCAGAAGAAAACCCAGGAAATCTGGCAACAGTGCGGTCTGTACCAGTGTAGTAGGCAATCCATCTAGCGTTCTAGCAGGACAAATCTTGTATTTCCCGCTATCTATACCATTTATACCATCAGCCCTTCTTCCACAGTGATGTCATTAGGAGTGGTGGGAAAACCCATTAAAACAACTGGGCTATTTTTGAATCTGCCAATACATTTTGTATTTCCACCATTTTTTGATTTTCCTTAGTTTTTTAAAAAAATTTCTTCACTTTTTGAATTTTCATCATTTCTGAATTTCTCGCCATTTTTGAAATCCTGCCATTTTTTTTAAATTTTCCGCTATTTTACACATACGGCAGTTGGGTTATAACGTCATATGGTGAGGGAGAAGGGTACGAGAGAATCTGGCAACAAACCAGAGAACGCTGTAACTATTACTATCTACCAACTGCCTCACCTCTTTTTCTTGCACAGTGGTCGCCGAAAAACTCATCTCCGGAGACCACCACGCGGGTTGTGGCCTTGTAGGAGAAGTCCGCATCGTCTGGTATTTTGCGGGCTTGTTGACCGCTGTGGCGTTGCCCTGATCTCTTCTTCTCTGGTATATCGGTTTCCGAGGAACAACGACAATTTTCTTACGACGCGACAATTTGCTCAGTTGAAAGCTCTCCCCAGTCACAGTTTTTAGGCGTTGTGCGCGACGGCGTGCAGCGGTCGGCAGCGCACCGATTAAACGACAAACGAATTCGCGTAACAGGCGCGTCTCCATTGTGTAAGCGTAGCTGACGTCACCCTTCCCCTTCGTTACAATGAAATTTACTTTAATGGCCACGATTCGAATATTGCAAATAAAGCGGTACATAAATACAGATTTCCCTCTTAATAGCGGTCATTTACCCCATACAAACTACGTCATATGTCTACTGGTTTTCTTGTTTATTCTATATTTCTTTTTTTTTCTTTAATACGTATTTAAAACTTTTACAAGATTGGTTTACAAAAACAAAACATGTTTTTGAATCAACATAAAATTTAACCGGACAGTTATTCCGAATCGTATTTCGACGAAATTTCACCTAATGCACTCGCAGTTTACATACGCTGTGTACAAAGCTTGCATTATTACATCTGAAAATGAGTACTCTAAAGACATGTTGTGCATTATGGCAGCGTACGGCAGGTGATTTACTTCTCTTGCGTAAGTGAGTAGCTGCTGAGTCACCTAGAGAAATCGATGGCTGCCATGTCCCATGTCCGCACGATGTATGAAATTCCTTATATAAAACACAACTTCTGACGATAACAACGTGACTATTAAAACTCACGGTGGAGATTAAAGTGTTAACGACAAAGAAAGCGACATTATTTGTTGATTATCAACCAGTTGTAGCTCTGAAAAATCAGTCTATTGCTGACGGAATAATATTTAACAATATGTACACAACACTACATTGAAATAGCGGTCACCACAATCATCCACAAAGTAAATATACATTTCTGTAATTTCTGTAACCTGTTTCTAACTATCTTGAGTTTAGTCATATATAAAAAGGCATTGATGTTATCACTCTGAACTGCTTCTACCTACTCTTATGCTTGACACACACTGTACGAGGTGATGTTATATTTACGTTAATAATGACAAAATATGATGGAATAAATGGCCGATATGCCATTAAAAATAGAAAGAATTGTTGAGTGTTAAGCAACAAGTATGGAGCAGTGGTAAGAGCTACGTTCCCAGGATTACGCTACCAAGAAACGATATTTAAAACAGAGTAACTAAGTTTTATGCACAACTATGTATAAGTTTAAACAAGCAGCTGTAGCGAAATTTGCTAAGGCATACAGATAAGCTGCCGACCTGTTGCAAATGACTACATAGTCTCTTACGCTGACGGCTGGCCAAATGAACTCGCACGAAAATACTCAACAATTTTAATTGAAAAAACTATTACGTCTCAGCATAAGTACTGTATACGGAATTTACTGTAAATGAACTGTGTTTTTTTTTAATTAAAACAGTCTCATTCCAACATAAGTACACTGGAGGCTAATGAACTTATTGTTGTGGAAGTAAGTGTAATTTAAAAAAGTCTCTTTGGAAATATGACATTTTACAATAAGTAATGTACGATAAATTTGATTCTTCTAATTGTTAGCCGAAAAATAAACGGATTGCATGAATTACTTTTTTAAAACTAAAATTTATTTCTCTTGCACAGGATTTTCAACACCCTTTACCTTCTATCCTTCTTGTTTCATTTTGCTCTAGTTTTAGATCCGTCAATATCTCATGTCTCTTCATCAGTTACTTAGTATCTCAATTTATTATTTTCGTCCTACTGCTCCTTTGTATGTTTGTCATTGTTTTGGTAAACACCAAGTATTTCATTTCAAAATTATCTTAATGCACCCTTATTTTCACCAGAAGGGGTATCTTTGCTGTGCACTTAATACTGATATTAATTCTTCGTGACTCTCCTTGTTTATTTGCAATTGAATTTTATCCTTTTATTAATAAGTCGTTGAAACAATTCTAAAATATCCGCAACATTCGTCAGCAGAGCGAAAATTATATCTTTGTATAGATTGTAGAGGTTAATAAATCAAAAACGCTGTAGTACTCAAAACAGTTAACTTTATGTTACAATATTGCAAAACTACTATTACAGTTTAAAAGAAAGCCACCTTGTGGTGCTTGGTGAAGTGAGTTACTTCCTTTCCTGTTTTAGTTGCAAATAGAGCGAGGGGAAAACGACTTTCTGTATGCCTCCATACGAGGCCCAGTTTCCCCTGTCTTCGTGGTCCTTACGCGAAATGTACTTTTAGCTGCCTGCAATTCTTCTTTAATTTTATCCAAATGGACTACATATTGTACATGCCTTAACGATGTTATCTGTTACCTTGTGTACATAATACTATTCTAAAATTTGTTTCACTTCTGTCACCGAGTTATCGATTTACAAGTTAGCCTACAGTACTGATAAGATGAATTACTGCTATCATTCCCTTTGTCCCCAAATTATCTTGTTAATATTAAAACTTTTATCACTGGAAGTCAATTTTTGGAGGGAGTGTAGAATATTAGTTCCTTTTTGTACTTCGTCCCCATTCACCGACGTTTCAAAATGTTCAAATGTGTGTGAAATCTTATGGGACTTAACTGCTAAGGTCATCAGTCCCTAAGCTTACACACTACTTAACCTAAATTATCCTAAGGACAAAAACACACACCCATGCCCGAGGGATGATTCGAACCTCCGCCGGGATCTCACCGACGTTTTCGGGAAGTGAATTCTACGTTACTTCGTAGGAGAATTCCTTCGTAAATGCCATGCACGTACCTTTCCTTCTGTTAATATTCCATTATTACGCTCAAGATCACAATATAGTAGTATTCTTTAAAGTGTGGCGATTTGTATCATTTACTGCAGGCGTTGCGCCCGACGACTCTTCGTATCTGGGTCTCCAAGATTCACGGCATAAAAAAATTTCGTGACATCGTTTGAAAGATGAGTTGCAGACTCTACCAAAGGTGGATTGTCTTTCCTCGCTTTCATCAATTCCTACACCAATTCTCCCTCTTGATAGTCAGCCAGCGGACCGTGTATTATACACTCGTACTCTTCGCTTGATGTTAAGGAGAGATATATCTGGATCGCTGCTCTAGAGTTTTAAGAATAAGGGCAAAACAGGTATTCCCATCACTGTAAAGCCATGTTTTTTAAATAAATATTTCACCGTAAGACAATG
Organism: Schistocerca serialis cubense; assembly: GCF_023864345.2. Lineage (NCBI taxonomy): Eukaryota > Metazoa > Arthropoda > Insecta > Orthoptera > Acrididae > Schistocerca > Schistocerca serialis. The sequence goes on along the minus strand of NC_064639.1, from coordinate 779,416,935 downwards.
ATGTTTTACTTAGTCATGAGTTCTAAAAGCACAAAGAAATGAACAGGCAAACAAATCTTGCACTGAATTTTTTTTTCAGTGAACTCAGATTTGCCTGAATTTTTGTAACACCAAAGCATTAACTCCGTTATCTACTGGATTTTATGAACTACGACTGCTTTTCTGAACGAAAATATTACAGCCTCTTCCCAAGCGTAAGTGACGTAGAAGTTCTAACACTATCAGCCATAATTTCTGAACACTATTTTGAGAAACCGCACATACTATACTCCAAAATATCTGTAGCTATGTTTTTCCTGAAGAGTCGTGGATGGTACTTCATTCACTTTCGTCTGAAGTTGCACGAATTCCAATATATAGGGGATCTGAGAAACCTCTTTCTCGGTTTTAAGGTGATGTAATCAATCCTGAACAATTGAAGATGTGGAGGTATGATACTGCAGCATCATTAAGACCGCACAAGACAGCTACAGAATCACAGATTGTTACGACGTACAATACGTCATACCCAAATAAGAGTATGGAGCTGCCAACGTAGGGCCATTTCGGCGGTTTTATACCTGCTAGGTGCTCTTTCCACAGTAAAAAAGTAAAAGGAAACAATTAACTTTTTAATTGGGAGCGGTGTGTGTACTGTCTGGAATTTCGTGGCACATTAAAACTGTGATCCAGGCCAGAATTTGAACGTAGAACGTTCTCTTTTGTGGGACAACGCTCTTAGGGAGTGAGCTACGCAGACTCGACTCACAGCCCGCCACCAGAGCTTCAATCCAAATATACGTCTCTCCTATTTCCCAAGCTTCACAGAAGCTCTCGTTCATAAAAAAACAACAAACATGTTTAACTTCCGGTTGATGATGAAGTCATTAAGATGGACCGCAAGCTCGGATTAAGGAAGTATAGGGAAGAAAATCAGCCGCTCTCTTCCAGAGGAACCATCCCGGAATTCGCTTTCAGCGATTTATGGAAGTCACGGAGAACCTAAGTCATTTATGTCCGAACGGGCATTTGGCCCCCTGTCCTCCAAAATATGTCTCCAGTTTGTTTCCTCTGCGTCACAAAGTTGCCGAGGACGCAATAATTCTGCCAGGGACTGTGAAGGACTTGGGAAATTAATTGAACGGAAAGGATGCTGACTTGAAAATTGGTAATAATAAAATAAGGGTTGGAATATAATCCAATTAAATCAGATGCCGAGATATTACATTAGTCAATGAGGCACAGAAGTAGTATATAAGTTTGTCATTCGGACAGTACATTAAAGAGGAAGTAAAACGATCGAAGGAGAGAGGATATAAGACGCAGTCTCGAGATAACATGAAAAGCGTTTCTGAAAAACAGCAATTTGTTGACTTCGAATATAAGTTTAAGTGTTACAACGCGAATTATTTCACATCAAGCTGACTATTGCTTCACTATTCACCACTGTAGTTGTAGCCCTTCAACACTGACTGAGCAATCGTATACAGTTCTAAGTTCTTACATGATTAAGTGTGTCCGCGGATATTTTGCGTCTGATGCGCTTAATGTCACGAGTTGTTGCGAATAAAATGTGACGCCTCCGGCGACAATTAAATGGATTTGCTATCTATCGATAAGCCACGCGCAGTTATGACACATATCTAATTTGTAAACGTGTATCGTGATTCTCATTCGTATACGTTTTATCAACTCACATTTATTTAGAATTAAACTGACCTTATTTTTAAAGCCACTTTAACTTTTTTGGAGTCACTATGAGCTACCTTAAAGACTTCGTTCATGTATCTTCCAAACCTTCTATTGCCTGCTGTACGAGATTCAGTCAACAAAAACAACACTCTAATAAAAGTAAAAGTTTGGTATATGACTTACAGTTTTCTAAGGATTACAGTTTTATGAAGAAATGATCCCCCCCCCCCCCCCTCCCTACCTCCACCGCCGCAAGGGAAATCATTATAACAGATATTTTTCTGTTGTCCACAGCTCGTGGTCTAATGTGTTGTACAGTATATAATTACACTCCTGGAAATTGAAATAAGAACACCGTGAATTCATTGTCCCAGGAAGGGGAAACTTTATTGACACATTCCTGGGGTCAGATATATCACATGATCACACTGACAGAACCACAGGCACATAGACACAGGCAACAGAGCATGCACAATGTCGGCACTAGTACAGTGTATATCCACCTTTCGCAGCAATGCAGGATGCTATTCTCCCATGGAGACGATCGTAGAGATGCTGGATGTAGTCCTGTGGAACGGCTTGCCATGCCATTTCCACCTGGCGCCTCAGTTGGACCAGCGTTCGTGCTGGACGTGCAGACCGCGTGAGACGACGCTTCATCCAGTCCCAAACATGCTCAATGGGGGACAGATCCGGAGATCTTGCTGGCCAGGGTAGTTGACTTACACCTTCTAGAGCACGTTGGATGGCACGGGATACATGCGGACGTGCATTGTCCTGTTGGAACAGCAAGTTCCCTTGCCGGTCTAGGAATGGTAGAACGATGGGTTCGAAGACGGTTTGGATGTACCGTGCTCTATTCAGTGTCCCCTCGACGATCACCAGTGGTGTACGGCCAGTGTAGGAGATCGCTCCCCACACCATGATGCCGGGTGTTGGCCCTGTGTGCCTCGGTCGTATGCAGTCCTGATTGTGGCGCTCACCTGCACGGCGCCAAACACGCATACGACCATCATTGGCACCAAGGCAGAAGCGACTCTCATCGCTGAAGACGACACGTCTCCATTCGTCCCTCCATTCACGCCTGTCGCGACACCACTGGAGGCGGGCTGCACGATGTTGGGGCGTGAGCGGAAGACGGCCTAACGGTGTGCGGGACCGTAGCCCAGCTTCATGGAGACGGTTGCGAATGGTCCTCGCCGATACCCCAGGAGCAACAGTGTCCCTAATTTGCTGGGAAGTGGCGGTGCGGTCCCCTACGGCACTGCGTAGGATCCTACGGTCTTGGCATGCATCCGTGCGTCGCTGCGGTCCGGTCCCAGGTCGACGGGCACGTGCACCTTCCGCCGACCACTGGCGACAACATCGATGTACTGTGGAGACCTCACGCCCCACGTGTTGAGCAATTCGGCGGTACGTCCACCCGGCCTCCCGCATGCCCACTATACGCCCTCGCTCAAAGTCCGTCAACTGCACATACGGTTCACGTCCACGCTGTCGCGGCATGCTACCAGTGTTAAAGACTGCGATGGAGCTCCGTATGCCACGGCAAACTGGCTGACACTGACGGCGGCGGTGCACAAATGCTGCGCAGCTAGCGCCATTCGACGGCCAACACCGCGGTTCCTGGTGTGTCCGCTGTGCCGTGCGTATGATCATTGCTTGTACAGCCCTCTCGCAGTGTCCGGAGCAAGTATGGTGGGTCTGACACACTGGTGTCAATGTGTTCTTATTTCCATTTCCAGGAGTGTATTTATAAAATGATTTTGTTATCTGTTATGTTTCATTATGTGATATGATTATGTGAACTTGATAAACTTTAAATAAATTTTTGAAAAAAGAAAACCATGGTTAGCGTTGCTGCCTTTAGAGTATGAGTCACAGGTTCGATTCCCGGCTAGGTTAAACATTTTATTTTATCGGAGACTGGGCGTGTGTCGTCCTCATCATCATTTCATCATCATCACCATCATCGACTTGCAGGTCACCGAAGTGGCGTGAAACAAAGACTTTCACTAGGAGACCGAACAACCCCAAATCTGATCTCCAGGCCAATTATGCTATACAATCGTTTTTTTATGTCTTCTTCTCTGCGTTGTCGTCTTCAGTCTGAAGACTGGTTTGATGGAAAACTCCATGCTAGTCTATCCAGTGTGAACCTCTTCATCTCTTTATGACTACTACAAAATATAAGGGGCAGTCAATAGAAAACGAGGCAGTTGGAAAAGAAAGTAAGTAAACTGTTTATTATATCAAAAATAATCGCCATAGCTGTTAACACAAGTATCCCACTATGAGACCAGATGGTCTATCGCTTCATGGAAAGATTGACTGCCGTTGATGGCCGCAGTGGCCGAGTGGTTCTAGGCGCTTCAGTCTGGAACCGCGCGACCGCTACGGTCGCAGGTTCGAATCCTGCCTCGGGCATGGATGTGTGTGATGTCCTTAGGTTAGTCAGGTTTACGTAGTTCTAAGTTCTAGGGGACTGATGACCTCAGATGTTAAGTCCCATAGTGCTCAGAGCCATTTTTATCTGCGGTTGCCTACGCAAACATGTTGCCAGACAGTCCTGCACTTCATCGCCCGGACCAAACCAACAGCAGGGCTCCAAAAATATGGAAATCGCTTGGGGAGAGATTGGGACTGTATGGGGGATGTATAAGGGTTTCCCTGTGAAACTTCTGCAACGCAGTCGAAACATCTTGGCAACATATGGGTGAGCATTTTGTTGGTAGGTTTTTTCCCCGTGTGGTTTCCATATTTTTGATTAATTAAGAAAGTAGTTCAGACGAAGAGGTGCACGTTTGAGTGCAATCATTGTTCCGAGACAACTGCATACTTTATTCCATGAAGGCATTGATTGTCTTCTCTCATAGTGGGATAACTGTATTAACACCTATGGTGAATACCTTTGAAATAATACACATTTTATTTACCGTTTTAAATCTCTGTCGTTTACATTTGACTGTTCCTTATACTTCCATCTTAATGTGCTTACTATAATGCCTTGGTAGCACTCTATAATTTTTACCCCTCGCACTTTCCTCCATTACCGAACGCACAATTCCTTCTTGCCTCCTGATACATCCTATCAGCCGATCCCTTTTTTTTTTTAGCCAAGTTATACTATAAATTTCTTTTATCCCCAATTCGATTTAACACATATTTTTTACAAGGGGTAGTCAAATGAAAACCGGACACCCTCCATTCAATAGTAATCCCAACACGCGTTAAGACGTTCATCCCATTGGGTAACGAGACGATCAGTTTCTGTTTCGTAGACCACGCTCGGCAGCTGACGGGTCGACAACCGAACCACTCTTGCACTTCCTCGTCAGACTGAAACCGACATCCACTCATGTCTTTCCCCAGGTCGCCAGAAATGTGAAAAATCACACAGTGAAATACCCAGGCTGTACGGAGCGTATTGCAGTGTTTCCCAATCAAATCTCTGAAGGGTAATCTACGCCTGATAAGCAGTGTCTGGATGGTTGTTATCGTACAACAGGATTATTCCATCCAACAGCATTCCTGGGCCTTTCGAATCTATGTCCTGTCGCAGTTTTTGCAAAATGTCTTCATGGCGCTGCGCACTGGTTATGGTTCCACGTCCGAGGAACTCGACGAGCAGAAGGCCTCTGCAGTCGAAGAAGAATGGAACCATGACTTTACCTGGACTTATGTAAACAAGATCGTACCTCTTTGGCGGGGTAGCTATGGGGTGGTTACGCTGTTGGCGTTGCAGTTTGTCCTCGGGTTATCGGAATGCTGTAGGCTGGAACCATCCTGTTTCATGATAGCGCCCATCCCCACACTATCGGACTAAGGCTACGCTTCAGCGATTTGGTTGGGAAACACTGCAACATCCACTGCGTAGCCCCAATCTTTCGCCTTGTGATTTTCACACCTTTGACGACCTGAAGAAAGATATGCGTGGACATCGGTTAAAGAAGAACGAGGAAGTGAAAAAGCGGATGTGATTGTGGATCCGTCAGCTACTGGCTGTGTTCTACGAAACAGGAATCGATCGTCTCGTTTCCGACTGGGATAAATGTCTTAACGCATGAGGTGATTAGTTTCGAATGGAACCATTCCATGGTACCGTTGTGGTGGATGTTCAGTTTTCATATGAGTGCCCCTCATAGTTACATGGGCTACCACTCTAATGCAAAACATTCTTCTGTCTCGCCACATTTCGAAAGCTTCTATCCTCTTCTTGTTTATACTGTCCATCGTCCAAATTTCGCTTCCATACAAGGCCATACTCAAAATACCTCCAGAAGAAACCTCAAAATACTTATATTTATATGTCATATTTTTCTCGACAAAGCTTTTATTTCGATTGCCAGTCGGTATTTTATAGCTACCTGGCGGGAGCTGCTGTCCAAATACTAAATCTCGTCTATTATTTTCAGCGTTTCATTTCCTGGTGTAATTCCTTCAGCATCACCTGATAACGTGACTTAATTCGACGACATTCCATCAAGCTTATTTTGTTTCTGTTGGCGTTCATCCTGTATCATCTAACACGCTTTTCCAAGCGTTTCAGGCGATCTTCTTAGTTAATGGTAGTCCTTTGTTGTCTGACAGAAGTCTCATCGGCAAACTCCTAGTTTTTAAAACTGTTCGCTTGAAAGTTCATTTCCGTTGACAATTTTTCCATAGTATCTGTCACTGCTTTCTCAGTGTACAAATGGGATAACATGGGATTTTAGGTTACACACCCTACTCTCTGCCTTCTCTATTACTGCCAATCAAACATACCTTTCGCGTCTTTCAACAGTAGTCTGAGTTCTGTAGTATTTGTGGATAAATTTAAGCTTCCAGTGTTTGATAATTTGAGAATAAGGACGAATGTATTCAGGTCACAATTATCGAAAGCTCTTTATAAATCTTCAAATTCAATAAATGAGAATGTGTGAAAACAGATTCTCCCTTGTGGAATGTGACGGTAAAATGAGAGAAATTTGGTCTCATGCGGAGTAATACCGACAATCAGGCGTCCGATCACCGTCGACTAGTGGAGTATCAACGTGGTAAAGTGATACTGACGCTGTGTGCTCTCCATCACACAGTGCACAGTCGCTTGTCGGGTGTGGGTGTAAAGGTACGTGACAGCGAAGACAAGAAGCAGAATTTATGCAGACTAAATGTTTTACCCGCTTGCAAAGAATTAAATCTGCGGACTCATTAATGTAACAGAAAACATCTACCTCAAGATAAGGGATAAACTGTCGTCTCCTGACTTTTACTGCCGAAATTCTGTTCTCGGGTTTCACATACGTTTGATTTAACTTCTCACTCATTCTCTCCGTGAGAACTTTCTTGTCGATAGCAGATGACAAATAACATTTTGTTTCTGGAATAAAAAAAAAAAATAGAAAAAAGGCCGCGCCGCTGTCAATAGCTGAGTCGTACACAATAAGTGTTTGCAAACCTGTTGTTGTCGTTTATGACGGTGGAAAACAAACACCGTTCGGTCACAAGCGGGAGCCACTGATTCAGTAAGTGTACACTGGTAGTGCGCGGGTTGCTGTATTTACCTGCGTGGTGTCGGATGATTGAGTACCTTCTGCTGCTCTCCCGTTGCGGGACGAGTATTTGTCAACTGCGGTGGCATCAAACAAACGCTTGTAATGACAGCCAACAACGACGTGTGTTCGGATGGAAACAGATCCTCATATCGAAGTCCTATACGAAGTGTGCAGGAGGGGAATTCAGACGTTGCAATAAGGTCTACGAAGAGTAAATAACGCGCTTGTCACATTCACTGTCTAAAGACAAGGTACGCTGAAATTATAAGGTTAAACAGCCATTAACCAGAGCAATACCGGGGGGTTTTTGATGGGGGTGGGGGGATGGGGATGTACGTCATGCTCACCTTTGGAGAATACTGTAATCTTGCTATGTACATTTTACTTTAAAATTTTGAAAAAAACTATTTATTGTATTTAATGACTTCTTACACAAGTCCCGTAGTTGTTTTAAGTTTTTAGTAAAACTTAACCAAAAAATTGAAGTGTTAATAGTGTGTGCCACTTTTCGCAACAAATGTCGTTTTTACATATCGACATACGTTTAAAAGTATGTTGTGAATGAAAGTTGACGACTATTTTCGAATTTTTTTAAATTTTTTGCTGTGGTCATAAAAAACTCCATCAACTCATTGTATACACTACGGACATTGCGTTAGTAATTCTAAGATAGTGCTAAAAGATACTTTCAGGTTCTGTACACCACATAAACGTCAGTACCCACTTAAATAATATCTTGTTAGTAAAAAATTAAGAACAATTAACGAAATCAGTTGTTTTTCAATTTTTTTGTGTTGGGCGTAAAGTAACCCCTTCTCACTTGATATTACATGTTATGCCAAATGCGTTGGTATTTACGCGCAGGGGTGGGTCCCTGCCACTCTTGTTCTGGCACGACGTTTACGCCCTGCGGGATGCCATTCCTACTCCTGCAGGCGCTCCTCCACGCAGACGAACAGTTATGCGTCTCGCCAGTACTTCATGTGCTTTTGTTCTGTGCTGTTTGTAAACCATCTCTTTATAGGTTCAATGGTAGCAAGCACCACTATAGATTCCTAGCAACACATTCAAGCAGCGCATGCACCAACAACGATGGCGCTGCTATCACGGGCTATCTTATGTCCGTGGATCATCGAGAGCACATCGAGAGCCCGCGGATATGCCTCCGCCGCGGTGTATTTAAGGCGTGACGCGCACTCCACCGGCCAGTTAGTGGGACAGTTAGCAGTCTAGCCTCAGCTCGCGAGTGTTGGATGCCGGAGTGAGAGGACGCGTTATTTACGTGCGCCGCCGAGGCAGCTGCCCCGACCGCGAACTTTTGCGACAGTACTAGAATGGTGGAGACGAATTTCTTGGAAGAACTGCGACAGGTGATGAAACATGGCTCCATCATTTTTCACGAGAGACGAAGAGGCAATCATTGGAATGGCATCATGCAAATTAACCCAAGAAAAAAAAAGTTCAAAACCACACCTTCTGCTGGAAAAGTTATGGCTACGGTGTTTTTCGATTTCGAAGGACTCTTGCTTGTGGACATCATGCCAAGTGGAATCACCGTAAATTTTGATGTATATGTGACGACACTGAAGGAACTTCAAGCTCGACTGAGTCGTGTTCGACCACATCGGCAAAAGCAGGATGTTTTGCAGTTGCACGACAATGCATGGCCACATGTCAGTCAAAAAACCATGGAAGCGATCACAAAACTCGGATGGACAAGACTGAAACACCTGCCTTACAGTCCTGACCTGGCTCCATGTGACTATCATGTCTTCTGGAAACTGAAAGACTCTCTTCGTGGAACAAGGTTTGAAGATGATAGTCCCTTGTGCACGCTGTCAAACGGTGGCTCCAACAGGTGGGACCAGAATTTTACCATGCGGGTATTCAGGCGCTGGTTCCAAGATGGCGTAAGGCAGTTGCGAGGGATGGAAATTATGTGGAGAAATAAAAATATTGTTCCTAAAGGATGTATCTACACACTATAAAACGTTCACACATGTGCAATAAAAGATGGATTAAAAGAAAAAAGATCGTGTGCATTTCTTTTGGAGTGACCTTCGTATATGACAAAACTGATGGCATCGCCGATGTGTTCGACCGTAACTTCACGCCTGTGGAGGACCCTGTAAATCAGGTCAATATACAGGTGGTTGAAGACAGACCTCAGGTCTGTCTCACATCAGACCCTGAGGGGGCAGAAGTCCAAGACAAGGAAGCTGTCTCTAAAGACGAAATCCGGTCGGCACTTCAGTGACTTCCCGCCATGGAATGCTCCCGGACTCGACCTCATCACTGCTCCACTACTCTGAGAATTTCCACCTACAGCCGTCGTACAAGTCATCCGCTTGTTCAATCGTGTACTGACCCCGAGAAAGTATACTGAGATTTAGAAGAAAATAGTCGTCGTTGCAGTGCCAGAATTGGGAAATAATCGTGCAGAAACAACCAGGTATTGGCTTATCATCTCTCAAGTCTCAGTAAGGCTTTTGAGAGACTTGTGATGTGCTGACCAACTGCACACCTCACTACAGAAGCAGTATTATCAAATGAAGAACTTGAGTTTCATGAAGACCATTCCACCTCTTATGGGTGGCCGAGAATGTCATCCGGGCTCACAACATTAGAGAGATCTGTGGCATGATTCTCCTCGATGTCTCACGAGCTTTTGAGATCGTGTGGCACCGAGGAGTGATACACAAGCTTTTCGCGTATGGCTTGTCGAGCCACGTGGTGCACCTATTTTCTAGTCATATGGAGGGTAGGGCCTTCGTTGTGCGAGTCGAAGATGCACCTCCACGATTCGCTGTATCCTTGCTGGAGTCCCGCAGGGCTGAGTGTTTGGCCATACCCCCTGCAGCGTTTACACTGCGAACTTCAAGTTGAAGAATATATCTACTCTGACGACACTGTCCTAATCCACCACCACTGCAGTCTGGAGGCGGTTCATAGCCGCCTCCAGGCTGCCTTCCGTGACACCGAAGAATGGGCTTCTAACTGGAGGATTCTGATTAATACTGCTAAGAGCCAGGCAGTACTACTTGCTAGATGACGGCATGTGGCAGGTGGCAACATCACGTTATGTGACCCTCCCAGTCCTTGGGCACCGAAAGCCAAATGCCTGCCTCGAACGACAGTTGACGTGGAAGCATCGTGTCGACGACACCTGGAAGAAGCATTCAGCTGCACTCGAAGTTCTTCTTTACCTCCTGCTGAATGAACGGTCCGCATTGTCGCTGTAGCGTGGCCTTCGTGTATACAGAGCATCAACCCGGGCTGTCATAGATTATGCCTGCCCAATGAGGGGTACAGCCGCCAGAACAGATATAACGAAATTGCAGCACTTCCAGAATAAAGCGCTTTGGTGCATTTTCCAAGTACCACGTAATTTCCCAGCCTGTAACCAACTGTACTCGAGTGATTTAAAAAACACGCAGCGAATCTGTATCAGAAGACCCAATCATCACCAAACGCCTTCATGAGAAGATCAGGATGGAGTAATAAAGTAGCTGATCTCTTTAAGCGGCCCTTGGTCCTACTTGATAGGCAGTAGGCCCATGCGAGTTTATTATTACTATTAATATCTCTGAAAGGCACTCGTGTAGAAAACCAGTATCACCACAATCCCACACTACTTGCCATCATAGATCGGATACGGTATAGGCTCAACTTTCTCCGACCACTGAACAAATCTACCACGATACTACTCACATTTTTCTCATTACCAAATCCTTTCGAGAGGTGAAAGAAACAGAATAATTCGTCGTACCTTTGAATTGATAGTCTAGCCATCCAGCCACTCACCACGTACTGGTATTGTAATATTGAAGATCGTTTGTTCTTGCAATCCGCCAACTACGAACTGATTCTTAGTTTCTCCATGTATGATTGATGATGATGCTGATTCCACAACTGATGTTCAGTTAATGAAAAGCCAGTCCAGTTGCCTTTTTTAGAACTTAATAAAGTTGGAACAAAGAAAAAAAAGCATCTGGAGTGGCTTTCGATTAAGAACTGATCCTTCTAATCTTTGTATGGGAACCTGAACTTTAAAGAGCAATCCCTACTCCGATATTTGTATCTTGTACTGAATGAGTGTATCGAATGCTGCACATTGCAACTACATCACTAACACTGGCCATGTGGGTAGGCCAGGGGCTGCAGAGAATTCGGCTCACAAACTATGGTCTGGTATGAGTGCCATAGTGATTACCGTCGCTGCACACTTCCCCCACCGCCAAGCCATTCTATCTGAGCGTTAGGATGGGATAGAGGGGCCTGGCTGCAGGGGTCTGCAAACGCGCCACGTTTAAATGGTACTGCAGTCACACTGCATACGACTTGGTTTTGTATTTCTCATTTTTCAACAACATACATCACAAATTTTCAGTACTATTTAATTATTTTTGGCTCAGTGAAGACATAATTTGCCTATGGACAGGCGCAAAAAAAATTTCACAGATTTTCCTCTCAGCTTGTCATGTAATCGTGACTTATTTGGCTTCATAATCGAAAAACGTCTTTGACACAAATATGTTGATCGGAATATTGAGACGTGGAAACTCTGAGGAAAACAATGTGGACATCCTGGACAGATTTAGCGTAACAGTATTTGTCTGTAAAACGGGAGTTATATTGCAGATCAATCAGTTATATCTGCACATGCACAGGGCCGCTTTCAACTGAAAGGGAAAGCGGTCTCGAAAACAAACCTAAGAATATCAGTGTTCTTAAAGTGTTCTTTCAAGGCCACGACGATTTCTTCAAAACTCAGGTTTTACTTAACGCCGTTGAACTTAGGGAAATGAACGGTGCTTTTGATCAGAATTTGTCTCTTCCAAACTACGATTTCGATTTTGAATGCAACCCCATCAAATCAAAAATAAGTTCTTTCTCAGGCTGCAGAGTCTTACTGTGAGAAGTGTGCAGGCAGGTCCATTTAAAATGGAAAATCTGCCCTCCATTCTGGATATTCAAATTTTCGTTCCTGCACTTCTTTTTCCCTCATAAATTCAACAATAGAGGGTTTTAAATCGAAACATCGTTCCAGCCATGCACTTTGACTTAACGATGTATTTTGCAGCAATATGTAAAAGTCTCCATACTCTTCGTTCCCTTCCATCGAAAACTATTGCAACCGACAGTGAAGCAATACGTGCAATTTCAGAAATTTTGCACATAGTGCCACAAATTTCTTCACATTCTCCACACCTGCAAATTTAATATAAATTGCTTCTTTATTTACGGAACAACGGATCCTGGCTGTCGATCGTTGTAATTCCTTTACTGTTTCATTTGTCAACTAAATCTTTAAATTCTTTCTACATGGCATTGTAATGTAATTTTAAAGCAAATTTGCAGTACCCCGTCCATTATTCGACTGCATAATAGATACAGAGTTATCATCCCTCTCTTCTGTCATTCTCATTCAGTTTTAAGAAATTGTGACGATAGATTTCTAGACTGGCTCTTTTTAAGCAACAGCCACTGGATCTGCGAGTATTCTTCATACTACGTACAAATAATGAAGGGTAAAAACGCTGACACCACAATTCTGCCGAGCTGAAGATAGTTGTGCTGGGCGGATAATGCCACACCGTAATACGAAACGAAATGTCTCGTTGTACCGTGTACTTCAGAAAACTGCCGAGCAAAAACCGTGTATCAGTTCGTCTGCGGTTTGGCAGGCCGTGGTCGGCTCTGAAACAGGCCGACGCAAGCGCGCCACGAGGACTCGTGTCGCACAAAGGAAGGAACGCTGGAAAATGTGGTGTAAAGTGATACAATTTATACAAAAACGGTGCGAATATATTCACATTTATGGATAAGCCTCAGCAAGTATTTAAAAAAAATGACAATAGAGGCTTCAAAGTTGATTCTTCTTGTGAATGGAATGCTAGAAAACGTGTTCAAAAGAATCTTTTCGGTTAGGCGTATAAAAAGAATACTAATTTCTCTCTTTAATGCTACTAGACCGAAAGGCACATGTTTGAGATGTATAGTTTCGTGTTCAGTTCACATGTCATAGATGATCTCGTTACAAAGCAAAATGGACATTGTTAATGAAAGTATCATCAATCTTTTCCAAAATAAGTGAATGTCTTAAAACAGTACCTTTATCTGCTTGATATCTGGGGCTACAACACCTCACGCTAACTTCAGCTGAAGAATAATTATATTGAACTCATGTATTCTGATGCTTCTCGGAGTACACTGATACACTGATACATTACATTCGCATCATCCACATCATCATCTTACAACAACGACGTTACCAACATTCCAGTGGAAGGCGGAGGCAAAGTGTTTCTCAAAGCTGTGCATAACAGTCTTTGGTTGCAGTATAGGCCAGATATATCGGTATTGCTAAATACTTAAAATAATAGTTGTATAGCATGCGGCAAACTTTTATAAAGATACTCTCAGTGAAAAAAAGGAAAGAAGTAAACAGTTTCAAGGAAACAGATTGATTTTTGAGAAAAATGAAGACTGACTCTATACTAAGCTGTGGAAACGAATACTTCCAGAAAAAAATCCTACCGCTTACATTTATATTCAATGTTAGCAAATTTCTCTTTCCCAGAAATTCTTTTCTTTCTGTTGCCAGTGAGTGCTTCTTATAATCTCTACTTCGTTCACGATCAGCTATTTTGCTTCCCAAATAGCACACTTTTTCTACCACTTTTAATATTTCATTTCCTAATCAAATTCTCTTAACATCGCTTTGATTGATTCGACTACATTAAATTACGTTAGTTTTACTTTTGTTCACGTTCACCTATAACATCTTTCCAAGACATTGTTGATTTTGTTCAACTAATCTTCCTTCGCCTGCTGTGACAGAATTACGTCATTGGCTAACTTCCAAATTATTTTCCTCATCGTTGAACTTTAATTTCCTCTCGAAGTTTCTTTTGGCCTCGTTCATTGTGCAGAGCGAACAACGTATATGTAAGAAAAAAGAAGAAATTATGAAGCAACATACGGCGGAGGAATTTACATATAGCTATCACACAATATACGCTTTGATTTTTCGAAGGAATTTCATTTATGAAGCAAACCTAAAGAAATCAATTTACAGTCACCACTTGCGGTTTTTTATGAAGACTACTTTTAGCCGCTTATCCTTAAGCAAAAAATATTCATCCCTACTAAGTATAAACAAATTGAGTGGAATTCTAATTTTGACTGCTTTTCTGGCATTCTCTTTACTATTAGATGTTATTTTGGGGCCACCGTTTTGACTTTCCATAAAATATATTTGCAGGCTTATTCGTAATCTCAAATACAAGGACTTCTAAATGAGCCCTTTATGAACCCCGAAAGGTAAAAATCGCAAGGCATCAGAACGTGGAAGTCATGTATCCGGCACTAGCGGCCAATGCAGCGTTCGGATACAACGTCATTTAACCTAACGCCATTTTAACCAAATCCCATTGAGGCGGCACATCATCCTGCTGCCTAGTAAACTTCTGCGGTGCAGTTTCTTTTAATTCAGGAAAAACCATAGCTCTAGAGCGTCAAGATAAGTTACTTCACCGAGAAAGAAAGGCCGGTATATGGCACAAAAAACATTCAATTTAGGGGAGCCTCATTGCAGCTATATCATCTCGTGAGGATCGGCTTGTCTTCAGATGCACACATTATTTCCACTTAGGAGAAATGTCCATTCATCGCTGAAGATGACACGATTTAGAAAATCTTCATCATTATGCAGCAACATTTCGTTTGTAAAATAGGCATATAAACTATAGTCTGTAGGCTGTAGAGCTTGTAACAACTGTAAACGGTAAGGTAGTAGCTGTAAGCGCCTCCTTAAAAGTCCCCACACCGACGTCACTGGATTTGTTAATTCACGACTAGGCTTCCGAAGTGATTTCTTGGGGCTATGCGTGAGAGACTGTCACTCGTTCAACACATTCATATGTCACTCTTGGTCGTTCCGTACTCTTTCCCTTGCGCATAGGTGTACAAACAAAACTGTTTGAGTTGCTCTTTCATATTATGTATTACTTATAATAGTAAGTTAAATCTAATAAATGCTACAAAGCCTTAAAACTCGTATATTCATTTTGAAATAGTGTGGATATATTAGTAGAGTTTTGTTTTGTTAATTATATCTGCTCTACACTTTCTGCTACGTTTTCAAGCTTTCTTCTTCAGAAGAAGGCCGCTGCAACCGTGGCCGAAACGTTGGTTTTTCTCCAGCAGCGGTAGTTTCATGCATTATGACGCGGTACCATACCCAGGAAACTTTTATGTCGACTGACTGAAATATGTACATCGCTAACAGCTGAGCAACGGCCTTCAACTGGCTCCCAGAAATTTCCGCCAGTTGCTTCCAGGACAATGGAATGGAATAGAGTTCAATGCCAATTAGTCAAAAGATACGCAAAAACACCACATTCAGTTTTTCACAGAATCAGAAAGAGTTTACTCGTTTCTAGAAATCCCACCAATTTCAGAACACTGCCTGCCGCTAGCTAATTGATCCACGATGTCATATGTCTCCTCCTATTGATCATAATGCAGTAGTCATCGAGATAACTGCAGGAGGACGCAAGAGAAGGCATTTCTTATAGTTGTTGTCTCTCCGTATTTCGGAAGTAACTTGGTTTATGACAAAAGGCCACTATGTTCCGATTTCAGTTAAACACGTTAAAGCAGCGGCTCCGTCATAGATTTGGTTTGGTTGGGGGAAGAGACCAAACAGCGAGGTCATCGGTCTCATCGGATTAGGGAAGAACGGGGAAGGATGTCGGCCGTGCCCTTTCGAAGGAACCATTCCGGCATTTGCCTGGAGCGATTTAGGGAAATCACGGAAAATCTAAATCAGGATGGCCGGACGCGGGATTGAACCGTCGTCCTCCCGAATGCGAATCCAGTGTGATAACCACTGCACCACCTCGCTCGGTTCCGTCATAGAGGGCCTACGACTTGCCACGCCAACCTCACGAAGGCTGCCTTTCTCTCGCGTGAGTTCTAAACGGCCCCACGCAATTATTCAACATTTAGCCTTTTAGCCACTCAGGAGTAGAATGTAGGCATTTTTACTAGCCGTCCTCCCCCCTTCAACCTCCCCCACCCCCACACCCCCCCGGCCAGCGCTTCTGTAAAGTGCCTCTTCGTGCCAAGACTCTCAGAGATTTGTCTGCAGAATGTGTATGAAAACATCGACTGTCATGGGAAAACTATTCGCCCCTCAAATAGGTCTAGCGAGCCCAGATCATCACCACCTCTACC
Source organism: Schistocerca serialis cubense (assembly GCF_023864345.2). Taxonomy (NCBI): domain Eukaryota; kingdom Metazoa; phylum Arthropoda; class Insecta; order Orthoptera; family Acrididae; genus Schistocerca; species Schistocerca serialis. The sequence goes on along the minus strand of NC_064639.1, from coordinate 779,400,487 downwards.
GGACTGAACAGACGCCTCCCTTCCTTGCCCACCAGAAACTGATGTAGGGTCCACAATATCGAATAGTATATGCACACGCGCCCTACCGGGAAGTGATGTTTTATAAAGCTTCGATCGTGCTGTGTTATCTGGAAGATACGGAAAACAGGCGTACACAGAACAGCGCAGAGCTGCCTATTACTCAGGTGCGACTAAGACCAGCCTGCAGAGAGGACGTCACTCGACGCAACAAGCCACTTGCTACAAAGTCCGGTCACCTGGGTTACTGTTTGCCCTGTGTGCCGGCATGCATCACCGTAGCGCTGTCCTTGAAGTGCATGAAGATATATTTTATTTTATTTGCCTTTTTCCTGGGACAAAAAATCAAGTTATGTTATATGAACATGAATCTGGAAAGCTTTATTTCCATGTTAAAAGTAATTTTTTCCAGCTCACTAATCTTGGGAAACACACAGAAACAGAACGCACTAGCGTACCACATTCAACTCTTTCTCACAGGTGATGCCCAATATGCCCTCTTTGGGCATTGATACATGCATCGACCCGCCGCCGTTGTAAATCTCTGATGCGCTGATGTTTCCATGGAGACGGAGATTCTGAATACCTTGTACTGGCGGTCCATACACAAGAGCTTTCAAACAAATAAAAGTCCAGAGGGTTTAGTTCAAAAATGGTTCAAATGGCTCTGAGCACTATGGGACTTAACTTCTGAAGTCATCAGTCCCCTAGAACTTAGAACTACTTAAACCAAACTAACCTAAGAACATCACACACATCCATGCCCGAGGCAGAATTCGAAACTGCGACCGTAGCGGTCGCGCGGTTCCAGACTCTAGCGACTAGAACCGCTCGGCCACTGCGGCCGGCAGAGGGTTTAGAGCGTTGAGGCCAGGCAACTGGTCCATCTCTACCTATTCATCTGTCACAGAATTTGTTATCTGGAAGCCGACGGACATTAATAGTGAAAGGAGGAGGTACACAATAGTTCATGAAGTACATGTTTCGTCGCACAGCTTAAGGCTCATCTGCTAACACATCAGGTACAACATTCTCTACGAATTTATGACAACATTGTCCGTTGGGGCTGGGTGGAAGAAAGTGAGGTCCTATCAAACAGTCACCAACAATGCCGGCCCCATAACAGACAGAAAATCTTTGTTGATGACTTGCTTCAACAGTTGCATGAGGACTGACTTCTGCCCATACGCACCATTTGTGAAAATTTAGAATCTGATCTCGTCGAAACGACGCCTCATCTACGCACATCACCTTTGCACTAAAATTAGGGTTGACACCTTGTTGAGCAAGCCATTCGCAGAAGAGTACCCGTGCAGGAAAACCAGCTACACTCGCTGCAAATGGTATGGATACAGCTGCTCTTCGAGTAACACTGGCCAGACAGTCATGTGGTTGGTATTCAGTGCCGCATGAAGATTTTCCAGAATGAGATTTTCACTCTTCAGCGGAGTGCGCGCAGATATGAAACTTATTGGCAAATTAAAACTATGTGCCGAACCGAGACGCGAAATAGGGATCTTTGCCTTTCCCGGGCAAGTGCTCTACCATCTGAGCTATCCAAGCACGACACCTGCTGTGTCCTCGTCCTTCTAGGCCTCCTCCGATCGCGAGTATCAGGCTCAAACGCCCCATGTTCCCTAAGACGACGATCGGTGCGTTCAAACGTTTTCGTGTTGGGGCACCTTCACGGAAATCTCTCACGGTACAAACGTTTTGCCCGAGCGCCATTTCCAGCAGCAAATCTATATATCATATGGGCAACCACTATCTCTGCATTTATGTACACTGCCATTGCACGAGCTAAATCTGTGATTAACTTTACGTATCAAACCGTGCGCTTGCAACGGTCGTACTGATCCCTGGAACAGTTGATGTTACCTGTCAACAAGCAATGACGTACGTCACATGACAACAGAGACATGTAGAGCAAAGCACTGACGGTGCACAACGTAACCAGAGGTCACCAAGAGTGTAGGTTCTCCATGGTTCTAGCGTTCTATGCTTGTGTTTCTCATAGTTAATGAGGTGCAGAAAATGAGTTGTAACATGGAAACAAAGCGTTTCCAGACCCATGTTCATATAATGTAATTTCTTCCTCTACATATAAGGAATGTGTCGTACATTTTTGTTACACCCTGTATAGCTCATTCTAAGACATGAGTAACGCATGTAGCCTAAAAAGATTGTGTTGTCTGCTGGATCGGAAGTCACGAACTGGTGGTGAGTCTCCCTCTGTTCGGTTGTATCTCCATCTCCGTGCTGTGGTGCTGCGAGAGACAGAGTGGCTTCGCCAGCGTCTCCCACTCTCCCACTCGTCGTTGAAAAAAAAAAAAAAGTTCAAATGAGTGTGAAATCTTATGGGACTTAACTGCTAAGGTCATCAGTCCCTAAGCTTACACACTACTTAACCTGAATTATCCTAAGGACAAACACACACACTCATGCCCGAGGGAGGACTCGAACCTCCGCCGGCACCAGCCGCACAGTCCATGACTGCAGCGCCTCAAACCGCTCGGCTAATCCCGCGCGGCGTTGCGGAATGCAGAGGGACATCGTTAACTTCTATGGTATCGTTGCGAGGTGCCGACAACGTTACGGCAACGCTATCTTTAGACGATACTGTACTTTATATGTCTGAGGATGGCTGAATGAGACCTATTCAGATGACAAAATAAAAAAAAGTTCAAAAGTTGACATCCATCGGCGAAATGCAGATAAAAGCTGATGTAAGGCTTCACTCAGTATGAGCAGTATCGTGCAGTACTTCGAGACAGCATCAGGACCGTGTCTATAGTGGCCGCCAACAAGAGCAACTGAGTTAGTAGTTCAAGTATCGTAATTATTTTTCACTGTTTTCAGGACCAGAGTTAACGACAGATGAGTGCATGTGAACTATTCCCCCGCACTATCTCCATATTACTATTAAATATGTGTGAGGTTTATATAATAATTATTGTAAATTGTTGATAATCTGTGTTGCCATTATTTTGCCACAGGTGTTGTTTACCCTTACTTGGTCCTGTAATGGGACTGCATAGTTGCTGTGAACAAGCAAGACACCTCGCAAAAGAGACTACTTTCGGTGGTAGAGGTTTCTCTTCCTGACACCTATTTATGTTTGACACAAAGAGCAGCCGGTGAACATACCCGATTCTTCGCCTCCTATGACGGTTTCCTTTGACTTAATAATCATCATGGGCAGTGGAGGCTGTTCTCATGTTCACACTTCTTGTGAATTCCTGGAGTTAATTACTTGCTTGATTTATCAAGACCAATCCATTCCTTTAAGAGTGTGGCATTTAATACTGATTCCTCAACTTGTGCAGTTAGCATTATGAAGATTGACGTTCTTACGGGTTAATTAGTGTAGCTTGCTTAATGAACGAATGTTAACTACAGCGCACGCGAGTGTAATTAGCTACGAGAGTTCTCTGTGTGCTGAGCAACGCTTAATGCGAGGCGACTTCTAGAAATGAACCTTGGTGGAAACACGCAAGTCCCTTATCGTGGGCCAAATCAGCCTAATTGACGCTTTGGGTGTTTCAGTTCGCCGAAATAAGCTCTGTATAAAATAGGAGGACCTATAATAATACAACCAACGTATCTGTTCGTGTTGAGTAATATGCGATCATATCGGACAGAAATTTACCCACCCCTCAGGACACATCACCCTAACACTGCGTAACACCACCTCTAGCCTTGATACTGAGTTCAGTTCGGCGAAGAACCCAGTCCGCAAAACACCTCGAGGAAGGCTTTTGCAACAAAGGCTGTATGCTATCCCCTCTTCTGTGACTAGTTTTCCACTATATTTAATTTCGTGCTTTATTCTGTGTATAAAGGAACTATCAAATCCATTGACAATTTCTGAGGGTATTCTTGTTCCATCGTTACAACTACGGTACAAGAAAGTAAGTGTTTTTCTCACCACACAGGTTCCGCTTTATTGAAGTAAAGCATCATCAGTGGTATGTAATTAAATATATTTACAATTCTATTCATGTTTTAGATCGAAAAACAGTTCTTTAACAATTTGTTGGTTTCTATTTATGATTGCTGGTTCGTATGTAGTGACTTAATTTAGTGTATAAAATGCAAGTCTGAACATCATCTGCTTTTTTATTTAAAACCCAAATATCGATCGTTTTCAGTCATAGACCATCTTCATGGTTTAGGGTTAAAACAGTTTAAGCCATAACATCTCATCTGTCCTTACTTAAATAATGGCCATTTCTCATGTTTAGAGCATGTCATGAATTCCAGTATACGACACAGAACTTCGTACTAATAACAATACTAATAACAAGGGTAAACAGCTCTGTTTACAAAAAAAGAAAATACTTCTTGAACAGTTCCACTTACGAATGAAACGTGATTCCTTTAAACTCTAGATTACGATCGGACCGATTATTATACCCGTAAACAACGCAAACTGGCAATTTCGATGAAACAGCTATGTCTCCACACATTCAATGTACACAACATGGTCGAAACTGGGCACGGGCACATCAGATTGACGTCACGAGAACGTGTCACTGCAGTGAACGTAATGTTTTGGCCTACTTGAGCTGGGGAACGTCGGCTTCAGGTTTGTGACGTAATGACAACTCCCTTCTTTTTTTACGTTGCGCTCTCTGGAAAATGAAGAATACTTACTCTTTGTAATTTGTTCATATTAGTAGGGAGAGAGCTGTAATGAAATGGAACTAATATGGTCTGAGATTTTAAGCAGATAAGGAATACAGTTACCAGAATTGGCATTACGTCCGATTGTGCACGCGTTTTGAACTGTTTAAGGATTGTTAGTACTTATTTTAAGAATATATCGTGTTAAGTTCCAGATAAGTGTCCAGCGTTCTTCTTGAAACTGTCTGAATTTCAGTTTTCATGTTAAAAGATTTATTTCTACTCAAGTTATGGGGACATGTGAAGGATGACGGGTTATACAGACCCTGCAGCGCTCTCTTGCCTTTTGAGCAATTCATTTGATTATGTTATTCCATTTCATAAGTACAACTAGTTAATAGACCGTTCATTCTCCACGCACAGCGCCGCAGTGACTCAAATGTTCACTCCCTGATGCTGATAATCATGACACAGATTTTGTTGATGTATTGTGATTAGCGTATTTCATCTCTGATTCAGCACAGCTTCGCTGAGCATACGAAATCACATTCACCTTGAAAAGATATTCAAATTGGATTTTATTTGACAGAGAGAGATTTCAGTGGAAATTTACTGAACGGAAGCGATGAAGTTCCTAGGACAAAGCTTTCATCCAATCATAATATTTCACGTAAGTTAAAGACCTTTCAGAGTTCTGCTTCAGTTACGCACACAGTTAGAAAACATTTACAACAGAGTATATAAATTGTTATTGTAGGAAAACAATAGACGAGACGCCGGACAATTTTACATGTCGACAATGCGGTCACGTACCTTGGATAATTTTATAGACTTCGGCCGCAAAAGCCTTCGCTTACAATCCTAGACATTTCTGTGGGATTAAGTTCGGGTGGTTTGTCGGGCCAGTTGAGATGTAGTGGGGTGACTGAGTGTCATAAAACAAGCGACGTAAGTATCAAAGAGATAATATTTACGCCACTGACTGTAAAACTTTATTTCACGATTGCAATTTCGGCCTTAGGCCATTATCAAGTGCACATTTATGTGGCTTTAAGATATGTCAACTTAAAATGAGCTGACACATTTATATGTCGTTGTCTATACCATTAAATACATTCGTGACTTGAGTGCATAAGTGACTAGTGATGGGCTAACGAACATGAGTGTCTACAGATTTTGATGTTTTATGACGTATGGATATGTGTGCTCGCAATATGTAACAGCGTCACGAATGTATTTAATAGTAATGACAACGACATGTATATATGTAGGCTCATTTTAAGTTGACATGGCTTAAAGCCACAAAAATCTGCACTTCATAATGGCCTAAGGCCGAAATTTCAATCGTGAAATAAAGAAAGTGTTATAGTCACTGGCGTAAATATGATGTCTTTTATAAAGTTCTTCATGACTGTGAATCCCAAGTATAAAACGCAACGTAAGAATTCAGCCCCGTGAACACGGCTGCTGTCATTTTGGAAGGCGGCAGCAGTGTTCACAGCACACTCATCGTCAAGATATGGAAGAAAGAACACCACTTGCTCACCGAGAATGTTGAAGTAAACATCCTGGTTCTTATTACCGGTAACCTGTATGTTTGGTTCCAAGCAACGATACTAAGAACACCTCAAACCGTCGAAGAAGCACCTCCGTCAAGAACTGCATCCACCAGACATAACTTGGTAAACACTTCATTGGGTTGTCGGTGCATCAGTGCAAAAGCAAAATCGTGACACGTCTGATCACGCTAAATGGCCTCTGGCGGCTAATGTCCAGTTTCTTTGTTTCTTGGTCCACTGATGCGCAGCTTTATGTGACGCAGTGAGCAACGGCCTTCTGCGAGGTTCCCTGCGCCAGATGATCACTGAGTGCCATTGACACAGCGCAAACGTGAACTAAATGCATCCAAACAGGACCAGTGTGCTATTATCTTTTTCTTGACTGCCGAATGCCGGTAGACATCCATAAGATAATGAAGAATGAGGCAGCGTGTCTGTCGAAATCCACAGTTGTGGAATGGTGCTGCTAGGGGCAATGCTCCTTCATGAGAGTAATGTACGTCTCCATATCGCAAATGTCGCAATGCAGAAGTCACGCCAACTAAACTGGGAGACATTGGAACACCCGCTCTACAAACCTGATCTCTCCCCACGCAGTTATCACGCCTTCAGTCCCTTAAAAAAAGACCTTGAAGGGTCGACGATTCCTGTCTGACGAGGATCTGCAGCAGGCAGTTACGGACTTCTCAACTCAGCAAGACATTGGCGTATCGGTCGGATGATTGCCTCAATGCTCACGGCGATTTTCCCTGATTGCACACTGATTGTGGACTCTATTGCCTGCGAATGGACACTTTTTGATCACCCTTTATACACTACTGGCCATTAAAATTGCTACACCACGGAGATGACGTACTACAGACGCGAAATTTAACTGACAGGAAGAAGATGCTGTGATATGCAAATGATTAGCTTTTCAGAGCATTCAAACAAGGCTGGCGCCAGTGGCGACACCTACAACGTGCTGACATGAGGAAAGTTTCCAACCGATTTCTCATACAAAAAAAGTAGCTGACCGGCGTTGGCTGGTGAAACGTTGTGATGCCTCGTGTAAGGAGGAGAATTGCGAACCATCACGTTTACGACTTTGATAAAGGTCGGATTGTAGCCTATCGCGATTGTGGTTTATCGTATCGCGACAATGCTGCTCGATCGAATGACTATTACCAGAATATGGAATCGCCGGCCGGGGTGGCCGAGCGTTTCTAGGCGCTACAGTCTGGAACCGCGCGTCCGCTACGGTCGCAGGTTCGCATCCTGCATCGGGCATGGATGTGCGTAATGTCCTTAGGTTAGTTAGGTTTAAGTAGTTCTAAGTTATAGGGGACTGATGACCTCAGCAGTTAAGTCCCATAGTGCTCAGAGCCATTTGAACCAGAATATGGAATCAGTGGTTTCAGGAGGGTAATACGGAACGCCGTGCTGGATCCCAACGGCCTCGTATCACTAGCAGTCGAGATGTTGGCATGACAACAACCATCTGCACGAACAGTTCGATGACGTTTGCAACAGCATGGACTATCAGCTCGGAGACCATGGCTGTGATTACCTTGACGCTGCATCGCAGACAGGAGCACCTGCGTTGTTGTACTCGACGACGAACCTGGGTGTACGAATGGCAAAACGTCATTTTTTCGGATGATTCCAGGTTCGGTTTACAGCATCGTGATGGTCGCATCCGTGTTTGGCGACATCGCGGTGAACTCACATTAGAAGCGTGTATTCGTCATCGCCATACTGGCGTATCACCCGGCGTGATGGTATGGGGTGCCATTGGTTACACGTCTCGGTCACCTCTTGTTCGCATTGACGGCACTTTACGACCCGTGGCTCTACCCTTCATTCGATCCCAGCGAAACCCTACATTTCAGCAGGATAATGCACGACCGCATGTTGCAGGTCCTGTACGGGCCTTTCTGGATACAGAAAATGTTCGACTGCTGCCCTGGCCAGCACATTCTCCAGATCTCTCACCTACTGAAAACGTCTGGTCAATGGTGGCCGAGCAACTGGCTCGTCACAATACGCCAGTCACTACTCTTAATGAACTGTGGTATCGTGTTGAAGCTCCGTGGACAGCTGTACCTGTACATGCCATCCAAGCTCTGTTTGACTCAATGCCCAGGCGTATCAAGGCCGTTATTACGGCCAGAGATGGTTGTTCTGGGTACTGATTTCTCAGGATCTATGTACCCAAATTGCGTGAAAATGTAATCACATGTCAGTCCTAGTATAATATGTTTGTCCAATGAATACCCGTTTATCATCTGCATTTCTTCTAGGTATAGCAATTTTAATGGCCAATAGTGTATTTTGTCCAGCGAACTTAGTAACGTATTGGTTCATTGCACTGCCTATACAACGCAGGCAACCATAACAGAAGTTTGCGATAGTTCACTAGCCGTATTACAGTGTCTAATTTAGAGAGGGAAGCAGGCGAGCTAATTTAACTGGTGACCCGGAGATTTCGATCAAACGCTAGGTGAAACAGGAAATGATGCTCTAAATGTTTGAACCATGACTGCGAGAGCGTGTTCCTAAATAGGAAGCTAATTCAGGTTTAAGATAAGCAAGGATATTCATTGTTGACCGGCATAGTGTGACAACTCAATGTTTCGGAACACTTCTGCAGGTAGCTCAACTTTGCCTCACGAATGTATCATGTATTTAGAACAGGTCATGTTGTAGAGACAGAGAGAGATACGAAGTGTCACAGAAATGGAGCTTGCAGCTTGTATCTTTCAAAGGTAGACTGTCAACAAGACTTCCATTTTACAAAGTTGATCCCCTGATTTACAGGCTTTAGGTTAGGAATTTTGTAAATCGTCAGGAATTCTAGGAGCGGATCAGGGAACCATTTGGCCAGAGGGACTTGGTGAAGTGATAGTGGCCAACCTCACTGGAAGAAGGATAAAGAACTTGACAGTCTGGTTTTTGGAGGAGACAAGGATGAAAATCGAGGGTTGAGATCGCAAAATTGATTAGAGAGCACAGAATTTCAGTGGTAGCAAATTTCCCGTTTTCGTATTAGAACAAATCGTCACGCCAGGAGGAGATGCCATGCTACAGCCAGAGCCAAAGAAATTGGTACACCTGCGAAATATCGTGTAGGGCCCCCTCGAGCACGCATAAGTGCCGCAACACGACGTGGCATGGACTCCAATAATGTCTGAAGTAATGCTGAAGGGAACTTAAACCATGAATCCTGTAGGGTTGTTCATAAACCCATAAAAGTACAAGAGAGTGCAGAACTCTTCTGAACAGCCCGTTGCAAGGCATTTCAGCTAAGATCAATAATGCTCGTATCTGCGGAGTTCATTAGCCAAGGGAAGTGTTTAAACTCAGAAGACTGTTCCTGGAGCCAATCTGTACCAATTCTGGACGTGTGGGGTGTCGTATTGTCCTGCTGGAATTGCTCAATTCCGTCGGAATGCACAATGAATATGAATGGATGCAGGTGATCAGACAGGATGCTTACGTACGTGACACCTGGCAGAGTCGTATGCAGACATATCAGGGGTCGCATATCACTCCAACTGCACACGTCTCACACCATTACTGAGCTTCCACCAACTTGAACAGTTTCCTGCTGTTATGCAGTGTCCATGGATTCACGAGGTTGTCGTCCTACCCCTACACGTCCATCCGCTCGACACAATTTGAAACGAGACTCGTCCGACCGCACGTTGACGCTTGTTGAGGCCCATCATTGAAATCAGCAGAAATTTGCGGAAGGGTTGCACTTCTGTCACGTTGAACGATTTTCTTCAGTCGTCATTGGGTCCGTCCTTGCTGGATCTTTTTCCGGCCGCAGCGATGTTGGAGATTTGATGTTTCATCGGATTCCTGATGTTCACGGTACACTTGTGAAATGGTAGTACGGGAAAATCCCCTCTTCCTCGCTACCTCGGAGATGCTGTGTCCCGTGCTCTTGCGCCGACTATAGCACCACGTTCAAACTCATTTAAATCTTCATAACTAGCCATTGTAGCAGCAGTAACCGATCTAGTAACAACTGCGCCAGACACTTGTCGTCTTATGTAGGCGTTGCCGACCGCAGTGCCGTATTCTGCTGTTTACATGCCTCCGTGTTTGAATACGCATGCCTATACCAGTTTCTTTGGCGCTTCAGTGTACTGGAGTTCCTGTGACAGAGTTGTGCCTAAATTCCTACGTCGTCCGGATTTATGGTAGCGTTTGTGCGACGTATGCACTTATGCTTCTAAGGAAAATAGTTTGAACAATGTCAGTTATGTCATTAGGAAATATGTTCACTGATTACACTTTAGAAATCAAAACAGTTTCCGTTTTGTTATTAACCGTTATTATGTGATGAATGACACCTAAGAATATACCAAAAGTGTGGTGACTTTTCTTCTAGATTTGACCAATATTACTTTCTGCAAGAATAACTGACACTTTTTTAAATACCCTATGTATTTAAAACAAGTTTAGCGATAGACTGTTACATATGGTTGTATTAATACATCTGTCGTATTTAGTCTTACGTATGTACATTTTCAGCATAAAAGAAGTAACTATAACAGTCTGAATTTAATGTTCTTCCCGTTACTCTAGCCTTTATGTGTGAGAACTGCAATGCTATACGACATGTGAGCAATTCCACGCCTATATCGATTGTCATTATGTGTGTTAGAGTAAACCTTGAATCTATGATTAGCGTGCTATATTCAGACTGTATTTAAGATGCAAACAGATCTGTGGTACGTTATACTGCCTCAGAATATTATCTATTTCTGCAGAGATTTGTAATAAGTTGACGTCGAAACAAGTGATGCTGCACGTAACAACTCGTTCCCTCCACGTAATACCCTACAATGTAAGCTAAATTTCAATGTCAGTCGATGGACGTCAGACGTCTAGAATTACTGTTTCGGTCTGATACCATACATGACGAAAAGGATGAAATGCTTAATTTTGGAGCAGTGAACAAGCCGTTGTAGTCCACCAAACACCCACGTTTTTATCGCGTTCCGGATTTTTTCATGAACATCGTTTAACATGGAGGCTACGCGAAATTAAAAAGGCCCGGGGCGCCCCGTACAGGGGAAGAATACAACCGATGCTAGTACGTTCATTGTGAGAGCTCGAACGATTATTAAAAGCAAACAGCCAGTGTGTACATTCGGAGAGCGCGGACGCCTCGCTCGGGCTGCGATATCGACGGCGTGAGATCGAACGTCCGCCTCCGGACAAGTCCGGACAAAGGCGGGATACAACAGCCCAGCCACTCATTCACGGCTGCGGCGTTAATTTCCCCTGCTAAGACTCGCCGCCCGTGGGACCTAACCGGCTGCCGAGAACTGGCAATTGTGCTCTCTGGCAGCCAACTAAGACAGCCTGTCCGCTCTGCTTTAAGGCAACGCGGTGTATTTACTCGTCTTCGTATAAACTGTTATTAGCTGCCTAGTATTTTTCGCGGATTTCTTGCAGTTAGTGCTGTCGCTATGTTTTTGAAATAGGGCATTTATCGTTCACATTATATATCAGTGACTTATAGCAAAAGTTCGCACCCTTTCCGAGACAATTGCCTAAGAACGGGATCAGATCTCGGCCAACACCCCTAAATTTTGAACCAAATTATACTTCAAACTGAAAAGAAAAGAAAAGTACTTTCTTCAACTCCTAGTACTGGTGTAACGGAAGTGATTTACAAAACACGATGTACATTCATGGCTTAACCAACCTGAACCTTGATATCAGGTTCAGTCCCTAGTCGCGGCGGAGTCAAAATACTCGTCAAATCTAACAGTCTAAAAAATTAACCCTTTAGACGCAAAGCTTGTCGTATGAAGGACCAATGAAAGCGCGCCCTCCCTATGAGGTAAAACGTTTACAAGCAGGATTTCTCTATATAGTACAAAGCTCAGGTGCTATTCCAATTTTGTAGAGCCTCGACAATACAGACAATATCATAATGAGAAAATGAAGATGGGCTAAGTTGTGAATTGAAGTTTGTATTAGGGAGGGGAACTGGACTATTACAGTCCGTGCAGCTGCATCAGCCACCAACTCAGAGTAGAGTAGTAGGTAACACACCTGCCTAGGTAGCAGGAGACCCCTGTTCAAGTCCTGACTGTGGCAAAAATTTTAATTCATTGCTTCAATTCTACCCTCATCTGAGCGAAAGGTGAGACTCGATATGTCGCCAGGAAAATGTAATTACATCAGATCAATAGATCACCTATGCCAGAGGTAAAGGAAGAATTTCCCCATTGCATACAAAGATGCGGTGCTCTTCCAATATCAGAGAGTCTCGCCAGTACTAACAATTTAAGAAGGGGAAATCAAAATGGGCTGAGATGTGAACTGAGGTTTGTATTAGGGAGGGCACTGGAGTAGGTTAACCTGTGCAGGAGTGTTAGCTACAATGTGAGGGCGGTGTAACAGATAACACATATGCTTAATAAGTAAGAGACATGACTTCAAGTCCCAACCTTGCCACAAATTTTAATTCGTTACTTCAGCGTCTATCGCTATCAAAATTTTTTTACTTTAAATGCGCAAAAAAATTATTGTAACTGTGAAGCAACAAGTTTACTGTTGCCAGTCACTATTTATTTATTTCCGTGATGTGTCTCAGAGGTTTAACCTTCCATTATCATGTGGAGTAACACGGCATACATGTACTGTGTAACGAGTTCGCAGTGATCTGTGGAATTGTCTAGAAGAACAAAACAAAACACTTTTTCAACACATGGCTCATAAATACAAGCACACCCAATCCTCTTACATAATCTAATAGTAATAACAAGTAAATTATTTTTTATATAAAAAATCTTGCCACTGTTGGCAACATTATTTTACATTTCATGTTTCTAATATGTCATCCTGATTACTTAAAACTCTACAAAGTATTAAGGTACGGAAACGTGACATAAAAGGGTCTGTGACCAATTGAAGTATTTGCACTCACATTTCTATTCGTTTACACAACCAAAGCTCTCCATAACGCACTGAAATTTGCCCCCAAAATACCGTTTTGTTTTTATATATGTTCTTTGCGCTTATTAGATTCTATACGCCATCTTGGTTCCCTCAGTGTTTACAAAGTGTGATAGCGTACGTGATGTAATACGACAGGAAAACGAGCCTTGATCACTCTAGGCATTTTTATTTCACTTATATTCCTTTACATTTATATTTTCGATCATCCTTTCAGTGAAAGATCCCCAGGAATTACGAGCCATGTACTCAAATAGAGTTTTGTCTTCCCGTACTAGAGATTGCCACATGCAGAAAAGCCGTAAAATAATAAATACATGCCATATTAATGCACATAAATCCAACTGAAGATGGACTTTTAAATCTCCTAAAATAAATAGTGACTCATAGAAGTAAATTTGTTAAAAATCTTTAAATTCTTCACTGTTATAAATGTAGAATCATAACATGTAAACCAGCCAATCAAAGTTTCCATTCCTTGCTTTTATTTCTTCTTTTTATGGTGATATATTTAGAGTGAAGTAATACACAAAATTATTCATAATTGCCTCTAGGGTTTTAGAAGAGGACTACGTGAAAACCAAAAGACGTACAGAAAATACACTGAGCGCAGTGGATAGAGCATTTCTCCGTCTTATTACCTCACATTACAGATGCTCAATATGGTCACCGTTTGCTATGTCGCATGGACAGCACATGCTTTAAAATCACTGAAGTCATCGTTGCATGGAAAGTCACAACTATACTTGCCCGCCTTGGAAATTTAAGCATTGTACTGCCTATATGCAGGCGCCAACGAAATTCTATACAACATTACGACGTGCGTGATTTATATACATACACTGCGGGAAAAAAAATTAGTACACCTGGAAAGACAACGTCAATTTTGATCCAATGACAACATATGCCACCGAGCGAGGTGGAGCAGTGGCTAGCACACTGGACTCGCATTCGGGAGGACGACGGTTCAATCCCGCGTCCGGCCATCCTGATTAAGGTTTTCCGTGATTTCCCTAAATCGCTCCAGGCAAATGCCGGGATGGTTCCTTCCCCCTCCTTCCCAAATCCGATTAGATCGATGACCTCGCTGTCTGGTCTCCTTCCCTAAAACAACCAACCCAACGACATATGCCAACTCGCGAATAGTAGATGAACTGATAATGGTTTTAACGTCGTCTGCCAACAGATAGCATAGTGGCATAGCTACAGGAGCGCAGCGCCATCTATTTATACTTTTTAATAGGGAATTCTTCCAACCACAAAGGTCAATGTGGTGCAGACGTGCAAAGCAAGCAGACAGCCATGCTGCTGCTTCATACAGCTAAATGAGCGAGTTTGGAAGGGGTCAAATTGTGGCCTTTTGGCAAACTCCCGAAATAAATGTGCTGTGCAAGGCGTGCAGCAAGTTCCCTTATCAGCATGACCTCTGGACTTGTCTGCAGCCTAGGACGTGTGGGGTATTGCTGGACGAGAAGTGACTCTTGCGACTCGTCAACCACCATCTCTACCAGAACTACGTGAACAGGTCGAGTAGGGGTGGAATAACGTATTCTAGGACAACATTTACCGTCTGTACGATCGACTGGATAGAAGAGTCAGCGCCTGCATTGCCACCTGTGGAGGCTACTCCATATACTAATATGGGTGTTCCAGCATGGGTCGATACCTGGTACCTCAGAACCGCTTGTGTTATTTATTTATAAATGTAATCATTTCATGTACTCCGTATGCACTGTTGCAACAATAAATCTTGCGTGAATTGGAATTCCCTAAAAGGGTACACTATTCTTTTCCGGCAGTGAATTTTTTACGCCCGTCCCCTAGCGGAATGCACTGCAATTACGCCACGGCGAAAATTTGCAAAGATGCTTTGTTCATTGATTTTTGCATCGTTTTTACCACGTTTTTACTAGGTCGCTTTCTTAGCTGTCTGCTTGGTACAAATTTTAGTTGTGTTTAAACTAACTACCCGGCCGGCCGCTGTGGCCGAGCGGTTCTAGGCACTTCAGTCTGGAACCGCGCACCTTCTACTATCGCAGGTTCGAATCTTGCCTCGGGCATGGATGTGTGTGATGCCCTTAGTTCAGTTAGGTTTAAGTAGTTCTAAGTTCTAGGGGACTGATGACCTGAGATGTTAAGTCCCACACTGAGCTAGAGACTTGAAATTTTAAACATACCTCAGAACTGGTGACAATGCAATGTTAACTCACTTTCTCATCTGGTGTGTCATGGAGCGCACTTTGTCTACGGCTGTCATCTTCCTCTTTTCCTGTTCCTGTCGCGATGGTTCGCCGGAAGAACGAGTGTGATAAGCCGCCGTGTGACCTCGAATCTCTATGATTTTTAATTTCCTGGTCTTTATGCGACATATACGTAGGAGGAAGTATTATAATGGCTGAGTCAGGAGAAGAGATGCTGAAATAAATGTGAACTTTACCAAATGCCTCTTTCGTAATCTCATCAAAATGTTTGACATCGATTGAAACTATAAAGAAGAAAATAATTATGTAAATGAAAATGAATTTTTCATATACCATTTTTTTAAATCGGACTAAAAAGTGTAAAATAATTTCTCCTAGTCTCATGTAATTCCTAACTCCATACATACAGTCCAGAAAATTTATGATTATGAATTTTCATGTATTGTGGACCTTGATCTTCACTGACGATTCCGTAGCACTTGAAGCCACACCGTGTGGTTATCGCCTAAATGGTTAACAACCACAGAGCGTCAAAAATCACAGCTAGATAGAGCACGGCATCAGCGAGAGTTGTAAGTAAGGAACACAGTACTGTCCCAAGTGAGTGCGCTCAGCTAGACGACGAGTTACATTAGCAACATGACGTCAGCGGTTCCGCCTATGTGACAGCCTTCTGACGCCGTCTAGTGTCGGTCAGTGAAGTTTATGACTGCGATGGTCTTAGGCTACGGATTCAGCGATCCGAAGGCAGTGATATACCACTGTTGTATTTTTAAACTGGCGAATGATGAATAACACATTCTTAATATCTGGCTGAAAAAATATCACTTGCAATCAGTGAGATGATTGGTTCCGCTTGCTTTTAAAAATACCATTTCAAATATGGTTTAGTGTCAGATAGTACACATCGCTGTTTTCCTTTCATTACTGACACATTAAAATGGTTTGGGTTTTCTCAAGCGGAGGTCAGTGGTCAGACTGAGTCAAAATCGTATCAAAGTCATTAGTAGCCTTTATTTACAGTGACGAAAAAAGAAGCAACACCAAAAAATTAATTAATCTTGAATAATGAAATTTCGGGAATACGTTTTTATAGGTAACAAATTTAAATGATTAACGTTGCAAGACCACAGGTTAATGTAAGTGCGACATAAGCCATTGCAAATATGAAGTGTGTTACCAGTAGAATTTTAAATTCAAGCATGCAAACAAGCAACCATTGTGTTGTACATGTGCCGGATGCCAATTTGTAGGATGGAGTTCCATGCCTGTTACACTTGATCGGTGAATACAGAGACGGTTAATGCTCTCTGCGCGTGACGCTGCAGTTCTCGTCCAGTGATGTCCCATATGTGCTCGACGGGAGACAGGTCTGATGATCGAGCAGGCCAAGGCAACATCTCGACACTTGTAGAGCGTGCTGGGTTACAGCAGCGGTTTGTGAAGGAGCGTTATCATGTTGGAAAACTGCCCCCGGTAGCAGCAAAACAGGTAGAATCGCCAGACTGAGTACAAATTTGCAGTCAGGTTGCGTGGGATAACTATGAGAGTGCTCCAGTTCTGATACTAAATCGCACGCAGTGTGTCTACCACGCCGAGAGGTTGGCCCACAACTTACCTTATTCCAGTCAACGCATGGCCTTTACTGGTACCGAAGCAGAACAAACTTTCATCAGGAGACACAACAGACGTACCTTGCCATCCAATGACACCTCGCTTGACACTACTGAAATCTAAAATGGAGGTGGTTTCGGGTCAGTGGAATTCACGCTACAGGGCGTCTGGCTCGGAGCTGTCTGTGACGTATCCTATTTGTAACAGTTCTTTGTGGCACGGTGATGCCAACTACTGCTCAAATTGTTGCTGCAGAGGCAGTTCGATGTGCCAGAGACATACGCCGAAGAAGGTATTGCCTCTCGGTAGTGCCACGTGGCCATCTAGAGCCCGGTCTTCTTTCTACTGTACATTCTACTTCTACTTCTACATCTACATCTACATGGTTACTCCGCAACTCCCACTTAAGTGCCTCGTAGAGGGTTCATCGAACCATTTTCATACTACTTTCTACCATTTCGCTCTCGAATGGCGCGTGGGAAAAGGAACACCTAAATCCTTCCGTTCGAGCTCTGATTTCTCCTATTTTATTATGATGATGATTTCTTCCTACGTAGGTGGGTGTCAAAAAAATATTTTAGCATTCGGGAGAGAAATTTGGCGATTGAAATTTGGTAAATAGATCTCGCCGCACGCAAAGAAAACCGTCCTTTTTCAGTGACTGACACCCAAAGTCGCGTATCATATCAGTGACACTCTCACCCCTATTGCGCGATAACACGAAAAGAGCTGCCCTTCTTTGCACTTTTTCGATGTCATACTTCAATCCTACCTGGTAAGCATCCCACACCCCGCAACAATATTCCAGCAGAGGACGGATAAGTGTACTGTAGGCTGTCTCTTTAATGGGTTTGTCGCATCTTCTAACTGTTCTGCCAACAAAGCGCAGTGTTCAAACTCAGTGAGGTACTGATAATGACTTCTATGTCATCTTAGAGACATTCTTGACTAACATCAACTCACCCCGTCCTATCTCAACGGTAACTAACGCTCACGACCGTTGTAACGTGTAGTTAAAGCAAACCTGACTTGCATCCTGATAGTGGCGCTAATAAAGCCAGTCTTATGCGACTATGTGGTCTTTCCAATTTAAGTTCCTCGTAATTGAAATTCCTAGGTATTTAATCGAATTGACAGCCCTTAGATTTGTGCGATTTATCGTATACCCAAAATTTATCGGTTTTCTTTTAGTACCCATGTAGATGACCTCGCACTTTTCTTTGTTTAGTGCTAATTGCCACTTTTCGCACCATACAAAAATTCTCTCTAGATCATTTTGTAATTGGAGTTGATCGCCTGATGATTTTAGTAGACGGTAAATTAAAGCGTCATCTGCAAACAATCTAGGGGGGCTGCTCAGATTATCACCTAGATCGTTTATGTAAATCAGGAACAGCAGAGGGCCTTTGACACTACCTTGCGGAACGCCAGATATCACTTCTGTTTTACTCGATGATTTACCGTCTATCACTGCGAACTATGACCTCTCTGAGAGGAAATCACGAATCCATTCACACAACTGAGACAGTACTCCATATGCATTTGATTAATAGTCGCTTGTGAGGAACAGTATCAAAAGCCTTCTGGAAATCTATGAATATGGAATCGATCTGAGATCCTTTGTCGACAGCACTCATTACTTCATGAGAATAAAGGGCTAGTTGTGTTGGACATTCTCGTGACTGCCGCTACTAGCAATCTTGTATAGTGGCTACATTCCTACCAAGTCTTTCTGCGATATCGAAGAAGAAACATCTAGCTTCTTGTAGTCCTATTACACGACCTCGTTCAAACTCAGTGAGATACTGATAATGGCCTCTTTGTCAGCTTAGAGACATTCTTGACAAACATTAACTCACCACGTCCTATCTCAACGGTAACTAACGCTCACGACCGTTACAACGTGTAGTTAAAGCAAACCTGATCTGCATCCTGATAGTGGGACTACTAGAGCCACTCTTATGCGACTATCGCGAAACTGGAATAGACATCATCCTCCAGATTAGAAAACTTTCGTTTATGTCGCACAACTCCTTCTTCGTATTGCGATTTTTTCCCGTCAGTGTATTTCGGTGTTTGTTGGAGGCTTGTGCTCACGTCAGGCGGGCTTCAGGTATGGTGCTCCCGGACGTTGGTGCATGGAGCCTAGTGATGATACAGCCGGCTGTGACTATGTCCAGCTCTTCATGGCGATTTAGGGTTTGGCAGTATCAGCATACTCTGGCTGCCGGCTGTTGATCAGTGGTTGTGCAAGATATCTTTGGTTTGCTCGGTTGTCTGTTTGGTGGATGGCCCAGTGGGAGGAATGTGAGTACGAGACGTGGACCTATCTCTGGCTGGAAACGTCCGGATCTGGCGAACGACCACTGGCTCGGTTGCTAGAAGGGCCCATCACCGCTGCGGCTAGACCCTCTAGCAGGTGGTACTGTCAGGAGCGAAGGCGGATGCGTGGTGGAAACCTTCACTATAGAAGACGCCAACTCGAAGACCCATCGATTGAACAACCGGCCTGGTGGGACGGCCTGTGTTTGTAAGAGCCAAAACGGATTTCTAATGGTGTGGCTGACGCGAACGTCACGCGCGCCGTGTGCCGAAGCGTCGCTGATTTCGGCAACCGGCTCGTCACCGCCCAACAGGCAGGATGCAGCGTGTAAACGGGTGCCGTGGCGCAATGCCGCCGCAGCACATTACGGCAAGTGGCTGCCTGTGGCAACCAGCCCTCTCGCGTTAAGCTCGCGCCGTTGCGCATAGCTGAAACTCTACTTTCACAAGTACTGGCACAAAGAGTAGATGTTCATGAAAGTTTTTGTCGATGGTTATGGTTACTAGTTACAGAATTGCGAAATCTTCAGATTGGCTAGATCACAGTGGCAGCTACTTGTGGATCTACTGAGGAGAACAGTTCAAAAAATGGCATCTCAAAATGCCCAGAAATTGCTAAATAATAAATTTAAAGCAGCAACCACAAGCCAGAAGTACTCATACTGATGAAGTCTGCCAGCAAGGGAGGGTACCCATAGCTTTATCACGTATGACACGATCAAACACCCAGAAGAATTATACCGAAAGGCACTTCAGCTGCTGTTATATAGACTGCAATCTCGACGTCAGGACTTAGCATGTCAGCGCTCGTATCAGACCATCGGCAATAGCGGAGTTTTCATTCGTCCTGTGCTTTACAGTGTTCAAAAGTACGTTCATAATAAATATATTAGATCGTGCAAACAACGATTCGTAAGTTCTCATATGGTACTGACAAAGATATACCACATGTTCCCTGTTCATAATTTTCTATTCGAGCATTTGTGATCCAGAGTTCCTTATTTCAGATTTGTCCATTTCCCCTTCTCCATCATCCCTGAAATTTTATATCATCTACATGCGAACACCCCACAAACTGGGAACAAATTACACCCATTCCAAACTAGTTATCGCTGTGTCACATATTAGATGTCAAACTCGCTAATTACCATCAATACCACCCTGGTACATCTTTTAATTGTCACTAAATAGAACAGTTTAGTTGTAGTAGTGACTGTACACTTGGTGATTTTGCTAAATGGCAACAACCTTCTGGAAACGATCCCTGGAATCACAAGCAGCAAGAAATGTCATATGGACGTATGGTCGGAAATACTTTCCGAGGTAGGTGCATCCAGTTGACAGTGGAGATCGAAGATCTTTGGCAGTGACCTCGTTATCAACACCAGGCAGGTGAAGCGCTAGCAGGGAGTGAGCCAGGCAAGTCTGTGCAACATTTTCGTCTATGGCTGTCACTACCAGTGTGACTTCCAATGTGTGCAGGCTGTATTGCGTACGGACGTGCCTCTGAAGTTACGTTTTCGTCTCTGGTTTGACACACAGACCACCCTGGTGCTGATATTTCTGTCATTCATTGTATACAGAGACGAGGCTACCTTTACGAAGGGCAGTATCGACAAGCTTCACAACACAGACCTGTGGGCTATGGAGGATCCCAACGATGGGGTGACCGCAGACAATGAGCATCGATTTAGCCTTAACCCTCGGAATACCAAGAGGGGGAGGGGAGAGGTTACTTTATGCCCACCTTTCGAAAATATTGTAATCTAGCAATGTGTTTATATTTTAAAATTTTGGAGAAGTATTTGTTGTTTTTAATGATTTAATAGATTTTGTAACTGTTTTAAGTTTCTTTGGTAAAACTCAGCCCAAAAATTTGTCTTAATAGTGAATATGACTTTTCGCAACAAATGTCACATTCATATTTTCAGGTTCAGGACCCTTCTTGCACGACCATGCACATTTAAAAATGTTTTGTGAATAAAAGTGAACGGCAGTTAACGAAATTTTTTTTTTTTTTTTGTTTTTTTTTTTTCTTTTTTTGTCCATGATGAGTGGTAATATCTGAAATTTGATATTCTCGGCACGCTCTTGATACTACAGATCTCGCTGTGTTGCACATTCTCATGACTACCGCTCCTAGCAATCCTGTACAGATTCCCTCAAGATTTCAGAAGAGGAATGTCCCATGCGACTAGCTCCAACTACCATTCCCCTTCGAAAGTCTGTACCTCTCCCCATGCTGAACACATTATGGAAAATGCTTTGGTTTTGTTAAGATTGCGGTAAAGGATATTGTGAGCTTCTGGACAGCACTTATACATCAGTAGCTATTTAAAAGGTATTTTTTAATAAAAACAAACAGCAAAAAGCAAAATTTTTTTAAACTTTTTGTGGTGGGCATAGAAATAAACATTCCGCCCTATCCCTGCCATGGAGTTAGGCGTTACGAAAAACGCGTTGGTGTTTTTAGGGTAACTGCCGACCGTCTCGTGGGACCAGTTATCCTTCTACGACGCTTCAATGGTGAACCATATTTGCAGTTCCTGCAGGTTCACTCCGACTTTCCCTCTCTCTTTGGTGGTTCAAAGGACAATGTCGCTGCTAGATTATAGTCTCCAGTTCAAAGCCCTCTTGAGAGTGCAGTTAAAACACTGGTATAGATAAAACATCCCTACTTTCTGGTGTATTCTCAAATGTGCTTTCAGTAATTGGAAACTACACAGTTTACCTCCCTAGGAACGTATTTCCGGCCAAATGTCCGCATGACCTTTTCTGCTCATTATCGTCTCAGCGGTCGTTTCCTATAGTTTGCCCCCATTTAACAATATCATCCTGTGTAGTTCCAATAGACCTATGAGTATATAACGCTATAATGGAATAATGGGTAAGTACCATTGTAGTAAAACTACGGGCACACAATATTTTAGTTGAGGCGTCAGTGGACTGAGGTGAAAAAATTGTCATGGGATAGCAATATGCACATATACAGATGGCGGTAGTATCGCGTACACAAGGTATAAAAGAGCAGTGCATTGGCGGAGCTGTCGTTTGTACTCAGGTGATTCATGTGAAAGGATTTTCGATGTGATTATGGCCGCACGAAGGCAATTAACAGACTTTCAAAGCAAAATGGTAGTTGGAGCTAGACGCATGGGACATTCCACTTCGGAAATAGTTAGGGAATCAATAAATAAAAAAAATGCAGTGTGGCTAGGGCCCCCCGTCGGGTAGACCATTCGCTTGGTACAAATCATACGAGTTGACGCCACTATGGCGACTCGCGTGTCGATGGGGATGAAATGATGATAAGGACAACACAACACCCAGTCCCTGAGCGGAGAAAATCTCCGACTTAGCCCAGAATCGAACCCGGGCCGTTAGGTATGACATTCCATCGCGCTGACCGCTGAGCTACCAGGGGTGGACAGCGAATCAATGAGGTGAGATCTATAGTATCAAGAGCGTACCGAGAACATCAAATTTCATATATTACCGCTCATCACGGACAACTCAGTGGAGACGGCCGTCATTTAGCGACCGAGAGCAGTGGCGTGTTCGTAGAGTTGTTACTACTACCAGACAAGCAATATTGCGTGAAATAATCTCAGGAATCAATGTGAGATGTACGATGAAAATATCCGTTAAGAGAGTGCGGCGAAATTTGATGTTAATGGGCGATATAGCAGCAGACGACCGACGCGAGTGCCTCTGCTAACACGACGATATCGCCTGCAGCACCTCTGCTCGGTTCATTACCATGTCGGTTGGACCCTAGACAACTGGAACATCGTGGCCTGGTCAGATGAGACCCGGTTTCAGTTGGTGATATCTGCCGATAGCGTTCGAGTGTGGTACCGACCCCACGAAGCCATGGACGCAAGTTGTCAACAAGGTACTGTGCAAGCTGGTGGTAGCTCCATAATGGAGTTAGCTATGTTTACATGTGTCATTGACTGGAAATTGTTATGTTCGGCTACTTGGAGAAACCATTTGCAGCCATTCGTGGACTTCATGTTCTCAAACAACGATGGAATTTTTGTGGATAACAGTGACGTGCCACTGGGCCATATGTGGTCGCGATAGGTTTGAAGAACATCTGGACAATTCGAGAGAACGGTTTGGCCATACAGATCGCACAATGAGAATCCCATCGTACATTTGTACTACATAGTTCAGATATCCATTCGTGCAGAAAATCCTTTACGGGCAACAATTTCGCAATTATACAGAGGCAGCGTGGCTCAATATTTCTGCAGGTGACTTTCAACGACTTGTTGAGTCCATGCCACGTCTAGTTGGTGCACTCCACCGGGCAAAAGGAGGTCCGAAATGATATTAGGAGGTATCTCGTGACCGAGCTGTAATAATTTGAAGTGACAGTAGCGAAACTGGATATTGTAAAGATGGGAAACTGGGTATTTTAAAGTTGTAGTAGAGAAATTGGACCTGTACAGTTGCTTGTAAAGACCTGCTGTTGAGCAGAGCCGTAGGTAGAGTTTCAGCAGAGCTGCGAGTGCACGCAGTTGCAGTAGGTGGGTGAGTACGTACAGTTGTAGTAGAGCAGGATGCCCGAGATGAGGACGAAGATGACGAGCAGCAGCACCAACAGCAGCAGCAGCATTGTGGGCCGCCACCAGCCCGCGCTGCCTTCGCTGCTCGCCTCCGCCCCTGCGACAACACCACACCACACTGCACACTTTGTCAGCTAGGCAAGTCTACACATTTTCTTGTACAAGCACCACAAAGTTGGTGAATTTACTGTCCTGCACCTAGTTCAAACAGTATGTCTTCATTGAGTATATCTGGATGTCCTACAGGGTGAGCGCAAAGTCTTTCCCTGATTATAACAATTTATCACAGGATAACTGTTTGACATAATAATTTAAAGTTTATGCCGTTACGTAGGTTAGTGTTACTAGTGTTTGTCAGACCACTTACGTTAGTAAACCTCAACGCGTGCTCCCTTGGTAGCGCGGAGAATGTCTAGGCGGCATTCCAGTTCCCGCCAGGTGTTTCGTAATATGTGTTCTGTCACAGTACTCACAGCAGCTTGTATCCTAGCCTTGAGTTCGTCGACGTCAGCAACTGGTGTGACGAAGATTCTGTCCTTGATATAGCCCCAGAAAGAAAGTCAAGGGGCGTAATGTGTGGAGAGCGGGGTGGCCAGGGTCTTGGACCTTTCCTTCCAATCCACCGATCCGGACATTACACCTCTCCAGACATTACGCCTCTTGACTACTTTGTCTGGGCCTATACCAAGGACAGAGTCTTCGTCACACCAGTTGCTGAAGTCGACGAACTCAAGGTTAGGATACAAGTTGCTGTGGGTACTGTGACAGAACAACTGGAATACCGCCTCGACATCCTCCGAGCTACCACGGGATCACGTGTTGAGGTTTACTAACGTAAGTGGTCTTAAAAACACTAGTAACACTAATCTATATAATGGCATAAAGTTTAAATTATTATGTCAAACAGTTATTCTGTGATAAATTGTTATAATCAGGGCAAGACTTTGTGCTCACCCTGTACATAATAAAACCATACGGAAGAGACATATGCAACACTATTATAACGTTATATCATTAATACTTATTTTAAAATTTCAAAATTGTGTATACCATTGGCCCATACATCTATTAAGTGCTGTGACGGTAAGTGGGCCTGTTAACAAAAGCATAAATATTGAAACAATGGCGATAAACAGCAGAGACAACAATAGTCCTTATCCAGTCACGAACTAGCTGAACTATGGCTTGAGATTACCTAGTCCAGAACACAACTGAATCAGTGGAGCATACTCAGTCTATTTATATGGTAGGCACAAAGTTGTAATGTATGTACAGAATAGCATTGAAGTCCTTGCATTCAAGACTGGCGTATTACATTGTCAGTAGTACATACAATTTTCGTAAAAGTATCACAACAAAAATTAGGTACTATAGTACGTATGTGGTGTCTGTTCTTTAGGACATATATGGAAGAACAGACATCATTTTGATAATGCAGTCACTATGAATCAACACAAAGAGGGATTAAAGACATTAGCTGCCAGTGAGCATTGGTTTATATCAATGGAGCAAGTTGAAAATTTGTGGCAAGCTGGGATTCAAACCTAGCTCTCTTGCTTACAAGGCAAATGTGCTGACTACTACATCATCCGAACACAGTAGTGACCACAACCGCACAGACAACCCTAAAACACCTCCTATCAGACCCAAATTCTCTGCTTGTACTTATTACGATACATCATATAATTATTATATGAAAAGTATGGTACCTATAAAACTGGTACACCAGCTAGCCTCTGTCTTCTTGAAACAGATGCACAACCATTACATCACATAAAACAAATTCGTACACTACGTTGTAAATATTTAAATGCATTATGTAACAAACATGGTATCTTGAACATGGTCACTGCTACAATACGTATATAGCGTTGACGTTATAAATTATCAAGGACGTATTGTTGGAAAAGGCCTAGAGACACGGGAAGGTTCCAGCTGAATCACACCACGGTCAGACAGAGATTATGTAATCAGACATTGATTATAAGGCGTACACAGGGGAAGTAAATACTCAGTCAGACTGATGAAAAATAGAGTAAGTTTTAAGAAAATCACCCAGAAGAATGAGGTGGTAAAGAAGAAGGACACTGAAGTATAGTGGAATGATGATATTGCTATAATGACTGCAAAAGGTACTTCTCTTGAAGAGGAGTGGGACATCTCTCAAACGGACAATCGCAGAACTTGGACAGATAAGGATAGGCACAAGGAAGGTAACTGCGAAGAAGCCTTGGATAACAGAAGATATACTTCAGATGATCGACAAAGAAGAAAGTACAAAATTGCTCAGCAAAAGAGAAGTACACAGTAGTATAAGTGAATTACGTATGATATAAGCAGTAAGTGCAGGAAAGCTAAAGCGAAAAGGCTGCAGGCAACACGTGAAAAAATCGACAAAGACATGGTCGTCTGAAGGACAGTTTCAGCATAAGTCAAATCAGCGTTCGGGGAAATTAACAGCAAAGGCGTCAAGAAAAAACCACAGGAGCATTTGCACTGCTAAACGTAGAGAACAGACCGTATAGGTGGAAAGAGTATTTGGAAGGCGTCTATAAGGGGGAGTAACTGTCAGACGACGAGATAAACTAAGAAAGGGGAGTCGATAGGGAAGAGACAGGGGAAGCAATATTAGGGAGGATATAACAGAGCTTTCAAAGACTGCCGATGAAATATGGTGGAAAGCATACTAAACATTGCTTCGCAATTTCTAAAATTATTGGAGGAAGCGGCAACCAAATGACAACTCATATGGTGGAAAGTATACATAACATTGCTTCGCAATTTCTAAAATTATTGGAGGAAGCGGCAACCAAATGACAACTCAAGTTATTTTGTACATTCTGTGCGTCTAGAGACCTACCATTAGGCTTACCGAATGCATGTAAGTGCGAGAACTATTGTACAACCAGATTATGGGTACATTCATCTAATTTGCCATTAAAATTAATACACAGAATAGTGGAAAAGAAAATAGTGGATTTGTTAGATGATGATCAGTTCGGCTTTCGGAAAGGTAAAGGCGCAAGAGAGGGAGTTATCACGTTGGGCTTGGTAATCGAAGAAAGACTTTCAGAAATCAAGACACGTTCACAGAAAAACCATTCGTCAATGTAAAATAGTCCACGATGTCCAGAATTTTCAGGAAAAAGGGTGTATGCTAGAGGAAAGAAGGGTAATATATAACATAAAAAAGAACGAAAAACGCAAAGTAAGAATGGAAGAACGAAGTGATAGAATAACGAAGGTTGTAAGATAGGGACGCAGCCTTTCTCCCTCATTGTTCAATCTATGCATCGAAGAAGCTGTGACGAAGTTAAAGGAAAGGTTCACCTGTCGGATTAAATTTCAGAGTGGAAACGTATCACTGATGAGCTTCGCTCATGACTTCGTTATCCTCAGTGAAAGTTAAGAAAAGCTACGGAACCAGCTGAATGGAGGAAACGTTATAAAATATGACAGTAAAAATTTGTGCCTGACCGGAACGCGAATACGAATTTGCCACTCACGCGAACTGTCGCTGTAACCTCTTTGTCTATCGCTGCACGACGCACGCTCAGACACAAACTGCCACATGCCGTCGTTCCTGCTTCACAACCCGTAATCATACAGACATTATGTAATTCCCATACAGGGGACACGTTATGTAATTCCCGTAGATGTGAGCACATTTTAATTTAACTCATTGTCGGATACTGTCGGATAAATACGATATTGCAGTGGTTGTGTTGTTAAGAAGAACAATGCCCTGTTCTTAACAACACAGGCATTGGAGCCTCATTTCATATGGAACGTTATAATGACACACGCTATGAATTTAACGTAAAGTGAAGAAAAACGACAGTAATGGAGTATAGCAGAAATGAGACTAGCGATAAACATGGCTGGCATTACAGTTGTTGACCACGAATACTAGATGCTTATATGGATATGGTGTCTGGTCTTTCGGACATGTCCTCTGTGGTCTCGGTGGCTCAGATGTATAGAGCGTCTGCCATGTAAGCAGGAGATCCCGGGTTCGAGTCCCGGTCAGGGCACACATTTTCACCTGTTCCCTTTGATATATATCAACGCCCGTCAGCAGCTGAAGGTATTAATATATAATTCTAATTACGAATACTAGAAGTGAAGGAATTATCTCACCTTACAAACAAAATTGCACATGACGGACAAAGCAAGAAGGATATAAAAAACAGAACAGCACAAAGAGAGCATTCTTTGCCAAAAGAAAGCTACTAGTATCTAAGGTCGGACTTCGTTTGAGGGAGAAATTTCTGACAATGTACGTTTGAAGCGCTATACGAACGTGAATCGTGGACAGTGTGGGAACTATAAAAGGAGAAAATCGAAAAGGGTTTGGGAGGTGGTGTTTGTAAGGTGTCAGGCAAATCCAACACCTCCCATGAAAACCCTGACATGATAAGCAAATCCAGTAGTATGGCACATAGCTCCGAATAAATCGTGACATTAAATTAACCAAAGCAATTCGAGTAACGAGTGAGCAAAGGGAATACCACAGACTAACACAAGAATGCCTAAATGCATGTCATACCTTCCCACCGTGATACAGACGCAGTTCCGAGGAGAGAAACGAGAACAGAAGCCGAGAGCAGAACCGTGTTAAGCTGGAAGGCCCTACAATAAGGGAGGGACACCCACGTTGCCAGCTAACCTCTAGGACCAACCCCAGCCCATGTTAAAAGCTAGAGCCCTCCAGAAGAACAGTATAGATCTTACGATAACACTAAAAGGACCACCCCAGCCACAAGTTTTTAGCGTGAGGTTTTTTCGCGTTTCTGTTACGTCAGGACCACCCCCCCCCCCCCCCCCCCCCCCCAGCCCATGTTAAAAGATAGAGCCCTCCAGAAGAACAGTATAGATCTTACGATAACACTAAAAGCACCACACCAGCTGCAAGTTTTAGCGTGAGACTTTTTCGCGTCTCTGTTACGTTGCAAACTTTAAAAACATTGCCCCACCACAAAAAGTATAACGTTCCTCATTGGATGGACAGAATTTTTATAGGTGGAGCTTAAGGTTAACTTTGAGACCCTGATTGGTCAGATGAAAACACAGCCAGATAGTTTTTTTAAACCAACTTCGGTAAATTGTAGTAAGGAGAAGTTAGGGGAGAGTTGCTTCCGAGACGGCGAGGTGAGCGGAGCCGTGCTGTCCGCCGCTCCCTGACGAACACCGACAAGGTAATGAACGTACACGATGCCGCATAACAGCGCATAAAGCTTCACTCAGAACTGCAGAAGTCTCATCTGTTACACCCCCTTTTTGCGTAATACTAGTGTCGATCGTCAATTAAAGCTCATGGTATTCACATTTGCCACTTGAAGTAAAAATCTGAAACGCGATGATTTTTCTGTTATATAGTTATTGAGAAGCCACATCAGCCACTGTAATTTACGACAAGTTAGATAAGTAATTAAAGATAACCTAGGGTCACTGTAGACCATTTTGATAGTTTTCTCTTTTGTGAAACTGAATTTAAACCTAGATTATAAATGTGATATGGCATAGGTCATCCTTCAATCCATTGTAGAACTTGGAAACCCATTCAGGGAATATTCGTTCACATTTTTGTTGAATGCAGTTGGTTTTTACCATCCTGTATTAAAACATTTCCTTTTATCAATAGTGCAATTTATAAACAATATTTTGTGAGTAGAATAAAATTTCCAATGGTAAACTTAACTGCTTTTTCGACGTTATTTTACCAACTAACTAAAAATAGGAAAGCCTTGAACCCTTCCACTAAATTTAGTTAGTATTAAGATTCTTTTACAGGGAGTGCAGTGGAGCTGACGCTGAAATCATTAAGTATTTTGGTTATATCATCGCTAGTCTCACTGAACTCTTCTGAACTCTACATGTCATGTGTGGTCTGGCGTCTCCTTACCAGCAACGGGTCCCAGGATCAAACTAGTCAATTCCCCAAAAAACACGCTCAGAGCGTCGTTGCGGGAAAGTGGTAGGGAGACACGATATAAAACAAACAGACACCACGCAGAATGTTAGATGTTGTAGAAGGATTTTGAAAATTAGATGGACTCATAAGGAACAATGAGTTCCTCTGCAGAATTGGTTAGAACGGAAAAGCGTGGAAAACTTCGACAAGAGGGAACGACAGGATTATAGGCCACATTAAGATATCAAGGAATAACGTCCGTGGTATTTGAGGGATCTGTAGAGGATGACAAGTGTAGCAACCAGTTTTGCCGCCAGGTAAACGGGATGTAGAGCACGCCACTTACTGGGAGCTAGTAGCGTGATAAATACTCAGTAGTATAAAATACGCGACTATCACAATAATACATCAGGATGATATATGTTTAGATGTTATAAACAGAGAAAACTACGTATAATATAAAAGAAAGATGTATAAAAGATATAGAATGATACAATAAATGTAGCATACAATGAATAAAACGATCATTAATGGGAATAATGATAAAGGAAAATAAATTTCAAATTCTTACTTAGGTATTGTAGCGTGCAGGATTCTGCAAAACAGAATAGAGCCGTCTGCCGTGCTATTAGTAACGAAGTACAGAGTCCATAAAGGAAAGAGAAAAACAACGTTAACGAAATGTAAGTGAACGGAAACGTGAACCAAAACATCATATAATTGCGAGAAATGGCTTAACGTCGTTAAAGAAGCTTTTGTTTGTTAACTGTAGTTGTACAAAATGAAGCCGTCGTAAATGGCGGTATGTCTAAAGATCTCAAGTTCTTCCAAGACGTCAAGTTTCAGCCATTTCTTCTCTCTATGTAGAACCGTCATTTCGTCTACTCTTTTTTGGATTGTGTCCAGATGTTAATAAATACTCCACGAAAATAGAAACATATATTCCTTATATCTTGTGTTAAATGCCCCACCGGTTTGCCTTTAATAAAGGATATAAAGCCTCATTAGTGGAAAACATTTTCGAAGCGAAAACTAATAAAAATTACTACTCTAGTTAACTGTCTGAATGGGGATGGATATAAAGGAATAAGTATTTCAATACTTTACTTAAGTAATGTATCATATAGGATTCAGGGGACTGATGACCTCAGATGTTAAGTCCCATAGTGCTCAGCGCCATATAGGATTCAGCGTCAAGAAAGACGGGTGTAAGGTGGTTTTCTCCACGAATAACAATCTACAAACAAATTCAACCCATAATTTAAAAACTTCAAATGAACCTGGAAATGTCTCAAGAATTCACAAAATTCTTGCGGATACGCTTAGTGGTACTGAAATGGATTATACATAAACTTGTGCAAACCAGTTGGTTGTATATTTTATTTATTGACATACTATCATGTCCTATTACTGTTTACTCTCGTGTTCTCTTTCGTAGCTGCCTTATTCAATCTGAACTTTTGTTCTTTAGATTTGACTTTGTCATACTTGCCATACACTTTGTTGTGGTTCAAATGGTGCAAATGGCTCTGAGCACTATGGGACTCAACTGCTGAGGTCATCAGTCCCCTAGAACTTAGAACTAGTTAAACCTAACTAACCTAAGGACATCACAAACATCCATGTCCAAGGCAGGAGTCGAACCTGCGACCGTAGCGGTCTTGCGGTTCCAGACTGCAGCGCCTTTAACCGCACGGCCACTTCGGCCGGCTACACTTTGTTGTCTACTTCAGTATCTATGTTAATCGATTGCTACTTTCTTCTTCTTCCGCACCTACGTCCGTTGATTCATTTTTAAAGTTGTATATCTTCTCGTTGTTAGCTTAACTATCACAAAGCACATTTCTTATTTGTCACTGAAGAACCGTTTTAAGGTTTTGTCCACATATTGC
Organism: Schistocerca serialis cubense; assembly: GCF_023864345.2. Classification (NCBI taxonomy): domain Eukaryota; kingdom Metazoa; phylum Arthropoda; class Insecta; order Orthoptera; family Acrididae; genus Schistocerca; species Schistocerca serialis. The sequence continues at coordinate 779,368,801 of NC_064639.1, read as the reverse complement.
ATTAAAATTCCCAATGTTCTGCGTAAACTTGATTTATTTCATAAGGATATCTTTACTTTTGATGAAAACCATTGCTGTTTTGTCTGACATTACTTCAATATCAGTTATAAATGAAATCCTAATGTGTATTTTAAAAGTCCGATCAGTGATTAACGTCAAGTTCTACATAAAAGAAAACTTTCTGGCTTACAAATATTGAATTAGACGCTGATCTGTAAGTACATTTCTATTTCATTATAAAAACCTCAATGAACAGTATTATGTCTACAACTTAGATGTGCAAACGATAACTTACGGGTGCAAATGAAAAAATTTCATGTAATATTTCATGACACCCACTGAAGATGCATTGTAACTAAGGCGAAACGCGTCTGGGTGCACAAGTTAAATGATGAAAACTTTTTTGTAGCATGCAAAGGCGTTTCACATTTGAACTACTGAAAATCAATTAGTATGTTGCAATATGCAGTTGAAGTACATTTTGTCGGACGACAATTAAAACGGGAAGAACAATCAATGTTCCACCAGCGACTGAGTTACTATTGCTGGTAACATTGGTAATTATTCCTGTTTTCCTCTTAGAAACCAGTATTTTAAAGGGAAAAGTAAAACAACTATCTGTGTCAATTAGTTTTAGTTTCTTTGACGAAGCGGTTCTAAGACCTACACTCTCGTCTTCTGGAGAATCAATAGGTTACATCAGCATTTCTTTTCCTAGGATATAGTCAGCTGTCTGCCTTACGCTTGACTTCAATACATATTATTACTTATTATTATGTCACTTTTAATCATAATGCTGTAAGGCCCAGCAAAGAGCGCGCTGCATGTCATTTGTACTAGCGAATATCGCATAAACACTAAACAAAAACAAATCAGAGGTCTTACAAGCATACAAGGTATTCTTTTCTATACCAGTACGTTCTTTGATGTATTTCTGTTTTGTGTTTACGTGTAGCATTCAGCGATACAATTTTTACGTATAACGACATGCACTGTCCTTTTGCTGGGACTTTGTGTAGATAATTTCGTAGCTCTTAATAATGTATGACTTCACTGTTATGTTATGATAGCAAGTGACTCACAGAAACCACATCCAGGAAAAGAAATACTGATTTAAACCTTTGATTCATATTAAGATGGAGATATAGCCCCATAAAACGCGTTGTGGAATAAAGTGAACCTGACTGAACCAGACAATTGCTTTGATTTGTCTTTCTTATCATAAACAGTCACAATTTCCATATTACAATCCCACATTGACTAAATACAAACTAATTTGTAGTTCTTCATCGGCGAGAGCATAAATTTTCAATTTAAGTTACTTTATGTTTACACATCCTTTCACCATAAGAACATTGTCCAAATAGACTGTTTTAAGGTGTTCATTGGGGAAACCAATTGTTTTCGGACCTATGTTCATGAAGATTATTTGCTTGTTTCACTGTCCTCTACTAGCACCTTTCATTTGTACCTATAATAGTCAAACGTATTGTACATTGTGATGTAATTAAGCCTGATACCCATTCTGAAGGCACTAATACCACTGGGTACCTATGATTTCATTGATAAGTAGATAAGTTGGTACAAAACTACGTTAACTAAAATGTATTATTTTGTGCATAACTATTTATATTTTATGAGGATATTTTTTATTAGGATGTTTTTTGAAGTTTTAATATGAAAATCTCTAAATCTATTGTACCAAGTTACGCTAAATTTTGTATCAGTTAACCGGAACAATATTTTTGCCAACTACTTAAATCATTTAAACCTGTATGTCTCAGATGTCATCTTTGTGCTTGGTCTTGCTGGCACTTGGCGGGAAGAGTGGTTGCATGATGGAGGATTGGAAAGGCTGTTGTATAAGATAGTAATGTTTAGTTGCGGAAAGATGAATCACGTGGAAACTTTTGTGAAACATATCATGCGAACCAGTTGTCTACGATTTTATGGACACAGAAGCCTGAAGAAGAAACTGTTCTATTTGATGTTTAACAAATCATCAACTCAATAACATGCAGTTCAAATACTATAGTTCTTTGTACAGACAAACCTGGAGATCTAAGACATACTGTGATAAGAAGGCAACGAGGCCAACTTCAAGACAATCAGGTCAATAACAAGTTGTATTTCAGTAAAGTGAACATGCCCTTCAATGACATTTCCTCCAGGATAATGACGAACGTCTGCTGCAAGGACGTTGTTAATGTGATGCATTACAAGCTACACATGTTTGGTGGGCTGCTTCTGTATCTATCTATTTAAAATATAAATGAGAATCACGACGGAATTAGTTACTAAACTTTAAGATTTTTATTTATTTTTTAGTTTATTATTATTAAACTGCGTTTCAGAACTTCACTCCATGAACAGATGGCATATCAGATATTTAGTACAGATGTATTTCTCCTGAGAAACCAATGATGGCAGCAAAGCTTACGAAGTGAACGTAAAAAATAAAATAAAAGTAAAAGACGTTACTATTTAGTGATTGGTTACGTTATCCTTTATTCGTTTATAATAAAAATCACTTATGTTGACAACGCAATAGGAATCTTGCGTACCGCCAGGCCCGCAACAGGATTAACAGGATTACTTCCCGTGGGGAAAGGCGTGGGATGGGGGGGGGGGGGGGGGGGGGGGGAGCGGAGGCAAATCGGAAAGCTAGTTTTACCAACTGTGACTTTTTTCACGTATTACAATGTAAATACAGATTCGAAAATCCTTTTCATAGGTCAGACAGACGGACATGAACTGAATTGCTGTTTTCATTCATCTTAAATGATCCACAAAAGTGTTGACAGCTCAAATTTCCGCAAAACTACTGGATAAATATTTCTTTAATTTACAGCAGTGTCATTGCAGCGTTCAGTAGAAAAGTAGATTCCCCGAACAATTCGAAGAAACTATCAGAAGATTGCGAAGTAAGGTCAATTCGTCGAAGGGATTCAGCGAAAATTTAAATTATAACGTCTGCGTTCACATTAACATGTTGGATAATGGACAGCTGTGCCAGTCTACTGAGCCTGCCTTCTTTCTTTTGTCGAGTGCAAGTAATTCTTCAATCGCCTCAGGCAGTTAATACTTTACTCACAACTACCGGTTGATACAGGAAGGGACTAAATATTTGAAGCAGTGATGTGTTCGAATGTTTTCTACATGAAAGGCACTTATTTACTTGACACAGGTTTTCGAACAAAGATAACAACGTTGAGTCTATTCTCTTCGGTTCCGAAGTGGCCTATATTATTCCTTGCACTGCAAAGTAGGGCACTGATACTGGAGGCAAAGGAACCTAATTAACTCAACCCTATCCTTGGAAGATCTGTTTTGAGCTACACAGAAATCTTTACGCAAACAAAGATTTAGTAATGCTATGAAACTGTTCACCATCTACTTTTCTCTACAGGAGTTGAAGCCCCATATAGTTTCGTGAATTTTCCTCTGCTCTTTTTCACCAACGTCTTTGCTCCTGAAACTCCTTTCACTTGACTTTAAATCATTATCAAGAATGAACAACACGAAGAAAGCATTTTGTTACTAGTATCTAGTATAAGCCCAAACATGTCGGGGGCAGGGAGTGACACCTGGTCCTCGAGTCAACCCCCCTCCCCCCCGACCTCCCGCCCTCCAGTGCGTGCGGGCCTCCTAACTGCTTCACCCCTTTAATTTAGACAGACTCTTGATAACCTTAGGTTGCTCTAACCGCTAAATGCCCCATTGAAATGCTTTCTTGATTGTTGCCGCAACTCAAGAATAGAAGATAATCTACATCTACATGTACGTGATTAGTCTGCTATTCACAATAAAGTGCCTGGCAGAGGGTTCAATGAACCACCTTATGCTGTCTCTCTACCGTTCCACTCTCGAACGCCACGCGGTAAAAACGAGCATTTAAATTTTTCCGTGCGAGCCCTGATTTCTCTTATTTTATCGTGATGATCATTTCTCCCTATGTAGGTGGGTGCCAACAGAACGTTTTCGCAATCGGAGGAGAAAACTGGTGATTGAAATTTCATGAGAAGATCCCGTCGCAACGAAAAACGCCTTTGTTTTAATGATTGCCACTCCAATTGACGTATCATGTCTGTGGCACTATCTCCCCTATTTCGCGATAATACAAAACGAACTGCCCTTCTCTGTACTTTTTCGATGTCATCCGTCAGTCGCACCTGATGCGGATCCCACACCTCACAGCAGCGCTCCACAATAGGGCGGACAAGCGTGGTGTAAGCAGTCTCTTTAGTAGACCTGTTGCACCCTCTAAGTGTTCTGCCAGTGAATCGTAGTCTTTGGTTTGCTCTACCCACAATATTATCTATGTGATCGTTCTAATTTACGTTATTTTAATTGTAATCCGTAAGTATTTAGTTGAATTTACAACCCTCAGATTTGTGTGACTTATGGCGTAATCGAAATTTAGATGATTTATTTTAGTACTCATGTCAATAACTTCGCACTTTTCTTTATTCAGGGTCAAATGACACTTTAAGCACCATACAGATATTTTATCTAAATCATTTTGCAAGTCGTTTTGATCATCTGATGACCTTACATGACGGTAAATGACAGAATCATCTGCAAACAATCTAAGACGGCTACTCAGATTGTCTCCTATGTCGTTAATATAGATCAGGAACAATAGGGGGCCTATAACACTTCCTTGGGGGACGCCGAATATTACTTCTGTTTTGCCGGCCTGGATGGCCGAGCGGTTCTAGGCGCTACAGTCTGGAACCGCGCGACCGCTACTGTCGCAGGTTCGAATCCTGCCTCGGGCGTGGATGTGTGTGATGTCCTTAGGGTAGTTACATTTAAGTAGTTCTAAGTTTTAGGGGACTGATGACCTCAGAAGATAAGTCCCATTGTGCTCAGAGCCATTTGAACCAACTTGTGTTTAACTCGATGACTATCCGTCTTTTACTACGAACTGTGACCTTTCTGACGGGAAATCACGAATCCAGTCGCACAACTGTGGCGATACTCCGTAGGCACGCAGTTTGATTAGAAGACGTTTGTGAGGAACGGTGTCGAAAGCCTTCTGGAAGTCTAAACTGTGGAATCACTTATTCCCAGTTGACTATGTAATTTTTTGGATAGAGGAAGGTCGACAGAAAAGACTAGATATACATGCTACGCCTTGTTGATAGCTGGGAGCAGGATTTATTGTCTCATTAAACCAGTTGGGCGTCCAGCCGCCTATGGTTATATGGCTGGTCCTTTTTTTATCACAGAAAGTACTTTTAAAATATACCTAACCAGGTTTGCAGGGCTTTTGGCCATCGTGAGTGGCCGCAAGATAGGTAACTTCTGGCCACTCTGGATATTGGTCGTTCCTGCCACGTGGAGGAGGACCAGTGTGTCGATTTTTGCTCTTATTTACTATTGGATATTAACAGATTGTGGCAACGGCCTTGCCGCAGTGGATACACCGGTTCCCGTGGCATTAACGGAGTTAAGCGCTGCCGGGCGTGGCCGGCACTTGGATGGGTGACCATCCAGCCGCCATGCGCTGTTGCCATTTTTCGGGGTGCACTCAGCCTCGTGATGCCAACTGAGGAGCTACTCGACCGACTAGTAGGGGCTCAGGTCAAAGAAAAACCAACATTAACGACCGGGAGAGCGGTGTGCTGACCACAAGCCCCTCCTATCCGCATCCTCATCTGAGAACGACACGGCGGTCGGATGGTCCCGATGGGCAACTTGTGGCCTGCAGACGGAGTGCTTAATTAACAAATTGGTTTGACATAGGTTTTTCAGATTATTAACATAGCACAGGCAGCAGGAGAGTGTGGTGCGCGCTTACCTGCTCGTGGCTTGCAGCAGCAGCAACAGCAGCAACACGAGCAGCAGCCGCCGCCACCGCCGCCGCCGCCGTCCTCCTTGCTGCCGGCGCCGTCTCCGCCCCCGGCTGCTGCCTCCGCGTCGGGCACGCCGTGGCCCTTCTTGAGCACGGCGGAGGCGGGCGCGTCCCCGTCCATGTTGACGACGACGACCGCGGCGCGCGGCCGGCCTGCCACCGCCGCCGCCGCCAGGAAGCCGTCGTCGTCGTCGTCATCCTGGCCGCCGCCGCCGCCCCCGTAGCCCGCGCCGTGCTGCGAGTACCAGCTGGGCAGCCGGCCGCGGCCGCGCGCCTCCGACACCGTGGTCGCCACGGCGATCACCACCAGCCGCCTCCGGGCGCCGACTCCCTACTTGTCACCGCCTGCCAAGTGTCAGTCTCCACCGCGTTCATCGAGACGAGTCCAGACAGGCTGTCACTTGCAGGGGTCACACCGCGAATGTATATCCACAAGGAAACCACCCTTTCGCTTGAAATCTGCCACTCGTATTTACTGGGCGTCATATTACTAAACTGCGCGATCACATTTGTATCATCACAGAAGGTCCAGCCACCTGCAGGTCTCCTGAAATGTTATAGAACGTTCGTATAGCCAATCGGTTTGCGTCACGTGCGAGATGTGCTTCGTGAAATGCAGTCGTACCTCCCGTAAAACTCCCTACCGTGTCACATCGATTCAGTTAGCCTTCCCTCCTGTTTCGCACACCACATGCTTTGCCATATATGCTGTTAGGCACTATTGTTTGGCTACACTTCACTGACAAGTACTGGAGGCAAAGGGTCCATTACTATGCACGTACCACTACACACGTGACTGAAACTGCACACGACTGAGATTGCTTGGAGGAACATCAAGATAAAACATTCATCTACATTACAGTGTATAATTTTGGACAAATTTACACATTTTCTAACCTGGAATTCCCATGACAACCCTACTCAAAATAATACTGTATTCTGTTATCGCAGCGGAGTAACTAGAAGATTTAGTTTCAAATATATAACTTCCCGTAGGCTGTGCCTTTTAATTTGCGACCTGTCAACATCTCCAATATAAAGCCTTTATTTCTTTACTAATAACGGATCCCCTATAGCCGAGTATATCTAAGCGGAACTTAATCATGAAATGCTCACTTTCATCAAATCCAGTACTCCGTACAATTCAAATGAAAATTGAAAATCGTAAACGGATCGGCCGTTTCCTTAACTGACGGGTTCTTTACATATTTTCTCCTCGAACTTTGAGATAATTTATTGAAATCATTTTCACTTAAGTATTAAATAGGATAAAAATTTAAAATATTTTATTGGAAGTTCTTTTTTCAAACTCCCGGCACTGAACACTTCAAAAATCTAAACTGATACATCTTCCATTATCTACGATATCCCTGGCTGCCAGTTTCTTAATAATTAACTGGAACGTCGACCCAGTCACTGCACAAAATCACTTTTTTGTTGGTTGTCCATTGTGAAAAACGTAAGAAAATTAGATCTCTTGATACACATGTTACGGAAGCTCATTTGCATTAGTTTGGCAAAACAAAATAATTTTGTGACGAAGAGACCATGCTGAGACACCAGTCACCGCCTAATACAGTTTTATGAATTCACTCGAATCGCTGTTCTTGACACGAACAGCACTTCAAGTTGGTTTCACATACAATACTGTAATGAATGTCCTGCTCCCGATTACAGCACTCAGCTAGAGAATAAGTGCATACAGAGAACATTTCCCAGTCCATCTTCGTCGGCACAATTGAAACTACTGCACTGTCCGATGCTAATCGCTATTTGCTCCAGGAAGAGCTATGTGAAGAATAGCCATGATCTTTACCATCGTCATGTTATTTTCTTAGAGCGCATGCTACTGGTCGCTTCCGATCCGCTGAATTCGTGGCCAGTGCTGGATAAACCGATCTCCGGAACCTGGAACACATAAAAATAAAAAGGAAGTTTAGTCACATGTGTGGAGGAGACTGAATTAGCGTTTTTTACCTCCTTCTGCCGCGACTGTCCCAGGTTTCTGGAAAGAGCCCACATATTCAGACACTCAGAGAAGTGAATAATGCACTTTAAACGGCTTCCGGCTTTTGAGTGAGAGCAGATTCGGCTGAGCAGTTGCCTGCATCTCGGCTGCAGTTACGGCACAAGCAGTAAAGGCACAAGCGGCGAGCGACATTAAAGCAGACGCCCGGATTGGTAACAGGCGCTCTAACGCCGTTACGAATCGCCAGTGAAGTTACAGTCGAATGAAGCTGATTTAATCGCAGTCTTGCAAATGTAGGATAAAAAATGGTTCAATTGGCTCTGAGCACTATGGGACTTAACAGCTGAGGTCATCAGTCCCCTAGAACTTAGAACTACTTAAACCTAACTAACCTAAGGACATCACACACATCGATGCCCGAGGCAGGATTCGGACCTGTGAGCTTAGCAGTCACGCAGTTCCGGACTGAAGCGCCTAGAACCGCTCGGCCACAGCAGTATTAACTGGCAATATGCGCGGAAGAAGTTTGACGAAGAGCAAAATGGTATTGTGATATGTTAGACACTAGCACAAGCGGCGGTCAGTGTACACCAAGACTTCTTGTTGCTTAACATGTCTGATACTGCACTATCCCCCGTTGTTGTACTACGGATATATTACTGATACCTCAGTACGTCAGTTCTTGCTGGAAATTATGTGGCTGCAGGGTAGATATTTGCCTTTCTTCCTAAATACTTCCACCGAGTGTGGCGGCACTGTGGTAAGACCCTCGTTCGGGAGGAGGTCGGTTAAACTCCCCGTTCACCCAATTAAGGTTTTTGTGACATCCTTAAATCGCTTAAGGCGAATTCCAAGACTCTTCCTTCTAAAAGGACAAGTCCGAAACATTTCCCCATCGTTCCCCAATCGGCGTTAATGCTCCGTCTCTAATGGCCCGAATATTCTTCTCTTCCTTCCAAAAATATTTAATAAACAAGAAGAAGATTCAAGACAATGAATATAACACAGGCGAGAAAGTTACTGTTGAAATAATACGCGTAAGATATATGGCTACCGACTTAAAGAAGCAATTATTACTCGTATCTTACTGAGGGGGCTGCACCTTTTAATGATGTTTTGAAATTCTGGGAACGTATGTACAACTGTGATAGTCACATTTGCTACAGCTGCAATTGGTTCTACTTCAGTGGCTCCCCTGCGAGATGATTTCTCACGTCATCGAATATTTAAACTGCCACAGCGTTGCTTGGTAAAAGACTTCACCATTTCATGGCGTGAGAAAGTCATCTGATCACATGAAGATGAGCTTAGAGAGGTATGAGGCGAAGGTCATCTCGTCCCGGAAAAGTACCTGTCTGTCTCTGCCACATATTAAGGGAAAAAGAAAATGAAATTTCCTGTTAACTGATTCTTCCGTCGCTTCTTGGTAGAACAATTTCATAATTATAAACAAAAAGATGTATAACATACACAATGTTGCGCTTTCCATTTATGGAAATGAAACTTCTTGGAAAATTAAAACTGTATCTGTCCAGAATCTGAACCGAAACTTTACCTTTCGCTAGCAATAATTTTACCGACTGACGACGAAAACGTCGAACGTGTGTATCCTCTTGTGAGAACATACCGACGTTATTGTATATCAAATTTTCACCGAGGATTTGGACATACAAAAGGTTTGTGCCAAAAGATGCTGAAGAACCTCACAACTGAGCAGAGGGACAATCAAAGAAAAGCGTGCTTTGAGCTTCTTGAGAGGATTGCCAATTAACACAAATGGTTCATTCGTGTGATCACAGGTGAAGAAGCCCAGAATTTTTTACTGTGATCCTGAGACAAACCTTCGAACTGAGGAGTGGCTCACTGACGTCTCCTCGACCTAAAAAATCTCGAATGAGCGAAAAAAAGATCAAAACAATGCTGATTTGCTTTTCTTACAGTAGGCGTATCATGCGTAAAGAATTTGTTCGTCCAGGACAAAGAGCCAGCCAAATGCTTTACAAAGATGTCCTTAAAAGGCTCATGAAAAGGGTGAATCGGGTGACAGCTGACATTGCAGACAAGAGGATACATCATGAGAAAGTCCGATGTCACACGGTCACTTCCATCACGAAACTGTTTGAGAATTGTTACGCATTTTTACACGAAAATGCATGTGAAACTGCGCCAGTAACCAATTTCTGTCTGCTCACTTGTGCCTCTTTGTTTGTTTGTGAATTTTCGAGATCTGGATTCGCGCGCACTAAAATTTGTATTTATCCGCCTTAAGCAACACTGTAGCCTGGAACTTGGAAGACCCACGGATTAGTGCATTAACTCTGGTAGTAGGCAGTATGGAACAGCCAGCATTGTCACTCATATTACTGTGGTATATTTAGGTACTTTATACAAAGAGTGTAGTTTACTTATTTTATTTTGTCATGGGTGCTAGGAAAAGAAAGAAATTTTATGAGGTGGTAATGTTAGACAATTCAAAGGTGTCATATTAAGACGGTACAAATAAGCTCGTTTCCAGGTTAGAGACCTGTTTCAGATAAGAGACATAATTGCCACTAATGGCGAAAAATCTAATAACAACGCCGAGGTGTCTTTCAGACGTCGCATGCTGACTGTGACCGACAAGGGCAAATACGCATATTATTATATTCGAATCAGCGACCATCATTCTAAAAGATAAATTAGTTCTTTGGAAGATCTTCGGACGAGTCAGGAAAAAGCAACGCTGTGGGAAAAACTCGCCCAACAGCCTCCGAAAAATCTGTATATAAGACGCAAGTGCAGAAAACCGAATCAGTCACCCAGTTGCTGCAGCGCCAACGTACGCAGTTCGTCGCCGTACCGTCCGGAGCAGTACCACAGACGAGCTTCGAAGTCACTACCGATTGACACGTTGATGATGCCGCAGCAATGCCCCGAGAAAGCTATTCAAAGTTGAGGAAGGGCAACTGTGTTTCAGATAAATGTTCAGCAACAGTTACTACCTTGGGTTTTCTGCCTGTTAGGGAAGAACGAGCTCTACAGTGTTAGTCTGTAGTCGCGACGAGTAGTAGTTGATATTTTCTGTCAGTCAGAATGTAGGGAGGAACAAGTGCTTGCCTCAAGTTGTCATTAAGACATCTGAGTGCGTGTTGTCGGGACGAGTTGCAGGCAGATCTCTCGTATCTGAAAGCGAAACAGGAACCAGAAGCTGCTTGAAATACTACAATACAGAGTGCTAGGGCGTACTCGTTGATTCGCAAGGATACACGGTCGCTCTAAGACACCACTTCGAATGACGGTGAGAATATAAATTGTTTCTGAATTGAATCTTTAAGTGATGGCATCCAGATTCACTTGCTACGAATTACGATTACTCCTCTTCACTCCAGGATCAACTGTGCTGAACACTCTAGGAAACGCTCTCCCTCTCACTCTTTTAAAACTTTCTTAGTGGACCTCACTTCACGATAAAAACATTGTCGTCAACGTCCGAATTGCGCTAGCAGGCCGCACCTTTAGCCAATCTGGTGGTAGGACATGTGCTGGGACCTGTCACGTCATGTGTAAAAGAAAGCAACTGTTTATGCTCAGCAGTTCTTTTTATTTCTGTTACTCGCATGTGTGTATTCATTTCCTACAGACAATGTGTTATTATATCGTAGGTCTGCTACGAAAAGTGGATTTTAGAATAGTACGTGTGAGGAGAGGATTCTGAGGCCAGGTCTCTCGCACCTCAGATGCCTTGCGATCGCTCTGGCTGCCTGACGATCCTACGCTTTGCGAAATGCTTGATCCACAAGGTTGCCCATAAGGCAGCAAACAGGAAGCTTTGTCCATTACCAACAGTATACTTTACTCATTCTAAAGTACTCATCTTCTGGAACTGCAGCCGATCTCCCTGTTTGTAGAGAAGAGAGGTTTCTGGTTATTCGAAGATTTGATGTTCGGACACGTTAGTGCAGTGGCATTAAGAGTACGATGAATGTTTAGATGAATGCGAAGTTGTGCAGGAAGCTTCGCATGCAGTGAATGGAGCCAGGTGTAAGTTACACCTCATTTAAACGTCAATGATGCCATATGCAAGGGTTCTGAAGAAAGATTCTGGCACTGCCTATACTTGTTAAGAGGCTGCCACCACTAGCATGGTGGTAACACAGTTCTTAATTTGTAACGATCATTCTGTAGTAGAGAGGGCGATTTGATTATGCCATCAATAGAGTGGTAGCGGCAAGGAGTTGTAAAAGTGAACACCGACATATTACTCATTTTCTTAATTTTCATAAAGACATGAGTGTTGTTCCATGAGTTTACCAAACCATCTCAGTTAAGGGCAAGAGGTGAGAGTACGGTGTTGAAAATACATCCGTTCGTTAAACTCACCAAGTCTCTTTGGATGTTGCTCGCCTCTTGTCTCCAAGTGCAGATATGTACCATCTGCACAAGACGAAGTGCAAAATTTACTGAACTGAGTTGTTTAAGAAACTCAAAAAAATACTTTCACAGTTTCATTTCTCACTCATGTAAATAGTGCAAAAAATACTCAACTTTTTTTTTTCTTAACCTGTCTTAGGTTATGAAGTTCTTTCGTGAAAATACGGTCTCAGAGTAGAACGCGATCTATACCCACAAGAAATGAGAGGATTATTTGCTAATATTTGGGATAACTCATCAGAACAAGAAATGGTAAAAAAATCACGGATCTTACAACAGCTACTCAAGGTACATTCCTGGAAATGGAAAAAAGAACACATTGACACCGGTGTGTCAGACCCACCATACTTGCTCCGGACACTGCGAGAGGGCTGTACAAGCAATGATCACACGCACGGCACAGCGGACACACCAGCAACCGCGGTGTTGGCCGTCGAATGGCGCTAGCTGCGCAGCATTTATGCACCGCCGCCGTCAGTGTCAGCCAGTTTGCCGTGGCATACGGAGCTCCATCGCAGTCTTTAACACTGGTAGCATGCCGCGACAGCGTGGACGTGAACCGTATGTGCAGTTGACGGACTTTGAGCGAGGACGTATAGTGGGCATGCGGGAGGCCGGGTGGACGTACCGCCGAATTGCTCAACACGTGGGGCGTGAGGTCTCCACAGTACATCGATGTTGTCGCCAGTGGTCGGCGGAAGGTGCACGTGCCCGTCGACCTGGGACCGGACCGCAGCGACGCACGGATGCACGCCAAGACCGTAGGATCCTACGCAGTGCCGTAGGGGACCGCACCGCCACTTCCCAGCAAATTAGGGACACTGTTGCTCCTGGGGTATCGGCGAGGACCATTCGCAACCGTCTCCATGAAGCTGGGCTACGGTCCCGCACACCGTTAGGCCGTCTTCCGCTCACGCCCCAACATCGTGCAGCCCGCCTCCAGTGGTGTCGCGACAGGCGTGAATGGAGGGACGAATGGAGACGTGTCGTCTTCAGCGATGAGAGTCGCTTCTGCCTTGGTGCCAATGATGGTCGTATGCGTGTTTGGCGCCGTGCAGGTGAGCGCCACAATCAGGACTGCATACGACCGAGGCACACAGGGCCAACACCCGGCATCATGGTGTGGGGAGCGATCTCCTACACTGGCCGTACACCACTGGTGATCGTCGAGGGGACACTGAATAGTGCACGGTACATCCAAACCGTCATCGAACCCATCGTTCTACCATTCCTAGACCGGCAAGGGAACTTGCTGTTCCAACAGGACAATGCACGTCCGCATGTATCCCGTGCCACCCAACGTGCTCTAGAAGGTGTAAGTCAACTACCCTGGCCAGCAAGATCTCCGGATCTGTCCCCCATTGAGCATGTTTGGGACTGGATGAAGCGTCGTCTCACGCGGTCTGCACGTCCAGCACGAACGCTGGTCCAACTGAGGCGCCAGGTGGAAATGGCATGGCAAGCCGTTCCACAGGACTACATCCAGCATCTCTACGATCGTCTCCATGGGAGAATAGCAGCCTGCATTGCTGCGAAAGGTGGATATACACTGTACTAGTGCCGACATTGTGCATGCTCTGTTGCCTGTGTCTATGTGCCTGTGGCTCTGTCAGTGTGATCATGTGATGCACCTGACCCCAGGAATGTGTCAATAAAGTTTCCCCTTCCTGGGACAATGAATTCACGGTGTTCTTATTTCAATTTCCAGGAGTGTATTTGTATACATCTACATTCAGAAACTATAGATCTTAGTATCAGAAATCGTCAGTGTGGGAGAATGATAGCTTAGAAGTGAGGCGGAACTCTCCATTTAGTGAAAGGTGCTAAAGAAAGTCAGATGTCTTAACAACTCCTTACCTCAGTTCGACTCAAAGCTTCAAACTGCTTTCCTTTGACTGCACTTCTGAGTTTAACAGACGCTCCTTCGTATCAAACAGGTCGAGTATTCCTGAGACAAAAGATGTATTGACAGCCGAACGATTGATTCCGCAATGAAGTTCCTCTCCTCTTTAAGGGCGCATATCACCATTGTATTTACAAGTGATGTCAGTTACTGTTTCAAACGCAGACTACGTATTTACTGAATTTTTCGGCGTTGGGAACTTGTTTCCTTAGCTTTCACTCTTATCTGGCAAAGATCTTTATTCCGTTGTCATAAATACACTACTGGTCATTAAATTGCTACACCACGAAGATGACGTGCTACGGATGCGAAATTTAACCGACAGGAAGAAGATGCTGTGATATGCAAATGATTAGCTTTTCAGAGCATTTACACAAGGTTGGCGCCGGTGGCGACACGTACAACGTGCTGACATGAGGAAAGTTTCCGACCGATTTCTCATACACAAATAGCAGTTGACCGGCGTTGCCTGGCTAAACGTCGTTGTGATGCCTCGTGTAAGAAAGAGAAATGTGTACCATCACGTTTCCGAATTTGATAAACGCCGGATTGTAGCCTATCGCGATTGCGGTTTACTGTATCGCGACATTGCTGCTCGCGTTGGTCGAGATCCAATGACTGTTAGCAGAATATGGAATCGGTGGGTGCAGAAGAGTAATACGGAACGCCGTGCTGGATCCCAACGGCCTCGTACCATTAGCAGTCGAGATGACAGGCATCCTATCCGCATGGCTGTAACGGATCGTGCAGCCACGTCTCGATCCCTGAGTCAACAGATGGGGACGTTTGCAAGACAACAACCACCTGCACGAACAGTTCGCTGACGTTGGCAGCAGCATGGACTATCAGCTCGGAGACCATGGCTGCGGTTACCCTTGACACTGCATCACAGACAGGAGCTCCTGCGATGGTGTACTCAACGACGAACCTGGGTGCACGAATGGCAAAACGCCATTTTTTCGGATGTATTACAGCATCATGATGGTCGCATCCGAGTGAGCGCACATTGGAAGCGTATATTCGTCATTGCCATACTGGCGTATCACCCGGCGTGATGGTATGGGGTGCCATTGGTTACACGTCTCGGTCACCTCTTGTTCGTATTGACGGCACTTTGAACAGTGGGCGGTACATTTCAGATGTGTTACGACCCGTGGCTCTACCCTTCATTTGATCCCTGCGAAACACTACATTTAAGCAGGATAATGCACGACCGCATGTTGCAGGTACTGTAAAGGCCTTTCTGGATACAGAAAATGTTCGACTGCTGCCCGGGTCAGCACATTCTCCAGATCTCTCGCCAATTGAAAACGTCTGGTCAATTGTGGCCTAGCAACTGGCTCGTCACAATACGCCACTCACTACTCTTGATGAACTGTGGCATCGTGTTGAAGCTGCATGGGCAGCTGTACCTGTACACGCCATCCAAGCTCTGTTTGACTCAATGCCCAGGCGTATCAAGGCCGTTATTACGGCCAGAGGTCGTTGTTCTGGGTACTGATTTCTCAGGATCTATGCACACAAATTGCGTGAAAATGTAATCACATGTCAGTTCTAGTATAATATATTTGTCCAATGAATACCTATTTATCATCTGCATTTCTTCTTGGTGTAGCAATTTTAATGACCAGTAGCGTACTTATCATCACAGAATGAGACATCTCTGAGTCTTAGTCAACTTATTTTTCGCATAGTACGCATTCCACCTAAAGCTTTTACTAGTCAGTCATTTCAAATTGCTTGAAACTTCGTGGAAGGTTAAAACTGTATGCCGGATCGACTGAAGAACCCTAGAACGTTGCCTTTCAGAAGCAAATGACGTACTGCCTGAGTTAGCCAGGCACGGCGCACGACTCATTTTCACAGCTTTACGTCGACCAGTAGCTCTCTCCTGCTTTTTAGACTTCACAGAAGCTCTCCTGCATACCTTGCTTAGGTTTCGAGCTCGAGTCTTGGTTCGGTACACGGTTTTACTTTGGGAGGAAGTTACAAATCAGCACGCACTCCGCTGCAGAGCAAAAATTCATTTTTGATTAATTCATGTTTGATAGCTACATTACAGGCGGCACACGCCAGTAGGGTTGCCTATATTGTTCGGGTCACTGCTATACAATTCCTACCTCTTGTAATATCCGAGATTTAGTTTGGTCAGCGTGAATTACATATCGTTTGTTGCCATGTCAGCTATAGTTCTGTGTATCGGGGAATAGATTGTCTAAGGACTACACTGATTTTGCTGCAGTTTTCGTCTACTGTTTTTGTACGTGGCGGAGAGAATTACTGTTATAAGTTAATGGCAACATAACACTACCTTTATGGATGAATGTTCAGGAAATAACCTTAGTTTTAAAATAGTCAGCAATCTGTACTGGTTGTGATTCATTTGTAGGAAACTGACAAAGAGAAAATGGCGACATTGTAAATAATGTACCGCTGTAAGTTTCCGGTATTTTATAGGTACAATGTAAGAAACTTGTTGCTATAATGATTTTTAAAACATTCACTTAGTATTATTAATGAAGAATAATGTCAATGAATGTTGTGGTGAATTTTCTACCGCGTTCTCCGTTCTCTACCCTTAAGTTATTAATTAAATAATTATTTTCTTCTTCACTATGGCAACAGAAAGACGTTATGGAAAGTGGAACACAGATGAACAAAGTTTAGCTGTAGCACTATATCTAGATGAGGATCATGGATGAAATAAATGAGCAAGAGTATAAAATGCCCCTAAGCCAAGAATTAATGGGCATACTGGAAACAGAAACAAAAATGAAAACGGGAAGATAAATTTTTTGTCACAGTAAAAGTTTTTTCCAAAACAGTTGTAAACTAAGTGGAACAGCTACTTTTACATTTGAAGAGATGACGAACTGACCCATGATTTCATTACAGAACAAGCCATGGCAGGCAAAAAGTGGGCTGAGGGTGTCCCTCCGAGAAATATTGCCAAAATAAAAAAATAAAAAAAAAAAGAGAGAGGGAGAGAGAGAGAGAGTGAGTGAGAGAGAGAGAGAGAGAGAGAGAGAAGAGAAGCTACAGAGAAGAAATCTAGTACAACAGCTATGAAAACGAAGCTCCATGCACACTCTGTTAGGAAACCACCACAGAAACACATTCGTGAAAGAGAGGAATGGAATAGCAAATTGTGCAAGGAATATCGAATGAAAAAAAGATCTCATGCATGAAATACGAAACGTGGGTTAATGCAAAGTCCGCAGAGGTGCGGAGTGAAAAGGTGATATGCTATGCCTGCAAATAGTGATGTAAGAACTAAACTGAGGTCCATTTACTCAAACTTAGTGAACTTTATAAAGGTGCTACAATTTATCGCCCTCTGGTACAAATTAGGAAACCAGATTCCTAATTTGTACTCCTAACAGACGTTTAGAAAATTTAGTGAGGCGTATTTATTTTTCTCAAAATTTCCATTCTTTAAATCAGCTACCAAGAACAACATAGTGCAGGTGAAGATGGCTTTGTTTAAATAATTTGGCAAGTTACTATTTCTGCTATAAAAATAAAAAGTTAGTTTGGGCAACTGTCCCGTATTAAAGTATTCGCCTATTTGCTTTAGTTCTCGGTTATGCATCTCTTGAATTTTGCCAGTATTAAAACACTTTTGAAATAGTCCAGGGTGTACTGCTCTGTCTTAATGTAAAACACCTGAAACATTAAAATAACTGACATTTCGGCCATTATGCAGAGAGCTTCCTCAGATGGTAGAAGGCGCCACCACAGCCAAGACATCGATTGCTTTAGTGTTTTAAATATATTTTGGTTTGACACATCGTGCCATTCAGAAGAAATTCACTGAAATCGACGCTGGCTGTGGATGCCTAACGAGTTATGATATTAAAACTGCCAGTCTGTTACAAACGTGAAAGTATATTTCTGTACGTAACAGTATTTTGTGTACGCTGAATACAGGAAGGCGAATTATTATTTTTTTCGGAACAATAAAGCACTAAAACTAGTATAAGCCGCATGGTTAAGAGTAAATTATATATAAAATTACTGACTTTACAAAATATAGCTGCACCACTTGACATAGATGCGTTGGGGCGTATTATAAATCCTGACGCATCTCTTCCTGAAGGCGAAGCTTTGATTACGAAACGGGTTGCCATTAGGTAATGGATCCGCCGCAGAGATTGATTGATTGATCTTCCTGACAGGTTATCTCTGCTAATGAGAGGAAGTTTTAATCCAGAACGCAACAGTGATAGATCATAATCTTTCATTATCCAGTAATTTTACAAAATAGTGTGTTCACCTCCTGTAAAGCGACTGAGAAAATGAACATCTCCGGAAATTTCATTGTTGTAGAGCCCTGTCAGATTTAAAAAGTATTAATTGACTGAGCGATGAATTACTCGTATATTCTCCTTGAGTGCGATATCTAAATTGTATTAATTTTGTTTTGTGATGTAAGTTGTGTGTAATACTTTCATTTCAACTGCTTGACTATGTAAATAATCTACTGTAATATTTGCGGATACTGTTTTTGCTTTTTTTTGTTAAGCCTCGTCATTATTAATACATATCGGTGAATAATTTAGTTTCTTAAAACCTTTTTAACCACGATTTTTTTACTTTGTAGTAGTTTCCTATGTACAGCTGGCTACGTCAACAATTTTAAATTTCTGTTTACAATTTATTCTTGAAACTTAGCAATTTCTTTCCATGAGACCGTAGCATATACCTTCCCTCATTCATTTTCCATTTGGCTGCACTTCTTGTCTACCGACGGCTATGGACTTTTTGTTATATTGTATTTTTAACAGTTTTCCATCAATGTGTAATCAATGTTTTTCTATCGGCTACTATTTCAAAGCCATCCCTCTGACAAATACTTTGCACTATTTACTTCCAGTAAGTTTTTGTTCTTGGGGCTTTTAGGCAGTGCATTATGATCTACATCTATATAGACTTCCAGAAACTACTTAACAATGCATCGTGAAGGATACTTTACACCATTGCTAGCCAAGTCCTAGTCTCCTTCACTTTTTCCTTTTTTGGCCTTAGGCGAGACGGGAACTAGAGGTATTAGAATCGGCCTCCAGCCTGTAGAAAATGCAGCCCTTCAAATTTGCTCAGTAGCATTTCACGAATGTTGTCTTATTTCCTGCAAGGATTCCCATCTAAGCTCACGGAGCAATTCCGTGATACTCTCATCGAAACGACCGGTTAAAAACTAGAAGCATGCCTCTCAATTCCTTCTATGTCTTACATTAATTCGATCTGGTAGGGAATCAAAAAATTCTAGTGGCCCTAAATAATGAGTCGTACAAGAGTTTTATAAGCTGTCAGCTTTATAGACATGCTCTATGGCAGAACTCTTCGAATAAGCATTTGCTTACTATTAAGATTGTCATTACGCGCTCGTTCCATTTCATGCAACGGTACTCGTAGATACTTAATCGAGAAGTCTGAATCAAGCATTTTACCATTATTACTGTATTCGGATGCTACAGGAACGTTTCTCCTATATAACCACATTAAATTATTTACCCATATTTAAAGAACCAGACAGAAATTTCTTCCAAGTCTTCCTGAAACCGCCTGCAGTCACTCAACGACGGTCGTTCCTGTTCAGTGGTAAAGACGAACAACGTCTGGATTTTTTTTTTTTTTTTTTTTTTTTAGGATTAACAGTTCCGATTTTCGCCAAAGATCATCTTTAAATCCAAATATTATTACTGTGAAGTGCAGTTCGACATTATGGCGAGGCTGTGTTTTGAACTACAGCGTCAAAGCCTGCGTGGAAATCTAGCAATATAAAATATGCCAGTTGGCGGTAGGTTATGCATAGTATAATATCAATAACGCAGAAAGTCTCTCCCTTCTGAGGTATGAACTTAGTAATTTTCAGCACTACAAATTCACAGCATAGTAATGTCAGTTATACGTTATGAAAACATATGAAATGGCTGACTATTCCTGTTTACTGGTATGGACGTAATTTCCGTAGTACTGGAATGCTCTTGTTTGGTTTGGGACACCTAACATATAAGATATTAGAACCAGCAAATATTGTACGTTGGTGAGTAAGCCTTAAAAACAATAAAACCTTTTTTGCTGTATCACATAGATGAGAAGAAATACGTCAAAAAACTGTATGATATTTTTTGTCTACCAGCCATGGTTCGCTTATTTTGCATCATCAGTGGTCTGTAATATGAAAAACTTAATTAATTATATATATTTTGATAGGAGACCTGTATTGAGTCTTGACAGCTCATTTAAATTGTGTGACTTTTTATAAACATATGTTCGTCAATCTTGGCAGTTCATTTAAGTTATCTGTCTTTTTAGAAACATAGAGTTGTGTTTGTTTGCACTTACATACATTTTTATGTACTTTCCATGCATTCATGCGTTCTTCTATATGTGGTAGATGCACATACTACAGTTTTCCAACAAACAGAACACATTCAAACATTTCACTGCAGATAACCTACCCTGTAGCACACTGCACATGGTCTTGCTCCCATGCTGTGCGGCTGACTGTTCTAGAGAGTAAGATTAGAGTGGGGTGTTCGGTTGGGGATCGACGGAGGGTGGGTGTTCGGGAAACGTGCTCCCATGATCCCTCATTCAGCCCTATAGCATGTGAGCAAGAACACGTGCAGTGTGGTACATGATAGTTTATGTGCAGTGCAATGTTTAAATGTGTCCACTCAACTGGAGACTTGTACTTTGTACCTCTGGTACATACAGAACCACACACGCATACAGAACAAGGCATAAAAATGAAAGCGAATGTAAACAAACACAACTATATGTTCGCAAAAAGTTATATAATTTAAATAAACTGCCAATAATCACAACAGATATCCTATCAAAACACGTATAATTAAAAAAAAAATTCCTTGTATCATAGACCGCTGACGACGGCTAGCATAAACAGGCAAAAAAAAAAAAATCATACCGTTGCAACAGATGCATATTTTGCCGTACCTGTATGACAGAGCACAATTGAAGTAGCAACTGAGGAAAACTGGCTACAAATATTAACAATATTAATTAAACCTTTCTTATACAGGGTGTTTAAAAAAGGACCGGTATATTTGAAACGGCAATAAAAACTAAACGAGCAGCGATAGAAATACACCGTTTGTTGCAATATGCTTGGGACAACAGTACATTTTCAGGCAGACAAACTTTCGAAATTACAGTAGTTACAATTTTCAACAACAGATGGCGCTGCGGTCTGGGAAACGCTATAGTACGATATTTTCCACATATCCACCATGCGTAGCAATAATATGGCGTAGTCTCTGAATGAAATTACCCGAAACCTTTGACAACGTGTCTGGCGGAATGGCTTCACATGCAGATGAGATGTACTGCTTCAGCTGTTCAATTGTTTCTGGATTCTGGCGGTACACCTGGTCTTTCAAGTGTCCCCACAGAAAGAAGTCACAGGGGTTCATGTCTGGCAAATAGGGAGGCCAAACCACGCCGCCTCCTGTATGTTTCGGATAGCCCAAAGCAATCACACGATCGTCGAAATATTCATTCAGGAAATTGAAGACGTCGGCCGTGCGATGTGGCCGGGCACCATCTTGCATAAGCCACGAGGTGTTCACAGTGTCGTCTAAGGCAGTTTGTACCGCCAAAAATTCACGAAGAATGTCCAGATAGCGTGATGCAGTAATCGTTTCGGATCTGAAAAATGGGCCAATGATTCCTTTGGAAGAAATGGCGGCCCAGACCAGTACTTTTTGAGGATGCAGGGACGATGGGACTGCAACATGGGGCTTTTCGGTTCCCCATATGCGCCAGTTCTGTTTATTGACGAAGCCGTCCAGGTAAAAACAAGCTTCGTCAGTAAACCAAATGCTGCCCACATGCATATCGCCGTCATCAATCCTGTGCACTCTATCGTTAGCGAATGTCTCTCGTGCAGCAGTGGTAGCGGCGCTGAGGGGTTGCCGCGTTTGAATTTTGTATGGATAGAGGTGTAAACTCTGGCGCATGAGACGATACGTGGACGTTGGCGTCATTTGGACCACAGCTGCAACACGGCGAACGGAAACCTGAGGCCGCTGTTGGATCACCTGCTGCACTAGCTGCGCGTTGCCCTCTGTGGTTGCCGTACGCGGTCGCCCTACCTTTCCAGCACGTTCATCCGTCATGTTCCCAGTCCGTTGAAATTTTTCAAACAGATCCTTTATTGTATCGCTTTTCGGTCCTTTGGTTACATTAAACCTCCGTTGAAAACTTCGTCTTGTTGCAACAACACTGTGTTCTAGGCGGTGGAATTCCAACACCAGAAAAATCCTCTGTTCTAAGGAATAAACCATGTTGTCTACAGCACACTTGCATGTTGCGAACAGCACACGCTTACAGCAGAAAGACGACGTACAGAATGGCGCACCCACAGACTGCGTTGTCTTCTATATCTTTCACATCAGTTGCAGCGCCATCTGTTGTTGAAAATTGTAACTACTGTAATTTCGAAAGTTTGTCCGCCTGAAAATGTACTGTTGTCCAAAGCATATTGCAACAAACGGTGTATTTCTATCGCTGCTCGTTTAGTTTTTATTGCCGTTTCAAATATACCGGTCATTTTTGAAACACCCTGTAAATTCGTTAAGTATTGCAAGTTAAAAGATAGTTTTCTCTGATTGTTCATTCATCTAGTATGCAGCTAGCGCTAAAGGTTAAAGTTTGTTCTAGGTCACGTCCTCTCTTGGCTAAAGTCGTTTCCTCTTTACATATTCACTTTACAGTCTGAGACCAGAGTGCAGTATGATGCAATATACGCCGAAAGATGTGTAGCACTAACGGTGTTGTGTTTCTACGCTGTCATGAGACACGGACAAGGTGACATACAAAGCAGATATGAATGCGTTTAGCATTGCGATCCATTGAAACAGAGTCTCCAGATTCAGTTATGAGTAGGAAAAAAATCGCCCTAGGCCTTTCTGTGTTGTAAACAAGTGAAACATTCAACAGTCACACTCATGAGGCCAATTGTAGAATAATGCAGCGATGCAAACGATGAAACCCACTCAGTTATTATTAGAATAACCTCGAGTTAGGCATTATGTACGCTACAAAGGACACTGTAAATTTCCTGTCATGCATCCTAGCGTTACTGAGAAACAGCACACATCGACTTACACCCCCGGAACATGGACAAGTTTCCTTTAACTGATGAAATAACTGGTAGTTTATTCTTACCGCCGCGTGCTCGAGTGGGCGATGTCTATTCTTACTCTTGAATGCTCTTGTGTACGATGCAACCGTATTCGATCTGAAGCCCTTGATCGACTGCGGTAACTGGCCGCTAATTGGTGCGTTATCCCTTAACCGATTGTAGTACCAAAGGCATAAAGCTGCCACGCCCATGTGTTTAGACACACAATACAACAGCTTGAGGCCGGTTATCGAATAACAGAGATAAAGCTCTCACAACTAGATTTCTAGAGAGGCATTAATATAGCTTGGGACCTGACTGTAGAAGGAGTGAGATAAAGCTGCTACAACTAGAACTTCAGTACATCGTTCAATATCTAGAGACTCGACCACAGAATCAGGTACGCAAGGGATAATCCCCATTTAAAAAATTCAGAAAATCTATATTTTGGGCTTGAATAATTCTCTGTGGAGTCTAGTTTATTACAGTGTTCATCCTAGGTCCTCCAGAAACTCCGTTATCGATTATCAGGGCAATTTGCGAAAAAGTTTTTCTGGAAAAGATTCACAGCGGGAAAAAGTAGTCGACATAGCTGCCAATTTGGCAGCATGTAATTTCAAAGATGGCCTAACGGGAGTAACGGAAATTATGGATGTGTTCGAATTTGAGATAAGACCAAGCTGTTACAATTTCTGCATAAAAGCGGACGAATAGCGAGCAGAGCAGCGGATGACAGAAGGTGCCAAAGAGGTTCAAATGGCTGTGAGCACTACGCGACTTAACTTCTGAGGTCATCAGTCCCCTAGAACTTAGAACTACTTAAACCAAAATACCTAAGGACATCACACACATCCATGCCCGAGGCAGGATTCGAACCTGCAACCGGAGCGGTCGCGCGGTTCCAGACTGAAGCGTCTAGAACAGCTCGGTCACACCGGCTGGCTCTATGCCAAAGAGGCCCGCAGGGTCGTCATGGCGACGAAGAAAGTGAATCTGGAAGTATTGCTGTATGGGCCATGGACAGCTGACTGGAGGTCTGTTTAACTTAATTACAAGAAGTATAACACAAAACTTTAAACAGGTTTCTCTCGAAACCGTATATTTCTAATTGGTGGGGAAACCTAATTCGAAAACGGTACGTACGATTTTGATTGGATTTTGATGCCAGCGCTCTAAAATGAATTCTCTGTCAGCTTAGGTAGTCTTTTTGTGATATCTTCAAAGATCTAGTTTCAGTGCACGCTTTTGTCTCGATGTTTTTGGGCGAAAAACATGACATTTGTTTCAACACGTTACCATCTTGATAGAACTTGATATTTTTCTATTATCCTATGTATGCGGAAAGAAAATATATTGAACATGACTAATTCACATTATGTTGTAATAGGTCCAGTAGGAGGGCCTCGGAAATTCCCACCGATGAGCAGTGTTCCGACTGCAACAAGTCCTTGCACCTAATGCAGTGGTTACAGGAAGCGTCCGATGGAGACACAAAAATAAATTTTTAAAGATAATAGTGTAAGGAATAAAGCTATATCATCGGATTCAGCGTTACTTTTTATTTTACATGAAAAAACCGCGAAAATCATCCGTTTTTCATGTATTCATGGAGTGCTACCCTCTCAACCGTCTGACTGCCGGTAAGACGTACATTGAGATGACAAAAGCGATACGCACGTATACAGAAGGAGGCAGTATCGCCTGAACAAGGTATAAAAGGGCAGTGCATTGTCGGAACAGTCATTTGTCCGACGTGCTAACGGCGGCAAGACAAAAATTATCAGACTGGAGCGCGGAATTGTAGTTGAAGCTACACCTGTGGAATTTTTTAGGCAGTTCAATATACCGAGATTCACAGTGTTTAAAGTACGCCGAGAATACGAAATTTCAATTATTACCTCTCACCATGGACAACGCAATGGCCGACGGCCTTTCCCTAGCGACCGAGAGTAGCGGTATTTGCGTAGGGCTTTCAGTGCTAGCAGACAAGCAGCATTGGATGAAGTTACTACAGAAATCAATGTGGGACGTACGACGAGCATGCTGTAAGAACAGTGCGACGAAATTTGGTGTTAATGGGCTATGGCAACAGACCACCGACGCGAATGCCTTTGCTAACAACACGCCATTGCTTGCAGCGCTTCTCGCGGGCTCGTGACCATATCGGTTGGACCCAAGATGACTGGTAAACAACAGCGTGGTCAGATGAATCCCGCTTTCAGTTGGTAACAGCTGACAGTGAGGTTCGAATGTGGCACAGAGCCCACGAAGCCATGGACCCAAGCTGTTAAAAAGGCACTGTGCAAGCTGGTGGTGCCTCCACAACGATGTGGGCTGCATTTCCAGTGGATCCTCTGGTCCAATTGAACCGGTAATTAACTGGAAATGCTTCTGTTTCGCTACTTGGAGAATATTTGAGCCATTTACGAACTTCATGTTCCCAAACAATAATAGAATTTTTATGGATGACAGCGCGCCATGTCACCGGCCCCAATTATTCACCATTTGGCCACTCAGATTGACGTGAACCCTATCGCATATTTATAGGACATAATAGGAAGGTCAAATCGTGCGCACAATCCTGCACCGGCCACAATTTCGCAGTTATGGCTCATTATTTCTGCAGGGGACTTGTTCAGTCCATACCACGTCGAGATGCTGCACTACGCCGGGCAAAAGGAGGTCCGACACGATACTAAATGGTATTCCAAGACGTTTCTGATCTTAGTGTATGCGTCCCATGATTGGTTATCAGAGAACCAATTGGAATTTGTTGCATGTTGTTGCTATGTATGCAGTGTCATACTGGTAAAGAGAAACCTACTAATGGTTATCAGAATTCTTATAATTACAGATTGCACATGCAGGTTATGCTGCCCTCACGTTTCACTGTTAACTCTCTTCACGGTGTTGTCACATCGTATTAGTTCGCACTTGCAGATAGGCAATCAAATTAGCAGATTCGCAAAGCTAGCTGCCTTCGCGCCTTTCTGGACACATCGCGTCAACGACTTGCACCCACGAATTGACGCTTGCCACATCAGAAATGAAGCCCATATTGAGCAACTGTAGTGTGAGATACAAACTTGGAGAAATGCTCTGTCCACTCGTTGTCCACTCGTGTGTGTGTTTTCAGAATGGCTTTTAGATTTCGCGCAGTCGTCTTCAGAAACCCAGGAGGTACTCATAAATCATCATGCATGTCCTCCTCCCCCCTGTCCCCCCCGCCCCCGCAACCCCCTTGGAAAACAAAACGGGCGAAAATCCTGTTTTCATTTTGTTACTTCTGACTAAGACATTAACCAAAATAACCATACATTAATGTTTTTGAAATAAAAAATTTGTAGTCAAAGGGCTAAGCTAGAATTTTAGAGTTACAGTACGTGAGGACCTAATACGAGTACGTTACTAGCCATATATAGCTGCTGACTGTACAACGTCAGGAGTGTAGTACAACAGCATGACGGACGACTATAGTATAAGAAAGACGTCAGTGATACATCTATACTTGTAGAGCCATAGTAGAAAACTGTAAGAGCTGGATAGAGCACTAGGGAGATAAAGCAGCTACATGCAAAGCTTTAGAGACAGTATAATAACGTGGGCTCTGATTACAGAAAAAGAAAAATAAATCTGTAACACCCACAGAGTAAGATATAGCTTCTACCTTTAGAGCTTCAGAAGTCATAGTAGAACAATATGAGGACCGGCTGCAGAATAAGAGAGAGATAGTACTACAGTTAGAGCTTCAGAGATAGAACAACAGTATGAGACGATAGTACAAGAAATGAGTCAGACTGAGCACCAGACCATCAGAGATTCACAGCTTAATGGGTTAACACTGGAAGAACTCTACCGCCACACAAGTGAAGACTATTCGCAGCTTGAGGGTGTTAACAATTGGAGGAACGTAAATGTTTTCTACTTATAGTCAATACAAGACGTTTATACCAGAATCTGCAGACATGTTCTGCAAAGATGGTAAAGTGAAATACTATCACCTAGCAGCATGGCCACAAGAATGTCTGGCTTGTGCATCAGGGACCATGTCACACAATTTTCTAACACAAGAAAATGTAACTGAGGTTTCGAAATCACGTCGTTTAGTGCCGCATCAGTTGCTGAATAACCCGTGTTTTTCCTGGAGTGGGCATATTTACCATAAAACAAACTGTTGTGTCTCCTGCCAGACGAACCACCAAACTAAACATATCGGACAAGATGTGTGTTTAACAAGCAGTAGACATCACCATGAAACGGTGGAACAGCAGCACAGACCCTGATAAGGCCTCAGTGTGGAGACGAGGAGATGGGGAGAGCCCAGAAGCTCCTTTACGTATGCTATATACAGCTGAAGCCATTAGTTGATGATTACATCCCATAGTGCAACGAAATTGCGAGAATGTTGAATCCTTATCTTTCATTCACTGTCCAAATCCATACAGTTTCCAAGCAGTTAAGATCAGGAGATTTATCGCGCCAGTCAATGAGCCTTAGTGTTCGTCACGCTGTGAACTTCCGTGTGAACAGGTCTGTTGTAATCTTGGAAGACTGCAGTATCCAGAGCTGCCCAGTTCCTGTGTTTGGCCGTTGAAGAAAACGGAGTTTTCTGTGCCGCTACGGGCAATGTTGTTTTGCAAGATGTCCGATTCCGTATGTCCCTTGCATTCAGTTCCCTTCGGAATGTTCTCTAACTAACTGGTTCAGATGGACATATATTCACTGACATAAGATATTCCTGTCAGGTTTGAAACTGTCGTTGGCAAGACGTGACACTAGCCACCGTCAGCTGTCTGTTAGCAATATTTTAGGACAATGTTCTGACGTGGCTGCATATGGTATACCATTTACCGTAGCGAGCGAGGTGGCGCAGTGGTTAGCACACAGCACTCGCATTCGGGAGGACGACGGTTCACTCCCGCGTTCGGCCATCCTGATTTAAGTTTTCCCTAAATCGCTTCAGGCAAATGCCGAGATGGCTCCTTCGAAAAGGCACCGCCTATTTACTTCCCTCATCCGAGCTTGTGCTCCGTCTCTAATGACCTCATTGTCGACGAGACGTTAGACACTAATCTCCTCCTCCCCCATTCACCGTAGGCACGTTGGACAGTCTGCTTCGAAACACCAACAAAACGGGCCGCTTCTTTCACGGTGTGGTCATTTACATTTTCAGGCACGATAGCTCTCTTTTGCCATTTTGTCATGTCCCCACACCGCCCCATCGTACTCCGCTTATTCTGTAGAGCCGACTGTTATATACACACCAGTTCACTGCCACGACTTACGGCAGCGGTGCAGCGTTGCAGCGTTGCATGACCGCCTTTTACCCTTTCTACACCGACTGCAGCACTCCGATGTGACCGATATGCTCTTTTAACGGAGTGACTAACATTATACTCAGTGGTTTACTACCTGCAGCTATTTTTATTGATAACAAAACAAACTGCAACTGACCTGCAAAATGGTTCAAATGGCTCTGAGCACTATGGGACTCAACATCTGAGGTCATCAGTCCCCTAGAACTTAGAACTACTTAAACCTAACTAACCTAAGGACATCACACACATCCACGCCCGAGGCAGGATTCGAACCTGCGACCGTAGCGGTCGCGTGGCTCCAGACTGAAGCGCCTGGAACCGCTCGGCCACATCGGCCGGCCAACTGACCTGCACATGCGACTACAGCTTAGGAAAAGAACGTTAGATGATGTTGAACTTACTAAGGAAGCTTCTTGCTCACCATATCTTATTAAAACGTTTAAAAAGCCTGATAGTCTTCTACTTGGAATAAGCTGTCGAATATGTACTGATGAACTTTGATCTGGCACTACAACTGGCAGTGTAATTGAAGCGGCTTTCCTTGCCGTATCAATCCAGAAGATAGTACTGCTTATGACTGATATCCTTTTTTAACCTTTAACTTTAAGAAATTGTAATTTCAGAAGAAACTTACGTTCTAGACCACGATAAACAATATCAGAGGCAGTGTCTGAAATAATGTGGAATGGATTTGAGAGCTGTATGTTGCTGGCTCGTGAATGTGCTGACGCAAGAGTTAATTTTTAATTCTGGAGGGGAACTAAAAATGTTGTTCATGAGTATGATTTGTGTTAAATTAATGTTATAGAGTACTCGTAAAATATTGTGCTTCATAACTCGTTCACTTAACATGTAACATGTAACCAAAATTACCTTTAGATACTATAGGTACACTTGGTTTCACTTCCTCTCTAATATAATAGTGTGGTACATTCCTAATCGGACAACGCAGGTTAATTAATTAGTATGTTAGTATAATTTCATTACAGTAAGCTGTACTGTGTTCATTCTTAATTTTTTTCTCTAGTGTAACCTAACTCAGTGCGGAGATTCTTTACAATGAAGTTTGTAATTGGTGCAGATTTCATTGTTCAGGCAAATTTATAAAGACATTTGCTTGAAATTTCCGGCTATGGACGTCGTATAAGAACTGACTTAAACATTAGGATGTAGTTGAGCTTACTGATTCAAAAATGGTTCAAATGGCTCTGAGCACAATGGGACTCAGCATCTATGGTCATAAGTCCCCTAGAACTTAGAACTACTTAAACCTAACTAACCTAAGGACATCACACAACACCCAGTGAGCGTACTGAATATTCGACTTTTAAACCGTATTTGTGTCACCTGTCTGACGAGATGTGGGCAGACACCGACTATATTTCTTGGAGTTTCATCGCGTAATGTGAAAATAATGTACTTCCTTGCTGGAATAAACAAGGTTTACGGAAATTTCCATCTTCGATACGCAGATAGGTAAGCATTTATCGGAGAATAACACACCATTCTACATGTGTAGGTACAATTAGGGAGTTGATCTTTGTTGTCAGACGAAATATCGACCTTCGGAACTATTTGCAAGTGTTAAGTCAGGTACATCAGACATTTAGGAGCACGCCAATGCATAACATTTACATTTTTATCATAAAAACATTCACCTTCAACCCATCTTTTATAGAGAGCTCTTCCATGTTAATAAACTCATCCTGAATGTATTTTTGCAATGCTCTATCGCTAAATTACCACGTTTGTGAATTAAACATGTTGACAGATAATAACAATTTTAAAAACAAATTGAATCATCTGAGCTTGACGTCTGATTATATTCCACAGATGAATTTTTGACTACATAAGACTTGTTTGTGATTGGATTATATTTATGATATTGTACTGTAGGTACAGATTAAAACATATAAGAGGTCACCACGCAGCCATATTTTCAGACATCATAGCGAGCTATCGCAAATGTGATACTGGAAACGCGCAGATAATCAACAAGTTAACTATAAATATCTGTAAGAACTTAAAGAAGAGCTTGTTCGTGGGTGACTCGCAAAAGAGCTAACAGACGACAGGCGACGAGTGATAGAAGACTACGACAGGCGACAAACGACAAACGAGGCCATGGGGCTCCAACGTTGGTGGTATTGTTGTGCAGTATAATGCCTTCATGTCACATCTATGCTCCATTTATGTTCCCTCAGATCTCTTGTTCATCCATCTTGTTCTTGCTTTTTTTTTTCTGAGTAAAGTGGGCTCTACGGGATACAAACGATTATCGAGATCGTAACTTTTCAACCAAATCCCAAAGAGAGAGAAGGTGATCCTCAGTACTTGGGAGCGGATTACCAGTTCCAGCATTTACCTCACAACCAAGATAAATCTCTCAGACACCTTGATCAGAACAGTGGTATTTCAGTTACTTCTGTTTTTCTAGCAATATTCTTCACATAAAATTATGACATCTAGTATGCGCACCTGTTAGTGTGAGCAACAGAGTAAAACCGATGACTTGCTCAATAATGTAATGTGTGTTTGTTTGTGTGTGTTTGTGTGTGTGTGTGTGTGTGTGTGTGTGTCCTCCCGATTACACTCGACAGTATTTTTAGCTTCTTCTAAGACTGAATGGTCAGTTTGGGCTTTCGCATTGCGAGGCTGAGGAGCTTGGGCTCCGTCCCATCTTCCAGAAGTAAGATTCCGAAGCCACAAGTGTGACTTCTCAAAGGTGTAGCTGATTTACATTTTACGAATCATAATGTTTGTTCACATCTTTCTGCTGTGGCGGATGAAGTTCTATCAGGTGAACTTTTTTAATCGTATGCTTTTTTTCTGTTTGTTTTTGGCCTTAAGTACATGACATACACTGCGAGCCTCTGATACATGAAAATTGATAGTGAAATTTATATTCTAATTTTTCAAAGACTGTTACATGTCAAGAGCGGTAGGTAACATGGACATATCGAGTAAGACACCGAGTTTAAAAATGACGTCACGTAATACGATAAGCTCCTGCTAAAAGTATTCTTTAATAAGCGACAACTTTTGGTCAAAGACCATTTCCAGCATGGTTTGGATAAACAGTAAGAGGTATATTAGATTATTATAATGACAAAGATTCGCGCCATGACAAGTAGTCGACTGGAAACAGCACCGTTACTTGACGTTACTCATACAAGTGCCGTTACACCTCCACACACCAGGCTTTCACACTTCAGTGACATTTTTTCCTAAAGATAAGTTAAAAATAGCCCCATTTCCCTGAATTCCGATTCAGGAAGTTTTCTTTGGTTGTAAGGCAAACGGCAGAGCATGTAATCCTCTTCCAGATATTCCCAGCTGGGAATCCCTCTTCTCTCCTGCCAGCGTGCTGGAAATCGTCTCAAAAGAATTGTTTCAATAGGCTGGATGTAAGACATCCTGCTCTACTGTTGGCGGTGGAGAGTGAAGTTGCCTATGTGTCATCCTCATATCATCATCATAATGTGTTTTGTCTAATGGTAGGTTCCTAATAGCATTCCTGTTCCCATCTGGTCCAAGTGTTTCATAGTGTGGTGCCTTCATGCTTTCCCTTCATCCAGCATTTTTATTCTTCTGCTTCATATTTACATCTCTCTTCTACTGTGCTTTCGATAGCTGTTGTTAAAATTCCTTTTCGTTGCAGTATTTGTCTCACCCGGACTGTTTATCTTTTCTGAGCATGGTTTTGGGGCTTTCTTTGTTCCTTTACTCTTTCCACTACTCTACTGTTCTTCGCTTCATCAAATGGTTGTATTTCCTCCATTTTCCTCGTAACCCACATCTCGAGAGTTTCATTTCGCTCTCTTTCTATTTTCTTCAGTGTCCACCTCCACACAGAAAAGACTCCACAAAAAGATTTAGCCAGTCGTTCCCTATCTCCCACCCAATTTTGCTGCATAATAAGGTTTATTTTTGCGAAGACCCTATTGGAGCATTACACTTCTTGATACGTTTTTTATTTATTTTTTTTTTTTTTTTCAATCTTCCAGTTAGCAGTTAGCACTCTCCCCAATCTGTTATGAAATATGTGTACATTTGTCATATATGTCGAAAGTCTCGTGAATAAATTTGATTTTTTTAGTATTTTCGATAACCTTAAAAAATTTCAAATTTATTCAGATCTATTTTCTAAATACTACCGATAACCTGCCCCTATGAACCATGGATCTTGACGTTGGTGGGGAGGCTTGCATACCTCAGCTATACAGAGAGCCATACTATAGGTGCAACCACAATGGAGCGGTATCTGTTGGGAGCCAGAAACGTCTGGTTCCTGAAGGGGGGCAGCAGCCTTTTCAGTAGATGCAGAGGTACGAGTCAGGATGATTTACTGATCTGGCCTTAAAACATCAGTCAAAACGGCCCTGCTGTGCTGGTACTGCGAACAGCTGAAAGCAAGGGAAAACTACAGCCGTAATTTTTCCTCAGGGCATGAAGCTCTATTGTATGGTTAAATGGTGATGACAATCTCTTGGGTAAAATATTGTGGAGGTAAAATAGTCTCCCCTTTCGGATCTCCGGGCGGGGACTACTCAGAAGGACGTGGTTATCAGGAGAAACAAAATTGGCATTCTACGGATCGAAGAGTGGAACGTCAGATCCCTTAATCTGGAAGGTAGGTTAGAAAATTTAAAAAGGGAAATGGATAAATCAAAGTTGGCTACAGTGGGAATTAGTGGAGTTCGGTGGGAGGAGGAACAGGACTTCTGGTCAGATGAATACAGGGCTATAGATACAAAATCAAATAGGGGTAATGCAGAAGTAGGTTTAATAATGAATAGAAGAAAAAATAGCAACGCGGATAAGCCACTATGAACACCATAGTGAACGCATTATTGCAGCCAAGATAAACACGAAGCCCACACCCACCACAGTAGTACAAGTTTATTTACCAATCAACTGCGCAGAGGCCGTGCGGTTCTAGCGCTGCAGTCCGGAACCGCGGGGCTGCTACGGTCGCAGGTTCGAATCCTGCCTCGGGCATGGATGCGTGTGATGTCCTTAGGTTAGTTAGGTTTAAGTAGTTCTAAGTTCTAGGGGACTGATGACCTAAGATGTTAAGTCCCATAGTGCTCAGAGCCATTTGAACCATCTTTGATCTGCGCAGATGAGGAGGAGATAGAGGAAGTGTATGACGAGACGAAAGAAATTATTTAAACATGGAAGGGAAACGAAAATGTAATAGTCATGGGGGACTGGAATTCGATAGTAGGAAAAGGAAGAGAAGGAAAAGTAGTTGCTGAATGTGGAATGGGGGTAAGGAATGAATGAGGAAGCCGCCTGGTAGAATTTTTCACAGCTCATAAATTAATCATAGCTAAGAATAATGAAAGAAGGTTGCATACGTGGACGAAGTCTTGGGACACAGGAAGGTTTCAAACAGATTGTGTGATGGTAAGACTTATAAGACATTTCCAGGGGCAGATATGGACTCTGACCACAACTCGTTGGTCATGAACTATAGATTAAAATTGAAGAAACTGCAGTTTAAGGAGATGGGACCTGGATAAACTGAAAGAACCAGAGATTGTAAATAGTTTCAGAGAGAGCATTAGGGAACGATTGACAAGAACAGGGGAAAGAAATACAATACAATACATGAAGAATGGGTAGCTTTGAGAGATGAAATAGTGAAGGAACCAGAGGATCAAGTAGGTAAAAAGACGAGGTATAGTAAAAATCCTTGCGTAACAGAAGAGATATGGAATTTAATTGATGAAAGAAGAAAATATAAAAATGCAATATATGATGTAGGCAAAAAGAAATACAAACGTCTAAAAAATAAGATTGACAGATAGTGCAAAATGGCTAAGCAAGAATGGCTTGAGGACAAATGCAAGGACATAGAAGCATATATCACTAGGGGGAAGAGAGATGCTGACTACAGGATAATTAAAGAGGCCTTTGGAGAAAAGAGAATCACCTGTACGAATATCAAAACTTTGATGGAAGACCGGTCCTAAGCAAAGAAGGGAAAGCAGAAGGGTGGAAGGAGTGTATAGAGTGACTATGCAAGGGAGATGTACTTCAGGGCAATGTTATGGAAATGGATGTAGATGAAGATGAAAAGGGAGATATAATACTACCTGAAGAATTTGACGAAATACTGAAAGACTCAAGTCAAAACAAGGTCCCGGGAGTAGACAACATTCATTTAGAGCTACGGATAGTCTTGGGAGAGTCAGCCAAGACGAGAGTCCTCCATCTGGTAAGCAAGATGTATGAAACAGGCGAAATATACCCAGACTTCAAGAAGAACGTAATAATTCCAATTCCAAAGAAAGCAGGTGCTGACAGGTGTGAAAATTACCGAACTATCAGTTTAATAACTCAAGGCTGCAAAATACTAACACGAATCCGTTACAGAATAACGGAAAAACTGGTAGAAGCCGACCACGGGGAAGATCAGTTTGGATCCCGGAGAAATATAGGAACACGCGAGGCAATATTAACCCTAAGACCTCTCAGAGAAGATAGGTTAAGGAAAGGGAAACCTACGTTTCTAGCATTTCTAGACTTGGAGAAAGTCTTTGACAATCTTGACTGGAATACTCTCTTTCTAATTCCAAAGATGGCAGCGGTAAAGCACAGGAAGCGAAAGGGTATTTACAATTTGTACAGAAAGCAGATAGCAGCTATAAGGGTCGAGGGACACGAAAAAGAAGAAGTGGTTGGGAAGGGAATGTGACAGGGTTTCAGCCTATCTCCGATGTTATTCAATCCGTATATTGAGGACGCAGTAAAAGAAGCAAAAGAAAAATTTGGATTAGAAATCAAAGTCCAGGGAAAAGGAATAAAAACACTGGGGTTCGTCGATGATATTGTAATTCTGTCAGAGACAGTAAAGGACTTGGAAGAGCAGTTCAGCGGGATGGACAGTGCCTTGAAAGCAGAATATAAGGTGAACATCAGAAAAATGAGACACGTAAAGTAGTAGATGAGTTTTGGTATTTCGGAAGCAAAATAACTGATTATGGTCGAAGTAGGGAGGATATAAAATGTAGACTGGCAATGGTAAGAAAGGCGTTTCGGAAGAAGAGAAAGGAAGACCTATCTGAAAGTATTTGTATGGGGATGTAGCCATAAACAGTTTAGATAAGAAGATAATAGAAGCATTTGAAATATGGTACTACAGAAGAAGGCCGGGGGGATTACATGGATAGATCACGTAACTAAAGAGGAGGTATTGAATATAATTGGGGAGAAGATAAATATGTGGTACAGCCTGACTAGAACAAGGGACTGGTTGGTACGACACATTCTGAGACATCAAGAGATCACCAATTTAGTGCTGGAGGGAAGGATGGGAGGTAAAAATCGTATTGGAAGACCAAAAGATGAATACAGTAAGCAGATTCAGAAGGATGTAAATTGGAGTAGTTACTCGGGGATAAAAAGGCTTGCACTGGATAGAGTAGCATGGAGAGCTGCCTCAAACAAGGGCTTGGACTAAAGGTCGAAACAACAACAACCCATAACCTGATCCGATAACATGTTCTCATTTCTTGATTTTGCTGTTATTTGGACTCCAGCCGCGAAATTAACAAACAGTTTGTAACTGCTACGGGTTACGATTTCTCCGAGAAACTTGATGCGTCTGAAATTTTATCTCTACAGGTCGTTACATCTTCCATAGATCATTAGGACGACTTTTTTTTTATCGAAGTGACGCGCAACGTGTCAGTTTACAGGATATGTATACTCGATTATTCCTTAATGTTAATGAATTAATAAACACATTATCATTTTATACTTACTCATGCGACTACACTTAAGACAAGTGTTTCTAATGAATTTCAGTTTGATTAGAAATTAGTCTCTGGAAGAGAATGAGTTGTCCAGAAGAAATGACTTTAAATTAGATTTAAAACGAGCTTCGCTACCTGTAACACACGTTTTTGGGAAAATGATCAAAACTTGTTACTGCTGCATATTGAACTCCTCTCCCAGCCAATGACAGCTGTAACAATGGGTAATACAGGTCATTTTTGCCTCTAGCATGGTAGGTACGTACATTAAAGATCTTCTTAAATTGTGACGAATTTCACTAGCGAGAATTTGTACTGCTCCACTTTAATGTTATTGTAAACGAAAAAAATGCTATTAGCATATTACGCCGTGAATTAGGTCGAGATCTTCTTGTTGTGGTGTCTTACCTGAAACATTTTTCGGTTATACTGTGGTGTATCAAGTAATTTAGGTTTTGCCTGTGTGACAGAAAGTCGATGCCGGAAGCCTTCGAACGGGACACAGCTGCAGTAGGATTGGATCCGCGGCCCGCGCTAAAGGCCATCAAAACGCATTTAGCGCCGGCCGTACAAAGACAGATGTGATTAATAATTGAACCGAATTCTTTCGAGCCATTAATTCTAGTATGACGCGCCGCTCTTGTGATACATCATTCACTCATTCATTCTGTTCGGGCGCGGAGCGATAATGAAAGCCGTAAACGGTAATGGAGAAGCGCTTATTGCGTCCTTGGCGAACGATCCATTGAACATTCTGCGCTCCTTGTCTATTTTAATTACTGCTAAATATTCACTGAAAGCTACTGTAACAGCGCTTCATCACAACCGGAAAAGGGAGGGAGGGAGGCGAGGGACGGCGAACCCAATTACTAGAACGCATTTGCGACGCGCGAGCAAAAACAGCTCCCCGTTTAATTATGTCAACTTTAATAGGCGAGTCAGTCTGTAGAATATTGATGGCATCAGATCAGCAGTATCAATGACCACTCGCGCTGCTGGCTGCAAAACATTTGATAGTCCGTAAATATCTGGTTGCTTTGGAAGTCACTCTCTCTCTCCCTTTTTTATTTTTTTTTCAGTTTAATTCATCGACGCGCTCTTCGCTGCACGGTTTTATGTCGTACTTTTGAAATATCAGCAATAGCTGCTCCGAGGACGAAAAAGCTCAACATTTCATAAATACTGCATTTCGGCGTGCAGCTCGTATTTCCTGCCACGGGCACGCGCTGTGTTTTTTGGCAGCGCCCTCGTTTTTCAGCCCCGGCAACCATCATCCTGCCGTCGACGGCTCTGCCTGGACTCAGGCATTCCGGTACGACACGGAAACAGTGAGGTCGCCCTGCGGGAAGACCCAGCGTCACAAATATCGGCTGCTTCAAGACTGTTATTGTTCTGTACGACGAGAAAAAAACGACAGCCAACAGCCAGGTGCGGAACTGCTATTGCCAGAATAAAAATGCGGGAAAACATGCACCCCAGAATCTCTCTCTAGTCGTACGAATGCAGAACACGCTGTCATTTTTCTTCCGCTTCCCTGAGCAACGATCTTAAACCTTCAAATTTCGACATGCGCTCTGCAGAGATAAAGCACTTCTGACAGGAGACTTTGCCAGGAACAATAAACAATTATGAAATTTCATACCACTCCACAGGCTCAAGTTCGTGGATAAGGTTTTACTTATGAACTGCGAAAGAAACTTATCTCGGCAGGGACAAAATTTATTACACTTGGAATATTTGCAGCGGCCAAAACGTAAAGTGGGGTTAACAGGCTTTGTTCCAAAAACATACCCCCGACGCAGGACGCAGCTGAGAGCATTAAAGAAAATGAGGATGGAGTGACTCATCAGCGAAGAGACGTGAGGAAAAGAAGAGTGGAGACAGTCGTCCAAGAAGAAATGGCAGTATGCGGATGGAGAAAGATATCTGCAGGTTTAAAAACGTATAAGCGTCCTAGCGTATATGTTAAATATTTTCAATGACTCTTCTACCCCAAGAAACTTTCGTCACAACGAAAATCAGCAAAAATCTTATCTAGATGATA
Organism: Schistocerca serialis cubense; assembly: GCF_023864345.2. Lineage (NCBI taxonomy): Eukaryota > Metazoa > Arthropoda > Insecta > Orthoptera > Acrididae > Schistocerca > Schistocerca serialis. The sequence goes on along the minus strand of NC_064639.1, from coordinate 779,330,380 downwards.
AGCTGTATGAATTTTAAACGTGAACAGCCGTCTGGTGATGAACTTATCAGTTATACAGCGGTAACGGAGCTGTTCGGACCTACGAAGTAGCGTTATGAACAGTGCCTTGTTGCTGCTCTTACTTTATTATTAGAAATAACCTGTAGAATGTACGAAGTGATGTAGGGAGACATTAGAATGCGCAAATCTCTCTGTGGTTTTACTGGAATGTGAACCTCGTAACTACTGTAATCAAGTCCAAAACATTAACCGCGGAATCGCGTTGTCTGGTGAGATGTACTCTACCGACAATTGAAAGCATTAGAAAGGTGGACGAGGATAGCGTAAAGAATGGACTGTGATCACACTGATAGCAATAGCGAGGTATTTGCCTCTACTAATCTGATGAACTTTTATCGGAATGGTCGGACGCGGCTTTGAACACGCGTCCTGCACAATGCACGGTAGCTAGATACAAATACAGTTATTTGCGCTCAAAGAGTGCATTTTTCAATATTTGTTCCAAACGGTTCTTCGTTCCGTTACATACGGTAAGATTTGAGCAGATGATCTTTAATGATTGCAGAGTTCCAGAGTTACAGAGGAATACAGAGGATGAAGCAGAAATTCGCAGATAAAATTTCATAGGTAGTAGTGTGGAGCAAAGCAAGAAAAAAAAACTCTAGTAAACACGGGCTCTAAAATGCTTACCTCAAAAGTTATGAACACTTGTTCTTCAACGATACTGTGAAACACGTAACTTGTACTGCGCGCTCTTTTCTTTCCATATTTTGGGAAGAGGTAGCATGGACCAAAACAAGAAAAAAAGTCCACTAAACATGGGATCTAAAATACACATGTTAAGAGCTATGACCACTTGTTCAGTAGAAGAGATCAGCGAAGACGAACAATTGCTCATAGCTCTTAGCTACATAGTCTGCAACGACCAACCAAGTTCCGACTGATTTTCTGTAAGATTCGGAGCTCCCCTGCGCTGTAAAGGTGCGCACAGTAAGCTCAAGTACTGTTCGTACTGGTCTTGAGCACACAAGGGACTTTACATAGCTCCATAGGGAAAAAGTCAACAGGGGTGAGGTCAGGGGAGCACGCTGGCCAAGGGAGTTTGCATTTATTTAGAATTACTCCTTGACTGAAGTTGTCTGTGATGTATGCCCTGGTCCGACGATCGAAGTGCGCTGGGGCACCATCGCTCTTAGTTGCAAGGGAACATCCTCCAGAAATGCAGACAAGGCATTCAAAGAATGTGTTATGCTGAAGGCGGACCCATCCAAATACATATATATTCTCAAGAACATTCATACTATGTGGTAAAATGTGTGATCCAATAAGGTAAGGTGTGTGATCCAATAAGGAGATCTCCAAGAATTCCAGCCCAAATGTTCACTGAGAACCTTCTCGTATTCGTATTGCGTGAGTTTTCAGCAGCTCAGTTGTGGCTGTAGAAACTTTATTTCACATTTCCAGCTATAGTTTCCTGACATCAAAACGTTCAAAATTTAATCTTCTATAATCTCTGAAATTTTTAAACCATTATTCTGTTACAACTTGCATATTGGTGTGCATATGACATTTCAATATTCCACACCCACTTCATCCATTAGTTCCTAACTGTTAATTTTTTGATTGTCAAATTTACTTGCCATGTATTTTCTCTTACTTCTGTGTTGCAGAGCAGCACTGGAAATTTATCACACTTGCTAGGTGATATTCAATTCTTCAGTAGTTCGCCTTAGAGCTGTTAGCCGCATGACTTGTGTTACTGAGTATACAGCTGTTTTAGTGCGACTTCTGCAGCGATTCTTTTTGGTTAAGAAATGGGAAAGTGCCCAGCGTCTTATAAAACGATAGCCACGCTTTCGTGGAAGCAGACTTTGGGAGTTACGAAAATCGTGAACTAAATGCAAAGTTCTTCGATGAAAAAAGTGAAAAGCAGTTTCAGTCGTGCGGAACAGTAGTAATTTGTAATATAGATTTAATGTTTAACAGAAAGGTGCCTTTCCTTGTGTGTGTATGGCAGAAAAGCGGTAATTGCACACTGCTTTCCTTAGACTCCAGCTGTAAAGTGACAACGGCATGCGAACAGTATGGAAAAATGAAGCTTTCCGAAACGGTGTAGTGAGTGGAGAAAAGAAAAGTGTTTGCGGGACAACTATGAGGTGCCTAGGATAAGATTTATCAAGTTTCCGCTTATTTTATAGATCCATAGGTTTTCCTCCTTCATAGAGAGAAACGACATACAGTTTGATTATTGTCAGGTTTCTTGACTGTGCAGTCTCTCTACCAGAAGAATCAATCTTGCAAACGGCTGCTGAAGAAATAGCTCTGCATAAGAGTGAAGCAACTGCTGCTAATTTTGATGGCTCCTAGCTAACAAGAGGCCTCACACAAATTCTGGCTTTCTCGACGAATTTTATTGGCGAAAGCTCCTCGGGTTAGCGGCCGAGTCATGGAGTCGTATGGTCACAACGTTTCATCGAGTTTGCTATTCATATCTTCGCCTGAAGGTGACGAGTCGGAAACTGGTCGGAACGTTGCGCCATGACCCGTCTTATAGAGGATCCACGGTTCCTTACTAATTTTACTCTTATAGGTCGAAGATAGGCCACGAATCAGTAGTCAAGGGCCAAGGGCATCCAGAAAGAGTTATTATTGAGTTGCAGTTGACCAGTAAGTGACAGAGTGTCGTGTCTGTAATGGCTTTGTGGGAGGAGGCAATACAGTATCGGATAAGAATGTGTCCCCATCGCCATGGGCTGACTCTCAGCAAATCGAAACATATTGCATTGTGACAAGTGTTTCATCACATTCAGGCTGGACGATCCAAGTCACGTCACAAACAATTCAGCCCGCAGACTCGACGTGTTGGACATAGCTATAATAAAAAACCTAAGACTAGATCTATGCCTTCAGACCTTTAACGATCTGACGTCTGACGACAATCCGGTGGTTGGTATCATCACAGGGGCGCTGGAACATCAACGCCCTCCAGTACATCAGGCCACGAACTGGAACGAGTACCAGGCATTCCTTAGCAACATTGTTCGCCCCACAACAGACATACCGACAGCAGTCTTCATAGAGGAGGCCGTTTCTGCATTCGCCGGAAAGGTCCTTTTTTTCAGCCTATCATTAGCTACAGTCACAACAGAGCGGCGCACATTCTACACTGAAGAGTTTTCACCATTGCTCCAGAACTCGAAGAACCTTAAAAATAGGGCGCTAAAATGTTGGCAGTGGAACCATAACCCCAAGGACCACCGAGAACTTAAACTCTTTCGGCAGTTCCATTAAAGGGCCTTTGAATTCCGTCGAGAAAACTAGGAAGATAAGATGGCTGCTCTCACCGTACACACCAGGGCCGAATGGGCATGGTCCAGGCCCTCTGAAACACAAGACGTGCGAACGTGGCGCTTCTGGGGCCAGTGGGCCCATTGTTTGAGCCATTCAACAAGGCAGAACTTTTTGCCACGACGTATGTGGCACAAAATGTCTTAGCACATGACGACACCGTCGAAGAAGAAGAGATAAGAACACGACGCCAGTCAGAAGACATCCGACGGATCGCACGACAAATGGAGGCGCTCCTAACGGCACCAGCGCAGGTCCAGTCGATTCTACGACGACCCGGCAACCACTCAACCTCCGGACCAGACAGTATAACAAACGAACTGTCTAAGAAGTGTCTGCGCAAATCACTGTCGCTGATGACCTCCATTTTTAACAGTTGCCCCTTGCTAGTATACGTCCTGACCGACTGGAAGATTGCTTGCATACTATCGCTACCAAAGCCTGGAAGGACCATCGCCAAACGCAAACCATCGGCCCATTAACCTCGTGCCAACACTCTACAAATCGTCGGCCAGAACTCAAGGACTGTCTCACATGCACATTATCGCATTCCCTTGGACAAAACAGGTCAAAAACCTGGGAGTGATAATGGACCGGGAACTCCTCTTCAGTGACAATGGTTAGGGAAAATGGAACTGTACTATGCACCCGTTTCACCAATTATACCCATTGCTGTCGAGTCAACATGTGAACGTGAGGACCAAACTACACTCCTACCGAGCCATAATACTGCAGTCAGTCTTATCTGGATCTCCTCCTGGGGGATCACTTGTAAAAGCAATCTCAAACCACTGCAAACCCTACAAAACCGGTGCCTGCGGTTAATCCTTGAAGAACCTAGATGGGAAACGATCAAGGATCTGTATTAGGGTCTGCACCTAGTCCATCATTAAACTAATCGTATCATTCACACAAAAACAACTCACTGCCATTGAAGCATTAAGTCCACTATGAGACATTTTGATTATGTGGAATCCGTCGCCGCTGAGAGGTGGCATCTCATCGGAGTTCCCTGCGCCATCATCGAGACACCCCAATGACATAACAAGCTATATATATATATATATATATATATATATATATATATATATATATATATATATATATATATATAATGTGTGTGTGTGAAATGTTATAATCAACACTTCAGGGGGTTCAAAGAACCTAGAGCCCAATAATCTTCTAATGCGGAAATAAAGAGAAAATTACATTTTCCCCCTTTACACCTAGGAAGTCCAGGTACGGGGTGATAGTATTGCGGCCCCACAAAAAAAAGTTTCTCGATATGAGACTGCATTTCCATCGACGTCCGGATACTGGCCAACGACGATGTTTTTATGAATGACTTCACGTTTGTCGCAGATAACGACAACGAAGCAGTCGCTGTGTATTATGAGGTAACAGTCCTCATGAAATTACTGAACTTTCACTTAGCGGTAGTGCGCCAGTATTTCAAATCATTTACAAGAATTATACATAACCGAAGGGGGAAAGATTACTTCCGATAGGTGTATATTGAAGCTCAACAATGGACAGCTTTTAAATTAACAGGGATGATGACACAGAAAACTGACCTGACGGACCACCTACCAAAAGAAAACTGTTACAGACTGTCGCTAAATTTTACCACCGTCTAGGACTATTCTCTCCTGTGTCAATAATGGCAAAACTATTATTCCAAGAATGGTGGTGTAGGGGAATTCACCGGAATTAATTGTTTTCCCACCATCTGGCAACACGATGGAATACTGGGGTGTCCACTTTACCTTCATTGCCTTGGATTCGTATAGCGCGATGAATATTGACATCGTGATGCACAGATTAGAAGATTATTGGGCACTAGGTCCTTTGACCCTCCTAAAGTGCTGATTACTTTATTTCATTTCATTTAATGCTGCATGTTGCTCCAGTTGACTTTACATTCTGTTAACAACTTTACATGATGCTTCGAAACGAGGATAAGGGGCAGCTCTGTACGTTCGCAATGCTTTACACGACTACACAGTAACTCTCTTGGTTCGTGATGAGAGTAGGCTCTCATCTGTCAAAAAGATAACACTGTCACGTTTTGAATTTCTACATGCACTTTTGGGAGCATGTTTACTAAGACATTTCTGCACAGTTGCAGGACACGACATTACTCCTGCAGTGTATTGAGCGGAAGCTACAGTGACCTTAAACTGGATACGCAGCGATGATAATCGATGCAAGACTTCCACCGTTAAGAGAGAGACTGAAATATATTCATATACGTCGCCTATTCAGTGGAGACATTGTCCTGGATATGATAACCCAGCGGATCACCTGACACGCGGACTTCTTGGCAATCAAATCAAATGGTGGAAAAGTGTGTCACGGCTTGCAATCCCAGAATAATGTCGGCCATCTGGTACTTCAATTGTGCGTCATGATCTCCCGGAAACGAAAAGGGATGTAAAACATATGACGGCACCAACTACATCTTCCAAATCCAAATCCTTGTATGGCCATACTTATAATGGATGGTTACCTGCAGCTGTCACTTTTGCGTTTAATTGTGTGTCCAACAAGTTTCGGTGTTCCACTACACCATGTTCAGACCCCTTGACCAACGTAAATTGGAAGGAAACCAATCTTGTGTCCAGTCATAACAGGAGCCTATGGCGTCGGGTTGATGAACGAAGAGATAGTGTTGTGTAAACCAGAGATCGAAGGGCGCCACATATTGGCTACTGTTATGACTGCACATGATGTTGGATTCATCCCAATTTACTTTGGTCAAGGGGACTGAAGATGATGTAATGAAAATGTTTTAAATGCAAAAGTGACGGCTGCAAGTGTTTTAATTTTCATTTCATTTTCAAATTCAGTTCCTACTGGAGACCAATTAATACAGCCAGCTGGATATCTCGCTTCACACAAAACAGTCGTCACAGAGATATACTTGCTGGATAACCGACAGTAGCCGAGCTCCCAAACGCAAGAACTTACTCGATCAAAACAGTGCGTTGCCCATGTCTCACACGGGAAGTCCACGCACTCCAGAACCGTAAACCGATTCCGTAAGACTCTAAATTTAGAAGTTTCCGGCCATTCGCTGAATATGGACCCCATCATCAAAAAGGCAGATTACAATTTGCGGACCTCACTAGTGAACAACGACATCCAATACGCGATGGATTTTCACATTACTTCAAGAGACTTCTCACTGACCATCTCAGAGACCCATCACTTCCGCGCTAAAAACGGAATCACTTAACTGTCCTTGTACCACGGGCGTCTTGGCAGGGATAATGGTGGGGGAAGGACAACAGATACAACGTCGGGTTCAGCTGGTCAGCCCCCCCCCCCCCCCTCCTACAGCCCCCCTCCCTCACCCCGATGCTGGAAAAAGATACAGTCAAAGAAATTTTTATCTCTGATTCTCATTAATTAGAAGTCACGCACTGAATAAAAGTTGCAAGTACACAACATTAGAAGTAATTATTTTTCTCACTAGTAGGAGTTTAGGTCTCAGATGCTGAAAGGCAAGTCGGCGGGTGCAGTTACTGCGATAGATGATTACTGCATAAGCTACGGAGTAATCATCCAGCTTACTAAGAGATCTTAGATGAAATTATATTAATAATTCGTGTGTTGATTTTGATGGATAAATTATTCTTTCATCCTTAGGGTCCATGATTATATGTTTGAGGGGACATCCTCAATGCATTTATGGACACTATAAGCAGAAGCCAAACACTGAGTTAGTTCTCGGTCAGTTTTTTGACAAAGCATTACTTACTACTCAGTGTTCAAATGACATCTTCTAAAAAACGCAATTTCAGTTGGGCGTGGATTATGTACATGTGGGCCTGCGTGACTATTCTCTTCATCTTGCGGGTCCGACTGTGTTTCAAGTTGTATTCTGGGGCTCAAAGGTTCATACTGACGCATAGCATAAGATTTCAGGGCTTTTCTATTCACTGTTCATGAGTAATTTAGTTTTCTAATACACACACACCTTGCAAGAAGTACGAATTGGAGTAACTAGTGGGCTGAGACCGCTAATTAAAACCGGAGGGTCCACGGTAGTTATGGTCGTAGTGTTTCGGGCGCAGACAACATTTTATCAAAAATTGTTGCTGAGACAATACAACGAAGAAAATTTAGGGATCTGTTGTCGTACAAAGCGTAATTCAGCTTCTAAAGAAGACATTAAGCACTACATTTCCATTATATCCCTCCCACCCACTCCCTTCCCGCTAAAAGCCCTTAAGAAATTCACAGTCCGAGATGGCGCATCCGTTAGGAGATTCCAGAACTTTATGTAAGAGAAGGCTTCGTATAACAGTTCGACCACACAAATTTATGTTCCTTGTGCTTTTCCAGGACACCGTAAAGCGATTATAGGTATGATTGTATTATAAAGCCGACTGCCGAAATTTTAGATTCACCCTGATCCAGTCAGGATTAACCCCGTTCACGACAGAACTAATCTTGATTCATTCACTCGCTCACAGTTCCTATAGTAACAATGTAACCTACTTATACCTTAAAGCGAGAAGTATACCCCAATAGTGAGATACGATTCACGAGGAAGGTGCTTCGAATCTCCATCTGGGCATTCAGATTTCCCTAAAACGTTTAAGAAGAACGCTGGCATGGTTCCTATAAAAAGAACACATCCGATTTCCTCTGTTAAGGAGTGTTCCGTCTCTAATGAGATTTTTCAAATCTGATATAGTGTTCTTATCTGTTTCGCTTGGATGGGATGTTTAATCACGATAAATAAAATTGTTGGTTGTGGACTAGTCAGTGATTTGCAGTAACAATAGTGTCTTACTCATATGGACTGTGTTCGTTTCCACATAATACAAAAAATATTAATTCCCAGAGTCTGATCAGCAATCTTACGAAAGACGTGAGAATTAAGTAGTTTACTAAAGGAGTAAGCTCAATGTCATAGCTTAAATTCCAGTTATTTTAACGTATCTTTGGAGAACAACAGCTATCATCATCTGGTCAGCGAACAGGGAAATTTACGTTTGCAGCCCACTTGATGTTGTTGATATTGTGGCCTGCAGTAAGAAGATTTCCTTGATGCACTTCTCCATGTTAGTCTATCCTGTGTAAGACTCTTCATCTCTGCATAACTGCTACAGCATGTATGCATTTGAACCCACTTACTGTGTGGAAGTCTTGGTCTCATTCTACAACTGATACTTTTCCAAATAAGTAGTTTTGTCCATTGGTATCTACTTGTCCGCCTTTTCCATGCTTCAAATTTGAAACTCATTTATGAATACTCAAAGACGAATGGTAATCCGTGTCTCTAAATCTAACAAATTACTTACAATCATTGTACATAAAATATTTTCAATTTTCTTGTTGTGTCAAGTGGATTTGAGCCTTCAACAGTCCCTATCATCAACGTCATAAAAAGTAAATTTAGTGAATTTTTGTATTAGGCTGATGGTATGCCATCACAGGTGAATCACAGTAGTTTCTAGAACTTTCCATTTGTGTGTAAATACAGGTGTGCACTGAAAGGAGAATCCATCAATGAAGGAGAATGCCATTCTGAAAGAAGGACTAGTGATGTCAGTTGAGGGTGGAAGTGGCAACCCTGGAGTCGCTAGAGTATGTGCAAAATACCATGGTCAGTAGGTGCACAGATGCCAGGGCACATGTGGGGAGTGTGGTAGTGGTGGGGGTTGTGGGACGGCGCTGTAGGGGAAATGCTGAGGGCTGGAGGGGAAGTGCCGTTCTAAACTGAAGCCTACACTCGCATATTTTGTAAATAATAAGTAGGGCCCCTCCACACCCACGCTTGTGTGGAGACCATTCAAACAGATCTACTGTCACATCTGCTTTGGTTAGTATCCAAAAAGAATTCCCCCGAAAATGCAGCGATTTATTTTCGCCTGACTTGTTAACCATTTGTAACTTTCAGAGAAACATCGTGAGTGACGAATTTTGAATAAAACCTACACATTTCTCTTGTTGCCGTGTTAAAATTTGCTTCTTTTTCCAAACACAGTCTCACGTCACTAATACGTTGTGCAGATGCAACTCCGAAAGAATTCTGAATCAGCGGTTTATTATGTTTATTGAAGAATTGAGGGAAAAAAGTCTTAAACACATCCTCGGTACAAAATAAATGTTGTTCCAAAACCCATAGCATTTCTTGTTTCACCAACTATCGACGGCCCTTGAATATTACGAGATCGAAAATGTCTGCAGTTAGTGGTATGATACGTTAGAAATGAGGTTTTGCATGAGAACCGTATGGAAAAATACTCTCCTTTATGTTTACTATCATTCGCCAAAATCTCATTTTGATATTTGAAACGTTCTATGAAATATGAGGAATATTGTGGATATTTCACTCTTGCTTTATCTCTGGCGCTTCGCGATCGCAATTGAGTGCGCTATGTCAGATCAATTTTCTCGAGGTCGGTGACGTGTAGAGCACTCCACTCACACCTCCACTCAGTCTAAATAAATGTTCAATATCTTAGCTAAATTTTATATGCAGCAACATATTACGCAATATGCGCCAACGCAAAATATTTGAAGACTTTTCGAATTTCGCTCAATGTCTTACTACCACGTAAATATCACAATATCTATTACCACTGAGGGAACGACATATAAAGCTACGAGTGAAGCTAAAATGAACTTTTTTTAGAGAACAGTTTCTGTAAAATATGTTGAAAAAGACTGCAGAGCATGTGGCTCGGTTCTGCCATTGTGGCAGACACTGTCGGCCTCAGCTTCCGAGCAAACGAATGAAATTGCCCAGCGCTTTGAACGAAAATTGGTCACTGTGCATGGGTTCCACCTCTCTGGCAGAGGTTAGGAATGGAGAGAGTGTGTGACCAAAGTTGAGGGCTGCGTAATTTAGAAATCTAGGTTTCCTACCCGCTGTAGTTCCCCGAGTATGACGAGCCTGAGAACGGTGTCGCAGCAGTCGCTTCCTAGGCGTCTACTTGCTTTCCTCTTTCTAAAGCGCGTGGGATGTGAACCATGGAATCTGAGTGGTCAATCTTACCGAAAATGACAGACTCTCGGTATCAGAACGCAATGGTGTTTTGTGAACCTGTGGAAGGTGTAAGACGAAAATTAAGAAATGGGTGTAGAAAACTGCACATTTGCTCCCTAAGAGTGAAACGTCCCCTTAAAAAATTGATGAATTACTGTGCTGATAAACCTCTTACATTATTTGATTTTCAAACAGCTGAGCAGAACTGAACGTACCCAGACATTTTGCTCTTTACTTGTTCTGATCAACACTAAACTGACACACAATATTTTTAGCGCAACGCAATCTGACTTCCAATAATCCCTACAAAAGAATGGCCCTGACTAACATTAACCTATACCTTTCAAAAATCACTTACCTCACAAAAATCTTCGTTACTCGAACTACCGCAATACAGCGAGCGCCACTACTGCCAGCTAAGTAAAAGATTCAAACTACTGAAGGCACTAACTACTGATAGGCATAGTTAGCAAATGAAAGATTTTGACAGAGAACAAACAATGTATTTACCTTAATAGTGTTCAAAAGTCATAATATATATATATATATATATATATATATATATATATATATATATATATATATATATATATATATATATATATCAGTTCATCCAGTCTTACAAATTTACTGTCTCTGATGGAGACACGTCCAGATCATCCGCTCTCAAAACCCCGCCATCTCTCTCCCCACATCCACCACTGCTGGCGGCTCACCTCCAACTGCGCAACGCTACGCGCTGTTAACAGCCAACTGCCCAACACTACAATAGCGAATATTACTCCAACAATGCAAACCAAACACAGTCTTCACACAGCACAGTCAGTGATTTTCATATAGAGCGCTACGTGGCGTTATCAACATAAAAACCTAAACAGCCTACTTACAAGAGGAAGACTGATGTCTGGAGGAAATTCGATGCTACAATGCATATTTCAAACAGACAAACCACGAACCTCGTCCAGCGCAAACAAAATGGTAGTATACTTGTTTACAACAATGTTCAAAATTTTTATATACACTCCTGGAAATTGAAATAAGAACACCGTGAATTCATTGTCCCAGGAAGGGGAAACTTTATTGACACATTCCTGGGGTCAGATATATCACATGATCACACTGACAGAACCACAGGCACATAGGCACAGGCAACAGAGCATGCACAATGTCGGCACTAGTAAAGTGTATATCCAGATTTCGCAGCAATGCAGGCTGCTATTTTCCCATGGAGACGATCGTAGAGATGCTGGATGTAGTCCTGTGGAACGGCTTGCCATGCCATTTCCACCTGGCGCCTCAGTTGGACCAGCGTTCGTGCTGGACGTGCAGACCGCGTGAGACGACGCTTCATCCAATCCCAAACATGCTCAATGGGGGACAGATCCGGAGATCTTGCTGGCCAGGGTAGTTGACTTACACCTTCTAGAGCACGTTGGGTGGCACGGGATACATGCAGACGTGCATTGTCCTGTTGGAACAGCAAGTTCCCTTGCCGGTCTAAGAATGGTAGAACGATGGGTTCGATGACGGTTTGGACGTACCGTGCACTATTCAGTGTCCCCTCGACGATCACCAGTGGTGTACGGCCAGTGTAGGAGATCGCTCCCCACACCATGATGCCGGGTGTTGGCCCTGTGTGCCTCGGTCGTATGCAGTCCTGATTGTGGCGCTCACCTGCACGGCGCCAAACACGCATACGACCATCATTGGCACCAAGGCAGAAGCGACTCTCATCGCTGAAGACGACACGTCTCCATTCGTCCCTCCATTCACGCCTGTCGCGACACCACTGGAGGCGGGCTGCACGATGTTGGGGCGTGAGCGGAAGACGGCCTAACGGTGTGCGGGACCGTAGCCCAGCTTCATGGAGACGGTTGCGAATGGTCCTAGCCGATACTCCAGGAGCAACAGTGTCCCTAATTTGGTGGGAAGTGGCGGTGCGGTCCCCTACGGCACTGCGTAGGATCCTACGGTCTTGGAGTGCATCCGTGCGTCGCTGCGGTCCGGTCCCAGGTCGACGGGCACGTGCACCTTCCGCCGACCACTGGCGACAACATCGATGTACTGTGGAGACCTCACGCCCCACGTGTTGAGCAATTCGGCGGTACGTCCACCCGGCCTCCCGCATGCCCACTATACGTCCTCGCTCAAAGTCCGTCAACTGCACATACGGTTCACGTCCTCGCTGTCGCGGCATGCTACCAGTGTTAAAGACTGCGATGGAGCTCCGTATGCCACGGCAAACTGGCTGACACTGACGGCGGCGGTGCACAAATGCTGCGCAGCTAGCGCCATTCGACGGCCAACACCGCGGTTCCTGGTGTGTCCGCTGTGCCGTGCGTGTGATCATTGCTTGTACAGCCCTCTCGCAGTGTCCGGAGCAAGTATGGTGGGTCTGACACACCGGTGTCAATGTGTTCTTTTTTCCATTTCCAGGAGTGTACATACAGATAAATACATTGGCACACACACACACACACACACACACACACACACACACACATACACATACAGAGAGAGAGACAGAGAGAGAGAGAGAGAGAGAGAGAGAGAGAGAGAGAAACAGAGAGAGAGACAGAATCCTTATTCTTTTCCCGATCCTTCACAAACTGAGCTAAAGCTCCGTATCCAACGACATCAAGTCGACGAGATGTTGAACACTAACCTTTCATGGCTCCTTCCTTTCTTCTCCTCTGCTATTAAAGCTGCCCCAGTTTAAAGAAATCACCGTTACGTACCAACCAAGATTGTGCTCTTCTCGAACACCAGCTTTTATCTCCCCACCAGTAGATGCTCTTTCATGACCTATTACTCCATCTGAATCTTTAATTTCCACTGAGTGCATAGCGGAGGGTACAAAAAACCAGCATTTCTGTAATAATGTCCCCTTACCTTCAAGGAATTAGCGAGGGAAATATGACTGCTTGTGAACGCAATATGCGCACTAATTCCTTTCAACGTTTTTACAGAATACTTTAGTGAGATGTGTCACGGGTGCAGAAAAATTGAAGCCATTAATTCCCAAAAGGCACGAATCCAGGTTTTGGCGCAGTATGAATTACTGATATCGGCGTATTCACCCCGCTCTAGGGAAACCGCAGAAACTCAGAACAGTACAAAATTCTCAACTTAATGACGTTTTACAGAGGTAATCAGATTAATAACAGTACAGGTCCGCGAATTAGTGCCAGTGATACGTACCTTGTGACTGCGATTTTGCTCGTGTAGGCCTGAAGAACTGTCTACACACCAAATCACTATGTTAAAATATTCCAGGGAAGTGAGAGTAATACAATATCAGCAATGCTAATGTTCAGCAATCCATGATCAGACATTACAAAACTTCCTTCTCCAGGTTTAAAGAAAGTGTTCCTTTGAGAAGTAATAAAAGTAAGTGGAAAGTGACGACACATAAAATGATTGAGTACCGTAAGAACTGGGTCAGTGTGAATAATACGGCAAGTGCTTGGGTCGCAGATACATTTCAGTTCCTACAGAAATTGATTTTAGTAATCAATTGTTTAAGTTTGCTTATGAACGTGAAATACCAATAAAAGCAAAGGATCTTGAAAAGTATGTAGCACCCACTGATTCTGATCATAAACGATACTTAATTTCGGCTCTATTACTGTGAAGTTGTACAACCTGGATACAATGACTTCCAAAGCGTCACAAGAACACTGTTTATAAAATGTACAAATATAACGTATTGCGAATACATAGACAGAAATACCCTGTATTGTGCGATTACTCGAGTGCAGAACAATCTCTGGAAGCATATCTAGGAGTATGTCTACTGACCGATTTGAAGTGGAACGACCTAGTAAAATCAAACGTGGATAAGGCAGATGCCAGACTGAGAGACTCACTGATAAGAATGCTCAGGGAGTGTAGTCCACTCACAAAAGAGGCAGCTTACAAAACACTTGTTCGATCAATACTTGTATATTGCTCGTCAGATAAGTACCATATAGAACTGAAAGAAGAAACAGAGTATACCCGAAGAAGATCAGCACGTTTAGTTACAGGTTTCATTTAGTAAGTGCGAAAGCGTCATGGGGATGCTCAGCTATCTCCAGTGGCAGACGCTCCAGGAGAGGCATTCTGCATGACGGTATGGTCTACTATTAAAGTTGCGAGAGCGTAAGTTTCTAAAAGAGTCGATCAGTATATTGCTTTCTGCTACGTAGATCCAGAGAAAAAACAATGAGGATGAAGTCAGACAGATTCGAGCCCACACGGCAGCTTACCATCAACCGTTCTCCCCGCGAACCATAAGAGACTATCAGGAAAAGGGGGTAAGTGGAACTTGCATGCGATGTACCCTCCTCCACGTAGCATAAAGTGACTTACGGAGTACAGGTGTAGATGTAGATATTTTCACACTTAGACCATTCCTTGAATTTAACTAGTGTGCAATAAGATTATACTCTGAAGTGCCAAAGAAACTAGTTCAGGCATGCGTATTCAAATACAGAGAGATGAAAACAGGCAGAATACGGGGCTGCGGTCGGCAACGCCTGTATAAGACAACAAGTGTATGGTGCGGTTGTTAGATCGGTTACTGCTGTTACAATGGCAGTTTATAAAGGTTTCAGTGAATTTGACCGTGGTATAGTCGGCGCACGAGCGATGGAACACAGCATCTCCGAGGTAGCGATGAAGTGGGGATTTTCCCGTAATACCATTTTACGAGTGAACTGTGAATATCAGGAATCCGCTAAAACATCAAGTGTCCGATGTCGCTGCGGCCGGAAGAAGATCATGGAACAACGGGACCAACGACGACTCCAGAGAATCGTTGAACGTGACAGAAGTGCAACCCTTCCGCAAATGGCTGCAGATTTCAATGCTGGGCCATCAATAAGTGTCAGCGTGCGAACCTGTGAACGAAGCATCATCGAGACTGCCTTTCGGAGCCGAAGGCCCACTCGTGTATCCTTGCCACGCGCCTTGTCACGGACCGCGCGGTTTCTCCCGTCGGAAGATCGAGTACTCCTTCGGGCATGGCTGTGTTTGTTGTCCATAGCGTAAGTTAAAGTTAAATTAATTAGTGTGTAGGTTTAGGGACCGATGACCTCAACAGTTTGATCCCATAAGACCTTACCACAAATTTCCAAAATTTCCTTATACCCTTGATGACAGCATGACATATCGCTTTACGCCTCGTCTGGGCCCATCAACACCGACATTGGACGGTTGATGACTGGAGTCATGTTGCCTGGTCGGACGAGTCTCGTTTCAAATTGTATAGAGCGGATGGGTGTGTACGGGTATGGAGACAACCTCATGAATCCATGGACCCTGCATGTCGGCAGGGGACTGTTCAAGCTGATGGAGGCTCCGTAATGGTGTGGGATGTGTGCTGCTGGAGTGATATGGGACACCTGATACTTCTAGCTACGACTCTGCCAGGTGACACGTATGTAAGCATCCTGTCTGATCATCTGCATCCATTGAGCATTTCGACGGACTTGGGCAACTCCAGCGGGGCAATGTGACATTCCATACGCCCAGAATTGCTACAGAGTGGTTCCAGGAACACTATTCTGGGTGTAAACTCTTCCGCTGGCCACCAGACTCCCCAGACATGAATATTATTGAGCATATCTGGGATGCCTTGCAACGTGCTGTCCAGAAAAGATCTCCACCCCTCGGAATCTTACGGATTTATAGACATACCTGCAGGATTCATGGAGTCAGTTCTCTCCATCACTACTGCAGACTTTAGTCGAGTCCATGTCACCTCCTGTTGCGGTACTTCTACGCACGGGGGTTCTACACGATATTAGGCAGGTATATCAATTTCTTTGGCTCTTCAGCATATATACATATATTAGTTAGCTGCACACAAAATCTTTGTGTGATAAACTAAATAGTTTGAGAGATAAAGGAATTGATGTTCTGAGGAGGAACTTCAGTGGAAATGTGCTCTGGAAGTTATGGCTTCAACTTTTACGCGGTCTACCTCGAACTCTGGTTCTCTTAAATTTATCTGCGTGGGTTTTTCGTGAAGAACTTCGCCTCTCCTTCTCGTTCCAGCTGTAGATTAAGGAGAGCCTTTGATTTCATATTGCATAGTGGTATTACTCAGATGCGTTTAAATAAATGTGAAAGGAGCCAGATGTTAATCTCTAATCTTGTAATCCATTTCTGTCTGGTTTTTTTGTCTTGTTTATTGATATTATCTTGTGTTCATCTACACTCGAAGAGAGCTGCTATGCAATACGCTACTTTTTTTTAAAAATCTAGGTATTTCTGTATCTCATTCTCTAACATTTTGCGCGGTGTCTTTTTGTTCTAAGTCGTGTCTCTCTACCACTTTCGCGCAACGACGCTCTGAGCGTGTTTTTTACGGAATTGACTAGTTTGAACCTGGAACCTGTTGCTGGTAAGGAGACGCCAGACCACACATGACATGTAGAGTTCAGAAGAGTTCAGTGAGACTAGCGATGATATAATCAAATACTTAATGATTTCAGCGTCAGCTCCACTGCACTTCCTGTAAAACAATCTTAATACTAACTAAATTTAGTGGAAGGGGTTCAAGGCTTTCCTATTTTTAGTTAGCTTGTAAAATAACGTCGAAAAAGCAGTTAAGTTTACCATTGGAAATTTTATTCTACTCACAGAACATTGTTTATAAATTGCACTATTGATAAAAGGATATGGCCGGCCGGAGTGGTCGTGTGGCTCTAGGCGCTACAGTCTGGAACCGAGCGACCGCTACGGTCGCAGGTTCGAATCCTGCCTCGGGCATGGTTGTGTGTGATGTCTTTAGGTTAGTTAGGTTTAATTAGTTCTAAGTTCTAGGCGACTGATGACCTCAGAAGTTAAGTCGCATAGTGCTCAGAGCCATTTGAACCATTAAAAGGAAATATCTTAATACAGGATGATAAAAACCAACTGCGTTCAACAAAAATGTGAAGCAATATTCCCTGAATGGGTTTCCAAGTTTTCCAAGTTCTATAATGGATCGAAGTATAACCTATGCCGTATCACCTCCATAATCTAGGTTTAAATTAAGTTTCACGAAAGAGAAAACTATCAAAATGGTCTACAGTGACCCTCAATTATCTTTAATTACTTATTTAACTTGTCGTAAATTACAGTGGCTGATGTAGCTTCTCAATAATTATATAACAGAAAAATCATCGCGTTTCAGATTTTTACTTCAAGTAGCAAATGTGAACACCATGAGATTTAATTGACGATCTACACTAGTATTACGTAAAAAGGGGATGTAACAGATGAGAGTTCCGCAGTTCTGAGTGAAGCGTTATGCGCTGTTATGCGGCATCGCGTGCGTTCGTTACCTTGACGGTGTTTAGGCAGTGTCAGGGGGCGGCGGGCGGCGCAGCTCCACACATCTCGCCGTCTCGGAAGCAACTCTCTCTAACTTCTCCTTACTACCATTTACCGAAGTTGGTTCAAGAAAAGCTATCTGGGTGTGTTTTCAACTGACCAATCAGAGTCTCAATGTTAACCTTAAGCTCCGCCTACGAAACTTCTGTCTATCCAATGAGAAACGTTATGCTTTTCATGGTGGGGCAATCTTTTTAATGTTTGCAACGTAACAGAGACGCGAAAAAGTCTCACTCTAAAACTTGCAGCTGGTGTGGCCCTTTTAGTGTTATCGTAAGATCTATACCGTTCTTCTGGAGGGCTCTATCTTAACATGGGCTGAGGGGTGGTCCTGGCGGTCAGCTGGAAACGTGGGTGTCCGTCCCTTATCATAGGGCCTCCTAGCCTACACGATTCTGCTCTCGGCTTCTGTTCTCGTTTCTCCCATCAGAACTGCGACTGTTTCATCGTGGGAAGGTATGACATGCATTTAGGCGTTCTTGTGTTAGTCTGTGGTATTCCATTTGCTCACTCGTTGATCGTATTACTTTGGTTAATTTAATGTCAGGATTTATTCGGATACTGACGGATTTGCTATCATGTCAGGGTTTTCATGGAAGGTGTTGGATTTCCCTGACACCTTACACTTACAATAATTAAGCGATGATACCTTCGTGTAAGTAGAGAAACATCAGAGAAGTATCTGAGAATGCTGTTGATGTTAACAACTACCGCTTAGTCACGTTGTCAAACATATATTGTTTCTAATTTCAAACATATATAAGCATCTCCAACAGAAAGATATCCTGTACACCAGCTAAAAAGTATTCCGTAAATATCGGTCGTGCGAAATCCTACTCGCATTTTGCTCACATGACATCCTGAAAGCCATAAACGAAGGCTTTCAGGTCGATGCAATTTTTCTTGACTCAGAATCACCCCAACGCATATTAACGAAAGTACTACTTTATGGAGTATCAAATAATGTTTGCGACCGATTGGGAAGTGAGGAAGCAGCAAGTTATCGACGAAAGGAGAATCATCGATAGACGTAAAAACAGCTTGTGGCGGGGTAGTTTATTGCCACCCTTGCTGTTCACGTTAAAAATTAATGACTTGAAAGAACTCTGCGATCTAGCCCAGATGTCCACTGTGTCGACGACTGGTACATGACGTCATTTAGATGCAGCATGAAGGAGCAAGCGGGTCAGCTTTCAAGACCTTGGAGCCGTTATTCGTCAAAGTAGCTCTCCTACTTTTCAGTACCACGCTGAGTGCCCCGTTCAAGAACTCTCTCACGATGATAAGATCTGTTACAGTATCAGGAAGTAAACCCGAGTCCTTCGCACGGTAGCCACATGCACTGACCGCCCAGCTGCAGATGCAGACAACATTTATGTCCGGCCACACAGTATTAAAAGTAACCTCAGACTTTTGCAGATGCAGTTTTCTGCAATGATCCATTATCTTAAAATGTACAACCATTCGCTCAGATCTTAATATGGTATCGAGGACGAGAAATCATTGACAGCTTGCTTTAAAGATTCCCTTACATAACACAAAAATTAGTATCCTTTGACTAAAATGTCAATGGGTCACATTTGGAACATGTCAACTCATACAAATACATGGTGACTGTTATTGATCTACATGGAAAAAAACGTAAATGAATTAAAAACCACGGCGTGCACGCACTTTATTCAACATGTAAACGTCACTACAGATATTCAGATTTAGATTGGGACTTGTTCGATATGCCTGCCATCATTGACGATGATGTGGCGCAGAGGAATTGCGAAATTCTGCATGACCCGTTGAAGTGTTGGAACATCGATGCTGACGATGACGACCTAAATGGCTCTTTTCAGCTTACCAGTGGTTTGGGGCTATTGCTGTACACCTTGTCTTTAATACAGCCTCACAAAAAAGGAGTCACATGTGTTCAGATCCGGAACATATGGCGACCAGCCGAGGCCCATGGCAGTGGTCTCTGGGTACTCCAGAGCCAGCATGTGGTCCCCAAAGTGCTCGTCCAGGACATAAAACATTCCCCTGCTTCGACGGGGAGGGCTCCGTCTTGCGTGAACAACATCATGTCAAAATCAGGGTCAATTTGGATAATGGGGATGAAATTATTCTCCAAAACCTTCACGTACCGTCTGGTAGTCACCGTGTATCAAGAAATATCGCACCGATCATTCCGTGGCTGGACATTGCACATCACACAGTCATCTGTTGAGAGTGAAGAGACTTCTCGCTCACGATACGCGGATTCTCAGTCCCCCAAATGTGTCAGTTTTGCTCATTGACGAACCCATCCAAATGAAAGTGGGTTTCCTCGCTAAACCGAACCATGCATACGCATACTAATTCCCATCATTCCCCTCGGCCAACCGTGCAGTTTTAACGTTTTATCGCAAACCTTTCAGAAGTTATGACGATTTTATTTCATACAGTTAAATAATTGGCACCCTGTACTTGGGCGTAATAATTTCTGAAGATGTGAAATGGAGTGATCACATGGATTCAGTCGTAGGTAAAACAGGTGACACACTTCGGGTTTTTGGGAGTTTACAGGAAAAATGGAGACACTGTGGAAATTTACCAAGGAGAGTGCTTGAAAAACACTCGTGCGATCGATCGTAGGAAATTGCGCACATGTGTGGGGCCCATGCCAAACAAAAGTAATGGTGACGTTGGACGTACCCAAAGCAGCGCACCACGAATCGCCTCAGGTTTGATGGACTCAAGGGAGAGCGTCACACAAATACTGAATGTAGCATGCCCGATTTTTAAACGTATTTTAAGTTACTGAATTACATCAGGAGTCCACTTAGAATATATAAAATAATATGTATGTTGATGCATTGTGTGAAGAAAAATGTCAAATATACAGCGAAAGATTTCTTACAACAACTTAGGAATGTCGTACAACACTCTGCCTTTTGTTCCTGCTGAAATGACGAGATTAGACTAACTACACCGTGGACAGAGATAAGCAGCCATTCTTCCCGCACCCTATACAGAAATGGAATAGCTATTAATAAGTGGTACAATGGGAAGTAATGTCTGCCATCCACTCAACAATGGTTTGCGGAGTGTGGACGTAGATGTAGATGATGTTGTTTTGGTCCTTAGCCAAAGAGTGTTTTGATGCTGTCTTCATTCTAGTCTATCGTGCTCATGCCTCTTCATTTCTGAATAACTACTGCAACCTTCTATCATTTGGACCTGCTTACTGTATTCATGCCTGTATCTCCGTCTATAGTTTTCACCTTCCCACGTTTCCCTCCATCAAATTGACGATTCCTTTAGTGAAGTCAGTTCATAGATTTCTTTTTCCCTATTTAGATTCAAAATCTCTTCAGTAGTTACCAGATATACTCGTCCAATCTCGAAAACTTTTCTATAGCACCACATTGAAAATATATTTTCTTCTTGTCTTAAATGTTTGTGATCCTCGTTCTACATCCCAATAAGGCTGCATTCCCCACAATTACCTTCAGAAAATACTTTCTAAAATTTCAATTTATAATCGATCGTAACAAATTTATATTTAGATGTAGATCTCAATAAACTCTTTAGGTACACTGAGAACATGTTTTGTGTGTCACTCCTGTCTTGCGCATCGCTCATCAACAGTACGATTAGCTTCCCTGCAGGGAACAGTGAATGTACTTGACACCCTAAGCACTTGGACGTCTTTACTGGGACATAACATTACTCGCCCCCCATGAACCATGGACCTTGCCGTTGGTGGGGAGGCTTGCGTGCCTCAGCGATACAGATGGCCGTACCGTAGGTGCAACCACAACGGAGGGGTATCTGTTGAGAGGCCAGACAAACATGTGGTTCCTGAAGAGGGGCAGCAGCCTTTTCAGTAGTTGCAGGGGCAACAGTCTGGATGATTGACTGATCTGGCCTTGTAACATTAACCAAAACGGCCTTGCTGTGCTGGTACTGCGAACGGCTGAAAGCAAGGGGAAACTACAGCCGTAATTTTTCCCGAGAACATGCAGCTTTACTGTATGATTAAATGATGATGGCGTCCTCTTGGGTAAAATATTCCGCAGGTAAAATATTCCCCCATTCGGATCTCCGGGCGGGGACTACTCAAGAGGACGTCGTTATCAGGAGAAAGAAAACTGGCGTTCTACGGATCGGAGCGTGGAATGTCAGATCCCTTAATCGGGCAGGTAGGTTAGAAAATTTAAAAAGGGAAATGAATAGGTTAAAGTTAGATATAGTGGGAATTACTGAAGCTCGGTGGCAGGAGGAACAAGACTTTTGGTCAGGTGAATACAGGGTTATAAACACAAAATCAAATAGGGGTAATGCAGGAGTAGGTTTAATAATGAATAGAAAAATAGGAGTGCGGGTTAGCTACTACAAACAGCATAGTGAACGCATTATTGTGGCCAAGATAGACACAAAGGCCATGCCTACTACAGTAGTACAAGTTTATATGTCAACTAGCTCTGCAGATGATGAAGAAATAGATGAAATGTATGACGAGATAAAAGAAATTATTCAGGTAGTGAAGGGAGACGAAAATTTAATAGTCATGGGTGACTGGAATTCGTCAGTAGGAAAAGGGAGAGAAGGAAACATAGTAGGTGAATATGGATTGGGGGGAAGAAATGAAAGAGGAAGCCGCCTTGTAGAATTTTGCACAGAGCATAACTTAATCATAGCTAACACTTGGTTCAAGAACCATAAAAGAAGGTTGTATACCTGGAAGAATCCTGGAGATACTAAAAGGTATCAGATAGATTATCTAATGGTAAGACAGAGATTTAGGTACCAGGTTTTAAATTGTAAGACATTTCCAGGGGCAGATGTGGATTCTGACCACTATCTATTGGTTATGAACTGCAGATTGAAACTGAAGAAACTGCAAAAAGGTGGGAATCTAAGGAGATGGGACCTGGATAAACTGAAAGAACCAGAGGTTGTAGAGAGTTTCAGGGAGAGCATAAGGGAACAATTGACAGGAATGGGGGAAAGAAATACAGTAGAAGAAGAATGGGTAGCTATGAGGGATGAAGTAGTGAAGGCAGCAGACGATCAAGTAGGTAAAAAGGCGAGGGCTAATAGAAATCCTTGGGTAACAGAAGAAATATTGAATTTAATTGATGAAAAGAGAAAATATAAAAATGCAGTAAATGAAGCAAGCAAAAAGGAATACAAACGTCTCAAAAATGAGATCGACAGGAAGTGCAAAATGGCTAAGCAGGGATGACTAGAGGACAAATGTAAGGATGTAGAGGCTTGTCTCACTAGGGGTAAGATAGATACTGCCTACAGGAAAATTAAAGAGACCTTTGGAGAGAAGAGAACCACTTGTATGAATATCAAGAGCTCAGATGGCAACCCAGTTCTAAGCAAAGAAGGGAAGGCAGAAAGGTGGAAGGAGTATATAGAGGGTTTATACAAGGGCGATGTACTTGAGGACAATATTATGGAAATGGAAGAGGATGTAGATGAAGACGAAATGGGAGATAAGATACTGCGTAAAGAGTTTGACAGAGCACTGAAAGACCTGAGTCGAAATAAGGCCCCGGGAGTAGACAACATTCCATTAGAACTACTGATGGCCTTGGGAGAGCCAGTCCTGACAAGACTCTTCCATCTGGTGAGCAAGATGTATGAGACAGGCGAAATACCCTCAGACTTCAAGAAGAATATAATAATTCCAATCCCAAAGAAAGCAAGTGTTGACAGATGTGAAAATTACTGAACTATAAGTTTAATAAGTCACAGCTGCAAAATACTAACGCGAATTCTTTACAGACGAATGGAAAAACTGGTAGAAGCCGACCTCGGGGAAGATCAGTTTGGATTCCGTAGAAATGTTGGAACACGTGAGGCAATACTAACCTTACGACTTATCTCAGAAGAAAGATTAAGAAAAGGCAAACCTACGTTTCTAGCATTTGTAGACTTAGAGAAAGCTTTTGACAATGTTAAATGGAATACTCTCTTTCAAATTCTGGAGGTGGCAGGTATAAAATACAGGGAGCGAAAGGCTATTTACAATTTGTACAGAAAGCAGATGGCAGTTATAAGAGTCGAGGGGCATGAAAGGGAAGCAGTGGTTTGGAAAGGAGTGAGACAGGGTTGTAGCCTCTCCCCGATGTTATTCAATCTGTATATTGAGCAAGCAGTAAAGGAAACAAAATAAAAATTCGGAGTAGGTATTAAAATTCATGGAGAAGAAGCAAAAACTTTGAGGTTCGCCGATGACATTGTAATTCTGTCAGAGACAGCAAAGGACTTGGAAGAGCAGTTGAACGGAATGGACAGTGTCTTGAAAGGAGGATATAAGATGAACATCAACATGAGCAAAACGAGGATAATGGAATGTAGTCAAATTAAATCGGATGATGCTGAGGGAATTAGATTAGGAAATGAGACACTTAAAGTAGTAAAGGAGTTTTGCTATTTAGGGAGTAAAATAACTGATGATGGTCGAAGTAGAGAGGATACAAAATGTAGACTGGCAATGGCAAGGAAAGCATTTCTGAAGAAGAGAAATTTGTTAACATCGAGTATAGATTTAAGTGTCAGGAAGTCGTTTCTGAAAGTATTTGTATGGAGTGTAGCAATGTATGGAAGTGAAACATGGACGATAACTAGTTTGGACAAGAAGAGAATAGAAGCTTTCGAAATGTGGTGCTACAGAAGAATGCTGAAGATAAGGTGGGTAGATCACGTAACTAATGAGGAGGTATTGAATAGGATTGGGGAGAAGAGAAGTTTGTGGCACAACTTGACTAGAAGAAGCGATCGGTTTGTAGGACATGTTTTGGGGCATCAAGGGATCACAAATCTAGCATTGGAGGGCAGCATGGTGGGTAAAAATCGTAGAGGGAGACCGAGAGATGAATACACTAAGCAGATTCAGAAGGATGTAGGTTGCAGTAGGTACTGGGAGATGAAGAAGCTTGCACAGGATAGAGTAGCATGGAGAGCTGCATCAAACCAGTCTCAGGACTGAAGACCACAACAGTAACAGCAACATTACTCGGATCTTAGTTGTAAACTGCAACACTGCTGTTACGCCTCTGAGCATGTGCTCTACATTGCTGGTTTTTTCACCTTCCTCGCGATGACTGGTTGTTTGTGTTATCATCATCATATCATTATTTTTCATGAAAGCGGCGAGATTGGACTGAGCGAAGGTTGGGAATTTGTACGGGCGCTGATAACCACGCAGTTGAGCGCCCCACAAACCAAACAACATCATCATCATCATCATCATCACTGCTGGTTGTAGCGCTTCACTACTATAGATCTGCTGCTCCTTATGATAGGTCATGGAGCTTGTTCCCATGTCTGTTAACGAATACGTTCGTAGCTCCTTTTCTACTTAGTGTTTCTGAAACGAGACAGGACGTGATCTTTACCCAAAATGTGTATTGGTATGTCCAAAGACATTTTTATGTGTGGTAATGGAAGCTTTGACACTCTGGTATGCATTGGTAGGGTTCTACTCAAACTGATCTAACCAACTATTTGCTATTCGTCAGAGTAACAAGAATACTAGACAGATAGTGGCGTATTCAGTGTTAAAATGGACGCCGTTCTTGTCATCTACCAACTACTGCGGTGACCTTTCACCATGAGGCCGTAATGGATATTCCTCTTTGTATTTTTCTTCATACAATGCATCAATATACAAATTATTTTATGTATTTTAAGTGGGCTCATGACCGTAATTCAGTAACTTACCATAGGTTTAAAAATGGGACATTATATTCCTAAACAACGAAAAATTGCATATGTGTTTCTGTGGAGGTTAACACACTGTTACAAGACATTCGAAAAGTGTTTTCAATTGCAACGATTTACAATTTTTTTTAATTACGAGTTGTTTTTTCAGTTAAGAAATTGAATTAATCTTAAATCCGAATACGCTACCGTGGAACACAAAGGACGGCTGTAGCCATACCACTTGTCCGGTGTATAGTAATTTGTTTAGTTTATGTCTCTCACATGTTTCCTCGTGGAAGTGAATTGAATTTGTGTATTTTACTGGGTACTAACTTATTCTTAATTTTTTTACGAAAATCTGAGTGCATATCTGTGTGAGGTGTTACTCCATCTGAAGAGCTCTTTCACTTGACTCCATTTAAATTTCGAATTTGTACATGGCATGTAGCACTTTAGAGTTAGCGGATTTATTTGCTACAGTAGCTTTCGTGAAAGCCGAGTTTCTAGTAAAAAGTAACTGTTGATACACCCATTTTCACTAGAGAAATTTATTTCTGTTTTAACAGCTAGCAGATATTTCGATAATGGGCTGCAATACGAATTCTGCACAGCAGATTCAAGTGTTTGTTTATTTTCTCTTTTCTATTTCCCAATCTCAGCAGCGCCACTGTCGAGTAATTTTTTTCCTTTTGCAGAAGGTCTATTTGTACTTCCTGCGTTACTGCTCACTGCTTTGTTTGCATTTTTGAGACCCTATTAAGTTTCTCTTTACTCGGTGTCATATGGGTAGGGGCTGTGCTTGTTTTGAGCGCACACAAGGAGAGTTGACTGCTGTCTATAAACAGCTGCAGGCCGTGTTGGCAAAGGTCGACAGATTTCTGGCTACTACTCGAGGCAGGGGCGAGACTTTCGACACCCTTGGTGTCGTTCGAAAACCCAGGTGTCCAGGTAGTCGCTGCGTCTTCTGATACGCGACCTCTGACCAGTTCCTCTTCGCACGAGAGTGAACGGTGGACAATGGTGGGTTCGCGTGTCAGAGGGCGGAAGGCGAAAGAGGGAATGTACCGCACGGCAGAGTCCTTACGCCTTAGCAATGCTGCTAATACTTCTGAACTAACGCGGGCTGGCTTTCCTCATGAGCCAGCGGGCGATTTTCCTGCCTAGTCCAGACTAGTACAGAGGGTGTTTTTGCTAATCACTGGGAGTTCCAACATTAGATGGGTAATGAAGTCCCTCAGGGAAGTGGCATGCAGGTCAGGTAAGAATCCCGTTGTGCGCTCAGTGTGTTTGCTGGGGCGTCGTCTGTGATGTGGAGGAGGCCTTGCTGACGGCTGTCGAGCCTACTGGTTGCAATCGGCTGCAAATTGTGGCACATGTCGGCACGAATGACACCTGCCACTTGGGTTCTGAGGCCATCCTCAGTTACTATCGACAGATGGCTAATTTGGCGAAGATAACTAACATTGCACGTGGAGTTTATCGTACGCAGGATCGATAGCAGTTCTTTGGTTTAGAGCACCGTGAACGTATATATCAGAAACTCGGACTACTCAGCGACTGTATCGGATGGGAATATCTCGACCTCCGCTATCAGGAACATTATTGTAGGCTTCCCCTTAATAGGTCAGACGCCGACTACACGCAGGAAGCGACTACAAGGCTAGTGGAGCACTTGTTACGTGCATATGGAGGATTTTTAGGTTGGAGAACACCCCACCCCTTCCTTGAGACGAACTACCTGCCAACCGAAACTACTCCAGCAATAACGTTCTCAGCGAAGGCTCATTCTCGCATATCGGTTACAGAAAAGATTAATATGACATTAGTAAACTGCAGGAGCATCCAAGGAAGGATACCAGAATTACTATCGTTAATTGAAGGTTACAATGCCCAGACAGTATTTGGGCCAGGAAGTTGGCTGACACCGGAAGTGAATAGCAACGAAATCCTGCGTCCAGATTAGAACATTTACCGTACGGATGGATTAGTCGCCAATGGCGACGGCGTATTGATTGCAGTAAAGAGTTCGATAATATCTAGCGAGGTTATTATGAATTCCGAATTAAGCCTCAAAAGTCGATCAAAAATGGTAATCTGATCTTTTGTAGACCTCCTGGATCAAGGGCTGTAGTGGTAGAGCGAGAGAACTTGCTGAATATCGTTGGTAATTTCCTGATGATACCGTTGTAATACTTGCCAGGTATATATTGGTGGAGTCAAGCGATAAAACCTGGTGCCGGAGACAGGGATAATTGACATTATTCTGAACTCTTGTCCGAAAATTACTTAGAGCTGACAATTAGAGAACCAACTCATGAAGGTAGCGTCTTAGACCTCCTATCAACAAACAGACGTGAACTTATGGGATCACTTAGCATAGGGGAAGGTATCAATGGTCGTAAGGCTGTGATAGCAGCTATGACTACCGGTTTTTCGCGAAATAATAAGAAAGATAAGGAAAACTTTTTGCTTAGCAGTAATGACAGGATACAAATTGCAGATATCTGAGAAGTCAGTATCAAATATTCAATACTGAGGACGAAGATGTGGAGCACGTAGGAAAAAAATTGAAAAGCATCGCTCTATATGCTTTAGATAAGTATGTTTCGAGCAAGGTCTTAAGAGCTGGGTAAGGCGCACCGCGTGGTTTAATAACCGCGTTAGAACACTGCTACGTAAACAAAGAGAGCTTAATCACAGAAGTAAAAGGAAAAAAAAGCCCTTATCGATGTATAGTGTGCTACGTCATGTAGCTATAATTTCTTACTCACAAGTCCCATTATTATGTCAGTTCCAATACCTGTAATTCTTATACGCTTTTAATACGATTTTAAGAAGATGCTTTATATGATGAGATCATTTTGCTCACAAACCTGTTTTCATCTGTCACAATATGTAATTGTTTTTGGTGTTTCTGATGAAGACTCCCATAGTCGTCGTCGAAACTAGGTCAAGTTAAATCTTATTGCAACCGTTTGGCCGTATTATACAAATCATGATCTGATAATGGTTAAAGGTGGTGTCAGCTCTTCATTTATATCTAACGTCATTGTTGCGTTTCTTACAGGCTTCTTAAAGAGTGTTATGAATATAATAGGTAACTCTTTTTACAAAATGCTCCACAATTTCTCTTTATCTACTTTACTTTCAAATCAAGAAGTACTAAATGGGTGTCTCTATTAAATTCCGCGTGTTTGGCTCTGAGCACTATGGGACTTAACATCTATGGTCATCAGTCCCCTAGAACTTAGAACTACTTAAACCTAACTAACCTAAGGACATCACAAAACACCCAGTCATCACGAGGCAGAGAAAATCCCTGACCCCGCCGGGAATCGAACCCGGGAACCCGGGCGCGGGAAGCGAGATGCTACCGCACGACCACGAGCTGCGGACTTCCGCGTGTTTACCAGGTTTATCAGTGTCTTGTTTCATCACAAATAATTCGCCTGTTCTCGACTTCCCTCTACGGAAACCTATTGCCCCTACAGAGTTTTCTTTGAAAATGAAAAAAAAAGTGTACAAAACTTCAATCTTGCAATATCGTCAGTTCTAAAGCGTATATGAACTCAGTTTGACCTATTTAGTCTTTACATTATTTTATCATTTCATTATTAATTGATTTACAGATTCGATATTCTCGCCGGCTGCTCTTCATTCCAGTGCAAATACTCTCATGTTCGCTCTTGAAACCAAAATATGCAGTTGTATTTCATATTTTTTCTGGCTTATTTGTGCTGTTGAACGTGGCGTAGCTGTGGTAACATCACGGTATTTGTGACATCTGACCCTTTAAAAGGCCAATTCTCCGTATTATTACTGGGAACAAATGGTGTTGTTGTGAGCAGCAGTGATGTCGAATGACAGAACAACGGAGCAAACAATTCTAAAATCAGGTCGTACCTGCATTATATAAAGAGTGAAAATTTCAACCGTTCCAATGCCAGATCTCACATCTGCTAGGAGAATTAAAAAACAGTGTATATCTTTTTGCTAAGAATTTATTTGTACAAAAAAAACTGAGCTGACCCTCTGATACCACAGAATTATGAAGCTCACCTCATTACTGCTACGAATAATGAGAATTCAGAAAATAAATAATTATTAAGCACGTCCTAGTAGCCATTCCTGGGTACTGACTGGTTCTAAGTGACAATAAGAAAGGTTCTGTTTCGAGTGCCGTTAAAACGGAGGCACTATATTTTATTTGTGATAATACAAGTATAGAAATAGAGCAGTTATGTTTTAACTAGTGGAAATGTAGTCCATAAAAACTTTTTTCGTATCTTTTCAGTTTATTACATGGGGATCCAAGAAACAAATCTCTCAGCATTGACCTCTGTTTCTTACACAACTCTATTCTTGATATCAGACACTGTAAAATTTACTGTAGAACACCTTGTGCTTATGGAAAGAAATGACAACATCATCAACAGATCGTTCTTTTTTATAACTGATAAATATGGCTGGTCTGTAAGTTGAAGTACGGCATGACATACGTCAGCCATGGTCTTCCCTCTTTTGAATAGAGTGGCATTTTCCCTTCTTCTCTTTCAGAATAAGAATTTTAATAGTTATTTGAGATGGATGACTATAAAACACTTTGATCATGCTTTATCAGTTAGCATTGTAACTACATGGATTAGGTTCATTGCTTTAGCTGACCCAACGATCTTGCGCAACAAAGACCTTGCTTACTTTTGTTCATTTCTGAATAACTCCAAAATCTCTGTAGCAGTTCAGAAATCCACGCGCACTTACCAAAAACTTGAGTGTTATCTCTTCAAATTATCCCAGGCTTACCAGAGACCTCATTAAAAAGTAGATGGAGACCTTGACACGTGGGACTTGAAACTCTAGAGAGATGTACTGCTTGCCAGAAAGAGCATGTGCCGTCTAGTAATGCAAGTACGAAAGATTTCCTTCAAGATTTGATGTTTGGAAAGCAGCGAAAACAAAAATGGCACATGGGAAGTTTGACATTTCCCTCTTTGTGTCTGCCAATACTCTTCATATTTTGTTGATTTTGTAAATAGCTTGAATCAACTGACGAAGTGCAGCAGTCGCTGCGACGAGTTTTTGGATCTGAAGATGACCTATACTGGCTGAAACCAGTTATTAAAAATAAATACATTGTGATATAGACGGTGTTACACGACTATAACTGGTAATAGATAAGATTTGGAAAGACAATATAACAGATATACTTTGAAAAATTTTGTGTCTGCTGAAGTACTGCAAGTATGTATACCATACCTCGTGTCAGTGCAGCATGACGTATACAGAACGGCATGGTCGAATGTCAATATACACGCTATAGAAAGGTATGTAAATCATTATATTTATAATATCCGCGACAGTGTATTGGCGTTGTTCGTGTTCAGTGTTGTTACCAGGCCTGTTGGGGTATGTGAGGGACTTGAACAGCCTTATATGTTGATTCGTAGCTGTGAAGAGCACGGTGAGGCTGCGTATACCTGTGAGAGAAAGCCTGGAGGAGTTTCAGAGGGCCTCATTTCGGGTCTCCATTTGGCTGGCTGATCGAATCGTGCAATATCCTGAATTGTTGGGCATGCGAATGTGAAAGTGGCCCGATGCCAGACTGCGTGAGAACGTGAGGGCAAACTTATTCGTCGTCAAAGTTTAAATCGACCACATCTGGCAACCACAAAGGAAGTGGTTAGTTGGTTGGTTGATTCGGGAGAGGGGGCCAAACAATGAGGTCATCGGTCCCATCGGATTAGGGAAGGATGGGGAAGGAAGTCAGCCGTGCCCTTTCAAACGAACTATCCCAGCATTTGCTTGAAACGATTTAGAGAAATCGTGGAAAACGTAAATCAGGATGGCCAGCGTGGCTTTGAACCGTCGTCCGCCCGAATGCGAGACCAGTGTGCTAATCACTGCTCCACTTGGCTTGGTGCCATAAGGGGGATCTCTATACATCTACATCTACATCTACATTTATACTCCGCAAGCCACCCAACGGTGTGTGGCGCAGGGCACTTTACGTGCCACTGTCATTACCTCTCTTTCCTGTTCCAGTCGCGTATGGTTCGCGGGAAGAACGACTGCCGGAAAGCCTCCGTGCGCGCTCGAATCTCTCTAATATTGCATTCATGATCTCCTTGGGAGGTATAAGTAGGGGGAAGCAATATATTCGATACCTCATCCAGAAACGCACCCTCTCGAAACCTGGACAGCAAGTTACACCGTGATACAGAGCGCCTCTCTTGCAGAGTCTGTTACTTGAGTTTGCTAAACATCTCCGTAACACTATCACGCTTACCAAATAACCCTGTGACGATACGCGTCGTTCTTCTTCGGATCTTCTCTATCTCCTCCGTCAACCCGACCTGGTATTGATCCCACACTAATCAGCAATACTCAAGTATAGGTCGAACGAGTGTTTGTAAGCCAACTCCATTGTAGATGGACTAAATTTTCTAAGGACTCTCCCAATGAATCTCAACCTGGCACCCGTCTTACCAACAATTAATTTTATATGATCATTCCACTTCAAATAGTCCGGTACGCATACTCCCAGCTATTTTACAGAAGTAACTGCTACCAGTGTTTGTTCTGCTATCATATAATCATACAATAAAGGATCCTTCTTTCTATGTATTCGCAATACATTACATTTGTCTATGTCAAGGGTCAGTTGCCACTCCGTGCACCAAGTGCTTATCCGCTGCAGATCTTCCTGCATTTCGCTGCAATTTTCTAATGCTGCAACTTCTCTGTATAGTACAGCATCATCCGCGCAAAGCTGCATGGAACTTCCGACACTATCTAGTAGGTCATTTATAAATATTGTGCGCCAAGGACATCATAACCTCTTCACATCTGCACCTTCCATCCAAGAAGAAGTAATGGAGTGCCTGCAACGTTCTGTGTCATCTACACCGTACGTCGGAGACTAGCAACAGCAGGCCTAGGAAATTACTGCGCCACAACACAAATGGCTGCTTTTGGAGTTGCTCCGTTATGGGAAGCACGAACTGGTGATGACTCGCGCCGCAATGTGTTCAGCGATAAATCGCAGTTCTTCACTATCTCGGATGATCGTCTTTGGCACGTATGAGGCGACACTGGAAGAGGAGAGTCACAGCGGTGTAACTGCTTGCGTCATGGCGTGAGTGGCTATCGGGTGTGTCTTCAGGGAACGCTAACCGCACAACGGTACGTCACTGACACCCTCGTCCTCTGTTACCTCTCACGCGGTAGTATATCAGTATCAGTTTTCAACAGCAATGCCCGTCCACACATGGAAAGTGTCTCTATGAACTGTCTGTGCGATGTTCAGGCACCCAAGTATCCAGGAAGATCCCGAGACCTGTCGCCGATGTAACATGTGTGGGACCTGCTTGGATTTGAACTGCATCGCAGTGTCAGTATCCAATAAATGAGAAATCATTTAAAATAGTTGTGGGCCAGCTTTCATCATGAGGGGATAAAATGGTTCTCTGAAACCTTTGCCCACGGAATAAATGCATGCATCCAGGACAAACGGGGTTACAATGTCGTACTGATAAATGGGCTCTTACTGCTAAGTTCTTTATACACCCAGTGATTCTGTAATTCCTGAAGTAACATTTGTCAGGCAGTGTGTTCTCTCACAGACTTGCAAGGAATGAACAACAACCGAACAAAGGATCTGGCCCATATTGCGCACTTTCTATGCTGTATTCCTGTGCTAAGTCTGGAAACAAGAATTTCAGTTGATTAAAAAGAGAAAAATGCACCTAACAATAACACTGAATACGTTTCTGATTAAGGCCAACTCGGAACAGCCAAACAAACAGTTCGCTGCCGACCCCGCTCCCCCCTTCCTCCTCCAACAATGATCCGGCTGCTTCGGGTTGCGGGCAGGCACTTACCGTTCAGCCTAGTTTACACGACGACATTGGGTTACGCCATTCGTTGCGTGGAATGAGTTGCACGCAAGTGGTTTCATATATAACTGTAGACACGGCGACAACAGTATACACTTCAGTTTCGTCGTTTTGTGGGTCCCTGATTTGTGTCTGAAATGAAAGTTTTGGCAGCTGCAAGTCTCACGAGTTGTGATGGAGTTACAGCTTCTTACGTGGAATAGCTACATAAGAAAAAAATAAGAAACGTGTTTCGATTAGGGACTGGATGGAGAATAGACGTCAGATCGGTTGCTCAGCATCCTTGCTGAAATAATTTATAACGGAAGATCCAAGAAGTTCTTTTAATTATCTTAGAATGTCACCAGAACTGTTCGCGTTTCTTCTACATAGAGTTGTTGTTGTTGTTGTGGTCTTCAGTCCTGAGACTGGTTTGATGCAGCTCTCCCTGCTACTCTATCCTGTGCAAGCTTCTTCATCTCTCAGTACCTACTGCAGCCTACATCCTTCTGAATCTGCTTATTGTATTCATCTCTTGGTCTCCCTCTACGATTTTTACCCTCCACGCTGCCCTCCAATGCTAAATTTGTGATCCCTTGTTGCCTCAAAACATGTCCTACCAACCGATCCCTTCTTCTAGTCAAGTGGTGCCACAAACTCCTCTTCTCCCCAATTCTCTTCAACACCTCCTCATTAGTTATGTGATCTACCCATCTAATCTTCAGCATTCTTCTGTAGCACGACATTTCGAAAGCTTCTATTCTCTCCTTGTCTAAGCTATTTATCGTCCACGTTTCACTTCCATACATGGCTACACTCCATACAAATACTTTCAGAATCGACTTCCTGACATTTAAATCTATACTCGATGTTAACAAATTTTTCTTCTTCAGAAACGCTTTCCTTGCCATTGCCAGTCTACATTTTATATCCTCTCTACTTCGACCATCATCAGTTATTTTGCTCCCCAAATAGCAAACCTCCCTTACTACTTTAAGTGTCTCATTTCCTAATCTAATTCCCTCAGCGTCACCAGACTTAATTCGACTGCATTCCATTATCCTCGTTTTGCTTTTGTTGATGTTCATCTTATATCCTCCTTTCAACACACTGTCCATTCCGTTTAACTGCTCTTCCAAGTCCTTTGCTGTCTCTGACAGAATTACAATGTCATCAGCGAACCTCAAAGTTTTTATTTCTTCTCCATGGATTTTAATACCTACTCCAAACTTTTCTTTTGTTTCCTTTATTGCTTGCTCAATATGCAGATTGAATAACATCGGGGAGAGGCTACAACCCTGTCTCACTCCCTTCCCAACCACTGCTTCCCTTTCATGTCCCTCGACTCTTTATAACTGCCATCTGATTTCTGTACAAATTGTAAATAGTCTTTCGCTCTCTGTATTTTACCCCTACCACCTTCAGAATTTGAAAGAGAGTATTCCAATCAACATTGTCAAAAGCTTTCTCTAAGTCTACAAATGCTAGAAACGTAGAAACATAGAGTTAATTATGCGATAAGGAATAAAGGTACTATAATGAATTAAGCCCTGTTGCCAGAACTGAAATTATATATCATATTGCGTGCACTACAATCGAGAACACTCGGCAGGCTATAAGATGCGGTTTTAGTTGGTGATGACGCTATTTCATGAACACTAATGATTATTAACATTTACAGTAATAATTATTAACATTAGCAACAATAATTACTCGAAGCAGTACGCATTAAGAAGAGAATCGTTTGCAAACTACTTTCTTGAAAATAGGTCTTTACAGTGGCATTATTTCAAAATTCTAACACATTTGAATGGGGAGCACTGCAGCGACGTTTTAAATAGATGAATAATGAATAAAGAATGCAGATTCTTGAATTTGTGTAGCCTTCGCTCCTGTCAACAATATTGCTTAACGAAGAGTTGGACAACTCGAACGATGGGATTTTAGTCATCTAGACGAGAGCATTGCCACAGCTAGAATTACATTTGCTTGTATTTTTCTTAATTCAGTTTTATATGTGCTCCTAACTCTAATTTTGCACTGCAGCTCACGTGTTGTCAAACCATCTATGTTATGATCGCACATGACGGTCTCAGAGGCAGCAATATGTTTATTATTTTTGTAATCAGCATCACTGAAATCCCACAAACACCTATGCAAAGCATAGATAGCCAAGAAGCGAACATTATTCTCCGTTCCCCACTTCATATTTCGGTTTGTCTACACTCTACGAACACACATAACCTCAAAACTCGTACAACTAGTGTCGCCAAAGTTAGAACACGCCGAAAGTGTTTAGTTTCACCAACGAGTTGCGCAAACGCGCGGCGCGCATGCGCGGTGGCTGGTAGCGCAGTTGCCTGCAACCTATTGTCGTCGTGTAAACTAGGCTTTATAGGAACAGCTACGGATCCGCCACGGGAGGCAAGTGTGTAAGAGGGGGACGGGGTGGCTGTCGGTGGTCACACACTATCATTGTCTTCATCAGCCCGCCTGATCATGGTAATGTTTCCGTTAACCTGTAAGTTGCACCCGTTGGATCCCGAAATGTGACTGTATTGAAGTGCACAGCTTTTGGTTGTGGTAATCACTTCTTGTGACAATGTTTTAAATCAAAGTTATGTCGCTTTCTTTATTCCTTTAGCGCCGAGTCAAAGGACTGGTTGCCTGAATGGCAACATATCTTCACCTTTCACAAATCTTTCTGTCTTCTTCTACATTTCTGTGTACGAATTACAACAATCTTTCACAATTTAATGTACTGTGTACTTCATCTGTTTTCTTACTCTAGCTCTTTTTCATTGAAATGTCCCTCTATTATTCTTTGACGATCCCGTCTTGTCTTAACAAATGGGCGATAGGCTATATTCACCTTTTCTACAGTTATTTTTGGCTCTGCGCTCTGGCCCAGATGGGACATTTGGGACCGACTGACCGCCGTGTCATCCTCAGACAATTGCGTCATTCAGATGCGGTATGGAAGGGCGTGAGGTCGGCGTACAGCTCTCCCGGCCGTTGTTGGCATACTAGACCTTCAATCCTCTACCTCCCTTGTTCCAGTCCTCCCATCAGGGGAAAATTTCTGGCAGTGCTGGGAGTCGAGCAGAGGTCTTCCAGATGGAAGCCAGACACGCTGACCACTGACAACAGAGTTCCATATATCCCTCCTCTCTCTCGCCCTTTTAAGGAATTTATTAATGTTTTTGCTTTTTCAGGATGCGACTGTAACACTAAATCTCAAAATAATTCAGTGTTTCCCTTCTCTGTGTTCGCAGAATCCAGATCTCACAGGCAGACAAAGCCACATTTCAATCATATGCTCTCAGAAATATTTCCCGTTTTACCACCTGTTACTTTTTGAGGTGTGTATGTGTGTGTGTGTGTGTGTGTGTGTGTGTGTGTGTGTGTGTGTGTTTGTTCAATGGTTCAATGGCTCTGAGCACTATGGGATTTAACATCTGAGGTCATCAATCCCCTAGAACTTAGAACTACTTAAACCTAAATAACCCAAGAACATCACACACATCCATACCCGAGGCAGGATTCTAACCTACGACCGTAGCGGTGTCGCGGTTCCAGACTGCAGCGCCTAGAACCGCACGGCCACTTCGGCCGGCTGTGTGTGTGTGTGTGTGTGTGTGTGTGTGTGTGTGTGTGTGTGTGTGTGTGTCCGCACGTAATAATTTATTTTTATTGCAACGCACTTTTCGGGGTTATCTATTTCTCATTATTCCTCTCATGTCGTTAACTATTCGTGGAGGTTTATAAGCGGGCCACGACCACTAACTTTGTTTCAAGAAGATGATTCACCTCTGCGATCTTCACCATCAAGACTTGTTTCACATCTCAGTTTTTTTATTCTTACTCGATTCGGTTATCTCAGACTTCAAGCAGTGTAACGAATACTTCTAAATGTATCAAATTCTCACGTGTAGCGATACGCTTGTCGTCCTCATTACTTAACATTCCGAGACCCAGAGGTATTGTTATTTTCTGCTGTCAACAGCTGCCGCCTTACTTCGTGTTCACGGTTGAGGGTTTACATTATGCGCTTATTACTTCAGGTTTGCTGTGCTGCTACCTTATTAAAATTTATGACCTCCAACAGCTCCCTCCGTAATTGGTTACCTTGGTAACATGCTTCTGGTAGGAATTTATGCTCTTTGCCACAAATCGCACCTTAGAACTGAATTAAAATATAACGAATTGTTATTATTATTCATGTAATTGAACAACAGTAGCTTTTGAGAAATGAACTAAGACGATATCAAAATTAATAACATTAGTTTTTTTTAAAAAAAAAGTACTTTCATGTGCGTTTTTACTACTGGACACATCACAGTTTGATAAAGTAAATATAGACGAATTAGATACCGTACGGAAATTTTCTTCAGACAACTCACTATTTGCTTCCGTGCTTGAATAAATAATAAATTTATTTTGAGTGTTTCACGTTCATCAAGAAATGAGTTCTTGTTTTTGTCCGTTTACCCATACATATTCTGTGATGTGTCATAACCATCATTGAGTTTCCCATTATTTTGCTTTACTACACATTTAGTTGCTCATGGTGCTAACCAAGGTATGGTACGAATCACATGAAACCCATCATGAGATAACAATAGAACTAGGACTGTGAATAGATTAAGTAGAGGATAGGAGGATATTGCAAAGAGATTAATCCGACTTCGCAAGAATATACTTGTGAAATCGGATTAATCCCTTTTGCAATAAATACGGTGTATGTTAATCAGCTATATATGCTTTTGTGAGAATGTCAATAATTACTTCATTAACTGCAGTTTCAACGTTTCGTCGGAAACCACCCAACGTTGTTGGAAGAGAAGGCACACAGAATTTTTCACACTCCAGCCCCCTCCCCCCACAGGAAAAACATTTATAATGGAATGGCGAGACCTTGGAGGCCAGGGATCTTACACAGAGTCTATACGCTCCTTGCGCAGTAGCCATCGCTGAGGAATTCATTCTTAAGAAAAGCTGTAACATGTGGCTGCCAGTTCTTTGGTACTCCGTCATAATGAAAGACGAACTTAACAACGTATTTCCGTAATTTAATAAAGAATGAGACGCCTAGTGCAAATCACATGAACTGGCAATTTACAACTTACATCAAGATAACTTTTCGTTTTGACCAGCAGGTTTACATGCACCGCACGTTTCTGTCTTTATACCTTACTAATTGCCTCAGCGATGGCTACCGCGTAAGGGGCGTGTAGACTTCGTGTAAGATCCCTAGCCTCCAAGGTCTCATTATTCGATGGTACGTGTTTTTCGTGTGGGGGGAGGGGGCTGGAGTGTGAAAAATTCCGTCTGTGTGCCTTCTCTTGGGTGATTTCCGATGAAACTGCAGTGAATGAAGTAACTATCGACATGCTCGCAAAATTATGGGAATAAATTGACCAGCGCCTGTGCATATTTGGTGATTTTGTGCTTCCGGGGAAAGACACATTGGACGTACATCGATGAGTCAACACATTAGGACAACATGATTAATAGCGTGTTAAACATCTTTGGAACGCAATACAGTAGCGGTTCTGCATGTCATTCATGCAACCAGTCCTTGACAGGTTTCCGAGGTACGGTACCAAGTATCTAAGCCCACTTGTGGTCTCAGCGTCCTTCAGCCACTATCCATAGGTGAGCACGACAGTAGCACGCGAAAAGCCGACTAGCTTCGCCACTTTCAAGATGTTAGTTCCCAGGCACCTTGCCATAACAATCTGTTCTTTATCAAAGGTAATTATGAAAACAGATTTACGCATTCGCGTCCCTCGGGCCGCCATGTATAAACATTCATCTCTGCTCCGCTTACATACTTCCTTACCCAATCCCGTGCCTGCAACGCCACCAGGCGTCATTACGTGTCTCTGTCGACAATAGTCAGAACGTTTTGGCTAATCAATTGATGTGAAACATAGTCGTAAAAACTCCCCAAAGACGCAGCTGTGTGGATGCAAAAGATATACCCTAGTAAATTCTGATGGTTCTTTCGAAAATAATAACTTTTAGTTCTACGCTGGTTAAAGTTTACTCCAAAATCTATATCTTATGAAATCGAATTAATCTCTTTGAAACTCCCTTTATTGTCTGTACTGCACATGACAACAGCATTAAAAATCAGCTGTAAGTCTGTCGCTGGGAAAATTAAATAGAAACACATCAGAACATTGCTCAAGACACAGTCTTCAAAATATGTTGT
This sequence comes from Schistocerca serialis cubense, assembly GCF_023864345.2. Lineage (NCBI taxonomy): Eukaryota > Metazoa > Arthropoda > Insecta > Orthoptera > Acrididae > Schistocerca > Schistocerca serialis. The sequence continues at coordinate 779,290,872 of NC_064639.1, read as the reverse complement.
TTATTATAAATTATATTTTCGTTTATAAAATGCCTTAAGGTGAGAGACTAATTAATATACACTGTGTCGAATTACATTATTATTATTATTATTGTTTATTGCGAGAGCAATTCAATAAGTAATCCAGCACACTCTTTTCTAAGCCGGTTTTGATTGAAAAATATACAGAATTTGTTGTGGGACATCATGGAACATTCCCATTTCAGCCCTCATTGTTTCATGAAGTTACGATGAGTTGCGCCGCTACACATAGCCATCAAAATGGCGTCTGCAACGGAGGTGTGTTCCAAGGAGTAAGCTGTCGTTGAATTTCTTTTGGCGGAAAACCAGAGCATCGCAGATATTCAAAGGCGTTTGCAGAATGTCTACGGAGACCTGGCAGCGAACAAAAGCAAGATGAGTCGTTGGGTGAGACGTCTCTATTTTCGCATCAAGGCTGCGCAAACATGTCACATGCCGGCCGGTCGCACACAGCTGTGGCTCCTGCAATGTTGGAACGTGCGGACACTCTCATGCGAGGTTCACGATGGAACCCCTCGCTGCAGCAATGTCGGTAATGCTGACACACTCATCCGCCAGTTGGAGTGCTCAAAGGTGTGTGCCCACTAGGTTCCTCACCGCTCAACAGAAGATCATAATCAGCAACAGAGGAGCATCTGTGCGTTATTGCTTGCACTTTACATGGCTGATCGTGACAATTTTGGTCGAACGTGATGATGAAACATGGTTCGCCACTTAGAACCGGAAGCAAAACAGCAATCTATGGAGTGGCACCATACCACCTACACCCTGAAAAAAAATGTTCAAAACCTCATCTGGCAAAGTCATATTGACGATCTTCTGGGGCTCTGAAGGGACTGTTCTATTTGATGTCTACCCTCATGATGCAACGATCAACTCTGGAATGTATTGTGCTACCGTCAGGAAATTGAAGAAACCACATCAGCATGTTCGTCGCCACAAAAATGAAAGCCAGCTGCTCCTTCTCCAAGACAGCGCTAGGCCTCTCACAAGTCTGCTCACCACGGAGGAGCTCCTAAGCTTCATTGGACTGTTCTTCCTCATCCACCCTACAGCCCAAATCTTGCACCTTTTCCGACTCCCGTCTGCTTGGCCCAATGAAGGATGTACTCCGTGGGAAGCAGCACGTGGATAATGGAGAGGTTATTGATGCCATGCGGGCACACAGGCTCTCCCATCAGAGCGGCGTAAGACAATCACATTCAACGGAGACTATGTTGAAAAATAGGGTTCTTGTAATCAAAGGAGTGGGGAACCATGTGGTGTAGCATTTATAACTGTTTAATTTAGCAGTTTGGAAGAATGTAATAATTTTTTCACTGTCTTTGAAACATGTTGAATTAGATTTTATGGATAGAGATGACATAACTGGATGATAAAATTTTCTGCATTTTTAAAAGATGGTCGGCACTCAAAATGCACTTGCCTCCCATAGAGGGGCAAGTGCATCTTTGCATGATAGTTGGTATACAATTCCACGTGAGACACGAAAGGGCAACAGCGTCTTACTACAACCTTTCTTTGATCTTTGGTTTTGATTTAACCTAAATATCATGGATAATGCAGGCCGGGTGTACTTTTTTGTTAACAAACAACCAATGCGTGTTTTATAAGGCTCTTTATTTAACTCAAATAATGTTTCAAAATGACAAGATAAGTTAATAAAAACGTAAAAATAAATACATGGACTTATTTCTTATTTGGTATTGTAGTTATCGAAAGACACATTGAAACTTATTTCACCTCTACGACCTATGTTTGGGGCGGGTAAAACATATACAATGTCACTTTTGAGAACAACAGACAAATTTTCAACCGGTGGGAATATAAATACTGATTTCTTTTTCAGGGATGAGCTCTTTCTGGTGAACTTCACGGAAATTTCGACATTAGAAATACCACAGACTTAACCTACAAAAACTTTTTGTTTTCTTCATACAAAATTTCACCAGCATCCAGTCACTTGCTTAGTAAGATGATAAATAACATCTTCTTTATTTTCAAATTCCTCTAAAATACTGCAGGCAACGTCTTCTTAATTTTCGTAGTTGACATAATCATCGTCTTCATCAGATGTTGAATCTAATTCAACTTGAATTTTTTTTTCTTTTTTAACTGCTTTCTTTTCATCCTTTTCTTTCAGAAGCTGGATCACCTCTTTGCTGATAATAATTCCTGCTCCATTACAAATCCTTCTCTTCGAACTTTGAATGGTCTGAAGTTCAGTTGATTTTGTCTTAATATTTTTCAAAATAATGGATTCAAATGAAATTTGTTCTGGTGCTTTACTTGTAGCCGGTTTCGGATTGCAGATTTCAGCTTCTGCGTCTACCGGTGCCTTATGAGGGGCAATGAGTAGTTGTTCAGAAGATTTCAAGCCCTCCGACTCCAAATTTACATTCATCTCGATTGCGTGAATCTATGGATTAAGTCTCAGTAATTTTTTTTCATCTTTGCAAGGAAGCTGGGTCGTAATGTTCCTCGAATATTACTTTACAGTTGAAAGGCAGTACGCCAGCTTTCCTGAAGCCACTGTTTTCTAACCACACCTGTCCGATTCATTCGGAAAACATCTTCTTAGCTATATTCGTTCCTTCATGCTCTCTCTGTCATGTGACTAATTGGGCGTCACAAGCACTTTTAAGAGACTGAAATACAGATTGTCAAGGAGTTGTAACAGATGAGATGTGTTTGGAGGTAGCTTTAAAATCGACATCTGCTCTTCAGTTGCTAGCTGAGCTAGCTATATGGTGATATGGGTGGAATGCCCATCGTAAATTACGATAACTGATCTTTCATCCCGTATATTTGGTATGAAGGTTTTTTTAGATAATGGTGAAAACATCAGTTTCCATCCACCCCTTTTTGGTGGTTGCATAAGCTGTATTTGGATAACCAGTTATATCTGGTACAATCCATTCATTGCATATGCTCTTACCCTTCAAGACAATTAAAGGGGGAAGCTTTTTCCCCAGAAGCGCTACAAGACATTAATATGGTTGTATTTTCTCGTCCTAGTCCACTTGCTGTCCTTGTAGATGGTTTGCCAGTTCTTCCGACTACTTTTGTTTTTGAAGGGTCTGAGCAAAAGCTACATTCATCTAAACTGAATGCCTGGTCTGGTTTATCAAGAAGTTCTAAGCTGATAAGAGTAGATTCAAGAAGGGTGAAATAATCATGAATTATGAAAGGATCCAATACTTTCTTTCGAGCCACTTCTACACTTTGAGGCTTCATAATAGAAAGACATTGGCACTTTCTGAAATTTATGAACCAGTTTTTTGCCGGTCGGCCGTGTTTAAATTGAGAATTGGCAATACTTGTTTCAATTTCAGAAGATATGTCCGGTGTTAGACCAAAAGTGGAGCTCTTCTGCCATCTTCTCCCTTTCAAATGATCTTTGAGAGTTGTCAAAGAAATGTTGTGCATTCTACTTGCTGTTTGTATTGCCAGAGTTCCAGCTTTTACCTCGGCGACAAGTTTTTGTAATGTTTCTTGACTAAAATGTAGTTCGATCGCTTTTTCTGAAGTAGTTGCGGACCATATTGAGGTACCTGAAATAATAAGGTTTTTCAGGCACAAATATTTTATTTAATAAAGTCTTAAGTAAAAATATTAAACACTGGGCAATCGTGGGGCAAGTGCGTTACTCTCACGCTCTTGCCCCACTCCTTGAAGACGCTCTTGCCCCATAATGTATATTCTGCAGGGCAAACAAAAATCATATATAGATATCTTAAAATTAGGTATTTTTATGATGTAATAATGCTTTACATTTACCTAGTACATGTGTCCATAGTAAGTATCCACAAAAGTACAGCTGTAATGAACGACGAAAGCAAAATGTGATGCACTCGTAGTCACAGTATGAAGCGCACTGTCAACTGCCGATTGTTTGCGCGTGCACCAGTTTGCGGTGTTGCCGCAGCTTCAAGGCAGTGGAAGATTCACGAGAACTGCTAACACTGCCACATGAAAATCTTTGTTGGGTAGGAGACGCACTTGCCCCCAAGTTGAACTTTCCCCACCTTACCGTATTTAAATCCTAAATACAACCAACCTACTTTAGGGAAAAAAGTGTTAAATTATTTGTTGGGCGCCCGTCCTCTTCCATTTGGAAGTGTCGTCTTTGCACAATACCTGTAGGTAGACTAGCTGGAAGTGGGTCAAAAAGAGGCTGATGAGACCGAAATGTACCTGAAGTCATGCCCTGAACTGCTAAAGAGTGTGTGGTGAAACACACATTGTGTTAACACGATAATCGGAAACTGAGCCGCCACAGAAGTGCTATAAAGCCTGATCACACTCTTCAAATATTGAAGGATTCTCTCAGCGCTGTTTCGAGGGATACTGTTCGGCTGAAAGTATTCGCCCTCCTTAGGATTGTCCTGTATTAACGGCAGTTTTCTCTGAGGGCGACATCGTCACCAAATCTATAAAGACTGTATTCCACATAGATTACCGAACCTGGAGTGTTCTATGGAAATGTTGTGCAGAATATATGGCTCGCCTGGTCACCTTGTTCCATTGATGACAGTGGAGTCCTTGTTATTTGTCATTCCTCGTTAGACATGACTACGTCCGGCTATCTCAGAAAGCAGGAAATATGACTTAGGCTAGGAGGCTACTCGTCGGCAGTCAGCGACTTTAGTTTCAGTGTCCAATAAGAGTACCGTTGGTAATGTGAGTGTAGACGATACCGGTTTGCTTCGGCGCACTACACAATACAGTGCTGAACACTTTAGTTTGATAGTTCGCTGTTTTATTTACATGGTGGGTTGTTTCATTAATGCATGTACGAGGGTCATTCAGTAAGCAACACAGCAAATTTTTTTCTCGGCCAATTGCGGTTGGAAAAAATTGCGTAGAATATTCTCTCTTCGAGTCATATAGATAGATGGCGTGGGTATACGTAGTCTCCAAAATAGCGTTTCTAGCAGAGAGCCGTCATTGAGTTTCCTTTGGCGGAAAACTAGAGCATCACAGCTATTCTTAGGCCCTTGAAGAATGTCTACGGAAACGTGGCATTGCACAAAAGCGCGGTTAGTCCTCTGGCGAGGCGTCTGTCTTCATCGCAACAAAGTCGTCCAAACCTGTTTATCTCCCACGCACCAGCCGGACGCACACAGTTTCCAATGTCGGAACGTGCGGACACTCTTATTCAAGGTGATCGACGGATCACAGTGAGACACCTCGCTGCTCAACTGGATATTTCTGGTGGCAGTACTGACAAGCGGGTCTGCCGGATTGGGTACCCAAAAGTGTGTGTCCGCTTGGCTCCTCGGCACCTAACAGAAGACCATAAAGAGCAACGAGCTTGGCCCAACGAAGGATGCACTCCGCGGGAAGCTGTACGTGGATGATGGGGAGGTTATTATGCGGCAAGTTGGCCCCGCCCAGTAGAGTGATACCATGCGGGTACATACAAGGCTCAAGGCTGTCGCACTGAGCGGAATTTACGTTGAATAACAGGGTTTTGTAGCCGAAAGAATGGGAATAATACGGTGTGAGTTGGAATCGTGAATGCAACGGACCTGCTTTCAAAAATAGCATGTTGCCTTACTTACGGAATGTTCCCCGACACATCTTTCTTGACAATTTACAGTTCGGAACTCAGCTGGGTGTGAAACATCGCAGTTTTCGTGAAGAAACTGCCTGCTTCACATTCTCCCACGTCCGAAAAATTGATAATCCTCTCTTTTTACAAGTCTGACACACCTCTTCGTTTACTCATTACGGCAGTGACCGAAACGGGTACAGACGCCCTTGTAGTCCACAATACACCTAACCACGCTGGAAAAATGGTTATTCACGCCCGGGAGACATGGCACTAATACTGTCTAACACCACCTACAGTCTCGATAATGATCACAATTTGCTGGGGAAGAGAGTCTACGAGTTTCGTAGGGGCTGCGATATCCGGCTGCCAAGTTGCACGGGGTACTGATTGCCCCGTTTCACTTACAGTTCCAAATAGCACTAGAAATTTTCTGTTGGAAAAGGCCGGTTTCACATGGGATCACTTTGCAGCGCCACATACTGGTTCGCAAGCATCTGTTCCGCTGACATCTGTTACGTTGCTACCGACAGTGAGTGGTGCTCCAAAAGCGAATTTGTGGCGCTACAGAACCGCGTTATTGGTGCTACGAGCTATGCTCACCTCGTGTACAATACAGAGCAGTAACTGGAAGACATTTCATGGAACGGTCGAGAAGAGTTATCAGAAACTATAATAGATGCGTAATGGTTTCTGCATAACTTCGTCATGGAGACACATGGGATTAAGTTTAGAGAACACTTTGTGTTGCTAGGTTAGAGGACGAATTGCCATTAGGCAGCTCTTTACCTGGTAACGCTACTAAATGCATCCGAACAGCATTTGCTAATTACACAGAGATGACAAAGCTCATGGGGTACCTCTGAATATCGAGTCGGATCCCATTTTGCTCGGCGTAGTGCAGTAATATGACGTGGCATGGACTCAACAAATCGTTGGAAGCCCCCCCCCCCCCCCCCAGATTTCGCCCTGCTTCCTCTATAGCCGTCCATCATTGCGAAAGTCTTGCCGGTGCAAGTTATTTTGCACGAACTGACCTTTCGATTATGTCCCACAAATGTGCGCTGGGATTCATGTCGGGCGATATGTGTGCCAAATCATTGTCTCGAATCCTCGAGAATCTCCTTCAAACCAATGTGAACAGTTGTGCCTCGGTGACGTGTTCGGGCTTTCAAACAGGAAATGATGATAGTGGTGGTGGCCTTCAATTACATACCCTCAGACTCAAAATTGAAATATTGAAAGTTTTGGCTGGTTTCGTTGTCTAGGGGCTGGGATACGTAGTTGCCGCATTACAGGCCAAATGCTGCTGAGTCTACAGTATACCATACGAATACACACATGAATCGAATGGTCGAAGGTTTCTATCACTAGGCAATTGCGAATTATGAATTTAACATATAAATTTAAAATGAAAGATTGCAATTAAATAAAATCTGCAAGTACTATCTCAACAACTTTAAATGATGAGTACGGTAGTAGAAGTACTTTTGAGAGTGCGGTATATTTCTGCAAAACACTTATTGGTGTCGATGGTCCAACAGTTAAATAAAATATAAGTTGTATAACAGGGAAACAACAGATTCCTACTCAACGTAATTAGTTATGAACGCCAACATAGCTCGCGAGATATTCACTTCTAAACGCATACTACGTATTCACTGTAGAAACCTCGGAAATCTCACAAGTTCACAAGTCCACACTCCGAACTATTTCTATCTCTCGCGACCACGCGCAAACCGCTCCACACCCCCAAGTCTGTCTCGCGACCGTGCGTCCCTCGCGCCGTATTCAGCGTCCAGCACTCACCCCCGTGTCCTCTCCCGTACTCTCTTAAAACGATGCTCGTCTCCCACTTCCATCCAGTCTCCCCATTCACGAGCGCTGTGATTGGCTAGAGCGCTCCCGCCATATCTTCAGGCCAACGCACATTCACAAACATAATGAAACACTTTCGAAATACTGGATTTACATTTAAATAACTTGAAATTAAATAAATATTCCTAAGTCGGGACCATAAACACACTCTAACACACATTAATAGATACATAAACAAATTAAACAAACATATATCAAAGGAACAACAACAAAAGGTAGGACAGTAGCCTAAAGTCTCTGTGCTTCCTAAAACACAGTAATTATTTAACCAATTTCTTCATGAATAGTATATATCGGATATAAACAAAGATATGGATGAATAAATATATTTATAAGCATGCTGCTACCGTTTCTTCGTGTAACTGTGAAGTACTTATGGCCTGACGCAATCGACAGTAATCGGCCACTTTGACCTTCAATAACTCATGTACTATTCAAGTTACATGTCTGTAATTTATACCAATTTAGGTTTCCTCTAATAGCTTTCTAAAGACACGTCGATCGACGAAATCGGATGAAGCGTTTGGTTACTGGAAATTCGTTGCTGGGTGTTACTTCTATAATTTACTGTCAGATACTAAACTAATAAAGATATTGAAAATCTGATTACACCATCAGAATCGTCGTGCGAATAATGGCAATGTACATGTTTCTTTTTGAGGAATGATGATTCATCTGGCTACTATTAATTTCTATACGAACTGTGTAACATCTGCCATTAAGGTTTCACAAAGTCTGCCATCTTTGGCACTCCCGGCGTAGACATCTCCTTCATCGACACAAAGCACCGTCCTCGTCACAGCGTCGACATGGAATTCACAGCACATGGCCGCCGGACACCTCTTGCTTCGGCCAACGCAACGTCCGGCACTACATGGTCGGCCTGCCGAGCGGCCCGCACCCACCGAGCGGCCCATCCGGCCGCGCCACAGTTTTCAGGGCGCCACAATTTGTCCATTACCCCACACGTGGCATCGTTGTTTGGGAACGTGAAGTCAATGAATGTCTGCAAATGGTTTCCAAGTAGCCGAACATAACCATTTTCTGTCAACGAACGGTTCCAGCTGGACCGGAGGAACAAGTCCATTCCATGTAAACAATGTGAGGTCTGCGCCACACTCGACGTCTACTGTTGGTTCTTACCAACGGAAATCGAGACTCTTCTGACCACCTCACGGTTCTGCAGTCGTCTAGGGTCCAACCGATACAGCCACGAGCCCAGGAGAGGCGGTGGAGGTGACGTGGTGCTGTGAGTAAGGGCACTTCGCTTCAGTCATCTACTGTCATAGCCCATTAACGGCAAATTTCGCATAACTGTCCCAACGGATACTTTCGTCGTACGTTTCACACTAATTTCTGATGTTATTGTACGCATTGCTGCTGGTCTGTTAGCTTTGAGAACTATAGGCAAACGTCGCTTCTCTCGGCCGTTCAGTCAAAGTCATCGGCAACTGTGTTGTCCGTGGTGAGAGGTAATGCCTGAAATTTGGTATTCTGGGCACTCTCTTCACACTGTGGATACCAGAATACTGAATTCTCTAACGGTTTCCGAAATGGAATGTCACAGGCGTCTACCTCCAGTTACCATCCCGCATTCACGTCTGTTAACTCCCGTCGTGCGCCCGTAATCATGTTGAAAAGCCTTTCAACAAACAAAAATGACTGCTTCGCCAGTGCACTGTCCTTTTGTACCTTGTGAACGCGACGCTACCGCCATGTATATATGTGAATACCACTATCCCATGACTTCTGTCAGCTCAGTGTACTTCATGAATGAAGGGTCATGGAAAGGATTTAAATGTAAATCAGATTTGAAATAGGGATCAAAATGCAGCTGAGATGTTTCCTTGCAGTACAACTTTGCATATATATTGAATTTGTGAAGTCTTTCAGCTAATGCAATATTTACTGTGTTACCGATATTTAGAAATAAATATTACTTTTGTTACCTATTACATTTTTCTCTGTTGTAGGCGTGTTTCGAATTTCCCTACGATGGACTACCAAGCATTCTCATTTGCAGTCTCGCTGCGGTAATGATCGTATTTGAGATTTCACATGACAGGCCACTTTTCAGTCTCAGTCACAATCACAAAATCTTCTGTGCTGTTTGGTCCGTGTGTTTCCGTATCCAGATCCACTGCCTACGACAGTGCACAGGCAACTCTTCTGCTTCACAGCAGCTACTGAGCAAAGGGCAAAGCGGCGCGCTATTCGTGCGTCAGTAGCACTGCCCTCGCGCCCTCGCCCGTTTCAGACAATGGCGTGGCTGTGGTGCAGTCTGAACGTTGCCATTACGTTCCTTGCATAGTCGCGAGTGGAGCCACCTTTTGTGGTAGCCACTCGCGGCGAAGCAAGACGACCGACACGGCGAGCAGCTCCACCGTTCAGAGGCTGTGGCTGCGCCTGAAGCCGCTCATATTGCTGGGGCGTTCGCTACCGGCAGCGCTCCTCGGAAGGGAAATCACCATAGCTCCCCCACCCCCCTCCCCCCGCGGCTCACCCGATTTAGTCGTAAGATGGCTCAGTGGATAGTCCGTCGAAAACTGAACACAGATCAAGCTTGAAAACAACCTTAACAAGTGTAATGTCGAGAAGAGTTGAACAGTCGTACCGTCGTGGTAAAAGTGCTCATGGTGTTGAGCCGTAAACGGGTCGAGCCGTCTTCGAACCACCCTCATGCCACTCTTTTTCCCCGCATAACATTGTTAACTTCCCCTCCAGTCATTGAAATATTTATTCTCTTTCTGTCGCCTTGGCAGTTTTCATACTATACATTGGTTACAGAATGAGTCATGTGGTAACAATACGTTACCGTCGCAAGTAAATGTGATGAATAGCAAGAGCAGGCGAAATACCAAACAGACGTCTCACAGGAATGGAAACACCAAATAAACGGGTGTGGACTAACAGAGGAATTGAAGAATCAAAACTTCCAAAACGGAACACAACTTCAAAAACATACGTTTTGACAGAGCACAAATGAACCGTGTGATTGTGAAATTGTTCTGTTCATTTGTTGCAGCTTATATAACGAACTATTACGTTTCCTTCATTTCCTTGGGAGTGATCACATTCACATTCATACGAACATCTAAATCGGGCAAGGAGTTATGTCTCACTCACTTACCAGGCGTACTAAATTGCTTCAAATGGCTCTGAGCACTATGGGACTTAACTTCTGAAGTCAGCAGTCGCCTAGAACTTAGAACTAATTAAACCTAACCAACCTAAGGACATCACACACATCCATGCGCGAGGCAGGATTCGAACCTGCGACCGTAGCGGTCGCTCGGCTCCAGACTATAGCGCCTAGAACCGCACGGCCACTCCGGCCGGCCAGGCGTACAAATTAGCTGTGTCGATAGGAGATTCCTACCGCATGACAGACGTACTCTCACTAATGCCGTGTATGACACACCAGACGTCTTTTCCGGCGAAGAAGTCAGTTGACTTATCGCCTTGTCATCAAACGTTTGCGCTTCTCATTCGAAAGCCACCTGCATTCGGCTGCTAATAGAGTAGTTGTGCAGCGTCAACTGTCATTATAGGTCCCTATCATACACCTCACTGTTGCAGACGCACTTTACACCACGACAGAGACGCAAATTTGAATACAGCAAAAAAAAAATAAATAAATAAATAAATAAATTCGAACTAGGGAGGACAGAACACGGCTCACCCGCGTCACGATCACTTAAACACGACGCCGTTGCCGATTCTGACTGCACTATTTTGCACTTCTTGTTCTTGGACCATTCAATGTTTCTATTTTGCTTTTTGTTTCACAGTTCAGTATACCTTCTTCCTGTTTTAAGCATTTGACGGGGTGTCCACTGGGCCCCCTTACCACTAAATTTGAGGGGTGTGAGATGGTGTGTTCCCTTGTAAAAGGGGCTGCTAAGTGTCTACGCCTGAAGGTATCCTCTGATTTAGCAAGACAGTCGAGATGAGACAGGACGCCTGAGGTTTGCCAAACCAGGAACGTTTACTTGCAGCCCTGTGACTCCCTGTGTTGTTCTCCTCTCACAGGAACATTTTTGAATATTTCTAAGGCGTTTGATACAGTCGACCACAAGATTATATCAAATAAATTAGAAGCATTAGGAATAAGAGGGGTAGCTAATGACTGGTTTCGATCATACTTAACAGATAGGGTACAAAGAGTAGCACATACTTCAAATAGATCTAAACATGTATTAAAACACTTATCAGAACCAAAATACATTAATATAGTGGTTCCACAAGGTAGCATACTAGGACCAATTTTATTCCTGATATACATCAATGACTTTCCAAGTAGTGTTACTTATGGTGAAAAAATCCTCTTCGCTGATGACAGCAATATTACAGTCACTGAGAACACAAGAGAACTCCTTGCCGAGAAAGCAAATGAAACTCTCAAGGAAGTTTATGATTGGTCAATAAGTAATAAAGTAACATTGAACATACAGATAGCTAATGCCATGAATTTCAGTTTGAAGAGGAAAAATGATAATGTTAAATTAAATGTAGATGGCACCTCTTTAGATTGCGTAAGAAATGCAAAATTTCTAGGAATGAATATTGATTCTCAGTCGAAGTGGTGTGAACACACAAAGGTACTTGCAAACAGAAGGTCATCAGCATGTTATGCCCTTAGAATCCTGTCATCAGTATGTAACGTGCAGTGTCTTTTAGTTACATATTATTTAGATGTAAACTCAATTCTTAGCTATGGCATTCGTTTTTGGGGAACAAATGCACGAAACATGAACACAATTTTCAAACTCCAGGAAAGAGCCACAAGAATAGTAGCCAAAAATACTAGTCGAGCTCATTGTAAATATCTGTTCAGAACACTGGTGATTTTAAGTGCTCCATGTGAATACATTTACAGTCAGTCGTACACATCAAAAACAACATATATAATTACTGCACAAACAGCTTTGTCCATGACCATGCAACAAGGGATAGACTCAACTTACATTTACCAAGAAAAAATAAAAATAAAACTCACAACAGCATTTTCTACCAAGGAATAAAACTGTACAACAGATTACCGAAAGAGATTAAAGAAATTGCAAGAATACACTTATTTAAAAAGGCAGCTAAAAAGTGGCCACTACATTTTATACATTGAAGGAATACTTAGCTAAAACAGAGTAGGGGTTTGATAAAAAATGTTATACAAATAAATAATAATAATAATAATAATGATGATTATAAAATATCCAACATTCAACATAACACCTTCAATTTATGTTTCTTTCCTTCTTGTTTTCCTTTCTAGAAATACTTACCCCCCCCCCCCCCCCCAAGCTATGCATGGCACAATACTAACACCTCTTCATCTTTCCGAGCTCAACATCTCACTCATTATGGAGGGATACTGACTCAGTTTTTCAGGATAGCAAATGGGAAGTTGCGGTACGAAAATTGGCACAGAGATCACCAGTGCTTGTGTGTGTGTGTGTGTGTGTGTGTGTGTGTGTGTGTGTGTGTGTGTGTGTGTGCAGTGACTGATAGTGAGATATGAGTGAACAATGTGGCATTATATTATTTAAGAAGTTATTTGTAAAAAGTGGTATTGTATACCAGGAGTAAATCTAATGATTGTCCCTAACTAGTAGTCTGTAAATATATGTGTATACGAATTAGATTATTTTAAATTGATTTAAATTTGTAAATACTTTGACATGTCGTATATCCTTGTAAAAAGAGATCTACGGATGAATAAAGGTACAACCAGTACTACAAGTGTCTTTGCTAAAAGCACGACATCGCCAGCAGTGCCACTCCTGTATTCTTGACCGAATCTTTTGGAGCCTATACTCGTACGACCGAATGCCGTACGAATGGCTTGGTCAGATGAGTCCAGATTTCAGTTGGTAAGAACTGACAGAATAGTTCGAGTGTGGCGCAGACCCCACGAAGCCACGGATCCAAGTTGGCAACAAGGTCTTTGCAAGCTAATAGTGGCTGCATAATGGTGTGAGATGTGTTTACATGGAATGGACTGGGTCCTCTTGTTCAATTGAACCGATTAGTGACTGGAAATGAATATCGGCATCTACTTGGGGACCATTTTCATCAATTGATGGACCTCATGTTCCCAAACAACAATGGAATTCTCGTGGATGACAACGCTCCATATCAACGGGTCACAATTGTTCACGATTCCTTTGAAGAACATTCTGGACAATTAGAGCGAATGATGTGGCCACTCATCGAACAATTGTGGGACATAATCGAGAGGTCATTTTGTGCACAAAATCCTGCACCGGCAATGCTTACGTTATGGACGGCTGTAGAAGCAGTATGGTCCATGCAAGGGACTTTCAACGACTTGTTGAGTCCATGCCACGTCGAGTTGCAGCACTACGTTGGTCAGGAGGAGGTCCGAGACGGTATTAGAAGATGTCCCATTACTTCTGTCACCTTAGTGTGTAACTACACCACGCGACCTGCGTACAGCGTGTCACGTAGGGTACACAACGTGCTACTGTCGTTTTCCTTCCTTAATATTCTCCCCACGAATTGTATGCAAGAAGTAGCTTTGATGTCACCATTCCACATGAGCTAGAATGTCTCTAAATCTAGCGAGACAGTAGTTGGAGAAAGTGAGATATTCGGTGACTCACTTTCGAATCGCGCGCTCTCCGCATTTTGTGAGTAAGGCTTCCTTCGCGATTTGCGTTGTCTGACACTGGGCATTGCTGAGCAATACTCTCACATTGTTACGCTCAATGAACGAACTTAGTCATGCAGCTCGTCTATGAATCTTTTCTCTTTCACCAATGCGACTTGGTAAGGGCCCAGACTGACGAACTATCATCAAGAGCTGTTCGAAAGAGGGTCTTATAAGCATCTTCTTTCGTGTGTGAATTACACTTCCTCAGGGTTATTTGAATAAGGGGTGCCTGGAATATGCCTTCCCCACTTGTAGATTATATAATCTTTCCACTCAAAATCGCTTCTGATATGTGGTACTTATTGGAATTAAGGAAAACGTGGATGGGAGGACCCATCAATACAACTTTCTTTTCACACAACCTGTTTATCTGTGTTTTACAGACAATCGAAGCATTTAACCATAAAATTTTCTTTAATAAAGTGAACAAATTTTCAAAAATCTTTTGACCTTAAACCTTAAGTTGAATAAGCTTTTAATCTTTGCAAAGCAATGTGAAGTGCTGTATTGCAAAAAAGCAAACAATATGTCAATGATTACAAGACGGCCGGACAAGCAGCCCGCCCGTTTTTGAGTGAAACACTGGTGTTTACTGTCGCGCTGGACACAGTCTGTCTTATTAAATGCCCTTCTGCAACACGTGAAAACTATATAAGCACCATTGATGACAAGAATGATTCAATTACTCAAAACAGATGACTTAACTTTTAATTTGAAAGCTGTATGCCGAAAGATTCGGGTTAAGATATGCACCTGTGCTTCAAAGTTAAACAGATTAGCAAACAATATGACAATGATAAGGCTTACTTCAAAGCAACCAACCTCTTAATTTCAATCGGTAACCAAGGTGCGAGTGGATTCCAACCCGTCCCTTCTGACAATTTTATTTTGACTAAAACCCTGGTGACAGTTGGCTGTTAATGTTTTCAAAGTTAAAATGACTGTCAGTTATTAAGACCGCTCTGAAGAAATGTCTTAAAGCATTACTTGTGAAGACTTATTACGAGAGAACTCACTCGGCGGAACCACAAGATCCAGCAAAAATACACCAATAATGAGCCGATCGATCTTTCAAACGCTGAAACGAACAGCTTAGTACAACAGGTTGTTCATATTACAACTAGTGACCGAGAAATGCAAGTACAGTCAAGGAATTCAACCGGTTAACAGCTAAATCTAACCACAAGGTCCCTCTTTTGCCTAACGGCGACCTGTGCCTTAGTACAATTGTTCCAGCTGTATTTACGACCAAGAGCTGAATAATTAGAACATTAATGATCGAGTACAAACCAGAAAGGAAAGGCAGTATAATAGCGGGACAAATTTTCAAGCGACAAGTAGTGTATTAGTACAATACTACTGCCTATATTTACTACCAAAGATCCGATTCTGAGGGTCGGGTACAAACCAGAGAATAATAAGGAGGGCAAGTAGACAATGAAGCAAATCACCACGAGTATTACAGAATGTTACTCTGAAACTTCCCTTTTGAATGAAAAGAATGACTGTGCTGGTAAAACTTCTACGTTATTTGATTTTCAAACTCCAGAGTGAAACTGAACGTACTGAGACCGTTTTTTCTTTATTTATTCTCAACATTTCTAAACTGACAAACAATGTTTTAGCGCAACGCAATCTGACTTTCAATAATCCCTACAAAAGAATAGCCCTGACTAACAATAACCTACGCCCTTCATGAATCACTTACCTCACAAAAAACTTCGTTACTCGAACTCCTGCAATACATCGAGCGCCAATACTGCCAGCTAAATAAAAGGTTCAAACTATTGAAGACACTAACTACTGATAGGCATATAGTTAGCAAATGAAAGATTTTGATAGAGAACAAACAATGTATTTACCTTAATAGTGTTCAAAAGTCATAATATATTCCAGATTAACAAATTCCTTTTCTGACAGGTCCAAAAAAATGGCTCTGAGCACTATGAACTTAACGGCTGAGGTCATCAGTCCCCTAGAACTTAGAACTACTTAAACCTAACTAACCTAAAGACATCACACACATCCATGCCCGAGGCAGGGTTCGAACCTGCGACCGTAGCGGTCGCGCGGTTCCGGACTGTACCGCCTAGAACCGCTCGGCCACTCCGGCTGGCGGTCACACGTCCAGATCGTCCGCTCATATCTCAGAACGAATCTCAGAACTCTGGCATCTCTCTCCCCACATCCACCACCGCTGGCGGCTCACCTCCAGATGCCCAACGCTACGGTCTGTTCACATCCAACTGCCCAACACTACACTAGCAAAAAACTTCCAACAATGAGTCCGACCAGCCACAGACTGCACACAGCGCAGTCAGCGATTTTAATACAGGGCACTACATGGCGTCACCAACATAAAAGCCTAAACAGCCTACTTACATTTCCCCTTTATCAGTAAGCAGTTCCATGGATCGACGGTGCGTCGCAGCGGTTACTGAGTGGTGCCAATGAAAGCCACGTGGAAGAGGGCAGCCAGGCCACAAACGGTCGTCCGACACGAATTTTGGCCACCATCCGACGGGATGTCGGCCTGCTATTGTAGTCGACACTGTCCACGGTGAAGTACTCGGGTAGTTTCGCTCTGCGTAGGCCCTCCTTGGGCAGCTCGTCGCTTCGGTCGCTCGGATTTCGTGACCACCTCTTGTCGCGACGCTACCGCTAATTCCCAAACTTCGAGCCTGTCTCTCGGACCAGCGAACCCCGTATATACACCGGCAAGCAAAGACCTTCTAAGGACACAACCCACAGATACCTCATAGATATTGACAATGGGGCCGCAAGAGGAATAGTCGATACTACGCCAGAGCCAGTGGCACCAGACCGAAGATTCTACTAATTCAATGGCGCCACGGCTCAGCTTCGCTTCCGTTGCAGTAGACGTGGGCGTGAGGAGGTGTGCGTATGAAGATTGTTGGTGGGGCAGGGGGAGGGGGGGTGAGGACTACTCTTCTGGGAGAAGTTTGTGTGCACGTGAAATTAATTTACACGCAACGCGAAAGATCATATAATTTATCCTTTGCACAAGCAATTCGAACTGATTTGGCTACTTGCAGGGGAGATTCGAGTCTCGTAATTTTGGTGATAGTGAACATCACATGTAGCGTGACTTGCAGCTCTTCCCTCCATGAATCAACGCAACAGTAAGTCATACACTCCTGGAAATTGAAATAAGAACACCGTGAATTCATTGTCCCAGGAAGGGGAAACTTTATTGACACATTCCTGGGGTCAGATACATCACATGATCACACTGACAGAACCACAGGCACATAGACACAGGCAACAGAGCATGCACAATGTCGGCACTGGTACAGTGTATATCCACCTTTCGCAGCAACGCAGGCTGCTATTCTCCCATGGAGACGATCGTAGAGATGCTGGATGTAGTCCTGTGGAACGGCTTGCCATGCCATTTCCACCTGGCGCCTCAGTTGGACCAGCGTTCGTGCTGGACGTGCAGACCGCGTGAGACGACGCTTCATCCAGTCCCAAACATGCTCAATGGGGGACAGATCCGGAGATCTTGCTGGCCAGGGTAGTTGACTTACACCTTCTAAAGCACGTTGGGTGGCACGGGATACATGCGGACGTGCATTGTCCTGTTGGAACAGCAAGTTCCCTTGCCGGTCTAGGAATGGCAGAACGATGGGTTCGATGACGGTTTGGATGTACCATGCACTATTCAGTGTCCCCTCGACGATCACCAGTGATGTACGGTCAGTGTAGGAGATCGCTCCCCACACCATGATGCCGGGTGTTGGCCCTGTGTGCCTCGGTCGTATGCAGTCCTGATTGTGGCGCTCACCTGCACGGCGCCAAACACGCATACGACCATCATTGGCACCAAGGCAGAAGCGACTCTCATCGCTGAAGACGACACGTCTCCATTCGTCCCTCCATTCACGCCTGTCGCGATACCACTGGAGGCGGGCTGCACGATGTTGGGGCGTGAGCGGAAGACGGCCTAACGGTGTGCGGGACCGTAGCCCAGCTTCATGGAGACGGTTGCGAATGGTCCTCGCCGATACCCCAGGAGCAACAGTGTCCCTAATTTGCTGGGAAGTGGCGGTGCGGTCCCCTACGGCACTGCGTAGGATCCTACGGTCTTGGCGTGCATCTGTGCGTCGCTGCGGTCCGGTCCCAGGTCGACGGGCACGTGCACCTTCCGCCGACCACTGGCGACAACATCGATGTACTGTGGAGACCTCACGCCCCACGTGTTGAGCAATTCGGCGGTACGTCCACCCGGCCTCCCGCATGCCCACTATACGCCCTCGCTCAAAGTCCGTCAACTGCACATATGGTTCACGTCCACGCTGTCGCGGCATGCTACCAGTGTTAAAGACTGCGATGGAGCTCCGTATGCCACGGCAAACTGGCTGACACTGACGGCGGCGGTGCACAAATGCTGCGCAGCTAGCGCCATTCGACGGCCAACACCGCGGTTCCTGGTGTGTCCGCTGTGCCGTGCGTGTGATCATTGCTTGTACAGCCTCTCGCAGTGTCCGGAGCAAGTATGGTGGGTCTGACACACCGGTGTCAATGTGTTCTTTTTTCCATTTCCAGGAGTGTATTTATAAGAAAATAATAATAAAAGGAATTTATTGACGCCTTTAGTGGTGAAAACATTGTTAAAACTAGCCCGCCAGACCCATTTCATTATACTGAAGTTAGCACCTAGCTGTGGGCAAAGGGTGCCTTGAAGTTAGCTGGAACATCAAATACACACATTCACAAATTTTACGGAAAACCTAGAAAGAACACATAGCTCTTGTACAGTTAATCCCCCAGAGGCGTAATTTAACAAGGGTCTAACCAGAATTGAGAGGATGCACCGGGTGGTCATAATTGAAGTGACGATGTTCCAAGTGTCGCAGTGTGGGCTGTATACATCGCAGGATACTGAAACGTTGTAGGTATATTCATTAATTTGTGCGCTCACGGATTACACTGAAAGGACAATAGATTCACTTTCTGTCACCAGGTGGAAATAGGGCTCTGTAAGAAGTCATAATACGGATTGGGTGCAGGAAGGAACGATCAAACACATTATAACGTTGGTTCTGCTAATGTTTATTGGGTTACGGTCACAAGTTACAAAATGTGTTGTATGTGCCCCGGACTCGGCAACATGCTACACCCGTAACACAGCATGGCCGATAGCTGCTCGCAGCGTATCCAGTGTAATTTGAGTGATATGTTGTCGTACGCTATTGCGAGGAGCAGGGGGGGGGGGGGAGGCTGTTTGACAGCAGCGGCAGGAGCAAGTAACAGCCGCGCGGGATTAGCCGAGCGGTCTGGGGCGCTCCAGTCATGGACTGTGCGGCTGGTCCCGGCGGAGGGTCGAGTCCTTCCTCGGGCATGGGTGTGTGTGCTTGTCCTTAGGATAATTTCGGTTAAGTAGTGTGTAAGCTTATGGACTGATGACCTTAGCAGTTAAGTCCCAAAATATTTCACATTCATTTGAACATTTGAGCAAGTAATATTTGTGTACGGGGATAACGCCATTGGACAGAGCACGGCAAGAAAATGGTTTTCTCGTTTTAGGGCCGATCGTCTTGACATTAGTTCCCTCCACGTTCAGGAAGCCGTTCGCGATTTGATGAAGATCTGAAGATCGTTTAAACCCATTAATCCACAATAATCCACGTCAGTGTACTGAAGGACTGACAAATGTAAATAACTATGATCATTCGAACAACGTGTGACATTTGCATTCAACGGGGAAGGTTCAAAAATCGAATGAATGTGTACCGCATACTCTAAGCCAAAATCACAATAATCAGAGTGCGGCATATGTGCATCTCTGCCTGCTCGTCATCAAGTGGCCCGTGAACAACACCCACAGTTCCTATTCTGTATCGTAACTGGTGACGAGAAAAGGTGCCTTTAAGCTAACATAAGGAAAAGAAAGGAGTGGTTGAACAAAGGAAGGTCCAAATACCTGCGCGCATCCACAAAAGATACTATTACGCATCTGGTGGAGCAGCGACGGTGTGGTGTTCTACGAATTGCATCCCGGAGGCGTAACCGTCCCTGCTGACATTTATCGTCAACAACTGAGACGTCTTGCACACGTAATACAGAACAAAGACCAGGAAGACTGCGTGAAGTGATGCTACTCCACAATAACGACGGCCCGCATAACTGCCAGACTCACAAAAAACACTGTACAGGTGATGGATTGGAAAGTCATTCCGCACCCACCTTATTCACCTGATATTGCACCATCAAATTTTCACCTTTTCTGCTCTCTGTAGAACAGCCTTCAAGGAGCTTCATTTCCGGATGAAAATGCCCTTCGAACATTGCTCGACGAGCTCTTCACCTCAAAATCACATGGTTTCTACAGTCGCGGAATCGAAAAGTTACCCCAGCATTGTCAAACTGTTGCAAATATTGAAAGAGAATATATTATTACTGACTATCTGTTACGTATATCACCTGTGTTTATTGAACTTATGGAAAAACATTACGAGCTTTTGCAACAACCAAATTGTACTGACGAACAATATCCCAACACCAAGAAGGAACGGTGCTACATAAACGAAAGTTCTTAGGCTTGTTTCTACATCTGAATTATGATCCTTATTAAAATTTTGAGCCGGCCGGAGTGGCTGAGCGGTTCTAGGCACTACAGTCTGGAACCCCGCGACCGCTACGATCGCAGGTTCGAATCCTGCCCCGGGCATGGATGTGTGTGATGTCCTTAGGTTAGTTAGGTTTAATTAGTTCTACGTTCTAGGGGACTGATGACCTCAGAAGTTAAGTCCCATAGTGCTCAGAGCCATTTGAACGATTTAGAGCGATGATAAGTTCACCTTAAAGGAAAAAAAGTGGACGCATATTGGCTCGGCTGTGTCGCCAGATCCAGGTTGAGACCTGACCGACCTCTTAACGACGAGACGCGGATAGCTTTAGAGCTTCGCCGTTTGTAGTTGTCCGTCACCACAAGGCACAGGTATAAGCTGAAGCGCGGCAGACCGTTGCATTGCACTGGCACAGGATAAACATCCCACGCAGCAGGCAAAACGCGTCGACACAGTGCCAGAAGCAGTGGATGCTCTTGGAGTGGGGCTGTCGAGAAATCTGGTATCCCTATGCCTATCAGCAAAACATTAGCGCCCATTTTACGGCACCAAGTTTTATGAAGTACCGTCCTGAACATTTTTGGAATATTACTGTTGAATTAAATAAATGCCCCTTTGATGTACACACTTAATGAGGCGAAAGTAAAAGCGGAGACAGTTTAGTGACGTGACAGACTGTTCAGGCAGTCTATGATTATTAGGTTTAATTGACCAATTAAGATTTGGTAATCCAAGGATCAACCATTTTTAATTAACTGTTCCACATGAGGGGATTCGTCATATGTCAACGAATTTTCCTGTTGTTGGCAATATCCTGTAATGTCCGGGGGTCAGACATTACAATGGACGGCGGTGCAGGCCAGGTCGAGGTAATGACGCTGAAGACCACCAGCAGAAGACGTGGGTGAAGAGGGGCTTGGTGAATGGTTTCCTATCCAGTGCTCAAGGGTGTGAGTAAAACAGTACTAAAGAAGCAAACGTTTGCTGGTCGACAATATACAAATGTTGTGAGGAATTTCCAGGCTGCCTTGAGCAGCAGGGCAGAAGCTGCGTGCATTCCACTAGGAATTTGTCGAGTGCCGATAACAGCGTACCCTCGACGTCGACACTGTAGTGGCGGCATGAGGCCGCTGATGTGGCGAGACGACTCCGGACGTCAGCTTTGCTGACAGCGGCATCCAGCAGTCCTGTTTGGAGTGTCTGGAGTCGTACTGAAACACACTGCGGCCTCCGAACAGAAGAGTAGCGAGCAGCGATGGAGTTTTCCCACAGGAGCAGGAGGCGGGCAGCAGAGACTGCACGCTCCCACGATGACGGAGGAGTGGCAGCACTTCTGGGTTCATAAGGCAGGCCGCAAGTGGCCCGCTAATCGAAGGTGTCGAAGTTTTTTTCCATCGGACTTGGCATGTTTGGTGGCATGTGGCTAACAGCATTGAACAAGGGGACGGTCCTATCTGACACCTCGAAATCTGCCTTGAAATTCTTTATACAAGAACAGCCCGAAGGAAAACAATATCAAAATTTTAGCTGCTAAGACACACTGAAAGTATTTTTTGAAAATGCTGAAACTTTGCAGTCTCATAGATCGCTGTGCGCATGGAGATATGTACACCCCTGCCATAGCTGTACAAGAGAGCACAACATTAGAAGAAACATTCTGTGAATTTGTGGGGAGAAAAATGCTTCAATTTTAGCAGCGTGCAAAGCCAGTTTCGTTTTGTAAAATCTGAACATGGACTGTAAAAATCGACGAATGGTTTACACAAAGTACCAAATATGCGCCAAAATGAAAGTTACAGAAGAGCGAAACAAAGACTGCTCTAAAGATTTAAAACTGCTCTTGAGAGTCACTGCATTGCCACTGAGGGAGATCTTCGAGATTTGGCGCTAAGAATTAGAAGTGAGACGAATACTACTGTTTTCCAGGTGTCTCTGACCTGGTTAAACAGGTTCAGGAAATTATATGGAAAAGGAAGTCGCAAAATTACGAAGTTTTGCTCAATTAAATGTAAAGAGAAGAAGTCATTAATAGGTAACACTGTAGAGGAAGTCGTAGCTAACGTGAATACAAAGCTTCTTGCAACCTCCTAAATCTTTGTGTATAAAGTTAATCAGTCAGGTTGCGTGCGAGGACCGTATGCAAGGGAAGGGAAGAAAAGCCATGTGCACTCCGTGTGCATACCGGGGGGAGCCATTCCAGATGTGGAAAGGGTCCTTCCGGATGCCATGTAGGGTACAGGGTGCACCCATCTGCAGGTGGTCGCTCATGTCGGCACCAATGATGTGTGTCGCTATGGATCGGAGGAAATCCTCTCTGGCTTCCGGCGGCTATCTGATTTGGTGAAGACTGCCAGTCTCGCTAGCGGGATGAAAGCAGAGCTCACCATCTGCAGCATCGTCGACAGGACTGACTGCGGACCTTTGGTACAGAGCCGAGTGGAGGGTCTGAATCAGAGGCTGAGACGGTTCTGCGACCGTGTGGGCTGCAGATTCCTCGACTTGCGCCATAGGGTGGTGGGGTTTCGGGTTCCGCTGGATAGGTCAGGAGTCCACTACACGCAACAAACGGCTACACGGGTAGCAGGGGTTGTGTGGCGTGGGCTGGGCGGTTTTTTAGGTTAGATGGCCTTGGGCAAGTACAGAAAGGGCAACAGCCTCAACGGGTGCGGGGCAAAGTCAGGACATGCGGGGACCAAGCAGCAATCGGTACTGTAATTGTAAACTGTCGAAGCTGCGTTGGTACAGTACCGGAACTTCAAGCGCTGATAGAAAGCACCGAAGCTGAAATCGTTATAGGTACAGAAAGCTGGCTGAAGCCAGAGATAAATTCTGCCGACATTTGTACAAAGGTACAGACGGTGTTTAGAAAGGATAGATTGCATGCAACCGGTGGTGGAGTGTTCGTCGCTGTTAGTAGTAGTTTATCCTGTAGTGAAGTAGAAGTGCATAGTTCCTGTGAATTATTATGGGTGGAGGTTACACTCAACAACCGAGCTACGTTAATAGTTGGCTCCTTTTACTGACCTCCCGACTCAGCAGCATTAGTGGCAGAAAAACTGAGAGAAAATTTGGAATACATTTCATATAAACTTTCTCAGCATGTTATAGTCTTAGGTGGAGATTTCAATTTACCAGATATAGACTGGGACACTCAGGTGTTTGGGACGGGTGGTAGGGACAGAGCATCGAGTGACATTATACTGAGTGCACTATCTGAAAATTACCTCGAGCAATTAAACAGAGAACCGACTCGTGGAGATAACATCTTGGACCTACTGATAACAAACAGACCCGAACTTTTCGACTCTGTATGTACAGAACAGGGAATCAGTGATCATAAGGCCGTTGCAGCATCCCTGAATATGGAAGTTAATAGGAATATAAAAAAAGGGAGGAAGGTTTATCTGTTTAGCAAGAGTAATAGAAGGCAGATTTCAGACTACCTAACAGATCAAAACGAAAATTTCTGTTCCGACACTGACAATGTTGAGTGTTTATTGAAAAAGTTCAAAGTAATCGTAAATGCGTTTTAGACAGGTACGTGCCGAGTAAAACTGTGAGGGACGGGAAAAACCCACCGTGGTACAACAACAAAGTTAGGAAACTACTGCGAAAGCAAAGAGAGCTTCACTCCAAGTTTAAACGCAGCCAAAACCTCTCAGAAAAACAGAAGCTAAACGATGTCAAAGTTAGCGTAAGGAGGGCTTTGCGTGAAGCGTTCAGTGAATTCGAAAGTAAAATTCTATGTACCGACTTGACAGAAAATCCTAGGAAGTTCTGGTCTTACGTTAAATCAGTAAGTGGCTCGAAACAGTATATACAGACACTCCGGGATGATGATGGCATTGAAACAGAGGATGACACGCGTAAAGCTGAAATACTAAACACCTTTTTCAAAAGCTGCACTGCAGTTCCTTCTCTAAATCCTCGCACAAACGAAAAAATGGCTGACATCGAAACAAGTGTCCAAGGAATAGAAAAGCAACTGGAATCACTCAACAGAGGAAAGTCCACTGGACCTGACGGGATACCAATTCGATTCTACACAGAGTACGCGAACGAACTTGCCCCCCTTTTAATAGCCGTGTACCGCAAGTCTCTAGAGGAACTGAAGGTTCCAAATGATTGGAAAGGAGCACAGGTAGTGCCAGTTTTCAAGAAGGGTCGTCAAGCAGATTCGCAAAACTATAGGCCTACATCTCTGACATCGATCTGTTGTAGAATTTTAGAACATGATTTTTGCTCGTGTGTAGTGTCATTTCTGGAAACCCAGAATCTACTCTGTAGGAATCAACATGGATTCCGGAAACAGCGATCGTGTGAGACCCAACTAGCTTTATTTGTTCATGAGACTCAGAAAATATTAGATACAGGCTCCCAGGTAGATGCCATTTTCCTTGACTTCCGGAAGACGTTCGATACAGTTCCGCACTGTCACCTGATAAACAAACTAAGAGCCTACGGAATATCAGACCAGCTGTGTGGCTGGATTGAAGAGTTTTTAGCAAACAGAACACAGCATGTTGTTCTCAATGGAGAGACGTCTACAGACGTTAAAGTAAACTCTGGCGTGCCACAGGGGAGTGTTATGGGACCATTGCATTTCACAATATATATAAATGACCTAGCAGATAGTGTCGGAAGTTCCATGCGGCTTTTCGCGGATGATGCTGTAGTAAACAGAGAAGTTGCAGCATTTGAAAACTGCAGCGAAACGCAGGAAGATCTGCAGCGGATAGGCACTTGCTGCAGGGAGTGGCAACTGACCCTTAACATAGACAAATGTACTGTATTGCGAATACATAGAAAGAAGGATCCTTTATTGTATGATTGTATGATAGCAGAACAAAAACCGGTAGCAGTTACTTCTGTAAAATATCTGGGCGTATGCGTACGGAACGATTCGAAGTGGAATGATCATGTAAAATTAATTGTTGGTATGGTGGGTGCCAGGTTGAGTTTCATTGGGAGAGTCCTTAGAAAATGTAGTCCATCAACAAAGGAGGTGGCTTACAGAGCACTCGTTCGACCTGTACTTGAGTATTGCTCATCAGTGTGAGATCCATACCAGGTCAGGTTGGCGGAGGAGATAGAGAAGATCCAAAGAAGAGCGGTGCGTTTCGTCACAGGGTTGTTTGGTAAGGGTGATAGCGTTACGGAGATATTTAGCAAACTCAAGTGGCAGACTCTGCTAGAGAGGCGCTCTGCATCGCGGTGTAGCTTGCTGGCCAGGTTTCGAGAGGATCCGTTTCGGATGAGGTATCGAATATATTGCTTCCCCCTACTTATACCTGCCGAAGAGATCACGAATGTAAAATCAGAGATTCGAGCGCGCACGGAGGCTTTCCGGCAGTCGTTCTTCCCGCGAACCGTACGCGACTGGAACAGAAAGGGAGGTAATGACAGTGGCACGTAAAGTGCCCTCCGCCACACACCATTGGGTGGCTTGTGGAGTATAAATGTAGATGTAGATGTAGATGCAGACTGCGCTTCATCATTTCGACCGAAACAGAGTCGCTTGTGGAGTCAATGAATGCTATGACATACACAGCAACAACAGTGATAGTTGTCAGCAAATTGCTAATACCGCAACTTTATATCTGTCTTCGGAAGCATCAAGGCAAATTATGACAAATGAAAGGAAAGAAAACGACTGTTTAACTGCAAAGATTCTTATAATCGTCTTAGCAAAATGTGGAAGAAACGGGAGAGGAAAATTTTCAGTTTTACATCGGATACGTCCTCTTCACATTTACAGAAAATAGTTCATTCCTTTTGTTTGACTCTTGGCCTGGACGTAGCGACATCTCTTGAGCAAGACGATGGAAAGACTTAATATAATTTAGATTCACCAGGAACTAACTTTGTGTCTCAGCCTTCCGATAAAAAAGTTCAACAGCGTAAAGCATGATTTAGAAAACTGTCGGACAATGTAATTTCCGATAGCTTCATTTCAGGTTTATCAGCGGAAGAGCATAGTTAAACTGTAGTCATTTCTGCATTATCACTTTACTTCACCACATTTTACGAATTTTATGAAGTATGTTTGATTCGCAGCACAATATGTAGAACAACGGACATGACCATTTCTTACTACATTACAGTTCTGTATAAATGCAGCTAGTAATTACTGTGAAGTTCCTCAAAGCATGATTTTTTTTGTCAGATGTGCCTGGTGTAAGTAAAATGTTTTTTTTCATCACCCAAGAGACGTTTCGCGTTTTATGGTGACTACAGTGAATAAAAAACGAACTGCTTCATTTTTAGTGAAGTACACAGTATTCAAAAATTATCTTAAGGACCGTGCTACGGAAATTGTTATAAAATACTTAACAGCTCAAAGTCCCAATTGATGGAAATCATCTGTAGTATGGCTTGATTTTCTTTCCTGTGGCAGTAACTTGCGTAACAATTACGGAAACTTCTGCAGCGTACCCGAAAAAACGTTGGAAATATTTGAGTAGGCATTGTCCTGCAACAAAATGATACCGTTCGTCAACATCGCTGAGCGTTTGGACGTGAATGTGAGTCTCAGTTTTTGAAAAGTCTCCACATACCATCTGTGCATAAACTGTGGCTTGGTGTTCCAGAAAGTCAATGAGCAGAGGTCCCTTGCAGTCAAAGAAAAATGTCATAATGACTCTACCCCCCCGAGTTTGCGTGCTTGTTGTTTCGACTACGACTTGGACAGGATTTGTGATTGGTGTAAAGAATGGCAGCTAACTCTAAATATAGATAAATGTAAATTAATGCAGATGAATAGGAAAAAGAATCCTGCAATGTTTGAATACTCCATTAGTAGTGTAGCGCTTGACACAGTCACGTCGATAAAGTATTTGGGCGTAACAATTCAGAGCGATATGAAGTGGGACAAGCATGTAATGGCAGTTGTGGGGAAGACGGATAGTCGTCTTCGGTTCATTGGTAGAATTTTGGGAAGATGTGGTTCATCTGTAAAGGAGACCGCTTATAAAACACTAATACGACCTATTCTTGAGTACTGCTCGAGCGTTTGGGATTCCTGTCAGGTCGGATTGAGGGAGGACATAGAAGCAATTCAGAGGCGGACTGCTAGATTTGTTACTGGTAAGTTTGATCATCACGCAAGTGTTACGGAAATGCTTCAGGAACTCGGGTGGGAGTCTCTAGAGAAAAGGAGGCGTTCTTTTCGCGAATCACTACTGAGGAAATTTAGAGAACCAGCATTTGACGCTGACTGCAGTACAATTTTACTGCCGCCAAGTTACATTTCGTGGAAAGACCACAAAGATAAGATAAGAGAGATTAGGGCTCGTACAGTCATTTTTCCCTCGATCTGTTTGGGAGTGTAACAGGGAGAGAAGATGCTAGTTGTGGTACGAGGTACCCTCCGCCACGCACCGTATGGTGGACTGCGGAGTATGTATGTAGATGCAGATGCAGAATGTTCTAGAAAGTAAGTGTGGTGTTGGACAATATCGCTTTTATGATAGGGTAGCTAACTTGATAAATATCGAATTGAATGAGGATGAAAATACTTTTCTGAATAAAGGTTTACAACATAATGTCACTCCAAATCCTAATGATCAATCCATTACAAGAGTCATAGTTGAAACCAAAATGGCGTGTGAAGCAGGTAAGATGACGAAACTAGAAGTCGCGTACACAGCCTTTCAAGTTAGTAAAGCTGTATCCAGTCAGTGTAACTCTTCTACTGCCGTCAGTCACGAGAGTCGTATCTTAAAAAATCTTAATACAAAGTTAGAAAAAGAGAAGGCATTGGTCATTTCCGTAGATAATGATAATACGACGGTCCTTATATATGATGAGGACTATATTAGGAAAACCGAGGAATTATTTTCTAAAAATGAGATAATAGAAGCTCACAAAGACCCAACGTAGAAGTTCCAGATAGGTCTACGGAAAAAGACAGACAGCTCCCAATGTCTGCTTAACGATTATGAAAAGAAATAGCTAAAAATGAATCCTAAGACCCCCCCCCCCCCCTCCTAAACTGATATCGCAGGTTAAGATACATAAGAAGAGAAACCTAGTCCATCCAACTGTTAACAATTTGTTTCTTAACAACAAACTTAAAGAAGTGTACACGTTCCCTACCGATTTTGTGATGAAAACCAGTTCTGACATTTATAATGCGATAAGCATATACATATTGCAAATAATGCGACACAAGCTTCCCTACATGTAACAAACCTGTACAGTCGTGTTCCGATAAAGGGAATGATTCAGATCATTAAACGTAATATGCCAACTCATAATAAGATTAGTACTGCAGAATACACAGAATTAGTAGAACTCTTAGAATTTGCGTTCACTTATAACTATTTTACCCTCAATGGCAAAATATATCAACAAGAAGATGGTCTTGGGATGGGTAACAGTTTAGCTGGTACTTTCGTAGGCATTTTTATGAACGACTTTGACTGTAAGTTCTTTGCTAATTTGCCAGAACTAAAAGACAAGACTATATATTATAAACTTTATGTCGATGACATCTTGCTACTGTTAGAGGGTGACGAGAATGAGGTTATCGCATTTTCTAAGGCCATAAGCAGCATGCACCAAAAATAGCTTTTACTACAGAAATAGAAGAAGCGAGCTCCATTAACTATTTAGCCTTACTATTAAGAAGGTTAATAACTGACATAGATTTTCGATTTTCAGAAAGCCTACATGTACAGATACTGTTATCGGTGCCAGTTCATGCCATCCGCCAATATATAAAAGGGCCTCTTTCACCTCTATGATCCACCGACTCTTCGATTACCATTGGCCGACAATAAAATGCGCCGAGAATTTAGTATATTAAAGCAAATTGCACTAGCCAACGGTTTGTCTGCAAATGATGTTATGCGTCCGTACAATAGGATAAAAAAAAAACAGAAATTAAATAGTAGACAAACCCACAATCACCCAGAAAAAAGAAGTAATAAACAAAAACTGAAAAACATTCAAATGACATTTTACGGAAAAATGTCCCAACAAATAGAAAAGTATTTCAGGAAATCTTAAATTATATGTGGTTTTCAAGTTAACAACACTCTGAAACTCCGTGTAAAACTTAATTAGAGTAATAAGTCTGATAAATTTGTTGGTTCTGGGGTTTACAAGTACGTTTGTAGCAGATGCGACAAATTTTTTGTCAGTCAAATCGGCCGTTCTTTTAAAATAAGATTCAGGGAGCATTTGCCGGCACATAACAAAAATGTATTGGGAATGCATTTGGCACAAACTGATCACACTATAGGGGATATTGAGAGTTGTATGCGTATTCTTCACAGGGCAGAGAAGGTTCGTGCTCTCGACTTGCTGGAGGAGTTGGAAATTTACAAAGCCAAAAAGCATGAGCCCACAAGGGTACTCAATGGACAAAGCGATTTTGTGCCCAAGAGCCTACTTTGCTTTGTTTGATAACATACTACGAAAGCCACTTTTTTCTTTATTGTATTTGCAATCCCCTATCACGGGCGAGCTGGCAGCAGTATAGGTGCTGCTCTAGAGCCAAGAGACATTACAAGTAGACAGGAAGACATTTCATACAATATGAAGGAGAACACATGGGGGAACATAAGAGACGAAAGCAGACAAAAAGCCGCGACTGTAAAACGGTGGTAAAAATCTAAAAAAGTATTTTACAAAAAAAGCGCACACTGTAAAGACGATAACCTGTTAATGTCACGCTTATTTATATCTTGCTGATTTATGTTGAGAACAGTATGCATTTCCCTTACTTCCATACATTCGTCGCTCTAATCCTGTAAGTGATTATCTCCTACTTATTCAAGGATTGTATGGCCAGACCATATAATTTTATCAGTCAGACTTAGAGTTAATTTTATTAGTTAGTTTATTACTTAGACTGTTAGTATATTGTACAAATCTTTTCTGTGGGACACATATCACGATGTATGAAAAGTTCTCTAGTAGTTAAGTTCTTACGATCGCTGTGCGCCTACGTGACATCCTGGCAGCAGAGCCAATAGAGGGTGCTGATCATTGATCTGTCTTTTCTTCAGTTATTTTGTCATATAGACTTTTTCTTTCACACGTAATTTATAGGTTGCTATAGGCAGCGTCTTACGTATATTTTATTTTTGACCGTATATCCACCATAAAAGTGTCAGACCTATTATCTTAATATGTTTCCTTTATATATTATCTTTATATATTTCTCTTTACCCCCCATGAACCACGGACCTTGACGTTGGTGTGGTGGCTTGCGTGCCTCAGCGATACAGATAGCCGCACCTAGGTGGAACCACAACGGAGGGGTATCTGTTGAGAGGCCAGACAAACGTGTGGTTCCTTAAGAGGGGCAGCAGCCTTTTCAGTAGTTGCAGGGGGAACAGTCCGGATGATTGACTGATCTGGCCTTGAAACACTAACCAAAATGGCCTTGCTGTGCTGGTAGTACTGCGAACGGCTGAAAGCAAGGGGAAACTACAGCGGTAATTTTTCCCGAGGGCATACAGCTTTACTGTATGGTTAAATGATGATGGCGTCCTCTTGGGTAAAATATTCCGAAGGTAAAATAGTCCCCCATTCGGATCTCCGGACGGGGACTACTCACGAGGACCTCGTTGTCAGGAGAAAGAAAACTGGCATTCCACAGATCGGAGCGTGGAATGTCAGATCCCTTACTCGGGCAGGTAGGTTAGAAAATTTAAAAAGGGAAACGGATAGGTTAAAGTTAGATATAGTGGGAATCAGCGAAGTTCGGTGGCAGGAGGAACAAGACTTTTGGTCAGGTGACTACAGGGTTATAAATACAAAATCAAATAGGGGTAATGCAGGAGTATGTTTAAGAATGAATGAAAAAATGGGAATGCGGGTAAACTACTACAAACAGCATAGTGAACGCATTATTGTGGCCAAGATAGACACGAAGCCCATGGCTACTACAGTAGTACAAGTTTATATGCCAACTAGCTCTGCAGATGACGAAGAGATTGATGAAATGTATGATGAGATAAAATAAATTATTCAGATAGTGAAGGGAGACGAAAAATTAAGGGTCATGGGTAGCTGGAATGGGATAGTAGGAAAAGGAAGAGAAGGAAACGTAGTAGGTGAATATGGATTGCGGGTAAGAAATGAAAGAGGAAGCTGGCTGATAGAATTTTGCACAGAGCAAAACTTAATCATAGCTAACACTTGGTTCAAGAATCATAAAAGAAAGTTGTATACATGCAAGAAGCCTGGAGATACGGACAGGTTTCAGATAGATTATATAATGGTAAGACAGAGATTTAGGAACCAGGTTTTAAATTGTAAGACATTTCCAGGGGCAGATGTGGACTCTGACCACAATCTATTGGTTATGAACAGTAGATTAAAACTGAAGAAACTGCAAAAAGGTGGGAATTGAAGGAGATGGGACCTGGATAAACTGACAGAACCAGAGGTTGTAGAGAGTTCCAGGGAGAGCATTAGGGAACGATTGACAAGAATGGAGGAAGGAAATACAGTAGAAGTAGAATGGGTAGCTTTGACAGATGAAATAGTGAAGGAAGCAGAGGATCAAGTAGGTAAAAAGACAAGAGCTAATAGAAATCATTGAGTAACAGAAGAGATATTGAAGTTAATTGATGAAAGGAGAAAATACAAAAATGCAGCAAATGAAGCAGGCAAAAAGGAATACAAACGTCTCAAAAATGAGATCGACAGGAAGTGCAGGGCTAGAGGACAAATGCAAGGATGTAGAGGCACATATCACTATGGGTAACATAGATACTGCATATAGATAAATTAAAGAGACCTATGGAGAAAAGAGAACCACTTGCATGAATATCAATAGATCAGATGGAAACCCATTTCTAAGCAAAGAGGGGAAATCAGAAACGTGGAAGGAGTACATAAAGGGTCTATACAAGGGCGATGTTCTTGAGGACAAATTATAGAAATGAAAGAGGATGTAGATGAAGGTGAAATGTGAAATATGATACTGTGTGAAGAGTTTGACACAGCACTGAAAGACCTAAGTCGAAACAAGGCCCCAGGAGTAGACAACATTCCATTAGAGCTACTGATAGTCTTGGGAGAGCCAGCCCTGGCAAAATTCTTGCATCTGGTGAGCAAGATGTTTGAGACAGACGAAATACCCTCAGAGAAGAATATAATAATTCCAATCCCAAATAAGAAGGTGTTGACAGATGTGAAAACTACCGAACCATCAGTCACGGCTGCAAAATACTAACACAAATCCTTTACGGGGAAGATCAGTTTGGATTCCGTAGAAAAGTTGAAACCCGTGAGGCAATACTGACTCTACGACTTATCTTAGAAAATAGAGTAAAGAAAGGCAAACCTACCTTTCTAGCATTTGTAGACTTAGAGAACGCTTTTGATGACTGGAATACTCTGATTTTCTGGCGGGGAAAAATATTGGGAGCGAAAGACTACAGTTTGTGCAGAAAACAGATGGC
The DNA here is from genome assembly GCF_023864345.2 of Schistocerca serialis cubense. NCBI lineage: Eukaryota > Metazoa > Arthropoda > Insecta > Orthoptera > Acrididae > Schistocerca > Schistocerca serialis. The sequence continues at coordinate 779,257,725 of NC_064639.1, read as the reverse complement.
AGTTATAAGAGTCGAGGGGCATAAAAGGGAAGCAATGGTTTGGAAGGGAGTGAGACAGAGTTTTAGCCTATCCCCGATGTTATTCGATCTGTATATTGAGCAAGCAGTAAAGGAAACAAAAGAAAAATTCGGTGTAGGTATTAAAATCCATGGAGAAGAAATAAAAACTTTGAGGTTCGCCGATGACATTGTAATTCTGTCAGAGACAGAAAGGACTTGGAAGAGCAGCTGAACGGAATGGACAGTGTCTTGAAAGGCGGATATAAGACGAACATCAACAAAAGCAAAACGAGGATAATGGAATGTAGTCGAATTAAATCGGGTGATGCTGAGGGAATTAGATTAGGAAATGAGACACTTAAAGTAGTAAATGAGTTTTGCTATTTCGGGAGCAAAATAACTGATGATGGTCGAAGTAGAGAGGATATAAAATGTAGACTGGCAATGGCACCGAAAGCTTTTCTGAAGAAGAGAAATTTTTTAACGTCGAGTATAGATTTAAGTGTCAGGAAGTCGTTTCTGAAAGTATTTGTATGGAGTGTAGCCATGTATGGAAGTGAAACGTGGACGATAAATAGTTGAACGAAGAAGAGAATAGAAGCTTTCGAAATGTGGTGCTACAGAAGAATACTGAAGATTAGATGGGTAGATCACATGACTAATGAGGAGGTATTGAATAGAACTGGATAGAAGAGAAATTTATGGCACAACTCGACTAGAAGAAGGGACCGCTTAGTAGGACATATTCTGAGGCATCAAGGGATCATCAGTTTAGTATTGGAGAGCAGCGTGGAGGGTAAAAATCGTAGAGGGAGAGCAAGAGATGAGTACACTAAACAGATTCAGAAGGATGTAGGTTGCAGTAGGTACTAGAAGATGAAGAAGGTTGCACAGGTTAGAGTAGCATGGAGAGTTGCATCAAACGAGTCTCTGGACTCAAGACCACAACAACAACATTTCCTTTTAATAATTTTATATGGTTAACTGCATTCGCTTTTTAATTTATCGTTATTGGTTTCTGTAATAGTTACAAAATTTTAAAAGTCTGCTACATGTATTTTACCGAATGTGTTTGTATCAGATTATGGTTCTTACGTAAATGAAGAATTCATCTAAGCCCACAGTAGTGATATCTATGAAGCATGTAGGCAAACAGGTTCCTGGTAGCTACTGCACTCCAGTAGTTCTTGTACAGTAACGCCATTTGCATAATGACTGTGTGGACGATCTAGCCTATTTTACACCATTCTATCTGACGACGCTTTGCTGAGTGTATTTATACGTTTTGAGATGCCGTTACGGCTTCATCACATTAGGAGATGGCGTAGGACAGGTAAGCTTTACCTTATTGTATCTGTACATTTCCCAGTTTGTATGGGCGTATATTGTGATAGGAAATGCTGCATTGTTTTGAAAGATAGACTGCCCTCCAGGCGTATATTTTTTGTATTGTAGATCTGAAGATGGTCATTACTGACTGAAACCGGTAATCGTCGAAGGAATTTATATTGTGATCAAAGACTGGATTTAAAAAAAAATATTTGGCAGTACCTGTATCACTGTTTACTTTCGCAACTTGCGTTTTTCCCATTTGTCTCGTTTTCATTTGACTGACCCTTACATTTGGTGCAACCAAGTAAAAGTTCCGACACCTTCCGTGGCTGCGCAAGGAGTAGAGAAAAGCGCGTCAGGTCATAAGCTTTGGGCGGAATTTTAACAAGGGGAGTCCACTGAAATTGCAAGTACTACAGGCGCACCCACGAGCTGGTTACCTCATCCCGTAGCCAAGCTGGGCAGCCGAGCGCCAAATTACGCATGCAGGAGAAAGATGAAGCTGCTACGAATTGTATGGCCTCAATTTCCCCATGTTATGAGTTATGGCGAGGAATCCAGTACGGTAACGTATATTGCTCATTTTTCGGTGGAGATATTCTGTAGATGACTAGCCTGGAGGAGGGACCTATGTCGATCTACCATACGCTCATCTAGCCGGGTACGAGCTTCCGTAGAACAACAAATCCCGCGACGTAATGGTCCAGTCCGACATGTTGAAAGATAATGTTACGTTTTTCACACGAGATGTATACACCGAAGGAACTGCACTTCAAAACTGTAACTGCTCAGGCGCACTGTGTAAGTAGGCTGTTTAGGTTTTTATATTGGCAACGCCACGTAGCGCTCTGTATGAAAATCACTGGCTGTGCTGTGTGCAGTCTGTGGCTGGGTTGTGTATCAGTTTAAGCACAGTCATTTATAATTTTTCTAAGGGGACGTTACAACTGGAAGTGCCTTTTTTACGTTAAAGCTGCTCATTTTTGCCGCTTGAAGATCCGCTCATAAAGGCGATTTGTATAGCCTCTTCCTGCCTTACGCGCGATCGGCGAATAAGCAGACGCAGCCGTAGCCGTGATAAGAGAAAGTAGCGCGGAGTCTAAATGTGCACACACTCGAATTGTAAGCAATTAGGCCATACCGCACATGCCTCTAATCTTGTCTCAAACTGGAATGTTGTATTAACAGTTGCGGCGATTACTTTTAGTATAAGGAACAGTTGACTTACTTTTTAGGGTTCCTTACGTCAACGGGTAAAAACGGGACTCATACTATCCGATTGTTCCCCGTCTTGACTGTCTGTCTGTCATACTGTTAGGAACCCCTTTTCTAGAAAATGGCTAGACGTACTAGGTTGAAATTTATGTTACATACTAAGGTCTACTTACACCTGGCGACGTAAAACATTTAAACTTCTAAGTCAATGCAATCAAAACATACGGTCCCTTACGTCGCATATTTTGATAGTCGCGGCCTCACTCATCAAAATCTTTAGGGTACTTCCCGTTGACCTAGAATAATGAAATTTGGCAAGAAGCAAGCATTCACTGTACAAGTAAAGAAAAAATTCCCACAGTTGTTACTTTGTAATTAAATAAGACGAAAAAATTTTTTTGTCAATTTTTATTCGACTGCCTGTCTGTTCGTCTGATAAGATCCCTTTTTCTCAGGAACGGGTCGACGTACGAAGTTGAAACGTATGACACATGCTCAGGGCTACTCTCGACAGAGTAAGAAATTTGAGCTCCTAAGTAAATGCAATTTAAAGTTACCGTAATTTATGTAATATCTTTTGATACCAGTAAACTTATTCATTAGAACTCATATGATACATACAGTTGACCTAAAATCATAATATTTAGCAATAAGCAAGGTTGGACAGTGTAAGTAAAGTAAAAATCCGAAAATTGCTAAGTCGTAATTATATCACTTAAAAGTCTTTTTACCACTACAATTTACATTATATTCGTCACCCACCAAAAGCATAACATAGAAAATATTACTGCATGAGAACATAAAATGTAAGTTTTAGTCGTGTTGTAGTAAGCGAACAAAAATATTTTATTAAAACTTCTCTCCCTACATATATAAACATAAGACCCTGCTCGCTTCTTTTCGTATGACCGGGCCAGTCTCGGGAACTACTGCAGAGTTTCTGATACCGTCTTGGAATTCCCGGGACCGATATCTAGCCACTGTCGATATCCGGCAAAATTCGTGGGGTGTCTTGATTCTCAGGATGGATGAACTATATATGTTGTTGTTGTTGTGGTCTTCAGTCCTGAGACTGGTTTGATGCAGCTCTCCATGCTAATCTATCCTGTGCAAGCTCCTTCATCTCCCAGTACCTACTGCAAACTACATCCTTCTGAATCTGCTTAGTGTATTCATCTCTTGCTCTCCCTCTACGATTTTTACCCTCCACGCTGCCCTCCAATGCTAAATTTGTGATCCCTTGATGCCTCAGGACATGTCCTACCAACCGATCCCTTCTTCTAGTCAAGTTGTGCCACAAACTCCTCCCCAATTCTATTCAATACCTCCTCATTAGTTGCGTGATCTACCCACCTAATCTTCAACATTCTTCTGTAGCACCACATTTTGAAAGCTTCTATTCTCTTCTTGTCCAAACTATTTATTGTCCATGTTTCACTTCCATACATGGCTACACTCCATACAAATACTTTCAAACATGACTTCCTGACACTTAAATCTATACTCGATGTTAACAAATTTCTCTTCTTCAGAAACCCTTTCCTTGCCATTGCCAGTCTACATTTTATATCCTCTCTACTTCGACCATCATCAGTTATTTTGCTCCCGAAATAGCAAAACTCCTATACTACTTTAAGTGTCTCATTTCCTAATCTAATTCCCTCAGCATCACCCGACTTAATTCGACTACATTCCACTATCCTCGTTTTGCTTTTGTTGATGTTCATCTTATATCCTCCTTTCAAGACACTGTCCATTCCGTTCAACTGCTCTTCCAAGTCCTTTGCTGTCTCTGACAGAATTACAATGTCATCGGCGAACCTCAAAGTTTTTATTTCTTCTCCCTGGATTGTAATACCTACTCCAAACTTTTCTTTTGTTTCCTTTACTGCTTGCTCAATATACAGGTTGAATAGCGTCGGGGAGAGGCTACAACTCTGTCTCACTCCCTTCCCAAACACTGCTTCCCTTTCATGCCCTCGACTCTTATAACTGCCATCTGGTTTCTGTACAAATTGTAAATAGCCTTTCGCTCCCTGTGTTTAGCCCTGCCACCTTTAGAATTTGAAAGAGAGCATTCCAGTCAACATTGTCAAAAGCTTTCTCTAAGTCTACAAATACTAGAAACGTAGGTTTGCCTTTCCTTAATCTTTCTTCTAAGATAAGTCGTAGGGTCAGTATTGCCTCACGTGTTCCAGTGTTTCTACGGAATCCAAACTGATCGTCCCTGAGGTCGGCTTCTACCAGTTTTTCCATTCGTCTGTAAAGAATTCGCGTTAGTTTTTTGCAGCTGTGACTTATTAAACTGATAGTTCGGTAATTTTCACATTTGTCAACACCTGCTTTCTTTGGGATTGGAATTATTATATTCTTCTTGAAGTCTGAGGGTATTTCGCCTGTCTCGTACATCTTGCTCACCAGATGGTAGAGTTTTGTCAGGACTGGCTCTCTCAAGGCCGTCAGTAGTTCTAATGGAATGTTGTCTACTCCCGGGGCCTTGTTTCGACTCAGGTCTTTCAGTGCTCTGTCAAACTCTTGACGCAGTATTTTATCTCCCATTTCATCTTCTTCTACATTCTCTTCCATTTCCATAATATTGTCCTCAATTACATTGCGCTTGTATAGACCCTCTATATACTCCTTCCACCTTTCTGCTTTCCCCTCTTTGCTTAGAACTGGGTTTCTATCTGAGCTCTTGATATTCATATATATATACATAATTAAGTTTGTCCAGAACCCTCAGTTCGCGAGTCCTACTCACGAATGGCCAGTTTGTTTTGCATCTATCTTCTGTTCATTTTACTTCCACTTGTATGTACATTATTTCGCGGTGGAACAGCCTAGTAATTTGTATATTTACGGTATGTATTTTACTGATAAGGGGGCAATCGCAATATCTCGCACCCGTACTGCAACCTAAGTCACACAAAAACAAACGCCTAGATACTTAACGGTTGAGACTGTTTCCAGTGACTGATAACTTTTCGCACTGCCAGACGGTATTGGACATTTCCGTGCATTTATACGCATTAGATTTATGTTGAAAGTCATTTAGCAATCTTTTCACCATGTGCTGATTACCTGTAAGTGCCACTGCTTTTCGGAACAAGATTATAACGAGTTCAACTCCGTACGCGACAGCGGCGTCTTTTTGAAGTCGTTGCAGCCACGACATGCTCATAATGATGTTACTTGACAGAGTAATAGTTACACAGAGATATTCATAACAGCTCATATGGTTCGTAATTTGTTCTGGGAAGGAGGGAGGATAGCGACAAGTTATGTTATGTACAAAGTGATCCCGTATCCACAATGAATTACTATTGCGGCACGACTGAAGATGTATTAGTGTACAGGTAACTGAAATGACATTCTCGTGAGGAAGATAACGACTGAATTTCCGGTTGCGCAGCCGCAAGCAGAAGAGACTGGAAAGCAATCCGCGAGCTCGCGTAATGGGTCGGAATCTGATACCGGCGAATGTGAACCGCGCACGCTAGCCGCCGCCTGGTGACCAATGCCACAAATTCACGGAAACGCAGGAAAGGCGAGCGTGTAGAGGGGGGGGGGGGGGAGGGGGGAGAGCAGTCGATAAGGGGAGCCGGTCGGGATGAACCGCTAGTCGGCCAGTGGTGGAAGTATCCAGACAGTCTTTCGATTAGTGTTTCTAAACACTTGCCACAGTACGAATGCACGAGTACAGACGTGGAAAATTAATCACAACAGTTCATTGCAGCGCTAAAAATATTAATGGCGAAAGCCTCATCACGCTCGTTGTCTCCCATAACACTACATACGAGGTTCAATTTCGGCCGGAACGATGGGGCGCTGAGGATTTTTTTAAATTTTTTTAAGAACTGAACGGAAAAAGTCAGAACCTGAGATTTAAAATAATGCACGTATATTTAAATAGCAACGTAACTACACTCGAGCTGCCGCCGACATCGCGCCGTTCCTGCAGTCGCACCCGATGCCCATGAATGTCACCGCCCTCGCCACAGCTGCCAGGACGCCCCAAGAGTTACGTCTGCTGTCCTCCTGACGACAACGTCAGCGTTTCTGGACGTTGGCGTCCACCCTGTGGCCAGTTTGTCGGCACGGAGTTCCCAGTCATTCGCAAGATCGATCCTGGTCACTCGCAACGGGGATACTGGAGTGCTGTGTGGACACGGTGTGCGAACATTCGCCACGCCGGACATTTGACATGGCGGACATTTGCCACGATTTTACCTGCTCCGAAGGGTTGGGTCCCTTGTCTCCTCCTCCTCCTCCTCCTCCTCCTCCTCCTCACTCGCCGCCCTACCCGTAGTAAAGGTACTTACTGAGCCTTTCCGCTGATTTTCTTAACGTAAGACCAGAATCTGTATGGATTTTTCGCCACATTTGTAGAGGGAGTTTCGTTGTGGAAACTATTAAATGCATCTCGCATTGAAATCGAACCAATTTCGAGCCACAGTAAAACTTCGCCAATCTTGGAGATTTTGCGCTCGTCTGAATTATACGTGCCTTTTTCGGTGTTCCTGCAGCAGCTTTCTGTAGTGTTTTGTGTACCATGGGGTATCAATTCCGTCTGATATTAATTTATTTGGTATGAATCTCTCGAGTGCTGTTGATTCTATTTCTTTGAACTTAATCCACATATGGTCTTCACTTACATAGTTTGGAAGGACTGGAGAGTGTCTCTTAGAAAGACGTCCACCGAATTTTTAGTTGCTTTTAAAAATATATATATATTTCGCGTTGGGTGGTGAATTTCTTTGTTACGGAATTGAGCCTCGCTACGACTGTGTGTTCACTAATTCCTGTACCCGTCGTGATGCTGAGGATTATTTGTGGCCAAGAGGTCAAGTGTGTTTTCGTAATCATTTACAACTAATTGTTCAAAATAATTTTATAAAAAACATTTAGAACAATTACGGAAGTTGTTTTCTATCTGCAGTGTGGTCTGAAAATGTATTTTTGTCAACATACGGAAGGTAGATTGAAGTCACTGCCAACTGTAATTGTATGAGTAGGGTACTTATTGCGATGAGACTCGAGTTTTCTTTGAAATGTTCAGCAACTGAGACCGGGGGTTGGTAAAAGGAGCCAGTTATTAATTTATTCTGGTTGTCGAATATAACCTCTGTCCATACTAAGTCAAAGGAACTACCTGCCTCGATGTCGCTTGTGAGCTGGAACACACATTACATCATTTTTCCTTAAGTTGTGCTTCTTGTTTCTGTTGTAGTGGAGATCATTACAATTACGGCTTTTCCCTCCAAAACCTAGGATGCTTTCTCTGTGACCCTGTAAATACCAGAGCTAAACAATGTGGAACAACACCGTACGGTACAAGCTTAGCATTCTGTATTACTTCATTTCCTTATTTCTAACATTTTAAAATTGTATGTCGACTTTAAATGACATGTCAATGATAGATGTTCTTATCTCTGTTCATGAACGTACTTTCAGTCATGTTTTGAACATTGTCCAGCTACACTTTACTAACCAAAGTTTCGCCGCAAGGGATATCGGATTTTGAGTAAATTGATATGGAGTTTGTCGTCCTTCTTTTCAAACCTTCACATACCCATTTCTTCTTTCGTTATTGTCTTTTGGTCATGCAGCTGTAGTAATTAAAGTAGGCACAAATGGAGCGATCTAAAAGAAATGGCCGGATGGGAGTGGTCGAGCGGTTAAAGGCGCTACAGTCTGGAACCGCACAACCGCTACGGTCACAGGTTCGAATCCTGCCTCGGGCATGGATGTGAGTGTTGTCCATAGGTTAGTTAGGTTTCAGTAGTTCTAAGTTCTGGGGGACTTATGACCACAGCAGTTGAGTCCCATAGTGCTCAGAGCCATTTGAACCATTTTTTAAAAGAAATGATTTGCGTACATTCGCATTCTGTTTACAGCGTTCCTTTCTTGTTGCTCCCATGGCGATAGACTGTTTCTATCGCAATCAGTAAGCATGAAAGGAAGCTACCGTACAGACAGAGGGATCCATATTTATACTTGGCAGAACTAATTACATACTGACATAATCATCGGAATTGCTTCTGTTTCCCAAAAGATATAAATATTTCGATTTCGGAAAAGAAGCTCTGTATTTCGCCAAAATGTCGAAGAAGAAGGTCCCTTACGTACTGGTTGTACCGGTTGTATCGAGTAAGATGTGGAGACGGCGGTTTGCAAGCGGACAGAAGAAGTACGAGGAAGGGCGTCCCTTACTGAGGAATCGCTACCTGGCGAAGGGCAAGTGTGGCAAATGTCCGGAGTGGCAAATGTCCGGCGTGGCAAATGTCCGGCATTCGTGGACACAGAGCTGCCATCGGCCGTCGGTGCAATCCTTGTCTCCTCATCTACGTGTCCGCACTCAAGTCCTCTCCCCGCCCCCCCCCTCCTCTCTACCGCTGTTCTCACGTGACTCAGCAGTACACGTCGAGGGTGCGGTCGTTAGGGGAAGAGGAATGTGGTGTCGTCCGAAGGGTAAGGCTCCACAGAGAACTACAAGCTAAGGACAATCTCTGCCAGACGCAGCAACGAATGAGAGACGTTGACGAAGACACGCCCTCAAGAGGTCCGATACGTCGCCTCTGCTGGAAGTCTACTTACGTCAGAGCGCAGGACGGCTCAGCACATTCTCCGATAGGCCAGTCTGACAGCAGCAGTACCGCAGATTAGATCCATGCAGTGACCTAGTATCATTAGTGATAAATTTAATATTGGTAATAAAGTTAGTAGAATGAGATTTTCACTCTGCAGCGGAGTGTGCGCAGATATGAAACTTCCTGGCAGATTGAAATTGTGTGCCAGGAAGTTTCATATCAGCGCACACTCTGCTGCAGAGTGAAAATCTCATTCTGGAAACGTCCCCCAGGCTGTGGCTAAGCCATGTCTCCGCAATATCCTTTCTTTCAGGAGTGCTAGTTCTGCAAGATTCGCAGGAGAGCTTCTGTTAAGTTTGGAAGGTAGGAGACGAGGTACTGGCAGAAGTAAAGCTCTGAGGACGGGGCATGAGTCGTGCGGGCTTGGGTAGGTCAGTTGGCAGAGCACTTGCCCGCGATAGGCAAAGGTCCCGAGTTCGAGTCTCGGTCTCGCACACAGTTTTAATCTGCCAGGAAGTTTCAATAAAGTTAGTAGCTACATGTGCAGTGATATTTGACTTTCATTCAGTGCTATTCAAAGTAATAAACACGTATCATTGTATTCAGCGACAGTACTAACTACACTCTAAGAAAAAATACACAAAATAAAATAAAATAGACGTACCACAAAGGAATTACCCTAATGCAACTCAAATCTGCAGATTTGATGTACATGTCCAGACAAACACAATGATTTCAGTTTCAGAAAAATAGGATGCTTTATTCAGGAGAAAGAACTTCACAAATTGGACAAGTCAGTAAAGCGTTGGTCCACTTCTGGCCCTTATAAAAGCAGTTATTCAGCTTGTCATTGATTGCTGGAGTTGTTGGATGTCGTCCTGATGGATATCAGGTAGTAGTCCGTCCAAATGGTGCGTTAGACCGTCAAAATCCCGTGACTGTTGGAGGGCCCTAAACATAATGCTCCAACTGTTCTCAACTGAGGAGAGATCCGTCGACCTTGCTGGCCGAGGTAGGCTTGGGTAAGCGCGAAGACAAGCAGTAGAAACACTCACTGTGTGCGGGCGTGCATTATCCACCTGAAATGTAAGCCGAGGATGGTTTGCCACGAAGGGAAATAAAATGGGGCGTAGAATGTCGTCGACGTACTGCGGTGCTGTGTAAGTGCAGCGGGTATAACCAAATGGGTCATGTTATGAAAAGCAATGTTACCCCAGGACCATAACTCCTGGTTGCCGGGCCGAATGATGGAGGACAGTTAGTTTGGTATCCAGACACGTCTTCGCAGGGCATCGGGGCCCATTTCGAGGCGGCACTCATCACTGAACACAGTTCTTTTCCAGTCAATGAGATTCAAGGCCGAAGACGTGTCTGGAGACGCACTGGCCAACAGTGAAGTTAATCGCACATCAACAGAAGCACGAAGCCAATCGCAAGTCAGTATTACCTTCTTCAGCTGGAACAACAAAACTGGCGGTGAAATTACGAATTAGAACTTACTACACATTCTAATCAAACGCAACAAAGAGGGTACTTTGTATATTTCATGTAAGAAAACGTTTCATGTAATGCTGGTACTTTTTGTTTCTATACGTTTCCCATGATTAATATGAAGAGAAGTAGAATGTAAGCTCTAACATGTAAATAAAACGTTTCCGGACCAATGTCCATCTAATATATTTTATTCCTCTATACGTGCGGTTCTAGGCGCTCCAGTTCGGAACAGCGCTGCTGCTACAGTCGCAGGTTCGAATCCTGCCTCGTGGTCGTGCGGTAGCGTTCTCGCTTCCCACGCCCGGGTTCCCGGGTTCGATTCCCGGCAGGGTCAGGGATTTTCTCTGCCTCGTGATGACTGGGTGTTGTGTGATGTCCTTAGGTTAGTTAAGTTTAAGTTTAAGTAGTTCTAAGTTCTAGGGGACTGATGTCCATAGATGTTAAGTCCCATAGTGCTCAGAGCCATTTGAACCATTTGAATCCTGCCTCGGGCATGGATGTGTGTGATATCCTTAGGTTTAAGTAGTTCTAAGTCTAGGGGACTGATGACCTCAGATGTTGAGTCCCATAGTGGTCAGAGACATATGAACAATTTTTTTATTCCTCTATATGTGAAGAAAGTTTCGTAAAAGTTTAGTCACAACTTTTTGTTACAAACTGTACATTCTTTCATATCTTTCCTTCTTTCTCCGAAAATGGTTATGCGCAGTTTTCTGTACATGCTTCACTCATCACGAAAACTCACTGACTGCTCCAAACATGTTTTCCTCGTTCGGTCTCTACAGCTGCTATGTTTAACATATGAATAAAAGCGCCTTGCTGTTTCCCTGAATACTCGTATCCGCAACTCGTAGTATTTACATTTCTTTTCACATTTGTTCCTCAAAACCGGGCTGTCTTGCTGTCTGTTTCTCGTTCGGATTGCTGCATTAATGTGATGTTCCCGCACACTGGTTCTCTATTTGCATATGACTTGTTTAATGGAATAACATTATAATTTCATTTTGTAATATACGGAGATAACGATTCAGAGTGAAAGTACAGTTTTATTAAGTCAGTTTCTGAAAACGAAAAATATTGCGTAGTCGCATATGTTGAGATTACAAAGTAATGATGAAAATAGAAACCCACACTTCTTATAAAAGGCGAAGTTTCGTCATTATCTATATTTCATGTACGGTGGTTAATAGAATACAAGCCGGAAGGTTAATACAGATTTTTTTTTCTTTTCAAATACACAAACAAACAGCGCTTATTCTCCTACCGTAGAAATCAGGATAGCCTGGTAACGTTCTGTCCCGATAGGGCCACACCGAAAGAAAGCGACAATCTCAAACATTCTCTCCGCGGAACAGGACTCCACTGTCAATTATCCACCTGAAAATTACGCTGAATGTACAACTAGGGGCAGCAGGTGCTCTTCCCGTACTTTCTCAACACCTGTACTTGTATAACGAAACACCACAAAAGTCTCGCACACTTCTGGACGTTTTTATTAAAGATGAGCTCTTCTGACTTCTCGGTTAACAGACTGCCTAACTTCCGAATCGCTGCGAAGAATATAGATGGTGCAGTTTGTCTTTGAGATAAAAGTATACATTGTTCGAGTTCCGTGATTTTTCTGATGAAAGGTCCCAAAGCATAGAAATAGTTGTTACCATTCGTTTAATCGAATGTTATGAATTATGGTGCAGTGAAAAAAAGTACCGTCGCGGACTAACTAAATGAAACATTCTCATTGACCGTTCATGAAGCGTGAAACAAAAATCCCGTAATTTGATATCAGCTTGCACTTAGCTGGTTTTAGCATTTAGGGAAAGTTGTATAGGCGGAGAGGACGTTAACAGGTTGGCCCATTGTGTCTACTGTGAAACGTCTTGTACCATTACAACTGGAGTTTAACGCCTATGTAATTGAATCGAAGATGTGGTCGATTGCAGTTTCCGCATTGTACAGTGTTTCATTTGAGGACCCTCCGACAGTGTTTTTCTCAAAACATAATCTTTCACCGCAGACAGCATCGTGGTTGCACACGTCTCCTCAATATACGTGTCTCCTCATCGTATCGCAACAGAGACCCGCTTACATGAGTCTTGCAGTGACACTTCTTGTTGTGACATAAAACGGTTCGAATGGTTCAAATGGCTATAGTCACTATGGGACTTAACATCTGAGGTTCGAAATGAATCAAATGGCTCTGAGCACTATGGGACTTAACTTCTGAGGTCATTAGTCCCCTAGAACTTAGAACTAATTGAACCTAACTAAGTACATCACACATAGCCATGCCCGCGGCAGGATTCGAACCTGCGACCGTAGCAGCAGCGCGGTTACGGACTGAAGCGCCTAGAACCGCTCGGCCACAGCAGCCGGCCCATAAAACGGTGATCAACTTCCGCCACAGAGGTTGTTCTCCAAATTCCCATCTGTTTCAGTCTTGTCTTCAGATATTTCCATGTGTCACCTTCATTTGGTTCGGCAGGTTAATCATAAACTTGTCCAACTCTGTAATATGGGTGGTGACGATCCGGGGCAGAAACAGAATCCAATCATACTATAAAAGTGGATGCCCGACGAATGTATGGTCCACATCTCCTGCTAAATCACTATATCGATTTCAATCAAACATGGTACACATGTCACTTAGTATTTGGACAGAGCCACTGTGGATGTAAGAATCACATTCGTTCTAAAGGGGTGTGGGTGGGCTGAAAAAGAATCGTAGCTCACGACGCGCAAATAGACAGGCTATATTCATCCAGCATTTGAAAATGAGAACACGTAGTCAGCTGCAACAAACTTTACACATAATTTCAAACCGTTATGAGACTTTTTGTCACTGACAACCCGCACAAAATGATGGAAGGGAAAAGTTTATTTCTTACTGCATTTTCACTGTTCTATACATAGTTCCGGAGACACCCTCAGGAGACATGACGACATAAACATAAAGCTGCATAGAAATCTGCCACATTATGATTTTTTTTTTTTTTTTTTTTGTGGCGTCCACCTGTAGCAAAACACAATCTTGTTTTTTGTCCCAGAAATGATTCACTGCAGTTGCAGCAGCATCAGTGGGTTTCTTATTTTGTGGCTTATTACCACATGGTGTGGTTTTCCTGCTGTATTATGTTTTTACAGTGTGTGTTTTTCTTTACAGTTTGTCATGTTTTCTTTTTTCGTCATCTTCTTCGCGGTCAAGTTCTGTGTATTGAATTGTCACTGTTGCTGTTTTTGCCAGCTGTAAAAACAACTGCAGTGAAACATGTCTGGGAACAAAAACAAAATTGTGTTGCTAAAGGCGGACCTCACCCAAAAACTGATAAAGCAAACACAAACAAAAGAGCTTCAACCTCAAGATGATCATTTCGTTTTAATTTATTACCTCTTTAGCACTAATCCTACTCACAACACATTCCTCAGACAGTATCCAATTGTACAACTCAATGTAACTGAGCAATTACATCATTGTATGATAAACAGCTCACGAGAGAAGACGTCATAAACATTGAGCTGTGTGAAAACTGAAGTGCAGGACGAAATTCGTTAGAGATACAGGTGAAAAATGTGTATAAATATGTCTACCAAGTGTTAAAGATATGAGACGTGTACGTACTCGGGCAAAGGTGCGGGTAAAAAGTTCCATCTTAACATCTGGATCGATTTCAATCAAACTTGGTACACGTATTACTTACTATCTGGAAAGAAATACATGGGGTTGAGAAAATCCAACTTTCTGTTGGGATTGGGATGAGAATGTGATGGTGGAAAGATAAAGGAGTAGGAGAAGATGGACTGACAGAGGGAAGGAGGAAATGAATACAGTTATGGCGCAAGAGGAGATAGACAGATGGTGTGGTGTGGTGAAATGGACAGAGAAAGGAAAGATGAGATGAGGACTTGAATGGAGATAGAGGAGAAGGAGATGAACGAAAAGGGAAAGAGGGGGAGGCGTGGGGGAGGGGGGGAGAAGGAGCGGATGTAAAGAGAGAAGGGAAGGTGGAGCTAGATAGAGAATGGGGAGGTAGTGGACAGTGAGGGGGAGGAGGAGATGGAGTAATAGAAGGCTGGAATAAATAGACACCGGCTAACGTCGGGTACTCAGCTAGTAAGGAACAAAAGTATGATCAACTCAGCCCTGTGGCAGAAGGTGATCATCTCTTTTGTTACTGGCTTTGCTACCACACCATTAAATGATGGGCGATGTTATGACTTCTGGTGGTGACTGATTATGGCAGCAGATGGCCGACAAGATCCCGTACTATCAGGACTGCATCAGAACTAGCTTCTCCCTTAAAACTGAACAGATTCATTTGGCACTAGACGACTTTAAATCATCGATGGGCCCTATGAATAACGATTGAAGTTAGCAGCAGCTGATCGATACGTTCCTCTGCAGCGTGAATCTTTCAGCTCCATTGTCCCTCAGAGAAAAAAAAAAAGAATCGTGATGGTCATTTCTCTGTCGCAAGATGTACATTTTAATGGTGTGGTCCAAAGTGCTCACCTACCTACTACATGAATTCGTGCGCCTAGTCAGAGCTACCATTATCCACAATGGTAATACGACATGAAATTAGACCAAGAGTCTCGCGACTAATTCTGAAGGACTGAAACGTTTGATTTAACAACTTAGGTTTCTACATAAAACGCAATTGATAATACGAAAAACCTCCACAAGCAACACCCAAGCAAATGAACTATCATTCGATCATCAAGATAGTATCCAATGAATATACACATAGCACGATAGCTACGGAAATGCTGCCATGTTACTACTTTACGCAGATCGTAGTGCTCCATACAGACCTCTTAGTTGGTACCCATGGCCATCAACGCGCAGTAAAACTGTACTACGCAGTTGAGGCCACGGGCACTGTTGCACATGCAGCACCACGTGGAGGTGAAGCTGCGTGGAGTTCTTTGTCTGCACATTGGTGTTATCTTTCATTTACTTACAGCAATTACGCTATTTTTTGAAGAAAACTGCAGGAATTTGAAAGCAGGAAATTATAAATTTATGTATACATTAAGAAGAGAATAAAAGAAGGCAGGAAACAGTAGATATAGATCTTCAATAATGAAAAGCACCAGTTTGCTTTTGTTCTACAATATTACTTTTATTGTGTTGACCGGTTTTCGGCTTACAAGGCCATCTTCAGACATATCTGAAGATGTAAACCGGTTAACACAATAAAAGTAATATTGTAGAACAAAAGCGAACTGGTGCTTTTCATTTATTATAATGTTGTTCTATCAAGAACCAAAGGAAGATTAACATGATATAGATATTCCTTCACTAGCCCCAACTGGGCAAGAGGACTTGATATTGAACTTCAAGTCCAGCGTCCACATGTCGTGCTACCCATTTCAGTATTATCCACAGGAACATCTCTCTTCGTGAAAACTCGACTTCTTTAGTGAATACGGATCTAATCCATGTCGAAATGCTGCGTGAACTGATGTTCGTTGGGTTACATAACAACTATTACTACTAGTTTAGTTAGTAAACAAATACTGCATCGCTCTGGAGCAATATCCTGCCTCAGTGTAGTCGAATTAAGTTATATACTGTTCCTATATAGCTGTAGGAGAAATAGTTAGGAGCCAATAACTTATTCTTAACCTCTTCAAACCATTTTTGTAACATAAAACTAGACTTCCTTGAGAAGCGGACCTATTAATTTCGTGTAATTGCGTAATGTGCATGATCTGTTTCTGTTGTGTATTTACACTGTTTGATCTTGCTTGGTACTTTTATTAAATTTATATTACATTCATATTATTACATTTACAATGATGTGTTCATTTATGTAACCACTTAACAATGATGGGTACACTTTTAACGTGGATTCCAGAACAATATCAATCCACAAACTATGCTAATTACTCATACTTTTAGTTAGATTCATTCATAAAACGGAGTTACTAAATATGGTTTTCCGAAATTCCTTCAACAAAAAAGGTGAAGTAAATATTTCAGAATTTGAATCAAGAACTGCTGCCAGCATGAGTAACTTAGAAGCAGATATCCTCGGTGACGGAAAACAACATAAATCAGTTAATAAAGGCAAGTCCTCTGGTCCAGATTGTATACCAATTAGATTACTTCCAGAGAATGCCGATATAATAGCTCCGTATTTAGCAATCATAAACCGCTCGAATTACAAATCCATACCACTGACGCCGAATTGCAGTAGGATTTTGGAGCATATACCGTGTTTGAATATTATGAATTACCTTCAGGAAAACGATCTGTTGACACACAGTCAGCGCGGGTTCAGAAAATATCGTTCCTGTAAAACTAAACTTCACGCATAGTAATGACTGCTACGGCCTGGGTATCTCATATTGATTCCATGTTTCTAAATTTTCAGAAGACTTTTCACACCGTTCCTGAAAAGCAGCTGCTAACCAACTTGCTTGCCTGTATAGTATCCGTGATTTCTTGTCAGAAGGGTTACAGTTCATGATAGCTGATGGAAAGTCATCGAATAAAACAGAAGTAATATCTGGCCTTCTGTTCTTCCTAATCTATATCAACAATTTAGGAGGCAATCTGAGTAGCCCTTCTAAATTGCTTGCATATAATGCTATCATTTAGCGTCTAGCGAACTCGTCAGAAGGTCAAAAACTGTTGCAAAATGGTACAGACAAACTATAAATGTGGTGCAAAAGTCAGTTGATCATAAATAATGAAAAGTGTTTGGTCATCCACATGACTGCTAAAAGGAATCCGTTCAGTTTATATTATACGACAAGACAGATGAATCTAAAGGCTATCAGTTCAACTAAGTATCTAGGAACAATAATTACTAACAACTTGAATTGGAATGGTCACGTATAATGTTAAGGGGAAGGCAAACCAAAGACTTCGTTTTATTGATAGAACTGTTAGAAGGCGCAAAAAATCTGCGGAAGAGACTGCTTAACCTACGCTTGTCCGTCCTTTGTTAGAATACTGCTGTTCAGCGACTCTACAAGTGTTTCAAGAGCCATTACTGCTATTAACTATGGACTTAGAAAATAACTCTTTTTGCTGTGGAATTTTTCGTGAATGTGTAACTTCACTATGAGACGGGAAAGTTGGCTGCTCTTGCAAACGTTGAACTCGCTGACACGGAATTGATAGACCTATAATAACTTATCACCCTCCCTTATTGGAAGATTATGTACTTCACAAGAAATGCTGTCCATTCTAGTCGTTCTAGTATTTCGGATAGTTTTGATGTTAGCGGTACACACAAATAGAGCCTTACTGAACGTAGAGACAGCAACCAATCACTATTAATTGTTCTGTTTATTAAAAATCTGAACCGATAGGCTGAAATCAGACGGCAGTTCACATTTATTTTATCACGTTCTCTTGGTGCTGACCACAAGACGTCGACTGTTTCCAGCTTCCGATTCAGGTTCTTAAGGAGGAGGTGCTCTACAACAGTTCTTAAGAAAAAGGATTAATTGAGTTTTAATTTGCAACACAGATAACCACGATCTGCAATAATGTAACAAATTTGTAAGTAGACACGTTAATTCTTTTGTGCTACTGAAGTCAAAAATTCAGACGTTTTCAGGGTTGATACTACAGATGGATGGCTTCGTAGTGAGCTGACGATAAGTTAGAATAGATGCGTTTCGAGTTTTTGAGAAACAGTTACGTTAACTGAATCTTCCGTCGGTTCTTGGTAGAACAACACTATGATAAATGAAAAGCGCTAGTTTGCTTTTGTAGAACAAAGCAAACTAGCGCTTTTTAGAAGCAATAGTTGTAGATCACGACTCTGTCTGTCTGTCTGTCTGTCTGTCTCTCTCTCTCTCTCTCTCTCACACACACACACACAGACACACACACACACACACACACACACACACACACACACACACAGGCAAGCACACATGGATGACGTATTTGCCCAAGATGTTACGCGATGGACATAAATATTACGACATGAAATTGGTAACGTCTGAACCAGTAAATACAATATTCTACTCCCGCTACTCTTAAGACAAATGAATACAGTTGATATGCAATAAATGAACTAATATTAACTACAATAGTAATTGATTTATAAATATTGCTAGTAATATGGAGATAGTAATCCCAGTGACCTACTGTTAGGAACCATTCTCCCGAAATGATACGTGTAAACTACAAAAAACCAAGCAGCTTGCACCAAGTAACTACCTAAAACTATTGTTGCAGAGATTACAAAGATTTTGATTGGAGAAAATCTTTAAGCTAGGTCTAGAAGGATGTGGTTCGCCAATGATCAATTTCAACTCTTGTTAGAGGGTAACTCCCACGTCATATAGACAGTTGTTGACTACTTCCCACACAAATAACATACTCCTACTTTGTGCTGACGAGATGATTCTGCAAATAAAAGCATGTTGTCAATTGCAAAACTCGATTAGAGAATAAATTTAGTGCGATGTTGGTTTTCGGTTCCCAAATTTATTGCAGTATGTTTCGTGAATTAATACCAGGTATGGGCCTGATAGCAAGCTTTTGGAACAAAACCATTCTTTATGACTGAACTGAGTCATCCAAAGCTGTTATCCCATAAGCATGGATTAAGTCTCTTACATTAATTTATGATTTTTAATCGATTCACCTGTCTGTGCGTAGCGACCCGGCTGCGACGTTCACCGCTGTTTCATTGATTCTCTGGTAAACTATGTCTTCCACTTGAAGTAGATGAAAGTGTGCTTCTTTGATCTAAAAGTGAAAACGATATATATTCAGTTCGAGTGTACTCTTGTATTCATGAACTTATCACAGCATAAAGAACCAACCATAACGGAATAAAAATTAGTAACGCAGATTCAGCACTTATACAAAATGAGTGAGTAAGCGCAGTGCTCACAAAACACCATGTTCTATTGAATCAATATTCTCAACTGTGAAAACTATTATACTTTGGTGCACCCTCTGGTTATTCCAACAAACACCCAATGAATGTTTTACAGGCATGTTTACTGTTAGACATTTTCCATGTGGGCACTCCAGCATCTGAAACGTTACAATCTTTGTCTACCTTAGAAATTTCCATTACCTCCTCCTTCGAGTATCAGTTTAGTAACTGCTCAATGCTGTAACATATAGCCCTTCAATCTCTGGTTTTCCAAAGGCGTATTTTTTGACTATAATAGATAATGTAACTACTCATTTAATATGTCAGCTAATAATGTGATTTTAACATACTTTGTAGAACCACATTTTAAATGCATCATATTCTTCTCCAGATTTCAAATAGCCCACACTCCCATGCAATGCAATAACTTACACATACAATTTAAGCAATTTGTTTCTCAGTTCAACTTCAGCATTTACTGCAAGTTCAATTCTTTTTTTATCAAAAGAATATTTTAGTGCACACCCTACATTTTTAATTTTAATTTGTTTCAGTCTGAAATTATAAAAAAAAACTACAGTAGAGTTTATAGTGTTTGTTAAAATCCTTTAATCAACAAGAATCTTGACAGAAATCAATGAATGTACAGTGTTCTCTGATAGACATTTGAAAGTTAGTTAGTTAAATTCAGAAAGTAATCAACTGCAACTTCAACGGTCCCAACGTACCCTCCAAACCCACCTTAACCAGTTCATTACTTGGTGCAACCAGTGGTTCCTCCATCTCAACCCCTCCAGAACTCAGGCAATCATCATAGGCCGCACCACCCGCTCCTTTCGTCTCCATGATTTCTACCTCACCCTTTATGGTCGTCCCATCCAGCTCACCCCAACCCTGAGATACCTGGGACTCACCCTCGACTGACACCTCACCTGGACCCCTCACCTCCAGACCATCCAGCAGAAAGCCCATTCCCACCTCCACCTTCTGAAACTCCTGTCTGGCCGGACATGGGGATTGCATACCTCTACCATCCTCCACACCTACAAATCCCTCATCCATCCTATCCTCTGTTATGCCAGCGTTGGCTGGATCTCCACATCCACCCATTTTTACAAGGCCCTCCAAATCCTTGAATGCCATGCGCTCCACCTTGCCTTCCGTATCCGCCATCCTTCCCCCACACGGCTCCTGTATGAACTGATCCATTTCCCCCACCTCCTCCTGTTCCTCCAACATCTCCGCATTCTTTACATTGTCCGCAGGCTTGATCCCCCGCACCCTCTGGTTTCCTCCTTCCTCTCCACCCCCCGCCTGTTGCCGCACCTCAATTGCTGTATCCCTCCATCTCTCCACCTCCACACCCTCCATCTCCTTCATCAGGGCAATTTCCAGCGCCTCCCCCTCCTGGATGATGATCTTCGCTGTGACATCAACCCTTCCTTCCAACTGTAACCTGGCCTTGTTCCCCCCCACTCCCCAGGGCCCCCTTTTTCCTCTCCCCTCCTTCTCCCAGAGCAGATTTTCCTCCTTCCCCCTCCCCCCCCTGAGACCCTGCACCCCATCCTTGCCTCTTTCCTTCTCACATCCCTCCCTACCTGGCCCTCTTCAGCGCTACACCCACCCATCTTCCCCTTCTCTTCCCCTCCCTCCCTCCCTCCCTCCATTATTGAGGTCTCCCTCATCTCCTTGCCCCTGGCAGCTCCTCTGTTTTGATCATCGTCAGTGTGCCACATCAGTGTTATGTTTAGTGCTGTTTCTCCTGTGTGTCAAGAGGTGTGATTTTAATCGTGTGCTGCCTTGAGGTTCGCTGTCAGTGTTTGTTATGTGCTACGCCATCCGTAGCTTGGGTCATACTGTGCCTTGTGTTCTTTTAATTGTCCCAGTGTGTGGTTTTTTTGTGTGTGCTACTTTTTTACGATTTTTATCTCCATTTTACAGTTGCCCCTTTTTTGACTATTGCCTTCCATGATGTTCCCCCTTTTTTATATCTATGTTCACCATATTCTCTCCTTTGTATATTTTTAACTGTCTTCTATTGTTTGTTCTATGTCTTTCGGCTGAAGAGCAGCGCATATGCTGCTGCCAGCCCGCCCCGGTGGGGAATCAAAATACAATAAAGAAAAAACAACTGCAACTTGCATAACGGTAGACAAAAATGTTCTTCGTTTTTCCAACTTAACGGATTTCCACACACATTCTGACAACTGGTTAATGGCCGGCTGGAGTGGCCGAGCGGTTCTAGGCGCTTCAGTTTGGAACCTCGCGACCGCTACGGTCGCAGGTTCGAATCCTGCTCGGGCATGGATGTGTGTGATGTCCTTAGGTTAGTTAGGTTTAAGTAGTTCTAAGTTCTAGGGGACTGATGACCTCAGATGTTGAGTCCCATAGTGCTCAGAGCCATTTGAACCATTTGAACTGGTTAATGTGTTCAGTATGGGATGTGACCACCTCTGACACCAATACAGGCCTGACGGCAACCGGACATGCTGTGAATGATGTCATCAACCTAATGTTGAGACAATAATGCCAATTCTTCCCGCAGAGTTGCTCACAAGTCTTGGATAGTTGATGAATGCTGACGTGATGCAACTCGTTTCCCTAGTGCATCCCAGACATGCTCTGTGGGATTCAAATCGGGGGAGCGAGTAGGCCACGCCATGCGTGCAATATCTTCCGTTAAAAAAAAAAAAAAAAAAAAAAAAAAAAAAAAAAAAAAAAAAGAAAAACACACACATCAACCACTTGTGCTGTATGAGGTCGCGCATTATCGTCCGTCAGTGCGAAGTCTGGGCATACGGCATGAGATCCCAAGATCTTCTCACGGTACCTGACAGTAGTTACACCTTGTGGATCCACCCACACAATTTCATGAAGAAGTGAAACTTCCTGGCAGATTAAAAATGTGTGCCCGACCGAGACTCGAACTCGGGACCTTTGCCTTTCGCGGGCAAGTGCTCTACCATCTGAGCTATCGAAGCACGACTCACGCCCGGTCCTCACAGCTGTACTTCTGCCACTACCTCGTCTCCTACCTTCCAAACTTTACAGAAGCTCTCCAGCGAACCTTGCAGAACTAGCACTCCTGAAAGAAAGGATACTACGGAGACATGGCTCAGCCACAGCCTGGGGGATGTCTCCAGAATGAGATTTTCACTCTGCAGCGGAGTATGCGCTGATATGAAACTTCCTGGCAGATTAAAACTGTGTGCCCGACCAAGACTCGAACTCGGGACCTTTGCCTTTCACGGGCAAGTGCTCTACCATCTGAGCTACCGAAGCACGACTCACAGGAGTGCTAGTTCTGCAAGGTTCGCAGGAGAGCTTCTGTAAAGTTTGGAAGGTAGGAGACGAGGTACTGGCAGAAGTAAAGCTGTGAGTACCGGGCGTGAGTCGTGCTTCGGTAGCTCAGATGGTAGAGCACTTGCCCGCGAGAGGCAAAGGTCCCGAGTTCGAGTCTCGGTTGGGCACACAGTTTTAATCCACCAGGAAGTTTCATATCAGCGCATACTCCGCTGCAGAGTGAAAATCTCATTCTGGATTCATGAAGAAGTGTTCGAGTGGTCAACATAATCCCTGCGCACACCATTAGAGATCCTTCTCGATATCGGCCTCTTTCCACAATTTTTGGCTCCCGAAATCGTGTTCCACTTGCCCACCAGATGCGAGTCCGTAGATAATCACTCTCCGGACTATATTGGGACTCATCTGTGAAAAGAACATTGGCCTACCGTTCGATCGTCCAGGTGGCTCGCTGACGGCTCCACTCTAGACGTTCCCTTCTGCGAAGACATACCAGAGGTAAACAGGTAGCAGCTTTCCAACAATAAAGGCTACCCTGTTGTACACCGTTTGCCTCAATACAACACGTCCAGGGTTTGCTGCGAGATCAGATACCAGTTGCAGTGCAGTAGCAAGGCAGTACCGTCGGGCCTTTACACTCAAATAACGGTCCACTCTGTTGTCCTGGTCTCTGGGAAAAAGTGTTGCTCTCTCTATAAACTGTCATCTCATTCGAGAAACAACAGAAATATTCACGTTAAGCCATCGAGCCACATCAGTTTGCAACTCTCCTGCTTCCATTCGTCCTACTGCCTGCTACAGCAGAGAGTCTGTAGGCGTCTTCTCTGTGCCGTACTGTACCGTCTGTGACAGTGTACACAGCGATTGTTGTTGTGGGACTACTCTGAAAACACTACCCCGCTGACGTCATTGCTACAAGAAAGAAAACGAAACCGAATAGCACACATTTTCTTTCTTGCAGTTGGTACTAACGGGATACCTGTACATTGTCGTTTAAAAAAATATGTAACTGGGGTACGTCTGAATGTTTAGTGGTGTTCGATGTAAAAATTTGAAGTAATTCCTTTTTATATAGTACATAACATACATATACTACACATATTTAAAATGAGTAGCCTATGTCTGCCTGAACGTTTACACTATATACATTAAAACTTATTCTCTAATCCTGTTCAAGTATCACGTAAAAATCTGAAGTAAATAGGCCAAGGACTTTTCGATATTTTTGGTAACAACGTTAAATTACGACTTGCCTTTATATCTGGCAGTAAATGGAGTGCCAAATCCAGTGTGCTTAGAACCACTACTTCAGCGCTTTACTTTTCTGCAGCTGAGTATTCGTGCCCTGTTTGGTGTAGATCGGCACATGCAAAGAAGATCGACATAAGCCTTAACGAAACCTGTAGGCTAGTCACAGGATGCATGAAGCCCTAACCACTGGAAAAGCTCTACCAAGCTTCAGGTTTCAGCACCCCCAAATCTCGTAGGATGGCTCATAAACACAGCGAGCAGTTGATGGTTCAAATGGCTCTAAGTGTGGGACTTAACATCTGAGGTCATCAGTCCCCTAGACTTAGAACTACTTAAACCTAACTAACCTAAGGACATCACACGCATCCATGCCCAAGGCAGGATTCGAACCTGCGACCGTAGCAGCAGCGAGGTTCCGAACTGAAGCGCCTAGAACCCCTCGGCCACAGCGGCCGGCTCGAGCAGTTGAAAAAGACATTTGATGAGCACCATCCACTATACGGCCGCCTTTATGGACCAAAGAGACTAAAAATCAAGATGTCGGTTCGTTAGTTACACTTTGGATGAACCCCCTGTCGGCTACCTTACTTCAGGACATTCACGTTGAAAATTGAATTAATTTACAGGTCAAGGAAAATGCTAAACGGTTTCAGAACTGGGGTAACCCCTGTCGAAACCAGTCTGATAAAATGGAGCCTATTAGAACCTGATGACAATAATTGCGACTGGTGAAAAACAGAGAACATGGAACATCTTGCAACATGTCGAAATTGTCCTGCACGCTATTCCCTAGACGACCTCTGGCTAAGCAAGCCTGAAAAATTGACTTATCCCAGTATTGGCCAGAAAAATTGACAGATCCGCACACGAAAAAGTGAAGGAAGTACAACAAAAGTGTCTGCTTCTAAGTTACTAATATTGCCAATTGTTCGTGACTCGGGGTCTTTAATGTTTGGTTCTTTTTTTTATTGAAGGAATTTCGGAAAACCGTGTTTAGCAACTCCGTTTTCCCAGTGCCATCCGTAACATCACCATTGATATCACGCAGGGAAGGTAATGATCGTGTCTTGTGGCTGGTGCACTGGACGTACGACCAAAATTTTTTTGTGATTTTTTTCTGCCAGATCACTCGACTGTTTTGTTGTGGGTTATATCAAAAGCTTCTCTCATTGATATCAGTACTGAAGTACTCCAGAAGAGGACGGAGAAGCGTAGTGTAGGCAGTCTTTTTAGAAGACCTGTCGCATCTGCAGCTATCATTGGAGATGGAACAGATGTAATAGGTTGCGCTTGTAGACGTTGGAACTGGTGGATCTGAGGGACAGTCTCATGATCTACGGTATTGAGGTAAAGTTACAGTGGGGGAGCGCAGGAAATGTCTGGAGATAAGAGGAAAGTGGGATGTGCTGATAGTGGGACGGCAGCTTTGCAGAACTCCCAAAGGTGTAATGTAATAGAATGATGGGACTCGAGTTTACGCATGATGCAGGATATGTGGAGGTGTTCTGTGTGTTTTACGAGGCGAACTTTACAGTTAGTATAGGATATTGGCTACGACAGCAGCTACAAACTTGACGTTTACTTCAGAGGCTTACTTTCCTTCTTTCACGTTTCTGTAGGCCCCAGATTATGACAATTTTCTCCATATCAAATAATATTCACTGCTTTGTTATTGGAAGGAAGCCTTAAACCGCCTTAAGGAAAATATTACTTTAAGCACTCATCCTTAGCAATGTGGGCTTCATTGTCTTAGCCGCTGGTGACTATCCTGAATGGAGTGTCGTGCTGTTGGTCATACAGAGAATGCAGCGAGGTTAACGCGATGCCACTACCATATCAACCCCTCCCGAACAGCAAGAAAGCGGTCGCCAAGCTTCATGTCCCTTGTCGACGGAATGACAATAATTAACATTGTGTCATTCTTCCCCACCATGAGGCACTACAGAGATGAGCACTATTTCTTAACGCGACACATTACCTCCTCATTTGTTAATCAGGAAGTTAACAATATTGGTGATGAAACTGTCTTCCATCGCCGAGTTTCGAACTGACTGTCTCCAAGTCGAACGTCTACGCATTAGCGTGCGTCAGCGATCTCTGAGTCGGAGACGCACTCGATATTTACTATTGTCAACAAATTAGAAAGAGAAATATGTGCCTTCGTAGCTGTAAGAACACCAGCTGGCCCACTGGATATGAAGATACGGATTCGAGCAAAATAAGGTACAGATGTAGCTCTGAAGAGCCAACATTTAGAATGTAATCCTTTTGAAATAACGCACTTAGAAAATGGGATTCATAAGCCGATTTACATTTCTCCAATCTGAAAGTGACAAGGGATGGAGTGGTCTCCCGGGACCCTTACGCAGGGATTACTTTTCTACCTTGTAGACGTAATGTAGAGACACAGCTCCAGAAGGAGCGCTACTTCAGGTGTAAATTTATTTCCTGCGGTTTTCTATTATTATTCATGAGACATTATCTGTGCCTTGCGGCGGAGTTTTTCCGCCTCACCTAGGCGGCCGCCCGCCCTCCTCGCTGTTTGTATTTCGTACCAATTTCTCGTTCAGCAGCTTCGAAACTTTTCTCGTTTACCGAGCGCTGCTCGACCGGCGCCCGGGAGAGTCTGAGGTATTTTCGAAACTCGATTTGTGGCCAAAAATGACGCATATATGGCTCGCTATCGAAAGATCTGATGTCCTCGACGCCTCTACTCCGCAATGCAATTTAGAGGCATGAGCAGAACGTAGTTTCCTCGGCGACATACAAATAGCTGCAAAGTGTTCATCGTAGGACAAGAATGTAGAGTGAAAAGGGAATTTCCTTCATCTGGGGTTGTTGCACCGCGTCCACGAACGTGTGTTTAGCTGTAAAAGACGCTTTGCCTGGCTCGCAAGGCAGGGGACATTGTAATACCAATAGCATCCGAAATGCTTCCTACCGAACTATCTTCCAAAACAGGCCTTCGTAATAGCAACCAAACAAAACTGGAGAACAAGAAGTGTAGTATTTCAATCAACAGCTCTTCACTCCCCAATTTTCTTCCAAAAAATAAAACGACTAACTTTAGCTGGCATATACACGGGTTGCCATCTCTTATGCGAGTTTACCGAGCGGGTTAGCGCAGTTGTTGCCACACTGCACCCGCATTCGGGAGGACGACGGTTCAAACCCACGTGCGGCCATTCTCATTAAGGTTTTCCGTGACTTCCCTAAATCGCTTAAGGAAAATGCCGGGATGTTTTCTTCGAACCGGCACGGCCATTTTCCTCCTCCATCCTTACCTAATCCGAGCTTGTGCTCCGTCTCTAGTGACCTCGTTGTCGACAGGACGTCAAGCACGAATCTCCTCCTCCTCTTGTGCAAGTTTACAATGTTGACAATGTATCAGAAAATTCCTGAGAAAAGAAAGCAAGAATTTCACTGTCATAAAACATTTGTTATTTTAACGACACACTGCATACATTATTCTAGATAAACTACTAGTATTGCAGGAATTACGATAAAATTTTGTTTGATGACCTATTGATATACGTATCACCTTCGTGAAAAGATGCATATGTGATGTACCATAATTTATAGCGATAACTGACTAGGTTAGGAAAGCTACCACTGACTGCAGTGCGAAACGTTGTTCTCTTTTTATGAGGGACGGGTTAGTAGCTTTCGTGTAATTATTAAGCAAGACTTTCGGCTTACGATTGTGAGTTTTCTAATGCAGTTACAGTTGCAATTATCAGTTTAAGTCCATAGACCTCGTTTACTCTTGTCCACGACCGCTACGGTCGCAGGTTCGAATCCTGCCTCGGGCATGGATGTGTGTGATGTCCTTAGGTTAGTTAGGTTTAAGTAGTTCTAAGTTCTAGGGGACTTATGACCACAGCAGTTGAGTCCCATAGTGCTCAGAGCCATTTGAACCATTTTTACTCTTGTCCATATTAGTTCGCAATTTACGATCTTATTAGATCTAATACTTCTGCTTATTGCTATAAACACCCCACCTTCTGGGCACTCTAATCTAGTCGATGTACAGAGATTGCACAAGAATATCGATACACAAAGAACACAACACAGTACCACACCTAATACTGTGTATGAGAACTGTTGTTATTCAAAACAGCTTCCATTCACCTCGTAATGGATAAATACAGGCCCTCTATTGTTTTCAAGTGAATCTTGTACCATTCGCCCTGCAAAATTGCAGCAAGTTCGGGTAATAATAATGGAGGTGGACGGCGATCACGCATCCTTTTATCCATAGCAGATCACAAAGGCTCAGTAATATTGAAATCTGGAGACTGTGATGGCTAGGGGAGATGCGATAATTCATCCTCGTTCTTACAAAACGAGTCCTGGACGATGCGAGCTGTGTGAATTGGAGCCGTGTCGCTGGAAGCACAGCGTCACCACTGTGGAGCAAACAGTGAACCGTAGGATGGACCTGATGAGCCAAAATGGTCACATAATCATTAACAGTAATGACACCTTGTAGCGGCCCATGGAATACCACCCCGACATGTCTCACTCTTCGGATGTAAACTCGGCCAGAATTTGGAAGTAGTGCGAAAGAAGACTCATTCGACCAAATGACATTTTTGCATTGCTCCACGCCGGCCGTTGTGGCCGAGCGGTTCTAGGCGCTTCAGGCCGGAACCGCGCTGCTGCTACGGTCGCAGGTTCGAATCCTGCCTCGGGCATGGATGTGTGTGCTGTCCTTAGGTTAGTTGGGTTTAAGTAGTTCTAAGTCTAGGGGACCTCAGATATTAAGTCCCATAGTGCTCAGAGCCTTTTTTTTTGTTTTGTTTTTGCATTGCTCCACAGTCCAGGTTTCCTGTTATGGGAGTCTGCATCTCTGACGACTGGTTCAGAAAAATGTGTGTGAAATCGTATGGGACTTAACTGCTAAGGTCATCAGTCCCTAAGCTTACACACTACTTAACCTAAATTATCCTAACGACAAACACATGCCCGAAGGAGGACTCGAACCTCCGCCGGGACTGGTGTCAGAGTTCCAGCTTGATCTGCAGTTACCCGTTCCTGGAGGTCCATTCGTGTTGTTTTGGTGCTGACAAGGCTCACGAGCGCGACATTCAGTTCTGCTGCCGTCGCCCGCTTATTTTTCGCCACAAGTCGCTTCACTGATCGTCTGTCACGAGCATTCAAGACAATGCATTCGTTCGCGTTATGACTTACTGGATGATGTTGCTCTACTTCCTCTATGCGAGATACTAATGTTCGACACGCCTCTTGAAACACCAAACAGTTCGACTACCTGGCTTTAGGAATCAACCACCATTCGAGCACCAAGAATGTGCCCATATTCGAATTCAGTTACCTCCGGCATAATGAACTCGTAACTACACAGAACACTGTTCTGACCACCACTGATACTTGTAAAATATAGAGGAGACCGCACTGGTGCCGCTGGTGGCCAAGTATAACAGCGCAACTGGATGGTTTGACTACATGCATTTATGTTCACGCATCCACTTCTAGCTATGTTTCAATATTTTCGTGCAACATATATACGTTCCACCTGTTGTCGAAAATTTCTCTAGTCTCTACCCCGGGTTTCAACCGACTGTTAGTTTCTAATAAGAAGTGGGAGGGGTTGTGGGTTTAACTGCTTTCTAAGAGAGACGCGAAGCCTTGTACTTTGCGGCGAACAGTCTGGCTTTTAACAATTAATAGTTTCGGATTCTCATTCTCTGCATCTGTTATCCGCGGCGCTATTTCCCTAGATGGGCCATCACGCTCGTAACGTTGGACCCACCTATCACTAAGAACCCCTTCATGATCTCTTTGGACTCGTATTCGGGAGGATGACGGTTCAGATCCACATCCGGCTATGCATATTTAGGTTTCCCTTGATTTCCCTGAATCGCTCCCTGCAAATACCGGTATGGTTCCTTTGAAAGGATGCGGCCGATTTCCTTCCCGATGAATGAAACAGTACAAGCTAGAGCACCGTCTATAAGGGTCTCGTTTACGACAGGATGTTAAGCGCTAATCTTCCTTCCTTCATTGTTAGCAGGAGGCAAATCTGTTTGTTAGTGGGATGTGCTTCACCGTGGCTCCATTACGCATATAGAATCTTGGTAGCAGAATAGCAGCAGATCTGTGTACGTCCCGTCTGCAAGGATCAGCTGACAGCTTTGCTGCAAGATCAGGCAGAGGTTCTCCGCAGCCGACGCAAGGGCAGAAAACAAAAAAAAAAAAAAAAAAAAAAAAAAAAAAAAACTGGTGGGCAAAGTACGTGATACCACCGCAACGTCAAGGTGTCCTCACACGGGACGTGTTCCTCAACGCGAAGCACGAAAGACGTGGTGTCCGTCGTCGTTGCCGCACGCTCTGTAATGGCCTGCTACATCTGACGGAACGTGCTCCTCATTGTAATTTCCGACGTAAGCGCTCTCCAGCGCTGCATCCCGCTGCATCAAAAATGGTTCAAATGGCTCTGAGCACTATGGGACTTAACATCTGTGGTCATTAGTCCCCTAGAACTTACAACTACTTAAACGTAACTAACCTAAGGACATCACACACATCCATGCCCGAGGCAGGATTCGAACCTGCGTCCGTAGCGGTCGCGCGGTTCCGGACTGAGCGCCCAGAACCGCTAGACCACTGCGGCCGGCCCGCTGCATCCGGAATTTAAATCACACAGTTTCTTTAGGAAAATGGACGCGCTTAAAATAACTGCCGTTAGCTCTATTAGCGATTTTAGGAGAAGAGCGGAGAAAATGCGAAGAAAATTCTTGACTCGTCGACGGCTTGAACAGAGAATTGCTGATAGAAGAACTCTACATAATGCTGTGAACGATCTCACTTAGATACTCGTGAAGTTATTGAATCTGCATCTTATTTTCGGTTTCAAATTGCGTGTAGTTAAGGCGCGGTGTCTAAAGTCAGTTCACGCACTTTATATTGACTACCATCACTCTTAGATAACGTACTTGATAACATGGATTTAACGATCGTTTGAATGGAAGACGCGATTCGTTTCGAAGCTGCTCACCATAACTGAAAAAGATACCTGCAAGATAAAAACATGAGACGGTCCATAAAACTAACAGATAAATATTTTACATGAAGTTTCATAATAGAAAAAACTTTCATTGTGTAAATTGTGTTTACTATCTGACATAGATTCGCAGTTAGGCTTTCTGGACAATGGGGAAGATTTCCTGTCGTTGGCCCGTGCAACAATAATTTGCAAAATACATTATTTGTAATAAATACCATAGACTATTACAGATAATACGTCTATTAAATTTCTGGGGTGCAATGTAGACTAGCCTCTGCTTGGTGCACCCTGGGCAACGTGATATTTTATCACGGCTAAATAGTCTACAAATCTGGCTGCTAGACCTGTGAGGATTTCCCAGCTTTACAGAATCAGCACACATATGAACGCGAATACCCGAAGCAACGGTTCCTCTCAGAACCCGTTGACCAAGGACAATGGAGATGTCCTTAAAATCCTACAACTCAACGTAGAAGGAATGAGTAGAGCTAAATCAGCCTACCTAATAAAGTCCTTGACAACCATTCAGTGGATGCTGTCTTGCTCCAGGAAACACATTGCGCCGACGAAAAGCAGTTACAAAATAGATGCAAACTTCCAGGCTATTCCCTTGCTGCAGCAACTTACCACGCTAACTATGGCACTGCCACCTACTTTAAAAACAACACTGACCAGGTCCACGATATAAAAACACACACTGACCCAAGCGCCTACGTCATAAGAACAAAAATTGCTGATACTGAAGTCATCAACCTCTACAAACCCCCAACTCAGTCATGGAATGACTCTGCTATTTCCAACATACAACATCCTACAGTGATAATGGGCGATTTCAACAGCCACAGTACCCAGTGGGGATATAACAACACCAATGAGGATGGGGAGGGAGTAATGAAATGGGCGGACATAGAAGATGTCTTCTTGATCCATGATCTAAAGGATAAAGGGACTTTCCACTCGGCTAGATGGAAAAGAGACTACAACCCCGATCTGTGCTTTGTTTCCAAATGTTCAAAAAATGTTCAAATGTGTGTGAAATCTTATGGGGCTTAACTGCTAAGGTCATCAGTCCCTAAGCTTACACACTACTTAACCTAAATTATCCTAAGGACAAACACGCACACCCATGCCCGAGGGAGGACTGGAACCTCCGCCGGGATCAGCCGCACAGTCCATGACGGCAGCGCCTGAGACCGCGCGGCTAATGCTTTGTTTCCAGAGACTCCAAAAAGCTACCATTATGCTGCAATAAACAGATCTTGCCTGATTTTCCTTGTAGCCAGCACAGGCCTGTCCTGCTACATGTCGGTATACAGATTCCAACAGTGAGATCTACACCTAAACCTCGATGGAATTTTGGCAAAGCCAACTGGGAAGCCTTTACCGCCGAAATGGACCACAACATCCAATGGATCCCACCCGCATCGAAGAACTACAACCGCTTTGGGGGATTACTCCTAGCCATTGCCAAAAAACACATTCCCAGAGGCTACAGGAAAACTTATATTCCCGGCTGGAGCCAAGAATGCATAGACCTATATAATGCATATTCGCAAAACAACGATCCTGAAATTTCGGACGAGCTTCTCCAATGCCTGGACTCAGCAAGACGAGAAAAGTGGCACACTCTCACGAAAAATATGGACTTCAAGCACTCCAGCAAGAAAGCCTGGTGCCTTCTTAAAAACCTAGGTGAAAGCTCCATTAAAACCTGTATGGGTGGCAACATACACCCCAAAGAGGTAGCAAACAGAATAGTTAACCTTACGAGAAAAACACCACGCAGCAACAAGGATAAGACTATGAAAGTAAAGAAAGAACTGAGAACCAAGCTCCGACAATCCACACCCGACAACAATTTCTCAAAAACCTTTACCATCCTAGAGATCACAGAAGCACTGAAAGAAATGAAAATGGGCAAAGCGGGTGGTTTAGATGAGGTCTACCCCGAGTTCTTACGGCACCTAGGACTTCGAGCTCTACTGTGGCTAACTCAGTTTTACAATGACATCCAACGATCGGAAACACTACCACCACTATTTAAACAAACCAAGATCGTCGTCATTCTTAAGCCTGGCAAAGATGGAAAGCTCCCAGAGGACTATAGACCTATAGCTCTTTTAAGTGCATGCTACAAACTATTGGAGAGACTTATTCTCAACAGAATAAAACCCGTGGCTGAGAATTTCATTCCTATTGAACAAGCCGGATTTAGACCCGGTCGGAGCTGCTGTGATCAAGTATTATCTCTTACCACACATATTTAGAATGGATTTCAAAGGAAGAAAAAGACGGTCGCCGTGTTTATAGATCTATCGTCAGCATATGACACAGTGTGGAGGGAGGCAATGATTCTTAAACTCCAACGCATTATTCCTTGCAAGAAAACGGCTACCCTAATCAACAATATGCTTTCAAATAGATTTTTTGAAGTACACCTAGATGGAGAGATAAGCAAGAAATATAGGTCAAATGATGGCCTGCCCCAAGGATCCGTGCTAGCTCCATTACTTTTTAATATATATACATCAGATCTACCAGAGACATCTTCTAAGAAGTTTATCTATGCAGACGATATTGCTCTCACATTCAACATCAAGACTTCCACAATTCCGAAAGAATCATTGAGAAAGACCTTATCAAAATGGATGAATATTTCGAAACATGGAGGCTCTAAAACCCAAGTCTCCTGTTTCCACCTCAACAACATACAGGCAAACTATGCACCCCACGTAGAGTTCAGAGGCCAGCTGCTTAACTACAATCCCCTCCCAAAGTATCTGGGAATTACATTGGACCGATCTCTGACGTACAAGGAGCACTTATACAAATGCGCAGCAAAAATCAAAACCAGAAATAATGTCCTACACAAACTCACTGGAAGTAGCTGGGGAGCAAGCGCCACAGTTCTCAGAACATCTGCTCTTGCACTAGTATATTCGGTGGCTGAATACTGCGCTCCGGTCTGGCTAAACAGCACTCGTACAGCAACGGTGGACACCCAGCTAAACGACACCATGAGGCTCATCTCAGGCACTATTAAACCGACGCCCCACCAATGGCTGCCGGTACTGGCTAACATAGCCCCACCTCATCTAAGGCGAAGATCTGCACTGAAAAGGGAATGGCAAAAGTGCGCTAACAACTGTGACCTACCCTTACACGAACACTGCAAGAATCCCAGCCACAGGCTCAAGTCCCGTAAGCCATCATGGAGATTAGGGCAACAGCTGATCGAGGACAATTATGATATCGACGAAGCCTGGCGTCGGGAATGTGATATGTCTAACCCTGATCACCTTAACTTAGTCTCGGACCCAACCGTACGGCCCGAGGGCTTCGGTCTTCCCAGAAAATCTTGGACAACTTTAAATCGTATCCGAACAGGCTATTGTAGATGTAGTTACTGGAAGCACAAATGGGGACAGACTGACTCACCCAACTGCGACTGTGGGAATCCACAAACTCTACATCATATCGCAATGGACTGCCCTACGAGGAGATTCCCTGGCACAATGCAGGAGCTGCACCTCCTGGAGGGAGATGCTTCTGGCTGGCTGAGGGACTTGGACATACAACCATGAGTCTGGTCTACTCTTCTCCTTCTGAAAAACCTATTACTAGATACTATTACTATAATTTCTATGTATTTTTGTGTATTTTGTGTTTTACTTCCTTTTTTAGATCTAATAATTGTTTGTTGCCTGTAACATTGACCATTCATTGTTTTTATACGTTGTTTGTGTTACTACTTACTTACTGCTGTATTCTATTAGCCATACGATATATATATATA
This sequence comes from Schistocerca serialis cubense, assembly GCF_023864345.2. NCBI lineage: Eukaryota > Metazoa > Arthropoda > Insecta > Orthoptera > Acrididae > Schistocerca > Schistocerca serialis. The sequence goes on along the minus strand of NC_064639.1, from coordinate 779,222,862 downwards.
TATATATATATATATATATATATATATATATATATATATATATTAAATTTCTGAGAAAGAGCCATAATCTTTTAGGAAACAAAAGATTAAAAACAAATTTTGCAATTAACTGGATACGGCCCTGCTACCTTTTGCTTCGCACTTCACGATGCGATCAATTGCGCTCGACATTACAGCTGCTGCTTTGTATATGGTATAAACTATCTAAAGGCTGAATCTACAAATGTCATTATTTGATATTTAATTATAACAAATAGTACCAAAACGACGAGGTATTGATAGATCATTGTGCTGTAGCAATGAAACGGTATACTTTCATAACATACAAGCTACAACACTAGAAACATGAAATACAAGAATTAACTACCGCCCTGTAGTTTCCCGTCATTTCACTACAACAAATGGTAGCTAAAACGACGCATTTCCGAGAGATCTTCAATTTCCTGATGCTTTGATACAGCTTATATTCACACCAAGTACGCTATGACAAAGAAAATCCACAAAATACGCTGTTCAACTTCACACAATATGGTGGCTTCTGAGTACCGCTTATGTCGTAGAAAGGATTTCACATCTCACTGCCCAACTTCCTCTCCATGAGACAAAAATCTGACATTCCAGGCTCTTCACTTCACGCTCCGCAGAGTAGAGGAACGTAGAATTCCTGGCTGTAATGCCACTCCGTTAATGACGCAAATACACCCCCTTGGACCGTTTCCAGCGACGCTTCGTTTTGACAACTTCGTGTAATATCGTCAGAAGGCTTCCGTGTTGTGCTACTGTGATGCTTTGCCCCTTACGAGCATTACCTCTTAGTATCACACAATGACAGTCACAAAAAAACGCACAGCACCATCTAGCTCACATGATGATTGACGATGGTGCATCCACATGTTTCCACTGCCTACTTTGTTCCCTTGTCACGGGGCCGTAGTGATTTTCCTAGCACTCGTCCATTGTGACTGGGCGGCTGAAGACGTCATCTGGACTGGCCTGTCACAGGTTTAAGATTTCCGGCTCGTTGGGCTGTTTGAAGTGACGTGGGCAATCACCGAAACTAGGGGGTGGCGTGCCTCGTAGTATTCGAAATGTCGTGCAAGATGCTTTTCTAAAAGGTATCCTGATTGGTCTTCATTTTTTCCACTATTGGTTCGATTGTGACACGCCAGTCTCCGAGCACCAGGACCTACCCTTCTTTTGCGCTTACCTGGTCTTCTCGTGGAGATGATCTGACATTTAGTTCTTTGTCATTCAGACTTGTACGATGACACTGTAACTGTCTGCTCCATCTAGCGACTCTCATATTGTGGTGCATTGTTGCTATACAATTCTGACAACTCAGCATGGACTGTTGCAGCGTTGTTGCCTTTCAATCACAGAAAAGAAGCCAATGCACGATACTCCATCAGTGGGCCGCGCTATATTGTTTTGCCTCTTCAGCAGTGTGCTACGGCCTATAACGCAGGGATTTCCTTGTGTACTTGCATGGCAAACATATCTGCAGAAAATTCATTTTTTCAAGGTGATAATTAAAACTTTACGAGTATCCTTCGTAATGAGCGTAGCTTTGTAATAAAAACTGTTCAAATGACTCTGAGCACTATGGGACTTAACATCTGAGGTCATCAGTCCCCTAGAACTTAAACTACTTAAACCTAACTAACCTAAGGACAGCACGCACATCCATGCCCGAGGCAGGATTCGAACCTGCGACCGTAGCAGTCGCGCGGTTCCGGACTGAAGCGCCTAGAGCTGCTCGGCCACCGCGGCCGGCTTATCTTTGTTATATTATTTTAATTGCGGTGATAGAACTAGAGTAATTATTATGCGATTGTCTTTTGTAAAGGGGAACTAAAATTAACGAGCCATGGCCTTAGATGGAACCTTTTATAGAAATAAAACAATTGCACAACACCCTACTTACATGCATTCCTGAATTTGTCGCTCTTGATCCCTTCATTTGTTACTGATGCAAGCCTGTAAGGAAGAGTGGGCAAAGTGGCCAGGCTAAAGTATTCCTATATTTTCAGCTGAGTAACACTAGAAAGAATCGCATAGGACTCAGTGTTTGTAAACTGTAGCTACTGAACTTCATCGTCTTATGATCAGATGAGTTACTTTAAACAATTCGGCTTTCATAAAATGCCCACTTAGTTTTAAAATGAAAAGTAAGAGGTAAAAAGCAGTTTTCACAAAGAACTAAACAAATTTTATTGTAAAACATGATGTAAATTATTTACACTTTACGCAAATAAATGTGAAACTGTGTTTCTCAACTAATGTACAGAGTTCGTGGGCCTAGAGGGAACACAATCGGCACTAAATTCACTGCTCTCCTGGCCTCGAATTTGAAAAACTTTCTTCCTAGTACATACAATCTGTTTTAATCATTGTAGCAAAAAAAACAACGAAAAAGAAAAAAAACTCTCCTAGGGCTGGGTTTCCTGTACTTTGCACTCTTCTTTTTACTGTCTTTCTTCTCTTCGTCTGCTTTCCAATTTTCCTTCTTTTCATCTCTTTTTCTTGTCTTTCGTTATTTACCACTTTTAGCTTATTTTTATAAGAACTGCCTGTAAGTAATTTTTCTCCCCTACACAACCGGTGCCTGGCGGGCAAAGTGGCCAGAAGGCACCACCGAGGTGGCCTTTTCCCTCGACGACTCCTCTACACAAAAATTGTATACCCTCTAATAACATGGCCGGAATTTCAATAACTAAAGTAGAATTTTGGAGTAAAGACATGACACTTTCAGCACAGTTTCATTAAAAAGACGGAAGTCACATTTCCTCTCCACAATAAATACACAAACTGACCACTTACCGTACATCAGGTTAGCTAAAATCCGCAAAAAATTATTACAGCTTTGAGGAGCGGCACTGTAAACAAGTCAGATTTCGTGGAGTAACTGGGCTATCCAGGCAGGATAAGTTAAAGCATTTTCTGCGCCACCTTATAGCCCCGGGGACCCCAATGGTCACTTTGCACTCCATGATCACTTTCCCCACTACTCTTATCCAGTCATTTTATAATTAATAACTGTAATGAACATAAATTAAAGGTGTCACAATGATTTAGCTATAATATAATAAATCTATCTCCAAAGTTTTACTTCGTTGTTTTATTTAGAAGTGTTATTAAGAAAGATATTGCGTATGAATTCAGCTGCACGTCAGACAGCTCACAGGAGAAGACTTTCAGTCTCGACGAAAGACTGTCAGAATGGATTGTTGGTGTGCAGAACGAGCAAACATCTGGTGTGAGGGCTAGACGAATGCGTCAGAGTGGCTCCCTCAGAGCTCAGCCGACTAGCTAATCCGCGGGGAACGAGCGCCGGCTGTTTATTACGTCAAACAGCCATTACGATAATGAACGAGTGGGCGGCCGCGCCGAATGATCGAACCTGTTGGCGCGACCACGTCGGCGGCGGCGGCACCCGCACGCAACGCTTTGTCCCGCTGGCACGCCGCGCTATCAGCAAAGGGGCTCTGACCGCCGCCACCGCGGCTGCTGCGCACAGTCCGTACATCAGGCCGATGGATCTGTGCAGGCAGAACTACACGCCCTGACAAAGAAATGTTAAGCACCAGAAGGGGAGGAGGCAACAAAACAGAACTTGTCGGATTCTGATTCGGTTGGGAAAGGTGTCACAACGCCGTTATATCCTGTTCTCATATAAGTTCACCAACAACTGTTGTAACTTGCCTGTTGCATCCTGGATACTCGAATCAGTACGGAGTTGACATCCGAGCTGCTCCGACATGTTCTATCGCGGACAGATGTATGGAACTTGCTGCCAACAGGAGTACCTCAATATCGAGCAGATAGTTCATCGAGCAGATAATAATAATGAGCGTATGGCATTGGTGGCGGTTCGGCCGCCGCTCCACAGGTTCTTTAACGCCACTACGGCGACTTGCGAGTGAATGACAATGAAATGATGTTGAAAGACACACAACACCCAGTCATCTCGAGGCAGAGAAAATCCCTGGCCCCGTCGGGAATCGAACCCGCGACCCCGTGCGCGGGAAGCGAGAACGCGACCGCTAGACCACGAGCCGCGGACAGTTCATAGATACCGAGCGAGGTGGCGCAGTGGTTAGCACACTGGACTCGCATTCGGGAGGACGACGGTTCAATCCCGCGTCCGGCCATCCTGATTTAGGATTTCCCTGATTTCCCTAAATCGCCTCAGGTAAATGCCGGGATGGTATCTTTGAAAGGGCACGGCCGACTTCCTTCCCGATCCTTCCCTAAAACCAACGAGACCGAAAGACCTCACTGTTTGGACTCTTCCCCAAACAACCCAACCCCCAATCCAAAAAAAGCCATAGAGACGTGTGCCACGAGCAGACGAGCATTGTCCTGTTGAAAAATGGGTCCCCTACACACTGCCACGAGAGAAGTAACCCAAGAGGCCACAGGGTGTCAGTTACATACCGTTGTGCCGTTACAGTTCCCTCAGTCACTACCAGCCGTGACACCTCCCCCGAAGTCATACCTGAAGGCTCCCCACACCATGGGGCCAGGAGTAATACCAGGTCGCAGCCATACTAGCGAACGACGGTCATCCGAGGTAGTGCAGAACCGCGATTTATCACTGAAGCGTGCTTCCCGGTCGCGACACCAACCCAGATGTAGACGTTTTTAGTTGTGGTGTTAACGTCACCCTACGAGTGAGACGGTTATTTCCTAGTGTGACTGCTGTTAGTCTCCGACCAATGGTCCGGGATGACACAGTGTTGAAGGAAGTATGTTACCCGTTCTCACATCACAGGCGCATATATTGAGTAGTCACGACGCGCCTGGTTAGCAGTTCGACAACCCTCCCTTGTGGTGGCCAGGCGTGGCCGACTGAAATCTAGACGACGAGTATTCGTGCCTTCACGTTCCCATGCTGTCCAATAACTGACCACTGTCACATCCGAAACTCCTACATATCTCCATACTGCACGACGACAAGGCTGCCAAATGGAGACACACAATGAGGCCCCTTTCAAACACTGTCAGATGTTGATAACGCAGCCCACATTAGCACGCGGGGCTTCCGTGCCCCTCACAGTGTTCATTTAATGTCTATTTCCGTCCGTTATATGCCCTGCGAAGGGCATGCACAAAAAGTGAACTATTTCCCAAACGTATGCCTGATCACTGACCGTATTAGATTCACATCCTATAGTCTTCTCGATATGTTCCACATGCTGCGTTCTACCCTGCTCTCTTACTTCCTTTCTCAGCTCTTTCAAGAATATTAGTGATGAAGATGCTGACTCTGACGACATGAATAAATTTTATGTGTCTCCTTTTCATTTCGTTTAACAATCATCTCTCTTCGTTTACTCCCCTTAAGACTTCCGGATTGGTACTTACGTAATCTAAATCAGGAAAAAATATCGTCACTGGATAGAAAAAAGTTTATCTCAAAAGATTCACAAGGAGTTGGGAAGTACCACAAGTGTGAAGCACGCTGACGGAAATGGGACCTATCACACTTCATCGAGCGCTGCTAAACTGAGAAAATTATCGTAGCTGTGCGATATGTCAATTAAAATTTCGTCTATATGTGAGCTCGTTTGCATTATTTTCAGTGTAGCGAAAAGGAAGCCATTCCTACCGATGAAGAACAGTGTGAGTACGTGATGGCTGTTGGGTGTGTTACTTGAATTTTTAAGCTGGAGATCGCAAAACAGCGTGTCCAGAGGATATGCATGGCCAGATTACCGACATCTTTCGAATGTTGAGAAACGTCAAATAATTGGCGTGAGGGACTTATTTGCGTCAAAGTAGCAGATAGCACGGACAATTCGCTGTAGTTCAGTGAGAACAGAACTAGTGGTAATGAGACGGATTCAGGACAACAGTACGGTAAGGAGCATAGGCACAGGTCCTTAGAAAAGGACTACATCACTAGAAGATCTTAAGACTGTTCAACTGGCTACGACGAGTAGCATGCAAAGTATCAACACGAACCGGAGAGAACAGACCCTGGAAGCTGGGTTGAGATAGCGAGATGCCTAGCATAGTTTACCGCCGACGCCACATCACAGACAGTAGAGACTTGTATACTGTACAACCATAGTCAACAAGGACATTTAGTGCCATTCTTTGTTGTTAAGCAGTAGTCTCGCTTATGTTTGTTCCGGTCGGATACAAGTTGTCGGCGACCTGGTGAAAGATTACCGAAAGCAGCGATTCACGAGACCTATACTTCTTCAAGTCGTGGAGTCATGGTTTGTGGAGGTATTGGGTAGACAACACGGCTTATTTGGTAATGGCTGAATGTTCGCCAGTATGTGGCACGAATTGTGATCTATCCCTCATGACCGTGACACCCAAACGGCATATTCCAGCAGGATAATGCAAGACCCCACACTACAGTTCACGCGACAAACTCCTTGAGGACTGTACGGATCCTTGACTGGCCTCTCTGGTCCCCAGATTTTCCACCCAGAGAGCAAGCGTGGTACGTGATGGGGAGACATGTACTTTCATACCAGCCTCTACCTAGTAGTCTTCAAACACTAACACAGCGTGTGTTTTAGGAATGTCGTAAAAATGATGAAAATGACATTCAGAGGCTCTTTGCTTTCACAGCAGAATGATTTTAAGAGCGCGTTCGTGCATTTTGGGATCACAGCTCATAATTATGTTTTCGATGTATGTCAGTCCTGCTTGCAATTAAAGTTTAGTTATTTACTATCCGTTATGTGGTGAAAATCTCTAAAATGTGCGGTAACTATCAGGCGGATTGTTGATAGTGAAACGCTTTTCATTTTCATTACCGTAATTGGTATGTCTTTAAAATTGTGGCCCGGATGACGTAAAGCCTCCTCGTGACCCACGAGAAAGTCAGGCCGTGGCGTGCACGTCACAGCACGTGACAGCAGGTGGCAGCACGTGACACTGCAGGTCTTACTAGTGCCAGAGTGTACTATTTCAGACGAGTTTAGTGATTCCTGCCTCCGATTTTGAATGCATTCAAGTTCTCCGTAGCACACGACAAAATTAAGAACTTTAATGGGTACCTTTTCAATTAAGTATTGATTTCCGCGGGTCCTGTACGCAGACGAGAGTTCGCGGACTGTGGAGGACAATCCGACTAGTGTGACGTCACCAATTCATTGCAGGGCCCCTGTACCTCGTTGGCTCGGCCTTCCTGCACCACCTGCCGTAGCAGACACGGCGACCCACTGTCGACTGACGGCGAAGACACAACTGCGTCAGTGTGTGGTGGACTCGAATAACTACGGCCTGGGTCGTAAGTTAAGTCGTCAATAGCAATCTTAAGACTTTGCTTTGCCTACTGTAGTGGTATTCAGCTGTGAATTTGACTAGTGCTTAGCTTCCATGAGTCAGCTGCAGTTTGATGTTATGTTGTTTGTTATTATCTGAGAAACAATAAAGATCGTTAATAACTTTCCTGATCACGTCGTTATACTAGAGGACGACTTCAACTTGTCAGGAAAAGACTGGAAGAGTCATACTTTAGAACTGGTGCCAGAGGCAGGTGTCCGTATGACATTTTTAATATCTTGTCCGAAAATTACTTCAAGCAGATAATTACAGAACCAACTCCAGAACGCAACGTCTCAGAACTACTTGCAACAAACATATCTGATCTTAGCTAATCGGTTAACGTAGACTATGATAGCAACTTTTGCTATGGGTATTACAAAGAATGTTAAGAAAGGTAGGAAAATAGTTTTGGTTAGCAAGTGTAACTGGATACAAATTGCAGAACTTTTAAGTAATCAGCATCGAATATTCAGTGCAGAGGACGAGATGTGGAGCACAAATGGAAAAAATTTAAAAGCATCGTCCAATATGGCTTAGGCAAGTATGTAACAAGCAAGATCTTAAGGGATGAGAAAGACACACCATGGTTTAATAGTTGTGTTAAGAAAAATGCTACTTAAATAAAGACAGCTTCATCATATATTCAGCCGGCCGCGGTGGCCGTGCGGATCTAGGCGCTGCAGTCCGGAACCGCGGGACTGCTACGGTCGCAGGTTCGAATCCTGCCTCGGGCATGGATGTGTGTGATGTCTTTAGGTTAGTTAGGTTTAAGTAGTTCTAAGTTCTAGGGGACTGATGACCTAAGATGTTAAGTCCCATAGTGCTCAGAGCCATTTGAACCATTTGAATAATATATTCAAGAGTATATGGAAAGATGAGGAGATGGAAAGAGAGGGGAAGGTAGTGGGCAGAGATGGAGGATCAGAAGAGGGACAGAGTGAGGGGGGATGAGGAGATGTACGGAGAGAGGCGGAGGAGATGGAAAGAGGGAGGGGGGGAGGAAAGAAACTAGACTAACAGGAGACAGGAATAAATAAATACCCGGGCAACGCCAGGTTTATCAGTTAGTTGGAAATAAAGCAGAAGATTACCTACCTTGGGCCATCTTCCTCATCTTGCGCTGAATGCTGACTTGTGAAGTGCATAGGGAAACAGAAAAAAAAGTTCTCTCAGAAACTGTTCAATTAATAAGCACTAAATTTTCCGGTGATATTTTGAATGCCTCTTACTTTCATACAGTGAGATAGGAAGGTCATAATGACATACTCAAAGACAACACGTGGCTTTGTAGCACATCGAGAAATGAGAAACGTTTTGGAAGGTAGACGGTTACATATTTCTGCGTATTGAGAGTTCGTTGCCAGGCCCTGTATTTTGTTCAGAGAACAATTTATCGTAGCTAATTTTGTCATGAGTGAAAACGGTGCTAATGTTTCGGTCCAACACTCACTCAGCATCTTCAAAAATTCAATTAACAAAATGTTAAACAAAACGAAAATGATTTATAGCAACTAATTTATTCTTCGCGACCCTCACTCTCCGAAAGAAGTCAAGTAAATTGGCGTCAGACTGATAATTCATTATACCATGGCAGAGAATCGCAGTATCAGCGGGACAAAAATGTACAAATGTCTTTCCGACACGGTCATGAGAGTCGCAAATTTCATGTGGACATGTGCTTACGAAGAAATCAAAGTCAAAATAAAAAGAATCGTAGAAATACCAACAGTCATAGCACATGAGAAGATGGGTTAGAAGTATTTTAATCACCAAATACGAACAGAAAGTTTTATATATTAGAAGTAAGTGTAATTTTTACGACAAAACAATGACGAGACAGTAAGGAATATAAGACAGAAGCACACTATCCAAAAAAATATTCAGAAAAGAGGTGTTGAAATGTTGTATCGGCTTCGACTTCTGTGAAAGCTACCAACATCCAAACAGCGCTAAATTACTGAAAATAATGACATCGATTTGTCCATCAACCTAAACGTATACAGTGCGGAAACCTATTTTTCTGAAAAAGTTATATCAAAAAATGTCAGAAAATTTATTTAATTCTTTTTTGAGATACAGTATTTAAATAACGAATTAACATTTAACGTCTTTTCTTACTCATCTATTATCGAATCTGCAACTCAGTGATAACTTCTTTCTGATTCTAGACACACATTTTCGTTTACCTGTTTCAGATAATAATGTGGCGCATAACGTGTCTGTAGCGAAACAGCTTTCGCTTGCAGGCACAAATTCTTTTCTTCTGCTCACCTCCGAGAACAAACATTGTTAGTATTCATAACGTGTCATAAAAAATTCTTACAGCGCAGAGAATAGTGGCGCAGATAGATTGATACAAAAAACTAATAAATCGCACGAGATTACTTTCCTGGCTGCACCACTGAAACTAGAAAACTAGCGCTTGCCTTCCCTACGAGAAAAAACGGGTTTTCCGATATTCAAGACCAACTGATTCGATCACGCAAGCGAGGTTTCCACGAAATATAGTATTCATAGGATGTTTTGTAGATCACATTGCCCTTCCTTTTTTAAAAATAAACCCCGCATTCCCAGCGAGTTATTTGGCAGGCTAGTTGACGCATTAATCTCGCATTCGGGCGTAGTGGAGTGCGAATTCCCACCCAAACATGCCGTCGACGAAATAGATCTGTAGATGCGGGGCACTTTCTTGGATTCAATAATGAGGAGAAAGGAAATCAGCAGTGTCTTTTTCAAAGAAAAACCACGTAAAATCGAAATCTAAACGGCCGCATGTGGATTCGAAGCGCCATCTTTCCGAATGCGAGACCATTGTTTTAAACACTTAAAAGAGGTACCTGGTAGTGACAAGTAGTATTATGGGATTTCTGGGAAACGTTGAGTTTACTGGGTGGAGTTGTTCAATCGAAAAGGGATATCGAATGTTACATAAATATACATACTGTATAATACCTGCCTAGCGACCGCTACGGTCGCAGGTTCGAATCCTGCCTCGGGCATGGATGTGTGTGTTGTCTTTAGGTTAGTTAGGTTTAAGTAGTTCTAAGTTCTAGGGGACTGATGACCTCAGAAGTTAAGTCCCATAGTGCTCAGAGCCATATGAACCATTTTGACCTCATGATAAACGTTAATTTTTTATTAGTACGGATGACAAAAAAATCATCTGTAAATGTTTGTCGCATGTGCAACGGCCGTGTCGGATAGGAGAAAACATGAATATCATTTACCAAACAACACGCGATGGTAATGCAAGATCCGACCGACCGTACGACGACATGATTCAGTTTTCGTTTTTTTGTTTACATGTATTATGAAATTATTTAACAAGTGCTTTAAAAATTCTCAAACGTTAACTGTCTCTTGTTTGGCAAGGTGAGGGAGGGGGGAGGGGGGGAGGGGCGGTGTGAGCGTCATGTTCATTGAAAAGTAAATTGCTAACATCAATATTATTACACAGTGTCTTACTTTTGGGTACAAATGACAAAAAAGCCACTTATTGTAATTCATTATATCATCTCATTGAACCTGGAGTCTAACGGTGGCGTCTTTAATTGATGATCAAAACGTCCTCAGTCCCTGGTTAGAGACCCGCCACCCTTTAAATTTTGATTCATAATCAGACTTCCGACATAAGAAGTCACCCTAATTCTGCCAGCGGCCTCGTCAAAGGGGATGGAGGAGCGGACAGAGGTGCAGGGCACTCTCTTGTCTTTGGGGTGGGAAGCTGCCAATAAAGTCGGAAGAATCAGCAATGATCAACGGCATGAAGATGCAGAAGGCAATGGAAACCACTGCATTAAAGACACATCCGGCCTGTACGTGAAAAAGTGTCATGCTGATTTCTCCATTGGCAAAAGATTCGTGAATAGTCCCTCATTAGGATCTACGGAAGGGGACTGCCAAAGGCGAGGTGACCATGAGAAAAAAGTTGAATAACCAAGAAAAGGATACCGTTCTAGGAGTCGGGTAGTGGAATATCAGAAGCTCGAACGTGGCAGGGAAGCTAGAAAATCTGAAAAGGGAAATGCAAAAGCTCAATCTAGGAATAGTAGGGGTCAGTGAAGTGAAATGAAAAGAAGACAAGGATTTCTGGTCAGATGAGTATAGGGTAATATCGACAGCACCAGAAAAGTGACTAGGTCTCGTTATGAATAGGAAGGTAGGACAGAGCGAGTGCTACTGTGAACAGTTCATTGATAGGGTTGTTCTTATGAGAATCGACAGCAAACCGATACCGACAACGATAGTTCAAGTATACATGCCGACATCGCAAGCTGAAGATGAAGAGATAGAGAAAGTAAATGAGGGTACTGAAAGAGTTACACAGCACGTAAAGGGAGATGAAATTCTAATAATCATTAGGGACTGGAATGCAGTTGTAGGGGAACACCAAAGTGCTCCTGCAGGATATCAAAAACTCTCCTGTTTCGATAGGATCGAGCTCCGTCTTGCATGAATCACGTATTGTCGAAATAAAGGCCACTTTGGATAAGGGGGATCAAATCACCCTTCAAAACCTTCACGTTCCTTACAGTTGTCATCGTGCCATCAAGGAATATCGCACTGCTTACTCCGTGACCGTGCATTGCACACCACACAGTCACCGCTAAGGATATAGGGTACTTATAAATGGTGGAAAAATAGAAATCTTTTTTATGACTTTATTAAATTCTGTAGTCTTTCCTGATTACATTGATATATACGTTATGGAGTTTCAAATAAAAAACGACCTATATATACCAAATTTTAAAGTTACGGTCATGTATAGCGTCACGCCCCCTTTATTTCTGTTACAGAGACCAGTATTATTCCGAAAAGAACAGTGGACTTTCTGTTTCCTGCAATTATACATGTGATGCGTTGTAAAGTTGGTATGCAGTGCAGGTTTCTAGTGTCTGAAAATGATTGTCTTTGCTAATATTAATTGTTGTTTTTCTGAGGCAGTTTGTTCGCGTGTTACTGAACGTTTGTTGCCCAAGTGCTGCATATATTTGTGGAAGTACATGTCCTTTAGTGTGCAATAAATAAGAACTATGCCACGCATCTAGAAATTCAATAAAAGGAAATTCCTTGGTAGCCAGTTCACAAACAAAGCAAGCCACACTGTTGAAAGTAACTCATAACAACAAAGTAGCAGGAATACTTTAGGGTCACAATTAGTTGTTCTGTGTAGATCCTGCAATAAATCTACCACGAAAATGACTTCGAACATTGTGCGTAATTCATACGATGTGAATTTGAAGTTAGTGTATGCAATGCGTGCATTAGGAACAGAGGCTGCTCAAACTTTTATGGTTTGATGGACCTTCCTTCTCCTCCCATTTGGCTCAGCAAGTACATAAATATACTTTTAGGTGCCTTGACGGTTGTGTCTAAAGCATCTATGAAACGTGCAGTAGAAGAATATTTAAATATTAGTGGAACCAGGGACATTGCTGTTGCACTTGATGGGACATGGCGACGTTGAGGACATCGGTCCTTGAATGGTGTTGTAAGTGCTACTTCTCTAGAGAATGGAAAAGTTGTTCATCTTGAGTGCTTAGCTAAGTACCGCCACACCATCCATGGTAACACTCAACGACATGTTGAACATCAGCGTCCTAAGAATTATGATGGTTACAGAGGAGGTATGGAGTGTGATGGAGCTCTAAAAATATTTCAGAGGTCGCTTCCTGTTTGTAACATTAGATATACAAAGTACCTAGGCGATGGAGATTCTAAAGTTTCCAATAAAATTAATGAGCTCAATGTTTATGGTGATAACTTGGTAACAAAACTGGAGTGTTGTGAAGAGAATGGGTGCTAGATTGAGGAAGCTACGAAGAGAAATGAAAGGAAAGTTGCTAATGGAAAATCTCTGTCTGGCAGAGGCAGATTGACAGAAACTGAAGTAGACCTTCTTCACAGTTATTATAGACTGGCCATTAGACAACTGCACCTCTGAATGATGTTACAGCAATGAGAAAAGCTGTATGGGCCACCTACTTTCATAAGTTGTCCACAGATGACCACACTGTTCATGGACTTTGCATTAAAGGAGCAGATTCTTGATGTGGTTACCAAAAAGCAAAAGAAAGTGGTCAAATATAACATCATAAGCATTCTCTTCCTTAGCCTGTTATGAATGCAATAAAACCAATTTTTAGAGACCTGAATGACCCTATACTGCTTAGTAAATGTCTTCATGGGGGAACTCAGAATACAAATGAAAGTTTCAACTATTGCATATGGGAATGTTTAGCCAAGAATGTTTTTGTAGGACTAAATACCTTAAAAGCTGGTTGCTAGATACAGTGATATGTTTCAATGATGGAGTGATAGGAAGGTTGAAAGTACTGAGAAATTTACGCATAAAATGTGACTCTAATATGGAAGATCAATTGCTTGCATGTGATAGACAACGGATGCATGAAGTTGAAATATTCGCTCTTCAAGTTACCAAAGAACCAAGAAGTGCTAAACGGAATGCCAAGAGTAAACTTGAAGATGAAGAAATGCTGCAGGATGAAGAATATGCTTCAGGAATGTTCTGAGGCACAGTTTAATTGGACTCATATCTTCATTTGCAGTTTCCCACAAATTGTATTTTTCAGAATTCAGGTACAAATATTTCCTAAGGTATATCAAGCATTGCTGTAATTTTTTCCTGTAAATTGTTATAGTCCATACTTATGTAATAAACCTATGCTTTATGGCAGAATCAACTAAATTATAGAAAAAATAATATTTTTGTAAAGAAATATATTATAAAAATTAAAATGTAAGATGCAATATTTTTTGTCCTTGTAATATACATAATAGGTATAATTAACAAGGTCTAGTACCTCAGCCATCATGTCATGCATATATGGTAAAAATGTGGTGTCCTTCAAATGTATAACATTGGATTAAATGGTACCTTAATTTTTGGAAGTATTTTGGAAAAAAACTGCATAAATTTCTTTGTAATTTTTTAATAACCCTAAGCAAGTTCAAAAATATTAAAAATACTTCTAATTTGTTTAGAAAATGTGCCGCATTACCTGATATCAACCAAAAATCTGTAAAGCATGTACATTATAAACAGTGCCTGAAATAAATAGTTATTGAATTTTATATAATATTGATCAGGAAAAGTACCCTGTATCCTCAAGGGTGAAGAGACTCCTCGATAGCGAAATGCGGATTTTCCGTCCGCCAAATGCTCTCTGGCACGCTGTACTGTGGCATTTTCATGAGCAAATGACCAACAACAACAACAATGCACATCCACTTGTGGATACTAATTCCCATCAATCCCCGCAGCCAACAGTGCAGTTTGAAAGTCCTAACGCAAACTCTTCGTAAGTTATGACGATTTTATTTCATATAGTCCAATAATTGTCACCAACTAGATGTAATCCGCTCAATGCAAATGTCTTGGCACTTTGTATCCTACTACACCTAATGTCGACCAATGATCCCTTCAGTACGGAAGCACACCACACTCGAACTCTTACAGAAATGGGCGAAATCCCACAAGCAATGAGTATAATGGGCAAGTGCACTGAATCAGTATTTGCGACTAAGCTGAGAATTTGAGTCCGACGGGAGGCGTGCCAGGTTAGTCCGTGCAGTTGCTATGACCACTGTGTCTGGATAACGCAGTGGTCAGCGCATTTGCCCAGGGGAAAATAAAAAGATGGTGGCAGACATAGGTTCGAATCCTGGTCTGGCACAACTTTCAACTTTCCCAGATGATTTAAATCAATGCCCACAGACAGTAAATGTCATTGATTCCTATGTCTTAACGCCTAATAAGTTTAAAAAATATGAGCTAGTGTGATAGAAAAATACTAAAGTCTCCATCACCGCAACAATGTTCCCTGAAGTTGCACTGCAAATGATCTTAGCTGGGTAGATGAAAATATAAGATAGTCTCATCAGTGCAGGAGGAAGTTTATTCCATCTCAGCTTGGAATATAGTGAAAGCATAACTTATTTCATTCAAGAATGTAGTTCTTAAGTGAACACACATAAAGATTTGAATTAAGAACAGAGCAGTAAAAGTAAATTCGTAAGAATCACAAATTATATGAATACTGAATGTACAGGGTTTTAGAGGTATAAGTGTAGCGGTTTATACTGATGACTGAGGACAGTTTACTCAACAACGTTACACCAGTATTAACTACATTTGCTGACTAATAATTGTAGCTATTACGTTAGGTTGGTTAATACTTCCAACTATGCATGGCGCAAGTCAGCCATTAATGTTTATTTTCTCCTCTACAGCTGGCCAGATATGAATTGTGCACACATGGACACAAAACGGATTGTCTATACTGGCAGGTGCAGTTCACTTCATGGCACCGTTACGACCGAGCGGAAAACATCAGGTAATAAATTATATGATGTGTCAGCGGGAAGATTGTTACACACAGATAAGACAGAACTACAACATTGAAGTGGATATATACTAAGGTATCAATGCTAACAAAATCGGTACCTGTACCTCTGATACCGTGTATATTGTTCAGAAAAATACAAAATCTCTAATTTCACATACAAGTGCCCTTGAGTAGACCATGAAGCCTTACATGACCATACACACAAAAAAGACAAGGAAAATCACCCTATATTCACATTACTGTGACAACCAATATAAATTGGATGCTGATTCCCACAAGTTAAAATGAAACTATAACGCTAACAAAGAACTAATGTTGTCCACTTTGAATATGACTCCAAACTGCCTTGCGTAAATAAATTTTATCTTCTTCTACGCAAATGTAGTGCAAGCGAGCGGCCGTCTTACCATGATCCAGAACAATATAGCTCCAATGAACCCATTTCCTTATGACAATACAAAGCGTCTGTCCTAAGCAGTTCAGCACGTCCACACTGCACCAACGGAAGAACAGCGTTTATCTTTGTCCACAAACCACATGGCCCTTGCTAACTGGTTCTTCCCGAGAAGAATTTCTATTGGTTAGCTCACCTCAGATTTCAGGCGATTTACTTAAGACACATCTTGCAGTTACCGTCCAAAGATAAGCAGATGGATTAGTCATAAGGTTCTTTGAGAGAAGTAAGTGCGTAGCAATGCACGCATGAACACATGACATGAAGCGCCTAACAGCAGACGAATTTCACATATGTCCAGCACAAGCGAAATGAAAACAATTTTCGGGATTAATGGCCATCACTGTTCATAATTTTATTACTTTTCGAAATTAACTGTTTAGTCGACAGGAATCGTTTCGTCATATTGTCTTCGGAGGAGCAAAATCGCTCTGCATCATCATCCTAGTGACATCAGAGTTACATTTCTTGGCATCTGTTTTATATCACAAGGGAGCCACACTGATGAACGAAATAAAGACGTGCATTGATAGAGAACGGTAGAAATAGGGGAGAGAGTAGAAACAGGGAGGAGAATCTGCCGGTTCCTTCGTTACATAAAAAGAAAGTCAAGCAGATCATGCATGTCACCGACGAAGGCTGCAATACATTACCCATCTGGAGGTAGTCTGTATCCCAGCTACTTACTGGAAGTATTCCAACCAACGACAGAATGTGAAGCAGTTGACACGTCATCTGGGAGTGTTACAGACCAGGACAGGAACCCCTTTCGTAATACATCAGTTTTTGTGATAATATGGATTTAGGAGCCATTCCAGCCAAAATTCGCTTTAAGAATTGCAAATCTTCTTGACCGAAATACAGTTCAGGCCCTCTGTCATGACAGCGAGGCCTACCAGCTTGGAGCAGCCAACTACAATAGCCTACAGAAGCAGTGAGGAACCCTTGCCTCAGGGAGGAACAAGAAGGAATTTCTGAATCCCAGGCAATCATCTCACACTATCTACACCTTGTGTAGCATGGCACCACAGAATCATCAGCTATGCTCCTGCACGTCAGGACTCACAATCCAGACAAAAAGGAGAAAAACTTCTTTTACTCGTGTCACGTAGAACTGTGGGGTGAAGTACTTCAGTGTAGTGCTGTATGGAGAAGTGTTGTATAGGGTACAAAAAAATGGTTCAAATGGCTCTGAGCACTATGGGACTTAACAGCTGAGTTCATCAGTCCCCTGGAACTTAGAACTACTTAAACCTAACTAACCTAAGGACATCACAAACATCCATGCCCGAGGCAGGATTCGAACCTGCGACCGTAGCGGTCGCGTGGTTTCGGACTGTAGCGCCTAGAACCGCTCGGCCACACTGGCCGGCTATAGGGTACAGCAGGATAGAACTATAAACTACGATATATATGATGTAGCAATGGAGTGAAGAACAGTGGTGCTCTAACATACTCCTTCTGCGTTCCAGATGAGTATTAACCTGTAATCTCCTCTCCTTTGTGTTTTTCCTGTCTATCGATTCCTCTTTCATCCACTTATTAAAGTTTTGTTATACAACATAATTTTGTAATCATATACACAACTTCTTGTGAAACATCTGATGTGTTTTAGCATACAGAAAACACAATGCAAGAAAGCTTCAAATAAATAAATTTTAATATTATCCGTCTGGCTTAAAGCTAGGATTGGCTGGACACCTTGCCGCAGTGTTGCTCCAGGAGAAGATAAATAATGGCTGGTGAAAACGCAAACGTGGCTCGCTTTGCTGCGCTTTATTGCACGCACTAGAATATAAACAAAAGAGGAAAGGGAGGGAGAACAACACAGCCAGGCAATTAGGGGGCGCCTGCTTTGGCGCGGTATCGTGATGGCTATCCGACTCGCAGTCGACTGCTGCGAGCTATCGACTGCGTCTGCGCCACCCTATAGGCTCGCATGCCTAGCGGCAGTAAGCTCTCCGTGGCGATAGCAGCGCCGCCGCATGTGCTGGAAGGCAAGCAACCCGAAGCCGGACGTGACGGCGTCGCTGCCACGAGTGGCGTTAACAACCCAAATCCTTCCATATAAATCCCAGTGCCGACACGAACACCACTATCGAAAGTGGAATTCCCCCACAGAAAACGCAACAGCCCAAATGAAATGGCTTTCATTCAGTTCCAGCAAATTTGTCACGTCACCATGATTACATGTTTTATAGTTCCACCATGTTGTCATTAGACACTATGTGTATGCTCCTGTTACACCTATGTCTATCCCTGTACTCTGCAACGTATTGCATGTAGTGCAGTGTGTTACTGCGCTATCAGTCATTCACTCTAAGAAGATATGGTAGAGTGAAAAAATGTTCAAATGTGTGTGAAATCTTATGGGGCTTAACTGCTAAGGTCATCAGTCCCTAAGCTTACACACTACTTAACCTAAATTATCCTAAGGACAAACACACACATCCATGCCCGAGGGAGGACTCGAACCTCCGCCGGGACCAGCCGCACAGCCCATAACTGCAGCGCCTTAAACCGCTCGGCTAATCCCGCGCGGCTATGGTACAGTGACTGATGTTTTGATAGAAGTTGGAAGAAGATGTCCGATGTCGAACTGATGTTAATTTGTACCTAACTGCTAGCAGTACCGTGTGAAAAAGTGCACTTAACAGGTAAAGAAATTTAAACCATATTATACTTAAGTAAATATAACGTTTCTATTATATTTAATTCCACATCTTATACCTGATTTGGTTTATGAACACAGTGTCATCTGCTAGCTAAGACTGGCTAAGACAAGAACGCTGTTGGTACAGACATAAACCATATGGCTTCAATCAACAGAGCTGTTATTGTCAGCCACCCAGCTGGAAGTCTTCTTAGAGTGAACAATTCGTAATATCACTTATTATCCTTTCCACTCTACAGGTTGGACAAAATAAAATTCGCCTAGAAAATATTTCATGCACCATAAGGTGGGCAACCCAACTTATATCATCCGCTCTGGATGCAAATGATGTAACTTGGATTGCCTATCTTAAGGTGCATCAAATACGTTCCAGACGAATTTATTTTGTCCACTTGTAAATGCGAATGGTATACAGGAGACATGATTGTTGTTGCGTATCTGTAAATGTTGGTACATATGTATTTGTGAATCTTTGGGAGCGAAACAAACATCTGCTTAGCCCATTCTGGAATCCCTTCCCTCAGACTTTTACGAGTAATTCGTTATGACTTTCATTTAGTGTCTTCCCATTAACGACTACCAAAGTTTAATTATTTTCGAAAAGTTGAGTTCCCTTCAGTATAATCTCAAATCTGTAACTCTCATCAGCGTATTTATACCTATCTTATTTTCTTCTTCCAAGCTTGCTGTTCCACGGTTTTGTTTAATGGTTGAGGATTGGAAAACATACAATGGTATTGCGTAATATTTGGTTGCCATCATTCAGCCCAAAGTAAAAACGTGTTGCTAAACTTCAATATGACGGTAGTCAGCCTTGCCACAACAGCGGTTATAGGGGAAGTGCAGTGTCATCTGAAGCTATCGCACACTGCTACCATAACTCACTGAAAATCTCTTCCAGAATTCCACATGTTCGGCCAAGGCACTTTCTTTTATCACGGTGTCTGATATGTTATTATTTTGGTATCAAGCTAACCTAAATCAGATTTACAAAGTATCTTATGAATCAATTTAACGTTTTTACAGTTCCAAATGAAACCAAAAGCCAAAAAACTCGGTGGATTAAAATGGATCTCAGGGATCACTATTGATTGCCGGTTATGTTTCGACGCTAAATAAAGTTTATAATTTATTGAATGAACCTTCTTGGCATGGAGACGCTAGGGCCAATACACACAAAAATGAAAATTACTACAAAAAGTTAAAAATAACAAAGAAACGGGATGTTGTTAATATGTATAACAAAAGATTGTATTAGATTGCCAGATTACGAATTCGAGATCGGTTGCTTCCAAGATAAAGTATTTGCTAAAAAATAAAAGAAATATTTAATGTACAAAAATGTTTATGCCTACAGCGTAATTTTCAGTATAGAATTATGCACGATGACAAGTTTCGGTTGTTTTCTACAACAATCTCCAGGATTCCAAATCGTAAAAAAGCGGTACACACTCATTGAAAAACGTCATTGTTAACTGTAGTCGTGCAGTTAAATGCATACGTATTGAGAGCCAACAAGATTAGCCTTCCGAAATGCCTTCACAAAAGAAGACGAAGTAAATATTCCAGAATTCTAATCGAGAACAGCTGCCAACATGAGTAGCGTAGAAGTAAATATCGTCGGAGTAGTGAAGCAACTTAAATCACTTAATAAAAGCAAGTCTTCTGATCCAGAATGTATTCCAACTAGGTTCCTTTCGGAGTATGCCGATGTATTAGCTCCATACTCAACTATCATATACAACCGTTCGCTCGACGAAAGATCCATGCCCAAAGACTGGAAATTCGCACAGGTCACACCAATATTCAAGAAAGGCAGTAGGAGTAATCCACTAAATTACAGGCCTACATCGTTAACGTCGATATGCAGCCGGATTTTGGAACATATATTGTGTTCAAATCTTGAAGAAAACTGTCTATTGACACACACTCAACATGGATTTAGAAAACATCGCTCCTGCGAAACACAACTAGCTCTTTATTCACATGAGGTGTTTAGTGCTATTGACAAGGGATTTCAGATCGATTCCGTGTTTCTGCATTTCCGGAAGACTTTTGACACTGTACCACACAAGCGGCTTGCAGTGAAATTGCATGCTTAAGGAATATCGTCTCAGTTATGTAACTGAATCTGTAATTTCCTGTCAGAGAGGTCACAGTTCATAGTAATTGAAGGAAAGTCATCGAGTAAAACAGAAGTGATTTCGGGCGTTTCCCCTTTGCTGTTACTTATCTATATAAACGATTTGGGAGACAATCTGAACAGCCGTCTTAGGTTGTTTGCACATGACGCTGTCGTTTATCGACTAATAAAGTCGTCAGAAGATGAAAACAAATTGCAAAACGATTTAGAAAGGGTATCTGAATGGTGTGAAAATTGGCAGTTGACCCTAAATAACGAAAAGTGTGAGGTCATGCTCATGATTGCTAAAAGGAATTCGTTGAACATCGATTACACGATAAATCAGTCTAATCTAAAAGCCGTAAATTCAACTAAATACCTAGGTATTAAATTACGAACAACTTAAATTGGAAGGAACACATTGAAAACGTTGTGGGGAAGGCTAACCAAAGACTGCTTTTTATTGGCAGGACACTTAGAAAATGTAACAGGTCTACTAAGGAGACTGCCCACACTACGCTTGTCCGTCCTCTTTTAGAATACTGCTGCGCAGTGTTGGATCCTTACCAGATAGGACTGACGAAGTACATCGACAAAGTTCAAAGAAGGGCAGCACGTTTTGTATCATCGCGAAATATGGAAGAGAGTGTCACAGAAATGATACAGGATTTGCGCTGGACATCATTAAAAGAAAGGCGTTTTTCGTAGCGACGGAAACTTCTCACGAAATTACAATCACCAACTTTCTCCTCCGAATGCGAAAATATTTTGTTGACAGCGACCTACATAGGGAGGAACGATCACCACGATAAAATAAGGGAAATCAGAGCTCGTACGGAAAGGTATAAGTGTTCGTTCTTTCCGCGCGCTGTACAAGATTGGAATAATAGAGAACTGTGAAGGTGGTTCGATGAACCCTCTGCCAGGCACTTAAATGTGATTTGCAGAGTATCCATATAGATGTAGATGCAGATGTAGAACAGTCTGTAGTTAAAAACATCATCATCAGCGAGCTACGTTGTAAACCCTAATCTAGCAAGATGACCGTAATAAAGAAGGAAAATTGCCAGTTGCATTACTAAAGCTTGCATCACTTGCCCGTGATTTGCAATCGTACAACAGGGTTTATAGTGAGAACACTACGTGAAACACTACAAGAACTGTTAGCTGTTCCATAGCCTGACTTACAAAAGAATAATACAGCATGGCGTGTAAAACAGTCATCTGTATAAAATGAGCACAAACTTTAGATTAAAAGTAAAACGCCACAAGTCACACTTGCCAGACAAGACACGTAAGACGTCACTTTACGTGTATGTGAACGCAAGTTCTTTTAGATAATCCCACATCCGGAAGTCACACGGGTTAAGATCAGATGATATGGACGGCTAGGCTCTAGGGAATTGACGGCTGATAATCCTAGCATTCCCAAAATGCCTCTGCAGCAGCGCCTTCGCTTGCGCAATGTGCGGGAGAGCGCCATCTTGCTTAAAAATGCTCTTACCAGCAAGTGCACGTCGTTGAATGGCTGCAATGACATTGGTGCGCAATACAGACTCATAGCACTTCTGGTGACAGTGCAGGTAACGGGATCCGCAGGACTCATCTTCCCGAAAAAGTACGGCACTACGACAAACGATGCCGTCAACCCGTATCACGTCGTCATCTTTGCAGAATGAAGTGATACCGTTTGACTTGCATGCGGATTTTTCGTAGCCCATATTCTACAATTCTGCGTATTGACATGTCGTTCCAAATGGAAATGAGCTTCGTTTGTCAACAGAATATTCGAGAGTCATTCATTGACCATTTTCACACAAGCAAGAAAATCTAGAGCGATTGTTTGTCTTTCTGGCAGGTCAGCAGGAAACAACTCCTGGTACAGGTGACTGTATGGACAGCAATGCGGGATGTTTCTTAGGATTTTATGGACCGCGCTCGCGGGCATGTTGAACTTTCGGACAATTCACCAAACGCATGTTTGCACAACACCACTCCACCGCTCCCGCAATGCTGTGGCTACATCTTCGACAGACGTTGGATCAACCGCTTTCTTCCCTCTGCCACACTGCACTTCAAAATACGCTGCCTTTCCGATTTCTGTAATCGTTTTAAACAGACCCTTAGCAGACATAGGACCAGTTCCATTTTTCATAGCCTTGAGTGTCCGGCACTTCTGCAGGGCTACTTACGCACGGTCACCGTTCTTGTAAAAGGGTTTTAGCACCAGCGCGCGTTCGTTTATGAAGACAGTCGTGTTGGCCGACTACGACGCAAGCTGAGTAACAAATGGTTAAAATGGCTCTGAGCACTATGGGACGTAACGTCTGAGGTCATCAGTCCCCTGGACCTTAGAACTACTTAAACCTAACTAACCTAAAGAGATGACACACATCCATCCTCGAGGCAGGATTGGAACCTGCGACTGTGCGGTCGCGCGGTTCCAGACTGAAGCGCCTAGAACCGCCCGGCCACACCGGCCGGCGCTGAGTAACAGCCTTGTGCACCGCGTCTGTTGGTGTGCATATTCTGATGCTTACTGCGTCTTCTCTGTTTCAAATTTTCATTAATTTTTTGTTCCATGACGTTTCCTCCTGCGTCAATAATATGCTGTTCAAATTCGACATATTTCTGGGCAGTGGTTCTCTTTCTACAGAGTTTTTAAACTGTAATTGTAACTACGGGCACCCTGAACGTGTGTGTTTTCCACATCTCCTCCTAGACCACTTGGCTGATTTCAACCAAACTTGGTACAAATATTCCTTGCCATCAGGTAACAATCGCTTTGGGGCAAGGACCACCTACGTTTCATACTTTAGGAGATATGACGTCATAAATAGTAAGATGGGTGAAAAACTGCCGCATCACTCATGACGTTTAAATTTATTACTTCTGTGCAACTGACTCTATTCGCAATAAATTTCACAAGCTGTATCCGTATATGCCGCTAAATGCACCTAAAAATGGTTCAAAAGGCTCTGAGAACTGTGGGACTTAACATCTGAGGTCATCAGTCTGATAGAATTTAGAACTACTTAAACCTAACTAACCTAAGGACATCACACACAACCATACCCGAGTCAGGATTCGATCCTGCGACCGTAGCTTTCGCGCGGTTCCAGACTGAAACGCCTACAACCTGAATGCACCTACAAAGTTTTATCATGGTACCACATATAGTTCAGTTGACATGTCGTCATATACACTGAGATGCGTGAAAAATTACTGCATTGTGCCTGGCATAAAAAGTTATTGCTTCTTTGCTACTAACTCTATTTGCAATACATTTTGCAGACAGCATCCATATATGCTGCAGAATGTACCTACAAAATTATGTCATTGTATGACACGCAGATCACCAGATATGGTGCAATGAACATTGAGACGCGAGAAAAAGACCTGCTCATTTATGACGTTTACATTTATCAGGTCTTTGCTACAAAATATATCATTGTACGGCAGATACTTTAAGAAATACGACGTCATTAACACTTGAATGTGTGAAAAAATGCTCCATCATGCATGTAGTTTTATACATTATTCTTTACTACTAAGACAGTACTGCAGTGGAGTCAACTTAAGGAAATCCCTTACACCTGGCAACGCTTTTGACAGCTTTCAACTGCAAAGAGCGAATGGCTGTAGGCGAAACTATGAAAAGGCATTGTGGGCTAGACGTTTGTAAATCAGAAAAAAATCTTTCATAATTTTGAAGGCGTTCTCACGAACACGAGACAATGACGCTGCAGTGAGACGAAAGTATGGTTTGCAGAGCTTGAATATTTTAAAATGGTTCAAATGGCTCTGAGCACTATGCGACTCAACTGCTGAGGTCATCAGTCGCCTAGAACTTAGAACTAATTAAACCTAACTAACCTAAGGACAGCACACAACACCCAGCCATCACGAGGCAGAGAAAATCCCTGACCCCGCCGGGAATCGAACCCGGGAACCCGGGCGTGGGAAGCGAGAACGCTACCGCACGACCACGAGATGCGGGCAAGAATATTTTAATATAATAAATAGTGATTGGTGACTGTTTATACTCGAAGCATCTTTCATTTATAAAGATCTCAGTGTTAAGCTAAGCCCCGGCTAAGCATGTTATGCTGGGTGCGCCTCTTGCTTAGACTTCGCTGTAGTTGAATCTTCCTTTCCTTCCTCCTGTCATCATCAGTTTATTTTTGTCTCTGCTTTAATACAACAGTTGTCGTTTCCAGAGTTTAAAATGCTTTCCTCAGTTTAACACATAACTCGTATTTTCGCAATTACTTGTAGAGGCCTTAATACATGTATTGTAGCTCCTTCAGACAGATCTCACTGCGGTATTTGAGAAATCCATATCTGTGAGAATTTTGTGATGTCATCTGGATGAATTTGTGGACAATCTCCATGAAGCTGAGTTACTTGATATCACAACAGTATTTGACACTATGGAGAACAACAACGTCCGGTAAGCACAAGTGAGAAAAAACTACTCCGATGATAGAAATATAAAGAGGCAACGGGTCGTGCTGACATAATCATTGAAATGATGCAGTTAGGGCAACACGGACTGCCTGTGGAGTCACCAAAAGGCACATAACTTTAATTTGTCAGGAAGTTTCAAATCAACGCACGCTCAACTGCAGAGGGATAATTAGTATCCCCTAGGC
Source organism: Schistocerca serialis cubense (assembly GCF_023864345.2). Taxonomy (NCBI): domain Eukaryota; kingdom Metazoa; phylum Arthropoda; class Insecta; order Orthoptera; family Acrididae; genus Schistocerca; species Schistocerca serialis. The sequence continues at coordinate 779,197,295 of NC_064639.1, read as the reverse complement.
TGCGAGAAAGCCATTTCTCAGCAATATCCTTTATTCCAGGACTTCTAGTCCGGCAAGCTATGCAGGAGAATTTCTGTGAGGTTTGGATGGTAGGAGACGAGGAACTGGCAGAAGTAAACCTACAACGCCGGGTTGTGAGTCATACCTGGCAGACAAGAGCATTAAGTTGTCTTTTCCTCTTTTATGAACGCAAAGGAGAAAATATTTCTTGTATAGGATATTTTAATTTCATTATGTATAAAGGTTGTTTAAAAAATTTGGACACACACTTTCATCTACAACAAATTTGAAGATATCATATTATTAACATAAATCACTAGTTTATAGTACACGTAAAACTTTCATTTTATGGTAATATGTATTCTCTGACAGCTGTTGCAATTCTACAGTTTAATTTATCTAATTTAACCTGAAACCAGTTTAAGCAACACATTAACGTAGTACAGAGAAAAGGTTCTGCAACAGGATGTTAAAATCAATTTATCTGTTTAAACAAATGTTCTCGCGGACACAAGATGTAGATTGGTAAAGTCACTTCCTTTTTAAATTCTTTGTTCAATGTAAATAATTTGAAGGATGTGTTGTTGATTGCCAAGCTTTGTATAACGATTTGTTTAATGCTATAGCAGAAAAATGAAGAAATGTTTAAAACAGGCAGCTCGGTCGGTAGAGCATTTGTCCATCAAATGTACAGGTTCCGGGTTCGAGCCCTGGGTGTGGATCCGGCACACAGTTTTAATCTGCAAGGAAGGTTCACTGTCATTATCATATTATTACTACTGTTATTATTGTTGACATAGATAAAGAATTAATTGCTGGTACTGATTTAATGTTAAGTCTATAAGCTATAATAAGGAATTAATGAAATATGCGAGGTGAAATCTATCTCAGAGCTTAAACTGCTTTGTTTGCAGGACAAAAAATTGCAGAAAAATAAATGAAAAGTGAACATAGCATAAGATTCCACAGGGACAATCTATTCAGTAGTTGTGATATACAGTGTGTAAACTGCAGATATTTCTGTTGGTGACTGAGGACGCTATACCGACTAACACTACATCAGTATTTGCGTCATTAGCAGACTAATAATTATTGCGATGATAAGTCATATGTTTTTAGGTTGGGTAGCACCTCCAAGTACATTGAGCAAGAGCAAGCCATTAATGCATATTTCCCCAAGAGCAGCAGGTCTGGTGTTGGAGTGGGGACGCGTGGACGCCAAATGGCTAGTCTATACCGACAGGCGTAGTCCAAATAATGGTGCAGAAAACATCCGGTAATAAATTATGTGACGTGTTAGCGGGAAGACTGTTTGACGCAGAGAAAAAAAAAAAAAAAACCAGCTCACTGGCGTCTGTACATATTAAGACACCACATATGAAAGTATCTGCAGTTATACCGGTTACACCCCCTATGTTGTAGCATCTTTAGTGTCTATAGTTGCCGGCCGGAGTGGCCGTGCGGTTCTGGGCGCTGCAGTCTGGAGCCGAGCGCCCGCTACGGTCGCAGGTTCGAATCCTGCCTCGGGCATGGATGTGTGTGCTGTCCTTAGTTTAGTTAGATTTAATTAGTTCTAAGTTCTAGGCGACTGATGACCTCAGAAGTTAAGTCGCATAGTGCTCAGAGCCATTTGAACCATTTTTGTCTATAGTTGTGCCACCTGTTACCTTAAAAATTTGTGAATGTGAAGCGACATTGTAGACTGTTTAGTTGAAACATAAGCTATTTCGCACGTAGCTCCACTAGGCATCAGATATCAGAAATATAAGCCTCTTGTATTGACCTAGCTATTCATTTCACTAATTACCTGTGCATTGCTGACACGCAAGAAGAAACAATGCTGCAGCCTCCGGAAGAATCAATCACGAAACAGTTAAAAAGTTGACAGGGGTTTAATTACGTAAGCAGTTAGTATTCTTTGTTTCTCGATTTCCTATAACGGAGATGCCACTTCAGTCTATCGAAAACAAGTAATCAGTCGGCCTGAAGACTTTGAATGGCAAGTAGCAGTTCTGAATAGTTACCAGATATGCTGAGAAACGTCGTGCGAATTAAATCTTTTCAATGTTTCACCTTCGGTCGTAGCTTCCGGATCGTGTAACGATTGGTAGTGGCAGTTTGTTTTGGCAGTCAGTGCTTTGGGAGTTCGCCGATTGTGTACTAGGTCTAGTCAGCTTATGTAAATTTTTATTTTTACCTTTTGAGGTCCTTGCCTTACTATTTGGACATGTATGCACCATACTGGGACTGCGAGGCGAGAAACAATAGACTAGGAGACTTTTACCGAAGTAATACTTCGCGATGAACAAAGAAATCTTTATGACAATACACTGCAAAGCAGAATGGAAATGAATTTCTTCTAGCAACTAAATGGGAACATTGTGAGACAAAATGTTGACTCACATTTCACTGTATCCAGAGAGCTTTATTACAGCTGAGAACTGTGGCTTTAGTTGTGTATCACAAGGAATCTTTTGAATTATAATTTAATCACAATTTTTTGCTTGGTAAAATATTTCGCATCCATCTGCTGTGCTGTGTTCAGTATTGCTTCGGGAGCAGACACATTACATAGGACGTGACACAATAGCCCTACCATAGTTATCCTACCCTTTCAGAGTTGAATTTTTTCTAGAGGGAAGAAAAGTTTTCTTTGTGCTCTAGTGCTCTTAGGTGACTTTTTTTTATCGATTTTAGATGCGAAGCTTATAGACATATATAGATTCGTTTTCAAAATATACTTAGATCACTTGGCTTCTTTTTACATACTAAAATAATTACTTTTGAAATATTCTTTGTCCAATGAACTTATCTTTCAAAAATTACCATGCAAAATAACAATAGCAATGTTCAGTTATAGAGTGGAGTGTAACTAAGTAAACAGTTCAGTGTATTCTGGCGGCCACAGGCTGCTACATTCACTTATTCATATTTTTATAGTTATGCCCAACAAGTGGCAGCACTTGTGCATGGTGAAAAGATTGAAAATTCGCAAATGTGTACATGAGGTTCCTATTGAGGAAAAATATTTATGTTGCACCTAATACACAGCAAATGTTAATATAAACAATTGGTAGCCGGAGGGCCTGATACATCGAAATTTCATTTCGATCACAAGAACAAACGGTTGGTTGGTTGGTTTGGGGGAGGACCAAACAGTGAAGTCATCGGTCCCATCGGATTAGGAGAGGATGGAGAAGGAAATCGGCCGTGCCCTTTCAAAGGAACCACCCCGGCATTTGCCTGAAGCGATTGTGGGAAATCACGGAAAACCTAAATCAGAACGGCTGGACCCGGGGTGAACCGCCGTCCTCGCGAATGGGAGTCCCGTATGATAACCACCGTGCCACCTCGCTCGCAGAACAAACAGTTCACACACAGTTAGATAAAAGCAAAAGCAACGCTCCGCGTTCTGTCCTAAATTGGCCAATCTGGACCGACCGACAGCCGTGTCATCCTCTGCCAATGGCGTCATTCGGATGCGATGTGGAGGGGAATGGGGCAATTTCCAAGAATGATTGCTTATCGGAGTCGGAGGGCTCCAAACGGTACATATCGAACGTGCGATAGTAAATCGATTGTGAAAGACTCGTGGCGCGCGTTATGATCAATTATTTGTGATCGTCATTTTTATCAGTTTTGCGTTGTTTCTTCAGTTCGTGTACATTACATTCCCGCCGTAATTGTTTGCGATTCCATTGGGAAATCGACACGGTTTCTCTTGATAGCGAGTGTAATGTCTGCTTCCTCTCACGTTTCTTCTGCGGATTGCCTCACATGGAAAACTCTAATTCCATGCATATCCAGCATAGACAAATGTTTGACTTTTTGCCGCAAGTATGGACTTCTGCCGGACGAGGAAAGGAGGAACTGTGTTGACTGTGGTGCTGCGGAGTCTGTGAAACTTCGTAAGAGGAATGTGGACACTGAGATTCCGTTGCAATTTGCGGACTTTGCGGAAAGCGAACCAGAATCAGGAAAGTACGTGGTTCGAGTCCAAACTATCGATTCAGACGGGTGTAATTCTTGTGTCGTGCTGGATTCGAGATTACACGTTGCAAGCCACAGCATCAGAAACTGAGTTATCGGCAAACACCGCGTGCGACTACTTCGGGTTTTTCCGAGAAGTGTGCTACGTGATAGTGACAAATGACAGTGTGCCAATTGGTAGACGAATCTCATATTGCTAGACGAATGAATCAGAGAGGACGACCTTCTAGAAGTGAAGTAGATCATATTTTGGTGTTCGGTGGGATAGAATGAGAGTCCCGCAAGTGTTCCGTTGTGAGGGTATTGTCCCGAGACAAGGTGACTTTAGTGGGTCTCATAAAGCATTTCACACTGCCTGGAACAAAAGTCATCACAGATGGATTTCAGTCGTACTAGAGTCTCAAAGTTGAAGGGTTCGACCACGAATTCGTGAACCATTCTGTGGAGTTCGTCTCTTCAGATGACGCCAGTGTCCATACCCAGAATATAGAACGTCTGTGGAAGTCTGTCAAGTCTACCATAAAAAGAGAAGGGCGTCCAGGACTGAGGGACGAACTGTTCTTGTACCAGTACCTATCCTTTCACAACTTGCGTTTGCAGGGGAAAGTCGACGCATGCGACACACAGCCGATATTCCTGCGCAGTATTGGCAGAGTTTACCCTGGGTACGGGAAAAAAGGAATTGCCCCTGTAACTTATACATCACGCGGAGTGTAACAAGACGACGAGGAAAGTCGCCTCCTTTGAATTTACAAGTGCTTCTCTAACGCTTTTCTTTTGTCGTTGCTGTAGTGACAACTTGAAACATACTCGTAACGCGCGCCACGAGACTTCCATTATCGATTTACTATCGCAAGTTCGATATGTATCGTTTGGAGCCTTCCAACTTCGGTAGGCAATCATTCTTGAAAATTACCGGGGAATGCGGTCAGAACAGTGCCCTCCGGCCGATGTCGGCTTTCTCTATCTTGCAGCCATTCTTACGTATCTAGTATCTGCTTAACTGGAATCACGAGGCTGAGTCCACCCTACACCAGTCCTCCCATCAAGGAAAAGTCTCTGGCAATACTAGAAATCGAACACGGGTTCTCCGCTTATCAGTCAGTACACCGACCACTGAAAACAGAGGCGGGCACACTTAGTTCCACACTGCCACAATTTCCATTACGTAAAAATCAGGTTTAGTTTTGACAGAAACTAGATGAAACATCGTGATACGCAAAGAGAATTAGCGACAATGAAGATTCAGAACTGATTCTTATCGTTTCTACGGAAACGCACCTCTCGCTAATCCGTACTTCGGAAGAGTCAGCAAAAGCTGGCTGAGATAGTAACAGTGTGCCTGGGTTATGGGAAAAGAGGATTGCTAACAGCGACAACACAAGGAATAGTGCATGGAGAAGGTGTGACTGACGAATACAGTAAGGAAGTAAGTTGCTACTCTCATTTGTAATTACTTGTAACCTAGTGAACGTTCACCTTTTGTCGTTGCTCTCGTTAATGCTGTAAAGAGTATCTGTAATTCGCGGCAGCAGGGTCGTGTGGTCGACACAGAGACTTACGTCCGATATATTTCGCTAGGGTACCATATGTTCGACAAGTAATCATTCTTGGAAATTACGATTTTTGCTTGATGTCTTTAAAACTCTGTCAGTTTGGAAGTGTAAACGGAACATTTTCAATTTTTTTTTTTTTTTGTGATAAGGTTCTATGGGACCAGACTGCTTGAGGTCATCAGTCCCCACACTTACACACTAATTAAACTAACTTTCGCTAAGCACAACACACACAACCATGTCCGAGGGAGGTTCAAATGGTTCAAATGGCTCTGAGCACTATGGGACTCAACTGCTGAGGTCATTAGTCCCCTATAACTTAGAACCAGTTAAACCTAACTAACCTAAGGACATCACAAACATCCATGCCCGAGGCAGGATTCGAACCTGCGACCGTAGCGGTCTTGCGGTCCCAGACTGCAGCGCCTTTAACCGCACGGCCACTTCGGCCGGCCCCGAGGGAGGACTCGAACCTCTGACGGAGGGGGGGAGGGGGGGGGGGGGGGGAAGAGCCACGCGAACTTTGACAAGGGGCCCTACTAGACCGCACGAATACCCCGCGCGGTATATTTTCAATCCGTACAGCTTATATATTTCAGTGGTTCTTCATTAATGAGCATAAACTGACCCGAAAGGTAAGCTGCCTTTGACGCGACTACAAGTAAACCAAGTTTATCTGAAAGTTAGTGAAAGTTAGGTACATTCGAAGAATGATTGCCTATCGAAGTCGCGGCGTAGAAACGATACATATGGAACGTGCAATCGTAAATCGATCATGCGACTCTGGTGACGGGCGTTGCGATCAGTTATTTGTGATCGTCATTTTTATCTGTTTTCCGTCGTTCCCTTAGTTGCTCTAAATTACCTACCTCCGTGAATTATTTGTGAGTTGCTAGGGAATCCCAGACGATTTACGTCGTTAGTGAGTGGAATGTCTGGTGTTCTTGACGCTTGTTCGGCGGATTCTCTCACATGGAAAAATCTATTTCCATATTTACCCAGCGTAGAAAATTGTTTGACTTTTTGTCTCAATATAGAGTACCATCAGACGAGGAATGAAGGGACTATGTAGACTATGGTGGTACGAAGTGTTTAAAACTTCGTAAGAACAGTTTAGATGCTGAAATACCGTTTACAATTTCATTGCGGACAGTGCGGAAGACAAACGAGCATCAAGAAGAATGCATGGTTCGACTCTTCCAAATTATCCATCCAGACCACCGTAATAGACTTTCACATAATGACAACACCGACGACGACTAAGGTAAGTCGTTTCCTTTGCAATTAGAAGTATTTTTTGTAAGGCTCTTCTTTTGTCGTTGCCGTAGCGACCACCGTAAACATACTCATAACGCCCACCACCAGAGACGCATGATCGATTTGCGATCGCACGTTCGATATGTATCGTTTCCACGCTGCGAGTTCGATAGGCAATCATTCTTGGAAATTACCGAAAGTTTTGTACCGGCATGATTTTATCCTGCAGAACAGTCTGAAGATTATGTTCAGAGAGGGAGGAAGCATGTTGGATAATAAATAACAGAACCTGACTGAATTCCATTTTTAAATTCTATCTAACTTGTTTTATGGGAAAACTATTTGTTTAACACAGCATGCAATGGTTAGTTACATCGCTTGACAGTAATCTCCTCAGAACGTGCCCAGAGACAAAATGATTAATCAAAAATTATAAATAGCATATAAAATACAGCTGACGATTTTCTTTCGGTGTTGTTTTCCTGTTTGCAGGAATGACTTGACTTAATTCCTTTGGCCCCTATGGGGGCATAGGGCATCCAGGAGAACTCGCCATCCGTCTCTGTGCCTCAGTTCTGCCCAGGTCTCGCCAACTATTTTTGCTTCCCCTTCCACTGTCCTCTTCCATGTGCCCCTTGGTCTTCCTCTCTTCCTTGTTCCCTGGGGATTCCATTCCAATGCATTTTTCTCGATGGCTTCATCTGGTTTTCTCAAGATGTGCCCCAACCAGCTCCACTTTCTCTCTCGTATCTGGTCTTCTATAGGTATCTGGTTTGTTATTCGCCAGAGCTCCTCATTATATACTTTTTCTGGCCACCAGATACTCATGATGCGTCGAAGACATCTATTTATGAAGCTTTGTAACTGGGATGTTATCTTTTTATCCATTTTCCAGCTGTCACTTGCTTACAGAAGGACAGCCTTCACATTTGTATTAAAAATACGGATTTTTTTTTGTACGTAATATTTCTATTTTTCCATATTGGATACAATTGTATGAAGGCAGCATTTGCGTTTTTAATGCGGTTTTTCACGTCATCTCCAGCTCCACCATCTTCCGCCGCTATACTACCCAGATACAGGAATGACTTGGCAGTCTCCACCTGCTGCTCTCCTATTAACAATGGCACCTTCATGTTCCCTGAATTTACTCTCATTTCCTTTGTTTTGCCTGTATTTATCTTGAGGCCAGCAGTCTCTACTTCTTCTTTCAGCAAGTTTAATTTAGCCTGCATATCAGTCAGCCTTGGAACTAATAAAACTATGTCGTCTACAAAGTCCAAATCCTCCAGCCGTTCGTGGATTCCACACTGGATTCCTCGTCTCCTGCCTGCTGTGACTCTTCTCATAACAGAGTCTAGAACGAGTAGAAAAAGTGTTGGTGACAAAATGCAACCCTGCCGGACTCCAGTTGTTACTTTTATGGGCTCTGTCATATTTCCCTTGTGGAGTACGCAGCATTTGTAGCCATAATATAGATCTTTTATGATGTTTACGATCTTCTGTGGTATGCCATAATTCCGCAACATCTGCCAGAGCACTTTATGTTTCACGGAATCGAAGACCTTTTGAAAATCAATGAATGCCAGGTACATGGCTGCTTGGAATTCTTTGCTTTGCTCTAAAATGATCCTAAGAGTGTTAATGAGATCAACACAACTGCGTTGTGCCATAAAACCGGCCTGTTCTTCACGCAGTCGCTTTTCAAGAGATTCTTTAATTCTGTTTAAAATAATTCTGGTGAGGACCTTACTGGGCACTGACAACAATGCGAGTCATAAAATGCTAATGGTAGCAGCATAGTATACTGTTTTGACACATTCGGGAGGAGGCTGAGGATCTGTGAGCGTAGATGTTGTTCAAATTCTCAATTACAACGTGTGAGGCGTCGGTAAAAACTTTTCCAGGTTCTTGCAGTGTTTTCATCTCCACTAAACAATTGTTGTGGCTTTCACATCCTCTTTGAAAGCTGTTCAGAAGGCTTATAAGAGAGTAGGGAGGCTGTTAGTCCAATAACTTGCGGCACTGCTTTTGGAGAGGCCATCCATTGGCGATGAAGCCGTTCCAGGACAGCTTAAGCAGCAGGGTGGCAGGCACAGCTTAGAATTATGTTCGTGGCAAGCAGTGCTGAGAGTGCTTTGAAGAGATATGACTCGAAACATTTGCACTGATCGGTAGTGACGCGGAGAGATAGTCCGAAGCGGGCAATCCACTCACGGAAGAAGGTTGCTGGTGCATCTTTCATTGGACTGGCTTCACGGCAACGAGAGAAGCGGTCGATCGCTGTCAGGCGGTACTGGTATCCGTTTGACGGTGTTACAGCGCCGACGTTGACGGTGTGCATTTGTTCAGATCGTTTATTGGATGGGGTGGAGATAACGAGCGGATGGAAATACGCTCTGCCATAACTACGGTTCGGTAGTTTTGGTACAGTGAGTACGTGGTAAATGGCAGGATTACTGGTAGTACTGATAGCGATGGTGGAGAAAGGAAAATTGATGAATATCTCAGAGAGAAACTGGGAGCCGACGGTTTCCCTTTTTTTTAATCCATCCTTTGTTTTGCACATAATAAGAACCGCACGTCGATCAGTGTTAGTCCATTGAGTATTTTATACCCTTACAGAATATGAAATGGATTTTGTAAGTGATAAATGTTAGTTGATCGAGTAGCTTCTGCACATTTATGTAACCGGGGCAATTACGTTTCACCCAAGTACAGTTTACTTGCATCAACATAAAAGATCTATATAATTATTGTTGTTATTTTGTACTCAATTGGATGTTCATCACGATCAAAGGCAACAGTTTCCCGGTATTATTGATAAATTGCGCAAGTTGTTCATGAATAACAGAATCATGCTTTTTTATAAACACGAAGAAATACTGAAGCGATGTCTGCTAAGATTTTGACTTGATAGTATTTTTTTTAATTTTACCTTTTGTTGACGAAATTGCATTTTCTAGCGCAATATGATAAATCTGTGAAATCTGTGTGGCTTTTTTTTTTTAGTAAAACATCTACTTCACGTTACAAATCAACAATTTTCGAATGAAACTTGAATTAAGTATTGAAGGTTTCAAAATCGGTATAAATACTGCTTCTTTTCAAGTACGAGACAGGAGGATAACTACGTGGAATAAAAATGTTCCGTAGGTTATGCGGCCCTTCAGTTTCTAGATCGTTCACCATTTCCGGTTTCTATGGGAATTCAGTACGACACTGATCGCATGTGCAAACAAAGCGATCGAAATGAAATAATGTCAGACAAGTACGCAACACAACCTACTGTACAGGTAATGTGGTAAGGTCTGTAACTGAAGAAGGCTACTGAGACAACCACCGTAGTTTTCGCTTACTTACGATAGTCTCCGGCAGCTTTTCAGCTCTATGAGCGGAGCTGTAACGCCCCGAATTTGTATTTTATTTTTTTTATTTTTTGCGCTTGCTTGTGTGCCTTACAATACGTCTCAATATTTGACCATACATATGCCTTTTGCACTAGTCGGTCATGCCTGAGACATAGGTACGTGGCAGAATAACGCTAGACTAAGCACGGTATTTGAAGACGTCAGAGCTGCTTGACTATGCTTAACATACGTCATGAGTTCGTTATCTCCCAACTACTATTACTGGTTTCTGATACCGTGCCCTTCTGTGTGTCTAAAGCAGGCTGTGTGATCCATTCAGTGCAGTGAATATCCTACAGACAATAGTTTATTTCCTTAATTCATAGCTCCAATGTTATTTCTTTGAGGCATAGCTGTAGTGATGCAGTCATAAAACATAATAGTATACACAACATAGTTTAATATTTGTTTTATTAAAATTCCAGTTAGTTAGGAAGAATTTTAAACGAAAATAACTAATAAAAGGAAAATGAAAGTGTTAAATTGCTTTTAATGTTATAAACTATGTGAATTCCTTCGGATGCTCTTCAGTTTGTAGTGACCGCGGTATGTCTTCGAATTTGCATGCACCGAGTGGGAAAATTTCTCAACACTTAGAACCACCTGAGCATTTTACACAACTATTTACCTACACTCAATACTTCTATAACATGAGAAGCCCTCCAGTTAGTGTGTGGATCAGTAAGTCTGAAGCCAGCACAGTTCCGTACAGGTTTCTTATTAATACTGTAAATATACTATTACTGCGCGACTCGGCATTTGAACTGGTTCATCGTTTCCTCCGAAAGAGTGTTCTTTATTCTTGGATCCAACGTTTTAAACCGTTTTCGGAGCGGGGGGGGGGGGGGGGTGCTTGGGCTTGGGGTAGTGAGGGGAGCTCCTCACTCTACTTCCTTCGCCAGTCACCTTGGTCAACTCTCTTTTACTCTGTTTTTAGTTACTTTTAGATGTGATTAGCCCTTTTAACTGCTGCACTCTTTTTTAAGTTCTAGGACTGCCTGCTGGTACATTGGGGTGACAAAGAGTTATGAGATACACAGTTCATTTCGGTAATCGTTAGTGAATTCAATATTCCGTGGCCCACAGTGTCAAGAGTGTGCCGATAATACCAAATTTCAGGCATTACCTTACAGCACGGACAACGCAGCGGCCGACGGCCTTCACTTAACAACAGAAAGCAGCGGCGTTTGCCTAGTGTTGTTAGTGTGAACAGCCAAGCACTGTGTGAAATAACCACAGAAATCAATTTGGGACTTATGACGAATGTATTCGTTAGTACAGCTCGGCGAAATTTGGCGTTAATGGGCTGTGGCATCAGACGACCGATGTGAGTGCCTTTGCTAACAGCACGACGTAACCCACAGCTCCTCTCTTCGGCTCGTGACAATATCGGAGGGACCCTAGACGACTGGAAATCCGTGGCCTGGTCACATGAGTCCCGATTTCAGTTGGTAAGAGGTGACGGCAGGTTTCGAGTGTGGTGCAGACCACACGATGCCATGGACCCAAGTTATCAACACTTAAGTGTTAGGAAGTCTTTTCCCGAGGCCTTTATGGAAGAGAAACGTAAGACAAAAAAGCGGTTCTCATAAGAAGAGAATAGGAGCTTTTGAAATGTGATGCTGCAGAAGAATGCTGAAGAGTATACGGGTAGATCATGTAACCAATGAGGACATACTGAACAGAATAGCCTAGAAAATAAATCTGCAGCGTAACTTGACTAGAAGAAGGGATCGGTTGATTTAACACTAATTTTCTTTGAATAGTATGTTTTTCCTCGTTGATTCACGACGCCTACTAAAACAAACGTAAGTTGCCTAATAGTATCCCCGTCTGAAATGTTACGTGTGCTTTAATGGAAGTTCTGCGGCCTGCCGTCATGTTGCCGGTAATAGTTGACCTCGCAGCCCAAGAATTATCTCAGCCCGAAGAGTACCAGGAACCGATATACTACTTCCTCTATCACTGTGCTCTGGAAGTCACTGTAAAGTATGTCTTTTCTTGCACAGTATACTTGTACTCAACCCAATTCCATTCATTTGTAGTGAGTGTAAAAAATACTACCAATTATTTGATTTTGTACGAGCTCTTGCTGGTATACAATTACCTTCATTTAGAGACGGTGCGTAGATGGTTAATGAATACTCATAGTTCCCTCCCTGAAAAGAGTTTCTTGGAATTTTGTAAACATGTTTTCGCTTTAAACTACACTTTGTAACCTCCCCACAAAAATTTATAAATGACAATAATTAATTAAATGTGAATGGTCATCGTGCTAACTGTAACCTCCCCGTGTAAATAATATACGTCAATAATAGTGAAATCGTAACCTCCCACAAAACTGAGTAATAATAAATGAGCCAAGCGTAACCTGCTTGCAAAATTAAAGAATAATATTAGCCCAAATGTAAACTCTCCACAGTAATAAAACTCAATGATAATAAAAATGTGAAAAATGTTAAGTCCCTACAAAATTATCATTAAGATCAACCTGCTAAATTGATTCTGGGAGGAAAAGCAAAGGAAATATTGTTTTAATTGTAATGATTCTTTTCTAAAAAAATGATAGCTTTGAAAACAAAATTATTATTGGGGCATTTCTTGAACAAATTAATTACAGTTAACATAGATTACATTATCAGATGTGCGCAATGCTGCTTCATTACCTTATTTAAAAAATATACCTCGTCCTGAACCTTGACCAGAGGCCCATGTCGACGCCCGCCGACTCCTCACACACAACTCCGACTGTCTCTCGCGCGCTACTAGCACGAACGAACTACATGCTCTCGCGACTCGCTACGTACAACAACAGCCTCGCAACTGAACTGAACTCTCGCGCGGTCAAGCGCAGACTAACAACGATAAATAACTCTCTGGTCAGAGAGTCTGTCATGCCTCGCCATCGCTGCTACAGAATATATACGTGTTTCAACTTTCACTATCCAAAATTTTCCATTCACAATGTTTCAACTTATACATAATACCCATCGCGAAGCAAATACATGTACGGCCTTACCGTTCTTTGTGCACACAAGTTGCCCTGTTTTGGATCAAACGAATAGAGATAGAGATAACTGATCAGTATTCCAGTGTATTCCCTGGTACCGCACCTCATCCAGGGAACACGTCTACGCTCCGACTTCACCCATCCCTCATAGCGACCAGATGGCTGAGCGAAGCCAACGAAAGCCTGTTGGATAATGGCCTTGTTATTTTGTGCGTCTCCGGACTAGATTTTTAGTGTTCGCCATTCTGAACTCTTAGTGTCGTGCACGTGTGTCATTATTTAATTGCTCCGAACAAGCGGCGTTACATTCACTGTTCACCGAAGCTCATGCTCAGTCTTTTTATTGCACATTTCCAGGTTTGTGGTTTTTTCAACTGTTTTTGTATTGTTCTAGGCAGTTCGGAACGTATACTTACTGTATACCACGTAATTTCAATTAGTACTGCCCCGTTACAGTGCAAGACTTTTGTAAGAACTATTCTCCGTGGGCACTAAATTTGTTGTGCATGTAGAACAATTTTACGTTGCTTCGTGGTCAGTTACAGTTGTGACATCTATCTACAGTACTTTGATACATTGGTAATACATGTTAACATCGATGTTATTTGATCTAACTTTAAGCATAGAACTGACGAAGTACTGAAATTATCGCTTTACAAGAGTATCCAGCGTGATACACGTCTGAGGATGACTGTTCAGAGGCTAAACCGGTCACAAATAAACGTAAAATTGCGATCTAGACGGAAAACGCATGTATTGAAAATGTAATAATCGATCCCTGCCGTCTCTCACATTTATGAACCTACAGTTTCCCAGTATTCTACCAATATAGCTGAGCTCGACGTCTACTTGTCGCCAGTAGACTGGAGGGGAATAAGTAGGAGTAGAACAGAGCTAGAGTAAGTATGGTGTAACAGTCTGTGAATGGGATAAAATCTATTTTATCTTCTTACAAAAATGTGATTTTTGCACTTCTCAGAAAGAAGTGGGGAAAAACTCTACTAGTTTCCTAAAGATAAACTGCGGAAAGCCCACCCCAGAACTGCCTGACGTACAAGACAGTTCTTAAGCATGTCCGAGAATTCGATGGTCGTGAGGTCAGAAGCACTCTCTCTCTCTCTCTCTCTCTATCTCTATCTCTCTCTCTCTCTCTCTCTCTCTCTCTCTCTCTCTCTCTCCCTCTCCCCTCTCCCCTCTCTACATCGTTGGGGTATATGACTTCGTTTATAAGGAAAAGAGAGAACGAAAGATTAAATAGCCTTCAGAGACAACTGTACTTTTATCATTGTTTCCTACGCAAAAGGAATAGTTCTCGCAGGTACTTTCATTAAATGGCGATGGCTGGACCTGAAGATAGCGGTTTCATACCCTGGAGGAAGAAAGTTACTACAAACATTGGCTTCTAAATTTTGATGGCAAGGACTAGAGATTCAAATGGCTCTGAGCACTATGGGACTCAACATCTTAGGTCATAAGTCCCGTAGAACTTAGAACTACTTAAACCTAACTAACCTAAGGACATCACACACACCCATGCCCGAGGCAGGATTCGAACCTGCGACCGTAGCAGTCCCGCGGTTCCGGACTGCAGCGCCAGAACCGCACGGCCACCGCGGCCGGCAAGGACTAGAGAGATGGGCATATTACATTGTCTTCTGTGCGCCTAACTCTCACTTGAAATTCCAAGTTTGCACTTTGTACCACGAAACGAGCAGATCTAATCTGTTTGCAGCTTTGTACGAGGGTTGCCCAGAAATTAATGCACTGCATTTTTTTCTACAACGATTCTTTATTGAACACAATGAGAATTACACACACGAAAGAATGGTGTTTTATCTACGCACCCTATTTTTCCACGTAATCTCCATCCCGTTCTACGGCCTTCCACCAGTACGAAACGAGGGCGTGTATGCCCTGTCGGTACCAATTCTTGTCCTGGTGGTGAAGCCAGTGTTTCACTGTGTGAATCACCTCCTCATCGTCCTTAAAATGTCTTCCACGAATGGTATCCTTTAATGGCCCAAACAAGCGAGATTCCGAGGAAGCTAAGTCAGGGCTGCCAGGCCGTGGATGGTCTCCTCGACTACTGCAAATCGTGGAGTTCCACCGAACCGCTTTCTGCTCATCTCACCCTTCGTGGCCAGCGATTAACTGTACTTCTGTCGACAGCAGATGCTCCATAATCTTCGCAAAACCGTTTGTGAATATTCACCACAGCTTCTTTCTCTGCAGTGAGAAATACAATGACGGCATGTTGCTTGGAACGTACATCACCTGCAGATGTCATTTTGAAACTGTCCTACAGCTACGCTATCTGTCGGAAGTGACGGAAACTAGGCGCGCTCACTCAGAAGCCTTCAAATAATACATACGTAACGTTTCGCAATCGTAGCATTATTTCCAGCCGAGGAAAACAATTCGGTGCATTGCTTTCTGGACAACTCTCGTATTTATTATGGATGCTCATGTAAAGCGACATGTCTATGCTTCGTCAGGACGTGAAAGCTTTTCCCTGTGCTTGGACCTCTTCCTCCCGAACTCGTCGTCGGTAGGAGGTAATTTTAACTAGACTCCGGATATCGCACTGTCTTTTTAGCCATCGACATCTTTTAAGTGGCGATCCTCCCCCACTTTGCCCCCACTGCTCTCAACTGTGGACGGTGAGACACCTTTTACTTGAGTGCCTCTATTTTACTCCGTTACGCGCCCGTCTACAGCTGTCACCCGATATATCTTCCATTTTAGCAGATGACACGAGCTCAGCCAATCGCGTTCTCGAGTTTATTAATGTCAGTGAGTTGACGTCAGCCATTTGAAACTCTTTTTGGGGACAAACAACCCCCCCCCCCCCCTTCTATAGTGGTGTTTTAAGCTTTCCTTCTGTTTTTTGTTTCCGCACTTTTTTGAGTTTCGCTCCCATTGCTGCTGGTTTCCAGTTTGGTTTTTTTTACCTTTTCCTAAGTCACAGACCGGCCGCTAATGACCGTAGCAGTTTCTGCCCTAAAACCATAAAAAAAGTTTTGTGCTGAGAGCTAGATCAAATAACATCGATGTTACATATGTTACGAATGTAGTAAATTTCTAGAGATAGCACTAACAATAAGCTCGACGACCTGTTTGGAACTCCACAGCACCAATAATCGCCCGCTTGTTTGCTTGCCTTAGACATAACACGCAGAAACCCAAACATGATTCACATTTGATTCCATTGCTTTTCCAAACAGAATTGTCCGACTTGCACAGCGATGTGGGACTAAGTTGACAACTGCCACCCATCACCATTTTCACAATTACTTTTTCTCAGTCCTTTTCTCTTAAACGCTGATCTTCCATACCAATCATGAGAGTTTCGGACAGAGCTTCCAAGGTCTCCCCTTAAAAGCTACGAGTTGTGTCACTCTCTGTCTATAGCAAAATTACACAAGTGACTATACTTCAGGTTCTACATTCACTGGGTCACTGGGTTGTTACTTATAAGGAAATTTTTAAAATGGATGGTTGATGAGATGTAAGGGAGTACCTAATGGCCCAGTACTTGAAGATAAATGGAAGTAGCCCGCAAACAAAAGTGATGTCAGACGCAACATCGAACAATAATGTAAATCGGAAGCTAACATTGGTACTTACAGCGGAGCTTACTGCAGTACTTGATGGTGTTAAATACGCTGACGGATTAGATAAGATACAATCATTTTTCTGACAGATTCGCTGGCAGGACTGCTGCTGATACGGAATCATATTGTCAATTGTACCAACAACTACTTGGTGTCCTATATTAGAGACCGTACTGCAGAACTGCACCGCTGTAAGAAGACGATCACCATGATGTGGATAAAGGGGCACTATGGAATAAGGACCAATGAAATAGTTGACGCCCTCGCTAACTGGGCCATCCTCGATGGGGTAAAGACGTACGAACATGTTCCTTTCACAGACCTTCTGCAAGAGGTGCGGCGTCAACCAGAACCTTCTGGAACAATAAGTCTCGTCCATCGTTCTTAACATGAGGCACGATATTATGCAGCTATACTACCAAGCATCTCTGCGCTACCGTGGTACTCCCTGAGTGTGTACCACACAAAAGTTTCTGGTCATCACATTCCACTTCTGCTTTAACCAAGGAAGGTTGCAACTTGTGATAGGACACCCTCCCCTAACACTACCTTTTTTAAAGAAATAACCGATACCATGTGTGATGTCGATTCTTCTGTAGGTGAACGTTCTCGGCTGTTTCACTGAAAGAATTTCATTTCATTTTGTATACGATGTATTGTATTTCATGCTAAAATGTATAAAAAGAAATTAATTTGTTACAATCGAGGTGTACTAACTGTTCAAATTATTCTTCTTTTAAAAATATTTGATATTACGAAATTTCTGGTATACTTAAAACTAATATTATTAATTGCACAATCTAATGCTGCTCATTAAATTTATTTCTGGACTCATTTATAAAATAATCATATAACTTGAAGATTCTTCTTTTGCCAAGAAAGTTTGTAAATTCTTTTGTTTTGCAAGCTCTTTGGAATATTGTGAGTACCTCAGGATGTTAGTAGTAGTGGGCACGCCTCTGACGGAAGCCCACGTGAATTTTTTAAAAAAAATTTCCTACAACAATGTAACTGATGGTTTTAAGAAAATGGAGATTGTGGAGTCACTGTGACATAGAAGAATGCGATAAAATAAAAGAAAATCATAGCAACAGATAATACTTCATCAGTTATTTAGTCATCTGAAACCCAGCAAGTCAAAATTTCAGCATCTAAAATGTACCCCTAGACGCAAGAACTGGAGCCAGCAACAAGAGAAAATGTATATAAGTAAAAAGTTTTTCTTTTGCATATCTTACGCCTCTCGAAGCTTTTGAAATTATTGACGTGACTAAGAAAAAATTTAATGGTGATGTTTGGGAGGGTAAGATTGCAGACTGTACCTGTATAGGCTACAACTGATTGACTTGTGATTGTGGCACGGAGGACACCGACCCAATCATTTTCAGCTGGCCACTGGGATACCACGTGACATCCAATTTATTGCAGTTCTTAATGCTTCGTGGACAACAGCTTTCCAGCAGAATAAAGAAGCTCCTTACAATGAATGATGTGTCACTAAAAAAAATTATGTCACTTCTTAGAAACTGTGGTCTTACAGTGGGTTGTTCGGAATAACATATTCCACACTTATCCCCTTAGGCAGACTAAAGATCTTCGTGAAAGCTCAAAATGCAGCTTAGGTAAAATGTCAGACTGTGCGCGCATTTGGTACTCGTTTTATGTCTGTGTAAATGAATAACAGCAAGGTGCGGAGAGCTCGTTCTTTGGCGGTGACTTGGAAATAAAGGAACAGAGAGACACGCTCAATAATGTAAACGAGCAAAAACAAATGAAATATCATTTTGAGAATCTTCACTTACTCAAACTCGTTTTAATGCTAGGGTCCAAGCGAGGAGTATATATGTTGTAACTGACTGTCATAACGTACGAGATCTGTTCACCCATCATTATAGCGGGAGCTACATATCAATCCAAGTGGGCGTAAAATACAGAAGAATTACCGATAAGTATTTAATAGCTTGGACAGATTACAATTCTCTTCCAGCAGCCAGGCACCACAGTAAAGTGAAGAAGTCCGAGAGAACGGTCATGTGGCACTGCATAGCGCGACCGCATAAGTAATTAATTTCGAGAACGGCGACCGAAATTACTTACGACTTAAACTGAAAGACACTTATCCTGGTTGACAAAAAATGGCTCTGAGCACTATGGCACTTAACATCTGAGGTCATTAGTCCCCTAGAACTTAGAACTACTTAAACCTAACTAACCTAAGGACATCACACACATCCATGCCCGAGGCAGGATTCGAACCTGTGACGGTAGCGATCACGCGGTTCCAGACTGAAGCGCCTAGAACCGCTCGGCCACACCGGCCGCCTCCTGGTCGAAAAATCGTGCTTGAAGTGTGCAACAACACGCCATAATACCACGAAACACCTCAAAGCTGATTATGTTATGATTTAATTAATATATTTACAACCGTTGTACATATTCTGTCATACGCTTGGTATGCGAGCCACGTGTGTGTGTGTGTGTGTGTGTGTGTGTGTGTGTGTGCGCGCGCGTGTGCCTGTGTGTGTGATTGAATACAGCTTTTATTTGCTAAAGTAAGAGTTACTTCAATTTGTAGTATATCATGTATTGGAAGCTGGATGTGTGTATCATGTCCGAAGTCCACAAAAAATACACTAATTACAGTTTAATCATCTATTAATTATCTATAATTAAAAGAAAGTTGTCTTAATTATTATTGTCGTCTCGTCGTTCGAAGTGCACCGCAATACATGTATAAACAAGTGAGGCAAGTGGGAGGGGGAAGGGGCGGACAAAAAATAAAAACAAGTATTTACTAAGAAAGAGAAATGCTTTTTTCCAGAGATGCTCAGTTTAGTTGGGCGATTAAAGTGCAGCTTATTTGCTACCGCTGGGGGCAAATACTCTCTGGGGCAGTATCGAAAGTATCTAAAGAGAACGACAACGAGGAAGGAAGTGCCGCGGCAAGTGAAATAAACGTTCTTAACGACTGGAGGTACTCTCAACCCGGCGCCAGTAATTACACTTCGGCGGTCGAATCGCACCGCAGTTCGGAAGGAGCGGGCAGGGTGAAGGAAAGGCGGGGGGGAGCGAAAGGGGGGGGGGGGAGTTCCAGTTCCCCTGCTGGCACGAGAGCCGATACAATGGATGAGGGCGCAGTTGGCGGGCCTGGAATCCGGGCTGCGACGTCGGCGTCCTTGTCGGTGGAGACACGGGCGGTCATTAGGCCCGGCGACGGCCGAGTCCGGCACGTAATCTCGCACGTGAAGCTCGGCGGCGCCGCCAAACTCTGTTACCTCCTCCGAATTAGGCTGCCACGCGTGGGGTGTGCGCGCGGCTCGATCCGCGCTGACAGCTGCTCCGCCGCCGTCACGCGTCACCATCCGTTGCTTCCAATGTATTGTTCTGACGTAACGGCACGTTATCTGCCGCGACATCTGTGTTGGGCAGTGACGCGTGTAGCGCCTCACGAGATCATTACTGTCAGGCATACCGGTACAACATTGGTGGATGAGGCACTTGATAAAGCCCACAGCTGTCGCAATTAACGTCGTCGTTAGCCGTCTAAAATGCATAAGATGTACATTATCGAAAACCTTAAGGCCTAAAAACACAGAATCAAAGATTAATGTCTTCTATTTGATTTACAAGGTCACTGACGATATATTATGCCATTTAAGTGCCGGCCATCATCCTGAATACAATTTTCAAATCTCGACAGAAGTTAGTCGTAACTCGGGCTAATAGGTGTCGGTCAATCAAATCCACTTTGCCATTAATGACAACTTTCAACTTTATTAAACTTTTTCATTCATTAACATGGACAAGCATCTTACAGATACCCCCCCTATAAAAAGTAACAAGCAGACAGACACCACCGACGCATTTTCAGTGTACGGTGCTGCACCATCCTATATAAAGTAAACACTCCTCTGGTTTATTTGTTGTTTCCACATTTCTGGAAAAAAGAACGTTTTCAGTATGGGTATGGTAACGCAGGGTTTGAAATGGGCAGGACTCACCCACAGATTATCTATCCCGAGAATCGACAATCTCGACGATTTTTGCCTGTTATCGATATGAACCATGGACCTTGCCGTTGGTGAGGAGACTTGCGTGCATCAACGACGCAGATAGCCGTACCGTAGGTGCAACCACAACGGAGGGGTATCTGTTGAGAGGCCAGACGAACGTCTGGTTCCCGAAGAGGGGCAGCAGCCTTTTCAGTAGTTGCAGGGGCAACAGTCCGGATGATTGACTGATCTGGCCTTGTAACACTAACCAAAACGGCCTTGCTGTTGTGGTACTGCGCACGGCTGAAAGCTAGGCTAAACTACAGCCGTAATTTTTCCTGAGGGCATGCAGCTTTACTGTATGATTAAATGATGATGGCGTCCTCTTGGGTAAAATATTCCGGAGGTAAAATAGTCCCCCATTCGGATCTCCGGACGGGGACTACTCAGGAGGACGTCGTTATCAGGCGAAAGAAAACTGGCGTTCTGCGGATCGTAGCGTGGAATGTCAGATCACTTAATCGGGCAGGTACGTTAGAAAATTTAAAAAGGGAAATGGATAGGTTGAAGTTAGATATAGTGGGAATTAGTGAAGTTCGGTGGCAGGAGGATAAAGACTTTTGGTCAGGTGAATACAGGGTTATAAATACAAAGTCAAAAAGGGGTAATGCAGGAGTAAGTTTAATAATGTATAAAAAAAATAGGAGTGCGGGTAAGCTACTACCAACAGCATAGTGAAAGTATTATTGTGGTCAAGATAGACACGAAGCACACGCCTACTACAATAGTACAAGTTTGTATGCCAACTAGCTCTGCAGAAGATGAAGAAATTGGTGAAATGTATGATGAGATAAAAGAAATTATTCAGGTAGTGAAGGAAGACGAAAATTTAGTAGTCATGGGTGACTGGAATTCGACAGTAGGAAAAGGAAGAGAAGGAAACGCAGTAGGTGAATAATGATTGTGGCTAAGGAATCAAAGAGGAAGCCGCCTGGTAGAATTTTGCACAGAGCATAACTCAATCATAGCTAACACTTAGTTCAACAATCATGAAAGAAGGTTGTATACATGGAAGAACCCTGGAGATACTAGAAGGTGTCAGATAGATTACATAATGGTAAGACAGAGATTTAGGAACCAGTTTTTAAATTGTAAGACATTTCCAGGGGCAGATGTGGACTCTGACCACAATCTATTCGTTATGAACTGTAGATTAAAACTGAAGAAACTGCAAAAAGGTGGGAATTTAAGGAGATGGGACCTGGATAAACTCAAAGAACCAGAGGTTGTACAGAGTTTCAGGGAGAGCATAAGGGAACAATTGACAGGAATGGGGGAAAGAAATACAGTAGAAAAAGAATGGGTAGCCTTGAGGAATGAAATAGTGAAGGCAGCAGAAGATCAAGTAGGTAAAAAGACGAGGGCTAGTAGAAATCCTTGGGTAACAGAAGAGATACTGAATTTAACTGATGAAAGGAGAAAATATAAAAACACAGTAAATGAAGCAGGCAAAAAGCAATACAAACGTCTCAAAAATGACATTGACGGGAAGTGCAAAATGGCTAAGCAGGGATGGCTAGAGGACAAATGTAAGGATGTGGAGGCTTATCTCACTAGGGGTAAGATAGATACTGCCTACAGGAAAATTAAAGAGACCTTTGGAGAGAAGAGAACCACTTGCATGAATATCAAGAGCTCAGATGGAAACCCAGTTCTAAGCAAAGAAGGGAAAGCAGAAAGATGGAAGGAGTATATAGAGGGTCTATACAAGGGCGTTGTTCCTGAGGACAATATTTTGGAAATGGAAGAGGATGTAGATGAAGATGAAATGGGAGATACGATACTGCGTGAAGAGTTTGACAGAGAACTGAAAGACCTGAGTCGAAACAAGGCCCCCGGAGTAGACAACATCCCATTAGAACTACTGACAGCCTTGGGAGAGCCAGTCCTGACAAAACTCTACCATCTGGTGAGCAAGATGTACGAGACAGGCGATATTCCCTCAGACTTCAAGAAGAATATAATAATTACAATCCCAAAGAAAGCAGGTGCTGACAGATGTGAAAATTACCGAACTATCAGTTTAAAAAGTCACAGCTGCAAAATACTAACGCGAATTCTTTACAGACGAATGGAAAAACTGGTCGAAGCCGACCTCGGGGAAGATCAGTTTGGATTCCGTAGAAATATGGGAACACGTGAGGCAATACTGACCCTACGACTTACCTTAGAAGAAAGATTAAGGAAAGGCAAACCCACCTTACTAGCATTTGTAGACTTAGAGAAAGCCTTTGACAATGTCGACTCGAATACTCTCTTTCAAATTCTGAAGGTGGCAGGGGTGAAATACAGGAAGCGAAAGGCTATTTACAATTTGTACAGAAAGCAGAAGGCAGTTATAAGAGTCGAGTGACATGAAAGGGAAACAGTGGTTGGGAAGGAAGTGAGACAGGGTTGTAGCCTCTCCCCGATGCTATTCAATCTGTATAATGAGCAAGCAGTAAAGGAAACAAAAGAAAAGTTCGGAGTAGATGTTAAAATCCATGGACAAGAAATAAAAACTTTGAGGTTCTCCGATGACATCGTAATTCTGTCAGAGACAGAAAAGGACTTGGAAGAGCAGTTGAACGGAATGGTCAGTGTCTTGAAAGGAGGATATAAGATGAACATCAACAAAAGCAAAACGAGGGTAATGGAATGTAGTCGAATTAAGTAGGGTGATGCTGAGGAAATTAGATTAGGAAATGAGACACTTAAAGTAGTAAAGGAGTTTTGCTACTTGGGGAGCAAAATAACTGATGATGGTCGAAGTAGAGAGGATATGAAATGTAGACTGGCAATGGCAAGAAAAGCGTTTCTGAAGAAGAGAAATCTGTTAACATTTAGTATTGATTTAGATGTCAGGAAGTCGTTTCTGAAAGTATTTGTATGGAGTGTAGCCATGTATGGAAGTGAAACGTGGGCGATAAATAGTTTGGACAAGAAGAGAATAGAAGCTTTCGAAATGTGGTGCTACAGAAGAATGCTGAAGATTAGATGGGTAGATCACATAACTAATGAATAGAATTGGGGAGAAGAGGAATTTGTGGCACAACTTGACTAGAAGAAGGGATCGGTTGGTAGGGCATATTATGAGCCATCAAGGGATCACCAATTTAGTACTGGAGGGCAGCGTGGAGGGTAAAAATCGTAGAGGGAGACCAAGAGATGAATACACTAAGCAGATTCAGAAGGATGTAGGCTGCAGTAGGTACTGGGAGATGAAGAAGCTTGCACCGGATAAACTAGCATGGAGAGCTGCATGAAACCAGTCTCAGGACTGAAGACCACAACAACAACAACATCGATATCGATCCTGCGAAGATATCTGTCCCGAGAGTTACAAGGCTTTCGATAATGACGGAATTTTTTTTCGTGTGTTATAATTAGTAATTAACAATTGTCGGATTTTTTACTTTACTTGTTCCGTGAAATCGTGCTTCTAGCCAAATTTCATGATTCTAGGCCAACTGGAAGTACTCTATAAGTTTTGATGAGTGAATTTGTATCAAAATATGTGAAACAAATGGCCGAATCGTTTGGTTGCTTTCACTGAGAAGCTCCAACTTTTTACACCACATGTTTCAACTTGATAAATCGACGCATTCCAAATTGGTCTTAACAGTCGAACTGACGGACAGACGGACAGATGGACAACAAATTGATCCTATAAGGGTTCCGTTTTTACCGACTGGGAGACAGAGGGCCAAATTACACCAACAGCATCTTACACACTTGGTGGCTTCTTCTTAATAGTGTTTCCAGTTGCTCTAAAACTGGTAACCATCCGTAAGATCATACCAAGGTTTGGGCTGAAGTTGTGCGATTAAAATGGCGACGAGTTATCCGCCATGTTGCAACGACAGACCCAACGTTTAGGGCAAAGGTATCGCATCCGAACACGCAGTGCTCCATCGCCCACTGTACCCTTTCTTGTGAAATGGTGGACTCTCCTGAAACGAATGACGTTTGCGCTGTCTCGTACACGGAACTGGCAGCGATCTACAAGTCAGTCTAAACTCATCCGTTTACCGCAGTCAGCCCCTAACAAAACAAAACAATATCAGCCAGAGAGCGATAGATTCAGTCTGCTTTCTATGTCTCTTAACAATAGTTCTATTTGTTTAAGAAACGTCTGGGTTGGATATGGACCTCTCACCTTCAGTAACGTCACAATTTGAGATAGTGTGATCCGATGAGGACCCTTCCATCCGCGAGCAGTGGGATGCCAATTACGCCAAGTATTCTTCCATTTTTTCCCGCGGCCCTCTCACAGTGCTGTGGCACTAGCGCCACCAATCTTCAAACACTTCATCTGGAGAAAAAGGGTAATGCTCTTAATATTTTAGAAGAATTGGAGATTTTTCGATCACTAAAAAGAGACGCAGAAAATACCCCCAACTCTCAGATAGATTTACGCCACAGAAACGTCCGAGCCAATTTTGATTATTTAGTGAATGACGTTTTCCAAGCTTTGCTTTTCATTAATGTAAAAGGCTTTCCACTTGTAAAGACTATTTTATTAATTATGGTTATCTAATTATGGTTACCTAATGTTTGAGACACTGCGCATGCGCGGGTCTCCGCGTAGGTCTAGCTACAGATGGCGGTAAGTTGGCGCCGGCAACAGTAACGCTTGCTCCCCAGGCTGTTTGCAACGGAGGTAAAGTGTGACACTATTCACAACCGCAGTGTTTTTACTAAGTATTTTTATTATTTTTATGATAATTTATTTTAATAGCTACTACGTTCTTACTTTGATGTTTTTACTGCGTCCCTTTCTAGGTTCAGTACATTTTATCATAAACGCTCACACATTTGTGAGGCCGGCCGGTGTGGCCAAGCGGTTCTAGGCGCTTCAGTCTAGAGCCGCGCGACCGCTACTTCCGCAGATTCGTATCCTACCTCGGGCATGGATGTGTGTGATGTCGTTAGGTTATTTAGGTTTAAGTAGTTCTAAGTTCTAGGGGCTGATGACCTCAGATGTTAAGTCCCATGGTGTTGAGAGCCATTTTTGAACCACATTTGTGAGTCATAATTTTAAATATCTGGATGTTAATGTTGGGAATGGCTGCATCCGGTTTAAATAGAGTATTAATTTTGTGATATCGCTTTTATTTGCCCGTTTCTTGGCATGGTTAAATTTTTGATATGTTCTTTTATTCCTTGGTATACAGTGAAGCACCTGAAGGTGCAAATTATATTTCCGAAACCAGTTCTGTTCTCCAATAAAGATTTCTAGCAGTCGCAGCGGTATTCTCTAATGAAATCATGGAATATTTCGGCTGTCATTACCCTGCTTATAAAGTAGTGTGTCCTAGAAAAAGGGCACTGTGAGAGTCTGAATTATGCACAGCCTCAGGGCCGTGCTGAGAACGGATTTTAATGTGTATAGAATTTATGGTACGTCGATTGTATGTGACATGTTCGATATTTGAAGCTTTGACGTTCTGCGTGAGACACGCACACGTGGTGTGTAGCTGGTAGCGGAGTGCCTCCAAGGGCAGGGAGCCGCGTTCGGACCGTACATCGTCACTCACGATCACCCTAACGTATTGTCTCCGTTGGATAAGATTCATATGGTTCAAATGGCTCTGAGCACTATGGGACTTAACTTCTGAGGTCATCAGTCCCGTAGAACTTAGAACTACTTAAACCTAACTAACCTAAGGACATCACACACATCCATGCCCAAGGCAGGATTCGAACCTGCGACCGAAGCGGTCGCGCTGTTCCAGACTGTAGCGCTTAGAACCGCTCGGCCACCCCGGCCGGCTTGGATAAGATATTTCACTCTCAGTCTTCCCGCTTGTTGATAATTTCATTGATTTTGTTTATGTTTGGTTTCCTTTGAAGGCTTAATGTCAAAGGCAACACTTCTACTACAGTCTGCAGCTCGTACTGACGAAACCTTAGACCAGGATGGAGAGTTAACGTAATGCATTCCGGGCACAATATGACCTCAACTGTTTGTTTAAAAACTAACTTGTGTCAGTGCCAAAACATGTAAATACGCACATCTTCGATATTATGTGGTTTATATGAATTTATCATGCAGTCTTTTCCTGTTTCACCATATTATGTGCTCAGTGTTTGTTATTCGCATTTTCTTAGTAGAACAGCACAGAAATCTGAACTTAATCTGCGTAAATTTCAGATTATTATCATGATGCTTTTTGATTGTTTTTATGTTGATAACTCGTTTTAGGCACATTAGTGCACTCTGTATTTGTGCCATGATCGTTAATATAACTTATCTACCAAGAAGATAGAATGCGTTTGATAAATAGACCCACAGCACTCAGCCCTCATTTCCACCCCTCTTCCTCCCCCTCCCCCCCCCCCCCCCCACATACACACACAGGAAAACTTTAATTAAACAAATACAGTTTTAACGAAACAAATTCGAATTTGAAAATACATATGATGTCGACAATCAACAAGAAAGATTTTCTTGCAGGTCATTTCTTAAAGATAGGTAACAAAAATGTGACAGAAGGTCAGATCCTGTTTTGAAATCCAGATCGTGTTCGCGTAACATGATCCAGGTTTCCAGCACAGTCATCGTTCGACAATAATCCGTTTTTTAAAGTTAGGAAAATCTGAATGGAGGCTACATCTGGAGAATATGGTTTGAGGGAAAAGTGATTAGAAGTACAGCTCGTGCACTTTTGCTTTCGCTTGGTCCTCGTCCCAGAGATCGCTTTACGAGCTAACAAAGTTGCTTTTGTTTTAATTTACAATGGAAACGATTCAATAAGGTTGCATTGAGTGTCAGTCAGTCTTTTACCTTTTCAGGCAGTAACCATCAACAAACACAGTCAGTCTCATGAATCAGCGGTCATAACTGTTGCCGCCAAACCAAATGGTTTTAGTATTTTTCTGTGCATTTTCTTCTTTACATGTGAAATATTTCGAATTAAGCTTTAGCTTCACCAGATACTCTTTCTAAGTGTCCTCCTTTTGGTGTTTCTGCACTATAATCACCAGTTGTCAGTATCTTAATGTTCAGAGACTAACTCATTGACTGAACTTCGTGAACGATGGTAACACGCAGAGTTCGTATTCAGGGGGACCCGCTTCCCTTGAGCTTCGCCCTTCTTATTTTGTACTGAGGCCCCAGTCTGCTATTTTGAAACAAAAATAATATTCTGCAACTCGACTATTTGTCTTCAGTTATTTGTACGCTTTTTCCACCCCTGTAGCTAAGTCGTCAGCGGAGCTGAATGTGATGCGGGGGACCTGGGTTCAGTTCCCAGTACTGTCAGATATTTTTCCTTGGTAGAAGGACTGCAACGTGGTGCACTTAACCTCGAGATGCCTGCTGAGGAGTTACTTGAGTTAGCAGTAGCGGCTCCAGGTCTGCTAACTCGACAACGGCCGGGAGCGCCGGTGTTCAACATCATGCCCCTCCGCACCGCTTCTCGGTGGACATGTTTCGGCGAGCATCGTGGACAGCAGTGAGCTCTTGAGCAGCATAATTAGTAACCCATTTCGTTGAATCTTTGGTTTTCGTTTTCACTGTTCACATCTTTAACCCTCAGTTTGGCCTAACGTCCACACTTACACTTGTGATCTCAAGAATCTTTTGCTCTTTCTCCTCCACGCGCTCTTTGCGACTTTTGTGGTCGCCAGATGTGTCGTTGTCTATTCCATCGTTTGCAAGTATTGGAAGCGCCTTGCTGCCAGGCCAGGCCCCCATCTTAAACGCCTCTCTTCATCATATACATCAACACCAGTGTCGCCGCCACTCCTGAGTCTACAGGTAGTGTTGCCTTACATTTCACCGCCAACAGCGCTAATGTTACTATTACGAATAGAGTGCATAAAATTTATATTTTCGCACTTAGAAAAATACTGTGCAAATCCTTTAGCTTGTACAGAGATTTGCTTTTTTCATTCAGTGTATCGATTACTATTTTATGTACCATTTAGCATTCTCATCGTGTTGGAAAGACTACTTTTCAGAAAAGAACAACGCGAAGATAAATGAAGGAATATTTTCAGATAAAGAAATTCGAGCGAAATTCCAATCAGTTGGACCTCAGAGGGTAACACATTAAGAAACAGACTTTCGTGAGACAGAACTGGTATTATTGTTGCGAAATATTGTTGTTCAGTAGCTATTATTATTATTTGAAGAACTCTTCAAGAATACCTGTTCTGTTTACTACAACTTACAGTTGTAAATATTGACCTTCATATGTGGTAACAATGAAAATAAAAGTTAGGAACTAAATGAATTTGTTGTATGACATACGATGTGCAATAATGGACACCAAAAAATAAAATAAAAAAGAGAACTGTTAGAAATAAGCATAATCAGACATCCCACTGACTCATTATTTCTCGGTTTACTGAGGGACGTAGAACACATGTGAGCTCAGTTGGATGAACATTATCTGTTATATATAATTTGTCTCTGTTAAAGTAGGAGTATTAATTATTTCCAGTAAAATGTTTACGTGAGTCACAAACGTTCAGGTTATTGTATGACGAAAGATCTTGCTCAGAGTAATGGAATCAGAAGGCATGGGGACGACAGGCGTAAGGAAACGTGCAGGCATGGGGACGATAGGCGTAAGGAAACGTACTGTTATAGAGTTCCCGTGTTGTGGGAGCGCCACGGTGACAAACATTCAATGGGCTAAAGAAGGTGCATTAGGATGACGCTGTTGATCGCAGTACAGTTAGTCAGTCGCTGGGCTAGCAGATTATCTATATGAGGATGGTATCTGTTCTTTAAGTCATGTACACGCATTGGCCAAACTCTTACGGGACACGGTAAGATTGTCTGCCGCGAGAAATGAGTGTAATGGGCAGGGGCACTACGAATGTAGTGAGTGGGCATTAAGTTGGGAATGTGGGTTTCACGGGGAGCGTGCAAGGGATAATTCCCTGCAGTCGCAATATCCTCTGTGCCCTCGGTGACTCAGATGGATAGAGCGTCTGCCATGTAAGCAGAAGATCTCGGGTTCGAGTCTCGGTCGGGGCACACAGTTTCACCTGTCCCGGTTGATGTATATAAACGGCCGTCGACAGTTTAGGGTCTTGATTTAATTATCATTTCAGCAGATTATCTGGTGAAACAAGGACACGCCGGTACTCGACACCCACCGCACAGCGGCTGGCCGTGCACTGCACAGATTCGTGACGATGTGCAGCGTATTGACAGTTTTAGCTGAGAAAGGCGTAGCTGTGAACGAGTCGTCTATCAAAAATTGTTAAAATGGCTCTAAGCACTATGGGACTTAACATCTGAGGTCATCAGCCCCCAAACGTACAACTACTTAACCCAAAGTAACCTAAGGTCATCACACACATCCATGCCCGAGGCAGGATTCGAACCTGCGACCGTAGCAGTCGCGCGGACGCCTTCAGAAATCACGCATGAGATTATCATATTTTCTCACTTGCTACGCACGAACTATTTGTTCTATAGCAAAAATGAACAAGGGCATTTTGTACGAAATTTAACACAGTTAAATTTAGCTACATTATATTTCCTACAAAAACGACCTCTTCCTAATTTCCAGTTTCCACGTCACGAGCGAAAGGATACGAAAATCTCGCGCATGATATCTGGTGTTGCGGTAGAGGCAGCTGATTCAGGACACATAGCATATATTCGTACGTTAAAGTGCCAAAGAAAGTGGTATAGGCATGCGTATTCAAATACAGATATATGTAAAGAGGCAGAATACGGCGCTGCGGTCGTCAACGCCTATATAAGACAACAAGTGTTTGGCGTAGTTCTTAGATCGGTTTCTGTTGCTACAATGACAGGTTATCAAGATTTAAGTGAGTTTGAACGTGGTGTTATAGTCGGTACACGAGCGATGGGACACAGCATCTCCGAGGTAGAGTGGAAGTGGGATTTTCCCGTATGACCATTTCACGAGTGTACCGTGAATATCAGAAATCCGGTAAAACATCAAATCTCCGACATCGCTGCGGCCAGAAAAGATCCTGCAAGAACGGGACCAACGACGACTGAAGAGAATCGTTCAACATGACAGATGTGCATTCCTTCCGCAAATTGCTGCAGATCTCAATGTTGGGCCACCAACAAGTGTCAGTGTGCGAACCATTCAACAAAACATCTTCGATATTGGCTTTCGGAGCCGAAGGCCCACTCATGTACCCTTGATGACTGCACGACACAAAGCTCGCCTTGCCTGGGCGAGCGGTTCTAGTCGCTAGAGTCTACAAACGCGCGACCGCTGCAGTCGCAGGTTCGAATCCTGCCTCGGGCATGGATGTGTGTGATGTCCTTAGGTTAGTTAGGTTTACGTACTTCTAAGTTCTAGGGGACTGATGACCTCAGCAGTTAAGTCCCATAGTGCTCAGAGCCATTTGAACCATTTTTGAGCCACGCCTGGGCCCTTCAACACCGACATCGGACCGTCAATGACTGGAAACATATTGCCTGGTCAGACGAGTCTCGTTTCAAATTGTATGGACGTGTATGAGTATGGAGAAAACCTCATGAATCCATGGACCCTGCATGTCAGCAGGGGACTGTTCAAGCTGGTGGAGGCTCTGTACTGGTATGGGTTGTGTACAGTTGGAGTGATGTAGGACTCCTGATACGTCAAGATACGACTCTGACAGGTGGCACGTACGCAAGCATCCTGTCTGATCACCTGCATGCATTCATGTCCATTGTGAGTTTCGACGGACCTTGGCAATTCCAGAAGGACAGTGCGACACACCACACTCCCCAGACATGGACATTACTGAGGATATCTGCGGTGCTTTTCAACGTGCTATTCAGAATAGACCTCCACTCCTTTATACTCTTACGTATTTATGGACAGCCCTGCAGTATTCATAGTGCTAATTCCCTCCAGCACTACTTCAGATGTTAGTTGAGTCCATGCTGCGTCGCGTTGCGGCATTTCTGCGTGCTCGCGAGGGCCCTACACGATGTTAGGCAGGCGTATCACTTTCTTTGGCTCTTCAGTGTAATACACTACTGGCCATTAAAATTGCTACACCAAGAAGAAATGCAGATGATAAACGGGTATTCATTAGACAAATATATTATGTTAGAACTGACATGTGCTTACATTTTCACGCAATTTGACTGCATCGATCCTGAGAAATCAGTACCCAGAAGAACCAACTCTAGCCGTAATAATGGCCTTGATACACCTGGGCATTGAGTCAAACAGAGCTTGGATGGCGTGTACAGATACAACTGCCCATGCAACTTCAACACGATACCACAGTTCATCAAGTGTAGTGACTGGTGTATTGTGACGACCCAGTTGCTCGGCCATCATTGACCGGACGTTTTCAATTGATGAGAGATCTGGGGAATGTGCTGGCCATGGCAGCAGTCGAACATTTTCTGTATCCAGAAAGGCCCGTACCGGACCTGCAACATGCGGTCGTGCATTTTCCTGCTGAAATGTAAGGTTTCGCAGGGATCGAATGAAGGGTAGAGTCACGGGTCGTAACACATCTCAAATGTAACGTCCACTGTTCAAAGTGCCGTCAGTGTGAACAAGAGGTGACCGAGACGGGTAACCAATGGCAACCCATACAAATCACGCCAGGTGATCCGCCAGTATGGCGATGACGAATACAGGCTTCAAATGTGCGTTCACCGCGATGTGGCCAAACACGGATGCGACCATCATCATGCTGTAAACAGAACCTGGATTCATTAGAAAAAATGACGTCTTGCCATTCGTGCACCCAGGTTCGTCGTTGAGTACACCATCGCAGGCACTCCAGTCTGTGATGCAACGTCAAGGGTAAAAAATGGTTCAAATGGCTCTGAGCACTATGCGACTTAAATTCTGAGGTCATCAGTCGCCTAGAACTTAGAACTAATTAAACCTAATCAACCTAAGGATATCACACACATCCATGCCCGAGGCAGGATTCGAACCTGCGACCGTAGCGGTTCCTCGGTTTTCCAGACTGTAGCGCCTAGAACCGCACGGCCACCCCGGGCGGTGTCATCGGTAACCGCAGCAATGGTCTCCGAGCTCATAGTCCATGCTGCTGCAAACGTCGTCGAACTGTTCGTGCAGATGGTTGTTGTCTTGCAAACGTCCCCATCTCCTGATTCAGGGATCGAGACGTGGCTCCACGATCCGTTACAGCCATGCGGATAAGATGCCTTTCATCTCGACTGCTAGTGATACGAGGCCGTTGGGATCCAGCACGGCGTTCCGTATTACCCTCCTGAACCCACCGATTCCATATTCTGCTAACAGTAATTGGATCTGGACCAACGCCAGCAGCAATGTCGCGATACCATAAACCGCAATCGCGATAGGCTACAGTCCGACCTTAATCAAAGTCGGAAACGTGATGGTACGCATTTCTACTCCTTACAAGAGGCATCACAACAACATTTCACCAGGCAACGCCGGTCAACTGCTGCTTGTGTATGGGAAATCGGTTGGAAACTTTCCTCATGTCAGCACGTTGTAGGCTGCCACCGGTGCCAACCTTGTGTGAATGCTTTGAAAAATTAATCATTTGCATATTACATCATCTTCTTCCTGTCGGTTAAATTTCGCATCTGTAGCACGTCATCTTCGTGGTGTAGCAATTTTAATGTCCAGTAGTGTACCAAGAATTTAAATCTGGCCATCAAAGACTACAATGTATATTCTATATTATTTCAACTATTTCCTAGAAATTCAGCAGATTTACTAGCCTACTCATGTGTATTAGTAGGACATCATCTGCTTCTCCTTAGCGATGATTAAATCCATTCCCGTCGTATTAATTACGGGACGTCTGTTTAGAAGATGGATGTATGCAAATGGTAGCGAAAAAGTTGAGGGAGTGATCCTAATTACTCCGGTGACCACTTGCTTACTGCGATGTCTGAGAGTAAGAGATAAAGGAAGGCTGCCACCGCGGGACATCGACCGCAGCAGCGGAGGCGGCGGCAGCCGTGACCGCACTTAGCTAATTGCGAGTTGCAGCGGCCCGCCGGCTGCTCGGGCCCGTCATGTCTGGGCGACGGGCGTCCGCCGGCCGCCAGCCGCTACCCGCCACACAGCCCCTGGCGCGCTGCCCGCTCAGTTTCACTTAATGAGGTCCGCCTCGCTGCACTCAACTGCCGCCGCCCCATGGCTGGCTGGCTGTCTGCAAACTGGCAGACGCCGCTTGCGGCAGCGCCGCGTTCTTCCACCCCCTCCCCTCTCCACACATCGAGCCACAGTCGCCGCAAAGGTAATCTGTAAGCAGCAAAGTAGTCTCTAGTACGTCCGACTCCAGTTCTGTTACGTCACGTACTGCACGCCAGTGGAAAGTTAAAAATGAACGTGTCTCCGGTATGACGTAAAAGCACCGGATTTACAAGGGACACTGATTGCGCCTAGCTAGAGTAATAGATGGGAGTGCAATGTCGTTCTGCATTTAAAGTGCTGATCATTAAAACAGTCTCACAAGAAAGGACAGGAAATAACGGTGTATTACACTACTGGCCATTAAAATTTCTACATTAAGAAGAAATGCAGATGATAAACGGGTATTCATTGGACCAACATATTATACTAGAACTGACATGTGATTACAAAAAATGGTTCAAATGTCTCTGAGCACTATGGGACTTAACATCTGCGGTCATCAGTCCCCTAGAACTTAGAACTACTTAAACCTAACTAACCTAAGGACATCACACACGTCCATGCCCGATGCAGGATTCGAACCTGCGACCGTAGCGGTCTCGCGGTTCCAGACTGAAGCGTCTAGAACCGCTCGGCCACACCGGCCGGCTGTGATTACATTTTCATGCAATTTGGGTGCATAGATCCTGAGAAATCAGTACCCAGAACAACCACCTCTGGCCGTAATAACGGCCTTGCTACCCCTGGGCATTGAGTCAAACAGAGCTTGGATGGCGCATACAGGTACAACTGCCCATGCAGCTTCAACACGATACCACTCTTTATCAAGACTAGTGACTGGCGTATTGTGACGAGCCAGTTGCTCGGCCACCATTGACCGGACGTTTTCAGTTGGTGAGAGATCTGGAGAATGTGCTGGCCAGGGCAGCAGTCGAACATTTTCTGTATCCAGAGAGGCTCGTACAGGACCTGCAACATGCGGTCGTGCATTATCCTGCTGAAATGTACGGTTTCGCAGGGATCGAATGAAGGGTAGAGCCACGAGTCGTAACACATCTGAAATGTGACGTCCACTGTTGAAAGTGCCGTCAATGCGAACAAGATGTGACCGAGACGTGTAACCAATGGCACCCCATATCATCACGCCAGGTAATACGCCAGTATGGCGATGACGAATACGCGCTTCCAATGTGCGTTCATCGCGATGTCGCCAAACACGGATGCGACCATCATGATGCTATAAACAGAACCTGGATTCATCCGAAAAAAATGACGTTTTGCCATTCGTGCACCCAGGTTCGTCGTTGAGTACACCATCGCAGGCACTCCTGTCTTTGATGCAGCGTGAAGGGTAACCGCAGCCATGGTCTCCGAGCTGATAGTCCATGCTGCTGCAAACGTCGTCGAACTGTTCGTGCAGATAGTTGTTGTCTTGCAAACGTCCCCATCTGTTGACTCAGGGATCGAGACGTGGCTGCACGATTCGTTACAGCCATGCGGATAAGATGCCTGTCATCTCGACTGCTAGTGATACGAGGCCGTTGGGATCCAGCACGGCGTTCCGTATTATCCTCCTCAATCCACCGATTCCATATTCTGCTAACAGTCATTGGATCTCGACGGACGCGAGCAGAAATTTGGCGATACGATAAACCGCAATCGCGATAGGCTACAATCCGACCTTTATCAAAGTCGGAAACGTGATGGTACGCATTTCTTCTCCTTACACAAGGCATCACAAAAACGTTTCACCAGGCAACACTGGTCCACTGCTGTTTGTGTATGAGAAATCGGTTGGCATCTTTCCTCATGTCAGCACGTTGTAGGTGTCGCCATCCGCGTCAACCTTGTCTGAATGCTCTGAAAAGCTAATCATTTGCATATCAAAGCATCTTCTCCCTGTCGATTAAATTTCGCTTCTGCAGCACGTCATCTTCGTGGTGTAGCAATTTTAATGGCCAGTAGTGTACTTATTCTGCGTATGCAGTACACGAGGAACATACATGACAATTTTCGCGTACGCATGACGCGAAATTTAATATACGAGTGGCTTTCAATAACTATTGCAGTATTTTTTTCTCGGACAATTTCGGTCTAAGATATGCGGAATTTGTTGTGGAACATCGTGGAACATTCCCGCTTCAACTCCCACAGATTCATGAATTTCTGATAGGTGGCGGCGCTAGACATAGCCTTCAAAATAGCATCTGTGACGGAGCTGTGTTCCGAGCAAAGAGCTGTCATCGAGTTTCTTTTGGTGGAACCCAGAGCATCGTAGATAGTCAAAGGCGCTTGCAGAATGTCTTCCGACACCTGGCGGTGAACATACTGCACAGTGCGTCGCTGGGCGAGGAATCTGTCATCGTCGAAACAAACTCGAGCAAGTCTGTCCGCGGCCGCACACTGCTGTGCT
The DNA here is from genome assembly GCF_023864345.2 of Schistocerca serialis cubense. Lineage (NCBI taxonomy): Eukaryota > Metazoa > Arthropoda > Insecta > Orthoptera > Acrididae > Schistocerca > Schistocerca serialis. The sequence continues at coordinate 779,160,911 of NC_064639.1, read as the reverse complement.
CCTGCAATGCTACCCTCAGGAAATTGAAGAAACGGCTTCAGCGTGTTCGTTGCAACACAAATGCAAACCAACCCATTCGTTTCCATGGCAACTCGAGGCCTCATACAAGTCTGCGCACTCCAGAGGAGTTCACAGACCTTCATTGGACTGTGTTTCCTCACCCACCTGCAGCCAGCATCTCGCACCTTCCGTCTTTCATCTGTTCAGCCCAATGCAGGCTGCACTCTGTAAGAAGCAGTACGTGGATAATGGAGAGGGTATTGATACAGAAAGGTGTTGGCTCCCACCTCGACAAGTAGAGTGGTACCATGTGGGCATACAGGCCATTTAAGTAAGGTGGTGTAAGGTCGTCGCATTGAATGGAAATTATGTTGAGGAATAGGGTTTTGTAGCCAAAAGAGTGGGGAATAATATGGTGTATTGGAATCCTGAAAAAAACAAACTCCTTTCAGAAAAAATATGTAGCATTACTTACTGAACACCCCTCTCAGGAAAGAGTCGATTCTGGCAGCAATAACGACTCAAACATAACTGTTCATCGGATCGAAATGGCAGATACATCATTCCAAGCCATTTCAACACTACGACAGAGTTCATCAATCAGAGTGGATGCTGAATGATGCCATGTCAACGTCATAGCGGTCCCTTGTTGTTAGAGGGCCCACAGAACCTACTTCGCCAGACCACATGTAACGGTGTTTCAGCGATCGGAACTCATATGACTGACGTAGCACTCCGCCGACCTGGCTTTATAAGCACGTCTAGACCGTCAGACTGGCAGTGTTGACCAATCGCTAGGAACAGTTCCGGCCAGTACTTACGAAGGCCCTAACACTGTAGTCACTCGCTGTAGCGTTGTAGTTGCACGTTGTATTTTGTAGAGTAGATTTTGGTCAGTATTTCTTCCATTGTCTTGTTTCCTTATCTGGTTTGCCACCACAAGAATTGTGCAGTTTTCTCTGTTTGTTCCTGCGTTTAACACTTAGTGTACGCCAAGAACGTGGTTTTCTTTAATTACAATAAAGTGTGTTCAAATTAACTGTTAGTTTCTTTCTGCCGAGCACAGGACACTACAATCAAGGTCTCAGAAACCCATAACAAATGACCAAAATCAGTTTCATTAAATACTTACAAAATACGGAATACCCCTTAGCAAAAATTTATACACTGGAGTGCAATACTTAAGGATGAAAGTAACTTTCGGATATATGTCACTGTCAAGAAACATAGCGAGATGAAATCCGGACCATACGCAGAAAGAACTGCTACACTATAGTACAGAATGTAACTGAAAGAAACACTAGAACGCAAAGAAACGAACAGCAGTGACACTTTTATTCAAGATGAATTATTCCATTGGAGTCATCCCGATTTACGGCGATCCCCTGTACATCATAAAAGGCGGGGCGTGGTAATTAGTAGGGTGTGTGATCACTGCGGACAGAAATGAGTGCTCTGCTATGCGCCACCGTGCTGGCCATAAATTTGGCAAGTTCTTACAGTAGGGCATTTCACTACTCCAGCACCGCGGCTGACAACTGCTGGAACGTACATGGTACATGTATGTGGATATGCTACAATGGTACCCCAACACATCCCACAGGTCATCGATGGGATTTAAGAGTGGGGTCTGGTAGGCCATACAATTCGCCCAACAGCCTCTTCTTCCAGAAGCTCCTCCGCCAGCACAGTTCTGCTATCGCGGATTGTTATCCATAAACATGAGCTCAGGGCTAAATTCCACGCTCAAAAGGCGCACATGGGCATGGAGTGTAGTGCTGCGATAACGTAAACCGATGAGTATACCTTGTTAAGAGATTCTTAGGTCAGTACCCCTATTCGACATATCCCTCCCCACACCAAAACGATCATGTTCGACAATGTTGCGGGGTGCATTACCCGTTCATACATCTTGCCATATGAGGGTATGTCCAGCATAGTTTTGGTGGGCCAGGTGTTATGGTGTGGGAAGGCATGTTTCATGGTGGTATTACCCTCCAAAGCTTTTGACATGGTACATAAACTGGTCAATGTCAGTGTGACGGTCTACTCCCTCCCCATGTGCATCTCTTCAGGGATGCACCCGCCCACTACTTCATTTCTATGGACACATTATGACGGTGCGTGATCGCACCGAAATGCGCAGATAGAGGAGCTCTTGGAACGGCAGGATATTTGTCGAATGGAGTGGCCTGCCCGTACCACCAACCTAAATCCTTTCGAGCACGAGTGGGAAGCTTTGGGAAGACGTACTGCAACAGATTCACATGCACGAACTATCGTCTAGCAGCTGTCAACTGCACTGTGGAAGAATTTAATGCTGTACCACAACAACCTATAACGGACATACACTTTCAAATACTACTACTACTAGTACGTGATCAGGCCCAGTGGACCGCACGAGTCTACAAGTTTCCTCCTCCACTGTATTCTGTTCATTGCTGCTATCCGCTATCCTTTCACATCTATTGACACTTGGTTTAAATCTTCATGGAGTCCATACGTCCAACGCTTCTTGGGTCTCCCTGGCGGTCTCTTTCCCGTAGGTGTGAAATCCAGGAGCTTCCGAGGCCATCTATGATCCTCCATCCCGGCCACATGGTCAGCCCACTGCAATCGTTTGGATTTGACAGTTCCTGGTATGTTGGGCTGCTGATATAGTTCCTCAAGCTCTTGGTCGTATCTGATCCTCCATTCCCCTGTATCTACATCCAGAACCGGACCGAAGATCTTCCGAAGCACTTTTCTCTCAAAAACAAGGATAATTGAAATAACTGATGACACGTGTTCCTAATGTCCCTGTTGTCTGGGAAAAAGCGTCTGTTGCGAAGAACAAATTAAACCCAAAGAAATGTAGAACCAGTTACAACTATTTGTTGTTGCTTGACTTCTTCTACGCAGGGACTATTGAAAAAATTTTGACAAATGATAAAAAATGTAAAGTAACTAGTTGAATTTCAGATAATGAAGTTAAATACTTTTTTTTAGTTTTGGTTACAATGATTGTAGAAATCGATCGGCAGCTCAAGTTGTGTGCGAACAGTACAGTATTGTATAGTTGCTAATCAACTTGGTAAATAACTTATGTAATAATTAATGCAAGACAGTCAGATGGGAATGGACCCAGTAACGTTGACTCGAGCTCAGATTCAAAATCCAGTGAGGAACGTGAAATAAATCTAATAGAGAAACCAGTAAAGCAAATTGAGCTAAGTATATGCACTTGACTGCTAATGATTCGGCACTCACTTTGCGTAATAAATAGGTTTGCTCAGCCTACTGTAATGCCTTTTGTTAATATTTCTACTATGGTAATTGTTCATAAATAAATATTTGCTGTTAAGTAAAATATGTCTTATTAGCGCCTAACTTTCATTAAATCACAACTGATTAATTTTTACATAACACTGTTACGTGTTTTGGAAATGAGAGCAAAAATTATTGATCACACAAAGAAGTTAAACATTCTGAACTAGAATAATCTTTGAAAACTTACTTAAATTAACTTAGCAATTTTAGTTTTTTTTATCATCAACGCTGTCACTCAGGTTTGATTATAATGACAAGATAGGACCCTACTTGGTAATTATTCAGGTTGGAGCACTTTTAACACAGCGTTAGCGTTAAGTTGGTAATTATTCACAAAATGAAACTACTACGGTGGCTAGCCTTGATACACTTCTGAATATTAAAGTTGGTCTGGTCTTACTTCTGTGAGTGACTGCTGGTGCTGCGTATGGTACTAAACGCCGACAACACGTGGCAACAGGCTCTTCTAAGTGTCGCTTTGCAATAAAAGGTTTTGGGCCCAGAGTGATCTTCTTTCATATTAATTCCTCTTGATGCTTTTCGCACTGTGCCCGGTTAATGCTGTAATTATGCCTGGCCATAACATACAATTCTTTTACTTCGCTACTTTACAATGGGCTGCACTACATAGCGCTTGCAAACCTCTACGCCTGAGCGCCTCTGTCAGGCTCTGCTGCATAAGAGCTCCCGCCAGCTCAACTGCAATCTGTATCCGTGCCCAGTGACAATGTTTCCTGTTTCGAAAATACTCTTTGACTATTCACAACGGCAAATCTTCCGGACTAGACCAGCTTGTTTTCTGCATGTTATTACATAATTCTCTTTTAGATTTTTTTAAGTATGTGTTGAACTGGGCCGGCCGGTGTGGACAAGCGGTTAAAGGCGCTACAGTCTGGAACCGCGTGGCCGCTACGGTCGCAGGTTCGAATCCTGCCTCGGGTATGGATGTGTGTGATGTTCTTAGGTTAGTTAGGTTTAAGTAGTTCTAAGTTCTAGGGGACTGATGACCTTAGAAGTTAAGTCCCATAGTGCTCAGAGCCATTTTGTTGAACTGGGGACCTAGAAATGACGGAGAGCCTCCGTCCCCACCGTAGCCCTCAGTGGTACACAACCCTACAACAGGCTACAGCAGTCCACAGTCTACTCACTCCACCGCCGCCACACACCGAACCTAGGGTTATGGTGTGGTTCGGGTTCGGTCCCCAGTGGGCCCCCCCCTCCCCCATTCACCCCCCCCCTCCCCCCTGGGAAGTCTCATTCCAGACGAGTGTAATCCCAATATTTGCGTGGTAGGGTAATTATGGTGTACACGTACATGGAGATGTTGTTTGCGCAGAAACCGCCGACATAGTGGAACTGAGGCGGGATAAGGGGAACCAGCCCGCATTCGCCGAGGCAGATAGGAAACCACCTTAAAAACCATCCACAGACCGGCCGGCATACCGGACCTCGACACTAACCTGCCGGGCGGATTCGTCCGGGGACCGGTATGGTACGCCTTCCCGCTCAGGAAGCAGTGCTGTTGTGTTGCAAACTCCTTGCCAACCAAGTAACCTGCATGAGAGCACGTTGCAGAGCCTACACTCACTCTGTGATGATCTCACTTGCTGTCGAGAACCATTTCGTGCCTTTTGTTATGTTTAGAGGGCCGTCATAAATCACGGTGACGTAAGCGTAATAAAGGTGTTATTTTCGTTCGTCTCCTGGCGTATTTCTTTCCATTACCTTCTGCACTATACTGCAACTGTTCTATGTATGGTCGAAATTTAATCGAGCTGTGTTACGAGGTGCATTCAAGTTCTAAGGCCTCCGATTTTTTTTCTCCGGACTGGAAAGAGATAGAAACATGCGCATTGTTTTAAAATGAGGCCGCCGCATTCATTGTCAATACGTCCCAGAGATGGCGGCACCGTACAGAAGATGGAATTTTACCACCAGCGGCGAGAATGAGAACTGTTTAAATACTTAAAATGGTGACGTTTTCCTTACTTGAACAGCGTGCAATCATTCGTTTTGTGAATTTGCGTGGTGTGAAACCAATTGAAATTCATCGACAGTTGAAGCAGACATGTGGTGATGGAGTTATGGATGTGTCGAAAGTGCGTTCGTGGGTGGGACAGTTTAATGAAGGCAGAACATCGTGTGACAACAAACCGAAACAACCTCGGGCTCGCACAAGCCGGTCTGACGACGTGATCGAGAAAGTGGAGAGAATTGTTTTGGGGGATCGCCGAATGACTGTTGAACAGATCGCCTCCAGAGTTGGCATTTCTGTGGGTTCTGTGCACACAATCCTGCATGACGACCTGAAAATGCGAAAAGTGTCATCCAGGTGGGTGCCACGAATGCTGACGGACGACCACATGGCTGCCCGTGTGGCATGTTGCCGAGCAATGTTGACGCGTAACGACAGCATGAATGGGACTTTCTTTTCGTCGGTTGTGACAATGGATGAGACATGGATGCCATTTTTCAATCCAGAAACAAAGCGCCAGTCAGCTCAATGGAAGCACACAGATTCACCGCCACCAAAAAAATTTCGGGTAACCGCCAGTGCTGGAAAAATGATGGTGTCCATGTTCTGGGACAGCGAGGGCGTAATCCTTACCCATTGCGTTCCAAAGGGCACTACGGTAACAGGTGCATCCTACGAAAATGTTTTGAAGAACAAATTCCTACCTGCACTGCAACAAAAACGTCCGGGAAGGGCTGCGCGTGTGCTGTTTCACCAAGACAACGCACCCGCACATGGAGCTAACGTTACGCAACAGTTTCTTCGTGATAACAACTTTGAAGTGATTCTTCACGCTCCCTACTTACCTGACCTGGCTCCTAGTGACTTTTGGCTTTTTCCAACAATGGAAGACACTCTCCGTTGCCGCACATTCACTAGCCGTGCTGCTATTGCCTCAGAGATTTTCCAGTGGCCAAAACAGACTCCTAAAGAAGCCTTCGCCGCTGCCATGGAATCATGGCGTCGGCGTTGTGAAAAATGTGTACGTCTGCAGGGCGGTTACGTCGAGAAGTAACGCCAGTTTCATCGATTTCGGATGAGTAGTTAATTAGAAAAAAAATCGGAGGCCTTAGAACTTGAATGCACCTCGTACTTGGTAGTGACACATAATATGAAAGTTACTTTCGTCTTTAGATTTGGCACACTAATGAATAAATTTATGTTTCTTTATACAAATACTAAGGTCGCCCAGAATGTAAGTCGATGGAAACGCTTCTTCAGTGTAGTTTTCACGTATGACTCAGAATTAGTGATTGCTTCTATCATCACGTGGATGATGGTTCTAAAACACAATCTTTATGATCTTACCGGTAGAACCAATTGGTCTGAACTTATTCTTCTGTGGAAAGCGAGAATGACACCATTTCACAGACTGTCTTTTCATTTCAGGCTCAAAATAGTCAACCTAGGTTTCATCAGCCGTCACACTACGCGACAAGAAGGCTTTCCTCTCATCTTCAAAATGCTGCAACACTTCAGGACAAACGTTTTTTTCTGTGAGATTTGTGTTGCATCGTCAGACAGCACAGAGCCCCTTTTGCACTCACATTTAATATCCAAGAGCGCAGCTAATTCCGTCCACACTCCCTTTGCTGAATGACAGCAGCAGTGCCAACTGCTAAATGATAATGCGCCGATCCTTGCGAGTGACATCAGCCGGCTGTAACACGTCAGGCATGACTGTGGGCGGTCTCCCTCTCAGTGCAAATGATGGAGCTCCGCAGAACCGCCTTCTGATTGCTTCATCCTCAGTGCCTTCCGACTCACAGTATTCCTGTCGACTACAGATGCTCCCCTGACGTCAAACAAGCGTCTGTTAATATTCCTCTGCAGTGAGAAATTCAGTGACGACATTCTGCTTGTAATGTACATCAGTTGCAAGCGACATTTTGAAACATCCCTGCAGCTGCGCTGTCTGTCGGAGGAAACGGAAATTTTACATGCGCTCATGAAACTTCAAAGAATTCATGTCTAGCGTTTGGCATACGCAAAACTGCTGTCGGCTGACGAAAGTAAAGTGGGGCATTATTTCCTGGGCGACACTTGTACATTTCTTGTTTTTTGGGGCTATTTTAGCACCTTAAGGGGAGTAGGTAAGTCCTATACCTACACTGTTTAATTTGCAATATTGTTGACCCATTATCTCAGAACCTTTGAGAAATAGAAATCTGAAAGTCTTAGGAAGTATAGTTTCACTCCTTTTCTGATTACTGAACCAGGATCAGAATATGGAGATAAATAATTAGTTAGTTATGGTTTTTCAAAAATTATGTTCAAATTATTTTGAAGAAAAGTCCCCTGTTCCTCTCTAAGTAAACAAGTAGAGATGTTTTGGTGGTTCAGCAGGTGCAGTATACTAAGAGGTAACGTAGTGTAAAATGAGACATATGTATCTGTGATAGTTCCTGACATAATGGATCAAATATTTTAAAAAATATCATTTACGGGAATCAAGTTTAAACATTTTATTTAACTCACATATGGAGCCCTGCAAGCTCCCAGGAACAGCCAGGCAACAATCAGCATTATCTGGATCGTGTACTTGATCATCCTGCAAACCTAGAAGCTTCCTTCTTTCCCTGCCTCTTGCTTCTTTAGTCATTTCCCCTGCCCGCTGCGCTTTCATGACCTTGAGTCGTTCCATTCCCTGGAAGGTTTGCAGTGTGTTGGCCCCTGGGGTGATATCGAGTTGTTCTAGTATCATAATTTTTCCCTTATTGCCATCATTAGACGTTGTCACAGCATCAAAAACACCCGAGCATAGAGTTTTCATGCCTGACATTATTGAAAGACTCATTCGAGTATTGCGTTCGACCATGGAGACATTTGGAAAGAAGATCAGCATGAGCTAACTCTCTCTATGTTGGCTTAATTACCTCCATCACTGCAGATGATATGCTGTTTTTCTGCGTAAATTGTTCCTCTGAACCCGCTGCCTGAGCTTTGCGGTACGGGGACCAAGAATCACCACCAGGTGGGCAAACACCATGTGTAGGTGTATCATCAGTGAATTATTTGTGGAAGAATGTAGCCCACATTGCTCTTTTAATTCCTTGTACGTCACGTGTGTTGTTCCTTATTGCCATTTCATAATATTGCTGGAGTTCATCAATGATTTTGTCTGTAAGTCTTCCTATACCATTCAGAGTCTTTCCATCCGATAATTTCTCTTTTCCTTTTGTCTGCTTCAATTTTGGAAGGCGTGCTCCCATCCGTTTTTGAACGTGGCCCACATATCCAATCTTCAAAATGTGCTTTTCATAATAAGGTTGACTTTCCACGACTGATTGAAGGCCTTCGAATCACTATCCCCCACTAGTTCCCTCATAATTCTTGGCACAAATTGTTTTATGACTTTCATTTGTTTCATTGTAAAGTGATTTACGCTGATGGCAGTATTTAGTTAGCACTTCAGTGTCTAAACTTTTACCTGTGCCTGCACTAGTGACAGTTGCAACTGCATTTTTAGATGTGTTGCCTCTCTCCTGCCATGTACCATCAACTGTCACAGGTAAGTCTGTCGTGTTATTTAATTCTACTGCTTCTTTATCAACGGCTTTCATAGAAACAACAGCAACATATTTGACATTTTCACCAATTACTTCTGTGTACTTACTTGATCTGGTTGGTGGGTTTGATAAGTTCAGCGTCGCACATAATTCTTGAGCTGCAGTCAATCCTTTACCTATACACCTCATTCCATACAACTATCTAACACTGCTCTCAAACAAGTCAGTCCTGCACCTTTGAGAAGTCCAAAATGACACAGAGAGCCTGCAAACTTCGCACTGGACAACAAGTCTGTTAGCTAGTCCAGTCCTTGCAGATGTGTTCTCAAAGATGCTAATTTGCCCACCACAAACATCATGATACAGCATCTTGTAAAACTTGTTCTAAAACATCCAAATCTAATAAAAGATAACCTAAACTATTTACATGATTTCCTTTGTCAATAAATAAATTCTCATGGTTTCCAAGTTTCCTCCTCGAAGCACTAGTAGGCGTGTCCTTTTCATGTGTCTGTGAAACAGCTATTTCTGGATCAGCACTGGATTCAGATCCAGTCGTATGTTGATTTCCATGGAAACGTCGCTTCTTAAAAAAACTCTTTCTTTTCGTCATGCTGAAAGGACGTATATGAACGTGTAATAGTACACCAGACCACTATGTTTACAGTTCAACCATACAGTTTCACCATACGTACTCCCCTTAAGGCTTGGTTTTTCTACAGAAATATTATGTTCCTGGTGTACTGTCCAATGCCCAATAGTGTCGCATGTGTTTTCGAGTCTAAACATCTTTCGTACAATGCTCTCGAAGTCTGTTCAATTGAACATGAAAATTTAGGAGCACATTGGCTGGCTCTGACCACTATGCGACTTAACTTCTGATGTCATCAGTCGCCTAGAACTTAGAACTAATTAAACCTAACTAACCTGAGGACATCACACACATCCATGCCCGAGACAGGATTCGAACCTGCGACCATAGCGGTCGCTCGGTTCCAGACTGTAGCGCCTAGAACCGCACGGCCACTCCGGCCGGATAGGAGAACATTCCATTTATTGTTTTCGAGAGTGTGTGCAACACTGTTTTCCATACAGTCAGAGGCCGAACGAACTGGGAACCTGGTCAGAATTTCTGCACCGACGTGTTTACGCCCAAGGAATGGCGCATGTGTTGCAGTGCTGTTGGAAATGGGGCACTGCCACGCGCTACATGTCTGTACACGTCACTGAATTTGTTGCTGAACTAGAACAAGGCGTACGGTATACCTATGCTATGCTTGCTGCTGGTAGTTTGTGTAAAGGTAACTTAAACGGTGGCGCCATAACATCCCCTAGCGTTGTCTAATAGTGACGATGAGACTCATAGGGCTACCTGCAATATACGTCGATGAACACTTTTTTCCACAATACACCTGGCGGATTGTAACTTAGCAAATACGGTAATGTGCAAAACATGACGAGGAAAGCCACTTTCGCATGATGCATCACTGCCACGCAACGTAACTCCAGAGCTCGACGAAACTTGGAAAATATGTAGAAAAATCTGCTACGATACCGTACTGTACAGTAGAGAAGGTAAACGAAAGAAATACGCAATGAGACGAACACAAAATACACCTATACTCAAAGACAATTCTTACCCTGAAGCCATCGCGATGTACGCGGGTGGTTTGAAGAGTTCTCGTTATCACCACGAGAGGTCAGCGCTAGCGCAACGAGTGGTTCACGTGATATTCATTGGACTGTTGACGCTTGGGAGAGAGCTGTAGCGGCGATATGGCTCGGTTATTGTTCTCGCGTAGTGATTTGTGAAGATGGAAAAAAATCGAGTTTCGAGCAGTGATTAAGAACTTCGTAAAGAAAGATATGAAAGCAAAGGACGTTCATGCCGATAACCAGAATATACTAGGGAACTGTTCTCCTTGATATTGAACTGTTGCCAAGTGGACAAATGAATTTAAATTTTGTCGGGAGAGCGTAGATGGTGATCCGCGCAGTGGTCGGCCAAGCTGTGTCACTACTCCAGAAATCATTGCAAAAGTGCACAAAATGACAATGGTGGAACGCCGATTGAAATTGCGTGAAATTGCTCACGCTTGCCAGATGTCACCTGAAAGGGTATATCACAATTTAACTGAAGAATCAGAAATAAAAAAATTATCTGCAAGATGGGTGCTGCGACTCTTACTCGCCTGCACACATGTGCCATCGCCATATCAAAATTACACGAACTAAGGGATGAATTGTTACCACAGCCGCCTCATTCACCTGATATGGCTCCGTCAGAATTCCATCTTTTCCCAAAACTGAAAATTTTTCATGGTGGACGTAGATCCACTTCAAACGAGCAATTGATAGGTGGAGTTGACAGTTATTTTGCAGGCCTGGAGATAATTCATTTTCGAGATGGGATCAAGGTACTGGAATACCGTTGGATCAAGTGCATAAATCTACAAGAAGACTACATTGAAAAATAAAAAAGTTTCAGTGATGTAAGTACTTTTTTTGTTTTCCGTTCCGAGAACTTTTCAAACCACTCTCTTAATATGATCCCATGGACATTACAAAAGGCGGTACATGCTTCTTAATATGGCGTGTGATCACCAAGGACAGAAGTGTATGTTTTGCAACGTGCCTTCATGCTGTCCACGAGGCCTATAAGGAGTTCTTAGTGTAGGACGTTCCATTCCTGCACCAGCGCTATTGACAACTGCTGGATGGCCGCTGGTGCATGCAGCTACTCTCCCAACGCATCCCACACATCGTCGATGGGTTGTAAGTTAGGGGGAAAGAGCAGGCCAATCCATTCGCCAAATATCCTCTTGGTCGAAGAACGTCTTGACCTGTGCTGTTGTTCACCCCGATAGCTGCGTGGTCAGCGTGACGGAGTGCCGTCCTGCGATTCCCGGCTGGGTCGGGGATTTTCTCCGCTCAGACACTGGGTGTTGTTCTATCTTCGTCATCATTTCAGCCCCATCCCGCGCGCATGTCGCCCAACGTGGCGTCGAATGTAATAAGACCTGAACCAAGGCGGCCGGACCTGCACCGCAAAGGGCCTCCCGGCTAATGACGCCAGTTGCTCATTTCCATTTTTACCTGTGCTGTTCGATCTACTCGCTCATAATCATCCATAAAAATGACATCAGGACTGAATGCATCTACGCAAAGACGCACTTGGGGGAAGGAGTGCAGTGTGAAAATAGCGTTGACCGGTGAGTGTAGCTTGTTCAAAGATTTGGAGGTAGTACGCCCACACAGTATTATATCTTTTCACACTGTAATACGTGGACTACTAAAATGTCGTGCTCCTGGATGCATCACGTTTTCCCACCTGTCGCCGTATGAGAGTACTTCCAGAACAACTACTCAGACAATCTGCTCTCATCCGAGAAGAGCACGCGACACCACTCTTCGTTGGTCCGTTGGCACCATCGCAGACGAGGCCACCAATATCCGCCTATCAATGGAACACAAAGTACTGGTCGTCGGGTAAACAGACCATTCCTAAGCAGTTGCCCTGCTACTGTGGCACCTCGGTAGCGTAGTGGTGGCGTTACTGCCTACCACGCAGGCGGCCCGCGTTCGATTCCCGGCAGGGGTCTAGGTGTTTTGTGTCCATCATCATTCTCATCCTCATTGACTCGCAATTCACCGATGTGGCGTCAACTAAAGAGGACTTGCAATACGGCGGCCGAACTCCCCCGCGTGGGACCTCCCGGCCAACAGTGCCATACGATCTTTCTTTTTTTTTTTTTTTTTGTGGAACATTAGATCCCGTGCCTTGCAGCCCTATTAAATGTGACTGCAACTGCACCTGCTGTTTACCATAGGCCTCTACTACTTGTCTGTTGAACAATGCAGCGTTCACCTACTGCTTAGTTGACACTGGTAGTCCTCTTCCTCCCCTTTGGGAAGCACTGCCTACTTTTCAGAAAGCTACCCATGCATGCGAAACAATTATTTGAGCAATACCAAACTCCGGTCCTACACCCGTCATAGTTCGAATCTCTTTCAGTTTTCCAATGATTCTTCCACGTGTGGAATCATGGATATGGTGTCTGCTATCCATGTTGAACAACATCGGCACGGTGCAACGTAACTGCTCGCTGACTGACGCACTCTTTCCCGTTCCTTCAGCTGATTCATGTTGCGGGGCCAGCTCCATTCGGAATTATAGCTACGCTGACCTCACGCTATGTGGCGTCCATCTTTCTGTGCGCGACTGGGAGACCTCTGGCAACATGCTCTACATCTACATGGCTACTCTGCAAATCACACTTAAGAGCCTGGCTGAGGGTGCATCGAAATACCTTCACAATTATTCTGTTATTTCACTCTCGAACAGAACGCAGAAAAAACATACGCCTACATCTTTCCGTGCGAGCTTCGATCTCCTTCATTTCATTATGATGATTGTTTCTTCCTATCTAGGTCGGCGTCAGCAAAATATTCTCGCATTCAGAGGAGAAAGTTGGTAACTGAAATTTCGTGACAAGATCCGTCCACAACGAGGAACGCCTTTGTTTTAGTGACGTCCATTCTATATCCTGTATCATGTCCGTGACAGTCTCTCCCCTATTTCGCCATAATACAAAATGTGATGCCCTTCTTTGAACTCCGTTAATCCTATCTCGTAATGATTTTGCTCCAGGACTCCAGAACGGAAAAGCGTAGTCAAAAAAATGGTTCATATGGCTCTGAGCACTATGGGACTTAAATTCTGAGGTCATCAGTCCCCTAGAACTTAGAACTACTTAAACCAAACTATCCTAAGGACATCACACACGTCCATGCCCGAGGCAGGATTCGAACCTGCGACCGTAACGGTCGCGCGGTTCCAGACCGTAGCGCCTAGAACCGCACGGCCACTACGACCGGCTTTCAGAAATGTGTTTAGCACGATTTCAGATGATGTTCTATGTGTACCTCCGGAATTAAACACGTATTTTCGCCATTTTGTACCATCTGAGTTGGGAGGTTGGTAAAAGGAACCAGTTATTTTATTCCGATTGCCAAGACCGACCTCTACTCTTATTAACTCACATGAACAATGTACTTCATCCTCACTACAAGATAAACTACTTAAAACAACAATAAACACACCACCGCCAACTGTGCTTAGTAGATCCTTTCTTAAAACCGTCAGGTCCTCCACAACAATTTCGGCAGCTTAGGTCCGTCATATTTCAATGTCTACAGTGATCTGAGTATCAGTGTTTTCTATTAGCGCTTGGACCCTGGAACTTTTTCCAACACAGCTACGACAATCTACAGCTGTTATACCGATGGTTCTTAGATATCGGTATACGTTCTTCCTGTGTTCGACATGCACGCTTTGAGACTGAAGCCCTTTAACCTAATAAACCGTCCAATCTACGCCACACAGCTGCTAGTACCCGTGTAGCCACCTCCTGCGTGCGATGAACTCCTGAGCTATTTAGCGGAACCCGAAGTCCCGCCACTCTGCGGTGTAAGTCGAGGAATCCGTAGCCTACACGGTCGCAGAACCATCTCAGTCTTTCATTCAGACTCTTCGCTCTGCACCAGAGGTTCGCAATAGGTCCTGGCGACTATGATATAAATGATGACCTCTGTTTTCATCTCGCAAGTAACATTGGCAGCCTTAACAGCTTCTGATAACCGCTCGAAAACACAGAAAATGTCATCTGATCAGAGCGACAGGATTGGCGTCACGTTGTCTTCACCGATGAGTGTCACGTGTGCCTTGAACCAGACAATCGTCGGAGACACGTTTGGAGGCAACCCGGTCAGGTTGAACGCCTTCGACACACTGTCCAGCGAGTGCTACGAGGTGGAGGTTCCCTGCTGTTTTGTGGTGGCATTATGTGGGGCCGACGTTCGCCGCTGGTGGTCACGGAAGGCGCCGTAACGGCTGTACGATACGTGAATGCCATCCTCCGACCGTTAGCGCAACCATATCGGCAGCATAATGGCGAGGCATTAGTCTTCACGAACGACAATTTGTGCCCACATCGTGCACATCTTGTGAACGACTTTCTTCAGAATAACGACATCGCTCGACTAGAGTGGCCAGCAAGTTCTCCAGATATGAACCCTATCGAATATACCTGGGATAGATTGAAAATTGCTGTTTATGGATGACGTGGGCTACCAACCACTCTTAGAGATCTATGCCGAATCGCCCTTGAGGACTGGGACAATCTGGACGAACAGTAGTTTGATGAACTTGTGGATAGTATGCCACGACGAATATAGGCGTGCATCAGTGCAAGAGGACGTGCTACTGGATATTAGGGGTACCGGTGTGCACAGCAATCTGGACCAGCATCTCTGAATGTCTTACTGTAAGGTGGTACAACATGGAATGTGAGGTTTTCATGAGCAATAAAAAGGGCGGAAATGATATTTATGTCGATCTCTGTTCCAATTCTCTGTACAGGTTCCGGAACTCTCGGAAACGAGGCGATGCAAAACTTTTTTGATGTGTGTAGGTTGCGGCTTTCCTGAAAGGGACATTAAGTTGACGCGTCTGTCTCTCCGGCGGGGCAAGCTTCGTGTTCAGTTCGTGATGATAATTTTTTTCTAAAGTGGAATGGTGGAACTGCTTCCCTGGCCTTCATTAGTTCAGTGTCAGCTTGAAGGAAGATGTAACGTGTAATGGATCCCGACTAGTAGCAAGTGTACCCCAAACCATCCGTCGACTAATCTGAAAATTATTTCGTCATTCATCGGGAAACTGATGTGAGGTCCCCCCTCCACAGCTCAATCCTGGGTACTGCACTAAGACATTAGCAACAAGCTACTGAAGAATCCCGCCTGTTTGTAGAGAACAGGATTGTCTCTATTTGTCAGTTTTCAAAACGTTTAGGTCTCACCCTCTTATTTTGTTCGAAACAATAAAAAAAAACGATACGTTGCAAACATCAACTCAGTCTGACAACTACAAGTCGCCCCCGATCAATCACGAACTTTTGAATTTTTGCTGTGTGAATCGTGCTACCGAGTTTCTCATTATCATTATTATTAAATAAAGTCTTACTATTATGGACACTTATTTTTATAATCCTGCTTTATGGCTTTTATCATAATATTGTCAGAGACAGCAAAGGACTTGGAAGAGCAGTTGAACGGAATGGACAGTGTCTTGAAAGGAGGATATAAGATGAACATCAACAAAAGCAAAACGAGGATAATGGAATGTAGTCAGATTAAATCGGGTGATGCTGAGGTGATTAGATTAGGAAATGAGACTCTTAAAGTAGTAAAGGAGTTTTGCTATTAAGGGAGTAAAATAACTGATGATGGTCGATGTAGAGAGGATATAAAATGTAGACTGGCAATGGCAAGGAAATCGTTTCTGAAGAAGAGAAATTTGTTAACATCGAGTATAGATTTAAGTGTCAGGAAGTCGTTTCCGAAAGTATTTGTATGGAGTGTAGCCATGTATGGAAGTGAAACATGGACGATAACCAGTTTGGACAAGAAGAGAATAGAAGCTTTCGAAATGTGGTGCTACAGAAGAATGCTGAAGATAAGGTGGGTAGATCACGTAACTAATGAGGAGGTATTGAATAGGATTGGGGAGAAGAGAAGTTTGTGGCACAACTTGACTAGAAGAAGGGATCGGTTGGTAGGATATGTTCTGAGGCATCAAGGGATCACAAATTAAGCACTGGAGGGCAGCGTGGAGGGTAAAAATCGTAGAGGGAGACCAAGAGATCAATACACTAAGCAGATTCAGAAGGATGTAGGTTGCAGTAGGTACTGGGAGATGAAGAAGCTTGCACAGGATAGAGTAGCATGGAGAGCTGCATCAAACCAGTCTCAGGACTGAAGACCACAGCAACAACAACAACATAATATATATCATAGTTTTATTAATAGTAATACATTAATAGTGTGAGAAAGACAGCTGTAGCAGACGGGTGGGAGTAGAAGTGTGGTCTTCCTTTCATTGATTTGGAGAATACCACCGCCGAGCAGTGAACACTTAACACCAAACAAATATACCACTGTGTTATTGTCAGCGAGTTTTCCGGCAATAAATACTTGCAGTTGTTTATTATGTTATTGTTAGTGTGGAAGTGGGATGGACGGTCGCTCCCAGAGCTCAAAGACTTTGAAAAGGTAGATATACTGACCAACAGCGTTAGTAACCTTTCAAGGCAAGGAGCAATTGTCGGAAGCTCCTGAATTGACCTCACAAGTCTCAGTGCACTCTGCTTGCCAACAGCGTCAGCAGACCCGGAGGGTCACTCATCCTAGTGCTGGCGAAGCCCAGAAGCGGTGATCTGGCGGTAAACGGTGTTACCACTGCGGCAAGGCCGTTGGCCTAAAATTAGCACTTACTATAACTGCGAGACGAATGTTTTGGTGTTGTGGTATTATTTTGAAAGAATCGTTCATTTCTCACAGTCAGTTACATGTAGCTTTCGCTAGGGAGGGAATACCGAAATAATTTATGTATCTACACAAAATAACAAGATACCAAATATAATTCATGAGCAAGTATTGTGATAGAGTAAATCAATATGATATGTAATATGGAAATGTGCTTCTGCCTCAAGCGAACACAATTTTCTTTCTTTAGTACCCTAACATATTTCGGAGACGTTTCTCTAATTTTAGGGAGTTCTTTTACTGTCTTGGTATTACACATTCGTGATCTCGTGGCTCTCTGTGAACACAAACAGTGAAATAGCGTGTGTTAGAAAGCTGGAATATTCACTCAGTCACCTTGTAGAACCAACATAAGATACAGAAACTTCCCTGAAACAGTTTTGGATGCTAAAACAAGTAAAACTGCTTTTGCTCAAGGCAAATTTCCTTATTATATATTAGGAAGCAAACGCGCACAAAAAAAGAGTTTAACCGCAAGATGGTGAAGTAAGTTAAGCTTGAAATATAGTGAAAACAACGCAACGTTTTGTTTCCCTAAATTAAATATAGCTGAATTGAGAATATGACGGTTTAGTACAGATTTATGATTTCTGCTACCCTTGATTCCCCTGTTGTCTACTATAGCCCTGTTGTGTATTATAGTGCTTATGTAGTGGTAGCTGTTGTGTTTCTGGAGATATGAGTGTTTGAAGTGGTCGCTATTACATTGTGGAAGTCACCGGAACGTCTTCCGTCACTTTCGCATCAATATTCGTTTTAATGGAAAAAATTGCAGCCCTGTCTATTTTCTCGAGGTTTTACGAATATTCTTGAGTGTTAACGAATGTTTTGGAATGTTCTAAAATGCTGTCGAATGTACTGGATATTAGAATTTTCTATAGAGCTGCTGAATTTTTTAACGTTCTCGAATGTTTTGGAACGTTCTCTGTGTTCTATAAAGAAGTGATTGGCACAGTACTTTATTTCATATCAGGGTACTGTTGAATATTTCAGTTGATTTAAGAGTACTGGAGAGTTCTATTGAGCATGGGTGAGTACTTTTTAGCATGGATACTAACATTTTTACGATTTTGAATGTTCACTTTTACCATGTTCCCTAATGTTCTCGAGCGATACGGGACTCGCACAGAAATTAAATGAAAATAAAAACCATGTGGATAGCATCTTTTTCAGCTAGTATTTCTATAAAAATTGTACATATAAACGCTCTACATGACTCACACTTGTGCATTGTTTCTTAAAAGTATCATGAAATCTAGCGGAATGTCTTTCGTTAGTTGTACAGGAACGTTACAAGGGATAAAATACGGAATAAAACTAAATTTAACTTAGCGGTACCTCAAGTATTACACAAGGAGTAAGGTTATAATTTCACTAAGGTTTGCGTGGTGACATCAATTTTTTGGCTATGGTCCTTTTTTTAGGTATCTTATTCATGGAAATGATGAAACATTAGCATTTTTTACTATTATTTATTACTAAGCCCAATGACAAAAAAGGTCTGTAGGTAGTATTGTAGTTTACTCTCTAGTACTACCACTATATTTAACGTTATGCAATTTTATTTTGCACTAGACAGTCTATTTTAACCCTCAGAATCAATATTGTGACTAGTTACTTATTTGCACTGCTACAATAGAAATTGTGAAGCTGTTGTCTGATACGGATATTCAATCGCTATCAGCTGACACATTGTTCGTCAAGACAGTTTAAGGAAATTAGAAGTTATTATTATTTAAAGGTAATACGTGCATGAGGGCTTAATTAAAAGAAAAGGCTAATATTAATGAATAAATGCAATAATTTTACTAGCTGCGTGACCGGTTATGAAGTCTCGTAACCGGTTGGCCCTGACTATTATTAACACGCAACCTGACTGCATAAAATAAAAATAAAAGAATGACAAGGAATGTGCATTAACACAATTGATTAATTAAGTCCCCTGCAACTATAAAATCTACGAAACAGCAAAACACAAGTGTAACTGTTCTGTGTGTGGTAGTGTGACTCAACATACATGTATCTGGCTCGGTTCTTTCTCAGTACGACAAAATATTTTGAACACCATTTACAATGAACTAATTGAAAAACCATAAATACTATAATTGCACATAGAAACCAGAATTACAAGTCTAATAAATGAACACGAGCCAGACGCTTTGTTGACTGTACCTGTGAGCAAGAGGGATTGTTATTAAAGAAAACTGTAATACCTTTTTACCTCATTATATTTTGACGAAAATATTCCATTGCACCAGCATCATAAATCAAATGCCCATCTCCTTTCTTAAATATATTCTGACAATTGCATCTTCTTCCATCTATACATTACACCAACCGAACAGTACAACATTTCAGTCAACACTCAGATCGTCTACTCTCTCGCACAACAGAACAACGACTGCTCTCGACATCCTCTGAACTACTACTGCGCGAGTGGAGACGGCGGAATAATAATTTTTGGCGCAATCTCTGGCGCTGTGACTCAGTGTAGCCACCTTTCATACGCACATACATGTCTTCCATCATAAATATTTAAAGTACTGTATTATATTTACAGACTGGATCTTTAGACGCGCTACGACGCCTCATTCCTCTCTTTCATGTGGTGCCATTGCCTAGTAATACGGGTTTTACTAATGTGGCGCCCATGAAATAATTTTCAACTTCCGAGTTCGCGCCATGGTGACACCTCACGCCACACGCGGTCCTGACACGGCCCCTCGTCCGGGGAGAATCCCCACAGTAACCCAGTAACCCCTCTGCCTGGCTGCTGCCGTTACGACAGCCGGCCCTCATATCCCGCCAATACCTCTGGTTGATGCTCCGTCTGCTGGCTTGACAGACGGCTCCACGTGCCACCGTCTCGCGAGCTATGCTCATTTGTATCGGGAGTCGTGCCACTTCGCGTGTCAAGACTAGTGCGAATCTAGCTGCACCTGTCTGCCATCTCTGAATGGGAAAGGGAGAAAAAGAGAAACATAGCTATGTGACTGATCACAAGAAATGAACATAGGAGAAAAAAAATAATAGCACAGACCCAAAAAGTAGGGTTCAAATGGTTCAAATGGCTCTGAGCACTATGCGACTTAACTTCTGAGGTCATCAGTCGCCTAGAACTTAGAACTAATTAAACCTAACTAACTTAAGGACATCACACACAGCCATGCCCGAGGCAGGATTCGAACCTGCGACCGTAGCGGTCGCGCGGTTCCAGACTGATGCTCCTAGAACCGCTCGTCCACACCGGCCGGCTAACGAGACCATTGCTGTCGTATCTCTGAATATTGACCGTTCCTCTTGGGACACCCTACATAATAGCGTAAGCACCCGTATTGACATTTCTTTGTCGGCGTGATTACAGTGAACTACTGTCAGTGACAATATCAGTGTTTTAAAGTATTTTGCATATGTCATTTTAAGAAGTTTGAAAGCCCAGTTCGTGTCTAGCCATAGGGTAGATATTTGTTTATGTATTGTTTCGTTCGACATTTAGTATTAGGCTGGAGGCTGTCTGTACACGCGAGATGAGTTAGTCGAGTTGAAGACATTGCTGAGCACGACGAACCGTATGCAGGCTACTGCCTCGATGTGAAGTGGTGGCGCATCGCTTGTTGCGCCTATGAGCTCTGCTGCCGAGGTACCTTCCATCGTACCCTACGCAAAGCAACCTTCCTCACTTCATGGTGAGCGACCGGTAGAAAATCGTTCGCTTTGCTCGAGGCGGAGGATGATTATGGGAGCTGGTTGTCTGGCCTCTCCCATTCACCCTACGAAAGGACAAGTGGCCGCTTCTTCAGCAAGTTCCAAGAAGTCGTATGTTGGAGGAGTTTATTAGTTATCGAGAGCTCCAATGTTGAGCATATTGTGGAACTCCTTAAGGGTATAGCGTCCAGGTCTGGAAAAAAAATCCAATGGGGCCGGCGGTATGTTAGCCAAGGAACTCATCCGAGACATGGAGGAGGCTTCTCCAGACTCGTCTTCGGTCTGGAATCTCACTCACTGGAGTAAAAGTACCTTCATTGATGAGAAGAGCCTCGAACTGAGCCCCGATGACCAGCGAATACGTGTCTGCAGAGGGCCTGGACAGCGGTGTGATACCAACGCGACTGTCGGCCACCATACGGCCCGACAAAATTGATAGTGTGAGAAGGTATTTCATCTCATAGCGGGACCTCTTTGATTGTCTTCAGCGGCAGCCTTACAGCTCGGTGATACGTCAACACTATTCTACGCTCCCTTTTGTTGTCCTTCATGGCAAGCCGTCCTGGGCTTATATTTCAGCAAGATAATGCCTGCGCAAACACGGCGAGAGTTTCTATTGCTAGCCTGTTTTGGCCAATAAGGTCGCCGGGTATCTCACAGGTGAGAACTTTGGAAATTGTGGGCAGGACCCTCCAACCATCTCGGGAATTTGACGATCTAAAGCGCAAATTAGACAGAATTTCGCACGATATCCCTCAGGAGAATATCCAACAGCTTCATCAGTCAGTTCCAAGTCGAATAACTGGTTGCATAAGGGGCAGAGGTGCTACACAACGCCGGCCGGAGTGGCCGAGCGGTTCTAGGCGCTTCAGTCTGGAACCGCGAGACGGCTACGGTCGCAGTTTCGAATTCTGCCTCGGGGATGGATGTGTGTGATGTCCTTAGGTTAGTTAGGTTTAAGTACTTCTAAGTTCTAGGGGACTGATGACCTGAGATGTTGAGTCCCATAGTGCTCAGAGCCATTTTGCTACACAGCGTAATTGACTTGTTGAATTTGTGAATCTCTTTCTCTTGAATAAATCATCCAGTTTTTCTGAAATTTTGATCATTTGTTTATCTATGTACCCGACGTTAACCGATTTCCATCCCATTCGGATAATTCCCTCGTGATTCGCCGCTCTTTTTTTTTTTCTTTTTTTTTTTCTAGGGTCGCTATAACGAGGCATAGAACGTTTATCGATAGCGAAAAGAGGGGTTGGGCGCCTTATGAGTGTGATCGGTTATTGAAGTAGGCAAAAGTATTATTTCTATGGGGGTCGAAAAGGAGTCTGACTGCGAAGTTACCCGGGTGCGAGTAACCAGCACTGGTGAAAACGATGTAAAAATCGGATAATTTTTACCAGTCACTCGATTCTGCTGTAACGATTTTAGAATCACTGAAAGAAAATATAGGCTCTGCAGCGTGGAAGCATCTCGATCATACAGTATCAGTTGGAGCAGACTTTAACCTACCGAGTATTGAGTAGAAAGTCTATAGATACATTGCATGTGGTACAGTCAGAAAGGTACTGTCGAGAATCATAGAAAATTTCGATTCTACGTAAACTCTGTAAGAGCGTTGAAGGCCAGTCAACTGTGACGATAGGAGACAAAAAAAGAAAAGTTTAAGTTCTAAATTTCGTATTGAAAATATCACTGTCACGGAACGATCGTACAGACATACCATTGTTTGACTGCTGCACAAATTGCCGTGTGGAGGACATCGAAATACGCATACACAGCGCTGAAAACCAACTCAAAGAATCGAAAACAAGTAAGTCGCAAGGTCCATATTGGAATTCCAGTTTGGTTTTATGGAGAGTGCTGTTTGGCATTGGTGTAATATTTAGCTCGCATTTATTGTGTATCTCTGGTCCAGCGCTAAATCCCAAGCAACCGGAAAAAAGGGCAGGTGACTCCCGTATACAACAAGGGTAAAAGAATGGAGCCACAGAATTACAGTCGAATATCCTTGACGACGGTTTGCTGCATCAAGTTCTGAACATATTCCATGCTGAGGTGACAAAAGCCATGGAACACTTCCTAATAACGTGTCGGACCTGCTTTTGCCCGGCGTAGTACAGGAGGTCGACGTGGCACGGACTCAACAAGTTGTTGGAAGACCCTTGCAGAAATATTTATCCATACTGCCCCTGTAGTCGACCATAACTGCGGAAGTGTTGCTGGTGCAGTATTTTGTGCACGAAGTGATCTCTCGATTATGTCCCACAAATGTTCGAAGTGATTCGTGTCGGGTGATCTGGATGTCCAAATGATTCGCTCGAATTGTTGAAAATGTTCTTCAAACGAATTATGAACAATTGTGGTCCGGAGACACTGCGCATTGCCATCTGTAAAAATTCAATCTTTGAATGACTGCAAATGGTCACCAAGTATCCGAAGATAACCATTTCCATTCAATGATTGGTTCAGTTTGACCAGAGAATCCAGTCCATTCAAGGGAAAAACGGCCTACACTATTATGCAGTCACTGCCAGCTCCTGTCTCGGGCATGGATGTGTGCGATGTCCTTAGGTTAGTTAGGTTTAAGTAGTTTTAAGTCTAGGGGACTGATGACCTCAGATGCTAAGTCCCATTGTGCTTAGAACCATTTTAACCACAGCCAGCTATCACATCGCTTTGTTGACAACTTGAGTCTGTGGTTTCGTGGGGTCTGTGCCACGCTCGAAACTTACCATCAGCTCTTACCAACTGAAATCGGGACTCGTCTGACCAGGCCATAGATTTACATTAGTCCAGGGGCCAACCGACATGGTCAGGAGACCAGCAGAGGCCCTGCAGGCGATGTCGTGCTGTTAACAAAGCCACTCGCCACTCGCATCGGTCGTCTGTTGCCATAGCCCCTTAACGTCATATTTCGCCTGACTGTCCTAACGGATACATTCGTCATAAGTCACACATTGATTTCTGCGGTTTTTTTTTCACGTATTGCTGCTTGTCTATTAGCAGTGACAACTCTAGGCAAACGCCGCTGCCCTCGGACGTTAAGTGAAGGCCGTCGGTCACTACACTGCCCGCGGTGAGAGACAATGTTTGTAATCTGGCATACTCGGCACACTCTTGACATTGTATTTCTCGGAATATCGAATTCCCTAACGATTTACGAAATGGAATGTCTCACGCGTCTATCTCCAACTATCAATCGGCGTTCGAAGTCTTTAATTCTCGTCGTGCGGCCGTAATCACATGGGAAATCTTTTCTCATCGATCACCTAATTAGAAACGACATGTCCGCCAATGCACTGCCCATTTATACCTCGTATACGCATAACATCATGAACTGTTCATTTGCATATCGCTATCCCATGTCTTTTGTCACCTCACCGTAAGTTCGAGTGTACTAAAATACTGTAGACATAAAGGCTTGTATCGTAAAATCAGTAAGGACTTAGAAAGCATCGCTCCTGCGAAACTCAGTTTGCCCTTTTCTCGCGCAATATCCTGCCAACCATGGATGAAGGACAACAGGCGGACCCTATGCTCCGAGATTTCCAGGGAGCGTTTGACAGCGTGGCACTCTGCAGGCTGTTAACGTAGGTCAGAGCATACGGAATAGGTTCTCAGATATGTGAATAATTCGAATAATCTGAGTAATAAAACCCAGTATGTTGTCTTGGACTGCGAATGGCCGGCCAGGGTGGCCGAGCGGTTCTAGGCGCTACAGCCCACAGTCGCAGGTTCGAATCCCGCCTCGAGCATGGATGTGTGTGATGTCCTGAGGTTAGTTAGGTTTAAATAGTTCTAAGTTACAGGGGACTGATGACCTCAGAAGTTAAGTCCCATAGTGCTCAGAGCCATTTGAACCATTTGAACTGCGAATGTTCATCAGAAACAAAGGTATCGATAGAAATGGTAAGGGATGGTGTGACTGCACCGCTCTAGTTCTTTGTATACACAAACGATTTTATGGGCTGGTGACCAACAACCGGCAACAGTTTGCTGATGAGGCTGCAGTGTATGGGGAAGAGCCGTCGTTGAAAGATCGTAGGAGGATACAGGATGACATGGAGAGAATTTCTATTTAGTATGATAAATGGCAACTTTCTCTATAAATTAAAAAAAAGGTAAGTTGATGGAGATGATTGTAAAAACAAACCTACAATGTTCGAATACAACATGAGTGGTGGGCAGCTTGCCATAGTCAAGTCGACTAAATATGTTGGCGTGACGTTATAAAGCGACGTAAACTGGAACGACGACGTAGGATTAGTTGTAAGGAAGGTGAATGGTCGACTTCGGTCTATTGGGATAATTCTATGTATGAGTAGCTCATCAACAAAGACCGCATACACAACACTTTTGGGACTCATTTTTCGTAATGTTCGAGAGTTTGGGATCTCCACCATGTCGGATTAAAGAAAAACACTGAAGCATTTCAGAGGCCTGGTGTTATAATAGTCACCGGGAGATTCGATAAGCACTTGAGAATTACGAAGATACTTCGTGAACTGAAAACGGGTATCCATAAAGGGAATAATGGCAATCGCTAAAGGGAAAACGATCATTTCATGAAATATTATTAAAGAAGTTTAGAGGACAGGCATTTGTGACAGACTACTAAACGATTCCTCTATCACCAATGGATGTATGGTGTAAGGACTGCGAAGACGAATGAAAAAAGGACTCGTACTTAACCAACAGACAGTCGTTTTTCCTTCGATTCGTTTGTGACTGGAACAGGAAAGAGACCGAGTAGCAGTGGTGTAGAATACCCTATTCCACGCTCCGTATGATTGTTAGCGAAGTGTGTGCGTAGATGTATTCAGTTTAGGTATGGATGCAGCTATGACTCTAGGTAAGAGAGATCTTATGATTATGTTGACAGTATAGGTATTTGATGTGTGATGCGAAGAACAGAGAGGCAGCTAAATAGAAAATGGATCAAATGGATCTGAACACTATGGGACTTAATATCTGAGGTCACCAGTCCCCTAGAACTTAGAACTATTTAAACCTAACTAACCTAAGGACATCACACACATCCATGCCCGAGGCAGGATTCGAACCTGCGACCGTAGTGGTCGTGCGGTTCCAGACTGTAGCGCCTAGAACCGCTCGGCCACCCCGGCCGGCCGGCCAAATAGAAAAGCGGATGAAGTATACACAGCTTATTAAAGCATCGCAGTCATTCGTAATGAACTTAAGAAGCACTTACGTGCTCGAAACGGCGAATGTTTCAAACGTAGCGTAGACAAGCATGTATAGTTAATTCTAACCGTCTCGCATTCTCAGTAATAATGCCGTGTTCGATTGAATTTCAATAAAGGGGATTCGCAGAGAGAGTGACAGCACACAGCTTCGTTTCGTACGCTGTAAGGTATCAGTTAGATATTTGTGGAGGGCATAGAGACAGACGGAAGCTTTCCTGCATTTAGTGACGGTATTTTCCACCAAAACGGTGGTAGGTGTTCTAAGTTTCATCAAATCATTCATCGGTTTCTAAAACGGTAATGGGGTACCGTCAAGAAGAGTTGGGGGGCATCTTGTAGTAGAATGCAGGACTAATCAACTTCCGATCGGATGCTAAATTTACTGGGGACTTCTTCGAGATTAGTTTCTGGCTCAAAGTTGACGCTTACGTCAAAGATGTATAAAAGTTGTTATTTATCTGGACAGTAAGTGTAGCTAGTAGTAGCGAATACTCTGTTCAAGAATCGCAAGAATAGGAGCTATACGTGGAAAAGGCTGGGTGACACCGGAAGATATCAGTTACATTACATCATGGTGAGACAGAGATCCTGAAATCAGATACTGGGTTGTAAGGCGTACCTAGGAAAAGGTATAGACTCAGATCATAATTTAGTATTCATAGAGAATAGGCTGAAGTTTAAGAGATTAGTCAGAAGGAATCAATATGCAAATAAGTGAGATTGGGAAGTACTAAGGAATAACGAGATACGCTTGAACTTCCCTAAGGCTATAGATATAGCAAAAAGGAATACCTGTGGCTCAGTAGGCAGTACAGTTGAAGAGGAATGGACGTCTGGAAAAAGGGCAGTCATAGAGCTTGGAAAGATAAAGCATAGGTACAAAGACGGCAATTGCGAAGAAACAACGGACAACAGAAGAAATACTTCAGTTGATCGCTGAAAGAAGGAAGAACAAAAATGTTCCGGGGAATTCAGGAATACAGAAATACAAGTCCCTGAGAAATGAAATAAATAGGAAGTGCGGGGAAGCTAAGATGAAATGGCTGCTTGAAAAGCGTGAAGAAATCGAAAAAGAAATCATTATCGGAAGTACTGACTTGGCATTTAGGAAAGTCAACATTCGGAGAAATTAAACGTTAAGAATAGAAATCCTTGGGTAACAGAAGAAATATTGAATTTAATTGATGAAAGGAGAAAATATAAAAACACAGTAAATCAAGCAGGCAAAAAGGAATACAAACATCTCAAAAATGAGATCGACAGGAAGTGCAAAATGGCTAAGCAGGGATGGCTAGAGGACAAATGTAAGGATGTAGAGGCTTGTCTCACTAGGGGTAAGATAGATACTGCCTACAGGAAAATTAAAGAGACCTTTGGAGAGAAGAGAACCACTTGTATAAATATCAAGAACTCAGATGGCAACCCAGTTCTAAGCAAAGAAGGGAAGGCAGAAAGGTGGAAGGAGTATATAGAGGATTTATACAGGGGCGATGTGCTTGAGGACAATATTATGGAAATGAAAGAGGATGTAGATGAAGACGAAATTGGAGGTAAGATACTGCGTGAAGAGTTTGACAGAGCACTGAAAGACCTGAGTCGAAACAAGGCCCCGGGAGTAGACAACATTCCATTAGAAGTACTGATGGCCTTGGGAGAGCCAGTTATGACAAAACTCTACCATCTGGTGAGCACGATGTATGAGACAGGCGAAATACCCTCAGACTTCAAGAAGAATATAATAATTCCAATCCCAAAGAAAGCAGGTGTTGACAGATGTGAAAATTACCGAACTATCAGTTTAATAAGTCACAGGTGAAAAATACTAACGCGAATTCTTTACAGACGAATGGAAAAACTGGTCGAAGCGGACGTCGGGGAAGATCAGTTTGGATTCCGTAGAAATATTGGAACACGTGAGGCAATACTAACCTTACGACTTATCTTAGAAGAAAGATTAAGAAAAGGGAAACCTACGTTTCTAGCATTTGTGGACTTAGAGAAAGCTTTTGACAATGTTAACTGGAATACTCTATTTCAAATTCTGAAGGTGGCAGGGATAAAATACAGGGAGCAAAAGGCTATTTACAATTTGTACAGAAACCAGATGGCAGTTATAATCGTCGAGGGGCATGAAAGGGAAGCAGTGGTTGGGAAAGGAGTGAGACAGGGTTGTAGCCTCTCCCCGATGTTATTCAATCTGTATATTGAGCAAGCAGTAAAGGAAACAAAAGAAAAATTCGGAGTAGGTATTAAAATTCATGGAGAAGAAGTAAAAACTTTGAGGTTCGCCGATGACATTGTAATTCTGTCAGAGACAGCAAAGGACTTGGAAGAGCAGTTGAATGGAATGGACAGTGTCTTGAAAGGAGGATATATTATGAACATCAACAAAAGCAAAACAAGGATAATGGAATGTAGTCTAATTAAGTCGGGTGATGCTGAGGGAATTAGATTAGGAAATGAGACACTTAAAATAGTAAAGGAGTTTTGCTATTTAGGGAGTAAAATAACTGATGATGGTCGAAGTAGAGAGGATATAAAATGTAGACTGGCAATGGCAAGAAAGGCGTTTCTGAAGAAGAGAAATTTGTTAACGTCGAGTATATATTTAAGTGTCAGGAAGTAGTTTCTGAAGTTATTTGTATGGAGTGTAGCCATGTATGGAATTGAAACATGGACGATAACTAGTTTGGACAAGAAGAGAATAGAAGCTTTTGAAATGTGGTGCTACAGAAGAATGCTGAAGATAAGGTGGGTAGATCACGTAACTCATGAGGAGGTATTGAATAGGATTGGGGAGAAGAGAAGTTTGTGTCACAACTTGACTAGAAGAAGGGATCGGTTGGTAGGACATGTTCTGAGGCATCAAGGGATCACAAATTTAGCATTGGAGGGCAGCGTGGAGGGTAAAAATCGTAGAGGGAGACCAAGAGATAAATACACTAAGCAGATTCAGAAGGATGTAGGTTGCAGTAGGTACTGGGAGATGAAGTAGCTTGCACAGGATAGAGCAGCATGGAGAGCTGCATCAAACCAGTCTCAGGACTGAAGACCACAACAACAACAACAAGAATGTAGCGGAAATTCCACTGCTAAATACAGAGGAGGGAGCGCATACGTGGAGAGTACACTGAAGGCATCTATGAGGGGGAAGTTTTGTCTGATGTGATAGAGGAACTCCGGCCCCTGTGGCCAAGCGATTCTAGGCGCTTCAGTCCGGAACCGCGCTGCTGCTACGGTCGCAGGTTCGAATCCTGCCTCGTACATGGATGTGTGTGATGTCCTTAGATTAGTTAGGTCTAAGTAGTTCTAGGTCTGGATGTACATTCAAGAAGCAGTGATGGAAATAAAGATTCAGGAGTGCAGTTAAAATTAAAGGTGAAAGGATACCAATGATATGATTCGCTGGTGACATTGCTATCCTAAGTGAAAATGAATAAAAATTACATCATCTGCTGAATGGAATGAACAGTCTAATGAGAACACAATATGGACTGAGAGTAAATCGAAGAAAGAGGAAAGTAACGAGAGGTAGAAGAAATGAGAACAATGAGAAACTTAACATCAGGGTTGATGGTCACGAAGTGAATGAAGCTAAGGAATTCTGCTACCTACGCAGCAGAATAACCAATGACGGAAGGAGCAAGGAGGACATCAAAAGCACATTAGCACTGGCAAAAAGAGCATTCCTGCCCCAGAGAATACTACTAGTATCAAACGTAGGCCTTAATTTGAGGAAGAAATTTGTGAGAATGTATGTTTGGAGCATATCATTGTATGATAGTGAAGCATGGGCTCTGAGAAAATGAACAGAAGAGAATCGAAGCATTTAAGATGTGGTGCTACAGAGGAATGTTGAAAATTTGTTGGGCTGATAAGTTAAGGAATGTGGAGGTTCTCCACAGGATCGGAGAGGAAAGGAATGTGTGGAAAACACTGACAAGGAGAAGGGACAGGATGATAGGACATCTGTTGCGACATCAGTGATTGACTCCCGCCGTACTAGAAGGAGCTGTAGAGGGCAAAACTGTAGAAGAAGACTGAGACTGGAGTACATCAGCAAATAAAGGAGGACGTAAGTTGCAAGTGCTACTTTGAGATGAAGAGATTTACACTGGAGAGGAACTCGTAGAGGGCCGCATCAAACCAGTCAGAAGACTGACTACTCAAAAAAAAGTGCATTGATATCTTCATGTCTCTTAAAAAAGCTGGAGGTAATAGGAAGAAAAATGGTATGTGCAAGGGCACAGCAGAGGTGAAAACTAGATATGGCTGAACTCCAGAAGCTTTAGATTCAAACTCTGCTGTGCGCCCACGTCTTGTTGTGACGGAGAAAAAAGGTGTGAGTGGGTGCACGAATTAACGGTCCAGTCATGTAAATGTGACCACCACTGTGTTCGACGTCGGCGTGCACTAACCACTTATAGACGGCCGGTGGCATGACTACCAGTGGAGGGTATATAAAGCATGTCGGGGAAGCAAAAAACATTGCACTCAATGTCGTAATGGGAAACGGAGTGAGTTATCTGACGTTCAAAAGGGAATGATCACTGGATCACGGGCTAAAGGTGGAAGTATTTCCGCCGTGGTTCATGAATTCCGTGCTTGGCAAAATGGCGCTATACAAAACCGGCGGCGAGGCGATTGTCGTGTACTACGGGCCATTGGTGATAAGAGTGAACGACGATTGCCGAAATGTGTTTGGACGTGCAATTGTTGAGTAATTGATCTCCTAGATGAACCAAGGGGCAACCAAAAGTGTATACTCAACGACCTTTCGGCGAACGTTGCTGCGTGTGTGCCTTCACTGTAAGCGGCAGGTTCATGCACCGATGTTGACTGCTGTTCATTGGCGACTAAATCAGGAATTGAGCCCGCCTGGTTGGCCGTGCGATCTAACGCGCGGCTTTTCGGACTGCGAAGGAGCGCCTGGTCCCCGGCACGAATCCGCCCAGCGGACTTGTGTCGTGGTCCTGTGAGCCTGCCAGTCTGTGGATGGTTTTTAGGCGGTTTTCCATCTACCTCGGCGAATGCGGGCTGGTTCCCCTTATTCCTCCTCAGCTACACTATATCGGCGATTGCTGCGCAAACAAGTTCTCCACGTACGCGTACAGCCTCTTCGTCGTTTCTAGGCCCCCGGTTAACATACAATACAATACAAATCTGGAATTTACACGCCACTACAGCAACTGCACGTGCACTGAATGGTGAGAGGTAGGCTTCTCTGATGGATTGTGTTTTATGCTCAATCGTGAGTGAAAAATCTGAAAGCTAACTCCTTGCAATAATGGTCAGACGAGTCCAGGCCGGAGGAGGGAGTGCTACGGTTTGCGGAGTGTTTTAATGGCATTCCCTGGGTGATCTCGTCATTCTGGAAGAGATGCAATGGAACAACGAAAGTATGCATCTATCCTCGGGGCCATGTCCACGTCTACATGCCGTTGGTTTTTCGTCGGCATGAGGCATCTACTAACAGGAGAACAAAACGCGTCATAGTGCTGGCGATGTACCTGCCGAGCACCAGAATGAGTTTACCCTACACCTCTGGTTACCTAACTCCCCCGGATTTAAACCCAAGCGAGAATCTATGGTACCACCTTGAACGGACTGTTAATGCTATGGATCCTCAACCACCAAACCTAGCGCAGCAGGCCAGGGTACTGGAGTCGACATGGCTCAGCATACCTGTTGGAACCTTCCAGAACTTCATTGACCCTCGTACAGCACCTCTCGGAGCTGTCCACACTACAAAAACTGGTTATTCGGGCTTTTGACAGGGAGTCATATTAACGTGACTGGACAGTGTGTTGTCAGCTGAGAGGACGTTTTGGCCGTGCTGGGGTGGACTCAGAGGCGGGCGGCAGCGTTCGCCTCGAGGTGGCGGCAGTACTTGTGTCATTAGCTGAGAAGACGACAAAGTTCAGTCTCCGTGATTGGTGAAACAATAGTATGAGAAATACACGGCTGCAGGAGTTTATCAGGTAAACAAGTGGTCTGGTAAGCACCCAGCGGCACTCGGCTCTGGAGAAGAGCATGGAGGGCTAGACGCTGTGGGGTAAACGGAAAGTTCTGTAAACTCGGTCAAAGGGAGGTATGAAATAACAAATCACATCTGCAAAAAGGGAGAAATAAGACGAGTGCGTGCATTTTAATGCGCCCTCACCCAGTCCAATAGGTTTTCAGTTATTAATTAGCAAAGATTTGCAACTACAATGAACATTTAAAATTAATATCTTTCCAACGACTTGACCCATTTTGAAAAACTATGTGGTTACGAATATAGCTAGAGAGGCCTTGTCAGACCATACCAATACATTTGTTATGAATGTTATATACTTTTAACTTATGTGGGAATATGTATTCCGAGATAAAAAACTGTCGTTCCAGAAAACAAATAATAAATTCATAAAAGTAGGAGCAGTATAAAAAATTAGGCTAAAGTATTTTTTTGTAAATCTGTTTACTTCTACGTGCTTACGATTTTTAAACAGCACAATATCACATATGAATTATTGCAATGATAAAACTTTAATTATGTGGAAATGTAAAATATTCAGAAAGCAAATTAAAAGATGTTGTCGGAAAGCTAAGAAAATTTCGGTCTAGTCTGATATGATGTATATATGTTTAATACAAATGTTTGTTACGATATATGGAAAATATTGTATAAGAATTTTCTCTATGGCAGTCCGAGGACATAAATAGTCGGCGGCCAAGTTGGCCTGGATCAGTTGACCTGACGACGTGGAACAGAGCAGAAGCACGTTTCTATGAGCGACGATTAAGTCTCTACCTGCAGTGTCTGCAGTTTCTTTAAGTACGGGGTGGGAGACGTGATCTTCTCACACGTCGGTGGCAAAAACATAGAATTTTGTTGTTGTTGTAAAAGGTCGTAGGGTCTCGTAAGAACATTTCAGCAAGTTCGCGAGTGTTTAGACTTGTAATATTTCTAGCGAGTTGGACAGAGCTTAAGTTAATATAAATTTTGCAGTTCACTGGAACTACTTATTCGTAATAACGTGGTGCGCTGGTCCGGCGAATAAGTTGAAGCAGCACTAGTTCAGCCCTAGTGGTAATTCAGCCACAAAAGGGAATCCATAAGCTTCATTTATATCGAAATCCAAGTGAGTTCAGAATAACATTTGAATTTTTATCGCAGCATGTTAAATCCTGGCAGCATTTTAATGTAAAATACGAGTATTAGACACTTAGCGCTAAGTTTAATAGAGTGTTGCGACAAATGCTATGGTTCTCCCTTGGACTATAAACGAAGCCAAATAACTTAAAAGCAAACATGCATCCAGAAACTCTCAGAAAATAGGAATAATTTCATTTATCGTACAGTCGCAGTATCGGTGAGATGTCATTGACGTGCAAACAGACCATCACTGGAACCAGGACTGACCATTATCCAACTCATGTCATAACTTGCAGACAACGTATTACTGTCTGTTTCACAAGTAGTCTCCAATCCACTTGCCTTCGTAAAGTTTCGCTACCTTGATGCCAGTCCACAAATATGACTTCCATTAATCGAAGATGAGCTTAAAGTAGTTGAATTGTCACGTCTATGGCTTTCATGTATTTGTGGTACAAATTATCGCACTGAAGTATTAGCGAACTTTGTTTCCGCGATATGTATTACTTCATAGTCCGTTCATTATGAGTTGTTGTTCGCTGCATATATTTTATATTCGTGTTTACGCTTGGACGTAACAGACATTACAGACGAAACTCATATCTCCCTATTTATCCATGTATCACATCTGCACTCGATAGACCACAGTTGTTCCCTTACGCACTCATCTGACACTGGCGTATTGATGTACCATTCACTTGGTGTGGCTCAGTATGAAATTCGCCTGCAGAAAAAAAAAAGACTTCCCCGTCCCACGCTGAGAAACTGCGAGAAGTTCACTGTGGAAGTAAGTAACAAGTAAGTAAACGGAGGAAGTTTCAGTAAAAAGCAATGAAACCTACCACAGCTCGCAGGGCGATCTGGCACAGGGAAGTGCAGAGATGCAGCAGTAATTAGGGCTGCCCAGGGCAAGGAAGATAGCGCCTTATTACTTAGTTCCTGCTCGGCAGATTTGCTGGACTTTTATAACGAGGCGCAGAGCTACTAGTTCTGCGGGATTTTCCGTGCGTCTCATCGAACAGCTGTAATACTGGCTTGCATAGCAGCCTTCCTATTACATTAAGACAGTTTTTTACTTGTGCGTCGCCTTAAAATTCAACTCCACGCAAGTTTCACTTAAAAAGATAATTTTGTTATTTTCAAGTTTAAAAAATAGATAATGAAGAATTTAGACAGTGAATTTCAGCGTCAAAAATATAAATCAGTTATTAGCAGTTATTGACAGAACGCTACCAAAGTGATATTCCAGTATTTCCATGCTTGTGGGCCGCGCGGGGTAGCCACGCGGTCTTGGCGTCTTGTCACGGTCCGCACGGCTGCCCCCGTCGGAGGTTCGAGTCCTCCCTCGGGCATGGGTGGGTGTATGTTGTCTTTAGCATAAGTTAGTTTATGAATATATGAAGATGGTATCTGTTCTTTCGGACATATCCAAAAGAACTGATACCGTCTTCATATAGATGGGGCTAACCGGCCATTGACCTCCTCCTGTGCGGATGCACAGCATTGCCCGAACTCTTACGGGACTCGATAAGATTGTTGCCGCGAGTAATGAGTGTAATGGGCAGTACCACTACGAATGTAGTGTGTGGACACTAAGTTGGGAATGTGGTTGGTTGGTTGTTTTGGGGGAAGAGACCAAACTGCGAGGTCATCGGTCTCATCGGATTAGGAAGGACGGGGAAGGAAGACGGCCGTGCCCTTTCAAAGGAACCATCCCGGCATTTGCCTGGAGCGATTTAGGGAAATCACGGAAAACCTAAATGAGGATGGCCGGACGCGGGATTGAACCGTCGTCCTCCCGAATGCGAGTCCAGTGTGCTAACCACTGCGCCACCTCGCTCGGTGGGAATGTGGGTCTCATGGGTAGCGTGCAGGGGATAAATCCCTGCAGTCGCACTATACTCTGTGCCCTCGCTAGATCAGATGGATA
The DNA here is from genome assembly GCF_023864345.2 of Schistocerca serialis cubense. Taxonomy (NCBI): domain Eukaryota; kingdom Metazoa; phylum Arthropoda; class Insecta; order Orthoptera; family Acrididae; genus Schistocerca; species Schistocerca serialis. The sequence continues at coordinate 779,125,714 of NC_064639.1, read as the reverse complement.
GAGCGTCTGCTATGTAAGCAGGAGATCCTACTTTCGAGTCGCGGTCGGGGCACACATTTTCAACTGTCCCCGTTGATGTATATAAACGCCTGTCTACAGCTTAAGGTCTTGATTTAATTATCATTTAAGTTAGTTTAAGTTCGATTAAGTAGTGCGTACTCTTAGGGACCGATGACCTCAGCAGTTTGGTCCCGTAAGACCTTACCACAAATTTGCAATTTTTATGCTTATGGGATGTGTTGTTTACAATCTAATCCATCCGCGTGTTTGTTTTCACTATAAAAGAAGCCTTTCCTATAGAAGAAGAATAATTTGAGTACAATGACGGGTTCTTGGGTATGTCTTACGCTACTGGAATATTCTAAGTGGAAATCACGTCACACTATGTCCAGAGCACGGGCACAAGCAGCTTATCACAGTCTTTCGGACGTTGGCATCCAACCGACAGATCACTGCAATGTGCAAAGGCTGTAGAAGCAGTGGTGACGAGATTGACTCAGGGCAACAGTGTATAAAGAAGAGTATATCTACATCCATATCTATGAAATTAGTTCGCAATCCACCGTATGGCGCATGATTGAGTGTACCTTGTACCATTACTAGTCATTCCCTTTCCTATTCCACTCGCAAGGAGAGCAAGGGGAAAAATACTTTTGTATGTCTCCGTACGAGCCCTAATTTCTCTTATCTTCGTGATCCTTATGCTAAATGTACGTTGGTGGCAGTAGAATCGCTCTGCAGTCTGCTTTAAATTTCGGTTCTCTAAATTTTGTCAATAATGTCGTATTCCCTGTAGAGATTCCTATTTGAGTTCAGTAAGCATCCCCCTGATAGTCGCATATCGTTTGAATGTATCAGTAACAAACGTAGCACCACACTTCTGAACTGCTGCGATGTCTTTCCCTAATTCGACCTGGCATGACACGATTTCATCTAGAAGGAGTAGATCACGAGAAAATCGTAGCGTTGTTCTACTTGGTCTGCAACTAAATGTTCACACGTAAGTAGTTGACTTAGAGTTTATACAATCACTTTGGTATTATTTTTAGACATTTTCGCTCTCGAATAGCACGTAAGGAAATGACTAAATTTCAGCCACTATATTTGTCCTCCGAATATAAAAATATTTTACTGCGATGGTCATTTCTCTCTATTTAGGTGTGAGTCAATAAAACATTTTCAGGTTCGGAATAGAAAGATAGTAACTGAAATTTAGCGAAAATGGTGCTACGGAAAGTACCTTTGTTTTAATGATTGCCATCCCAACTCGGGTATCATAACCGTGACACACTCCCTCCTATTTCGCGATAATACGAAACGAGGTGCATTTCTTTGAATTTTCTCTGGTAAAGATTCAAGACAGCACAGTAACACTCCAGAAGAGGACGTAAAACGTAGTGTGCGTAATTCCTTTAGCACGTTTGTTGCACGTTCTGAATGTTCTGTGAATATAATCTAGTCTTTGGTTCGCGTTAACCACAGCATCTTCGATTTCATAGTTCCAATTTAAATTGGATTCCCTAGGTATTCAGTTGAATTGATAATCTTTAAATTTGTGTGATTTATCGTGTAACCGAAAGTGAACGGATTAGTTCGAGTTTTCGTGTGGAAGGCCTCACACCTTTTATTGCTTAGGATGAATTGCCACTTTTCTAACCATACTAATGTAGCATCTAAATCATTTTTCATGCCGGCCGCTGTGGCCGAGCGGTTCTAGGCGCTTCAGTCCGGAACCGCGCTGCTGCTACGGTCGCAGGTTCGAATCCTGCCTCGGGTGTGGATGTGTGTGATGTCCTTACGTTAGTTAGGTTTAAGTAGTTCTAAGTCTAAGGGACTGATGACCTCAAATGATAAGTCCCATAGTGCTTAGAGCCATTTGAACAATTTCTGAACTTCATTGTGGAACACTGTTCATTTCCGTTTGTGTAACCACATCCTAAACAAGTATATCATCAATTCGATGAAGCACTTAGGTTATTATTAACAGGTGCGAGTTTGTATTAATTCTCACATAGGCTATTAGTAGAGTCAGTCATCATCTGTGCGAAGTTCAGCTTCCTTGAATGTATTTTTGCACTTCTATCCATTAGTAAAGAAGCAGCACACAGTCTATCAGTTTTGGAGTCTGTCTAGTCTGTGTATTGCGTCTATTCTGTCTATTATTCTATTCTGTCTTATTTGATCTACTATGGGTGGACTCGTATTCTTTGGTAAGGTACAATCTCCAGCTTATGGGATGTATTTTTTTTGTGTTGTATCTTATTTTACCTGTATTAATGGAACTGGTCAATGGCTCACTTTCAACATTTAACGAACAACTCTATACGTTCTGTAGCTTCACGACAGAATCTAAAAAAGCTCGCACGGAAATGTCAGGATTCTTACAGTTTGAATAAAATAAATAAAACGCTTATGTCTACTTATATACAGGAAATGCATTTTAAGTTTATTAATTTTTCAACAAACTTGTATTATTGTCATGAATTTATTTAAAAAAATAAATTTTACTATCTGATTTAATTACATTGGAAGTTATTGACATTGATATTGTTACTAATATTTTAAAAAATTTACAAAATAACTTGAGAAAAGCTTATTGGTAAGTAATTCATTTGTTCAGGTAAAAACTGTCTTTGGCATACGCTTTATATCTGTCCTTCTTGGGTACTCGGAAGTTGGCGGGAAGTCAGCTATGGAAGCCAGTTTGAGTTACAGTGTTCTTTCTTTAGTGTGAATATTTGGTTTAATGATCTCATTTCATATTGTGAAATAAAGGCGCTGAAGATTTAATATAAACACTTGCGACTTATCATTGAAAATAACATCTCGGGTAAAATGAATCTCAAATGCTTTTATGTCACACAGGAATAATATACTCAAAGATGCTGCGCCGAGATCAAGGACGAAGGTAACGGACATCGTTAAACAAGGTAAGTTATTACAATTGCTTGCAACATTCACATTCGGTTAAAATTCAAGTTCTTACAGCCATATTTTTGCTTCAGCTCTTCAAGCAGCTGCATAATACTGAGTTAAAAGCAGTTCACCTTTAAGGTAATCAGCTTTGCAAAAAATCTTTTTAATTTTCGATGGTAATATTTGAACATCGAGAGGTGATGGGTCATTCTGGTGGAATTCGTGTTATTCGGCGGGGAGTTCATTCGAAGAGTCTTTTTAGCGTGGCCATTGTGAATCATTTGCTCCGGAAAACATTCAGACAAGCGAGCCCGTACGCAGGCAGAGCTAACAAGTCTAGATTTTTCTGAGAGAAGGAGTTTCTACAACTGCCTTGTCGTTGTTTCAGACCCTAACATGGAAGGTTTGTTTACTTCTGACGCCGCCTACCTCAGACTGCACAGTAAAAATTAATTCGTAGTCTCTCCAGTATCAAAAAATCATTTTGCAACTCCATAGAGCAAAACCTTTAGATACTTCATCTTGGCAACAAAGGCAAGCAACTTGACCTTCTTGAAGAAATCACAAACGTAGCACCTGACTACCTACTCAATCACGAGAGTGAACTAAGAAACAAATTTTTCATTCAGAATTTCGAAGACTTACTAGTTCAAAATAGTTAAACAGTCAAACAATTCTCTTATCCCACCTCCCCCCACCCCCCGAATGCCCTCCTCAATCCATTTCTTTACATCCTAACTGAGCTGATGACAATGTAAAAAATATCCCACCACAGAATATATGTCTAAATGTCCAAATCTTCTACTGTTAAAATAAATCAATACTTATATACATATTGCTTTTAGTTACACTAAACAGGATGCCTTTACTAGTATTCCAGATCGTGTTAGTGTAACACAGAAATAAATCAGCAGTTCATTTGAAGTTTTGGTTTTTTCGTGTTTAAATGTAAAGTTCGTAGTCATCCAAGTATCAGCAGTTCTCTGCAATTACTACAGCTTTACATTTTCTTATTTCTGGGCATTCATGTTAACACTAGTTTTCATTAAAGTATTTGACTATAAAATGAAAATATTATATGTTAATGTAAGAATAGAAATAGGACACAAGACCATTTGAAGTTTGTTTTTGTACTAATTTACTTATTTATTTACTTTATTTTTGAGCGTTCCTTTTAAAGCCTGTTCGGATTAAATTATTTGTCCATAGATCAACTTTATTACATACAAAGAAAAACAGGTCAAACACTGTTCTTGGCCTTGTTCCACAATTTTATAATTAATGTTACTGCACAACCTAGGTTTCGGGTTATAGGCCCACTTTCAAGTACATTACTGATTCCCAAAGATGATAATGCACATATAAACTTGATGACAAGGCAAAAATAATCGTCCAAACTTCTAAAGGAATCGATCCATAGCTTAATGTACAATTACGTCAACGACCATTTTGTAGCAAATTACTTACATTAATACACATTCAGATGTTACACTATAATTGTCAGAGTAACGTTATGCCTCAACCAAGAAATTTTTGACTACGATGGACTGAGGTCCAAAGTCTGCTTCTATCCTAGGGTTGTGATCTCATCTAAAAGAGGTGAATAACTGAACTGGGTTCGCTCCTTTAATAATAGGTGTGGGGATATACAGTACACATCTGTCTTTTAATTTATAAAATTTCTAATTTGTTGAGTTTGGCATCCTTTTCCTATTTGTGTAAGACTTGTACATCTATTGTGTATTTGTGGTTGTTGTTCAGGCAACGTTCTGCAAAGGCTGAAGCTCGGAGCAAAGTAAGTTACGTTATATTTTCGTATGAAGAGCTCTATAATAAGTAATAGTTGTGTAGCACATATTGTATGCTGGCAAAGTTTCGTAATAACGGTTTGTGTACATATATACCCAGTGAAAAGTGAGAGATGTGTTACAAACTGTTCACCACAATGGAAGCTAGCAGGCTCATGTTTACAACTAAGCTGCCCATACTGTCTCAGTGAGTACAGAATTCATTTTGGATCAAAATCCCTATATAAACAATACTCATAGTGACTTATTAAAGAATGTTCCATCTTCTCAATACAGAGCTAGCATCCAGTATTAAGCTTTGAAATAGTCATGTAATCTCCTGTTCACCATCTGAAGGTCAACCTGAAATGGTTCTGAAACCTGTTTGTGAAATAAATACCTGTTTCAAAAAATTGACTCGTTGCAGTTTTCTGTATTTGTATTTAATAAACAATCACAGATTCCTGCACGTTCGTAATGGATAAACTTAATTTAATGAAAAATTTAATTTTGTTTGATAAAACTGGTGAATTATAAGCACGAGTGGGATTTTGCGAGTTGCAAAATAAGTAAAACTTGGTATAAGAAGAACTTAATGTAATAATTTCGTGTGGCTCTACACGAATCAGGGCTGTACAATCTTGCTTTCCTCGCTTTTGCAGCTGCCTGTCACTGTGTGTTGAATCAATAGACAATGCTGTAAGACTTACACAGCTTCTCTAGCAAGTACATTTCTCTTATCAGTTGAGGATGAACGTTGACATGTACTTGGCGAGAAAGATACAACCCACATTAAGGTTAATTGCCTGATATTCAGACATTTTTAAGATTTGTGTTGTGTATACTCTTCTGATCCATAACAATGATATTCGTTGTGGCTGAACGTTCCTTCGCTGGATATCTGACCCTATTACGTGTAATTAAAAATTTTCTCTAACGCAACATCATTGTAAAATCCTTCCGAAATGTGGCTAATTTCATCGAATATGTTTTTCAATTATTAATATATTGTCTTATGCTTAGAATCAATGAACAATATTTTGTCCGAGAAGGCAGTTGTTTATCATTGGCAAAATACGTATTGACTGCTGTGCGCAATGACACTGACGGTAAACTAAGAACATAAATACTATTAGGATTGGGAACAGATTATATGAAGCAAATGCGCCCAGTAGAGAACGACATGTATTAAAACAAACAAAAGCATTATAAATTTGTGTTTCGAACAAACAGGAGAATTACTTTTTGATACGTGTCATAATACTTGGCCTGAGTGGGAGATCAGTTGTATGTTAACTGTCCCATGTGAGTGCCACAATGCAGTTGCGTGAATACCTTACAAACGTTTGTCGAGCATCTGGGTCACCTACAGTGAAAAGATAGAGAGTCTTATTGACTACTATGGAGTCAGTCTCTGAATAGTAAAACTGTCAGTGTGTGAAGGTAAATGCATCTCATATAACAATGCAGTTTATTGGTCAGCGATATCAGATGGATGATAACCCCTTTTTTGTATAAGCGACGCTTTTTGAAATATTTCGTCTCCCTTTAACTTTCCTTCCGGAGCCCTAATTTTTGTGCCATTGTTCGGAAGCAACATGTTATTCTGACAATGATGGAAACCGTCACTTGTCGTTCAAGCCTCTTACCCCCTCCTAGTTTATTGAAAACGTTATTCCTCCTCTACAATTCACTGGACGTTACCGAGGCGTCTAGAAAATTTCCTTAGACGCTCCCAAACCACCATATACATTCACGTAAAGTGAATATTAACTTCAACCTAATGTATTTCATGTAACTATGTAGGAAGAATAAAGATAACTAATCACGGAGCTGCGCTTTAACTACACCTAACAGCATCTTAAGTCCTGAAATGAAAGAAATTGTGGGAGGGTGGAAAACATAGCAGACTCTGCGGCTGCCCTTAGTTCCATAATGGCAGTAAAGGCACGTATTGAGCACTGTTGTTTCCACTAGGGGACAAAGATATCATGGTTGCCATGTCGAAGGATTCATGCAGAAAAATTTATTGCCAGTTCGTTAGAATTAGTGATTAGACCGGCTTCACACTATTCAGTAATGAAGCTTTAGATGATTATTTTGTACTGTACATATAATGTAAAATTGAAAAAAATACATAAATAATTTTGTGAATGTATGTAATGGAGCAGTTGCGGTGTAATTGTATCAAAACAGTCATGGAACAACAGCTCACTGCGAGGGAGTGTACGTTATTCGTGCCTATAATATTTCGCGCAGTAGAGAATTGCTTATAAATGGGATAATAAATCAAGGATGGTGCTCGAAGCGTAATATGTAGTATATCTACGTTATTAGAAGGAAGTAAATGGAGCTCTGACACAGGAATGCGAGCAGCGGTAACAGGAGCTTCTATGTAAATGCGGTATTAAAGCTTGCTGCAGGACAAAAAGAAGCACGTAATAGCGACGCCAACGATACACTTCATAAATTGTACGAGATAAGCGCCATAGACTTATTAATATTTAAACAGAGTACAACGCTTCGTAGTAGTTCATTTCTAAAATGAAATACGAACTTTTCTCGGGTTACGTTACAGAATGTTTATTTGACTTTTTTTTTACTTTTTTTGTGTACTTTCTGAATCTTGTTGCATAGCTTGTGTTTGCCGATATGGTTGTGAATTAAAAAGATAAAATAAGTATAAAAGTAAACAATGAAGCATTTTGATTGTATTAGACGAAAAAAGCGTGTATTATGCTACTGTTCAAGGTCTCTCCGGCAAAAGTCTGTTGTTTACTGCAAAGCTGACCATGAAAAAACGCAGAATTACTGAGGTACAGGTATTAACTGAGGCTAGTGAAGAGAATACTCTTCACTCTGCTTAGATAAGAATTTTGAGACGAATGATAAATACTGCTCGCTTTTATTGATCCAGGCTACGGACATTTGTCATTTTTTTTAGAAATAGTGGTGCTTATTTCATTCAGTTCAGTGAGAATCAGAAACTGTTTATTCTAATAGAAGTAGTAGATGAATGTGTCTGCTTAGGACACTGGGGATTTTGTAAACTGTATGTGTACAGAGATATTCAGAATTATAGGACTGTATGAGCCTTCCTATGTCTTACGATAGCGAGTTTAATAATTAAGTTGCATAGAATTGCTGTCAAGAAGACAATTTAAGACTGTTATAGTAATTTGTCAGGAATAAAGTAAAACAGATGCATTCTGTGTACCAGGTTTTTAGCAACTTTCCCGAGATTTGATGCCAAAACGGGAAATTTTCCCTTTCCCATATTCGCAGATCTCTGGAATTTGGCTCAAAAGAAGCGAGAGATATTTAATTGTCTGTATGAAACAGAATGTGCAAAAATGAGTCAGTATTCTGGTGCCGATAAAGATCTAAGTTTCCGTCAACTGCAACTGAAAGGACTGGAAATTCACTCCCATGTATTCCAAAATGGGACACATTTCTCCATCTCATTTTTCCGGGGTCTGACTGGGAAGATTGAAGAAATGTGTGTGGACCCGTCCCGTTCGTTTCGGTGGGTACATACTACACTTCAGTTGTCACGTGTCAAAGCGATATGAGAGGGATGAAACAGAGCAGAGTATATTGAACAAATTTCAGTTGTCACTGAAGCGAAAATACACAATCTCTCTTCTTTCATCTGTGTTCACATATATGTAATTGCTCCCCTGCTTTGGCATCTGTTCGTTTGCGTACGCACAAGTGTGAGGTGTGGCATTAGTATATCATGTGTATTTGCATTCAGTGATGATAAAAACTTGATGTACTCGTACAATGTGCTGACGTCGTTTACTTAAGTGTTTGTGATCGTTGGTCGCGTGGTAAAAACAGTGTATTTTATAACTTGGCTCTTTCAGATGCCACCTATTTAGGATTGCGGTGTAAGGTTTCCCAAATTTGAAATATGAGACACACGGAGTATCAGTATCAGCAGTGATGCTGAGCAATTTGGAAGAAATCTCTTGGGCGTGGAGGTATGAACTTACACGTGTACACCAGTCGTGATTCAAGACGTTTTGCATGTTTAAAAATATTTTCCAGATAAAGTGGATGCGAGGAGTAGCTTTGCATTTCTATTTAAGGTCTCCTGATATACTTATTGAAATCATTAGAAACACAGAATACCTGACATAACATTAATGTAGGTAAAATTCTGCCAGTAAATTTGATCATGGATTATAGTTTCTTCCTGTCAATAGACGCAACTGTAACGAATTAAGAGTTACACAACATTACAGGATATGACATAGCATGTTAATAAGGCCATGTCAATAGTGAGAATATTCGCAATTTGAGATGGACGCTGTATGAGGCGACTGTTTTGAGGAATGGTAACTGAACTGCGAATGATTATTTCGCCAAAGCAAATGGTGAACAACGAAGTGGAACTCACTCAGTAGTGGTAACATAATTCTTAATATTAAGACGTTATGTGATTAATCATTTTACAAGGTGAACATTGGAATAAATTTCTTGCGCTGACCGGAAGAAGAGAAAACGTGCCTACTGGAGAATTAGCTACAAACGACATTCATGTTGTATAATACGGTCAATTTTAATTTTTTCCAGCGTTACTTTAATGACTGTTCGCTAGAATATAGTAAACGCATGGCTACAGTAGCTGTTGCCATACACATCACGGACATTCGTATTTCTTTCTAGCTTATCAGATTTTTGCTTGTATAACTAAATATAAGTTTTTAATTGTTATCGATTTGTGTCTTACGAGCTGTCTTGAAAGTTAATATAGTATGCAGTTTTTAATGAGGAATTTCGGGAACAGACAGTACTTCAGCTTTTTGGTAGAGTAAAGGTACGTGATCGCTTCTGAGAGTAACATACATAATTAAGTCAGTTTATTTGCAGCTATTTATTTAAGAATGCCAATGTCGTGGGGAGAATAATGTGTTGTTGTTGTTGCTGTCCTCAATCCGAAGACTTTTCACACTAGTTTGCTCTATACATCTCTGAATAACTACCACAATCTAAACCCATTTGAACCAGCTTGCTGCAATCACCCCTTGATCCCCTCAATAATTTTTACCTTTTCTTTCCCACCTTTCCACGACAGCTAAATCCATTACCAAAATCATACTTCCTTGATGCTTTGAGATTTGTCTTACCAAACAATCGCTTCATTTAGTCCAGTTGTACCATAAACATCTTTTGTCCTCAGTTTGATTCAGTACCCCTTTATTAGTTACTCAATCAACTTAACTTGACGTTATTCTGTAGCACTATATTTCAAGAAGCTTCTGTTCTCTTCTTGGCTGAACAGATTAACATCTACCTTTCACTTCCGTAGAAGGTTGCACTCGAGACAAATACCTCCAGAAAGGAATTCCTAAGAGTAAATTTATATTACATATCAACGTTTTCTTACTTAGAAATCATTTCCACGCTACAGACAATCTGTATTTTATATCCTACCCATCGGTATCATTATCAGTTACTTTGCAGCTCTAATAACAAAACTAATAAACTACTCTTAATGTCTAACTTTTAGTATCCTAATCTAATTGCACCGAATTCAATAAAATTATTGTAAGAAAGACATACAGCAAACTGAAACTCACTAAAAGTATACTCCGGAAGTGAAGTCCACCCGCGAACGAGGTGCCTTACAAAACCACCATCGCACAGCCGATACTTGAGTAAAATTTGGGACTCGCACCATATTAGAGCTGTTAGATGAAATACGAGGGTGTGCTGAAAAGTAATACTTCCGAAATTTTATGTTAATACGCTCAAAGCTTTTTAAATGAAACAAACTGTATTAACACTATACATTTTTATTCCTCGTGTCTACATATTTGCAGCGCTCGGCCGCTAGAGGGTTCCGAATTGCAGGGTGTAACACAGTGGTGTGTAATGGAACTATGTTGGTGCGTGAGAAACGGCGTGCTGCAATAGAGTTTCGAATTCAAAGAGTTCGTCCACACATGGACCACCCTCTACTTCAGAATGACAATGCCAGAACACGACGCCCTGAGTTCACTGTCATCGTTTGTCTTCCATACAACCCAACTTGGCCCACCCGATTTTCATCTGTTTCCATAAGTGAAAGAACTTCCTCGAGAACTTTCCTTTGATACCTATGAAGCAGTGCAAGATGAGGTGAGACTGCGGCTCCCTCAACAACGTCAGACATTCTACAGTGAAGGTAGGAACAAACTGGACTCTCGTTGGAAGAAATGTGTTCGTCTCCAGGGTGACTATGATGGGAAATAAATATGTAGATATGAAGAATAAAGATGTAGAACGTTAACAACATGTTTTTCTTTTAAATATCTTTAAGGGTATTCACATAGAAAAGTCGGAGGCATTACTTTTCAGCACACCTTCACAGAAAAGATCAGTAAAAGAACATCACGTTTCGTCACAGGATCATTTGGCATGTTGAAATGCTTACTCAATTCGAGTGGCAGACGCTACAAGAGAGACGTTGTGCATCACGATGTGATTTGCTGTTAAAGATCCGAGAGCGTACGTTGGAAGAGTTAATCAATATATAGGTTCCTCCTACGTATATTTCGCAAAAATACTATGAAGACAAGATCAGAGATATTCGAGCTAGCACAGAGACTTTTACCAGCAACCGTTCTTCCCACGCACCATTCGCGACTGGAACAGGAAGCGGGGAAATGACAGTGCTAAGCAAAGTATTGTCACATAAGGTTTCTTGCGAAGGATAGAAGCAGATGTAGGTTGTTGCCTTTCTGGCGTCAGTGACGCAGTAAATGTCGTCTCATTATCTAGATGACTAGGACACCGTCATATCCATGTAACGCTGCCTGCATTATCATTATTTATTATTTGTGGAAAATTGCTGGGTTATGTAATAGGCATGACACGGGGTGCCTGTGGATCGCAAGGGTGAACAGCCCCTCCCGTCATGCGTGCCAGTAGCGAAACGGACGTAAACAGTCAACCCTTTCGACAGGAGAAAAGTAGGACTCGATTCTCAACTCTTCACGTCTGCATGACAACTTCTGAAGGTGATAACATTTCACGTGCTCTCCATTGGCCTCATGTAAAACTGGCTGCTCAAAGCACGCAGTTGTTAACATATTGGAGCAGTATTGTGGAACAGAATAGTTCACATCGCCGTCTGACCAGCCTGCTATATGTTTTCCATGGTTTCTACAAATCGACTGGAACGAGTTCCAGGACTTTTTTTAAAAAAAAAAAAAAATGAGGCGGTAATTCTTTCCACATACATTCTTTAATGGCCTCATCTTCGACCAGACGTTTAAACCTAATCTTTCTTCCTTCGTCTCAAACCAGCGTGGCGTGCAGGTAGCATATGTCCTGCGTGTACACGTTGTAAAAGCATCTTGAGGTATAGGTCCCTCAAATATTAGATGATTATATTTAAAGTGCAGCTATTCACAGAGGTCTAGTGTAGGCTGTAATTGACGTATGCACTGAAACTTGGTAGATATACTAATGGGTTAATGTGGAATCGATTTACGCTGGATAAAATTAGTTACACTTTTGGCCGCCAGGTGCAAATCTGGCGATGTGCAGCATCTCATCAACGTCTCCGATTCTCAAATTGTGTAAGCAGCGGCAAATAATAAAATCATCGTTATGGCTTTCTCACTTGTTTGACCTTTCCTGTCACGTTTCGGTCCTAATCCATAAAATATGGAAACATTTCTGTACTTATTTGTTGCATCCACTCCCCAGATTTGCACCAGGTGACCAAAACTGGAACTATTTTCTTCTAGCGTAAATCGGTTCCGCATAAACGCGTTATAATATCTACCAATTTTCGCTGCCATATTATAATTATTCCTCACAATGGATCTCTGTGAGCAGCTGCACCTTAATAATAACAGCCCGGAATTTCTGTGACAACACCAAGAGCTCTTGCAGCCACATGGTCTCAGTTCCGTAACGAAACAAAAGTTAGCCGTACACTACTTCACGTACAACTTTTACTGCAATCTCACTAAAACTAGGTCATGTACGCTGTAGGTATTGAATAAAAATGCTTCAAATGGATCTGAGCACTATGGGACTTAACAGCTGAGGTCATTGGTCCCCTAGAACTTAGAACTACTTAAACCTAACTAACCTAATGACATCGCACACATCCATGCCCGAGGCAGGATTTGAACATGCGACCGTAGCTGCCGCATCGTTCCAGACTGAAGCGCCTAGAACCGCTCGGCCACTTTGGCCGGCTGGTCCTTGATTACATTTAAGTTTTCTGGACTGTGTAACACCACGAGCCTAGGGTAAGAGGGCTCGACGCTAGAAAGAGTGCCACTTGCAGCAGTTCTGTAGCACGGCATTGCGACACAACACCCGCTGGAAGCTCTGCCAACCGCCTACCACTCAATGCCCATCCAGTTACGGAAACCGTGGACACTTCGGCAAGCGGCGTACGTGAGATTTTCAGCAGCAACGCCACAACTAACCCGTCTTCGGGGCGTATGAATACTGGCTGACCGGCTAGGCTGGTCACTGTTCGAATTAGGATTTCATCAAGTCAGCGTCCTGGTAGGGCATCCAGCCGCCGCTTGACTGATCAAGGCTCCAAGCGAAACCCTCCTAACCATCGAAACCCTAAGGCGCCTACCAGTGCCAGTCACTAACAACCAGTTTTCTCGTACTCGGCAAGCCGTACCAGCCTGCGCCATCAGCGCTGACGCAGCTCGGCGGCTGTGCGGGGGATGTTGACTGCGCAGTTTAGTAGGTAACAACGTCTTCTTGACAGTGCTCACTGTCGAGGTCCGTGAGACCGTTGCGTGACCTTGCCAGGCTCGGCGACAGGCTCAACCACCGCACAAAGACACACACACACACACACACACACACACACACACACACCCGTAATTGCTTTAAGCCCGTTAAGGGGCTCCGGAAAGGCTCAAAATCATGAAAAGTTCAATTTTTACTTTTTTGCGTTTTCTGAATCTGCAGACTATTACCTTTTAATAGATATATAATTTATTCAATCCCGAAGACTACAACTATTTTTAAATTTTTTTGGAAATGTGTTCTACATGGGCGTGACCCACTGTGGCGCTGTTAAACTGCTGTCAAATGGTGTTATTATTAACGTCCGTGTTCATCAGGTACATTTTAGTGATGTGAGATAAAGTATGTGTTGTGGCTAACCTGTGATGGTTCAATATATATCGCTGGTGTGATTGTCGATTGTTTCATGTTTATTTACTCTGTCGTTATCTCGAAAATATTCGTAATTAATTCTGTTTCTTGAGTCTCTGTTTTGTTGAAGTATAATAATGAGTAAAAGTAAAGTTATTAGAAATCCTCTGAAGGCTTTTAAGAAAAGGAGAAATGTTGGAAAGCCAAAGGTATGTGTTATTACTGTAAACAATAAAGACGATAACCAAGTGAGTGAACCTAACCTCTCAAGTACACCTGCCCATAGCAGTCAAAGTGGGAAAGAAAATACTTCACAGAAGAAGCTTGGCTCAATGAGTGAAAACTATGAATGTTTTATGGGAAAATCGGATGTGAATGAAATATTTGATATGTCGGTTCTCAAAGGAATTTTTTCAAACTGTGTAAGATGTATTCATTGTAGTGAAGTTGGTCTGGAACTCTCCATAATAAAGCACGTAGGACTTGCTAGTGAAATACAACTGAAATGTGATAAGTGTTCATACATGACCACCTTTTGGAACAGTGTTGCAGTAACTGCAACTGAAGAAAATGGTAGCAAAATCTACGAACACAAGAACGAGCGATGCTTGCTTTAGACAAGGAACGCCGTCGGGCTGCAGACAGGGCTGTAAAGAGTCTAGAAATACAAGCAAGAGTAAACAGGAGGAGGAACAAGAGGAAGCTGGAGGAGGAGTTTGCAGAGGATGAAGATAATCCATCCCATGGACCTGGAATGCACTAAAAAGTTAATCCAATCTTTGTCGCTCGATTCCCAATACTTTTATTTTCTCATACTAATTACATGTTTTCTAAGGATCTTCCAAACATATTTGTTTCAAACTTTCAGTAAATGTTACACAGTACCTTCTGCATAATTTAACACAGCCTTTTTCCAAAAAACTGTATATTTTTGAATATATAAATAAAAAATTGCAAAAAATGTTGTGAATTTTCATTACAATTGAAAAAAAAATCATCTTTAATAACTGAACTAAAATTTTGTAAAATCCCTGTGTTTAGTTGTAGCCCATATTCCAATAAATAATCTGTAAAAAGTTCAACTTCCTACCTCAAATACTTTGTGAGGAAAGATGAAATTTATAAGCGTTATTTTAACATTGCAAGTATAGGGCTTTCCGGAGCCCCTTAAAGCAATACAGAGTTTCATGAACGCCGTCCGTCTTGCTGCAACCATCTTACTCCTCCGACGGACCCCTTTAACCCTCGTCAACCGATCAGACCCTCAACACAGGTGGGAGAGCCTTACGCAATCCTGACAACTCGAAGATTGTCTCTTCCACCCCTCCATAGCGGTCGTTGGTCGCCAGGCCCGCTACCCCGCACCGGCAAGGCCGTCTCTTCCGGTACAGCCTTCTGTACTGTTTTGGTTCACGTCTACTCATTTTTCGCAGTGGTAGAGCGACGGAGCAGACGAGGGGGCGCAGCGGATGAATGGAGACGGTTAGGCGGCGCCTCGTTACGCGCCGGGTAATGTTATTAGCGGCTACAGCAGGTGGCCGGCTGATGGCGCGGGATAGAGGCCGCCTTAATGATCGCGTTTCACAGGCGCGACGCTGCCGGCCCTCCTTAATGGCGCGGCGCCGAGGAGTCCAGTTGCGGCCGCCTCCGGGCGTGCCTTTCCGCGTCCCATTCATCTCCGTGCACATCAGCTGCGCACACGACACGGTTACCGAGCTCCTGCGAAATAGGCTAAGAAACCCTTCTTGAGAGAGAAAACTTCTTTACGCACTTCCACGACCGTGAGTATTTTATCTATCTTCGTATCATATTTTCGATAGTTAGTGAAACAAAATGAAGAAAGAATGTAACACAGTTACATACTTCCTTATTTATTCAAATACACAGACAGAAAAAATCGCAAACCAAGAAGGAGATGTGCGACATAAATGAAAATTGGTAGGAATATTTTTACATCCAACAGATGAGATCCCCCCCAAATTTTGCGTCAGTTGCAGAAGACTGGTGCTACATACTCCACTATGAGAATGAGAATCAGGTTTGCTCTCCTTGAGACTGAGAAGTTGCTGTCCATGCATCAGCACGGCTTTAGAAAGCATCGCAACTCGCCCTTTTTTCACATGATATCTTGCGAACCATGGATGAAGGGTATCAGATGGATGCCATATTCCTTGACTTCCGGAAAGCGTTTGACTCGGTGCCCCACTGCATACTCCTAACTAAGGTACGAGTATATGGGATTGATTCCCAAGTATGTGAGTGGCTCGCAGACTTCTTAAGCAATAGAACCCACTACGTTGTCCTCGATGGTCAGTGTGCATCGGAGGTGCCCCAGGGATGTGTGGTAGGTCCGCTGTTGTTTTCTATCTACATAAATGATCTTTTGGATAGGGTGGATAGCAATGTGCGGCTGTTTGCTGCTGATGCTGTGGTGTACGTCATTGAGTGACTGTAGGAGGATACAAGATGACTTGGACAGGATTTGTGATTGGTGTAAAGAATGGCAGCTAACTCTAAATGTAGATAAATGTAAATCAATGGAGAAAAGAATCCCATAATGTTTGAATACTCCATCAGTAGTGTAGCGCTTGACACAGTCACGTCCATTAAATATCTGGGCGTAACATTGCAGAGCGATATGAAGTGGGACAAGCATGTAATGGCAATTGTGGCCAAGGCGGATAGTCGTCTCCGGTTCATTGGTAGAATTTTGGGAAGATGTGGTTCATCTGTAAAGGAGACCGCTTATAAAACACTAATACGACCTATTCTTGAGTACTCCTCGAGCGTTTGCGATCCCTATCAGGTCGGATTGAGGGAGGACATAGAAGCAATTCAGAGGCGGGCTGCTAGATTTATTACTGGTAGGCTTGATCATCACGCGAGTGTTACGGGAATGTTTCAGGAACTCGGGTGGGAGTATCTAGAGGAAAGGAGGCGTTCTTTTCGTGAATCGCTACTGAGGAAATTTAGAGAACCAGCATTTGAGGCTGACTGCAGTACAATTTTACTGCCGCCAACATTTCGCGGAAAGACCACAAAGATAAGAGAGATTAGGTCTCGTACAGAGGCATATAGGCAGTCATTTGTCCCTCGTTCTGTTTGGGAGTGGAACAGGGAGAGAAGATGCTAGTTGTGGTACGAGGTACCCTCTACCACGCACCGTATGGTGGAATGCGGAGTATGTATGTAGATGTAGATGCTTTAAATACATGCAGTAACGGTCATGAGCGTTAGTTACCTTTGAGACTGGACGTGGTGCGTTCTAGCTAGTCAAGAATGTCATTAAGGTGACAAAGACACCACTATCAACACCCCACCGTGTAATAGGGCTACGACAAGCTGGAGGATGTTCCTTCTGCGATATTGCAGAAATAATTGGCAGAATGTAGCCGTGGTACATGGTTGATGACAGCGGTGCTCTCGAGAACGTACGGTCACAGGAAGACCGGGCTCCGACGGTGACGTGGCACTAGCGAGAGGGAAGACCATCATGCTCGATGGATGGCGCTGACGGATCGTACTGCATCCGCAGCATCAGTTTGAACAGCAGTTGGCACCACACTGACACAACTAATTGTTACAAATCGCTTACTTCAAGGACAACTCCGAGCAAGACACCCTGTAGCGTGCATTCCACTGACTCCAAGCAACCCCCATTTGTGACTTCAGTGGCATTAAGCGAGAGCTCTTTGGAGAGCAGGGTGGAGGTCTGTTGCGTTTTATGGTGAAAGCTGGTTTTGTCTCGGTGCCAGTGACAGTCACGTTTTGGCTAGGAGACCACATGGTGGCACGCAGCCAACCTGCCTCCGTGCTAGGCACACTGGACGTACACCTGTTGTTACGGTCTGGGGAGCGATTTCGTGTGACAGCAAGAGCACTCTCATGGTTATCCCACACACACTGACTTCAGCTTTGTATATCACTTTGATGATTCGACCTACTGTGCTACCATTCGTGAACAACATCCCAGGGAGTGTTTACCAAAAGGATAACGTTCGCCGACGTACCGCTGTTGTAACCCAACGTGCTCTACGTAGTGTCGACATGTTTCCCCTTGATCACCGCATCTGTTTCTAGTGGAGCACATATGGGACATCGTCGGACGGAAACTCCAGCATCATCCACAACTGCCACTATCTGCCCCTGTATTGACCGACAAAGTGCAACAGGCATGAAACTCCTCCCCTCAAACTGGCATCTGTCACCTGTACAACACAACACATGCAAGTTTTCACGCCTGCGTTGAGTATTCTAGCGGTTACACCGGTTATTAATGTAAAAGCATTTCACATGTGCAGTCGCTTATCTCGCGCTTACATTAACGTGTATTCTTGCAATGTTAATCACTTAAATATACAGTCCTGGAAATTGAAATAAGAACACCCTGAATTCATTGTCCCAGGAAGGGGAAACTTTATTGACACATTCCTGGGGTCAGATACATCACATGATCACACTGACAGAACCACAGGCACACAGACACAGGCAACAGAGCATGCACAATGTCGGCACTAGTACAGTGTATATCCACCTTTCGCAGCAATGCAGGCTGCTAATCTCCCATGGAGACGATCGTAGAGATGCTGGATGTAGTCCTGTGGAACGGCTTGCCATGCCATTTCCACCTGGCGCCTCAGTTGGACCAGCGTTCGTGCTGGACGTGCAGACCGCGTGAGACGACGCTTCATCCAGTCCCAAACATGCTCAATGGGGGACAGATCCGGAGGTCTTGCTGGCCAGGGTTGTTGACTTACACCTTCTAGAGCACGTTGGGTGGCACGGGATACATGCGGACGTGCATTGTCCTGTTGGAACAGCAAGTTCCCTTGCCGGTCTAGGAATGGTAGAACGATGGGTTCGATGACGGTTTGGATGTACCGTGCACTATTCAGTGTCCCCTCGACGATCACCAGTGGTGTACGGCCAGTGTAGGAGATCGCTCCCCACACCATGATGCCGGGTGTTGGCCCTGTGTGCCTCGGTCGTATGCAGTCCTGATTGTGGCGCTCACCTGCACGGCGCCAAACACGCATACGACCATCATTGGCACCAAGGCAGAAGCGACTCTCATCGCTGAAGACGACACGTCTCCATTCGTCCCTCCATTCACGCCTGTCGCGACACCACTGGAGGCGGGCTGCACGATGTTGGGGCGTGAGCGGAAGACGGCCTAACGGTGTGCGGGACCGTAGCCCAGCTTCATGGAGACGGTTGCGAATGGTCCTCGCCGATACCCCAGGAGCAACAGTGTCCCTAATTTGCTGGGAAGTGGCGGTGCGGTCCCCTACGGCACTGCGTAGGATCCTACGGTCTTGGCGTGCATCCGTGCGTCGCTGCGGTCCGGTCCCAGGTCGACGGGCACGTGCACCTTCCGCCGACCACTGGCGACAACATCGATGTACTGTGGAGACCTCACGCCCCACGTGTTGAGCAATTCGGCGGTACGTCCACCCGGCCTCCCGCATGCCCACTATACGCCCTCGCTCAAAGTCCGTCAACTGCACATACGGTTCACGTCCACGCTGTCGCGGCATGCTACCAGTGTTAAAGACTGCGATGGAGCTCCGTATGCCACGGCAAACTGGCTGACACTGACGGCGGCGGTGCACAAATGCTGCGGAGCTAGCGCCATTCGACGGCCAACACCGCGGTTCCTGATGTGTCCGCTGTGCCGTGCGTGTGATCATTGCTTGTACAGCCCTCTCGCAGTGTCCGGAGCAAGTATGGTGGGTCTGACACACCGGTGTCAATGTGTTCTTTTTTCCATTTCCAGGAGTGTGTTATGCAGATAAATTTCATTCCCCTACGTTCATTATTTTTTGATATTGCCTTTTCTCCATCAGTGTATATTCTTTCTATGCTTGAGTTGGTGTATTATTATTTCTAATACACACTGAAGAGCCAAAGAAACTGGTACACCTGCCCAATATCGTGTAAGGCCCCCGCGAGCACGCAGAAGTGCCGCAACGAGACATGGCATGGGCTCGACTAATGTCTGAATTAGTGCTGGAGGGAACTGACACCATGGATCCTGCAGGACTGTCCATAAATCCGTAAGAGTACGAGGGGGTGGAAATTTCTCCTGTTCTCCTGAACAGCACTTTGCAAGGCAATCCAGATAAGCTCAATAATGTTCATGGTTGGGGAGTTTGGTGGCCAGCGGAAGTGTTTAAACTCAGAAGAGTGTTTCCTGGAGCCACTCTGCAGCAACTCTGGAAATGTGGGGTGTCGCATTGTCCTGCCGGAATTGGCCAAGTCCGTCGGAATCCACAATGGACATGAATGGATGCAGGTGATCAGACAGGATGCTTATCTACGTGTCACCTGTCAGGGTCGTATGTAGACGTATCAGCGGTCCCATAACACTCCAACTGCACACGACCCATACCATTACAGAGCCTCTACCAGCTAGAGCAGTTCCCTGCTGTAACACATGGTCCATGGATTCATGAGGTTTTCTCCGTACTCATACATGCCCATACAATTTGAAACGAGACTCGTCGGACCAGACAATACGTTTCCAGTCATCAACAGTCCGGTGTCGGTATTGACGGGCCCAGGCGAGGCGTAAAGCTTTGTGTCGTGCAGTCATCAAGAGTACACGAGTGGGCCTTCGGCTCCTAAAGCCTAATCGAATGGTTCGCACGCCGACTGTTTTTGATGTCCCAGCACTGAATTCTGCAGCAATTTGTGGAAGGGTTGCACTTCTGTCACGTTGAACGATTCTCTTCAGCCATTGTTGGTCCCGTTCTTGCAGGATCTTTTTCCGGTCCGAGCGATTTCGGAGATTTGATGTTTTACCGGATTTCTGATATTCACGGTACACTCGTGGAACGGGCGTGCGGGAAAATCCCCACTTCATCGCTACATCGGAGATGCTTTGTCCCATCACTCATGCGCCGACAATAACACCACATTCAAACTCACTTAAATCTTGATAACCAGCCACTGTAGCAGCAGTAACCGATCTAACAACTGCGACAGACACTTGTTGTCTTATATAGGCGTTGCCGACCACAGGGCCATATTCAGTTTGTTTACAAATCTCTGTACTTGAAAAAGCGTGCCTATACCAGCTTCTTTGGCGCTTAAATGTATAACGCAGCTTGTACCACTGACAATTATCACCAACGGACTTACGGGATCGAGTGTGCGCTTGCGTTACTTTATCCAAATCACAGCATGTGCAGACTTTTAATTAAATGCCTCTTAGAAGGGAACAAGAAACGTATGATCCGATTTACTTGAAACGATTACGGCTCATCAGCTGTTGTCTTGAGACGTATCGCACACAGCTGTAAAACAGTTCCTATCTTAAAATAATGAAAAGTTTATGAAGTTCTTTTCATACTTGGTAACTGCAATGTAAGCAAATGAAAATAAATGGAATTGATTTTATCAAATCAACTAGATGACATACAAATTTACTTTTTAATTCAATACTTCATTCGCTAAAAAGACAACTCTGTTGGAGCAGCAGTTGTTCTGCCAAAAACACTACACGGCAGCCAAATTCATAATAGCTGACTCAAAAAGTCCTTCGCATTTCGTGAATGAACAAACAGACTGCGAAGTCTACAAAGTGTATGAGCACACAACCCTCTAGGCTTACACGTTACTATTATAAGGCCTGATGTGAACCGAAATCTAAATCCCAGTATCTGCATTACGCAGCCACTTGGCCACAGAAATCAAGATATCACCACCTTTAAAATCTCGTTCCGTGAAGACAGAAATCGACACTCTTTCGTGTCTAAACATGAATTCGCCTCTTGTTCATGTGCCAAATTTAGTTTGATAGTGAAAAGTCTAAATAAATCTGTGACACGCCACGCAGATCATTTATTACGTGCGTCCATTGTCGCATTTAAAAACCGTGTGCTCTTATAAAATAACACAACCAATCCTATCTAAAGATGCTGTCTGAAGTGTTTAAAAGAGTACTAGAAGTTGGACAAGGTAAGAAGTCGTAATTTAGCCACTAATTCCTTTATTTTTAAAAATGACACACCGCTATGTTGCCTACTTCCTTTGGTCCCGCAGAGCACATGCCGCACCACAGACCTAGCGGTCGTCTTCAGCAACAAACATTTACACACGGAGGTTAAAAATATAAGGGATATGTCATTAAGTCATAAACTAGAAACCGATGTCCTCTATCTTAACAAGCCAAAAACGTTAGGTTCACAGCATTCATATCTCCATAGTTCACCGCAGTGATACTTCCCCGTAGCATTACTCTGACGCGCTCGTGCCCGGTTTCCACAGTGGTTGGTTGCTTCGATTGTGTGGGGACGTAGTTGTTTCATCAAAGATGCCCGGTTGCGTTGTTTGTGGGTGTACTAATCGATCCAATCGAAATCTTAAGTTCAAAGGAATCATATTTCATTTGTAAGTGGAACAAATAAAGCAATATTTTCATTTATACGCTTGAATTATTGTTGCACTATTTTCTTTTGTAGTAGTGTCATTTAACTCTAGATTTGCCTTACTTTACTCAGTGTTGGTACCTTCTCTTCTTTCCTGTGCTTTTCATTGCCTTCAAAATCGCAGGTCCTCCGACATCCCAGCCAGACTGTATCAACGGTCTCGTCCACGCACAACACACGGCCATGCAACAGCGCTGATTGTTGG
The DNA here is from genome assembly GCF_023864345.2 of Schistocerca serialis cubense. NCBI lineage: Eukaryota > Metazoa > Arthropoda > Insecta > Orthoptera > Acrididae > Schistocerca > Schistocerca serialis. Next base: position 779,103,239 of record NC_064639.1, on the reverse strand, counting down.
AGCAGCATCTGATGCCCTAAATTCCTCTCGGCAATAATCATTATTCATTGTCCACATTTCCTGCCCCTTTAAAAAATATTCGGGCTAGAACAGACGGAGACTGAAGTCATGTGTGCGTGGATTTCATGTGTATGATTGAGTGTGTGTGTGTACTGTGCTTCCTTTCTGAAGAAGGCTATGGCTGAACATTCTTGTGAACACTCTTCTCATCATGCCTGCCTTGTGCTCGTCGTGTGGGTAGCACTCTATCCGTTTCGCAGTATAGTTATTCCCGCATGAATTTTGTTGTAAATAATCCACTGCACTTCAACAGAAACATGATGCACATAATTACAATACCAGAAGCAAAAAAGACTTTCATTACACCACATTAAGGGTATCTGTTGCACAAAAAGGATTCACAATGCTGCAACCAAAGTTTTGATCACTTTTCGATTGATATAAAACGCCTGACACACAGCAAAGTAAAGTTTGAAACCAAATTGAAATCGTTTCCCTTTGATAAATCCTCCTATTCCGTGTAAGATTATGTATCACTGTAATGTGTAAATGGTGATAGGAAATAATAACAAAAGTTTGTCTGTAATTAAAAATGTAAAAACTAATAAATGATCAGCATGCAAGTATATTTACAAAAAAATGATATCAATATACAAAGACTCATTCCACATCATAACGATTTATAGCGCAAATTATACGTGGAACACGAGACTAACTATTGGTATATCACAAAGTATACCTTCAAAACCTGAAAATGAAATTCAAAAGCTGATGATCAAATTAGACGTACAGTCCAATCGTGTTATGTTTGATTACTCCAGAACAACTTATAGCGTCCCCAGTGCTATATTACGAAAAGATTTAAAAACAGTATTTATAAAGAAGCGACATTTAAAAATTGAATAATATATTAAAATCATGTAGCCGTAAAACAATAATTTCTCTGTCTAAGTTCCGAATGCAAAGAAATATAACAAAGTGATCTAAAGAGAGGACAAGATACGCTCTTTTGTTAATTTTTTAGTCGTCTTTACTTCTTCTCTTGTCTCGGTTGTGTGTAGACGGACATCTTGCAAGTGCTGGCACATGTCAGCATACTTGTATGAGTTAAGCATATAATATACTGATTTAATATTATTGTGCACTTTTAATTTGTAAGAGGTGATCCCGATTTCATGTCCGCCTTCCTTGAATTAACCTGCATTCAAGTAATTTACAGTTCAACAATCGCAGCGGCCGATGCAGCCAACGACGCCATTACGTGGCGATATTAGCTTATGAAAAATTAGCGGAAGCGAAATACTTTCCCGCTATTAACATAATATTAATTTTTCTCCACAGCCGCACGAAGTTGCAGAAATACGTAGCTTTAAGATTCTTATTTTCAGTACCATAGCCGACAGCCAGAGCCAGGACTCCGACTACGTGGCAATGGTTAACGGAGGCAAGAAAAAATACTCTCGTGCGTGTGTGGGCCGCAATTGTAATTAATAACTAAAGATCTTTTGCTTTAAAGTGAGCTGACTAGCCGAGGAAATTAATATGAAAAGTTTATTACATTGTTCAGCTTATATGCTCATGTTTTAAGATTCAGCGAGTCTAACATTCATTAACGTAACAAATAATTTGAGATTAATATTGTTAAAAAGGAGAACTTCAGGAAAGCATTTAATCGTAAATCAAAATTAAATGAAATATCATTTTTAATAAGGCCCACCACGTAAGTCGGCAACAATCAAAAAATAATAATAACAATAATAATACATTAAATTACGACGGCCGACGGACGCGAGAAACTGACAGAGTTATTGGCGATAAATATTCCGGGAAAAGAAGCAAATAGGCTACTGTTCGAAAGGTAGGCTACCATTAATAAAAAGTTACTTTCACACATCTTAAAACAAAATATCCATTTTAAAGGGTCTTAAACGTTTGAGACCACACCCTTAATCAAATTTATAGCATTCCACAATGTTGGAAGATGTTTTAAAAAATTATATCTTTTATAGCCTATGAAATGCTATTATTGGCCATACACTGAATGACGCATCATAGCTAAATTTCAGAGTGAGAAGATGGGTAAACTACAGTGAGATAAATGCACTGACAATCTGATAAAACAAAAACTCTATTCTGCATGGAGCTATAGCTCTATGCAGTTCTATTTCTCTGACATTTCAATAATCAATCACTTTGTTTACACACAAAAGATGCAACACCATGCCTTGCTTCTTTTCTCATTGCGCACATTTATGGGCTAACAAAAGAACACGTAGGTACGTTTTTTTTTTTGCAAACGTTAAGACTAAAAATGTTGTGCATATGACCTTCAAGCTGAAAATGTAACAAACGAGAAGCGGTACCGATACCAATAAGGAAACAAACATTGGTTTCGAAGTTACAGCTTCAATTTGCTATAGATACAAACACAATAAAAGTGAAATTAAGTGAATTACGGAAGCATGCTTTTAACACCAATTTATTCTGTTTCTGGTTATCCGAAACATAGCAAAAAAAAAAAAAAAAAAAAAAAGAAAGAGAGAGAGAGAAACTTCCGTTAACGAGGCCAAATGTCTCGTATTACTAGAGGAAATACGCATTCGAGAACAGAAAAAGTTCGAAAATCCCTTCATGACGTCATGTTATTCAGGTAAGATCTTTAATTTTTCGTATTTAAAACAGTTGTTACGCTTACAAGACAGGTTGAGCGCACGAGAAAGACATAATGAATAAGAAGCAATCGTAAACAGTAGTCTGCTAATGTTTTGGGCTACTTAAAATAGCGGCAGGCCTCACCCACTCTGGCTTCAAAACAACTACAGCGAGACTTGTAGTGCCACCTCCCTTCTTTTCTTACCTCCATGCAATTACATCTCAGATGCGAGAAACGAATCTACATTTACGGGCAGCCATTTTCGCCACAAACAGACATTTGTTTATTTGTGAACATAACATGCTACGGACAGTATTTAAATATGGATAACAGCAAAGGACATTAGGACAGTAAGTTATTCCGAAAGTCGATAACAACACCAAATACTTTATATATTCTGCGGTAAAAATTTAAATTATTACTGGCAGCTATAAACAGTGACTGACTGCACAAAAGACAAGCAGGGAGATCTGGTTGTCTGTGGAAAGGACATATAAATCAGGTAACGTTTCCACTATTTCGTCATACCATAATTTTGTTTAAGAATTGGTTCACTTGTGTCAGTACACTCATATATTTAACAAAAACTGCACTTAGTGTATATAACTATGTACACGTAAATAACCACGTACGCAGTAGTAGTAACTTTGTTTGAGCTATTTCTCACACTCTTTCAGTTCAGTACGATTGATTGTGCACCGTTTGTCTAATAGAGTTCACAATAGATGATACGTTTACAGCTTTACATAGGAAGATTTAGATTAGCGGCATTACAGGATCTTCCGAAACTATTCTTTCAAATTAATACAAGAGGTAGAGAACGTCAAAACAAACATATTTCGATAACGAACATAACGGTGTGTGAAGTCAGCTTGTAACGTTGGGGAACATTTTGTTAGTGGTGCTGACATATGTTGTAGTGTTGTCGTCGCTAATTGGGAGTGCATACTGGCAATCAAACCTGATCCGTGTACGGATGGTTGGCTTTGAGGTCTGCATGAAAACGAAGGCTGTAGTCTCAGCACGATGGGGCATTGCTGTGAGGAATCTTCTGAGAGCCACTTTCGGGAACGATGAATCGGCCGAGGTAGCTCTGTGGTCTGGTCACGCTGGTTACCTGACTTCGCGTGTCTGGATTTCTTCCTCTGGCGCCATATGAAGCAGCAGGCATATGAAGCGGTTGTGGAAGGAGAAGAAAACAGCGTCGCTAGAACTACCGTTGCTGTTGATACCATTGCAGACTTGCAAGGAATCTTCGAAAGGACACGGCAATCAATGGTCCGACGATGTACTGGGTCCTACAGGCCAATGGTCGGGCATTCGGGCAGTTTCTGTGAATGCCAACGCTGTAATTACACTGAATCCCCAAAAAAACTGGTATAGGAATGCGTATTCAAATGCAGAGGTGTGTAAACAGGCAGAATACGGTACTGCGGTAGACACCGTCTATATATGACAAGAGGTGCCTGTCGCAGTTGTTAGATCGGTTACTGCTGTTACAATGGCAGGTTATCAAGATTTAAGTGAGTTTGAACGTGGTGTTATAGTCGGCGCACGTGCGATGCGATACAGCATCCCCGATGTAGCGATGAAGTGGGGATTTTCGCGTACGACCATTTCACGAGCGTACCATGAATATTAGGAATTTGATAAAACACCAACTCTCCGACATCGCTGCGGCCATAAAAAGATCCTGCAAGAACGGGAAAAATGACGACCGTAGAGAATCGTTCAACCTGACAGAAGTGCAACCTTTCCGCAGATTGCTGCAGATTTCAATGCTGGGCCAACAACAAGTGTCCCTGTGCAAACCATTCAACGGAACATCATCGATATGGGCTTTCGGAGCTGAAGGCCCACTCATGTAGCCTTGAGGACGACACGATACAAAGCTTTATGCCTCGCCTGGGCACGTCAACACCGAAATTGGACTGTTATTGACTGGAAACATGTTGCCTGGTCGGAGGAGTCTCGTTTCAAATTTTATAGAGTGGACGGACGTGTACGAATATCGAGACAATTTTATGAGTCAATGGACACTGTATGTCAGCAGAGAATTGTTCAAGCTGGCGGAGGCTCTGTAATGGTATGGGGTGTGTGCAGCTGGAGTGATATGGGGCCCCTGATACGTCTAGATACGACTCTGACAGGTAATACGTACGTAAGCATCCTGTCTGAACACCTGCACCATGTCCGCAGCTCGTGGTCTAGTGGCTAGCATTGCTGTCCCTGGATCATGCGGACCCGGGTTCGATTCCTGGCAGGTTTGAAGTTTATCTCTGCCCGCAAACTGGGTGTTTGTGTTGTATTCATAATTTCATCATTATCATTCTTGACAGCGGCTAGATTGGATTGTGTAAGAACTGGACTGTGTAAAAATTGGGACTTTGTATGGGCACTGATGACCGCGCAGTTGACCGACTCATAATCCAAACATCATTATCATCCTTCATCCATTCATGTCCATTGTTTGTTCCGACGGACTTAGGCAATTCCAGCAGGACAATGCGACACCCCACATGTCCAGAACTGCTACAGAGTGGCTCCAGGGAAACTCTTCTGAGTTTAAACACTTCCGCTGGCCACCAAACTCCACTGTCATGAACATTACTGAGCATATCTGGGATGTCTTGCAACGCGATGTTCAGAAGACATCTTCACCACCACGTACTTTTACGCATTTATGGGCAGCCCGGCAGGATTTATGGTGTCGATTGCCTCCGGCACTATTTCAGACATCAGTCGATTCCATGTTGCGTCACTTCTGCGTGCCCGTGGGGGCCCTACACTATATTAGGCAGGTGTTTCAGTTTCTTTGGCCCTTCAGTGTAGCTTACTCATCCACCTTCTGTGTAAGTCATGCCACGCTTCAGGAAGTTACGTAGGAATCACACTTACTGTTAACTAAATATAGTTGTCCTGATATTCTCTACCTCCAGCATTAATCTGAACGAATAGTTTGGGAACACTTTGTGCAATCACTACCGTAATAAGCCGCTTGGGTTAGCCGTGCGTTCTGAGGCGCCTTGTCAGGGTTCGTGCGGCTCCCCCCGTCGGACGTTCGAGTCCTCCCTCGGGTATGGGCGTGTGCGTCGTCCTTAGAGGAAGTCAGTTTAACTTATATTAATTAGTCTGTAGGCCTAGGGACTGATGACCTCAGAGAGAGGGAGAGGGAGAGAGAGAACTTACGTCTACCTTTTACCAGCAAGTGGCGGATTTCCCATCATATTAGTTCAGAGTAGATATTTATTCAATACTGACTTGTGCTGACAGAACAGTAGCCAGCGAAGTGATAATCGTTCGAATTTCGCTTAAGAACAGTAACAATTAGTCCACCATTCATAAATTCATAGTGAAAGAATAGTATTCCAGTGTTACTGAGTCAGGCCTCATTACATTGGGATATTTTAACGGTTTTAGCCACAGTATCTGCTCTGTTCACTAATTACTTTTTACCCCTTTTTGCTGCACATCAAAGGGTGTCCGATACAATAGCACCTTTTTCCGCTTTCCGTACTGAATAAACCTCAGCCCCATTTACACAGTGAAACGCCAGTCCACACTTAGCAGTTATTCAATAACTATTTGCTTGGTTTGGAATGACGTTCCAGGAGACTCACATCATCGATCTCCACAGCGAAATTACCTTTCGAAGTTTTCAGGACCTCTCGAAAGAAAGGCGGGTGTTCATTTGTAATCTCTCAAGGCTCTCTGAGCACGGAATACCATACCACATTAAGCTTTTGAAACGGAGTAACAAAGTGCAGCTCATAGCTTGCATTTTGCTTTAGTATGAGGCAGGATTAAAATAGAGTAGCTCTATAGATTACCATAGTAACTACGTGAGTGCAGATGAACATTCTCATGGAAGCAATTATGTCTTCACATTTGTGGGAGCAATTGCAGATGACAGACTCGTATGGCCGTATTCACTTTATCAGACCATTAACGTTATTTTTTTTAATGCACCATTCCTGTACAAGAAAACTTACTCCATCGCAGAACATTTTCCTTGCGGGAAACAAGTGAATTTGGTTTATACATTACGGGAAACAACTCAACTTCCTTCACATCGTACAACAGGCACGCCCACACAGAAACAATGAACGACGGATTGGTGATATGGCTCCATTGGCATAGATATATGACTATTGTTGTTGTAGTCTTCCGTCCTGAGACTGGTTTGATGCAGCTCTCCATGCTACTCTATCCTGTGCTGGCTTCTTCATCTCCCAGTACTTACTGCAGCCTTTATCCTTCTGAATCTGCTTAGTGTATTCATCTCTTGGTCTCCATCTACGATTTTTACCCTCCACGCTGCCCTCCAATGCTAAATTTGTGATCCCTTGATGCCTCAGAACATGTCCTACCAACCGTTCCCTTCTTCTTGTCAAGTTGTGCCACAAATTCCTCTTCTCCCCAATTCTATTCAATACCTCCGCATTAGTTATGTGATCTACCCATCTAATCTTCAGCATTCTTCTGTAGCACCACATTTTGAAAGCTTCTATTCTCTTCTTGTCCAAACTATTTATCGTCCATGTTTCACTTCCATACATGGCTACACACCATACAAATACTTTCAGAAACGACTTCCTGACACTTAAATCTATACTCGATGTTAACAACTTTCTCTTCTTCAGAAATGCTTTCCTTGCCATTGCCAGTGTACATTTTATATCCTCTCTACTTCGACCATCATCAGTTATTTTGCTCCCCAAATAGTAAAACTCCTTTACTACTTTAAGTGTCTCATTTCCTAATCTAATTCCCTCAGCATCGCCCGACTTAATTCGACTACATTCCATTATCCACGTTTTGCTTTTGTTGATGTTCATCTTACATTCTCCTTTCAAGACACTGTCCATTCCGTTCAACCGCTCTTCCAAGTCCTTTGCTGTCTTTGACAGAATTACAATGTCATCGGCGAACCTCGAAGTTTTTATTTCTTCTCCATGGATTTTAATACCTACTCCAAATTTGTATTTTGTTTCTTTCACTGCTTGCTCAATATACAGATTGAATAACATCGGGGAGAGGCTACAACCCTGTCTCACTCCCTTCCCAACCACTGCTTCCCTTTCATACCCCTCGACTCTTATAACTGCTATCTGGTTTCTGTACAAATTGTAAATAGCCTTTCGCTCTCTGTATTTTACCCCTGCCACCTTCAGAATTTGAAAGAGAGTATTCCAGTCATCATTGTCCAAAGCTTTCTCTAAGTCTACAAATGCTAGAAACGTCGGTTTGCCTTTCCTTAATCTTTCATCTAAGATAAGCCGTAAGGTCAGTATTTCCTCACGTGTTCCAATATTTCTACGGAATCCAAACTTATCTTTCCCAAGGTCGGCTATCTGGTTTCTGTACAAATTGTAAATAGCCGTTCTCTCGCTGTATTTTACCCCTGTCACCTTCAGAATTTGAAAGACAGTATTCCAGTAATCATTGTCCAAAGCTTTCTCTAAGTCTACAAATGCTAGAAACGTCGCTTTTGCCTTTCCTTAATCTTTCATCTAAGATAAACCGTAAGGTCAGTATTGCGTCACGTGTTCCAATATTTCTACGGAATCCAAACTTATCTTTCCCAAGGTCGGCTTCTACCAGTTTTCCATTCGTCTGTAAAGAATTCGTGTTAGTATTTTGCGGCTGTGATTTATTAAACTGATAGTTCGGTAATTTTCATATCTGTCAACACCTGCTTTCTTTGCGATTGGAACTATTATATTCTTCTTGAAGTCTGAGGGTATTTCGCCTGTCTGATACATCTTTCTCACCAGATGGTAGAGGTCTGTCAGGACTGGCTCTCCCAAAGCTGTCAGTAGTTCTAATGGAATGTTGTCTACTGCCGGGGCCTTGTTTCGACTCAGGTCTTTCAGTGCTCTGACAAACTCTTCACGCAGTATCGTATTTCCTATTTCATCTTCACCTAAATCCTCTTCCATTTCCATAATATTGTCCTCAAGTACATCGCCCTTGTATAGACCCTCTATATACTCCTTCCATCCTTCTGCTTTCCCTTCTTTGCTTAGAAATGGGTTTCCATCTGTGCACTTGATATTCATGCAAGTGGTTCTCTTTTCTCCAAATGTCTCTTTAATTTTCCTGTAGGCAGTATCTATCTTACCCTTAGTGAGATAAGCCTCTACATTTGTCCTCTAGCCATCCCTGCTTAGCCATTTTGCACTTCCTGTCGATATCACTTTGGAGACGTTTGGATTCTTTTTGCCTGCTTCATTTACTGCATTTTTATATTTTCTCCTTTCATCAATTAAATTCAATATTTCTTCTGTTTCCAAAGGATTTCTACTAGCCCTCGTCTTTTTACCTACTTTATCCTCTGCTGCCTTCACTACTTCATCCCTCAAAGCTACCCATTCTTCTTCTACTGTATTTCTTTCCCCCATTCCTGTCATTTGTTCCCTTATGCTCTCGCTGAAACTCTCTGCAACCTCTGGTTTAGTCAGTTTATCCAGGTCCCATTTCCTTAAATTCACACCTTTTTGCAGATTCTTCAGTTTTAATCTACAGTTCATAACCAATAGATTGTGGTCAGAGTCCACATCTGCCCCTGGAAATGTCTTACAATTTAAAACCTGGTTCCTAAATCTCTGTCTTACCATTATATAATCTTTCTGACACCTTCTAGTATCTCCAGGATTCTTCCGTGTATACAACCTACTTTTATGATTCTTGAACCAAGTGTTAGCAATGATTAAGTTATGCTCTGAGCAAAATTCTACCGGACAGCTTTCTCTTTCATTTCTTACCACCAATCCATATTCACCTAGTATGTTTCCTTCTCTCCCTTTTTCTACTCTCCAATTCCAGTCACCCATGACTATTAAATTTTCGTCTCACTTCACTACCTGAATAATTTCTTTTATCTCATCATACATTTCATCAATTTCTTCATCATCTGCAGAGCTAGTTGGCATATAAACTTGTACTACTGTAGTAGGTGTGAACTTCGTGTCTATCTTGGCCACAATAATGGGTTCACTATACTGTTTGTAGTAGCTTACCCGCGCTCCTATTTTTTTAATCATTATTAAACCTACACCTGCATTACCGCTGTTTGATTTTGTATTTATAACCCTGTATTCACTTGACCAAAAGTATTGTTCCTCCTGCCACCGAACTTCACTAATTCCCACTATATCTAACTTTAACCTATCCATTTCCCTTTTTAAATTTTCTAACCTACCTTCCCGATTAAGGGATCTGACTTTCCACGCTCCGATCCGTAGAACACCAGTTTTCTTTCTCCTGACAACGACGTCCTCTTGAGTAGTCCTCGCCCGATGATCCGAATGGGGGACTATTTTACCTCCGGAATATTTTACGCAAGAGGACGCCATCATCATTTAACCATACAGTAAAGCTGCATGGCCTCGGGAAAATTTACGGCTGTAGCTTCCCCTTGCTTTCAGCCATTCGCAGTACCAGCACAGTAAGGTCGTTTTGGTTAGTGTTACAAGGCCAGATCAGTCAATCACGCAGACTGTTGCCCCTGCAACTACGGAAAAGGCTGCTGCCCCTCTTCAGGAACCACACTTTTGTCTGGCCTCTCAGCAGATACCCCTCCGTTGTGGTTGCACCTACGGTACGGTCATCTGTATCGCTGAGGCACGCAAGCCTCCCCACCAATGGCAAGGTCCATGGTTCGTGGGGGGGGGGGGGGGGGGGGGGGTAGATATATGACTACAGTTTATATTGACTACAGTTTATATTTTCTGAACTGTGTTTAACGCTGCTATTCTACCTTCTTCGGAAGGAACAACTACTCTATAATCCTAAAACATGTAGTAGGATTTGTGAAGGAGTTGTATCAAATCTGAAATGGTGACAACTGCTTCCAATGTATTTTAACGCTACTCTGTCACACAATATCACTGATAATTGTCTATTGCAGTCGAAACAATTTGTCAAAATAAATTCGTCTAGGTGGTATGATGCACTTAATGGGTTGTATGTGAGTTCATAATAAATTAACAGAAATATCCACATAACTGCATTAATTACTCCTAATTAAAGGAACGTTAACAAAATGAAACTACATGTTCACATTCCTCCGACCAAATTTGAAATAAGAACTAGTTTTGCAACAAATTTAAATTTTAGTAACATCGTGTACAGTATGTTTGTTAATGTTATTTGCACTAAGATCCTCCTCCTCCCCCACTACCTCCACACCCTCGGAAAAAAAGCAGTTCTGTCATTGTCTTACAACGTAATTAGCACACATAAAGAACTGTCATTCTGTTTGCTGTCCCTAGATATTGAATAATGCAGTCTTGAACTTGAAGAATCGTTATATTAATTGATATTTTACTATCATAATGTTTAGTTCTTATGAACAGTGTCATTAGTTAGGTCTAGCATCAACCTGTTTCACTTAAAACTGCCGGGGTGAAGATTTAGGATACTATGTGGAAGCCATAAACTGGGATTGCCATTTGCTTATCTGTGTAATAGAAATCTCGTAACCTTATTGTTACATCCACAGATTAACATACGTGTGCGAACAAAAAAATTTTATTAGGTGGAGCAAGGCCACCGCTTAATTTTACAAAAAGAGAAACTTCCTCCGAAAACAAAAGGCTTATTTTCCTACCAAAGTTTTATAAGAAGCCAAAGAATTATTCCACCTTCTTGATTTGAAGTATTAGCAACTGAACTGAATTTAAGTTCCTTTGTCGGGTTTTCTCTCGACACTTTCCAGCGGATGCGGAGTCCGGGATCGTTGGCCGGCGTAGCGAAGACGTGGCACCTGGACGTTACGGCTGCAGCCCGCGGCGGGTCGACAGACGCATGCTTCCTTTTTTTTCTCTTTATTGTGATTTTATCACCTTGCACAAGGCGGGCTGTCAGCAGCTGAGTACGCCGCTCTTCAGCCTTGAGATTTACAATAAGTAAGAAATAGAGAGGGGCACAGAAAATACAATCAGAATGGCGGGCAAAACAATGTAGACCCCAAAAAACAAAAAACGCGGAGCCGTTCACGCCTGACGAGAAAACAGCACTGACACTAGTTGACACGGCACAAAATCAGACATGATGGCGATGGTACACGCGAACAGTGGTGGCGTTTCGGCGAACAAACACTAAACACAAACGAAGGCACACACACGAGAGCATGCTTCCCTTTCTCCCGGCTATTTAACCCGGCGGCTCCAGTCTTCCTCCGCTGATTCCGGAGTGATGATTGGCGGCCGTTGGTGATCCCTGATTGGTGGATGGTGATATCATAGTTTGAGCATCCGCACCGGAAAGAGGCTCGTGCACGTGTGTAGTTCGTGGCTGATTGAATGTTTTGCGGGAACGCCTGTAGCGCTGGCTGGCGGAACGCGAAGGTACTAAGTTGCAGGCGCCGCTTAACTCTGCCGCGGTAGCCGACCGCTGCGTTTGTGTGGCTGTGCGCGCCACGGCACTTATATTTAGTTATTTTGGTTTTTTACATCAACGTCATTCTTAGTGTTCGTGTTTAATGTAAATAAACCAGTATCAATGAAAATCAGAAACGAATTCAACGATCGTCAACGACCGTGGCGGTGTGGATAATGCAGTTCCCGTCTGATCGCAGAAGCCATGCACCATCTGGCGTGGCCAGTATTTGGACGTTTGATGAGTGACAGTCTAGGTAAGTGCGCGCTGTTGACATTTTCCTCTTTGCTTTACGAGAGAGGGGATAGGAGGCTTCGTGGTGTGGACTCTCTGACCACCAGTCAGCCGGCCGAAGTGGCCGTGCGGTTAAAGGCGCTGCAGTCTGGAACCGCAAGATCGCTACGGTCGCAGGTTCGAATCCTGCCTCGGGCATGGATGTTTGTGATGTCCTTAGGTTAGTTAGGTTTAACTAGTTCTAAGTTCTAGGGGACTAATGACCATAGCAGTTGAGTCCCATAGTGCTCAGAGCCATTTGAACCATTTGAACCACCAGTCTTTGCGGCAAATGTCCTGGGTTCAGTTCGAAACCTCTCCGCAGTGTTTCATGTAGTGAGAACATGCGACACTGTTGATCGTGATACGTCCGTCGGATGGGGGCGTCAAGCTCGGCGGCCCCTTTGGTGCTATTTCAAAGGAGTAGGCTAAGTGCCGGCATCTGGTTTCACCCTCTTCCTTTTCTCATCACCTCCAGCACGAACATGACACTACAGTACACACAAACAAACAAACACATACATAGCATCACATCACAGTCACATACACTTACTTACACGGCTTTCATATTTCGCGAAGGAAAGGTGCCTGCGGGCGCGAAGCATAGGGACAACCTTCCCAACTAGGCTCCTGAACCTGCCCTTAGGGTGAAATGATAATTAACTCAAGACCCTATGCTGTCGACAGGAGTTGATACACAACAACAGGGACAGTTGAATATGTGTGCCCCGACCGGAACTCGAAACCAGGATCTCCTGCTTGCATGGCAGACGCTCTATCCATCTGAGCCACTGAGGGCACCGAGCATAGTGCGACTGCAGGGATTTATCCCTTGCACGCTCCCCGTGAGAACCACATTCCCAACTTAATGTCCACACACTACATTCGTAGTGATCCCGCCCATTACACTCATTACTCGCTCCAGACAATCTTACCGAGTCCCGTAAGAGTTCGGGCAATGTGTGTGCATCCGCACAGAAAAAGGTCAATGGCCGCTAAGCCTTAATGAAGATGGTATCTGTTCTTTCGGACATGTCACGCCACACTAAAACCTCAACAAACGACGTGGCCTCCTGTACGCTCTCAGAAGTCCTCAATTGGAGCTCGTCCTCCAGACCGACGCTCTCTCACAAACACGGCAGCCAGCCGGCCGCAGCTAGAGGGCCTGTATTGGGAGAGAGTGGCCAACCGGACGATACGGCGGCCATTTTTCTGCCAAACAGCGGGCGGGACTTTCGAATGGCCATTAGTGGAGTAGTGGAGTACACACTCACCGAATCGAAAGCACAAGACAATATGGCGAAATCATTCGTTAAATGCCTTTCTTTACAGCTATAATATACTCATAGTAGCCTACTACGTACAGCACAGGAAAATTTGATACAGTGGCTGTAAAAATTATTCGTTACTTGCATTTATCTCCTTTAAAGTTCGTTTACTAGACATATTGCAATGAAAGTAACGTAAATAAAAAAATATAGTGTATAGCATTTGTTTTGTATCGGAAGTGCATAACGCTAAAGACTTAACGTACCTGTATTACGTCAGATGAATGAAAGCCGTAAGCAGTTGTTTACTTGTGACATGCGCCGGCCAGATTGGCCAAATTTCCACTTCTGCCGCACGCATGTCAGAAGGACAAGACTACCACACTAATACCTTGCCTCCATGTCGGTGTTTATATACGGCCGCTGCAGTATCGCCATCCAACGAAAACTTTTTGATTGTCCCTTATATATTAGCCCCTTCGTTCAATGTTTTCGTGTAGAGTGTGGTTTCCAAAATTTATCTGCTCATTAAGAAGTAGTTTGTTGTGTTGTAGTACTTAGTGTATATGAGAGATCGCTGGAAGATTGAGGAGATATTTGGTTATACTCATTTTTGTGATGCACTTATCTTTTTCTGCGTGACTGGTCTATGGTATTCCTCTTTTAGGTGGGCTTTAAATGTTGACTGGTTTGCATTGTATTTACATGCCCTGACACGTCCCTTATACCGTATGTCAAAAGTCCTGCCTGTCATCTCGATTAATATTTTGTTCTGAAATTCAACTGATAGATTTCATACTGTCTCTATCTGTATAGTTTTGCTTTTAGTTTTGGAATGTACTCTGTTTTAAATTAATCATTTTATATGCAGTGTTTACACTCTTTTGAAAAATATATTATTTATATGGGCAAATATTATGATAGGCCATTGTATGCCATTTTCTTGTAATTCTGCTGTTTTCATTATTTTTACTCTCGTTTATATTTGTATTGTTTGGCTTAATTTGATGTGGTTTAAATTGCTTATTTCATCTTTTGTGTCTATTTTTCTCCTGAGTTTGTTTACTAATCTATCTTTGTATCAATTTTTATTCCTATCAGTTGTACACTAACTAGTTCTTTTTTGTAGTCGTACGTGTTTAGGGGGTCTTTTAACTTGTATCTAATTGCAGCTTGTTTGTGATTCTGTAGCTGGTTTGAAGTTGCATTTCTTATTGTATCTGTTGCTGTTCGGCAAATCCACACATCAATAGAACATTTAGAAATAAAGTGAAAACCATTACTAATAATTAATATGGCAACACTACATACACAAAATACTGGTACTCACGTTTTTTCCTGGTGAAAGTAAAATAATGCCAGTTTTGTTATATTCCTTCGTGTTTCTCGTCAACAAATGTGTTGTGCTGCGAGCCAATATGAAATTAAGCAAAAACCATCAGGTTCGTACAAAATAATACTGGAAAATGGGCAAGCAGATGACATTCCAAGACGTAAATGGAAATAAAAGGAAAAAAAATAACGTTAGTAAAAACCACACGTCAGTATCCTTTATAACTGTAGTATATCTAGAAACCAAACTATATATGTAAATATGTTTCACTCCAGACCATGGATGGTATTATATATCAGTAAAAAGAAATATATGCAGTGACACAGGTTCTAGGCGCTACAGTCCGGAATCGCGCGACCGCTACGGTCGCAGGTTCGAATCCTGCCTCGGGCATGGATGTGTGTGATGTCCTTAGGTTTAAGTAGTTCTAAGTTCTAGGGGACTGATGACCACAGCAGTTAAGTCTCATAGTGCTCAGAGCCAAGAACCAAGAACCTTACTTGTGACATGCAAAACTTGTGAGACGTATTAGTACTTCTTGTCACGTCTTCAACCTTTTTGCATGTCACAAGTAAACAACTGCTTACGACTTTCTTTCATATATATACGGAATACCGCTCGTAGATAACAAAGGAAAAAGATTATAAAAATCAGGTAATGTTAAATGTAGGCTACTGCAATAACGACCAAATATAACGACCACAACTACCGTATCCCTTCTACCCCACAGTAAGTAGGCCTATTAAAAACTGTCTTCGAGAGTACCTACAATTATTTATTACGAATAATGTTTCAGCATCCACGACAACTGCGGAAGTCGTACTTATAACTTGCCTTAGTCTACAGTCAGGCAATAATACTGAAACCAAAATAATGCCTAGTGTTCTGATTCGGAACGAAATAAAGTTTGACGCTATAAAGTCGAGTGAGCATGGCACAACAGTTACAGGAACTTTCCGTTTGCAGCAACGACTGTCAGATATTGGATTCAGAAAAGCTTATGATGCTACCAGTGTGCACGCAAACGCTAATTACGTACTATAAACGATGCACAACTAAATCGAACATGCATGAACAACGCATAACAAGTCTCTCAATAATTCAAATACCTTTTAATCGTTTTCAAAAGTCCTCTGAACTTCAATTCAACTCAAAAGCACGGCGAACATAGGAAGCGCGAGAGACGTTTGTCAGAAAAATGGCGCCAAAGCTAATCAATCAATCGCGGGCAACTTCACCTGTGTATGGCGACTCTCTCTGTATACAGCAGCAACGGCACAGCGCCCTCTGGCTAGGGTAAGCAAACAGCAGAGCGCGAAGCGGAAATTTCAAAAGGAACGCGCTGCAGACAAGGTTGGAAACGCAGAGAACCAACCGTGACATCTCGTCACGGCTCAGTCCCTACATTGTCGTTCGTGTGAGAACTGTAGATCGTCTTTTAGTGAACATCTGGGACAGTGTAATTATAACACCAATAGCATCGAGTAAATTTTAAGGACGACACAGGGTAGATGAACGCAGATTGATGGATGCTCTAGAAAAAAAATTGAAATTTATAGCACCTTCAAAGAACAACTGCAATACGTACTCAGTGAACGAACAGGCCTCAGAAACAAGCACGTCCGACGTTATCTGAATGTCATAATTCCAGGACGTTGGATTCTAAGAGGAGGGGGAGAAAGAGAACTTCACTGCCGGTAGCCTTCCAAGTCTCCAGACCTCACACTTCGTGACTTTATCTGTGGGATTACGCAAAAATTCGTGTTTTTATTCGCCCTATGCCTGACACTCTTGAAAGTCTGCGTCATCGCATTGTTGAAGCTGTGAATTCGATAACGAGAGACCAGCCGCTTCGTGTGTGGCAGGAAATGAGCCGACGTTTTGATATTTGTCGTGTAACACATGGTACTCGCATTGAATGCTTAAAAATTTGAACTTTACTCTTACCAGGAACGTTGGCATTGTTTTTCTATCTTTTGGAGTTTGGAATCAATTAATGTTTCAACTCTGTTCCTTCTTTTTGAATATCCCTGTACTAAAGACTTAAGAAATATTCAGCTATTGCTGAAATGCCTTATTATAATCCCGCTCTTCATATCAAGTAGTGTGAAATGCAGCCTATCGTCTAGCTGTCATATTGTTTGTAAAAAATCAGCAATCCATCTCATTCATTTTTTAAAAAATCACGTGAACCTTTATGAGCGGTGCTACAGGCTGAGGAAAAATGGGCCGCCGCAAAGCCACAGACTGAGCGCGCAAGCTATTCAGATGTGAATTGCTGCTTCAGCTCCTCTTTTTTTATTTTTATTGGGTTTCTCAGTAGAGATTAAATTGGTGGAGCATTTTGGTCGTTATACAACAGGATGGCTTGCGGCCTTAATTACGTTTCATCCTAACGGGACGCTGCGAGCAATATACGACAAAGTGGAGGTCACCAGGCCGCCGGAAAGAGCAAGGGAAAGTTACGCTACGAGCCAAATATCCCCACGCTGTACCCGACCAAGCGTAGATCATGCGCAGATGTAGAAATTCAGCGTTACGTAATTGGTAATACATTGTTCGGAATGAATCAACTATTAAAGTGCTAGGAAAGT
Source organism: Schistocerca serialis cubense (assembly GCF_023864345.2). Lineage (NCBI taxonomy): Eukaryota > Metazoa > Arthropoda > Insecta > Orthoptera > Acrididae > Schistocerca > Schistocerca serialis. Next base: position 779,085,734 of record NC_064639.1, on the reverse strand, counting down.
AAAGGTGGATTTTAGATGTACTTTTATAGTCAAGTGCAAAGAACAAAAAAGATTGGGGATGTCTACCATTTCTCAATTGTTTTAGACATTAATTCTCATGTATTGTAAGTGTACACATGTACAAAATCAAATTTTGGCTCGTTCGTGTCATGTTAATAATTACGAAATTTTCTTATAGTAGGGGTCCACAGCTTCTATTCTGTAGTCTCTGGGCGTTTCAAACGTTTCCCGAAACAATCTATACGGCTACACCTTTTCCTTAGCACATATTACGCTACTATAAGTTGTTAATCTTGTCTAAATCTGAGTGTAGGACGTCAGTAAAATCTCTGCAGAAATCTGCTGATATTAAAATTCTCATGATGCTCACGGGATTGACTTTAGTATGAGGTGGCTGTAGCTATCGGGGAAATATCATTATGGAGCGATTTTTCGGGCTATAATCCTCCTACACTCTCCGGACCTCTTAAAATATCGATATGGTAAGTGTTGTCAAATTGTTGTTCTTAATTAATAGAGAATGATTTTTGGCTCGTTAGTGTCACGTTACTTACAAAATTTTTTTGTAGTATGGGTCCAGAGCTTCTATAAATTTTCTAAGGAATTTCATCTTGCGTTCAGCTGTTAGAATTTTATTTTGCAATTGGAGTTTCGGTACTAAGCAGTTTTCAGGCATCTACAAAACGTAATGCGAACAATTTACAGTGGGATTAACAGTAGGTAAAATCATTTTTGTAGTTTTCTTTTAACATTTATATGCCGTACTTACGAGATTTTGACATACAGGCAGAGGTAACGACATAATATGCACAACTGCACATCAAAGAACAAATAGTCATCGATACTAGTCAACATTTCGTTTTATGTGTCGCGATTCTGAGTGAACTGTATATGGCACACAACTGCAGGTGTACACTTACAATGCATGAGAATAAATGCCTAAAACAGTCGAGAAAATTCTTATTTCTGAGGTCTGTTTTTTCACTGAGTGCGTATTGTGGTCGTTCTTTGAAGGCTCTATAAATTTCAAATTTTTCTAGAGCATCCATTAATCTGTCTTGCTCCGCCCTGTGTATTACTTACAAAAATTCCTCTATGTTGTTGGTGTTATGATTATATTGTCGTAGATGTGCACTAAATGAAGATTTACAGTTGAGTTAATTCTCTAATCACGCCCAACGTTGCCTGAATGACACCACTCCAGGACGTTGGATTGGAAGGGGAGGAGAAGATGAACGTCATCATCGGTGACCTCCCACGTCTCCAGACCACACACTTCGTGACTTTCATCTGAGGGGTCACGAAAAAGACCGCGTTTTTATCCACCCTGTGCCTGACACACTTTAAAACATCGCATTGTTGAAGCTGTGAATTCGATAACGAAAGACCATTTGCTTCATCTGTGGCAGGAAATGCGCCACCGTCTTGATATTTGTCATATAACACATGATGTTCACATTGAATGCATAAAAATTTTAACTTTTCTCTTTTCAGGAATGTTGGAATTGTGTTTCTATCTTTTGTAGTTTGGAAGCAATAAATGTCTGAAACCCATTCCTTCTTTTAGAATAGCCCTGTACAAAACGGATATGTAAATTATATTAATGTCGCAGCACTCAAAATACTAGATGACTTATATAAGAGTCACTACTTGTAACGTAATGACTGATGAATATGCGTAATTGGAGGAATGAATTGTGGCGTTTAAGTTCATGCTATAGATGAATTTGAAAGTGATCGTACTGTAATCCACAACGAAGGCGATGCGTGCTTTCATATTACAAATGTTGAAGAGAGACACAATAGGCTACATATTGCAAACTCTGTCTACTAAAAATGGGTTACAAAGTCGATGAGGTTAGTATGATCGTGAAATGTGAAAAACATTCCGAAGCGAGTCAATGATTCTCAAACAGAGCCTTCTCAACACAAAGACTTCGTCTCTCAAAAAAACGCAGAACGTAAACTTTCCAAGGCATTATTCATATTCCCATACATCGGCCGTAATACCTCTGGCATTAAAATTAAAGACATTCCACATTCCAGAAATTAAAGACATTCCACATTCACCCTTATAATGCCATAAGAAGAGTACCATTGGTGCTCTTCTCACACATCTTCACTGAGTAGAGTAGAAGATGATAAAACAAGACGATACTGGCTCAGGTATGTACCCTTTCCCCCTCATCCTTCCCAATATACTAGGTGCATTCAATATGAAATGCGACACTTTTTTTTCTTCTAAAAGCGGCTTGGTTTTATTCAGAATTCCAATACAACATATTATTCTCCACTCCTTTGGTTACAAACCTCTATTTTTCAACAAAATCTCCGTTCAATGCGACAGTCTTACGCCATCTTAGTGGGAGGGCCTGTATGTCTGCATGGTACCGCTCCACTAGTCGACGTCGGAGCCAACGGCTTGCTGCAACAATAGCCGTGCCATCATCCACGCACTGGTTCCCGCGGAAGGTGTCCTTAATTGGGCCAAACAGATGCAAGTCGGAACGTGCACGATCCGGGCTGTAGGGTGGATGAGGACCAACAGTTCAATGAAGTTTTGTGAGCTTCTCTCGGCGGCGCAAACTTGTTTGAAGCCATGCGTTGTTATGAAAAAGGAGAAGTTCGTTTGCACTTTTGTGGCACCTCGAATGAGAGGGTCCCCACGTTCCAACATAGGAAGAGTCACACCTGTGTGCGGCCGGCACTCGGGAGATCGGACACGTTTGCGCGTCATTGTTGCAATCATGACAGGCGCCTCGCCGAGCGACTCACAGTGATTCTGTTCACTGAAATGTGTCAGTTGACATTCTGTAAGCGCCTATGAAATATCTGCGATGCTCTGGTTTTCCGCCAAAAGAAACTCAATGGCAGCTCTCTGCTTAGAACGAGCCGGCCGCTGTGGGCGAGCGGTTCTAGGCGCTTTAGTCCGGAACCGCGCTGTTGCTACGGTCTCAGGTTCTAATCCTGCCTCGGGCATGGATGTGTGCGATGTCCTTAGGTTAGTGAGGTTTAAGTAGTTCTAAGTCTAGGGGACTGATGACCTCAGATGATAAGCCCCATAGTGCTTAGAGCCATTTCAACCAATTTGCTTAGAAAGCACCTCTGTTACAGACGCCATTTTGAAGGGTAAGTAAAGTGCCTTTACCTATCAGAACTTCAAGAAACTATAAGGGCTGAAGTAGGAATTTTCCACCATATCCTCAAGAATCTCCGCATTTTTTTAGTCGAAATTGGTCGAGAAAAAAGTGTGTTGCATTAGTTATTGGACGCCTCTTGTACCTTGCCTTTATTTGCGCAGTACGATTTTGACGTAGCAACGGAAAAAGAACCATAAACGCACATATCACTGTGCATTAGTAGACAAGACCTTAGTTCAGCTGGTGTGTCCCTGGCGAAGACTGAACAGGTTCGATCGAACCTACAGCTAATGTCGAATCTTATCGAAGATACAAATTGACAAGTTAATATGGAAGCGGAATAAACATTCAGAACGACATGGTGATGTGGAATACGAAGAAAGATACAGCATCACAAGTTCCATATACACACAACATTCCAAGAGGTGAAAATCAGGACGAGAATCAGAACAAACGTCCTAGGATAAAACCACGGATTAACCAGCCACTCCATTTGCACTGTTGTACTTTCTCATGAAATTATCACATCATAATGAACGCTATACTGCCAACATTCGATGAGCCTGAACGAAAAATAAATCAGGAAGACATACGTTCTATTAAACAGTTCACATGAGGAGTTAGATAAATTAATGTAGAATACTTTCTAGCAGATATCGTGTATATTGATACAGAGAATGATTTAAGAATTCTACAATTTCTATTAAAAGATTATTGCCCAAGGACGAGTTATGACATACCGTGAAATTTCCGGAGGCTACTTTGGTCCAAGTATCATTAAACGTGCATTGATGGAAGCAGTTTAGGCGTTTACTTCTCGGATGTATCGAGGTCATTACAATACGGCAATTTGTTCCGCTTGATTGGAAAGGGCAATGAATCACCTATCACTGTCGTTACGAAAATATCTGCGGTTTCATGTACGATGATATACGAGAATTAATGAAGACATAAATCAAAATCCGATGGCGCGTACCCACGCGCAGATGTCCTGAAACAGCAATTCGCCTGCTGTTAGGTGAAGCCACTGCAAACCAATGTAGGGCCGAAGGTTATGTATGAGAACTTCTAGTACAGACAATGCCGTAAAGTCAAGAAAGCGCAAATCTGCACAACTAATTTCTCTCCTGTGACACGATCGATGATATCGATCGTGCTTATGGTAATTAGATTGCTAGCAATTATTTTTTATTTTCCTTCTCACTAACATTTAAGTCTCGGAGATGTTTTTCAACACGATGCAATAGCGCTTAAAACGGATTATACTATTATAACGGTTTAATAGCTCTCAAAATGTATTAAATGTGAGACCAAACTCTGTAGCTACAGGCCGGCCGGTGTGACGGTGCGGTTCTAGGCGCTTCAGTCTGGAACCGCGCTGTTGCTACGGTCGCAGGTTCGAATCCTGCCTCGGGCATGGATGTGTGTGATGTCCTTAGGTTAGTTAGGTTTAAATAGTTCTAAGTTCTAGGGGACTGATGACCACAGATGTTAAGTCCCATAGTGCTCAGAACCATTTGAACCATTTCTGTAGCTACAACACATCTTCATTGTCATTCTCAGATGAACTTTTTATAACGAACAGAAAGTTGTGCTTCCATTGCACGATATACATTCCTTGGATATTTATTTTAAATGTTTACGTGGAGAAATCTTATTCCTCAAGCATCGTCGGATTCTATTAAAATAAGTACATCTTTTGGTTTAAAGAATTTGTAGTAGGTAAAGTCAAGTTATGAAAATTTACCAGGAGTACAAACCCGCACACGTTCTTTCGTTTTCCTTAGTTAAAAGACGCCATTTTATTACTCGTCTGAAACATAACAGATTGTTGCTCCTGTGTGCTTCATAATGGAACAGCTCGCATTCCTTCTCTTCCTCTCTGTAAGTATGTAAATGCGTTCAGTTGGTGGAAGAAAAGGCGGGGGAGGGGGGGGGGGGGTGCAGGGGGGAGTAGAGCAGGTTAGCTGTTTCATGTGGATTATAAGTGATCTACTTCGTACAGCCAACAGCACGGAAAATTTTTGATTGCTTTTATTCATGCTATTTACCTTCACCAACTGTTTGAACAAATAGCGGTAGCCCCCTGCTTACCATTATTCAAGCCCGCCCGGTTAGCCGAGCGGTCTAACACACGGGTTTCCGGAGTGGGAAGGAACGTCTGGTCCCCGGCACGAATCTGTCCGGCAGACTTGTATCGAGGTCCGGTGAGCCGGCCAGTCTGTGGATGGTTTTTAGGCGGTTTTCCGTCTGCCGCGGCGAATGCGGGCTGGTTCCCCTCATTCCGCCTCAGCTACACTATGTCGGCGATTGCTGCACAAACAAGTTCTCCATGTACGCGTACACCACCATTATTCTACCACGCAAACACAGGGGCTACACTCGTCTGGTGTGAGACGTTCCCTGGAGGGTCCACAGGGGGCCGAACCGCACAATAACTCTGGGTTCGGTGTGGGGCAGCGGAGAGGTGAAGTGGACTGTGGCGGTCGTCGTGGGGTTGTGTTCCACTGCGGCTGCGGCGGGGACGGAGCCTCTCCGTCGTTTCTAGGTCCCCGGTTAACATACAACATACATAGTCAATGGCTAACATACACTCGGGAACTGCTTCCGAACAACACGGTATCTGTTATCATCTCTGTGCACCAGTAGTTACCATGCCAAGTGAAAATTAAAATCGGGTTCTTTGGCATAACGTTTACATGGAACTCCGAAGTTCCCAAAGTCAGACAATATTCAAGTATAATCTGTTTTAGAACTGACACGTTAGGGGTATCGTCGTCGCCTGTCAAAACATATGAGGTTGTTTAGGCTGTAAAGACTGGACTTTTTATCTCTTCCCTGCTCACCACAAAGGCCCTTTTGCGTTCTTCTGATATGTACAGTATGAGCCCCTTAGGTGGTACGGCGTTGATTTTATTCATTTTGTTTCATATGCCGCACGTGTACTTTCTATTTGTAATGAAGTCATTCTTTGGTCATTCCTTCTCGTACACCCTGCCACTTCAGTTGTCAGTGATCCCCTATAATTACGTATCGTAAGAATTCATATCTGTTTCACACGTAACAGATAAGGAATGTCAGCAGCGAATTAAAAAAATTTATTTATAGAGGTATTTCGAGAGAATAACGTTGAGAATATGATTTTATCCCTACTAATATTATAAATGAGAAAGTGACTAGGTTTGCTACATTTTCACGACTAAACTGCCAATCCGATTTCGATAAAATCTGGTAGAGAGATGGCTTAACCTTGAGGTAGAACACAGGCTACTACAGAGAAAAAAATTGAAATAAAAAATAGACATGTTAAAAAATTGCTGAATTCTTTGCATAATGTACCCATCGTATTACGTAAGAGGAGGCGCTGGTAAGTTCTAAGATTTATAAAGAAAAAAATGCTATTGTGCGTTTGAAAAAATTTACTTACTCAAAATGTTCTCCCTTGAGCTGAACACAGTTATGGCATCCTTGTTCCAGTTTCTTTTACCTGTCTAAAACTAAGACTTCGATTGTGCTACGAACGACACATACGCAGCCTTTCTGGCTTCCACAGTCTCAGGATGTTCTTGAGTGTAGGTAGCGGTAACGGTCTGAGGGGGCAAGTCAGTTGAATAGGGTGGATGAGGGAAGATTTCAAAGTGATTTTCTGCCAATTTTTGCTTCCGAGGGGGGAGGGGGGCATTGTCTTACAGAGACAACGCTCCTTTTCTCAGTTTTCCTCGTTGTTTGGAGACAAATTGTTGCTTTCGTTTGTCGAAAAGTTCAATACAGTACTTTTCCGTGATGGTTTTACCATAATTTAAGTAGTGGGTAGGTCACGTAACTAATGAAGAGGTACTGAACAGAATTGAGGAGGAGAGAAATGTGTGGCACTACCTCACTAGAAGAAGGGATCGGTTCGTATGAGGCATCAAAGGATCACCAATTTATTACTACAGGGAAACGTGGGTGGTAAAAACCTTAAAAGGAGGTCAAGAGATGAATTCAGTAGGCAGATTAAGAAGGATGTAGGTTGCAGTAGCTACTGGGAGATGAAGAGGCTTGCACAGTATAGAGCAGCGAGGGAACTTGTATCAACAATAACAACAAAGTAATCAATAAGCAGGATTCCAACTTTACCCCAAAAGACAGATGCGACGAACTTTTCTGATGATCTGTGTGTTTTGAATTTCCCTGGACTTGAAAAACCACTGTGTCTTCATTAGCCAGTGTGTTCTGTGGTCTCTGGATGATAATGTATATCCATGTTTCATCCATGATGACAAAACGATCCAAAAATGTCACAGGACCTCGGCGAAATTGAAACAAAGTGGACTGCGAAGCAACCAATGTTTCACGCCTTTTTTCTCCACTGAGACATTTGAGGACTCAATTTGCTGAGAGCTTTCTTATGTCCAAAATCTTCTGAATAACATGACCCACACCTTCTCGTGATACGTCCATTGTCTCTGCTATCTTTTTAGCAGTTATTCTCTGATCACCCAGGATCATGGCATGAACAGCATCCCGGTTTCCGGAGCTGTGACCTGATTTGGCCGTCCAGGACGCTCTTCATCTTCAGTGCTGAAATGACCAGTTCTAAATGCAGCAGCCCAGTTCTTGACAGTGGTGTAGAATGGGAAGTTATCACCCACCGTACGAAATACATCATTCTAAATTTGTTTGACCGTATTCCCTTTTAAATAAAGATACTTAATCATTGAAGAATGATGCTTAATCACAGTACGATTCTCTTTCACTATCAAGTCTCTATTTTCATGGGCCATGTTCACGTAAACAAGCACAGAACAATGAAAAGCGATGTTACTGCTGAACAATGAAAACCGATGTTACTGCTATACAATTACTATCACATATAATGTGATAGTAACCGATCGCATTTGCACTCAAAAACCGGTCAAAATTATTTTATGCTTTTTTCGCAATGGGATCATATAAAATACATTATTTTACCTTAATTATATATTTATTTACAAAATATACAAATTGGAAACGCGAAGTGTGCAGCTGTTGATCGTCGTCCTCTTCGCCATCTTTGCATTCCTCTACAGTTCCGTCGCTACCATTTTCATCCAGAGGTAAAGACGGTGGGCTTTCGGCCATCAGACTGATTGCCTCTTGCGAAAGTGGGACACTTTTCTTATGATGTCTTGGTCTGCTACGACTTAAATACGTATCTGAAATTAGTAACAATCTGTACATCTCTGTTATAACCCACATGTGAAAATTTACGAGCAAATTTTTATTGCCGTATGTGCTTATTGCGGGCTTCAGCTGCTTTCTACGACAGTTGGCCTACACGTAGAATTGCTTTACATATGACTTCGGCACCATGCATTAAAACTTTGTGAAGAGTTGGACAAATATGATCCCAGCCACATAAGACTGCGTACATTTTTGCATTTTCATGAGCAAAGGTATCAAATGTCTCAGTATCAACGCTGTTGCCACTCGAAATCACTTCGAAGATTACTTGGAGTCTTTTAATTAAATTCACATTGAGGCCAGTGATTCGGAAAGAGCATTCAGGGTCGGCAAAAAATCTTGTGGATGGGTTGCCGTCATTTGTATTCCCATGTCCATACTTGGCTCCGCGAGCATTTCTTCTTTGAAAGCTTTTTCAGTTGTTTGTTTTGTTTATTTGACAATTTCATTGTCTTCGGCAGTACGCTCTTGCCATCTTTTCAGTGGTAATTTATACGCTAAATGCAACAGCGATTCGGAGAAGGGAGTCCAAACTTTGTGTTTGTAACTAGCGGCTGTCCGATTTTTCTTCGAGTCACGTTTGAAGTTTCTCAGAGCAGGACTTAAAACAGCTGTTTCATCAGCTGGACGTTTTAACACTTCTGAAAGTCTTTCTTCGATGAACGAAAACTTCTCATTCATTTCCTTCTCTTTAAACTGGTTCAAAATATTGTAGAAAGTTCTTCTGGTAAATTTCATGACAGTTCCCACGGAATCTACAACAGAATAAACGAAATCTGCTATGTTTCGATAGTGTAACTAATTTAAGAGTTCACTTTGAATGAATAACAATCAAAAGTGCGGATAGAGGCGGACAATGTTATTGTGTCAAACAATTGTCGTCGGTTAAACTTCAAGCCCGTAAAAGAACTGAATGAGACGCGACAGGTTACTAAAAACATTGACATTTCAAAATTTAACAAAATACCAGTAGTACTACTGTCTATGAACATGTAATTTAAACAATAAAGGTATGACATAAGATAAAGGCCATACCTTTCATTTCCATATTCAGTAGGCGTTTTTATCTAAACTTAACCACAAAAGTGAGGGAAACAGATGTCACAAACAAGAGCGCACGGACGAGCACTGGCATTTCCCAGTATTTCTGCTTTGCAACTGACTTTGCACTGGATGACGTGATCGTAGAAGAAGGTTCTGGCTACCAAGAGACGGGCAGGTTTTCGACCTTGAAGCTTAACACTTTTGAAAGGAGTTGAACTAACTTGGCGATCTTAATTTTTGACCGGTTTTAGACTGAAAATATTTATTCTACGTGCGAAGCTCGTATGGCGCATCATCTCGTGTTGGTACAGCTGGTTGGGGGCAGGGTGTGGGGAGGAACAGCTATGAATTGTGCTGTTGAAGTATCTGTACGTCGTACGATAGCATACTTACTTGTCATAACAAACCTAGTGATGTGGGTATACAGCCTCGTGAACAGCTAGTGATGTTACATGTTTCGTATTTCTCATCAAAATCGTCGTACACCGGTGGTTCAAGATTAGTCGGCAGAGCGAAGTAGAGGAGAGGTAAATCACCCGACTCGAAAACGGCGGTTCAAGTCCCTGCACAGTCATCCAGATTTAGATTTTGTATTGTTTCGCTTAAGGCATAAATGCATGACCGAATTCTACTCCTATCCTTTGCCAATTGCAGCTTGTACTACATCTTTTACGATCTCTCAGTCGACGGTACAGTGAACCGTGAGTTTCTATCCTTCTTCATACTAGTCTTTTGAGTCCACTCACGTTCTTTATTCGTCATCATTTGAATTTAAGAAATAAATCATTTAGTCCATTCTGTAGTATTAAATTTAATAATTTGTGTCCTCGAGCCACGATAAAGTTCTTTCAATGTCGTCATTCATATATTCTTTTAACTGTGCGCAATAAGTGAGAACAGAACCTGCCCTGTTTCCAGTATCAATTAACTATTCATTCTTGTGTCCATCCAATTTGCTGAATGGTCAGCGCGTCTGAATGCCATACAGTGAACCCGTGTTCGATTCCCAGTGAGTCTGAGATTTCCTCTGGGGACTGTGTGTTGTGCTGTCCTCATTATCATTTCATCATCATCGACATGCAAGTCGCACAATGTGGCGTCAACTGTAAAGAATTGCTACTTGGCGGTCGAACACCCCCTGGTGAGGACTCCAGGTAATCAGTACCATACCATCACTTCATTTCCTTTCACTTATTCTTCTGGCTGACGCCTTCTTGCAGTCCATTATAAATTAAAGCACGAGGGGTATTTCCTTGCCAAATGTCTTAACTGCGAATATCATGTTTCACGACTACAGTTACTGCGTATGTAGATAATGTTGTGTTGATGATGGCGATGACGAGAGGAGGCAAAAGATGAAACTTGGTGTCAGCACATAACGTCCTATTCCGGAATACCATGGAGGATAAACGTGCTCAGCTACTGAAGCAAGCAAATATTTAGTTCACTTTTTCAACGCAAATCAGGAGATTTGTTGGTTCCGTATCCGTAAGTCCACCGGTTACAATGATGAAGCCTGTAATCGACATGCGAACTGCTGACATGTTAGAATCTCTGTAGATTACGGCCTGTTTATCTCTTTGATGTAATCAGACCACTTACAGCATACTACATGTCTCTCTTTTGTAACTAAATGGATAACTTGAGACTGGACGTATTCTTTCATTGTTTACAATAAAATACGATTGGATTAAGTAGGGGAGAGTGACGTACCTTGGTACACTTTATAGACTTCCGCCTCTAGCCAGCCCTGTAAGAGAAGTTTAACGTATTTTCTTCTTCCATTTTTAAATTATGGTATTCACTTGCTATTTGTTGACGCCTTTTACTGAAATAACAAAAACTAATCCGGAATATTAAGGTTTATCCGAATGTGAGAACATGTTCCTTGATACGAACGTGGACATATAACCAGAAAGAAATATCATGCAAAATGTTGGTCCTGGCGTTGACTGATCATCCAGTCGTTCCCACATAAACTTTTCCATATGTGTATGGAATGCGGTATATTCCCGACACTGTAAGTGGGTCCCTTTCTCTCCCTTTCCGATCTGAGACACTCTTTGATCTTCTTTGTTTGTAAACAGTCTTTACGCCGTGTTTGCGCAACATACAGCCGATTCTGTCCGTCACTCCGGAAATATATGGCAGAAAGGCCGTAGCCGATATTTCTTTTTCCGATGTCTCACTTCGCCGAGTGTTTGACTGCGTTATACTTATTATTTTGTGGAGTATCCATTGCTCCTCAGAACACTTTCCAAGTGTTTTACTTCGCTTCTGAGGTGCTGCGGCTCACGTATTCTTGCTCGCGTTACGAGCGTATTAATCATACCTCTTTTCTGGCAGTTCGTGCAGGTATCGGTCGGTGTGTGCCGGTTTTCGATACACACTGTGTCCCCGGTTTCCACCATTCCTTATGACCAGCACATCTAGAAATGGTAGCTGTTTGGCCTTTTTTACTTCCATGATAAATTTTATGCTGTCATGGAGGCTGTTCAAGTGTTTTAGGAAATCACCGAGTTGTTCCTCTCCAGCTGGCCGATGTGACCGAGCGGTTCTAGGCGCTTAAGTCCGGAACCACGCGACCGCTACGGTCGCAGATTCGAATCTTGCCTCGGACATGGCTGTGTGTGATGTCGGCCGTGCGGGATTAGCCGAGCGGTCTAAACGCGCTGCAGTCATGGACTGTGCGGCTGCTCCCGGCGGAGGTTCGAGTCCTCCCTCGGGCATGGGTATGTGTGTTTGTCCTTAGGATAATTTAGGTTAAGTAGTGTGTAAGCATAGGAACTGATGACCTTAGCAGGTAAGTCCCATAGGATATCACACACACATTTAAACATATTATTGTGTGATGTCCTTAGGTTAGTTAGGTTTAAGTAGTTCTAAGTTCTAGGCGACTGATGATCTCCGATGTTAAGTCCCATAGTACTCAGAGCCATTTGAACTATTTTTGAAGCTCCTCTCCATGGCTCCATACAACGAAGGTATCATCGACGTAAATGTACCACACTGTAGGTTTACAAGGTGCCAAGTGTAGTGCCTGTGCTCCGCAATGTTTCATGAAGAAGATGGCCACCGCTGGACTAAGGGGACTACCCATGGTGACACCTCCCAGCTGTTATTAGCAGATGTCAGAAAAATAGTGAGACAAACGTCGGCCGAAGAACCCGAAACAGACGCCAACAGGCAGTTTCTCAGAAAGCACCCACGAAAGCCTTAACAGTTTTGTCGTAGGCATTACTTTTCAGAGTGCCCTCGTACACACATCTGAAATAAATCTCTTGTCAAAATCATGGATGAAAACATTCGTAACAGAAAAAATCACAGATAGATTTCCAGTTTCATTCAGACAGTCGTTATCAGCACAATGGAACCGATTATAATTAGATACTTTCATACAATTTATGTATTCACTGTTGTATGGCGTTGGCGGTCGTAGTCTTTCATGTGGTCGGCCAACAGAAAATGTAGCGTAGCTGTGGAAATGGCGACTCGGGTGAGCGCGTCCTCAGCTGGCGGTGCCGTCCTTCAGAGCGAGCGACCTGGGAACAGGCGGCGGGCGGCCCGCGGACCGTAGCAAGCGGAAGCTCATTAATCCTGCCTTTAGCCGCAGATGCAGGGGCTGTGCGGCCCCTCTTTGATTCGCTGTCGTCGACTGCTCCTTAGAAATGTCACTCGCTGCCCCTGCAGAACATTTACGGGACCCAGTGAGTTGTACATCTACGGTTCAGTATGAGATTTGACAAGTTTCATTTCCGTAAGGCCCGTCCTGCATATGCCAAGAAAATATAGCTAACGACGGTGATGAAAATTCCTTATTCAGAAAGCCTAGGGAGTACACAGAGCTAAGAAGCGTAGAGCATGTTTGCCATCTCTTATGACAATTAGGAAAACTAACTGACAAAGCTACTGCAACAGTACAAACGCAGGCGACCGAGGTGGATACGAATACCTACGAACTTCACTGCGTCTGCAAAGGAAAAAGCTGCTTCATAGGCTTCAACTCAGTCGTAGCCAATGGCGAATGTATCATGAAGATGCCGAAATAAACGTGCCGGAGAGCCCCGTTTACCGTAAGACATCGTCTAGACACGGATCAAGCGAAGCATTTCAGCTCTGTCTTAAGTAAAGCTGCGCTCTACCAAAACTACGGCGTTTTGGTACACTACACGAATGACGTATTAAATGGTAGGATTACCGATAGTATTGGTAGAAAAGAAATATAAATGAATATATGAGGGAGAAACTCAGAGGCCACGCCTTCTCTTTGTTATTTGTTTGTTTATTTGTTTCTTTTGCACATAATTAGAACAACACAACGTTCAGTGTTAATCCATAGTATATTTTATAGCCTTAAAAAATATAAATTGCATTTTACAAGCAATAAAAATCAGTTGATCGCGCAACTTCTGTGCTTTTGTATAACCAAAGCAATTACTATTGTTGTTATTTGTACCCAATAGAAATTTCTTCATCATGGTCATAGGCAACAGATTCCTGTTACTGATAATTGAGAAACTAGTTTATGAATACCAGAAACATGTTTTATGTAACCTCGAGAAAGTATTGAAGCGATATGTGATATGTTTTTTTTTTCGTTTTTCTTATTTTTTTAAGGAAATTTTGTTTTCTAGCGCTATATGACAAATCTGCAATTTTTCTTTACTACAACATCCGTCCGTTTGACATTATGCATGAACAATTTTGGAATAAAACCTGAATTAAACACTGACAGTTTCAATTTTGCTGTTTATTTTTAAATAACAGACAGGAGGATAATTAAGCAAAACAAAAATATACTGTAGGTTACGTGGCCGTATATATATCCCCATACAGTTTGTAGACGGGTATATGGTAAAACAGCGATCGCATACGCAAACAATGTGATAGAAATGAGGTAACGCCCGACAGGGATGCAACACACTTATCGAACTGGTAACGTAGTTACGATCTTAACTGACGAAGCCTACCAGAAAAACTACCGTAATCTACACTTTCTTGTGATGGTCTACGGTAGCCTATGGTAGTTTTACAACCCTTAAGGTTGTTCTCGCACATAGATTTCTCACTTTGTTCACCTAATCTTACTAAGAGAAAAATAGGTGCTGATCTGGATTTTGTTTGTATACAATTTTCAGATAGATCAGATACCGTTCAGCGTCAAAGACCTCAGGACAGCTTCGTAGACAATTGTCCCCCAGTGGAACGGCGAATGGAGGCAGACGACGTTGTGAAAGTTGATGACCATATCCTGTTGAGAGTATCCAGCAGTGTATCGAATAACGGGAGCAAATGCTTAGCGAATAAAGTCCGATTCACACTGTACATCACGTTACAATACGTGAAATCACGTCAAAACATTTCGCAATGTATTTAAAATAACATCGAAATTCACACCAACCGTCCACAGAAAGAATGGAACGACACAGAATCTCAACGTCAAAGACTGTGTGAAAGAAAAAGTTGAAGTTGGCGGAACTATGCTGTCACATGTAATACCCGAAGTTATCCTGTTTGCACTTATTCAGTTTAAAATACGGTGTTTTTGTATTTTCTTGATCCTTGTTTTATTATCTGGTACGTTTTCGTGACATATTGTTAACGTTGTATTAGAAATTTGTTTTTCCCATGGCTGTTCTCCAAAAACATACACACAGTATCCGAAAACGAAAAATAGTTTCTCATCCAAAAAATGGGCAAAGAAAAAAATTAAATTAGACTAAAAAGTAGACCTACTTTACAAATCGTTTTAGATACATTTGCTTCGACAGTGAACCACGCAGTTCCACGTTATTTGTTTATCGGAAACAACATAATACGCAAGGATAAAGCAATAGTTTCATGTGTAGTTCCTTATAAATATTACTGTTATCTTTGTATTTATCTATCTTCTCTAGCATACTTTAAAAATCCTAGGATATTTTTCTTTTGTTTTTCTTTTGTTTTAGCTACCACCAGTGTGTGGAATTTACACATACGACCGTAGTTAAGAACTTCCTTTATGCTGGAACTATATTCTGAGTTTTGGTAATATGGACGATACCTTATAACCTTTCTTTCAGGGTCCAGTATTAACGTGAGATTGGTGATGAGCATAATTGAAAACTTTTTTCACTAGAACCAAAATAAACCGAGAACAAAGAGCTGCTACGAGTGCGCCGACCGGGGTGACCGAGAGTTTCTAGGCGCTACAGTCTGGAACCGCGCGACCGCTACGGTCGCAGGTTCGAATCCTGCCTCGGGCATGGATGTGTGATGTCCTTAGATTAGTTAGGTTTAAGTAGTTCTAAGTTCTAGGGGACTGATGACCATAGATGTTAAGTCCCATAGTGCTCAGAGCCATTTGAACCATTTGACCTCAGCAGTTAAGTCCCATAGTGCTCAGAGCCATTTGAACAATTTTTTGTTACGGGTGCAGCCTATGTTGCTAGGGGCAGGCTTCACATCAACCACGCAGTCTGTTACACTTAACAGTGCGAATTCCGACAACTCTCGGTCCATAATGAAGGATTCCATGTCTTCTGTAAATGAAACAAAGTTATATCCGTTTCCCTTGACGGAACATCCACGATTCTTATTCAATGTCAGCGATAAAATCCGCCACAGTTCTAAAAATTATTTATTTCTGAAAAGGAATGCACTAAACCTGGTTCAGAACATATGTCCCATCTTCATGTGCATCTGCAAAATTGAAAACGAATAATAATGCCTATCAACATGTTTAGGATAAGCAAAGCTAAATCTAATCACCAGAAATTCTTAGAAAAAGACCCTACATGTACATTAGAATGTGAGTTTACAGAGGATGGATAACTAAGGTTAAAATATGTTAAAATAGTGCATCCCTGATACATGGCATGCAAGGGATTATCTTCTTCAATCCTAGGTCTGCCAGAAAGCCTCTCGCCGAGGAGTACCTACATAAAAGGACAACGGTGCCCAATTAGAAGGGTGGAAACCACCGTTAAATGAAAAAATATAAAGAATTAACTGCCCGACATCCCGATTCCCCCATTATAAAACTTAACAACGGTCCAGGCTTAGGAGCGCGCTACACATGGTTCCACATGAAGACAGACAGGTGGTCTTTTGAGCACCGAAACGTCCAAAAAAGAGCTTGTATAGACTGCACAACTGCAGGTGTGTGACGCAAATAATATACCCCCTAGTATGGTTTGGGACTCACCAGTACTGCACAGGCAACCAACAGACCTGTATGAAGCACAGCCGCAAGTTGAAATGTCATAGGAAGCGGCCGTGTGCCCGTAACGTTAGTGACTGCAATAAAAGCTTTACTTCTCTCATGTACCAGCGAGTTATGAATATGTCCTGAAACCGGGTACTGCTCTCCTCTTTAGAAATAAATAATTTTTACAACTGCTTTATCATTGACAGTGCTACATCCGCCTCTAAAATTACTTTTTCAGATAAGGTTTTACTTCGGATAATCACGTTTTCTTTGGTACGTCGCCTTTCTCCTCCAATTTTAAAGAAATTATCGGGCATTATTACGGTGCAGTTGCTGTTTGAAACGTTAAGCATATAAACAATATCATTTTTAATGCAGATGTCATTCGTGTAACGTATTAACTAAGCCCCTCATCCGTTTCAACTACGTCTTAATACATTAGCGTTTACACCGCTCCCCTGCCCCTCACCCCTCCCACCCCATAGACTAACTATAATCTAATTTATGGACTACCCAGTAAGAGTTATTGTCTGTTTTCTAATTACCTCCTGTGATGTCCCCTTTACAATTCAATGTGAATCAGCTTTTATTAAAAGCAGCAAAGCCTAGCGAATACCAGCAGTATCATAACTCACGTGCGATTTGGAATCGATAACGAGAATCTTCAGTAAATCCAGACCAGTATGAGTCTCTTGTTCACTAAACTGAGATATCATTTTATTTCCTCCACTCAGAATTTACCATATAATGACTAATTATCTTTGGAACATAGCATCCGATCTATGATTTCCTTGTCCTGCGAAAGAGATAGCAAAATTTCAGTAACTTCCTCGTAAGAGTCGCTACTTCGTTTCCTTACTACACGGCATATGTTAGGCTACCGGAAAATCTACATTTTATTTTAGCAGGTGGCAAGAAGTAGTGGTTATCGCTGATTAACTTTTGTGAATTTCTTCCTGGATTCTCAAGGAAGAGTTTTTACTCTATTTAAGGGAGAGCCTGGCTTACCCATTCATTTGATAAGCTGTCAGTCAACTACAGTATCCTGATTCATTATTTTATCTCAATAAGTTTTTTGTGGTGGCCATTTTTCGCAGCAGCTGTATACAGATTGCAGTAGCTTACAAGAAAAAGCTTTTTCCCGTGTTGCACATGATTTGGCTGGCTCTGAGCACTATGGGACTTAACATCTATGGTCATCAGTCCCCTAGAACTTAGAACTACTTAAACCTAACTAACCTAAGGACATCACACAACACCCAGTCATCACGAGGCAGAGAAAATCCCTGACCCCGCCGGGAAACGAACCCGGGGAAGCGAGAACGCTGCCGCACGACCACAAGCTGCGGACTGCACATGATTTCTTTTTATTTATACACCCAGACGAATATCACCTTTTTAATAGGGCACCTTCAGTGTGTGTCAGTAAAATTTATTTTATTATTTGAAAATAATCAAATGTTCCCCATGGACACCGAAAATATCAGTTGAAATGTTGAATTTAGAAATTACAGTGGGTACACGAACAAGTCTAGCCTTTCAATACGTTTTCCACCTGACAGAAAACTGTATGAATTCGAAATAAGCAGTTAACAATTTTACTGATACCCACTGAAGATACCTTTTAGAAAGACGAAAAGCTTAAATAAAAAATTCATATGCAGTATGCAAAAAACCGTCTTTTTTTTAATTACTGCTATTTATATTTCATTTTATTACAGTACTGCAATTGTTTAATGGTGGTGATATAGTTCAAACGGAAAATGAAAAATTTTACAACTACATGTTTGTGTGAGAGTACAAATCGGAGAGAGAAACGGAAGTGCCGTAAGTCTTTTTGTTTTAGTATTTCGTGAAAGGATCTCACATAATTTGACGGTGTTCAGTTTTGCTAAGCGTGTAAGCAACATTGCATCTGTCTCGCAAATTAATCTACAATCTGCAAAGAGCTTCTTGGATTGTAATATCTAACTGCACCAATTTTTAAGTAATGCTGCAGTAGCTGAATTTTCTAGATGATTTTCAAAGGTGCTCGTTATGCTTCTGGTCCGAAAAGAAAGACAGAAGACATAGTTTGGCATTCCTTTGACTTCATGACCGTTAGCGGCTGTGGAACTAGCGCATCTTAATGAAGGTCGGGATGAAAATTAACCGTAGTTCCGTTGAAAAGGAGTTCCTTACAGTCACCTGGACGTGCAGTGAACAAAATCTGTCTCCAGATTGCGGCATAAGTGTATGAAGGCCACTGCTCTCAAATATTAGTCCAGTTTACTCTTCTCTGCCCCACGTAGGTCTCAATAGCTATATTTGCTTTTACAGTAGCTGAAATATGACCTTTTCAACAGTCTCGTACAAGGTGTTCTGAAATTTGAAAACGTGTGTTACGTTCACGAAAATTAGAAACACTAGTCTTCCTTATTTTTGCTCCCATATAATCACCCATTCAAGTATTTTCAGTAGTTTCATAAATATTTAATCAAGTTCTGACCATTTGCTAGTAAGCTTGGTGGTTTCCGTAACCCTGCTTCTACCAAGACAGCGCGCAAAGTTGTGGCAATGAAAATCTTTTCTTCCAGATAATTCATTGACAAGTGCCATAGTTATAATATATGTGTAGCCCGTCGTGGATGAATAACCTCTGAATGACAGTGATTACGAGCAGTACCAATTGAAAGGATATCAAACGATGTATACAGACCACCAACCCATGCAGAACAAGAAGGGCTGAGGAAATCTCCGCCATTTTAAAGCAGCTAACAGCCAATTAGAAGTCGTGTAATGATCTTTCTTTCACGAAGGACATCAGCCACATAGATTTTTTTTTAAAGTAATTTCCATCGTTTGACTGCTACACTACTGGCCACTAAAATTGCCACACGACGAAGATGACGTGCTACAGACGCGAAATTTAACCGACAGTAAGAAGATGCTGTGATATGCAAATTATTAGCTTTTCAGATCATTCACACAAGGTTGCCGCCGGTGGCGACACCTACAACGTGCTGACATGAGGAAAGTATCGCAACATTGCTGCTCGCGTTGGTCGAGATCCAATGACTGTTAGCAGAATATGGAATCGGTGGGGTCAGGAGGGCAATACGGAACGCCGTGCTGGATCCCAACAGCCTCGTATCACTAGCAGTCGAGATGACAGGCATCTTATCCACATGGCTGAAACGAATCGCGCAGCCACGTCTCGATCCCTAAGTCAACAGATGGGGACGTTTGCAAGGCAACAACCATCTACACGAACAGCTCGACGACGTTTGCAGCAGCATGGACTATCAGCTCGGAGACCATGGCTGCGGTTACCCTTGACGCTGCATCACAGACCGTAGCGCCTGCGATGGTGTACTCAACGACGAACCTGGGTGCACGAATGGCAAAACGTCATTTTTTCGGATGAATCCAGGTTCTGTTCACAGCATCATGATGGTCGCATCCGTGTGTGGCGACATTGCGGTGAACGCACATTGCAAGTGTGTATTCGTTATCACCATACTGGCGTATCACCTGGCGTGATGGTGTGGGGTGCCATTGGTTACGCGTCTCGGTCGCATTGACGGCACTTAGAACAGTGGACGTTACATTTCAGATGTGTTACGACCCGTGGCTCTACCCTTCATTCGATCACTGCGAAACCCTATATTTCAGCAGGATAATGCACGACCGCATGTTGCAGGTCCTGTACGGGAATATCTGGATACAGAAAATGTTCGACTGCTGACCTGGCCAGCACATTCTCCAGATCTCCCACCAATTGAAAATGTCTGATCAATGGTGATCGAGCAACTGGCTCGTCACAATACGCCAGTCACTGCTCTTGATGAACTGTGGTATTGTGTTGAAGCTGCATGGGCAGCTGTACCTGTACACGTCGTCCAAGCTCTGTTTGACTCAATGAACAGGCGTATCCAGGCCATTACTACGGCCAGAGGTGGTTGTTCTGGGTACTGATTTTGCAGGATCTATGCATTCAAATTGCGTGAAAATGTAATCACTTGTCAGTTCTAGTATAATATATTCGTCCAATGAATACCTGTTTATCATCTGCATCTCTTCTTGATGTAGCAATTTTAATGGCCAGTAGTGCAATTTATTTTACACAATCATGATTTCGGCTTTTGGAGCCACTGAGAATGGTCAATGTCTTTAAAAAAATACAAGTCTAGCATGTTTACTAACAAATGGTGCAACGACACTTGACCTATCGTCAAGATATACACGTATTCCCACATGCCTTCATCCCCAGTCACTTGTTCAAAAGTGCTGATACCATAATCCGCCAGAAGCCCGTCATCTTGGCACTGGGGATCGCCACCAACTACAATAGCACGGTCTGCCGCACTCAGTTCTACATGAATGACAGGTAAAGCTAATAACAGGTTGCGCAAGTTAATTTAACTTCTCTAATAAAACACGTTAGTGCCCACGAAAAGAAAGGAACGTGTCTAATCTCAAACTCCGTCTTCAAGATGTTGTTTAACAACAAGGACAAACAGTGGGTGACGGTGGGCGACAAGATGAGAAACAAATAAGTTTTAATAAATATTGAAAATAAGTATTTTGCACGTCATAGACAATGTTTTTTACATCTTGCAGAACATTATTCAATGCAGTCTGGTAGGTGAAATGCTACTCTTCCTCAAGACACTTTATTTATTTCTTATCCAATCCGGGATCCTTGTTCTACAGGACAGCAAACGGGTAGGGGCATCAACCTTCTCGCGTGCGAGTTGCTTACGATTTATTTATTTCCTCTTTACCTTTTAGTGTTCCATGGGACTAAGATTAGTTGAATCGAATTGATAATGTTTTTAAATGAGTTTGTAAGATGAATATTCACAAAACTGAAACTACTATGTATTCTAATTATATTAGCAACCGCAAGTAGTACACAAGTTTTGCTATTTGCGCAGTAAAATAACTAGCGATGGCCGAGGTAGAGCAAAGCGGATATAAAACCTAGACTGGCTATAGAAGAAAAGAAAAATGGTTCTGAAAATGAGAAATTTGTCAGTATCGAATATTAACTCAACTAAAAAGTTTTCTGTGGTGTTGTGCCTCAGTTACGCAGTTTTTTCTTTTTATTTAAAGAATAAAACACCATTTGACTGTGTATCACTGTATTTATCTTCTGTACTATCTGGATTTTGGATTTTTTACCATTATCAAGTACAATGTTGAAAGTTCTTAGACCACTGACATGTCACATTCGTTAACGAAGTCCATACTCTTAGGAAGTCTAATATGATGTCTCACTATCGAATAACTCGATACTCGATGATATGTGGACCATATATACAAACAATTTCTACAGTATACCACAGAAGATGAAAAAAAATGCAATGAGGCGACCAGACGTGATACTTTTTCCACAGACAACAATGACACTAAAGTCAGTGCGATTTATGATGGTCCCCTGGACATGATAAAAGGCGGGTAAGTGTTTAATAGTGTATATAAATCACCACGGACGGCAATGTGTACCATGCAACGTGCCTCCATGCTGGTCATAAAGTTGACAAGGAGTTGTTGGGTTGACAAGCGTTGGGCGGTCGTCGGTGCACGTGGACGTGCCACAATTCATTCCCCGACGCGTTCGACACGTCCTCGATGGGATTTAAGTCGGCAGAACGAGTAGGCCTATCCATGCACCAAATATCCTCTCTTTCCAAGTGCTCCTCCGCTTGCACCGTTTGATGCGGTCGCGCTTTGCCATCTATAAAAATGTAGTCATGGGCGAATGCACTCTGAAAAGGAGCACTTGGGGAAGGAGTACAGTGTCACAATAACGTTCGCCGGTGACTGTACCGTGTTCAAAGATCTGGAAGCCAATACCCACATGCAACATTATGTCTCCCCACACCATAACACCTGGACCGCCAAAAGCATCATGTTCGATAATGCTGGACTTATCCTCATACGGCGAGAGGTGGGAACACATTATGCATCCAAGAATATAGTCGAACATGGTCGTTTTTGTGGTCCAGGTGTTGTGATGTGGGGAGGCATAATGTTACATGGCTTCCAGTCCTTTGAACACCGTACACTCCCCGCTCAAAGTTATTGTGACATTGTACTCCTCCCTGAGTGCGCCTTTTCACGGAAGTATTCGCCTCTGACTTCATTTTTGTGGATGAAAATGTGCGACCGCAACGAATAGCACAGGTGAAGAAGCTCCTGGAACGACAAGATATTCGTGAAACGGACTGGTCCGGCCGTAGCCCCGGCTTTAATACCATCGAGCATGTGTGGGATCCGTCGTGGAGACGAATGGCAGCACGTCCATATGCACCAACGAGCATACAGCATTCGTCAGCAGTGCTGATAGAGGACTGGAACGCTCTACGATAACAATTCATTACCAGCCTAGTAGACAGCATAGGAGCATCATGCAGAGTACGCGCCACTGTTCGTGATGATAATACACCCTATTAGGAAGCACGTCCCGCCTTTTGTAATGTCTGGCGGACAGCCGTGAACCACGGTGACATCAGTAGAATAATTTTCTTTGAATGAAGGTGTCATTTCTGTTCGTTTCATTGCGTATAAGGTATCAACGTTCGATTCCGCATTTGTTAGGGGTTGCAGTTATCGACCATGGTCCGTATTAGTATCGTTGGACCTGCGAGTCGCGAACAGCGCCGCTAGCGCCGCTCTGCGGCTTGTATCAAGCCTTCAGATGATAGGAAGCAACCTCCAACAAGGCGCTTAGTAACGTATGGCCCAAGTGAGGCCTCTATAGCTGTCTGTTTATAATTATATGTATGTCGCCAAGAATAATCCTGTACAACCAGTTAAGTACAATATATATTATTTTTTACCAACGACTTGTCATTATTTTAGTCGTTGCAGATCCAGACCACGCAGCCAGCACCTTATCGACGTTATTGACAAACCTGCTGTGATTTATATGTTTCTATTTAGCATTGGCCACCAGCCAACATTGGCAACGAATCGTTCGTCGTATAACAGCGTATTTCCTCCAATCATCTTCTGAATTATACCACAGCATATTTTTCTGTGTATGATCCTAGTTTCATCGAGTATGTTACTTGGCAGTGACACATAGCGCGTAAGCTACTTTCGTCCGTACGCTTTATACACCATTGTACGTACGAATGAAGAGAAAGGAATACAGAGGGAGAGTGGGAACATTTTAGGAAAAAGCATGCGTCCAAATAAGGGAATAATGTACGCGTGTTCGGTGGGTTTCGTTTCTTTCCATGATGAAGGAAGTGCCTTTGGTGGTACAAAGGCTTGTGTGGCTGCTTCGTGATGGTGCTCTAACGTATTTCCCACCTCCTGTCAAAAAAGACTTGCGTGACTGTACTATACCGGATACTGCAAGGAAAGGGTAAAATTGTCTCTAGCACAGAACCCTGTACTTTCCGACATCTGTTGATTAGACCTCATATACTCGTTACCTCTTGAGGGATCTTCCTTCGCAGCTTCTACCTACTTTCGCGTCAGGAAGTGCTGTGATTCGGATCGCTCCTACTCATGCTTCCTTTTAAAACACAGCAAGCCTACTAGCATTGTGTATCACGCTACGAATATTCAAGAACCATTAGAAGAATCATGTTAGGAAACTAGAAAACGTGTAACAGAACTCTCTGTGTAAAATGACATTAGCTGAGTGACATAATTTCAGAAAACCGAAAGTTAAATTTTATCGCTGAAGTTCGTTCGGCATCGATTTTATTACCATCTTTACAGAATCTCGAACAGATCTGAAAGCAGTAGACAATGATGCTGGGGTCTTCTATTGTAAACTGAAAGCAGTGAAACTGTTTTAGCGTAGACGTTTTGGTAAAAGAAGATCAGTACAAGACAAAAGGAACAGTTCGGGAAGAGATACTTGGGGAGCACAAACAAACAGTAAAGCCGTTTTTCTTTTGTTTTGGTTTTTATTTTCAACAACATGGAACTGAAGGATCGATGTCTGCACGTCAACAGAGTCGAAAGAGAACATTGGCTGTCAGCTCGTGAACCTCGCACGATTCTTGTTTGTACCGCAGCCTAGCAGTGGGTTACCGGCGACTACGTACGGCCCCGACCCTAAGACAGCCAGGTTCCTGTTGCCACGGCGCGGTAATATTGTGCAGGAGTTATGCTGAAAAAAAGTAATAACGGCGGATGATGTAGCCGAGGTGGGAGTGGGTGGCGAGCCGAGCAATATTTGGCGCTGCAGGGGTGTCTCCGTGTGCGTGTGTGTGTGTGTGTGTGTGTGTATGTTTGTGTGTGTGTGTGATGTCGCCGTAGAGGTATATGAGACCACAGGGCGAGGAGCACTACAATTACTTTGCGCTAGGCTGCGACGGAACATGGGCGATGTTTGAGAAAATAACGTTTTGTGAAAGCGCCTTTAGGTGGCAGTTTGTGCACTGTAAGTCCGCGTAAACCATTGAACTGAGGCGCGCATTTCTTTTGTGGGTTGTAAAGTAGACGCATTTCTGTACAGTTAACGAGGGACTGTTAAATTTCAAAGCCTGAAACTTGGCGAAAGTCTGATGTAATTAGATAAAACTCTGAGGCGGGACGCATATGTGCTGCTTTCTCTAAGGGACGTGCGACTGTTAATATTTATTACTCGTCTGTCATTTTCTACGTTCATTACGCACTTGCGTGGCCTACGGGGAGCAACATGGCGCAGTTACCTTTGTGCTCTTCAAGAGAGAAAAGAGAGGCAAATTATATGTCTTACGGATAAAGAGGATATTAAAGTATGACGTGGCACCCGGTATTGAATTAACAGCTGAAAGCTAACAATCGGAGTAGAACAGACCAAACTAACTGCATACAGTGTGCAATTTAAATGGTCCATTTTGAGTGATGAATTGGGATGTAGCGTAGATAAATCATCGCATATTCAACGACCACGATTTCAAAAATTCCTAAGGAACTGTACGCGTCAAATCAGCAGCACTTCCTGACATAGACAGTGTTGTCTATTTGTTATGCTATAACTTACTTGTGGTTTAGTACACGTACATCTTGCAAGTACTGGGCAAGACAACGTGGTGGGAGCTTCATGCCAGTATTTCTCATACTCTTCCCCGTTCCAGTCGCGACAAGAATGTGGAAAAAATTACTCATTGCCTCAGTACGTGTCCCATTCTCTCTTATCTTGTTGTAATGATCCTTGGGCTAAACAATTACTATTGATAGTGATTAAAATTCTTCTGGTTATTATGTTGCGTCATTGCTAAAAACTAACAACAATAATAAACGAAAACCGATGGATAAGCGATGAAAATAACATCAAAGAAGAATTAAAGTGGCTACAACAGACGGTTCGTGCCAACGGCTATGATGACATCATAAGAAAGGTAGCTAAAACCAAAGGGAGCAGAACACGAGAAGAAGGCAAAGAAGAGAAGCTTCCACTAGTACACTTACCATATGTAAAAGGCGTGAGTGAACGGCTAGGCAACGTCCTTCGCCGACGAGGTTTCAAACCGATTTTTCGAAGCAGTCACAGGATCGACGTAATTATAGGTTCCACGAAGGATGTGGTCAACAATCTTAAAACTGCAGGTGTTTATGAACTACGGTGTGAGTGCGGAGCTACCTACATAGGAAAAACACGGAGACCTGTCAGCTTACGACTAGCAAAACACGAACGCTATATAAGACTACAACAATACAATAAATCGGCGATAGCGGAACACACCGTGACTGTGGACAACCTGTCAGGTTCCAGGAAGCCCGAGCACTGGCGAAAGAATCGTGGATGCGAGAACGCAAAATACGGGAGGCGATCGAAATTATTAAGCAGCCTGACGACATCAACAGAGAACATGGCTACAAACTCCCGGCGTCCTGGCTGCCGGCCATCCCGGTCCAAATGGCCGCGAGCGGTCGCGGGGCAGAAGCTACATGGGACACGGACGTATCTGCACAAACAGCTGTAGAGCAACTGTCAGTCCACTTCCGCGCACACCAGGAGGAAAACTTGCCGACCAGAAGCCGAACGCTGATTGGCGGACAGCTACCAATCGTTGAAGACATGGGCAGCCACGAATAGCCTCTTTCCTTCTATCTTCCCTTACGATATGACTAGCCAATCATGTTAGTGGGCCAATTAAAAGTTTTACAACAGTGACGTCAGACAACGATAGTCTATAATAAATAGATGCACCTATCCTCATGCAAAACCAGTCCTGCCCTGAGGAAGGCCGTTGCAATTCGGCCGAAACGTCGGTTTTAGTTTATTATTGTTGTTAGTTTTTAGCAATGACGCGGCATAATACCCAGAAGAATTTTAATCACTATGACACCGGTTGCGGAAGCCTACGTTCTTATAACTTACTATTGAATTTGGGATTAACTGACAGGTTGTAAACTGCGGGGATTGGATGATGCGACACTGTTCTAAGTTACGTACGAGGGGCATTTGATAAGGTGCATGCGCACTTTTCTCCTTGACCAGTTTAGGTTGAAAAAAAATGGAATCTGTGTTGGGACATCGCGGAATATTCCCGCTTTAGACCCTACAGGTTCATGAAATTCCGACTGGTGGCGGCGCTACACGTAGCCTTCAAAATGGCGTCTGTAACGGAGTCGCGTTCCAAGCAGAGAGCGGTCACTGAGTTTCTTTCGGCAGAAAACCAGAGCATTGCAGATATCCATAGTCGCTTGCAGAACGTCTACGGAGACTTATCAGTGAACAAAATCACTGTGAGTCGTGGGGCGAGACGTCTGTCATCATCGCAACAACGCACTGCAACGTCGCGCAGTTCTGTCCGATCTCGTGCGTGCCGGCCGGCCGCACACAGCTGTGACTCCTGCAGTATTAGGATGTGGGAACACTTTCATTCGAGGTGATCGACGGGTCACAGTCAAACATCTCGCTGCTTAGCTGGACGTCTCTATCGATGGTACTGACAGACTCGTCCACCAGTCGGGGTACTCAAAGATGTGTGCTGGCTGGGTTCCTCTCCGCCTAAAGCTATGCGTCGCTCTTGCGATGGAACCCTCAGGGAAGTTCACAATTGATCAATAAGCAATAAACTGATACTGAACAGCCGGCCGGACTGGGCCAGCGGTTCTAGGCGCTTCAGTCTGGAACCACGCGACCGCTACGGTCGCAGGTTCGAATCCTGCATCGGGCATGGATGTTTGTGATGTCCTTAGGTTAGTTAGGTTTAAGTAGTTCTAAGTTCTAGGGGACTGATGACCTCAGATGTTAAGTTCCATAGTGCTCAGAGACATTTGGAACATTTGAATTGAACAGAAAGAACGCAAACGTCATTAATTTCGGTTTGAAGAGATAAAATGACGCCGTTAAATTACAAATACATAATTTCGAGGAATGAATGCTCTCAGCTGAAGTGGTGTGAACACACGAAGATACTTGCCAATCAAATGTCTTCAGCATGTTAAGCCCCTAGATACCTGTCATCAATGTGAAACAGCCATTATCTTTTAATTGCTTACTATACATATGTACACTCAATTCTTAGCTACGTCTTTCTTTCTGGGGATGAAATGTACAAAATGTGAACACAGTTTTCGAAATGCAGATATAGACCATAAGAATAATAAGCCAAAATACTAATCGAGCTCATTGTAAATGACTGTTCAAGGCACTGGGGATTTTAAATGCACTGTGTGAACACTTCTAACAAACACTTGTACATATCAAAAATAACATTAGTAATTATTGCAAAAGCAGCTCTGTCCATGACAATGGAATAAGATCTGGACTGAAGCTATATTTGCCAAGAAAGAATAAATATGAAACTCAAAACAGCATTTTCTACCAAGGAATAAAATTGTGCAACTGATTATCAAAGGAGATTAAGGAAATTGCTAAAAGAAACATATTTGAAAAAGGCAGTAAAAATTACCTGTTAGCCCAAATGTTACATATATTGAAGGATTAATTAGATAGCGCAGAGTAGGGGTTGGGAGAAAGTAACACAAACAATAATAACGATAATAAAACATGTAACATCCCACGTAACACTTTCTGGAAAAACTGGAAAAACTTACTCCCAAAGTTATGTAATGTATAATACCGTGTGGAATTACAAAACACAGCTGCAGTGCGGGATGTATACATCGCAGGACACTGAAACATCGAACGTATGGTCATTAATCGGTGCGTTCACGGAGTATGCTGAAAAAAAGCAATACTTCCACTTTGTACCACCAGGTGAAAATATGGCGCTGTAAGCAGTCTGAATATGAAGAATTTCTTGTTTTGACGTCAATCCGTTGTTTGGCCTTGAGTAGCAACAAATTTTTGTTTCCTTTTTGAAGTGACTGCTGCTGCTAAAGTTTTCCATTCGAAATGCAACGGCTATTGAGAAGAAAGACCGTGCGCTCTTGGTAACGTTGTTTTATTAGAACGGCAGCAATATCAAGGCTGCATTGCGGGAATATATCCGACAGAAACAGCTGTGAAGATGCCCCATGTCAACGACGGGTTAAAAGATATTGTACAGAAGTATTGAAAAACATGTGAATTAGGCGGTGTTGCACAGAGAGGGAGGCGGTTCATTCCTATGTCCCGTGTCAGTTGTTGATGAAGTTGTTGACCATACAGCGATTGCCTCATATTCTGCAGCCAGTGCTCGATCTGTATCACGAGAATAATCTCTCCCTTCGTCAACAGTTAAAAAGATTTTGAGGTACATTCTACACTCGTATCCATATAAGATTCAGAATGTGCACCAAATGAGCCCCCAAGATAATCTAAAAGTCCGTGACTTTGCCCTTTCGTTTTTTGGCACGCGTGGATATGGATGACATTTTTCCAGGGAATATACTTTGGACTGACGAGGCACGTTCTGCTCTGCATGGTGCCATGAATGCACAGAACTGTCACTCCGTTAGGTGTTCTGCAGGAACGTCCACTGCACCCCAGCTAATGTGACGATGTGGTGTGTTTTACAGTCTCTTTCATTCTCGATCCATTTTCCTTCGAGGAGATGACACCTCAAAGACCTGTTAGGTATACAGTGATATCTGAAGGTTATAAGGACCTCTTTGTACAAAACGTGATTCTAGCTTTTGCAGGAACGCAGCTTTGTCCACGCCACTGTTTTCGTGCATTATGTAGTGACACCAGGTGGATGATTTGCTTCCAGAACCTTCGGTAACGACACTATCATATCTAGGCACTTTTAAGGTATTTGGCCTTCCAGATCTCCCGACTTAAGTCCATATGACTTCTGGCTATGGGAATATCTGTAAAACCATGTCTATTGTGGATGTACCCGGACTCAACCCGAATTGAAGGACAGCATAAGACGACATATCAGTCTAATTACACCGGATATGCTGCGAGCAGCTGTTGATCATGCCGTGTCACGGATGCAGCACTTCGCAGAGTCGGGAGACGATACTGAGCACATATTGCAACTTGTGATCACATCCTAATAAACTTATGAGAAACACTGTTAGCATGTATCTGCTAGTTCCTCCCCTTTACTTGCACCCACATCACTTTCTTACTGCATACGTCACAATATTTTGACTTGGTGGTAGTAAGTGAAGCTATTATTTTTTTCAGCATGCTTCTCGAGTGCACTGGTTAATGAACATATCTACGATATTTCAGCACCTGCGATGTATACAACCAGCAGTGCAGCACTCTTAACACCTTCAGTTTAATTATAACCGCCCGGTACTATCACCTTATCCTCTTTCTGAGCTCCACATCTCACTCATTACATAGGGTTGCTGACTCAGTTTTTCAAACTGGCAAATGGAAAACTCTTGTGCCCAAAATTGTCCTGACATTAGCTGATAGCGAGTGTAGTATTATGAAATAATGTGCATACAGGGTGTATCTGAAGTGAATGTAGAAAATAAGAGAGCTTATAGACTGGGTCATAACAAGCACATTTCACTTAACAACCCATGTCCGCATCCCTTAGCGTACGGCGCTAGGCGCCGTCGAACAGCGTCTAGGTGAAAGTGACGTCGGGTTGAAGTTTTATGGCCATTATTTGCAAATGCTATAGTCGACATGGTTGGGGATATTCTAGGTGGGACAATACTACGGGTTTTCCTCCTCGTATTGGGACGTGAACGCGTTGCTTTTGGCTGTGCAAATGACTGTTTGATAGGTGTTGCATAGAGGTCAGTACCTGTGCACACTGCAGAGTCTGGTTCGCCCTGTGTCAAACGGAAACATTGTTGTGTTTGTTGCTGTGTGGAGCAAACACGAAATGAAGAGCTGTTCTTGGGAGAAAAGGGCATACATTCAATGTACGTACTGGGTGACGGATGGAAATGCTCACACTGCTCAATGTTTGTACGTTTGGCCATTTCCGAATCGTCGAGTGCCAGATCCACGCACATTTACTGCGGACAGGTCCCTACAAGAGACAGATTCACGTGACGTACGTCTTCCACTGGCACGTTCTCGTAGTGGCACATCCGAATTCAAGGCTCCCTTCGAAACACGATGTATTGATTTTGTATTACAGATGCGAAGGCCTGACGGACGCGGTCGCCAACGCACTGTGCGTAGACCAGGGCTTGAAGACGAGGTGTTAGCACTGCTGGAAAACACATCCTCGACAAGGTCGTGGTGTGTTGCACGGAAAATGGATATCAGCCATCCCACGATTTGGTGTGTGACATGAAGACGATTTGCATCCCTGCCGATTTTAGTAGATTCACGCTCTTAACCCATGCGATTTTCCACGTCGAATTGAATTCTGTCAGTGAGTTTTGCAAAGGTATGCCACTCAACTAGACATCTTGAACCGTGTACATTTTACGGATGAGGCATCCTTTACACGAGAGGGTGTGTTCAACAGCCCTTATCAACACGTGTGGACGCGGGAAAATCCGCACGCCGCCTTTGTTCGTGATCAGCAAGATCGCTTCGCTGTCACCGTTTGGGCCGGCTTAGTATACGATAATCCGGTTGATCCATACGTGTTCCCCTGGCAACTGAACGCAGATAGTTAATCTTCTTGCGAGAAAATCTGTCACTGTCCACTCAACGTGCGACAGAGATTGTGGTACCAACAGGATGGTATACTTTCGCACTTCGCGCATGCAGCGCGAATGCATGTGGATGAAACCTTTGTCGAAAACTGTCGCGATGTGCAGGTGGCTGCATGTTCCCCCTACTTGACGCGCATTGATTTTTTCGTCTGTGGTCCACCTGAAATCTGTTGTCTGTGAAACACCCACTGATACTGATGAAGAGCTGATAGCGCGCATTGCGGCTGCCTCCGATGCAGTTTACATTTTGCCAGTTGTGTTCAAAAGAGTGCGACAGTCACTCCGGCGTCGTTGCACGGCGTGCATTCAAGCAGGAGGCGTGATTTCCAGCACGTTTTGAACTCTTTTCTAGTAAAGGCTATAAAACTTCACCCCGGCTCCTCATTAACCTTGATGCCACACCACCATATATTGAAAAGGTTTCTTTGTAGACCTGCTTCCATGATGGCTCGGATGGCATGTTCTGTGCCTACCCTCCTGGTGGTGTGCGATGCTGTTCAACGACGCCTAACGCCATACGCTAATCGATACTGTCATGGTTTCTATGTGAAATACGCTTGTTATGACCCAGTCATTTTCTGCCTTCATTTCAGATATATGGCGTGTGTAGTGTGTGCATTGATGGCAAATGGATAAACAATGCAGAATTAGCCTCTGTCATTATTAAATAACTTATTTGTAAAGCACCGTTGCGCAGTAGGGATACACTGAATAAGGCAGCTCTGTTTTCAACAGGGTGGCATTGCATTTGGGAGGGGGGGGGGGGGCGGAGGCCCCAGTCTTCATCTAGCCTTCCTGATTTAGGTTTTCCATGGTTTCCCTACATTATTTCAGGTAAGATCCGGGATGGTTGCTGCCATAACACCATTGTCAATAATGTGTCCTATATTTTTCATTATAGATCTGGTAGTCACTAATTGCCTGTATTTGTGAATTAGTATATTTTTGTTGTACTTAAATTGTATTACCAAGACATCTCAAGTATCCTTGGAAGAGAGACCTGCGGATAATTAGAACTACTAATTGGTACTACTACTACTACTACTACTTGCCATATGGGCAACATTCAGGAGAGTTAGATCATGCACATTTGTTTTTTCTACTGCAGTGTCCCACATGGTACTTGAACCATCAACAACAACAAAAAAACCTCCCTGATCATGACGTTGTCGCACTGACTTGGGGAATCCTCCACAGCTATTTGCTGCACCTGGGACGAGCGAGAAATGTTCACCTTGGTCGCCGCTGCGGTCATCTTCCGTAAGCTGAGAGCGATGGCTGGGTAGTCATGGAACAAGGTGGATCACCATCGCATAAGGTGTCACGAAGAGTCCGAGCCACCGTGCATCTCTGTATCCATCAAGGCGAATGAGCTTTATAGATGGTACTGCGTTGGTGTGCCTATATTAGATATTCATGAGTGAATGACAAAGGTATAAGGAGCGATCAAAAAGTTCCCATTCAAAGGCAGTACAGCCCAGAATCGGTATGCCAATCAGGCAAAATCGCCATGAGCAATGAGACAATCACCCCTAACGATGCACCAGATTGAAGGTACCCGTTGGTAAAAGACCGCGTCCTTCTGGTGAAGAAGTTCGTAACGACCTGCTGCATAACCTCATTCGACAAAAATCCTCGACTCCTCATGAAGAAGTAGGACACCTTGGAGCACAATTCCACACCGTCGGTTTTCGACATACATGCTGCCCCATTCACATTCTTCATTCTTTGATGGATGTCTACCGGTGTTTGTCCTTCGGCAGCCAAGAAAAGAATATCTGCACGCTGGTCCTGTGTGTGCTGCCATAATTCACGTTTTCGGAAAGACAGAAAGGCCACACGAAACTCTTGCTTATATGTTGCTTATGTACCAGCACAAGAGTCGTGCTACGCTGCATATACGCTGCAGCAACCCCCTAGGGGAACTTCTTCATCGCGCCTCTTATACAATTAAATTGTAATTCATTGAAGGTGTTGTAAAACGTCATGTTGACAGCTAGTGGCATAGCGAGGTACAATTATGACAAACGCAGTATAATACTGTGGATCTGCAGATGAAGAGAAAGTAGAACATAAAGATAAAAATAAAATAATACACTCAATACAACAGCCTGATGAAATATTAAAGCCAAGATATGATGCTAACTACGTAGTATTGATTCACATATTATGCAGCAAAAGAAAGATTAAACTGCAGAGACTGTCATAAAATAAGAAAGGTTCTCGTTATGCATTGGGAACAGGGACATAATTTTTTTGCTATGAAATATTCAGACTCTCAGAAGGTTTTTATCTTCGACAGTGTGAAATTTATGCAAAGTTTTTCCATTTATAGCAACGATTTAAAATAATTTCTGCAATTAAATTCCCACCACGTAAGATTTCGAATGTTTATTGACAATGAACTTCATAGGTGGTGGCTTACACCGTGTGTTTCTATGCTACATATGGACAACTTGTTTTCGTAGAAGATATGTACGATGGAAGACGAAACAGTGATTAACGAATACCTGAATCAGAATAATTATGTCAGATTCTGCTCTGCGCATCCTGTGGAGTTTTCAGCTGTATCGATTAACCGAGGGATAAAAACTTTTCCCCAAGTCGTGACGATACGCCGACAGTCTTGCAGCGGTAGGTACACTGGACAGCGTCAGATCAACGAAGTCAAGCACCGTCGGGCTTGAACGTCATTTGGATTGGAGACCGTCCCGGGCTACTACACGCTGCTGGCAAGCGGGATGCACTCGGCCGTTGTGAGGCCAATTGAGGTGATACATGACTGAGAAGTGGCAGCTTCGGGTTACGAAGAGAGAGCTGTACGGCGACCGCAAGACCCACAGTAACGCATCGGATGACGCCTTTGGGCTGAGGTTGACACAGTTGTCGATCGGTACCGGTGGCCCTTCCGCGGCTTGTTCGAACGGAGTCAAAATGACTGTTACAAGCATCTTCGTAACAGTTTTGTTTATGTACGACATTTTCGATTTTTAAAGCGTAGAGCAAGTTGCGTGTGATGTGTATTGTGTGTGAGACTCTGCACAAATGGACCACAAGGAAACTTAAAGTCAATGAAATGAAGCACACTCTCATACATCGACAACACCACATAGAAATGGCATAACACACTCTACAAACGCACTTGAAAAAGGGTATCATTTTCAGAAATACGTCGTGCGAAAAGTAAATAAAGAAAATTGTGACTAGTAGAAGAAGAATTATTTATAAACAAACCTATTAGTACATGAAGTTAAAACCGCTCTTTGGCTTTAAAGATAATCAGCAGTTTTTCTGTTGCAGTAGCTTCATTCCACTGCTACCCGCAATATGGTGCGATCTGTCTTTTATTTCTTCATTCCCCAACCTATCCATATTGGCCAGTTAGCCATACTGAGTCACTGGAATTTCTCGATGTCACGAATACTATCAGTCTTCAAATTCTGGTTAGAGCTGTGGCCGAATGTTGCTATTGAAGGCCTGTCACTGCTGCTACGTTGCCCTGGTTCTATTTGAAAATTCGGGGCATGTAGTAGTGCAAGGGATGGTTGTGTTCCCATGATTAGTTTCTTAACGAACGCCAGGGAGACACTTGCCTTCCTTTGCCACACGCAGCGTAGCTAGGTATAGGGTATTTATCCACCATTTTTAAGGCGCTATCTATTTTCTCTGAACAAGAGACTCGGGAATAGTTGGACAGACAAATTGCTTCAAATTCTTCCAGAGAGAAATTCTCGCTGTTGTGACATCGGGGGCGTCAGGAAAGCCTTAACTAAAATATATGGAAGACATGCAAGATGACGGTGGCGGCTTTTTGAACTATTTGCTAGACCGTACTTAAGTTGACATGAAAGACAGTCTGCACAGAAATAATCTACTTAACAAGAAGAGTACCACCCACCCATCCATTTAACGAAAGGTGTAATACGGGTCTTACGATGGGACTAAGCACGTTGCTGCAGACGTAAATGCGGATGCAGCGGCAAGGTGAACAATCAGAGAGAATCAAGTTAGTTGCTAAAGCTCCACCAAAGTAGAAAAGTTGAGGTACGACCTTGAATAAAAGATCTGTGACTAGACTTACTAACTACTGTGCCTGAGCGAGGAGAGCAATATTTTAATGTAAGGTTAGATGATTCCTGAATCCAAAAAATTTGAGTAATGTTTTGGG
This sequence comes from Schistocerca serialis cubense, assembly GCF_023864345.2. NCBI lineage: Eukaryota > Metazoa > Arthropoda > Insecta > Orthoptera > Acrididae > Schistocerca > Schistocerca serialis. The sequence continues at coordinate 779,050,009 of NC_064639.1, read as the reverse complement.
CAAAATGAAAATGCAGTGACAGTTTCAGTCGTCCCATACAGCCATATCAATTGTCTATATAATGTACTCATGTTGTTGGGACGATCTGATGTTGTAACTTATAACATTAGATGCAAAGATCGCTCGATGAGAAATATTTTATTTCATGACGAATTTCGACAGAAACTAGTTGTCGACCACAGAATCTCAGATCTACAATCAACGGATAGGTTAACTTTAATGTAGTGATATGCACGATATTACAAGAATCCCACAGAAGGCTTGGTCGTCAGGCGATGCCACCACACTGAGGCAACAATGTGTATGTGATTATTTCGAAGACTATGTTAACCAACTACTCACATAATAAAATTGTTAAAATATGAAACACAACAAAACTAGAGACAAAAACTTAGTTCCAACTGGACAGTAAACACTAATGCGGCTCACAGAAGAAAACAAGTACATAGTCAGGCATAGGATCGAATAGATTATAGATATCTATGATTACAATACCCCCCATGAACCATGGACCTTCCCGTCGGTGGGAAGGCTTGCGTGCCTCAACGATACAGATAGCCGTACTGTAAGTGCAACCACAACGGAGGGGTATCTGTTGAGAGCCCAAAAAAACCAGTGACTCTTGAAGAGGGGCAGCAGCCTTTGCAGTAGTTGCAGGGACAAGAGTCTGGGTGATTGACTGATCTGGACTTGTAACACTAACCGAAACGACCTTACTCTGCTGGTTCTGAGAACAGCTGAAAGCAAGGGGAAACTACAGCCGTAATTTTTCCCGAGGGAATGCAGCTTTACTGTATGGTTAAATGATGATAACGTCCTCTTGGGTAAAATATTCCGGAGGTAAAATAGTCCCCCACTTGGATCTCCGGGCGGGGACTACTCAGGAGGACGTTGTTATCAGGAGAAAGAAAACACGTTCTGCGGATCGGAACGTGGAATGTCAGATCCCTTAATCGGGAAGGTAGGTTAGAAAATTTAAAAAGAGAAATGGATGGATTAAAGTTAGATATAGTGGGAATTAGTGAAGATCGGTGGCAGGAGGAACAAGATTTTTGGTCAGGTGAATACAGGGTTATAAATACAAAATCAAATAGGGATAATGCAGGAGTACATTTAATAATGAATAAAAAAATAAGAATGCGGTTAAGCTCCTACAAACACCATGGTGAACGCACTATTGTGGACAAGATAGATACGAAGCCCACGCCTACCACAGAAGTACAAGTTTATATGCCAACAGATGACAAAGAGATTGATGGAATGTATAATGAGATAAAAGAAATTATTCAGATAGTGAAGAGAGACGAAAATTTAATAGTCATGGGTGACTGGAATTCGATAGTAGGATAAGGAAGAAAAGGAAACGTAGTAGGTGAATATGGAATTGGGGTAAGGAATGAGAGAGGAAGCCGGCTGGTAGAATTTTGCTCAGAGCATAACTTAATCATAGCTAATACTTGGTTCAAAGAATCATGAAAAAAGGTTGTTCAAATGGCTCTGAGCACTATGGGACTTAACATCTGAGGTCACCAGTCCCCTAGAACTTAGAACTACTTAAACCTAACTAACCTAAGGACATCACACACATCCATGACCGAGGCAAGATTCGAACCTGCGATCGTAGCGATCACGAGGTTCCAGACTGAATCGCCTAGAACCGCTCGGCCACACTGGCCGGCAAAGAAGGTTGTATAGATGGAAGAAGCCTGGAGATACTGGAAGGTATCAGATAGATAATATAATGGTAAAACAAAGATTTAGGAACCAGGTTTTAAATTGTAAGACATTTCCAGGGGCAGATGTGGACCCTGACCACAATCTATTGGTTATGAACTGTAAATTAAAACTGAAGAAACTGCAATGAGGTGGGAATTTAAGGAGATGGGACCTGGATAAATTAACAGAACCAGAGGTTGTATAGGGTTTCAGCATTAGGGAATGATTGACAAGAATGAGGGACAGAAATACAGTACAAGAAGAATGGGTAGCTTTGAGAGATGAAATAGTGAAGGAAGAAGAGGATCAAGTAGGTAAAAAGACGAGAGCTAATAGAAATCCTTGGGTAACAGAAGAGATATTGAAGGTAATTGATGAAAGGGAAAAATACAAAAATGCAGTAAATGAAGCAGGCAAAAAGGAATACAAACGTCTCAAAAGTGATATCGACAGGAAGTGCAAAACGGCTAAGCAGGGATGACTAGAGGATAAATGCAAGGATGTAGAGGAGTATATCACTAGGGGTAAGATAGATACTGCCTACAGGAAAATTAAAGAGACCTTTGATGAAAAGAGAACCGATTGCATGAATATCGAGCGCTCAGATGGAAACCCAGTTCTAAGCAAAGAAGGGAAAGCAGAAACGTGGAAGGAGTATATAGCGGGTATATACAATGGCGATGTTCTTGAGGGCAATCTTATGGAAATGGAAGAGGATGTAGATGAAGATGAAATGGGAGATATAACACTGCGTGAAGAGTTTGATAGAGCTCTGAAAGATCTAAGGCCCCAGGAGTAGACAACTTTCTATTAGAACTATTGATAGCCTGGGGAGAGCCAGCCCTGACAAAACTCTACCATCTGGTGAGCAAGATAATTGAGGCAGACAAAATACCCTCAGACTTCAAGAAGAATACAATAATTGCAATCCCAAAGACAGCAGGTGTTGACAGATGTGAAAATTACCGATTTATCAGTTTAATAAGTCACAGCTGCAAAATACTAACGCGAATTCTTTACAGACGAATGGAAAAACTGGTAGAAGCCGACCTCGGGGAAGACCATATTGGATTCCGTAGAAATGTTGAAACACGTGAGGCAATGCTGAGCCTACGACTTATATTAGAAGCTAGATTAAGGAAAGGCAAACCTACACTTCTAGCATGTGTAGACTTAGAGAAAACTTTTGACAATGTTGACTGGAATTCTCTCTTCCAAATTCTGAAGGTGGCAGGGTAAAATACAGGGAGCGAAAGGCTATTTACAATTTGTATAGAAACCAGGTGGCAGTTATAAGAGCCGAGGGGCATGTAAGGGAAGCAGTGGTTGGGAAGGAAGTGAGACAGGGTTGTAGCCTATCCCCGATGTTATTCAATCTGTATATTGAGAAAGCAGCAAAGGAAACAAAAGACAAATTAGGAGTAGGAATTAAAATCCATGGAGAAGAAATAAGAACTTTGAGGTTCACCGATGACATTGTAATTCTGTCAGAGACAGCAAAGGACCTGGAAGAGCAGCTGAACGGAATGGACCGTGTCTTGAAAGGAGGATATAAGATGAACATAAACAAAAGCAAAACGAGGATAATGGATTACAGTTTAATTAAATCGGGTGATGCTAAGGGAATTAGATTAGGATATGAGACGCTTAAAGTAGTAAATGAGTTTTTCTATTTGGGGAGCAAAATAACTGATGATGGTCGAAGTAGAGAGGAGATAAAATGTAGACTGGTAATGGCAAAAAAAGCGTTTGTGAAGAAGAGAAATTTGTTATTATCGAGTACAGATTTAAGTGTCAGGAAGTCGTTTCTGAAAGTATCTGTATGGAGTGCAGCCATGTATGGAAGTGAAACGTGAACGACAAATAGTTTGGGCAAGAAGAGAATAGAAGCTTTCGAAATGCGGTGCTACAGAATAATGCTGAAGATTAGATGGGTAGATCACATAACTAATGAGGAGGTATTGGATAGAATTGGGGAGAAGAGAAATCTGTGGCACAACTTGACTAGTGGAAGGAATCGCTTGGTAAGACATATTCTGACGCATCAAGGGATCACCAATTTAGTATTGGTGGGCAGCGTGGAGGGTAAAAATCGTAGAGGGAGACCAAGAAGTGAATACACTAAACAGATTCTGAAGGATGTGGGTTGCAGTAGGTGTTGGGAGATCAAGAAGCTTGCACAGGATAGAGTAGCATGGAGAGCTACATCAAACCAGTCTCTGGACTGAAGATCACAACAACAACATCTATGATTACTGTACAAAGATATTATATGCAAATGATGATAGGCTCGTAACTAGAGCAACAGAGCCAAATCCTTCTGTAATCGACAACGCTCGAATAGAAGCATGTAAATGTAGCTTATACCGAGCACATACTTAGATACAACATATAAAGTAATAAACAGAAAACGTAAACATCTTCTCATAACTTCTGCTTAATCGCACCAAAATGTGTCCAAGGTTTTTTTTTTTTTTTTTTTTCTTTGACTCACGTGGAGAGCGTCCACATAAGATAACAGTACACTCCTAAACTGTAAACGCGTCCCAACATGTTGTCCCAGGTGCACTTCAAAGTCTCAACCACTTGCACAGAAATTCGCGTAAAAACGCGGTGCAAATGGCGCGGCCCACGTATCGGTGACCCCATAACTCGCTCCACGGGGCTGGAACAAGTGCTCCGCTCTCAGGAAACTTTTGTTTCATTTCTCATAGTTTATTCATGAAGCAGCCCAGCCACTCACCAACTTTGAGAGCTTGTATTAACAGACGCAATAAAAGAGCGACGCCCGAGGCCGGTACATAATTCTGACATGGCCTGCTAAGTGCCACAGGCGGCCTGGCTCGTTCTTGATCCACGTTAAACGGCAGTGTTCGAAATGGAGTTCATCATGTAGTCATAATTCGAACCTGCCACAGGTAAAACTATAAAACTTGGGAAAGCGTCTACTTCGTTCATGGCTAAAGGCCTAAGCGATTCGTCGTAACTTCATAGGGATGAAAATTACTGGAGATTTTCTTAATGTGATATTTACACTGAAACCGGCAAAATTTCATTATCTTATCCCCATTACATTGAATGAAACAGAAGTACCGAGATTGTCATTTGATAACACATGTCATCTAGAGAGGAACGTATACGAACTGATTGCTGCAGTGGGAGAATTGTCAGAATTAGCGACCCGTTGTGGGTGGTGTTCGCTTCAAAAAGCGCGAAGAGACTTTATTATGATGGGCATTCAGAAGGCAAGTCGAACGTCTTGTTGCGGCTAAGACGTCACGCATAAAGTGGTTGTAATAACTTCACGACACGGGATGCGGCTGCCATCAAGCAAAAGGCAGACGGCCATTCCAAGTATGATTGAAGGTACAGTCGAAAAATGAGCGAATGGTTACCATGGGGCACACAAAACCAATGCTAATAGTGAGACTTAGCCAGAATGTGACGAACTGGGTGCACGGACAGGAACACATCAACTACCGCCAAAGAATCCTTCAGAGAACGACAAAGATCTCTTGAAGGAACGAAATGGTTGCCAAAAGAGCTCATGAGGCAACGAACAGAGAACATGACAGTCAGTGCTTTGTGAATACAATGACTGAATGCTACTGGTACACTGGTGAGTCAACAAGTAAGTCGCAAACGACAGAATACCGCATGCTGATTTAAATTTCGCGTCTGTACGTATCTAGAAGGCAGCACAGGTCGCGTGGAAGGTAGCCGATACGCAGTATCCCATGGCTAACGCTTAATGGTCTCCAGTCAGACCAAGATGGCAGGTGTTCTATAAGCGTGTACCTACTGGAACAATGCGATTTCTTTGTACCAAGGGGCAGTCCGCAGAGCGAAATTCGTCTCGTATATGGTGTGAACCGTATTTCATGGAAACTTGCCTTCCACTGGGTACAGGAATTCAGCAAAGGACAGAAAACGTCACAAACAAGAAGCGTCCTGGCCGATGTGGCTATCCAGTGAAGGCACACTGTTTCCCCGTCTAGGGGTATACGCTACCCTCAGGACACATCGGTCTTGTGGGTTGCAGCAAATGAAGGAACCAAATAAAATTGCTGCTTGTAGAGACGACACTAGTTAGATGCGAACGCTATCACAACAATTCTACGTTGCAGGATTTTAACGCCTTTTCGAACGATGGGATGAGTTTACAAGAGGAGTATGTTTAAAAGTAAAATAAAATGCACACTTCCCTCTTAAGCACTTGGTTGACAGGAGGGCGCTATAACAGAAATGCGGTAAGAAAATAAGAACACATAAATAACATTTCATAAGAGTATGTTAAAAATGGTATTTAACTTTTGTACAGTTTGATGACTGTCAGTTTATGTCCTAAGCCTGGTGCAATAATATCTAATTAATTTTGCTATTCTTGGCTGTCTATGCTATTGTCACTACAACTGACAGAAACGTTGCAAACACTCTTTATAGTTCAGTTACTTCGTAAATACCGACTGCTAAATCGAAAGGTAGTCCTGCAGAATACTGTACTAGACTGCTTGCAGGCACTGTACTGAACAGTCTAACTGCTGGATCGGAAATGTGTGAGCGTCCACGGCACGCCATGTTTTGGTGCCTGGGGGTGGAAGAATAAGAAAATTGGTATGCGGGTAGGCAACTATGAACAGCATAGTGAACGCATTATCGTAGCCGAAATAGAAACAAAGCCCACGCCTACCACATTGGTAAAAGCGTATATGCCAACTAGCTCCGCAGATGATGAAGAAATTGAGGAAATGTATGTTGATAGAAGAAAAATTATTCAGATACTTAAGAGAAACAAAAATTTAATTATGTGGGGTACCAGAATTCCATAGCAGGAAAAGGAAGAGAAGGAAAAATAGTAGGTGAATATGAACTCGGAGAAAGGATAAAAGGAGAAGCTGTCTGGTAGAAATTTGCACAGAGTATAATGTAATCAGCGCCAACACATAGTTTGAGAATCATAAAAGAAGATTGTATATGTGGAGGAGAGCAGGACGCTCTCGAAGCTTTAAGACTGATTATATAATGATAGGACAAGGATTTAGGAATCAGATTGTAAACTGTAAAACATTTCCAGGCACAGATGTGAACTCTGACCACAAGATTAAAACTAAAGAAATTGGAAAAAGGAGATGGGGCCTGGTAAACTGAAAGAACCAGAGGTTTTTGAGGGTTTCGGAGGGAGCATTAGGCAACGGTTGACTAAAAAAGTGGATGGGAATGCAGTAGAAGACGGTTGGGTAACTTTGAGAGATGAGACAGTGAAGGCAACATAGGATCACATAGATAAAAAGACAAGGCCTAGTACGAATACTTGGCTAACCCAAGAGATACTGAATTTAAATGATGAAAGGAAAAAATATGCAAAAATGTAGCAAACAAATCAGGCGAAATGGAATAAAAACGTTTCAAAATCAGATAGACAGGAAGTACAAAATGGCTAAGCAAGAATGGCTAGAGGACAAATTCGAGGATCTGGAAGCATATTTCACTATGGGAAAGATAGATATAGCCTACAGAAAAATTGAATAGTTATTTTGGGAAAGGGAAGTAGCTGTATGAATATTAAGAGATCACATGGAAAATTAGTCATAAGCAAAGGAGGAAACGCTGAACGGTTGATGGAGTATATAGAGGGTCTGTGCAAGGGAGATGAACTTGAAGGCAGTATTACAGAAAGGGAAATGGTCGTAGGTGAAGAGGTGGGAGATTCGATACTGCGAGAAGAACTTGACAGAGCTCTGGAAGATCTAAGTTGAAACAAAGCCCCGGACGGTATTCCGTCAGAACTACTGATAGCGTTGGGAGAGCCAGACGTGACAAAACACTTCCATGCGCAAGATCTATGAGACAGGCAAAATACCCTCATACTTCAAGAAGAATGTAATGATTCCAATTCCGAAGAAAACAGTCGCTGACAGTTGCGAAAATTACCGAACTATCAGGTTAATAAATCATGGTTGCAAAATGCTAACACGCATACTTTACAGAAGAATGGAAAACTGCTAGAATCCGACCTCGGGTAAGATCAATTTGGATTCCGGAGAAATGTAGGAACACGTGAGGAAATACTGGTTCTACCACCTATCTTAGAAGATAGGTTACTGAAAGGCAGACCTAAGTCTATAGCATTTGTAGGCTTAGAGAATGCTTTTAACAATGTTGACTGGAACTCTTTTTGAAATTCTTAAGGCAATACGCGGTAAGTACAGAAAGTGAAAAAGCTATTTACGACTTTTACAAAAACCAGACGGCAGTAACAAGAATCGAGGGGGATGAAAGGGAAGCAGCGGAGTAGAAGGGAGTGAGACTGGGTTGTAGCCTATCCCGGTGCTATTCAATATGTACACTGAAAAAGCAGTAAAAGAAACCAAAAAAATTTGGAGTAGGAATTAAAGTTCGTGGAGAAAAGAGAAAAACTTGAGGTTGGTCGATAACACTGTTATTCTGTCAGAGACAGAAGAGGTCTTGGAAGAGGAGTTGTACGGAATGACAGTGTTTTGAAAGGAGGATACAGATGAACATCAACAAAAGCAAAACGAGGATAATGGAATGTAGTCAAACTAAATCAGGTGATGCAAAGCGAATTAGATTAAGAAACGAGACACTTGAAGTAGCAGATGAGTTTTGATATTTGGACAGCAAACTAACTGATGATGACCGAAGTAGAGAGGAAATAAGACGCAGACTAGGTATAGCAAGGGAAGATTTTCTGAAAAAGAGGAATTTGTTAATATCGAATATACATTTAAGTACTAGGAAGTCTTTTCTAAAGGCGTTTGTTTGGATTATAGCCATGTATGGAAGTGAAACATGGACGATAAACACATTACACATAAAGAGAACTGAAGCTTTCAAAATGTAGTGCTACGGAAGAACGTTAAAGATTAGATGGGTAGATCAGGTAACTTATGAGGAGATACTGAATGGAATTGGAGAGGCAATAAAGCCGTGGCACAGCTTGACTGAAATAAGGGATCGGTTGATAGGACACATTTTGAGACATTAAGGGATCACCAGGTTAGAGCTGGAAGGAAGTGTGTGTGTGTGTGTGTGTGTGTGTGTGTGTGTGTGTGTGTGTGTGTGTGTGTGTGCGTGTGTGGGTGGGTGGGTGGGTGGGTGGGTGTGGGAGGGATTAAAATCGTAGAGAGAGATCAAGGGATGAATACAGTAAGCAGATCCGGAAGGATGTGGGTTGCAGTAGTTATTCGGAGATGAAGAGGCTCTCACAGGATATGGTAGTATGAAGAGCTGTATCAGACCAGTCCTCGGTCTGAAGACCACAATAACAACAGGTGGAAGATTATGTGTGTCCGCCCACACAAGGCGGAAGCACTGTAGTCCACGGCTGACAGTGCTCCTTGTGGCAGCTTTCTACACCGTATATACAATGCGCACCACACATACAATGCGCTGAAGGAAGTGTCGTGGAAGCAGAAAGAGATCCGGGTTTGTGAGTGACATCTGGACGCTGCTGCGTGGGACTGAATGGCGCCAGTGTAGTGGTTGTGCATGGGTGGTGCCTGCCTTTCGTGGTATTCCTTGCGAACCTCTTGCTTGTTACACAACAATTGCGAAGCATATGTAACAACTAATTGCGAACAATTTATTCGTTTTCTTAGTCCAAGCAGATTAAGGTCTTGGGGTTCTCTCTACCATAGAACGAGACACACAAAACTTTTTTACCACAGTCTAATTATGATAATTACCATACACGTGCAACAGTACCACCAAAATTTGTGTGTAGGTGTGTTTGTAGCTAAGCATCACAGGATCATATAGTTTAACGACTCTCCTATGCTCAGGGGCACATCGATTGCCATTTTTGTGTCGAGGACGACATGTACACATCTATTATAGATGCACCTGGAAATGAGTCGTGCCCGAAACTGATACTGCTGCATAAAATACAACATTAAGATACGGCTCGATGGAATGATGTCAGTTTCCGAATTATCTTTATACTGGTTTCTTTGTTGTCTACGTATTAGCTGGTCCAAGTTACGATACGCACACACCACAGACAACCATCATTCGGTAAATGCCATGCACACATCATTTCTTGCCTGCGTTCTCATGCTCGTCAGATTCTGTCAACTAGCGATTTTTATTATGCTTTCTCACCATTACAGTGAGACGCTAATGAAACTACGAACATCTTGAAACTGAGCTGCATATACACACTTGAGAAACTCCCATAAACATGCTATCTGTTCCAAAAACCTAGCTAAATTCTAACTCCACTGTTTAAGTACCGAAAACCCATTGGTAAAGCTACTGATGGCAAAAGTTCAGGAGACAGTATCATGTTTGGCAATCTTTGCCTTAACTGAGTTAAATACCTGAACAACAAACAATAGCTAACATTATAAGTGCACAGATTTTTGCGGTCGGAGTCAGTGTGAATAAAATCCTTTTGGACATCGCCTTTTGTAATTATATAAAACTAAACAGAAGTCTATGATAGGAAACCGAGCTTTAAACAAATTACTACGGTCGCCTTGAGAGCTGCCATATCTTAGGGTTCTGAAGCTGGAGTATGTCTTTTTCTGTTGTTATGTTATAATCGAGGATGCTGTTCTGGAAGATTGTTGACTGTTCAAAGTCAGATGCCTATGTTTGGGCTGTACTATTCTATCAGGTGAATGGCAAGCAACAGCAAACATCAGCATGTACCTAGGTACAGTTTTACTGGAGCAGTTATTTTGTTGCAGGCTATTTATTCCCTAGAACTTAGATCTTGAGGAGCTGCAGCATGGCGAACTCATATCGTAGGACTGGGTTCGCTGGTTCTGCTGAGTGACAGGTGTCACATGTGTGATAGTCATACTGGAAAAGAACTTAAAAGAAATTGTTTAGGAGTATTTTGGAGGAAGCATACTGTTACATACAAAGGGGGTCCGTGAGAATCAAAGCATATGGCGGGTCAAAATGTACGGAAATCAAAGTGAATGGCCTTCGAGATATTTTGCACAACAGTTGTTCTGAGGTCACTAACTCCAGCCACTCCTTATCATCTATATTGTTCTGCTTTTGACACGATAGAACAACTCCAACCAAGTGTACTGGTGGCCATTACGTTTGCAAAATTATGAAGGTGATAGGCAACAAGGGTAAAATTCACATGAAGCATACTACATGGTTGGATTCAAAAATGGTTCAAATGGCTCTGAGCACTATGGGACTTAACATCTGTGGTCATCAGTCCCCTAGAACTTAGAACTACTTAAACCTAACTAACCTAAGGACATCACACACATCCATGCCCGGGGCAGGATTCGAACCTGCGACCGTAGCAGTCGCGCGGTTCCAGACTGAGCGCCTAGAACCGCGAGACCACCGCGGCCGGCTACATGGTTGGATATCCAGATGATTGGCGTTATAGCGCATCTTCATATGGTGGGTGGGAGAAATGTCATAGTAGATGTATTTAAGGAAAGATAACACATCATGTGCGAATAATGGTTATTTATGAGAGGATCATAGTATTTCTCGTGTAAGAGGAAGTTATATCTACCAGTACATGTCGGAATCTGGCAGGTGTAGGACCATAGCCTATTGAGACTGCGGTTTACCTTTTCTCCATATTGCTGCCTATATTAGTCGGATTCACATGTCTATCAGGATAATATGTGATTAATGGATTCACAGGGGCCGTACAAAACACTGTGCAGGATCTCAACTGCCCCATGCGAGTAGCATCCGAGAGGACAAACGTATTGTTCACTGGGATCTGCAGATTCCAGCAGCCATACTGTATATCGTGAGTACAGAAATGGGCTTGTAGCAAGAAAACCATCCACATGAACAGCGTGACCACATCTGGAGCGCCACAGACTGTGAACATGGCGGTCATTATTGCAGCTTCCCTCCATGTGGCAGCACGGGAGTGCATCCGACGTGGCAACACTGCGTGCACAAGCGACACCATGACATTTTTTCAGCCATATCCGTGTGAGGAGGCTCCGAGGAGAATAAGCTCTTCCCGGGTGCATTCGTCATCATCAAAAGAGTTAAACTCATGGCGATTTGGCGTACAACGCGATCATGTCTGGTTCGAATAGTCGATAATTTGGACAGCAACTGTTACATTTCTGATGTTTTAAGCCGGGTGTATTTTTCCTACATAAGACAGGGCGTAGCAATTAATGTAGCAGGTCGCGAGTCAGATACATAATAGAGGCTTGGTGTGCATGTGACTCGACACCAATGGAAGTGGTACAGCAGTAGCATCGTGGCACCATGTTTTCTACGGCCAATAAAGCTGCTGCGATTTAAGTCAATATCATTAATGTTCATCAACCAAATTCTAAAAGACGTTGTTGGATACATACCTAGTGTGAATGAACATGGAGCCTCTAAGGTGCTTAAGCAGATTAATATGTATTCTAGTTTTCTTTAACTTTTCTGAGGACTCACTATTACTCGAAGAATTGTGGCTGATACTTCAAAGGTAATATAAGAACATCTGCAGCCTGAAGTTTACCAACAGCAGCTCAATAATTCTGTAAGAAAACAGCTAACCGTTGCTGGGAGTTACGGAATCTACTGAACTGTATTGCTAGCTTCGATGGAAGTCATGACAGAACTAAAGCTCCTGCTAAAGCTGGATCAGCATTTTATAATTACAATCCATAGTCTTGTTAGCTGTTTCAGATACAGATGGATTATTTTCATCAGCTGGGAGCACGGTCGCAAGAGTGATTCGAGAGTAGTAGTTCCTTCGGCAGAGCACTGTCTGCGAGAGAGTTCCCGCTACAAATTTGCTGCAAGAAGACTGCAAATTTACTTATTATTTTGCTGTGGACAAAGCTTTCCCTCTCGCAAAACACACAATGAGGCCACGTCTGCATTGCGAAGTTGTCTAGTAACTGATGCTCTACAGCAGTGGTCGTCAAACAGCAGCCCGCAGGCCGCATCCAGCCCGATTCACGCTCTCATTCGGACCGCCGTTCTCAGCCGTATTTTATAACAACATCCATTCAGCAACGAACAGCCGAATCCAAAAGGGTCAGGTAACGTTAAGATCATATGAATGCAGTTGTTCTTCGTCAGTAACAAACAAAAAACCTCCAGAGGCAATACTGTTTTAAGTTTTGTTTCAAATTGCAATTGACGTTGGTGAATTCGGCCGTGAAGTGAGTAAAGCTGGTAACTGAGTAAAGCTGGCGACAGGGGCAGGGAGATTATTGAGAATGCGAGAGAGGGAATGTTTGACACTGTGTCTTCCACTACTGACAACTCACGGCCGTGTGCGACTCGTGCTGCTCAGCTGCTGCGGTATAAATTTTGACGCGGAAGTAAAACGGATTCGCGAAATTCCTTTACAGAGACTGTCATCTTCAAATTCGGTACATATTTGTAGCAAGGAATATGAAATTAAATTAAGACTGTTGTAATACAACGTAATGAGTAGAAGGAAAATGACATATAAAACATTTTGTAAACATCTCAAAACTTGTATCATATTGCATGTCCGTGCCCACAGACAACACTGCAACCCTTCGTCAAGCAGTTACAGTGTCATAGCGTAAGGGCCGCTGAGAGTCGCGGCAGTCTGAGACAGAAAACAGCCGATACGAAGGGTTCCGGATAGTGCCAAGTTTTAACGATTAGTACTTGTTGGTCGGCGACCGACTTATCGTGTTCTTACTATAGCTTGCCTGTTGGAGGCCCAAACGCACCAATTTATGTACTTTACTAATACTTTACAATAAGATCAGTACGTACGCGGTCCGAGGGTCTCCTGCACAAAAAAGTTTGACGACCACCTGTATACAGAATGTTCTTTTCGTATGTTATTAGCAGTGGTCTTAGTACTGGATACTTCAATAAATTGTGATAGGAATAAAATCAAGATGACTGTTCAAGCCATCCGTGTTTTAGGTGACTATATACAGATCCGTCTATCAGCACAATCTAGACCACAGTATTAGGAACTCACATCAATTCTCAGGAAACCAGCAGAGAAATACAAACAATGCTACCGAGTTGAGAAATAGGCTCTGCGGTTTATTTATTTGTTCAAGTAGAGCATTGTTTTGGCAGAACAAAATATGTTTCATACATAAGGGAGCTGATGTCACATTACATCTAGTGCATCAGTAAGAAGAAACCACCTTACATACCCCTGTTTAGCTGCATATAATCCTCCCCTCCCATAAATAAAATGAATGACTTTCAATTGTTATAGCTGATATTTCATTTCTCGACAACATCAACAAAATTATTATTGAGCCCAGAATCGTCTCTCGGTTTCCTGAGTACAGAGACGATAGTACAACGAAAGGAGAAACATTCATAAACTGTCACCTAGTACAGACGTGGCACGTCGCATAGGAAGAGCACGCTGCGTTCGTCTGGTAGTGACGTGTCATACTATACGACTCGCTTCAGTAGCAACAGTCGTATAGTCGCTGCCCAGTTTGACTGTGTGTTGCTTCTCCATTGTCAAGCCAGATGCGTGCCTCGTTTCACGCCACGTTTCATGTCATTTGGTACGTCACTCCAGAGGCACCTGCCTTAAGAAATCACCGTGACCTTATCTTTGAACAACATAAAGCAAAATCTCATTCCATCCGTGCTGTCCTGTCCTACTTATTCGATAAAGAGGATATGTGATTGCCGGCCGCGGTGGCCGTGCGGTTCTGGCGCTGCAGTCCGGAACCGCGGGACTGCTACGGTCGCAGGTTCGAATCCTGCCTCGGGCATGGGTGTGTGTGATGTCCTTAGGTTAGTTAGGTTTAAGTAGTTCTAAGTTCTAGGGGACTTATGACCTAAGATGTTGAGTCCCATAGTGCTCAGAGCCATTTTTTTTTTGATCTGTGATTGTTGCCCTGTCCAGCGTATTCTCCAGACCTTTCACCTATTGAAAACAATTGTTAATGGTTTTACGAAGGACCTTCATGCCACCATTAACAGCTATTACAACTGACGAAGTCTAGAATATGTTTAAAGTTTCTATCATGACGTAAACGACTGCATCATCCAAGTTCACTTCAACTCGATGTACAACTTGAAGGTGGCAACTCTGCTAACTAACGTTCCCATCATGTAAATCACAAAATCTTCTAAACAAATTTTCTGTTCGTATTTCGGGTACCCACAATAGACTTATCATAAAAAAGTTGGGATAAAAACATACGTAGTTTCATTATCAACCTATTAAATACAATAGTTATAGTTTGGACTATCACCGGCTGTTCTATGGCAGTTTGGAAAGCTATGTAAACGTTTTGTATTGTTTTTCGTTTCCTTTTAAAAGCTACTGTAACTCTCGCATTCGCACGGCACTGGACTTTTTTGATTCCTCTCGGCACGCGCTTTCCTCTGATTTTCATTTTCCGCAATTCCGAGCACATTTCGGAGTCTTAAGACATGACATCTTTCATTGGTTTGTAATTTTCAGTTCAATAGCAGTTTTCACTTATATTTTGGAGAACATTTTATGGCCTCACTTTGCGTACTAGTATGGAAGCCTTTGACAATGGTAAACGAATCAATTTCGTAGATAAACGCGTTTCCACCCTACACCAATTTATAGCTTTCCATAAATGTAATTCATAATAATCACTTTCTGGCGCCTACACTAGTACCACGACTCGGAGGCAAAACAAATACAGCGCAACAAATACGTACACACATGATATATCCATTGTAGGCTCAAGCAGTGTTAACATATTATTAGTCTCGTTGTTATAGCGATTCAAATCTGACGGTATTTCCTCACATGAGAAAATTCGACCGACGAGCAAACAGAAGAGAACACATCAAAATTGTTCTGTCTACTCTCTATATAAATAAAAATGTAAACGTTACTTTGTTCAAAATAGAGTATCTCTGAAAGTTCTTGACAGATTGCTTTAACATTTTGACACAACGTTGCATTCTAATACACAATACAAGCACATATATTGGTATGAATGTAATATACAGGGTGTTACAAAAAGGTACGGCCAAACTTTCAGGAAACATTCCTCACACACAAATAAAGAAAAGATGTTATGTGGACATGTGTCCGGAAACGCTTAATTTCCATGTTAGAGCTCATTTTAGTTCCGTCAGCATGTACTGTTCTTCCTCGATTCACTGCCAGTTGGCCCAATTGAAGGAAGGTAATGTTGACTTCGGTGCTTGTGTTGACATGAGACTCATTTCTGTACAGTACTAGCATCAAGCACATCAGTACGTAGCATCAACAGGTTAGTGTTAATCACGAACGTGGTTTTGCAGTCAGTGCAATATTTACAAATGCGGAGTTGGCAGATGCCCATTTGATGTATGGATTAGCACGGGGCAATAACCGTGGCGCGGTACGTTTGTATCGAGACACATTTCCAGAACGAAGGTCTTCCGACAGGAAGAGGTTCGAAGCAATAGATCGGCGTCTTAGGGAGCACGGAACATACCAGCCTATGACTCGCGGCTGGAGAAGACCTAGAACGACGAGGACACCTGCAATGGACGAGGCAATTCTTCGTGCAGTTGACGATAAACCTAATGTCAGCGTCAGAGAAGTTGCTGCTGTAGAAGGTAACGTTGACTACGTCACTGTATGGAGAGTGCTACGGGAGAACCAGTTGTTTCCGTACCATGTACAGCGTGTGCAGGCACTATCAGCAGCTGATTGGCCTGCACGGATACACTTCTGCGTATGGTTCATCCAACAATGTGTCAATCCTCATTTCAGTGCAAATGTTCTATTTACGGATGAGGCTTCGTTCCAACGTGATCAAATTGTAAATGTTCACAATCAACATGTGTGGGCTGACGAAAATCCGCATGCAATTGTGCAATTAACACAGATTTTCTGTGAACGTTTGGGCAGGCATTGTTGGTGATGTCTTGATTGGGCCCCATGTTCTTCCACCTACGCTCAATGGAGCACGTTATCATGATTTCATACGGGATACTCTACCTGTGCTGCTAGAACATGTGCCTTTACAAGTACGACACAACATGTGGTTCATGCACGATGGAGCTCCTGCAAATTTCAGTCGAAGTGTTCGTACGCTTCTCAACAACAGATTCGGTGACCGATGGATTGGTAGAGGCGGACCAATTACATGGCCTCCACGCTCTCCTGACCTCAACCCTCTTGACTTTCATTTATGGGGGCATTTGAAAGCTCTTGTCTATGCAACCCCGGTACCAAATGTAGAGACTCTTCGTGCTCGTACTGTGGATGGCTGTGATACAATACGCCATTCTCCAGGGCTGCATCAGCGCATCAGGGATTCCATGCGACGGAGGGTGGATGCATGTACCCTCGCTAACGGAGGACATTTTGAACATTTCCTGTAACAAAGTGTTTGAAGTCACGATGGTACCTTCTGTTGCTGTGTGTTTCCATTCCATTATTAATGTGATTTGAAGAAAAGTAATAAAATGAGCTCTAACATGGAAACTAAGCGTTTCGGGACACATGTCCACATAACATATTTTCTTTCTTTCTGTGTGAGGAATGTTTCCTGAATGTTTGACCGTACTTTTTTGTAACACCCTGTATATGTAATAAAAGTGGAAACTTTAGAAAAACGGAAATGCTGGTTTGCTCAAAAGTCGTTAATCTCCGAGAGTTCTTGACGATTACTTTGAAATTTTGACACAACATTGAATTCTAATATGGGCATGTTTAAATACCTAATTCTTCAATACATACATATTTTAATACACACACACACACACACATGACACACACACACACACATATATATATATATATATATATATATATATATATATATATATATATATATATATATATATATATATCAAAAAAAGTTTTGCATCTCCTCGGTTCCTAGAGTTCTGGAGCATTTACAGAAAATTTGAACTAGAGATCAACATAAACGTCTTTTCCGCCCTTTTTATTGCCCATGAAAACCACATATTGCATGTTGTACGACCATACAGCGAGACCTTCAGAGGTGGTGGTCCAGTCAGCTGTGCACACCAGTACCTCTAACACCCCGTAGCACGTCCTCTTGCATTAATGCATGCCTGTATTCATCGTGGCATACTATCCACAAGTTCATCAAGGCACTGTTGGTCCAGATTGTCCCACTCCTCAACGGCGATTAGGCATAGATCCCTCAGAGTGGTTGGTGTGTCACGTCGTCCATAAATAGCCCTTTCCATTATCCCTGACATGTTTAATAGGGTTCATGTTTGGAGAACATGCTGGTAACTCTAGTTGAGCAATGTCGTTATCTAGATGGAAGTCATTCACAAGATGTGCACGATGGATGTGCGAATTGTCGTCCATGAAGACGAATGCCTCGCCAATATGCTGCCGATATGGTTGCACTATCAGTCGGAGGATGGCATTCACATATCTTACAGCCGTTACAGCGCCTTCCA
Organism: Schistocerca serialis cubense; assembly: GCF_023864345.2. Classification (NCBI taxonomy): domain Eukaryota; kingdom Metazoa; phylum Arthropoda; class Insecta; order Orthoptera; family Acrididae; genus Schistocerca; species Schistocerca serialis. Next base: position 779,031,934 of record NC_064639.1, on the reverse strand, counting down.
TGACCACCAGCGGCGTACGTCGGGTCCACATAACGCCACCCCAAAACAGCAGGGAACCTACACCCGCTGCGCTCGCTGAACAGTGTGCCTAAGGCGTTCGGACTGACCGGGTTGCCTCCAAACACGTCTCCGACGATTGTCTGGCTGAAGCCATATGTGACACTCATCGGTGAAGAGAACGTGATGCCAATCCTGAGCGGTCCGTTCAGCATGTTGTTGGGCCCATCTCTACCGCACTGCATGGTGTCGTGGTTGGAAAGATGGACCTCAACATGGATGTCTGGAGTGAAGTTGCGCATCATGCAGCCTATTGCACATAGTTTGAGTCGTAACACGATGTCCTGTGGCTGCATGAAAAGGAATATTCAACATGGTGGCGTTACTTTCATGGTTCCTCTGAGCTATAATCCGTAGGTAGCCGTCATCCACTGCAGTAGTGGCCCTTGGGCAGGCTTAGTTCCTGTCTCTCCGTATCTTCTCTATGTCCGAAGAGCACCACATTGGTTTACTCCGAGACGCCTGGACACTTCTCTTATTGAGAGCCCTTCATGGCACAAAATAACAATACGGATGTCATCGAACTGTCGTATTGACTGTCTAGGCGTGGTTGAACTACAGACAACAGAAGCCATGTAACTCATTCCTGGTGGAATGTCTGGAACTGGTCAGTTGTCAGACCCCCTCCATCTAATAGGTGCTCCTCATGCGTGGTTGTTTACACCATTGGGAGGATTTAGTGACATCTCTGAACAGTCAAATGGACTGTACCTGAAAAACAATATTCAGAGTCAGCGTCTATCTTCAGGAGTTCTGGAAACTGAAGTGATGCAAAACTTTTTTTGAAGCGAAACGTTGTTAGCAAACAGCGAAATTGCCTTTATGGCTTATTAGTTTATGATTAGAATACTACTATAGAATCTGAATATGCAACAAAAATAAACAAGGCTCAAGGTCAGAGGGAAGTGAAAGGGGAGATGGTCAAGGGGAATGGGAAGAAATGGACACAGTAAATGGGAAGGAGGAGTTGGACAGAGATGGGGTGGAGGAGGAGACAGAGAGAGAGAGAGGGATAGCAGAAATTGGGCAGAGAGAGGGTGAGGAGGTGATGGACAGAGACAGGTGAGAGAGCGACATTAGGATGTATATATCCAATTATTATACGAATTAGAAACGTGTGCTTTCTCTTTTCTTTTGTTTCCGTTGAAGCAAACTGAACCACAGCAAAGCATGGCTGCCACGATGCAGAAATTAACGAAATTTTTGCTTCACATCCTTCCTGGTGCTGCAATTATGGCCAACAGCGTACATAGACATTTCTTTTACCCTTGTAGCACAGACCGTTTTTGTCCATTTCTTGTGCAGTTCATACTGACGAACCGCAACGTAGCCACTTTTGCGTACCTCAGACGGAAACAGTGCATTCGCTCCGCTCCACATCTTTCCCGTCGGTCTGCCGTGGTGTGAATGATTCCACTGGTGCGCCATTTGACGCTCGACTTGTCTGCAGCGGCCCCTTTGAGCGGAAGGCTGTTTCTTTGGGGGCCTTTCAGCCAGCGCTCCTTGCAAGGTGTGGCGCGGCGCTGTGGCCGCGGTGTGGTGCTGACGCGAGAGGCAGGGGCGGGGGCGGGGTCCGCCTGCACCTGCCCAATTAGTCCGCCTAAGCGAGGCGCAGCCAGGCCAGAGCAGGCCGCGGGCGCGCCGCGCCGCACCACGCAGTCAAATTGGGCCGCATTCCTCGGCGTCCAATTAGCGCGGCCGCCGCTGGCCCACGCCTCCTACACCTCCCCCACCCCCCACCACTAGCCGACTCCCATCCGCTATCCACGACCCTCCAGCACTCACCCCTTCTTATGCTCTGTGCTCGCAGTTTTGCTTCACCAGCCACAGGAACTAGGCGAAGTAATGTGGCAGTAACTTCGAGTCTCGCTGTACTGAAAAATTCTATAGATTCCCTGTTCGGGTCAACACTTGAAGAAACCGTCTTATAATCGTATCTGCTAGCAAGTAGTGACACTGTTTCTGGCCTGCTCTAACCAGCAGCTAAAGCAGACCAAGCAGGACATGCTTCCCCAACTTCAACAGCTGGGAAAGTAGATGTCTTTCTCCTCGGTACCAGGGCACGTGGACTTTTGTTGGCCTTGGGCATGGGTGTGTGTGATGTCCTTTAGGTTAGTTAGGTTTAAGTAGTTCTGGATCTAGGGGACTGATGACCTCAGATGTTAAATCCCATAGTGCCCAGAGCCATTTGAACCTTTTCTTCTTTTACTTTTGTTGTGTACGACTTGCTACACAACGGTAAGAAGACGTACTGTACAGACTGGTGCGGCAACTGTCGTCGTAGAAAAGCTGGACAGGAGGAGAAATGATAAGCAAGGAAGTTAACACAGCAAACAGAAGATTTACTTAAGTTGTATTTTTTCATACGTACGAAAACTTATTAAAAATAATGCAACAAAAGACAGAGTCCAGCTACAAAAATGTCAACTAGGATCAGGCTCACTGTAGTAAGGCACAAACGATGGGATTGGAGACAAGAGTCATAGTGAAGTGCCTCCAAGTGCAAGCGGTCTCAGCGACTGTCGCCAGCCATCCTACATTGCTGCGGAGGGCGCTCAGTGTACAGAGCTGCTGGAAGTCTGGCTCAACAGAAATGCACCACCAGATTTGCCATATCCAGCCCGACAACTATCGGTGTCATAGGGAAACTTGCTGTATCGATACCAACCTTGATACCACATCAGGTGGTAATGATACATGATAGCCAGCCAGAGTGGCCAAGCAGTTCTAGGCACTTCAGTCTGGAACCGGGCAACCGCTCCAGTCGCAGGTTCGAATCCTGCCTCGGGCATGGATGTCTGTGATGTCCTTAGGTTAGTTAGGTTAAAGTGGTTCTAAGTTCTAGGGGACTGATGACCTTAAAAGCTAAGTCCCATAGAGCTCAGAGCCATTTGAACCAATGATATGTGATACCATAGTTTTGAGGGAAAAGAAATGGCGAATTTGGAACCCAAGGAAGTGTGTCATGATACTCAGTTCAGTGTGTCATCCTTCTATGTACTATGTCCTCACAGCTGAGGTACAGAGTCATATCTAGATGGGAAGAAAATGGGCCAGAAGTTACACAGAATAAGCGGCGCCTAATAAAGTCAATAACGCAGCCGTGGCTTACACCTTGCATCCACGCAAATGGGCTGTAGCGGCACCACCGTTTAGAATAGGGAAAGTTAGATTTGTGCGATATTCTGAGCGCAAGTTACAGCCAGGGGCGAGCCGGATTGCAATAAGTTTCGCTGACCAGCGGTTGCGAAGTGGAATGGAGACCACAGGCCTGTTGAACCACTGAAAAGAGTAAACACAGCGGTTCGCATGGCGCAAGCTATAGGCAGAAGGGTCCACTGCCGCAACTAGGGTGTGGTGCGTACATGACTTGGAGCGATGTGTTAGCGAAACAGAGACACGCATCTGAGTATTAATAAGCGTTGTATTCTAACGAGATTCATTGAAGTGTGGCAGCTCTCCTGGACGGCGGGGAGTGTCACAGTGCCGGCGACACATGGCAGCAGATGAGGTGCCAGCGTCCCAGTTCAAAACGGGTCACTGGTTCGACCCTCTGAGGCCAACGCGGGGGATTCAAATATGGCAGCTCTCTTGGACGGCGTCACGTGTCACACCGCCGGGCTACACGTGGCAACAAATGGGGCGACAGCGTCCCAGCTCATGGTGGGTCGTTGGTTCGACCCTCTGAGGCTGACGCGGGGTCCACAGCCAGCCAGGGCGGGCCACGCTTCGGGGCACTACCGCGGGCAGTCGTTTCGACTCCCAACACATGCCGGAGACTTCCACAGTGAGGGGCCGCAGATTCGCACGCCGGATCGGGGTCGGTCGTTGCCACCGCCAAGCTATGCCAGCCGAGGAAGAAGCAGCAGCGGAGCCGGCCTACGGCTCCCGGCGGAGCAGCACGGAGTAAAAGGGGTATGTGGCTGCTGAGTCGACTGCTGGCACAGCCATCATGACATAATCAGAACTCTACATCTGGCGAACAAGGCCAGCACGACACAGCGTTGTGTTGCACAGGTCGCTGGGACAGTGGCCTCAGCAATGCAGGGCTTGTGACGCGGACCGAGGTGAACGAAGCTCTGTAGTGGAAAAAATAAATGATTTGAAAAGCTCGGACGAGTTTTAATACGGCACCTCCTCGCACCCATCCACTACAGGGCTGAGATCCTTCTCACTCGTATCTGCAAAGGTACAGCCCTATGATGTATGGATTCTTTTCTGGCGAGAGGACTCTCCGGTAGGTGGTACTTGTGGCATACAGGCCACAGTGCACTACATTTTACCTGGATGTGTTTTATACTTAGAGGAGAAGCTCACTTGCTATCGAATTTGCCATCTATTTTAATTGACTATCAAAAGAATGTGGTACAACTTTCAAAGTATTCTGAAGAGTCTCAACTCTTCCCTAAAATTTTAAGTGAACTTCTTAGTGTGCTATTTGGCTGGCTGACTCATCCATCTTTTCTGTAAATGATCAGCTAGTCACATTTCCCTGCGTAATTATTTTAGCTTTTTTCTTGTGTCAGTGCCGTTTTAATCGGCTGACAAAACTTCTGCTCACTTTGAAGCTGTTGCAGAGGCTTGAAGCTAGTGTGAATGAGTGACCCTGTTCTAAGATGTTATCTGAGCCAGTATGCGGTAGCCAAGATGAAAGTGGCCCCATATTATACTGAATGTGATGGTTTGAGGCTACCTGAATGTTGCTACTTCTCAACGCTAGGACGGGATTACATAACATCAAGCGATGTCGAGCAGCGATTTAGTGATCAGCGCTGCGTTGTCAGTTGTCAGTCTGAAGCTTGTTGTAAATATAGTTCTGCAGAATACCTTTCCAACAAAGAGTGTTTATTGTTGAAACTTTTTTTGGATTTATATCATTTAAAACATTAAATGAGAAGTTCACGATAAAATATCTACAGACAGCTATTCCTGCAAAAAGTGTTTTGTAGAAGTTGATCAAAAGGTCCAGTCGTTAACGCCAAACGTAACTGTGTGAAGAAATTTTATTCGCCGAAAAATATTGAACGTGTTCACAAGACTGCCGTGAGAAGTTCACGGAAATCAACTAGACGTACAACTAAACGTCCAACGAACGTCATGCCACAATATGTTGAAGCTGGTACATATGCCATCTCACAAACTAAGAATGATGCAAGTGTTATGGCTCTGAGCTCTATGGGACTCAACTGCTGTGGTCATCAGTCCCCTAGAACTTAGAACTACTTAAACCTAACTAACCTAAGGACATCACACACGCCCATGCCCGAGGCAGGATTCGAACCTGCGACCGTAGCAGCAGCGCGGCTCCGGACTGGAGCGCCTAGAACCGCACGGCCACCGCGGCCGGCTGCAAGTGTTAAAATCTGAGAATTAGGCACGACAACAATACTATTGCGAATAGTTACTCATATACAGGGTTATTACAAATGGTTGAAGCGATTTCACAGCTCTACAATAACTTTATTATTTGAGATATTTTCACAATGCTTTGCACACACACACAAAAACTCAAAAAGTTTTTTTAGGCATTCACAAATGTTCGATCTGTGCCCCTTTAGTGATTCGGCAGACATCAAGCCGATAATCAAGTTCCTCCCACACTCGGCGCAGCATGTCCCCATCAATGAGTTCGAAAGCACCGTTGATGCGAGCTCGCAGTTCTGACACGTTTCTTGGCAGAGGAGGTTTAAACAATGAATCTTTCACGTAACCCCACAGAAAGAAATCGCATGGGGTTAAGTCGGGAAAGCGTGGAGGCCATGACATGAATTGCTGATCATGATCTCCATCACGACCGATCCATCGGTTTTCCAATCTCCTGTTTAAGAAATGCCGAACATCATGATGGAAGTGCGGTGGAGCACCATCCTGTTGAAAGATGAAGTTGGCGCTGTCGGTCTCCAGTTGTGGTATGAGCCAATTTCCAGCATGTCCAGATACACGTGTCCTGTAACGTTTTTTTCGCAGAAGAAAAAGGGGCCGTAAAGTTTAAACCGTGAGATTGCACAAAACACGTTAACTTTTGGTGAATTGCGAATTGGCTGCACGAATGCGTGAGGATTCTCTACCGCCCAGATTCGCACATTGTGTCTGTTCACTTCACCATTAAGAAAAAATGTTGCTCCATCACTGAAAACAAGTTTCGCACTGAATGCAACCTCTTCCATGAGCTGTTGCAACCGCGCCGAAAATTCAAAGCGTTTGACTTTGTCATCGGGTGTCAGGGCTTGTAGCAATTGTAAACGGTAAGGCTTCTGCTTTAGCCTTTTCCGTAAGATTTTCCAAACCGTCGGCTGTGGTACGTTTAGCTCCCTGCTTGCTTTATTCGTCGACTTCCGCGGGCTACGCGTGAAACTTGCCCGCACGCGTTCAACCGTTTCTTCGCTCACTGCAGGCCGACGCGTTGATTTCCCCTTACAGAGGCATCCAGAAGCTTTAAACTGCGCATACCATCGCCGAATGGAGTTAGCAGCTGGTGGATCTTTGTTGAACTTCAGGACGAAGTGTCGTTGCACTGTTATGACTGACTGATGTGAGTGCATTCCAAGCACGACATACGCTTTCTCGGCTCCTGTCGCCATGTTGTCTCACTGCGCTCTCGAGCGCTCTGGCGGCAGAAACCTGAAGTTTTTCTACGTATCTGTAGTGTGTCGTGACCATATGTCAATGAATGGAGCTACAGTGAATTTATGAAATCGCTTCAATCATTTGTAATAGCCCTGTATATTGGTGATGGTTATCTGGATGCAGTTCTTTACTTCACTGAGGCGAAGCTTGGTTTCACTTTAGCAGGTACAGGAATTCTAAAATTACACGCTATTGTTGAATAGAAAATCCAAGGGAGGGCTTTGAGGTGCCTCTGCATAATTTGAAAGGAGGCGTTTGGTGCGCAGGTTCAGTCCGACGGATTGTAGGCCCCGTTTTCTTTAACAACACCGTGCACTCTCAAGTGCATGTAACGGAACTGTTGCAACAATTCATAGCGCAACTAAAGGAGGGAGAACGAGAGTATGCGTTTTTCCAACAAGACGGCTGCGGCACATACTTCACAGTTATCAGTATCATACGTCCACGAAGCTTTCGGAGAAGAACGTACAGTTCCCGCAGGTTTATGGTCTCCCAGATCGCTCGATCTGTCTACTTGCAGTTGTTATTTGCGGGGTAACTTACAAGGCAGTGCCTACAGTAACATCACGGATATAACTGAAGAGTAGTAAACTAACATTCACAGTGCGATTGTGGAAATCTCACCAAATGAATGCAAAATTTTTCAGAAACATGTTGAGACGTGCTGAGTCATCTATCGATGTTCGTGGTAAACATTTTCAGAACCTCTTGCGAGCTATTGACATACTAAATGTTCAGTACGTTGTTTTCCATAATAATAACTTACTGCTCTGTATTTACAATAAACGAGTGAATTGTCTCTGTCTATTTAAAAAAACATGGGCTCTCTTTTATTTTGCATACCCTGTAGTATTTACCACCGAAAGTGTGTCCCTTTACACCACCTTACCTGTCCCTTTAAATCCCGTTATCTAGAGATAAGCGTGCCTTTAAATCTAGAACTGGTCAGACGTCCTACTAATTTCGTCCCCAAATTATGGTCTCGGTTTCATGCTAGTGCCAACGGCCTTGCCGCAGTGGTTACACCGGTTCCCATCAGATCAACGAAGTTAAGGGCTGTCGGGCTGGGCTAGCACTTGGATGGGTGACCATCTGGCCTGTCGAGTGCTGTTGGTAAGCAGGGTGTACTCAGTCCTTGTGAGGCAACTGAGAAGCTACTTAACTGAGAAGTAGCGGCTCCGGTCTCGTAAACCGACATACGGCTGGGAGAGAGGTGTGCTGACCACATGCCCCTCCATATCAGCATCCAGTGACGCCTGTGGGCTGAGGATGACACGGTGGCCGGTCGGTGCCCTTGGGCCTTTCAAGGCCTGATCGGACAGAGTTTAGTTTAGTTTCATGCTAGTGCTCGACGACTTATCTGAGTGAGCAGCGCAGACTGTTACCAAGTGGAGGACCTGGGTTCGATTCGCGGTACTGCCAAGAATTTTTCCTTGGTGCGTGGTGTACACAGCCTCGTGTCGGTGGTTGAGGAGCTACTTGACCGACTAGTAGCGGCTACACGGTTCTGTAAAGTCTGCAAAACGGCCGGGAGAACGGTATGCTGACCACATGGCCCGCTATACCACATCCCCAACCTCATGGTGCTGCAAGGCAGTCGATGACACGGCGGCCGGTACACATCCCTTGAGCCTTCGCGGACTGACTAGAAGCTCGTTTTAATACTAGTAGACTCTCTTTGCTCAGAAATGACCTCTTTCCTGTGATAGTGTGCTTTTTATGTATACTTTGTTTCTTCCGTAATGTCTTATTTTACTTCCAAGGTGCGGGGCTTGATTGCCCGTTTAGAACTTTTACTTGTTTTTAGCAAAAATCTAACAAAGTAGGAGTGGGGCTAGGGGCCCCCAAACGGGGATATCTGGGACGTGCTGTGTTCCATAATTTCTCTGGCAACAACCAGCTGAAGTCCTTCGAAGGTTTTTTTCTCCTCTTTATATTTTCGTTGCTGTGACTTTCAGCGACAAAAGTCACAGTGGAGAGCGGAGAAAAAGAAACAAAGTGTCTGCCATTTGTGTTAAGAGACGAACTCTGAGCGTACCGTTACTGTTGCAGAAGGCGGCAATAAAGTTAATTGTGCGAGAAATAAACGTAAAATGACGCAAGTGACGGCATACCGAAGGGTGAATAGTCTGTTATTAAAGAGTTTAATTTAGTAACGAACTCATTTGAACATCAACTTCTGTCGCTGTAGCTGTCTCTTAGCCAGTAGAAAGAAAACGTATTTCTACTAATATGCACGAAAGTTCCCGGTAATCTTGCGTTTAAAATCCCCATACACTCTCATGATTTAGGTTACGCTCTCCACTATCTTCGTCAGAAGAAGGCAACTACATTTCAAAAATAAATAGGAATTCTCCTATCACGTGCAGTAGTTATTCGGTGGTTGGGTGGATTACATTGCAACGTCACGGAGATTTTTGTGGGGAATTCGCGAACGAATTAGTGACCAAAGATAACATTAGGGCCTCGAATGCACTTTGATTGTCTTAACACCTCTAACATCACAATGTAAACTGTTGAAAGTATTTCACTGCGATTTCTCAACACCATGCAATCGCTGCTATGCACCACTGCCCTGACATCCACCAACTGTGTTGTTTATTTGGTACAAATTCCAGTTAAGTCCCCCTTGACGGAAACGTCGGAATTTCCCTTTTGTCAAACACAGCATTAAGTTTCATCCCGCATAACAGTATTCAGACACTATTGATTTTTGTTGGTATCTTTACGTGATATGACTTTCGGATAGGGCTTTACAAAAACAATGACGTAACGATACAAAAATATAATGAAACTAACAGCCAGATCGAGGAATATCAATTGGAATGAAATGATACCGCATCCATTCATTCCTCCATGCGGAGATGGGAAGAAGTGTGACTGGAAGGGTTGGACAGTAAGCAGTGTCTAGTAAAGTCAACAGCTCGGCCGTGGCTTAGCTCCTTCCAGGAATGCAATGGGATGAGGTCTTTCTAACTTGTCACTGCATAGGGCACAGCCCTATGACGCATGGCCTCTTGCTCCAGCGAGAGGACCGCCCAGTGTGTAGTGATTGGGGCACAGATCACGCTGCGCTACAGTCTCGTAGATGGTGTTCTGTGTCCAGACGAGAGGGTGGTAGTTCATATGCCAACCGATTTGCCCTCTATTTTAACTGACAATGAAACAAATATGGCATGATATCTATAATTTTGTTTCCTGTCCAAATTGTTCCCTAAAATGAAAGGAGAAGTTTTGAATGTGTAATTAGGGTAGCTGGCCCATCCACGATTCCTGTAAGTGAGCAGGCAGCTACTCGTCTCTGTGAAATCTGTTCAGCTATCCTTTTATCCTATTTATGTTTTATCTGGCAATTCAGAACATTTGGGCACTTTCAAACTATTTTACAGGATATGAGCTTTTGCGAATGTGCGATTGATGGGGAGTGAGATTGGGAGAGAGTGCGTGTACTTCCATAACACTTACTCTTCCTAGTATTGCGACATTTTACCCCTAAGCGTTCCCAATAATATTTTTAAGGCTACTGATAACATCCGCCGTTGAGCGCCGTAAACAAAACACAAACACACACGACCTACGTCATTAATCTCTGTGACTAATTACAGTCTCATACATAACTTAACTTCCATGTAACGGGTACATGATTTTCATGAAATTTCTTGTGAACACTTTCTTTTGTATTCTAGTATACAGTGTAATATAAAGTCCATGAACTATTTTAAAAAAAGAGGTATACGTAAACATACTTTACAAATAGTACGGCATATGAAAGACGAACACCAAAGTATTTTTTTTATTTCAATTTTTTTTAATGTGGTGCTGGCAATATAATTTGGAAAACCGCCCACAGTGACTTCTACGACCATAGCTGCTGAAAGTGGGTGTGAATAAGGCAGAGACAGCATGTTGCATATTAGAATTTGTCCATTTCCGGCCGGCCGGTGTGGCCGAGCGGCTCTAGGCGCTTCAGTCTGGAACCGCGCGACCGCTACGGTCCCAGGTTCGAATACTGCCTCGGGCGTGGATGTGTGTGATGTCCTTAGGTTAGTTAGGTTTAAGTAGTTCTAAGTTCTAGGGGATTGACGACCTCAGATGTTAAGTCCCATGGTGCTCAGAGTCGTTTGAGCCATTTGCCCATTTCCGAGCCGTAGTGTGTGAGCAAAGAGCTTTCCGCGGGAAGTTCCACAAGACTACATCATTTTAAAACAGCACAGAAATTCGAGGAGGATGGTTGGCTGTGCGATACAAAACTTTTCTTCCGACCACGCGTTTTAGAACGAACAGTATGCCGCTTGAAGGAAATGATGTTGTGAAGCCCCACAATGTTTACCTAACAACCAATTTCAGTATTAAACATACGTCAGGCAACAACATAGAAAATCCTTTGTAAGCTATTAAGAGTGAAGCCGTTAAAATTGTAGATCCAGAAAGCCAGAAGCCATTAAGATAAATTGCGCCGTCTGCAGTTCAGTACTAACATGCAGAACGGTCCTGAAAACGACAACTTCTCAGGCTAGTTAATCTTCAGCGACAAAGACACTTTTCATCTTTCAGGAAAGCTCAACCGACATAACAGGTGCATATGGGCATAAAGACTCCACATGTAACTGCCGTACACGTCCAGGACTCCAATAGAGTTAACGTGTTCTGTATCATGTCCAACAAGATTATCTATCGACCCTCCTTCTTCGCTGAGAGACCGTCAATATCAGTGACATTTTTCAAGCAATTCTGGCTCTATAAATTGATTGTCGCTTAATTTAGGAGAAACACAGAAGATTCTGTTATAAACTCAATTAAACAAATTTACCAAATGTGCTAATGACTGTGTTAAGCAAGGAAATCGAAATGGATACAGTGCCGACGCCTTTGCAGCATCTCTGGTGGCTATAGTCGTGTACGGAGGTGGTCTATACAAAGCAAGGAAACTTTTGTACTTTCAGCATCGCAGCACAGTCAGCAATCGTGATAATCTAATACATAAGAAACTATTAGCCTCGATTGCGGTAGTGAAACCAAACTTTACCTAGGTTTCAGCCTAAATAACTGAGCCTTGTTCATAAGATATACCTCAATGTATAATTTGTCTAAGAGGGCGTGGTCTAGAAATAAAACTAAAACAGCATGAATAGGCGTAGTCACATTTTAAAATGTGACTAGGTAAGGGTTGGTTTCATTACCGCAATCGAGGATGATAGTTTCTTATATACTAAAGCAAGAAAACTTGCCAGAGCATAATCTAAGCCGAGTTTCAGCATCATTTTGTCCATGAATGTTCTGAGCAATCACTCTGAATGTGAGTTGGAAGCTCAATCAAAATTAGTAGTGGTAAGATGTGTTATGCCGTTCTTTTTAAAGTGTGAATGGAACTCATCTAAAGTGAACTGTAGACAATGTTGGATGCCATACTGATGAAGACTGTCAGTAGCTCCCGGGCGGTAATTCAAATGGCTCTGAGTACTATGGGACTTAACATCTGAGGTCATCAGTCCCGTAGAACTACTTAAACCTAACTAATCTAAGGACATCACACATATCCATGCCCGAGGCAGGATTCGAATTTGCGACCGTAGCGGTTGCGCGGTTCCAGGCTGAAGCGCCTAGAAACGCTCGGGCACACCGGTCGGAGACTGTAATTGCAGCTGTGATTGATGACATATGGGTAACATTTTATAGATTAGAGAGAGTATCCGCAAGTGAAATCCCCCCCCCCCCGTTGAATAGGCCTACAATACTGTTATTTACCTGGTATGATACCTGATAAGGAGTGGTGGGCCATGAGGAGATATATCATGCCTTATGCAACAGATTTTCCATGTATAGGCTGACAGTTATTGAACTATATGAAAAAAGGTGAATTAGTTGCAAACAACGGCGTGCAAACGCTTCATTCAACATTTAAACGTCACTACAGATATTCGGAATTAGGTTATGACATGTTCAATATGCAGGCTATCATTGGCGATGATGTGGCGCAGACGAATAGCGAAATTCTGCATGATCCGCTGAAGTCTCGGAACATCGATGCTATCCATAACTTCTCGTATGGCTGTTTTCAGCTCAGCAGAGGTTTTGGGGCTATTTCTGTACACCTTGTATTTAATATAGCCATACAAAAAGGATCGCATGTGTTCAGATCCGGAGAATATGGCGGCCTATCGACGCACATGCCCGTGGCCTCTGTGTACCACAGAGCCAGAATGCGATCCACAAAGTCCTACTGAAGGACATCAAACGTTCTACCGCTTCGATGGGGTCCATCTTGCATGAAGCACATCTTGTCGAAATCAGTGTCGTCTCGGATAATGGGGATGAAACCAGCTTCCAAAACTTTCACGTACCGTTCGGCAGTCACCGTGCCATCAAGGAATATCGTACCGATTATTCCGTGAGTGGCCATTGCACACCACACAGTTACCCATTGAGGGTGAAGAGACTTCTCGATCGCGAAATGCGGATTCTCAGTCCCCCATATGCGCCAATTTTGGTTTGTAACGAACTCATCCAAATGAAAGTGGGCTTCGTCGCTAAAGCAAACTATATCGACATCAAAGTCCTGTTACTCTATTCTGTGGACAATAGTGTTGTCGAAACACAACCGCTGTTCCATGGCCCTGGGGCTTAACGGCTGGTGGGTTTGAATTTTGTATGGTAAGAGATGGAGGTCTTCAACAACAAGTGTCTCCAAATTGATTCCCACCTGTTGTGTAGCTCTTCCGATCGATTTCCTGGGGCTGTTTTAAAACACAGCGTATGTCTTCTCGATGTTTTCAGGCGTATTCACCCTTTTCAGACGACCGACATTGCCGAAAGTCTTTACGAATGCTACCCGGTCTCTCAAACTTGTGAATCAAATTGAAGTTTTAAATAAATTCCATATTATACTTCCAGAAGTATAAATAAAATGTTATTAAAATTCCTGTATTCTATATATTTAAGAAACTTGATGAGAGAAGCTCACTGTATGCAAAGTAATTACACAGATAAAATTTTGTGGAAATCTTTTCAACTGTTTTTGAGAAAAAGACAGTTTTTTTGTAAATAAAATTTTTAAATTACGCAAAAAGTTAGATATATATAATCGAAGAAAATAATAGTAAATGTGTTAATCTCATGTAAAGTATGGCACAACATATCATTGCCATACCTTCAAAATTGTGGATGTGGTGCATTGTTTAAATAGTGACTGCTTTTCTGAACGTCCCCACTTAACTAGAGCAAAATGTTCAAAGATGCACACGAGATAAGTTAAGTATCTTTTTTATCTAAAACTGCGACTCGTCAACGTATTTCTAATCTCTTTTGACCTAGACAAGTGATGACCAGGAAGACTTTTATGCAAAGGTTAACGCGTTTTCGTAACCTCATTTATCACCAAGACCCAGGCATCAATTTTGATTTTAAAACAAATCTTTGGTATTTTATTGAGCCAGAATACGGGAACCGTATGAGATCAATTCAATGATATATTTCTTTTGTATGGGTGACATGATATTACGGAATAAAAATACATTGAATGTGGCTATTTTTATGCTGTTTCTATGGCCGGTTGATTGGCGAGTCGTTCAGAAGTTTACGGCACTTCCTATGTAATCTGACGCTGCTTCACATTTAAGTAAAGTCGTGGCTATTTTATCGAAATTTAAATAGTGTGTATGCAGGTGTGTTATTAACTATGAGTCTCTTTCCACGAGATTTAGGAATGCGTTGAAAGATGTACGTCAGTACACTACCGTATTCAGACTTAACCGATTGCGGAGTTATTTAGAAAATACCCGCAGTGCCTCCATTTTGTGAGACAACATCTAGTTATGGTGTCCGTAAAGGTCAACTGACACTTTCAAACTCCATAAATTGGGTAAATTACTGGATATCAGATGATGAAGACATTCATCAACCACAGCTGTGTGTAAAAGTTGACAGACAATACAAAAATATTTCGCTATCACATATACACTAACGGATAAAATAATACTAGCAACATCAAAAAATAACGTAGAGTAATGACATTTGTCTAGGTAACATATTTAAGTGACTAACCCTGCAAGATCACCGGGCAATGTAAACACGAGATAAGCAACCGAAAATGCGAAATGCTGGTACATTAATAACCAGTGTAACCCCCAGAATGTTGAATGCAACCATGCAAACTTGCATACATTGTGTTGTATGGGAACCAGAGGTCAGTACGTGCGTGTTGCACATGGTCAGTCGATGGACGGACAGTTAGTGATGCTTGTGGATGACGCTGATGTCCCGTATGAGCTCGGTTGAAGACAGATCCGGTGATCGAGCAGGCCAAAGAAATGTGTCGACACACTGTGGACAACGACAGCGGTATGTGGGCGAGCGTTATCATGTGGGATAACACCCTCTGGAATGCTGTTCATGAACGGCAGCACAACGACCCGAATCACCAGATTTATGTACAAGTTTGCAATCAGGGTGCGAGGGATAACAACGAGAGTGTTCCTGCTGTCATGCGAAATCGCAACCTAGACCATAACTACAGGTGTGGGTGTATTGTGTCTAGCACGCATACGGGTTGGTATTCCTCAATTCACCTCGTTTTAACCAACATGCGGCCATCACTGGCACCGAGGCAGAGCCACCTTTCATCACAGTACACAACAGACCCGTTCCCTGCCCTCCAATGAGTTCTCACTTGACAACACTTTTTTAAGTCGAAAATGGCGGTGGTTTGGGGACAGTGGGATGCACGCTACACGGCATCTGGTTCGGAGCTGTCCTTGAAGTAACCGATTTGTAACAGTTCAGTGTGACCCTGCGGTGCCAACTGCTGCTCAAATTGCTGCTGCAGATACTGTACGACGCGCCAGAGCCATACATTCGTACCAAGTCTTTCAGAAATATCGCAGAAGGAACAAGCTTCTCATAGCCCTGTTACACGATCTCGTTCAAACTCAGTGTGATGTTGATAATGGGTTGTTTGTCGTCTGAAAAGTATTCTTTACTAACATGAAATCACCACGCCCAACCTCAAAGCACCTAACGCTCACTACCGTTACAGCATGTACAGTACTGGCCATTAAAATTGTTACACCACGAAGATGACGTGCTACAGACGTGAAATTTAACCGACAGGAAGAAGATGCTCTGATATGCAAATGATTATCTTTTCAGAGCATTCACACAAGGTTGCCGCCGGTGGCGACACCTAAAACGTGCTGACATGAGGAAAGTTATCAACCGATTTCTCATGCACAAACAGCAGTTGACCGGCGTTGCCTGGTGAAATGTTGTTGTGATGCCTCTTGTAAGGAGGAGAAATGCGTATCATCACATTTCCGACTTTGATAAAGGTCGAATTGTAGCCTATCGCGATTGCGGTTTATCGTATCGCGACATTGCTGCTCGCGTTGGTCGAGATCCAATGATTGTTAGGAGAATATGGAATCGGTGGGGTAATACGGAACTCCGTGCTGGATGCCAACGGCCTCGTATCACTAGCAGTCGAGATGACAGGCATCTTATCCGCATGCCTGTAACGGATCGTGCAGCCACGTCTCGATCCCTGAGTCAACAGATGGGGACGTTTGCAAGACAACAACCATCTGCACGAACAGTTCGACGACGTATGCAGCAGCATGGACTATCAGCTTGGAGAGCATGGCTCCGGATACCCTTGACGCTGCATCACAAACAGGAGTGCCTGCCATGGTGTACGTAACGACGAACCTGGGTGCACGAATGGCAAAACGTCATTTTTTCGGATGTATCCAGATTCTGTTTACAGCGTCATGATAGTCGCATCCGTGTTTGGCGACATCGCGGTGAACGCACATTGGAAGCGGGTATTCGTCATCGCCATACTGGCGTATCACGCGGCATGATGGTATGTGGTGCCATTGGTTACAAGTCTCGGTCACCTCTTGTTCGCATTGACGGCACTTGGAACAGTGGACGTTACATTTCAGATGTGTTACGACCCGTGGCTCTACCCTTCATTCGATCCCTGCGAAACCCTACATTTCAGCAGGATAATGCACGACCGCATGTTGCAGGTCCTGTACTGGCGTTTCTGGATACAGAAAATGTTCGACTGGTGCCCTGGCCAGCACATTCTCCAGATCTCTCACCAATTGAAAACGTCTGGTCAATGGTGGCCGAGCAACTGGCTCGTCACAATACGCCAGTCACTACTCTTGATGAACTGTGGTATCGTGTTGAAGCTGCATGGGCAGCTGTACCTGTACACGTCGTCTAAGCTCTGTTTGACTCAATGTCGAGGCGTATCAAGGCCGTTACTACGGCCAGAGGTGGTTGGTACTGGTATCTCAGGATCTATGAACCCAAATTGCGCGAAAATGTAATCACATGTCAGTTCTAGTATAATATATTTTCCAATGAATACCCGTTTATCATCTGCATTTCTTCTTGGTGTAGCAATTTTAATGGCCAGTAGTGTGTTTAAAGCAAATCTGTTTTGAATCCTCACAGTGGTCCTACTACCGCCACTCGTATGCGACTGAAGCGACATTTGAATAGGTATCATGTTTCACATGTAGGTTTAGGTCCTGTATCGCTGTGCGCTTCCTGTGCATATCGGTCCACATTCCGCAGCGGCTTCGCACCGACACATACCGTACTTTACTTACCGAGGCAGGTATCGACTGGCTGCCAGCTTACAGGCAGACAGGCAGGCGCGAGGTGAGATTTACAACACTCCTCGTTAAAGAGGTCGGTCGGCGCGCCGCTGTAAGCTGAAATCCTCATTTCGGCTTTTCTGGATTGAAAAATGGGCTGCCCGCCCACGACTCTCGCGTCGCGATGAATACACGTTTCCGCGTTTCCTTCCTTTTTTGCGCGAGACGAAAAGAAATGGGTTACTTTTCAAGGATCGGCAGCGCTTTTGCCGCGTAATAGCAGGTCCGTGTCATTGCAGGCCCCCCAAAGCCCCACTGTGTGCTGCGCGTTGAAAGGAGGACCTTCGACCCACAAACGGTGTCCTCTGAGTAACACCACTGTTCTCGCTCGATCGGTACTGAAGTGCTGTCACCAGTGCTGGTTTAAACGTTTGTATTTGTCGGAACTATACGAACGGAAATATTAAGCAGTTTAATAGTTGTACTGAAAAGTTTAGTGTTAAATACACTTCCTCAAAATTGTATCACGCATTAGAATTGTGCCGAATGAATACAAAATCTGATGATGTCTAAACGAGTGTATCAGCAACAAGTGGCTGCCGTTACAGGGAAATGATGTATACACAGCTCCATCAGTGCCCTCTATTGTGTGAGTGGAAAAATTGGCCGTACACCAAGCCAAATCAGAAATAATAATGAAACGAAATGGAGACTGAGACATTATATTTTGTCCAGACAAAAGGGCGTACTATCAGCATGAGAGAGCTCTGGCGCGGCAGAATGATCGGTGTCCGGTAAATGATTTCGTCATACCTTGAAATTTCTGATCCTAAGGGGTGATGGATGGGAAACGGTTAATAACTAATTGTTTTCCCAAATATTATCTGTACAGGAAATAGTGCTCAGTTCACCGAGGATGCGTCTCCAACAAGCAAACCGTTCTGGACAGCTCGTAAGATCCAACTACTCAAGCTTGAAGATGTGAAACTTCACAGCAGACTATTGTAGAGGAATATCCCAAGAGACTGGAAGAATGTCACAACACTGTAATGGATAAACTCTCTTGACATCACTCTGTAAGGTTAATTGAGACCGACAAGAGCACTTCCATATTCCTTTGGTACTTTATTCCTCAAATATTGCTGTGAATTACACTCGTATATATATATATAAAAGATTGGCAATCTAGCAACGTTGTGATCACATGTTCGGTAAGTATCTCTGTCAGGATGTTGAGCAGTAATGTGCAGTTGGTGGTGTGGATAGCGTTTTGGGCAAGCATGCAGGAATTCAAGGTCTCGATTCTGGGTTGAGGCGTAATTGCTATTATTTGATAAATGTAGTCTGCAGGGTACGGCACCTGGTGAGTTAATCGACATACAGCGATTACAGTAGGTTTTTTACAAAATATTTGCAGTTATGTACTTGTTTCACGCTACTGCATCCACTAGATTCCAAACCTGCTTTCTGTGTACCCCTCCTCCTCCCCCCCCCCCCCTCGCCACCAATGGTCCCATCGAAATTAGGCGTACTGGAAACGTAAGACCCTAACGAAATGTTTTGGGCCGAAACGCGGCAAGAATAATAGTTGGTATTAACCGGTGGGACCATTAGGGGAGGGTACACACAAATAAGGTTTGGAATCTAACGGATGCAGAGGTGCGAAATAATGCGCGTCCATAGCGTGCAAAAGGCGTCTGTAAAGGCTGACAAATGAAAATGATTGAACTTCCATTTCTGTACGTAACTGCAAATGTTTTTTAGAAGACCCACTGTAACCGCTGTATGACAATTACGACGCCAGACACCGTACCACTCAGACTACATTTAGCAAATAGAAACAGTTAAGCCTCAACCCAGAATCTAATCCTTGACCTCCTGCACGCTAATCCCAAACGCTGTCCACTGTTCCAACTGCACAGCACTACTGCTATATCCTGAGAGAGTTACTTATAGTACATGTGATTACAGCGTTGCCAGATTGCCAATCTTTAAAGTCCATTTACTGTCCGAATTATGCGCAGGACGAAATTTTGTGAGAGTAATTTTTGTATTGGTAGTATGTGAGGAATCGCACTGCGAAGTCCGAGCGCACGAATTTTTTATCACCCTGTAAATGTAGGGTGTTTCTGTAGGAGTGTCCAAAAATGTAACAGGACAGTAGAGAATGCTCCGCTGAACAATTTGAGGTAGGGAATCTTGGATCGGAGAAGCCAGCTTAAGGAGATATGGAAGTAAATTTGTCTACCGCTTTGTCTAGCATTACAGTTTTGTAGCTTATTTACAACCAACAGGCGTACATGTTTACACGTACAGTGCTGTTTACTTACATGTACGTCCTTTATTTCCTGCAAGGAAATGAGGACGAGTCTTTTTACTTGGAATACATGATACAGGTTTTGTTTACTTTACTTGTTCATAAGATGGCTCTGTTGTATCGTATCTGTATTGTCCCATGGCAGAAAGTGCTATGAATCAACGACAGATCCATTCATTACTCAGTGCTATTCAGAAAAGTACAGTACAATAAGATGGAGTAGTATCGGTACGTTTTCGTAGAACTCACTGACATGCACCTTCTGTATGGGGAAGTAGGTTGCAATGCTCTCGCTGCTGAAAGGCTGTACAGAGAACGATTTCCTAACAAGCATCAACCGTCACGACGAGTGTTTATTTCTCTCGATCGACCAATGCAGGAGACTGGTTCACTGGAAAGAAGAAACGAGGAACCTGGCAACATGAGGACCAGTCGCACACCCGATTTTGAAGAGGAGGTCCTGGAATGTGTTGCAGTGAACCACAATACAAGTACTCGTCGTATTGCACGTGAAAAGGCCGCTGCACATACTAGCGTGTGGCGAGTACTCCACGTACAACAATTACACTCATATCACAGACAACGAGTCCATGCTATGCTTGTGACTGGCCTTGCACCAAGGGTCGCATTGTGTCAGTGGTTGATCCAGCAATGGATTGATCGACCAGATTTCCTCCAGATCGTGCTGCTTGCTGACGAGGCCTCATTTGATCGTGATGGTATTTCAAAGAGGAGGAATAGCAATGTGTGGGACGAGGAAAACACGCTGTAGAAGAGTCACGCCATCAAGTACGTTTTGCTGTGAATGTCTCGATCGGCACTGTAGAAGACAATCTCATTGGGCCATATCTTCCACGTAGCCGTCTGAACGGCCACTGGTATTTCTGCCTGAGTTGTTGGAGAACGTACCCTTGATTGCTCGTGAGGGGATGTGGATACAACATGACGGTGCACCACCACACTTCAGTGTGGATGTCCACAACCATCCCAATCCTGTATTTCCTGGTCGCTGGGTTCGAAGGGGAGGTCCTACTCCATGGCCTGAGAGCTCACCTTGCCTGAATTTCCTTGATTATTCCCTTTGGGGATATCGAAAGTCAGTTGTGTATGAGATCTCAGAGGATCCGGAGATGGAATTAGTTGCATTCAGGTTGATAGCAATCAGTTTCAGCGCAGTTTGTAAGATAAAGTACAAATGGTATGTTCATTGTGTCAATGACGGTAACTGTAGCTGTAATTAATGTAAATAAAAAAAGGGCCCTTGAATCTAGTGTGGGGTAAAATATGATGTCTCCAGTCACGTCCTACCCCGGTCAGTCCCAACTTTTCTGAGACCATTACCCTTTGTTGTGCGAGGGCTTCTTTTATTTCGCATGGCCCAGTCAACAGAAGACTCCTCGTGAGTTGATGCAAGAAGCTTGAGAGAAAGGTCAGAAATAAGCTGGCTAGACGTTCTTTTGCAAGAAACCACAAGTCAGCTATGGTACCTTCGCAAGAATCACCGCCCATACAGTATAGTGCGACAAATTACCACATGTCTACGTACAACGACCACTGTCAAGATGCTGACACAGCCGAAGGTCCGAAGCAGACTATAAAAATGGCGACCTGGGTTACCACACATCCAGACCCAGCATCAGATAATTTACTTGATCTGCATAACGAGAAGTGATGGCTTATGACAACAATAGCGGTTCGAACCTCCGGCCAGCTACAAGAAGTACTTTTTTTATGGTGGTCACTTTCCTGACGTGGTTCACCCAGCTGGCACTAGCAGACACTAGCTGAGGAACTGTGGGCTACACCTGTGTTTGATGGTGCAGGAAGTCAAGGCGGTGCCTTTCAGCCATGGTGCCATCTACTGGTTGACTACTGTTGGCTCCAGAACGCCCATCCAGGAGTCACACCTAAGCCGTCACTTGATTTTTGAGGGCACACTCTATTACTGCAGGCTGTTCCCCCAAACCTGGGTAGCTGGTTCAACACGGCGTGCTTGGGTGTTTCTGCACGCCTCTATGTTACCCAATGCGACCAGCTTTCACGGAGCCTGTCGTCTCTGCTGGCCGCCTCCAGCCCAGGAGTCTAACACTGCATTTCGTCGCTGCCATTGTTCTGACGACGGAACTGTGCCTTGCTGTAGTCTGCTTTCCTCTGTGAGGTGGCCGCGTCTTCGAAGACTGTGTGCTGATTCAGGAACCTCGCTATGGTTCAGGTCCAGCGCCCAACCATGGTCGCTGATTGCAGCAACAGTCAACGGCCATGCTATGGTCGATACCCCAGTTCCCGTCAGATCACCGAAGCCACGTCAGTATTTGGATGGGTGACTGCCCAGGTATGCCACGTGCTGTTGACGGTTTCCCCTTTGCCTTTCCGGTAGAGAGGACAGGAAGGGGTTCTGACGTGGAATCCCTGACCTCCACTCTTTACGCCAAATATCCTAGATTCAGTTCCATGAAATGAGGGCATCCGACACTTTTGATGGCGATTCGTCCGCTGGATGGAGACGTTAAGCTCAGCGGACACCTTGGTGCTGTTCGAAAGGAGTAGGCTATATGCTGGAACTGGATTTCACCTTCTCCCACTTCTCATCATCTTCAAGTCGAACATGACACTACACTACACACACACACACACACACACACACACACACACACACACACACACACACACATCACAGTCACCTGCACTTAACCGATACACTTACGCCCGTAGCCGTGAAACTTTGCTGAGAGAAGGTGCCTATGGGCGCGAAGGATGGGGAAGACCATCCCAATTAAGTGACTGAACTTGCCCTTTGGGTTTCCCCTGCCATTCATGCCATATAACTTAACAAATTTACTTTACACTTCAGCAACACAAATGCTGTATCTAATCTAGTATTAAGTGAATGTCATTTCTGCTTTCATGATTTAGCAGAGGATATCCACTTGGCTACAAATCTGCTCCCAGCTAATCAACCTATACCACCACCACCACCACCACCTCACCCTGTAGCAGGGTACTTCATTACAAATGCTATCCTGACAACCCAGCACAACTGGCGTTGGAGGTGCTGTCCTGCTTCGCGTTGAACGTTATCAGATATCATTCAGTATTTCCAACCAAGTTTGAAACCTACTTGAACCTTTATTTGAACAAAAATGACCTACTTTTAAAATGATGACAGATTAGTCGTATTTAGGTGATTTGCAAATAAATTAATCGCAAGTGTATTTGTAGGTTTTTTTAAATACAAGAAGCAGTATAACAATGAGGCAGTTGATACTACTTATGCACATTCTAAGAGATGCTCATTCGCTTGCTTAATGTTGTTCCCAATTTTACCATAGATGAATGTCTACTTTGATACCTGTCAGCTGTGACGCTTGGAAACGGTAGCCTTAAATCACTTTTCGATAGTAATGCATGCCAACCAACCATATTTCACCAAAATGATGTTAGTTCTGTTTAATCAAAACGTATTTTTTGTGTGTTGTCTTTGCCATGTCCAGCAATTTCACTGAAACTGACCTCAGAACCAAAACATTTACTTGTCGATTTTCAAATCAGGAAAATAGTTCTTCACAAACGTTACTAACAATGGCAAGTGAAGATCACTGCTATGAAATGGAATCGCATTTTACGAATCCGGATAGATGTCTGCTGTTCGTGGCAAATGAAAATTTGTGCCAGATCAGAGCTCGAATCCTTTCCCTATTATCGCGAGTGGTCGCCTTAACCACTTCGTCTCTCCCAGTAGGCCTCCAGAACCGACACAAACTTCCCTATGTCACGTTTGCACATTTCGTGATGCCCCAATAGGGAGAGACAAACGTTTTATCTTATTTTTAACCCTTCAGGGCATGGGTACATCATTGATGGTTACAATGTTTGTGTTTATACAGCGCCTGTATCTTCACAACACAATGTCCTTCAGACATACATGCATGTCTTTCACAAGAAACCGCAAGCGGTATGTGCTCACACCTCAAGAATCAAAGCTCAGGCATCATAGTGGGACAAATAACCACATGTCAAAGTTAGACGACCCTTGCCGAGATGCTGACACACGTCTGGAGAGCATCGTAAATCAATTTGAAAGACCCGCACCTGGTGACCGGTCTGCCCGCAAGGGGGCCCTAGCCATACGATTAAATTAAAAAAATTCCAAAAACGAATTCATGGAATTCATATACTGATGGCTACAATTATGCAAGTACCGATATATCTGATTTTCTATAAATGGAGTGCATAGGAGACTGAAAATGGCATTAATGATAAGCCGAAATTGGTCGTCTAAATAAAGTAAAATCTGGAGACATACAGCTGTTTGGCGACTTTACCGTGGTAAGTAAAAGTAAATGTTAGACTAGTCCCTTCAGTTACTAATAATACCAGTACACTGATAATCAGCTTGTACATTAGGGGTTCTTCCTGATACTGGATATTCCATAAACCTAGTGTTACTGATGTGAAGAAAAATCAGAAATACCGGAGGAAAAACGACTTCCCTACATCGTATAAGATACGACAGAGGACAGTAGTCATTCACGTATTTGCAGAAACAGAAACAGATGCTAGGAACTAGAAGCAATGATGTTGACCATAGAATATGTTAAAGATAGCGTTAATGGGAGTCTGGCTGGAGAGCGTAACTCAGGCGTTTATCGCGGAGCGGAAAGTCGATGCCCCCGTATCTGCCCACCTGATGCATGGAGGGGCGGGCTGATGACGCCACGCTGAGATGAAAAATGTGTGCAGAGCGCCCAGCACGGACGAGAAACCTGAGTCCCACCCGTCATTTATGACTAACGAGTACTCCTTACAGTATCCTCTTTTGCGACACATTCTGAAACTATCTTCACTCTCCTTAATGAAGCTGGTACATTTGCCAAAAAACTTGCTGTTATGAAAGTATTACAAAAGCTGAATGTAGTCCTTCTAAGGATCGTTCCACCAGATGCTGTGCAGAAAAAAAGAAAAAAGCTTTTGTTTTATGATGACTAGTTGACAGAAACTTCTGAATATTACGAAAATGGTGAGTTCCTCTATGAAATAACTTTTCTATTACCAGTCGTGATTTTCTTTTTATTCATAACGCGGTTTTGGAAATGATTCCTATTTTCAAGTGTGGTTTCTGTGTGCTATGACATTCATTCATGATGTGTTCGGTATGTCACTTGCTGCACTGTTCTGTTGTCTTTACTTCAATGCATGAAAAGATGTAAAATTTTTTATTAGGCTAATGTTCGATCTTAAACATTACACACAACTTACTGTGCACAGCGCACAATGAAAATAGCAAACGTACATAAAAATAGTTACAAATATATGTTTACATGTACTAAACCGAGATAAAGTTATACTTCATCCACAGAGTATGTAAACTTTCGTACAGTGGGTATTTATTTTCATAATACATGTATATATACACGTAATGTCTCTCATTTCCATGTGTCACTATTTTCATTTAATTATGTCAAGAAATTCATTCATTCACTTTCCACTTTTTCAAACAAAATTTTCATGGTTTTTGACAGGCTGTATGTATGTACATATGTATGGCTAGATTCTCCTACTGTACGACTGGATCGATTTCAACTATACATGGTATATGAGAAACAGCACTATGGTGGTTATAAGCTCCTAGCTCCCATACGAGCAGACATAGAGGCAAAAAAGGGCTTTTAACCCCGATATGTAGACTTCCGGCACAACTGGCGTGTTTTGTGGGTAGTATCAGCGTGCTTCTTTGGGGTGGTTACTTCTGCACATAGGCTTGACGGGCCAGACAAAGAGGAGGTGGGTAGTGAGGGACAGGGAGGGTGAGGTTTACAGAGAGAGGAGGAGGGGACAAAGAGAGGAAGGTGGAGGTCATGGACGGAGAGAGAGGAGATGAAGGGATGGGCAGCCAGAGAGGGGGAGGTTGAGATGGACAGAGACAGAAGAGATGGACACAGAGAAGTATGAAGGAGGATGCAAACAGAGAGACAATGGAGGAGGAGATGGACATAGAGATGGGGTGGTGGTGATGAACAGACATGTGGTACACATATTAGATGGTCGATGGATACATATACCATGGCGACCATACCATACACTTCAATGGTCAGTGTAGTGTAAGGAGATTTCTCACAGTTCGAAACGCTTTGGATAGTTTTCAACTGCGAAGCACAGACGACTACAAAATCTAAATGATATCCATCAACATAACACCAGCGATACTAAGGGTTTTCCATACAATCGACAAAATAGCACCAAAAACACTGAGGCGTTCCCATGGCTGCGTTTAAAAATTCGCCTCGCCTGATAACGTGAGGCACACTCCATCTGTCTATATTCATCTTACATCACCTTAACAACAGGATTACATCTAAGACAAGAATAAAAAGATAGCTTTCATTTATTTGTTGCATCATAGCATTCGTGTACCGATAAAAATGTTGTTCATTTCTCACAGCTGTGCACATCCTGCACATCGCTGTACTGCCAGGCATTAGTGACAACAAACAGACCACTCGGCGTCGACATAGCTCCGGCAACACTGAGACGTTGCAACTGAGACTAGCATAGATTCATGTCACTTAAATGGAGGAAGCACTCACGCAAATGGAGGAAGCACTCACGCGCTGAAGTGGCGCCAGACACACACACACACACACACACACACACACACACACACACACACACACACACACACAATCCAACTCTTCAGCTTCATATCAAGCTAATGCTGCAGCAGGAGTATGTACATGGCTGTTTTCCTCAAATTTTTGCAACATACCATTTCCTACATCATTATAGTCTATTGCCATCACAGTTATCATGTGGAAACACATGGCGACTAGCCAGGTGTGCACACAGCCCAAGAATCATAAACAAAACTACAGACAAGAAAGTACCCAGGAAATGAACACAAGACTTGCAATGTTGAATTCTACTGATTACAGATGTAGAGCCTTGGAGACAGACCAACAATGTGACACCTACAGAAGCGCTCTTCAATTTACGTTATTGTCTCTGAGAATACACGTATCAAAAAATGTTTTGCATCACCTCAGTTCCCAGAACTCCTGAAGATAGACGTTGACTGTGGATATTGTATCACAGACACAGTCCCTTTGACTGTTCAGAGATGTCCCGAAACCGCCCAAATATGAAAACAATCATGTATGTGCAGCGCTTATTAGTCTAAGGGGGGTCCGACAGCCGATAAGTTCCACTCGTTCCACCAGGAAGGAGTTACGCGACTCGTGTTGTCTGTCGTTCAACAATGTCTAGACGGTCAATACCGCGGTTTGATCGCTTCCGCATTGTTACTTTGTGCCAGGAAGGGCTCTCAACAAGGGAACTGTCCAGGCGTCTCGGAGTGAACCAAAGCGATGTTGTTCGGACATGGAAGAGATACAGAGAGGCAGGATCTGTCGATAACATGCCTCGCTCAGGCCGTCCAAGGGCTACTACTGCAGTGGATGACCGCTACCTATGGATTATGGCTTGGAGGAACCCTGACAGCAACGCCACTATGTTGAATGCCTTTCGTGCAGCCACAGGACGCCGTGTTATGGCTCAAACTGTGCACAATAGCCTGCGTGATGCGCAACTTCACTCCCGACGCCCATGGCGAGATCCATCTATGCAACCACGACACCATGCAGCGCGGTACAGATGGTCCCAACAACATGCCGTCTGGACTGCTCAGGATTGGTATCACGTTCTCTTCACCGATGAGTCGCATATGCCTTCGACCACACAATCATCAGAGACGAATTTGGAGGCAACCCGGTAAAGCTGAACGCCTTAGACACACTGTCCAGTGAGTGCAGCAAGGTGGAGGTTTCCTGCTGTTTTAGGGTGGCATTATGTGGTGCCGACGTACGCCGCTGGTGGTCATGGAAGGCGCCATAACGGCTGTACGATACGTGAATGCCATCCTCCGACCGATAGTGCGACGAT
This sequence comes from Schistocerca serialis cubense, assembly GCF_023864345.2. Taxonomy (NCBI): domain Eukaryota; kingdom Metazoa; phylum Arthropoda; class Insecta; order Orthoptera; family Acrididae; genus Schistocerca; species Schistocerca serialis. The sequence continues at coordinate 779,004,391 of NC_064639.1, read as the reverse complement.
ATAGGCAGCATAATGGCGAGGCATTCGTCTTCATGGACGACAATTCGCGCCCCCATCGTGCATATCGTGTTGACTTCCTTCAGGATAACGACATCGCTAGAGTAGCCAACATGTTCTCCAGACATGAACCCTATCGCACATGCCTGGGATAGATTGAAAAGGGCTGTTAATGGACTACGTGACCCACCAACGAGTCTGAGGGATCTACGCCGAATCGCCGTTAAGGTGTGCGACAATCTGCACCAACTTGTGGATAGTGTGCCACAAGGATACAGGCATGCATCAATGCAAGAGGACGTGCTACTGGGTATTAGAGGTACCGGTGTGTACAGCAATCTGGACCACCACCTCTGAAGGTCTCGCTATATGATGGTACAACATGAAATGTGTGGTTTTCATGAGCAAGAAAAAGAGTGGAAATGATGTTTATATCGATCTCTATTCCAATTTTCTGTACAGGTTCCGGGACTCTCGGAACCGATGTGATGCAAAACTGTTTTTGATGTGTGTAGTTCATGATTTCTAGGCTGCAGACTTGGTTACATGGGAAAGATATTTTCTCGTTATGGCACAGCAAAGGCAGTTCACATTATTTGATTAAAATTACAGATTGTGGTAAATAAATACTCCACATCTCGTGCAAAGAGAGGCAGGAATAGAAAAAGGTGAACATAGAGATGGTGGAAATGGAGATGTGTGCAGTATGTGTGTCAAACAGATGTACATGTAAATCTGCAGGGAAAAGACTAGTACATATGTATAAAAAAGTCGATTTCTTTGTGTGTGTGTGTGTGTGTGTGTATGTGTGTGTGTGTGTGTGTTTCTGTGTATTTTCCACATCTATTCCTAAATCATTGGATTTAGCCAAATATGGTATACATATTACTTATTGTCGGGGACGAAGTGCTGTGTGCATCTATCTGCCATAGGAGTCGTGGTGTAGGTGAGAACTGTTGGCAAACTGGAAATTTGTGGTAAGGTATTATGGGACCAAATTGCTGAGGTCATCGGTCCTTAAGCTTACACACTACTTAATCGAACTTAAACTAACTTACGCTATGGACAACACACACACCCATGCCCAAAGGAGGACTCGAACCTCTGACTGGGCGAGCTGCACGGACCGTGGCAAGGCGCCTCATACCGCGCAGCTAACCTGCGCGGCCAGAAGTGACCCATGAGACCTAGACTACCCCGAATTATAGTCATGTTGTGTGGGTAGCATAGGAGTGAATTCTAGAGGGTACATATACTGATGGGCACAGCTGAGTAAGAGAGAAGCGAGGGGATGGATAGATGGACTTGGGAGAAGGAGGTGGAAGGGAGAGATAGGGGAGGAGGAGATGGACAGAGAGGGGAGGGGAAGTGATGGACAGAGAAAGGGGGTAGGAAGAGATGGGCAGAGAGAACAGGAAGAGAACATGGACTGAGGACATGTGGCAAAGATATCCGCAGAGAGAGGGAGGGGGAGGTGGACAGAGATAGGGAGGGGAGGGCGAGATGCTGGAGGCAGGTAAGAGATGGAGAGGGGTAGTAGGTAGATGGTAAAAAAAAAGGGGCATACAAGAGAAGGACAGAGAGATGGGAAGGAGGATATGGAAAGAGATAGGGGATGAAGGGGAGATGGACAGATGCAGGATGAGGAGGAGACAGACAGATTGGGAAGAAAGAGGGAGCAAGAGGAGATAGAGAGAGGAGAGGAGGAGATGTGAGCGATATACGTGTCATATATGGGTGAGGATTCTGGTAAAAAGTTAGTGTGAATATATCTCCAGTTTTTCTAACACAACTATTTTATGGCCTTTATATAAACAGTGGAGTACTTCGGCATTTTGCTGTACTTTTGCAAATGAGCGTTATGCATGTTTATTGTTAATGCTGTCGCTGTGTCTCTCTGTTGTACGCTTAGGCTTTAATGAGCCCTCTGTACCTGGAGTTGAAATGTCAGCCTGCTTGTCCTAAGTAGAAAATGGAGCATTATTATCATGTTGTGTATTCCAGAGACTGAATATGGGTCATGATTACACTTTTTGTTGTATATCAGGTTTTGTTGTACTTTATTAGATGTAGAGAACTAAATTTTCACTTCGTGGTTTTCCAAGATACTTTCAGTCTTTCGTGATATATTGGCATTGTGTGGGACGCTAGCTAACATTTGTTTTTATCTTTACCTTTTATTGCGTGAAGTGGTGTGGTTTGGTATTGAGTCAACCATTGGAATAATATAGTCACTGGCAATTGTAATCTGTTTCACTATGACTGGAAGCAGAAAAGTTACTTCATAAAAAAGCCCATTATGTTTACAGTCACCATCTCTCACCAATCATTTCCAATTAATCAAATCAAATTACTAACACCAAGTTAGGTGCTAAAAGCGACATGTAGATATAAAAATCTTAAAGTGGAAAAACTGAAAATGTTGCTCACATGAGACTCAACAAACATCGTCAACAATTTCATCTAACTCTGAATTACAAAAGAGTGACGATAGGTTCAAGTACTAGAGCAGCAAAACTTATAAAGCACAATGCATGAAAGCTATGGCTGAAAACCTAAATAAGGCAGTTACACAAGAAGAAGAACTTACAAAACCGAGAGCTACTCAGCATGCAGATAGAACCAGTAAACAGCATGTAGCCCACGTTATATGATAGTATACCTGGGCACATTGAGGACACAGTCGATAAGGAGTTTTTGAACACTTGCAATACACGCGATAACCATCTGCAGACTTTGTAATCCAAAAAAAATAACAAATCTAACTTTGTAATGAATGACAAACACCAAACACACTTTTTACATCTTTGTGATGAGTTCCACCAAATGGAAACAGTTTACACCAAAAAGGACTACAATACAACCTAAAGCCCAGTCTCAAGAACCATACGCTAAGGCAGATCACAATTGCAACTAAACATGCAGCTATTGCAAAATTCAACTCAAATACAAAAGAAGCAATAGATCACAAAGTAAACAAGCTTCTTGAAAAAAAAATCTAGGAACAACTTTAGATTTAAATATAAAATAAATGATGTACAAAACCTTATAATCCATAAATAATAAAGTGAAGAGCAGTCAGTGCACAATTATGAAGACAGAAAATGCAGTACACTAGTCATAACGAAAAGACATGTGAATTCTTTCATACTAATAATAATCTACACATAACATGGCGGACAAAACAATTTCAATATAAAATTAAGAAGCAGTTACGAAATACGTATTTCCTCTTGACACAAACTGAAAAGAAACATTTCATACGCATGAATCCAAGTGCCTGCATTTAAGAGCACAGAAAAAAATTAAATAAGAAAATTAGTGAAATATATAAATAGCCCTGCATACAAACTGTCACAGAAATTGAATACAGTACTAATGAAAAAGTATATGTATGAAACAACAAAATAGATAAAAAAGCAATGTACTAGCTGAGGAAGTAAAAGCCAGAAACTTCCTCGAGATTGGCAGGAAACTTACGAAACGTAAAAAACTTGCGTATACAGAGATTGTCGTATTCGTGGAACTCCTGAAGCTAACCCTAAGTTATAATTATTTTAAGTCTAATGTAACCTGTATAAGCACCCAGATGACCAAACAAGAGAATGTGTGTATCTTGTATCATAGCTGGCATATACATAAATCATTTGGAATAAAAATTGTTTAACAACCAAGAACCCAGCCTAAAGAAGACTGAATTTGAAAACAGAGATGCAAATAACACACTACTGCTAGTAAAAGGCAAATGAACAGACATAGTGGATATTGTGAATTGCTTCAATATTGTACACCACAAAGTAACGGAACAGGAGAAAAGCATCTATTACGTAGACTTACATATTACAAGATACAACAATACATGCACATTAAAAATTTATGGGAAAAATAGTATCACGAACACAACAATCCCGGCAACTTCATGTCACTCAAACATCCATAAAAAGCAGCATATAGGTCAAAGTTTCACACTGCAATTAAAACACCTTTGAACCAGGAAGATACGAAACAGGAAACAAACATAATGAAACGGACTGCAGTTCCCGATGACTTTGCTACAACCATGATTGACTCAGCACTAGGCAAAGAAAAAAAATCCAGGCACAAACCACACCACAGAAGATAAAGATAAAAGCAAATGTGTATGTAGCATCCCATACATTTGTAGTAAATCAGAAAAATAAAAATTTGGTACATTACATCTAATAAACTACAGAGAAACTAATACACAATATAATTTGTAATCACGACCCATAGTCAGACACTGGAATACACAAGATAACATTCCTGGAGTGCTTCATGTTGTATCTAGGACAAACAGGTCGAGATTTCAACACCAGGAGTACTGAACATACTAAAGCCGACACATACACCAGACAACATCAGCGATAGCCACACACATACACAAACCCATATCGAAAAGTAGCACAAAATGACGATTAAATAAAGGTCAGAAAATGAATGTGTTGTAAGAACTGTAGGTACAATCACATTACAAAAACATTAAGATAGAATTTAAAAAAAAAAAACTGGAAACCGAATCAACGAATTTCTTCACATGCTTCGACAGTATATTAAAATAAAAGTAGTAAATATACATAATAAGCAAATCATGCTCCAAAGTATTAGGATAAATACTCACTTTACTAAAGCATACATAGCCTCCTCTGTAGAAGATCTATAGCGTTGTCTCTGTTGACAATATGTAAAAAAATGTTTGCAAACGTTTGTTTATATAGGTTTGCTATTTTTGTTGTCTATTGTGAACAGAAAATTATTAGTGATGTTTCGTATGTCTGAGTTCCTGCACAAGCGTGCCACAAGAAAACCGAAGCAAAAGTCCACCACTAACTCAGTATAAAGATCGACCATTAATTAACATTTGCACCTGTTTATGTACGTATCTGTTGAGAGGCCAGAAAACGTTTAGTTCCTGAAGAGAGGCAGCAGCCTTTTCAATAGTTGCAGGGCAACAGTCTTGATGAGTGGTTGAACTGACCTTATAACATCAACCAAAACCGCACTGCTGTGGTGGTACTGCGAATGGCTGAAATCGAGGGGAAACTACAGCCGTAATTTTTCCCCAGAGCATTCAGCTTTACTGTGTGGTTACATGATCGTAGCGTCCTTTTGGGTAAAATATTCCGAAGTTAAACGGTCCTTCTTTCGGATCTCCGGGAGGATACTGCTTATGAGGATGTCGTTATAAGGAGAAACAAAAGTGACGTTCTATGGATCGTAGCGTGGAATGTCAGGCAGGTAGATTAGAAAATTTAAAAAGGTTTAAGTCAGGTATAGTGGGAATTAGTGAAGTCCGGTGGCAGGAGGAAACAAGACTACTGGTCAGGTGAATGCAGGGCTATAAATACAAAATCAAATATGGGTAATGCGGGAGGAGATTTAATAATGAATAAAAAATAGGAACGCTGATAAACTACTACGAAAAGCATTCTCAACGCATCATTGTAGCCAATATAGACACTAAATCCACGCCTAATACAGTCATACAAGTTTATACGCCAACTAATCGATGAAGAGATTGAAGATGATATAAAAGAAATTATTCAGATTGTTAAGGGAGACGAAAATTTAACAGTCATTGGGGACTGGAATTCAATGGTAGGAAAAGGAAGAGAAGGAAAAGTAGTAGGTGAATATAGAATAGGCGTAAGGAATGAAAGAGGAAGCTGCCTGGTAGACTTTTGCACAGAGCATAATTTAATCATAGCTAACACTTGTTTTAAGAATCATGAAAGATTGTTGTATACGTGGAAGAGGTCTGGACGCACCGGAAGATTTCAGGTAGATTATATAATGGTAAGACAGAGATTGGGAACTAAGTTTTAAACTGTAAGACATTTCCAGGGGCAAATGTGGACTCTGACCAGAATTTATTCGTTCTGAACTGTAGATTAAAACTGAAGAAACTGCAAAAGTTAGAAATTTAGGTAGATGGGACCTGGATAAGCTCAAGGAACCAGTGATGGTACGGGGTTTCAGAGGGAACATTATGGAACGATTGACAAGAACAGGGGAAAGGAATACAGTACAGGAAGAAAGGGTAACTTTGAATGATGAAACAGTGAAGGGAGCAGAGGATCAAGTAGATAAAAAGACGAGGGCTTGTAGAACTCCTTGGGTAACACAAGAGGTATTGAATGTAATTGATGAAAGGAGAAAATATAAAAATGTAGTTTATGAAACAGGCCAAAAGGAACACGAATGTCTCAAAAAAGAGGACGACAGGAAGTGTAAAATGGGTAAGGGGGGATGGCTATAGGTCGACTGTAAGGATGTAGAAGCATATATCATTAGGGCTAAGAAAGATGCCACCTACAGAAAAATTAAAGAGACCTTTGGAGGAAAGAGATGGACCTGTATGAATATGAAGAACTCAGATGGAAAACCAGTCCTAAGCAAAGAAGGGAAAGCAGATGGGTGGAAGGAGTGTGTAGAGGGTCTTTGCAAGATAGATGTACTTGAGGGCAATACAATGCAAATGGAAGGGAACGTAGATGAAGATGAGATGGGAGATGTGATACTGCGTGAAGAATTTGACAGAGCACTGAAAGATGTAAGTCGAAAAACGCTCTGGAAGAAGATAACATTCCTTTAGAACTACTGATAGCCTTGGGAGAGCCAGCCATGACAAAACTCATCCATCTAGTGAGCAAGATGTGTGAGACAGGTGAAATACCGTCAGACTTCAAGAAGAATATAATAATTCCAATCCGGCGGCCGCGGTGGCCGTGCGGTTCTGGCGCTGCAGTCCGGAACCGCGGGACTGCTACGGTCGCAGGTTCGAATCCTGCCTGGGGCATGGGTGTGTGTGATGTCCTTAGGTTAATTAGGTTTAAGTAGTTCTAAGTTCTAGGGGACTTATGACCTAAGATGTTGACTCCCATAGTGCTCAGAGACATTTGAACCAATAATTCCCATCCCAAAGAAAGTAGGTGCTGATAGGTGTGAAAATTATCAAACTATCAGTTTAATAAGCCATGGCCGTAAAACACTAACACAAATCCTTTACAGAAGTATGGAAAAACTGGGAGAAGCTGACCCCGGGGAAGATCAGTTTGGATTCAGGAGAAATGTAGGAACATTCGAGGCAATACTGACCCTACGACTTATCTTAAGAAGGTAGGTTAAGGAAAGGCAAATCTGCGTTTGTATAATTTGTGGACTTTAAGAAAGTTGTTGACAGTGTTGACTGCAATACTCTCATCCAAATTCTGAAGGTGGCAGGGGTAAAATGCAGGGAGCGGAAGGCTGATTACAATTTGCACAGAAACCAGATGGCAGTTATAAGAGTGGTTGAGAAGGGAGTGAGACAGGGTTGTAGCCTCTCCCCGATGTTGTTCAATCTGTATATTGAGCAAGCAGTAAAGGAAACAAAAGAAACATTTGGAGTTGGAATTAAAATCCAAGGAGAAGAAATAAAAACATTGAGGTTTGCCGATGACATGGCAATTCTGTCAGAGACAGCAATGGACTTGGAAGATCAGTTGAACGGAATGGACAGTTTCTTGAAAGGAGGATATAAGATAATCAGCGAAAGCAAAACGAGGACAATAGAATGTAGTCCAGTTAAATCAGGAGATGCTGTATGAACTACATTAGACAACGAGAAACTTAAAGTAGTAGATGAGTTTTGCTGTTTGAGCAGCAAAATACCAATGACGTTCGAAGTAGAGAGGTTATAAAATGTAGACTGGCAATTGCAAGAAAATCACTTCTAAAGAAGACATTTGTTAACATCGAGTATAGGTCTGAGTGTAAGGGAGTGTTTTCTGAAAGTATCTGTATGTAGCGTAGCCACGCATGCAAGTTAAACAACGACGATAAACGGTTTAGACAAGAAGAGAACATAAGCTTTTGAAATGTGGTGCTAGAGAAGAATGCTGAAGATTAGGAGAGTAGACCATGCAACTAACGAGATTTGGGGAGAAAAGGAATCTGTGGCACAACTTGGAGGGCAAAAATTGTAGAGGGACATCAAGAGATGTATACAATAAGGAGATTCAGAAGGATATAAGTTTCAGAAGTTACTCGGAGATGAAGAGGCTTGCACAGGTTAGACTAGTATGGAGAGCTTGGCTCAAAAATTCTTATTGAAGCTCCAGTTTTACAGTCGTATGACAATTAGTCATTAGTCATACATGTCGGTTCAGTTCAATAGGAGTGCAGAAGTTAGAGAGTAAACAAATTGTAAGGTCACTGTTGGTGCATCTCAATCGAAAGCAGAACAAATACAGCCTCTGTGATATGCGACGATGAGCTGTTCATTATCGCTGAGCTCTGCGGAGAGCTTAACGGTTGCTCGTTTTCGAGAGCACACCAGCGCGGCAGTCGTTAACATGCAGCCCAGTCATAACGTGTAGGCTCTCACGGCCGGCGTCTGCATTAGTTAAAACTTCCGGGCTGAGAGGCATTGGTCGATCTGCTGTAAAACTTCTTCTTTCTGACGTTTCGTTGCCAACTGCGAGCAACATCTTCCGAGGGGAGTCAACGACTGGCTGCCAGACCGTGGAGGTGCTGTGTGTATAGAGACTACAGAGCGCATGGAGAGCACCACCATACGTCACGTGGAGCCGACTGTAAGTCGATCTCTGACTAACGTAACAATGATAATCGATTGTCACATCGTTGGCGCAAAGTCGACAGCCATATCTTATCTGTCTTTAAACCTTCCTCTTTTCTATTAAAATTATTGCGGTGTTTCTGAATCTCAGTAACTTCTTTATACATGCGTGCATAATAATGCGATGTCCTGGCTAGCATGCTCGTCTTACTAAATTTTATTTCATGATCACCATCTTTAAAAATATGTTCTGCTACAGCTCATTTGTGGGTATGTCCCAGTCGACAGTTCGTTTTGTGTTCGGTTAAGCGGGTATTGACACTTCTTTTCTTTGCACCAATGTATCCAAGATAAACCCGTTCCAATATAAACGTGTTCTCTCGAAAGGAGGAAATTTTGCAATTACTCCATCAAAGGTTCCCACGGAGGATATTGTAGCTAATATAGAGGCGATTCGTCATTTATCACCACATTCTGCTGATGAAATAAGGATGGAAACAGCAAGAATACTACGTAAAGCTAATCCACCTAGCAGGAATTTGTCTCAAGGAGAAAGGAAGGCGTTATGGGAGGTTAATGCGGATAGGAATATATTACTGTACTGCCTGCTGATAAGGGTAATGCTACCGTTGTGATGAAGAGTGAGGAGATCAGTGACCTTTTGGATTCTAAAACATATAGAAAGCTTCAAAAGGGATCTACAACGAAAGTGTAAGGAGCTACCAATCCTAAAGAGGATAAAAAAATATCTATGTAAAACGGAAGCTTAGCCTCCTAGATTATATGGAATACGGAAGATACATAAGCCTAATGTCCCATTAGACCGATAGTGAGTGCTGTTGGATCGCCTACTCAAGAGTTGGCAAGACATTTCGCCTCTTTGCTACAACCGCGTATTGGCAAAACTGACTATCAGATTAAAAAGTCTACGCACTTTACCGAAAAACTGAAGGAGATTACTGTCAGCCCAGGTGTTATCCTTGTCAGTTTTGATGTGATATTCCCTGTTTACCATGTTTGAGCTCTTTCATACATAGCTGATATGTTTCCCATTGATATAGTAGCTCTGTTTTGACACTGCCTGTCCACAACTTATTTCCAGTATGATAATGAGTTTTACGAACAAACTGAAGGAGTGGCCATGGGCAGCCCTCTGAGTCCAGCTGTAGCTAATCTGTTCATGGAACTTTTTGGACAGCAGGCGCTGCAGTGTACCAGTAAAACCCACGATTTTCGTATAATTCTAGCTAAGATAATATAGATACCATTTGAATAACTTTACTTTCTTGGAATGAGTAACAAAGGGACTACCTGCAGATTATTTCCACAAAACTGTAGGGAAATAAATAAGAGTAATTTTATTTTCAACTTGGACTGTTTTGAGACGTTACATTGTACTATAAGAGTCTGTTCAGCTTCTCGCAGACTGGCAGATGGTGGGTTACGTTGCCCAGTCACATATTATAAACAGAAAAATATAGTAAACATAGGTTTCAAATAACATCCATTCCAGGAATAACGTCGTGTCGTGTTTCATAATTACAACAACTTGTTCCCAGAATGCGTTAGTCGTTTTATTTTATATCATAAACTCGGCCGATGTGTGTGATAATGTGAATGCATGAGTCGTAGAACAAAGCGGTAATAAATAAGTTCCCAAGATAAATTTTGTAAGGAAATCGACCCTTCAGGCGCTTTCGCATGCTGATCAGATTACAACACCGTTTCAGAGTTGAAGTTAAGATTCCTCAGTTCATTGTTAGTTGTGCGTGATGTCCTACAGTTAGTGCACAAAGGTTTGACAGTTTATTTCAGTGAAAGTTCAACGAGGAAATGAGTGCACCCAGAGCGTGGAAAAATGTGAAGTACCTCCAAATCTACAAAAGTGAGTGGGAAAATGAAGCTAAACTGAAATGTTCCCTAGGACATAATAAAAAGGCCGATAATTTTGCGTATTGTAATGCGTGAAACTGAAATAAATATTTCTTCGCCAGAGAAAACTATGCTTGACATCTAAACTTAGAAGCTTGTGTAATCTATTATCTGTATCTGAAATATCTCACAAAGCACAAAAATGAAAATCATGCACAATGGCACCTATGCACTTACAATGCCGAGTCAATACGTCGTATTACTTCTGTGTTCAATTATATTTTAATTCACGATTAATAATAATGATAATAATAGTAACATAACACTGAATAATAGGCTGTCTAGCATCTGCTGCTATCTCCTGCTTTTGCGAGTTTCTGCTTCCTGGTTTCGAGACTGTTGCTTCTGGCAACACTGGTGAAGTTTCCAAATGTGATCGGTCGCGAACGCTCGGTCGGAGAAAGCAGTGGGAGGAAAGTCAAGCAGTGTACTGTGTTTAACGTTCAAGCGCCGAGAGAATACTGAGCACTAATTCGCAAATGGTGAATGCCTTCCAAGATTTAAGCATTCGTGAAAGTTGCAGTTTTATTCGAATCTCGTGACATAACTCTGTTGCTATTATTGAATAACATCTTTCGACAAACGATATAACAAAATAATAGTGGCAACTCAATCAGTTGTCATTCACGAACTCTTGCCATGCCTATGATGAAGCAATGTATTATCGACATATTAATCAGAGAAATGAGCAACGACTAGGAACTTCACAAAGAATCAAGAATCAAGAATTTTATTCACCATGGATTAATTTACAATGATATTGGCTTCGTCATACAGAATGTTGTAGTACATACATAATAATAAAATAAAGTCATGTCAGTACATTATAGTATACATTTGAAGCATGGCAGTGTACCAAATTACACCAGATTAGTTTCTGAAAGTTAATCAATAAGATATACTATAATATAATATAGTATTGTATAGAATAGTATACTTTGTACATAGTGTATTGTATACATTATGTAATTACACATGACTAACCACAGCACACAATAATATGTTTAACTACAGAAAACTTTTAAATGCTCATATCTTCCTCAGGTGTCTCAAAGAATTCTTTAATGTCATAAAATGTATGATCTAACAGCCAGCTTTACAACTTAATTAAAAAAATATATCCATAGTCTGAACACTAATTGGCAGTTTATTGAAATTGTGAGTGTGCCTTTCCGGTAATTATTCCATTGTTATTAGTATTATTATTTTACTGTCTCTCACCTAGGACCAGATGGATTACCTATATGTGCTCAGAACAACTACTTCCTGCGGTTACTATTGGGACGATTGTACACGATTTCCACACGCGCTTAATTCATCTGCCATTGCAAATTACGGGTATTGAGTACAGATATGTCTATGGGGATGGTGACTGGCACACCTTTATCCGCAATTGTTATGTCGACTCCATTGCAATGCAGTGTTTCCAGAAATTCTGAAATTGTCATTTTTCACAACAATGAGAGGATCGTATCTGTAGAATGGAAGAAGATTTTTCATTAACTGACACTGCTGTTACAATGTCTGGTTTATTATTTTGATGGGGTCATCAAGCCTTTTCAAATATTCCGACGATGCCAGGGTTTTATATTCAGTTTTAATGTGTGATATGGTCTCCTGGTCCCCAAACTTCCTTCAGTTGTCATCCGTTCCTTGTCTCTTTAGGCAAATACAGTAGTTCCTTGTCGCAATGACCTGATCTTGGATAGTTGTCTGTGCGGCTGTTCCCGGCGGAGGTTCGAGTCATCCCTCGGGCATGCGTGTGTGTGTTTGTCCTTAGGACAATTTACGTTAAGTAGTATGAGATAGACCACTGCACCATTTCTTACAAGGTTCAAATGGCTCTGAGCACTATGGGACTTAACTTCTGAGGTCATCATTCCCCTAGAACTTAGAACTACTTAAACCTAACTAACCTAAGGACATCACACACATCCATGCCCGAGGCAGGATTCGAACCTGCGACCGTAGCGGTCGCACGACTCCAGAATGTAGCGCCTAGAACCGCTCGGCCACTCTAGCCGGCTTCTTACAAGGGGCAGCCAGTCTTTCAACAGTTGTTTTGGGTTGATGGAGGGCACACTTCGTGTAAAATACCAGTTTTTTCCTGGATTTCTTCCAGGTATCATTTTATTCCATTAACGAGGCGGAAAGTGAGAGTCAGCATTAGAATCCCTACGTGTTAACGGCGCTGACTTTTTTTTTTTTTTTTTTTTTTTTTTGGGGTTTAGGTTTTACTTCAAAACACAAAAAATTCTGCTGATTTATGTGATCGAGAAACATTAGTTTTATGTTTTTATGGACCACTCTTCTTCCTTGAAGGAGGTCTAAATGTGTTTACCCATCGTCTTCAGTCATAGGTTCAATAATTACTAATCTCTAACCCAATAGCTTATATCTTACCCTTCCTTTTGTTTACTCTCATGTATTTGTCTAGATCAACTGATATGCTGATGTTCCTAGAAAACATTTCTACTTCTTCTGCTAGGTGGTTCATTTGTGTTTCTATTGGGGCATATGGTTTAACGCCATTCATACATATTACACGGTGTAGCATACAGCTTATGTTGTTGCTCTTTTTGATAGTAAAACCGTATCCGGTTAAAATGAGTTTGAATGAAAAAAGAGCGGTGCTAAAGAGAATCATAATTGGCGCCTGCTTTCTCCTTCTAATACGACACTCTTGATCCTAACTTCCTGTGTTATTAAAGTTTTATTGTTGCCCTGAGGGTGTGTATATATGTTCCAGTTGTTCATCATAGATGAGTGTGTATGTTGCTGACTGTTTATCTTATTAATTTGCAGAGCTTTAATGAGTCACGCAGGCGAAAAAGAATCAAACGCATTTTTGTAATCAATGTAGGCCGTAAATATGTTACTTCCTTATCTACTGCTGTCCTCTACGACGGAATCCATGACGAGCTGTTATTATTATTATTATTATTATTATTATTATTTATTACTCCACAAAGTATAACATCGAATCCTAGGATTCGTAGCCTGTTTGCAATTTTATGCCTGGCTTGCACCCAAATTAAGTAGTAGAAACTGCTTTAAAAGTACTGGACAAGCTGTGCTCAGTCCCATAAGCACAAAACTGTTATCTACCCAGACGTTGTGTTTCACTTCATTGCGTGCAGGAATGCAGGTCGGTAGTTCACAAAAACATTGTAATCTGATCAGCATGCGAATGCGCCTGAAGGGTCGATTTCCTTACAAAATTTATCTTGAGAACTTATTTATTACCGCTTTGTTCTACGACTCATGCATTCACATTATCACACACATCGGCCGAGTTTATGATATAAAATAAAACGACTAACGCATTCTGGGAACAAGTTGTTGTAATTAGGTGGCATTCTTGCATTATGAAATACGACACGGCGTTTTGCGAAAACATTGTCGGTGCTACATCTCTGACCTACCACAACCCCAATAAATACTGTAGAGAAAAAATCGGGTAATGCATTCTAAGAAAACATTAAATGAGCTTATTAAAACAGCTCTGAGCATAATGAGGCAAATAATAACAACAGAAATACATTTCTTGAACACTGTATGCACTGAGCAATTTGGCAAATTTATTGGATCACGTATCAGTTCGTTACAGAAACTTCGATCTGTGGTGAGTGAACTTTTCACTTCATCTTCGTGAGAGAAATTACACTGACATATTTACAAAATACTTTTAAGAAATCGGGAAGAAAATTCTAAACGTCCGACATTGACGAACCACGACTGAAATAAACTCATATGTGTTCGCTGCTTAAAAGACCTTAGAATAATAAATTATCAATTACTCAGACCTTAAACAGAACAGAAAAACTTAAATGTGATATTGTTAGATCATTCATCACAAGCACATCATCCTTGTCATCATCAAAGAAATTACGATGTTCCGAAGAAGAGTGGTAGAATAGTTTTTCACTCCGCAACTCTGTGAAAATACGAAATGAAGATTGTTTGAAAGTCTGTCTACAACAAAAATAAATGTTAACTAATGACAGAGTGAACTGCTTAGAGTGGAAGAGAATATAGGAAATTTGTATCAAATCTCCCTATGACATTAAAAACTTATTATGATATATAGTTTGGGAATTACGAAACGAGTTCATTTAAAGCTTCTTGGAGGGAGGGGGGGCATGTAAAAATTTGATTGTGGGAAACTAAATACGTAAACTAAAATAACTCTAAGTGAGGTCCTGAAACCGATGCCACGTATGACGTATACTAGATTACCGGAACTGTATGATCTAGTAACTTCCAATTTCTGGAGAGGAGATGAGCCGAAATAAGAACTTCTATATTTCACACCACCGATCGAAGAGGTTTCCGACGTGATTCTGGAATATAGCCAGTTAAGGCGCTTCGAGGCGTGTCGGCAATCTGGTGGTTCTTCCTGATCTTAGAACACGACTGTGAACTGCCGATGCCTCCAGTACATACTCGTAGAATAAATAGATACAAATATTAGATTGACTGTTAATAAAAGGCCACGTTGTTGATCAAGACATTTTCAAACAAAATTGTTATAAACATCAAAATAGATTTTATAGAGGTTTTGGCCCACAGTTTATAAATTAGGACCATTACTATCCCCAGGATAAGCAGGACCTTGATTAAAATCTTTTTAATAACTAGATATTCCGGTCATACATATCATCTTAAGGGCCCCATACGAAATGAAAGAGCATGAGCAATCGATGCATGTAAGTGATTTTATTCATTGCCATTCATTAAAGTACGATGTCACTTCTTGCTTGACTAAAGGGAATTCAGAAAATTTTGTGTAAATGCCCTTGATGATGACATGTATGATCACAACTCTTAGTCAATTAAAAATTCAAGCAGCAGCTTTTACTGGCGGCCGCTACGTTCCTCATTTACAAATACTGCTAACTTCGAGTATCATTTGCTTCATCTTGATAGTCGCTTGTTCATTTGCAATTTCATGTTTGATCACAATGTTTTTGCTTTTCTTAAATCGCGACATTTCTTTGCAATTCCTTATGTCTTTCTGCTATAGTCAACTACGATTAGTCCAATTTAGCTCTTTGGGCAATCTCTTTATGTCTCTATTGAAGCATTTCGCATTTTCGGCTGTCGTTTTGGTTATCATCCAATGGGACGCGTTCACGATTGGAGGTACGAGGTGCTCTTGGCTCGAATGAGCATCCGCCATTTTGTTTCCTGTTTCTGTTCTGCTTGGAGTTCTGTTCTGCTCTGTTCGATTTTGGAGGAAGTCTGGTTCGAAGCTCCTACGATGAAAAAATGGGTGAGAACTTTTCAGTTACTGGCTGTTGTGAATACCAGGTGAATGCATATGTTCTCACAAGTGCATTCTAAAATCCCGCACAGTTAACTTACGACATTATTCTTCTGCGTACCGAAATAGAAGCTCATAAAATCACTTTTTTTAATCGAAATTGAGTACAGGAACGAATATTAACTTCCGTCATGCTGTAGATTCAAAATTATCATTATCTTCCGCATTTTTAAAGAGAATTTCCTTTGTTAAAGTTGTGCATTGTGTATTTATGATTCCGCTAACCACGTGCATCACTCTGAGAACCCATGCGGGCTTGTAAATCAGCTGCATTCATTCTGAAACTTTATATGTATTCGTCTCCGAACTACTTCGGCCAAACCGAGTCATTTCCTACCTAAACTAAAGGCTGCTACATGTAGCAGGTACGTTTGAACATTTTATTTAGGTTGTTCCAATGAGATACATGTACCTTTGTGAACTTATCATTTCTGAGAACGAATGCCGTTACAGCGTGATTACCTGTAAATACCACATTAATGCAATAAATGCTCAAAATGATGTCCGTCTACCTCAACGCATTTGGCAATACGTGTAACGACATTCCTCTCAACAGCGAGTAGTTCGCCTTCCGTAATGTTCGCACATGCATTGACAAAGCACTGACGCATGTTGTCACCCGTTGTCGGTGGATCACGATAGCAAATATCCTTCAACTTTCCCCACAGAAAGAAATCCGGGGACGTCAGATCCGGTGAACGTGTGGGCCTTGGTATGGTGCTTTGACGACCAATCGCCCTGTCATGAAATATGCCATTCCATACCGCTTCAACCGCACCCGAGCTACGTCCCGGACGTCCATCATGTTGGAAGTTCATCGCCATTCTGTCACGCAGTGAAACATCTTGTAGTCACATCGGTAGAACATTACGTAGGAAATCAGCATACATTGCACCATTTAGATTACCATCGATAAAATGGGGGCCAATTATCCTTCGTCACATAATGCATCACCATAAATTAACCCGCCAAGGTCGCTGATGTTCCACTTGTCGCAGACATCGTTGATTTTCCGTTGCCCAGTACTGCATACTATGTCGGTTGCCGTTACCGCTGTTGGTGAATGACGCTTCGTCGCTAAATAGAACACGTGCAAAAAATCTGTCATCCTCCCGTAATTACTCTTGTGCCCAGTGGCAGAACTGTACACGACGTTCAAAGTCGTCGCCATGCAGTTCCTAGTGAATAGAAATATGCAATCGATGTTGATGTAGCATTCTTAACACCGACGTTTTTGAGACTCCCGATTCTCGCGCAATTTGTCTGCTACTGTTATGCGGATTAGCCGCGATAGCAGCTAAAACATTCCGCACACTTACTGACGCTGACTACAGCACGTACATGCTCTGAGATGGCACAAAGAGGTAACTGAATTAATTACGTTTAGAAATTGGAAACCACTGGCAATAAGTACTGTTACGCGTATGGAATTGGGTTACACATGGGGCAAGATAAGTCGTCCGATTCTGCTACGCATGACCGCTGATTTCTAAAATTTTAAATGCAGACTGACACCAGTGAGATATATTGTAGAATGCGTGATAAAGAGGGGACACCTAATTACTATATTAAGTGAAATCGTATTCTGAACTTGTATTCTGATCTTTATGGTTCAAGACGTTATTGGTTTACTTGAAACTTCCTGGCAGATTAAAACTATGCGCCGGACGGAGATTCAAACTCGGGACCTTTGCCTCCGCTGCAGAGTGAAAATCTCATTCTGTGTTGGTTTACTTGTTCTTTCAAATCTAAAATCGGTGATCACGTAGCTGAGGGAACATTCTCAGTTGCCCCCCCCCCCCCCCCCCCCCCCCCCCCCAAGGAGCACTAAGATGACAGCAAACGTACTGTTCAGTTTTCTGATAGCTTCTTGCTGTCTCATTACTTATTGTTTGATGTTTAAACAGAGTTGCACCTAGATTATGTATGCCTATGTGTCTGGGACTATTCCGTTAAATATTCAGATCAGAGATCGTATCCAGTTTGTATTCTGGAACATAAAGGTTCATATATTACTGCATAGTTTAGTAGTTCATCTACGTCTATATTGATACTCTGAAAATCACATTCAAGTGCCTGGCAGAAGGTTCATCGAAACACCTTCAAAATTCTCTATTATTCCAATCCGGTATAGCGCACGGAAAGAACGAACACCTATATCTTTCCGTGCGAGCTCTGATTCCCTATGTAGATCGGCGTCCACAAAATATTTTCGCATGCGGGAGAGAAAGCTGGTGATTGATTTTTCGTGAGAAGATTCCGCCGCAACGTAAAACACCTTTGTTTTAACGATGTCCACCACAAATCCTATATCATTTCAGTGCCGCTTTCTCCCCTATTTCACGATAACACAAAACGTGATGCCCTTCTTTGAACTTTTTCGATGTACTCCGTCAGTGCAATCTACTAAGGATCTCACGCCACGCAGCAGTATTCTAAAAGAGGACGGACAAGCGTAGTGTAGGCAGTCTCTTCAGTAGATCTGTTACATTTTCTAAGTGTCCTGCCAATAAAACGCAGTCTTTGGTTAGACGTCCGCACAACATTTTCTATGCGTTCCTTCCAATGTCAGTTGTTCGTAATTGTAAATCCTAGGTATTTAGTTGAATTTATGACCTCTAGGATTGATTGATTTATCATGTAACCGAAGTTTAACGAATTCCTTTTAGCACTCTTGTGCATGACCTCACACTTTCGTTATTTAGGTTCAATTGCCAATATTCGCAAGATACAGATATCTTTTCTAAATCATTTTACTGTTTGTTTTGATCTTCTGACGGCTTTGCTAGCGGATAAACCACAGCGTGATCTGCAAGGAATCTAAGACGGCTGGTCATGGTAGTAGTTCAGTGTTGAAAACACGCTCTAATCTTACGACTGTGAACGTTGAAGGCGACGGAGTCCTGCACTTCCTTTAAGACAGAGCTGGACCAGGACAACGCTCTGCACCATTCTGGACGGAAAGTGAGACTTCTTCCACAGCACAGTTCAAGACGCATTTTCGTTTACCACCTTGTTGAACTGAATCTTGTCGGCTGAAATGTACGGCACGAAGACATTGCATAACTGACCACTCAATGTCCCTCATAAATACACTCCTGGAAATTGAAATAAGAACACCGTGAATTCATTGTCCCAGGAAGGGGAAACTTTATTGACACATTCCTGGGGTCAGATACATCACATGATCACACTGACAGAACCACAGGTACATAGACACAGGCAACAGAGCATGCACAATGTCGGCACTAGTACAGTGTATATCCACCTTTCGCAGCAATGCAGACTGCTATTCTCCCATGGAGACGATCGTAGAGATGCTGGATGTAGTCCTGTGGAACGGCTTGCCATGCCATTTCCACCTGGCGCCTCAGTTGGACCAGCGTTCGTGCTGGACGTGCAGACCGCGTGAGACGACGCTTCATCCAGTCCTAAACATGCTCAATGGGGGACAGATCCGGAGATCTTGCTGGCAAGGGTAGTTGACTTACACCTTCTAGAGCACGTTGGGTGGCACGGGATACATGCGGACGTGCATTGTCCTGTTCGAACAGCAAGTTCCCTTGCCGGTCTAGGAATGGTAGAACGATGGGTTCGATGACGGTTTGGATGTACCGTGCACTATTCAGTGTCCCCTCGACGATCACCAGTGGTGTACGGCCAGTGTAGGAGATCGCTCCCCACACCATGATGCCGGGTGTTGGCCCTGTGTGCCTCTGTCGTATGCAGCCCTGATTGTGGCGCTCACCTGCACGGCGCCAAACACGCATACGACCATCATTGGCACCAAGGCAGAAGCGACTCTCATCGCTGAAGACGACACGTCTCCATTCGTCCCTCCATTCACGCCTGTCGCGACACCACTGGAGGCGGGCTGCACGATGTTGGGGCGTGAGCGGAAGACGGCCTAACGGTGTGCGGGACCGTAGCCCAGCTTCATGGAGACGGTTGCGAATGGTCCTCGCCGATACCCCAGGAGCAACAGTGTCCCTAATTTGCTGGGAAGTGGCGGTGCGGTCCCCTACGGCACTGCGTAGGATCCTACGGTCTTGGCGTGCATCCGTGCGTCGCTGCGGTCCGGTCCCAGGTCGACGGGCACGTGCACCTTCCGCCGACCATTGGCGACAACATCGATGTACTGTGGAGACCTCACACCCCACGTGCTGAGCAATTCGGCGGTACGTCCACCCGGCCTCCCGCATGCCCACTATACGCCCTCGCTCAAAGTCCGTCAACTGCACATACGGTTCACGTCCACGCTGTCGTGGCATGCTACCAGTGTTAAAGACTGCGATGGAGCTCCGTATGCCACGGCAAACTGGCTGACACTGACGGCGGCGGCGCACAAATGCTGCGCAGCTATCGCCATTCGACGGCCAACACCGCGGTTCCTGGTGTGTCCGCTGTGCCGTGCGTGTGATCATTGCTTGTATAGCCCTCTCGCAGTGTCTGGAGCAAGTATGGTGGGTCTGACACACCGGTGTCAATGTGTTCTTTTTTCCATTTCCAAGAGTGTATGTTTCAATACACATTAGATTCAAGCTGAAAAAGACCGGTAGCGAAAGTTCGAAAAAACTCATCAGACGTCTTGCTCATATGATGTTAATCAGTAATGATCTAATTTCCCCAGTGGAGAACAGGGAAGACAGTGAGTATCAGTGAAAATATTATTTCGGTGACGTAATATTACAAATATTATCCAGAATGTGTGTTCCCAGAATGAATTTTCAGTCTGTAGGAGAGTGTGCGCTGATTTGAAACTTCCTGGCTGATTAAAACTGTATGTCGGACCGGGACTCTACCAGGGACGTTTGCTTTTCGTGGGCAAGTGCTCTACCGACTGCGTTGTCAAAGCACGACCCAGGACCTCTTTCACAGCTTCACTTCCCCCATTACCGTTTCTCCTGCCTTACAGATTTCTCAGAAGTTCTCACGCATACCTTGTGGGAACAGCGTTCCTGGAGGGCAGGATATAGTAGAGACATGGCTTTGGTGCATTGCCCTGCAGAATGAAAATTCGTTCTGGAAACAATCCCCAGCCTGTGACTGAGAACACTGATACGCAGCGCATTGCTAGTGGAGGCGATTCTCCGAAGGCTACGGGAATTTGCATGATTCAAATACCAACGCAAGGAAGACCTCATCTATGAGAGCAGGTGTGGCAATGAATTTTGCTGATATGCTGATTTAGATTCGAGTCCCGGTTAGACATACAGTTTTAAGCTGCCAGAAAGTTTCAGAAAACGTGTTTCACGCACTTACTAAAGGTTGCAGTCCGTATATTGGAAATGTGGGCTGCGGAAGTTTGGTCGATGAAATTGGCGGTTCTGAGCCATTCCGCCGCCAAGGAAAGAGCTATTATAAAATGGTTATATATGACCGACCGAAGTTTAGTACAGTACATGGACAGGAAGTAGTGAGTAAACACAAAGTGCATTGATGAAGTAGGCAATCCTCCGAAAGCAACGATGCTTTCCATTATTCAAACACCAGTGCGAAGTACCACCTAATCTATGTTTGTACTGTAATGCATTATCATCAGCGGGGCAAGAGGTGATGAGACTCTCAGTCTATGCACTGAAGAGATCCACTACAATTCGCCACTATTGTGGGTCAATACACAACACACTCAACATAGCCAATCCAGTGGGAGTGAATTCACTATCTACTCTATAGTTACTTTCGAGTTAATTCGCTTTCCATCTTTTCTTGCGTGTACAGGAATTTCTCGTCAATGAATCACTAAATTGCCTCCAACTTGCCGAACATAAGCATTCCCTCTCAATGATCGGTTCAGTTGGAACAGATGATCCAGTCCGTTTCAAGGAAACACAGCCCATACCATTATGGAGCCACCACCAGCTTGCACAGTGCCTTGGTGATAACCTGAGTCCATGACTTCGCGGAGTCTACGCCATATTCGAAACTTACCATCAAGTCTTACCAACTGAAATCGGGAGTCGTCCGACCAGGCCACGATTATCCAGTCATCCGGGATCCAAACAGTACGGTCATGAGCCCAGGAGGGGCGCCGCAGCCGATGGTGTGCTGTTAGCAAAGGCACTCGCGTCCGTTGTCTGCTGCCATAGCCCATAACGCCAAATTTCGCCACACTGTCCTAACGGGTACGCCCGTCGTACGTCCGACATTGATTTCTGCAGTTACTTCACGAGTGTTGCTTGTCTGTTTCCACTGAAAACTTTATGCAAACGCCGCTGCTCTCGCTCGTCAAGAGAAGGCCGTCGGCCACTCCGTTGTCCGTGGTGAGAGGTGATGCCTGAAAAGTTGCTGTTCTCGGCACACTCTTGATGCTGTGGCTCTCGGAATATTGAATTCCCTAAGGATTTCCGAAATGGAATATCCTATGCGTCTAGCTCCAACTACCATTCCACGCTCAGAGTATGTTAATTCCCGCCGTGCGGCCACAATCACGTCGGAAACCTTTTCACATGAATAACCTGAGTATAAACAACAGTACCTTGTGTAACTGATACTATTGTACTATCGCCTCTATATATGTGCATATCTTTATCCCAAGACATTCGTCACCTCATTGGAAACCGAGTCGAGCACGTGTGGTTGCGTAATTGCAGCACATCCATATTGACCAGCGATCGTCAAGCAGTTGTCAACGGTTCTGATGGAGGAATGGAACGCCTTATCGTAAGCTAGCCTTCTGGGCAATATGGGAGCACGTAGCAGAGCATGCATTGCTGTCTGTCGTCATCACACACCCTATTAAGAACCATTTTTTCCCTTTTTTAATGTCCAATGGACCATAACAAATCGCGGGGACTTCGGTGTGAGCCGTGTGCGGCTCGCGTTGATGCCATTCATAACTTGGCATCTTGTAATAGCAGTAGTGGCGTCTCGTTTTCTTAGTGTGTTCACTGGCGCCACTACGTTTGCTCGCCTTGTCTGTCCGTGAGTGGCAGTAGCAGCGCTTATCGATAGCGCGTACTTTGGTACAATCTTTGGAGCGCCCTCTAGTATTCCCGGGTCGTCGTGTGTCGAGCTAGGGGAGTTGGGACGGAGCAGCAGTGAGGTCCAGACAGCCAGTACTCGCCCGACCGCTGGCGACACACATGCACTGTCCGACGGAAGGATGTGGTCGCGAGAGTGCACGACCACTTCAAGGGCCGGATTCAGCGAGTTTTAGTTGAATGGACCGTAATATTCCAATAGTGCAACTTTCTCTTGGGTGTTTGTGTCCACCCGTCGAAGTGACCTCATGCCATTAAGTTGCCAATCGACGATTTGTACTGGGATCTTTCCCGTGCCTGACTTGAGTGAGGACGACTATTGGTCGGTCGTTGGGTCGGTCGTCGCAGTGGACGACGTGTGTTTGGCCTTCCGATCGCTTCTGGCTTTTCTGTGTTTGTGCCGGCTTGTAATTCGTCCGTGTTGTTTCACAGTGACTGGTTTTAGTATTGTGAGTTGTTGGTGGAGTTGTTTTCCCGGATCCGTGTGTGTTTTGTGGTTTTGAATGAGCAGTTATTTTAATGCTGTCTGCGTACGGGATTTGTGGAGGGGTGGCGAAGGCAGTGTACCTTTCCTTGTCGTGTTGATGCTGTCCGACACGGCGTCTAGTTCGACAGCCTCTTGTGTTGTACTGTGCGTATTTTTTGGGAGTTCTACCTTGGTTCTAGTGTTTCCTTCGGCCTTGGGTGATTTCTGAAGACGCAGTGCTGTCTGTCTCTTCGCCCTTGCCTACAAATATTCCATCGTTGCACCGGTGATCGGACGTTAGGCGGATTGGTTACCCGGTCGGTCGGCGCTTACGCTGCTCCTAGTTTGAATTGCCATCCTGTTGCGTGAGTACAACTCTTGGCTTCCTTACTCACCTTACCTTATTTTACCTTCGCAGGCCGATCCTTGGAACACTGGCTGAGAACCGCTTGTCCTGGTTCCTTAGATTGTGATGTTTGTTTTAAGGATATTTGTAATTTTCTAATTATTGTTGGTGTGGCCTTCAGCCGAGAAATAATTTCACTTCTTTCGTGATAAGGCCTTCAGCCGTGTTACAAGTTTTTTAAAGCAAACTTGTTTTAAAGGCAAAGTATTTATTTAAATGTGTGCTATTTGGAATTGTTCTTCTGACTTCTAATTCAGGGCCTCAGCCGTTCGTGATTTGACGTTGTGTGTGGCCTTCAGCCGAGCAATAGCTTCACTTATTGCATAATAAGGCCTTCAGCCGTGTTACAATAAGTTTTTTCAAAGGTAAACTTGTTTTAAAAGCAAGGTATTTGTTGAAATGTGTCCTATTTGGAACTGTTCTTCTGACTTCTAATTAAGGCCTTTAGCCGTTTGTTGTTTGAAGTTATTGTTCGTGGCCCTCGCCCCAAAAATAGTGGATTTTTTTTTCCTGTGATAAGGCCTTCAGCCGTCATACAGTCAATTGTGTTTTTTAAGAGCTTGGTTTAAAATTTTAATTTCTTTAAATAAAGTTTACGTATTTGTTTTGCAACTGAGAGTAGCTGATTACGGCCCCGTCAACAATCCTGCCCTATCCTGAAAACCATCTCTCACGGTGTAATTATTTTCTTTGAATAAAAGTGTCATTCCTGTCCATCTCATAGCGTGGTTCTTTCAGTTACTTTCTGTACGATACTGCAGCAGTTGTTTCCATGTGTGATCCCAGTTTTATCGAGCTATATTATTTGGGAATGACACCTCGTAAGATGTTACTTTCATCCTTAAGTTTTGCGCGCCAGGGTAGAAGGGCGTAAGAATAGTCTAGCGAGATTATAGCCCCCAAAAGCAAATACACTGCTCACTCCTAACACTGCAATACCAGGAAGGATAGAAAATAAAGAAATTTTGCTTATTGTACGTGTATACAGGTCAGGAAAGGACGGGTAGCACAGGTTACATAGATCTTACTTTACATTTTTGAAAGCTGACGTAAGGGAGACCTCTAAGATAGGGGACAACCACCGGCCTTAGAACGTCTAAATTGTAGCGGCTGCTGCCCGAATTACTGGCTATGTAAACCGGAGCTGATCTTTTGTGTTACCAATGGCATCCCATATCACCACACGAGATGCTCACAGTGATGATGAGCAATGCAATTTGGCAACGTTCTTTCTCCCCGCAGGCTCGACACCTTAAAATATACATCGTGACGTTGTTCGCAGAACCGAGGTCGTCTGAAAATGTGACATGATAAAGCTCGTGTGTCTGTTCTTGTCACTGGGTGCACCGTTGTCGGCGCCTCTCTCTCTGCTGCCGCGTCAAGGGAAGCCAGAACAATGATCGCCACGCTGATACTCGGTGGTGATCCAGACGTGTTCGCACTGTTCATGCTGATATTTGTCTTCCTGGAAACAAGCCTATTTGCTAACTTATGGTACGTGACGCTGCTGTACCATACTGCAAGGCAGAGCCAACAATATGTCTGTCCTGTCGGGGGCTAGGCGGATGGAGCAGTTGAGATATTCCATGGCGTTGTGTATGACTCTCCTGAACCCATCGATTCCATATTCAGTTGACAATTGTGAGGTCCCGATCAAAGAGAACAGCAACGTTGTGTAGGTACAAGCCGCAATCTCAACATGTCACGATCCCCCCATTGTTCAATGCCCACATGTGCTAATAACAATCAACATTCAAATGCAATTTCTGACTGAGAAACCCGCTGCGTAATAAACTCATATTCCGAAAAAACACAACACACTGAACGACTAGGGATAGGAGGTTGATATTCACAGAACATGTACATTAGTAAGTCCTGCAGAAATAATTAGCATTTCAGTCAACTCGATTTAGGATATGTACTGTTGCCTAATAGGCATAGGGTCCGCGATGGGTCCTGATAACTTATTCCACACATGATGGTATCGATGCGTATAAGGCGCGAATGGCGTCCTGTAGTATAGCCACACTTGTTGCATTCACCTGGTTGCAAAGTTAATTGTGGTAGTTGGCAAGGGTGACAGCGATAGTCACTATACCCCACACATTTTCGATTGGCGACAAGTCTGTCGATCTGGTGGGCCAGGGAAAGGCTGACATCTTCAGACACCAAGAAGGCACTATCGTGCTGCAAAATGTGACCGTGCATTGTCTTGCTGAAAAATGGCGTCTGGTGTGTTGTACACAAAGGGTATGGCTATGGATCTAAAATAGCTCTGAGCACTATGGGACTCAACTGCTGAGGTCATTAGTCCCCTAGAACTTAGAACTAGTTAAACCTAACTAACCTAAGGACATCACAAACATCCATGCCCGAGGCAGGATTCGAACCTGCGACCGTAGCGGTCTTGCGGTTCCAGACTGCAGCGCCTTTAACCGCACGGCCACTTCGGCCGGCTCAGGCTATGGATCTCAGGATGTCATTCACTTAAGTCACACTGGTGACAGCGCCCTGGACGTGCACCATGTGTAATTTGTGGTTGTACCCAACAGCACGCCACACCCTAAAGCCTTGAGCTGACGCTGTCCTTGTGCGTATGCAGTCACTGTGATCTCGCTACCCCTCTCTCTAAAACGTACCGAAATGCGGCCATCATTTTCAAGCAAACAGAACCTGGATTAGTTCGAAAACACTTTTTGATGCCATTCCTGTCCCCGGTGACGTCGTTCTATATACCATTGATGTCTAGCATGTTTCCGTACATTCCTCGAAGGTACGCGGAGAAGTGTACGAGGCGCACGTAATCCATGCCGTAATAAACGGAGACGGACTGTCGCCTCGATGTGTTACAGTGTTCTACGCTGCACCAGAGCCGAAGAAGTCGCAAATCTGCCCTGTAGTGCCTTTCGGATGAGGTGTCAATTTTCTCGGGGGGGGGGGGGGGGGGGTGGGTCTTGCCGGTGAGACATGACCCATCTAGTCATGTTCTATGACCTTCCGTGAACCATTCTGCACACACCCGTTGCACTGCCAAAACACTTAATCCCACACGAGCAGCAATTTCCCCGATGGATGCATTACATCCTCTGATGCCAATAATGCGTCCTCTTTGAAACGCACAGATTTGACGGTACGGTCCCCTCATACGTCTGCGAGGCATCCTGCGCGTCTGCTCAAGTCACACTGGTCCATTACCTTCTGTTTATAGCGACAACGAGAGCCGCAAACACATGCTACCGTTAGGTGGTGTTGCATCACGATGTTGTTGCCCGTGAAACACTGGGCCGACGTGGTACAAATGCTAATCTTTTATGCAGAACATACTAATGTAAATGTGGTGTGAATATCTCTAGAATGCCTCTAGTCGTACAAGGTGATCTATTTTTTCTGAATATGTGTGTATTGTATTATACAGGATGTCCCAAAAATGTTGCGAAAAACTCTGAGGTGTTATAAAGGGCGTCTTGACGTAGAAATCAAGGATAGGAACTGGTGTCCGGAAACGTCATCCAACGACGCTACAGAGCGCAGGCGCCGTCCCCTGCCACTAGGCCACCACTTCGACAGCAAACCTAATTTATACGCTAACGGACTGAAGGCGGAACGTCTGTTATTTAGCGATCGCGACTGATCGTCCCGGTGGAAGACGATGGAGGTAGCTGCTGGGTAGACAGGCTTTGTCTCCTATGGTTGCGATCCTCTGTTGCCTTGATGGACGACGGGTTAGGACTTGGGTCTCCATCCCCAGTTTATTTTTCTCCTGTATATCGAAAAACATTGGAGATTTTAGAGGGCTACAGGACAAAAACTGAAGATGGAAACTTGTGTCCAAAACCGTCATCCACCACGTTAACAGAACATCGCATGGATGAGAAACGAGGCCTTCCTACACCGTAGCTATCTCCACGTCCTCCATTGTTGATCGTGGCAGTCAGCTGCATTCACTGAAAACGATCAACAATGCGAGACGTTCCGCCTACAGTCCATCAATTTACAAAGCCACGATTGTTGACGAAGGGATTGCTTCGTGGTAGGCGCCTGCGGTTATAACTTCGACACTGTGATATCTTTGGATGACATTTCCGGAAACAGGTTTCTAACCTCGATTTGTTCCCCAAGACGCCTCTACAACCCCTCGAAGTTTGTCGCAACATTTCTGGGGTACCTTGTACACAGAATGTCGATGGCGTGTCTCCTATCCACTTTGTGGGGCTCCGCTAAGATGCTAATCGTTTGCATGTCCATGCTTGTAGTACATGCCAAACTGGCGTTTGTTACATGCCGCCTTTCGGTGTTCCAGTTTTAATGGCCAGATGTATATTAAGGACAGTGTGTATACCCAAAGCTTAAGTTCGCCGTCTTATCCGGATTTCCTCTACATCAAAGGTCTTTGCCAAAGGCCGTCTGATAAGAAGTAATTAAGTAACCTCTGATAAGAAGTAATTAAGTAAAAACTGAAACGGGTCACAGTATCCTACAGAAGACGTTCTATAGCAAATGAAGGAGCTAGAAAGCTGTTAGCAATGAAGAACTTTTTTTAAATCTTGTCAGTCAATTGAATGTTACTCTGAATTATGAATGTATTGTAGGATTCATAACTTCGATAGCAGTCTCACAGTGACTAATGGTGTAATTTTCAGTGTTCAGCTGACTCATTGTTTTCATTTTTCTGCACGATATTTCGAATACCGACCAAGCCGTCTTCTTCAGGTGATACAAGCATTGTTATCACGTGTACTCGCTGCCCGGACTCCAACCAGACTGTGAGGTACTGTTGGTGCAGCGCTGCTGTTCACATCTGGTTCAACTCTCGGGCCCGCTACGCTCTTTGATGTTCATTTGTTTCCCGGAGTCCATACTCTTATCCTCTCAGCGATTTCAGTTTGGCGGATGAGTTGGTCGGCGACATGTTAATAAATTTCTTGCCGGACTCTAAGCCTTACTTAAATCGAAACCTCCGCCCTGGTTTATTAAGTTTTAGCTAGAGCCAACAAATTCCTATTGATACGTGGACAACATGTTGTAGGTGTTGCCGCATGGGATGAAAAAATGTGAAGAGCTCCTGGAACATGTAAACTATATCCACCGTAGTATAAAAGTCACGATGGAAATTGAAAAAGAAGCCCAGCTACTTTGTCTCGACACATTAGTTTTTTAAGAGAAGAACTGACGGATTCCGGAGTCACAGTGTACATAGAAACCATGCACACGACCTCTGTCTCCACGCCTCCGGCCATCAACATTCGTCACTAAGAAATTCCGTGCTGAAGGCTCGGGTCTACAGAGCTGAAACGGCGCCAAACAAGGAGAGCTTCGCCGAAGAATAAGACTACTAGCGAACAACGTTCCGAAGGAATGAGTACTAAGAGCAACATACGGCGATGGAGTCAAAATCTAAAACGCACGAGGAAGAGGTCGAGACTATCAAAGAAAAAGAAAAACCATGAATCGTGCTGTCAATGAAATTTTTCTGGGTTTGTGACTGCGTTGTCAATATGTAAAACTACCGACGTTTCGGCCACTGTTGCAGGTGACCTTCTTCAGGGTATTTTTGTTTACAGTGAGCCAAAATACCTTGAAAAAGGTTACTTGAGACAGTGACCGAAACGTCGGTAGTTCTACATTTTGACAATGCGACCACAAACGCAGAAAAATTTTGTTGACTGTGACAATGACCGCGGAAGCCTACGTTTATAAGAATCGCGTATTTGTTTTATGCTGGCTCAATCTCTGGAAACATCAGTAGACTCCTAGGAAAATATGACATCGAACGTATTTCACTCGCGTCAACAAAGATAAATTCTTCATTGTAACGTTAAAGACGTTCTACATCTCCGAGGGCATGATTTGTACCGCATTCTGCGCTAATGTGGGGTGTCACGTGGGGCAATCCATTAGAACGAGAAACGTCGTCGACATACTCTACTGAAACGATCAAGTGAATTAGCTGCCGCCGACCACCGCCTCGAATGTAACCATGAAACGAAATAAGAAGAGACTTATATCGTACAGCAAATGCCAAGTTTATGGAACAGGGTAACGAAGAAGTTTAACGGAATAAAGTTGTCGAAAATCAAGACAGAGATTCAAGTTTAAGCAAAGCTTGAGATCGAGCACTAAATGCATTAAGATCTCGCCAGCTATCTTATCCATCCGGCCTGGGAAACGTCGATAGAGTGTGCTGATTATGAGATAACGGTGGGAGCTCTCCGAAACACAAAAGAGAATCAAAGGGCTTGGTGGGTGCCGGCAGTGGAAGTCAGCTCTAAACAGCGACAGGACAGCAATAATACTTCACAGTATGGTACGCTAGTACAGTTCATGTACAGCTTGAGAACTGTCCGATTTTGCTCTATCTTTCGATCGTCTCGCGATCTAGCAGCTTTTGTTGCTACTGGTTCAAATGGTTCAAATGGCTCTGAGCACTATGGGACTTAACATCTATGGTCATCAGTCCCCTAGAACTTAGAACCACTTAAACCTAACTAACCTAAGGACACCACACAACACCCAGTCATCACGAGGCAGAGAAAATCCCTGACCCCGCCGGGAATCGAACCCGGGAACCCGGGCGTCGGAAGCGAGAACGCTACCGCACGACCACGAGCTGCGGACTTTTGTTGCTACTATCTCCACTATGTGTCTTAGCGTCTTCAAAATGTTCTACGGATTTCAGCAATAAAAATAATTGTGAAACACAGACTGAAATATCTTCTACGTTGCACATCACATGTAATAACACCAACTAACAGATAAATTAAAGATCTCCATCACCATTTAGTCCACTTCTCGAACTTTCGATCGTCCAGCAATCTAGTGACATTTACTGGTATTACCTCTGCTATTATTACTGAGAACATTATCTATTGATGCGATCGCCATTGCAGTCAGTTTAATATGATCATTTTCGTATATTAGGCATTTAATTCTTGATTAGTTCTCTTCTTTCTTTCATCTGAATGTTATCATCCTGTTTTAAAACCGATTAAAAGCTTTTACCCTACTAGGCTCACTAATAACAAATATCGTACTGGGTTCAGGTTTTAGTGATTTTTTAAAAGAACGACATGTACGTCTTTAGCTGTTAGTTTTACTTAAAAATGTGCGTAAATGTTTATATATCCATACATACTGTATGCGAACTGAAACACAAGTTCGTATGGTGGTAGGATTTGTAAGTAGGCTGTTTAGGTTTTTTTTTTTGGCAACGTTACGTAGCGCTCAATATGAAAATCACTGGCTGTGCTGTGTGCAGTCTGTGGCTGCTTTGCATTGTTGTAATACTCGCCATTGTAGTGTTAGGCAGCTGGCTGTGAACAGCGCGTAGCGTTGCGCAGTTGGAGGTGAGCCGCCAGCAGTGGTGGATGTGGGGAGAGAGATGGCGGAGTTTTGAAATTTGTCATGAACTACTATATTTATATATGATGATATCAAGGTAAATACATTGTTTGTTCTCTATTAATATCTTTCATTTGCTAACTATCCCTATCAGTAGTTAGTGCCTTCAGAAGTTTGAATCTTTTATTTAGCTGGCAGTAGTGGTGCTCGCTGTATTGCAGTAGCTTGAGTAGCGAAGATTTTTGTGAGGTAAGTGATTTGTGAAAGGTATAGTTTACTGTTAGTCAGGGCCCATTCTTTTGTAGGGATTATTGAAAGACAGATTGCGTTGCGCTAACAAAATATTGTGTGTCAGTTTAAGCACAGTCATTTGTATAATTCTTCAAAAAGGGGACGTTTCATATGGCGACCCTGCCAGGATACCTCACTGGAATCTTCTGATTTTTTGTTGTAGTTTGTGTAATTAGTGTAGCTTTTGTTTATTGCTAGCACGTAATTGTAGAGAAAATCTCCTTTGTAGTTGCAGTCTTTCATTGTTGTACAGTAAAACAGTTGTGGCATGCATGTAGATTTGCACCAAGTATTTCGCAGCTGCAGTTAACTAGATACTATTTTCAGTGTTATGTTAATGTGTTCTCTTATTTTTGCTCTTCAAATTGTGCTTTTCTGTGTTATCGTGAAATATTGTGACAATAATGGCGTGTGAAAAACGTAATACTAGGCTCCAAAGTAAATTGAGAAATGACAGTGAAGACGAAAGCAGTGTGTTAGCGCCGCAGAGTAATGAATTAACTAATGTTCAAAGTAGTAATTTGGTAATTGTGCATAGGGAAATGGAGCGGGCGGCAAACAATGGTGTAGACAGTGAAACAATTAGAGAACAGGGAAGCATTATCAATCGATTGGTCGGCAACAGCTCGCCTCAGGAATCCGAAATGACAGGACACAATCTCGCAAATACTGTAGATTCAGGTTTTGGATTCTCACCGTTTTCTCAAATAAGTCAAGACACATTTCCTGCTTGTCAAAATGTGAATGTTTCCGGTGCAACTTCACTGCCGAAAAGCACTGAGGAACATGTTCCAGACACCAGTGCATTGTTATTACAATTAATACAGCAAATGGGACAAACACAGCAAAAGCTTCAAAAGTTAGACACAATGGAACAAAATCTTCGAAAGTTAGATACAGTGGAACAAAATCTTAAAAAGTTAGACACAGTGGAACAAAATCTTAAAAAGTTAGACACAATGGAACAACATCAGAGACAAACACAGCAACAGTTGGACACAATGGAAAAAAATCTTCAAAAGTTAGACACCACACTTGAACAAACACGTGAAGATTTAACTACTGAGTTACATAACATTGAATCGAAATGTCAAAAAGTCTGTAATGACGAAAAAACATAAATTTGTGAGCATTTTCAACCTATTTTTTTGCGGCATGAAAATGCATTACAGATTCACGAAGCAGCCATAAAAGAACTGCAAGCCATTGTTCATGAAAATCATGAGACCTTGCAAGCTAAAATTGACTCAGTTGCATCTACTGATTCGGTTACACAACTTGCAAGAACTCAGGAAAACTTAAAGGACACAGTAGATACCCTGAAAATTGGTTCAGAAAGACACATGGAGGAAATAAGTACACTATCGGAAAAAGTAGACGAACTTTCGGATCAGGTCACTAACTTATCTACAAAGGTAGATGATGATCTGAATGACACAAGACCCGTAGCCTTCACTGACACAGAAGAGTATGAACAAATTAGAAAATTCAAACAAAATCAAAATCAAATCAATACACAGTACAAAAGAGAAATCCGGGAAGTGGAAGATCAGTTGGCACAAGTAGTACAAGAATTACGTATTTCAGAGGACACTCGCGCCCCAATACGGGAAGAGGGACATAGAAATACGGAACAACCACAAAATAATAACACAGCGCATTTCGGAAATTATGAAAGAAATTGGCAATGTGCACCGAATTTTGAGATTGAACAGCCGACACGACGTAACAATGACCGACATGCGACTCGCCGACATGATGATTTTGACTATAAGCTGTTCATTACTACACATAAATTCAAAACATTTAAGAATTCCGGCAACGATATTCGTCCACAAGCGTGGCTCCATCAATTCTCTCATTGTTTTCCTCCCAACTGGTCATTGGAGCACAGGTTAGAATTTATGTGTGGCTATTTAGAGAATGAACCAGCTGTAAGAATGCGATCGGTCATTCACGATTGCCACAGTGAAGGAGATTTTTATCATGCCTTCCTCTCAGCATATTGGTCTCAAGCTACACAAGACCGAGTAAAACATAGCATCATGATGATGAAACACTTTGTTGAACAATCTGAATTTTCCAGTCTTGTCAAATATTTTGAAGACATGTTGCATAAGAATCAGTATCTTTCAAACCCATACAGCCCCTCAGAACTCATCTGCATTTGCTTAATCAAATTGCCTGAACATTTACGACATATTATTTTAGCAGGACGTTGCAAAGACGACATTGAAGCTTTTCAGGGACTCTTACAAGAATTAGAAATTGACACAGACAGTCGCGGGATGCGAAAACAGTAAAACAATCACTACAGGTCACATCCGTCGCAATTCCGCGATGAAAGAAATAATAACTGGACACGACAAGGCTATTCTCACAACACAAATCGTGACCAAAACAGACACCACCCGTATGACAACCGTTGGCAGAGCAGTAATAATTACAGGGAAAATCACGCCTCCGCGGTAATGACTATCACAGAGACAATCAGAGAAACAGACAATATGGGAACCAAAACAATTATTATCAAGGGAGACAGAATAACTTTAGACGCAACGGTCCAGCGCGCAGTTACGACTCAGGGAGAAATTCTCCACCACGTGACCGACAAGAAAGAAACTATGGAATCTACCGACATGACGACAGACGATATGATCGTAATGACAGACCGGAACTGCATCAGAACTGGCGGGATTCAAACAGAGCAGGGCACTTTCGACAACGTGAATTTGTAGAAGAGGTCTCCTAATCCCAATAACAACGCGCGCCAACAAAGAGACAGACAATGACTCACGCCGCAGGCACCCACGTGCGCCGACTGGCTCAGAGAAAAATAACATAAACGCTAACCTTGAGAAAAATTCCAGTATTCTTTACCGACGTATACCGCATGACAATTGCATTCAAGTTCAAACTCTGAGTACTATGAAGAGTAAAGGTTTACACCAGATTTCACATGTAAAACCGTTTATTGAAAGATAATCTGCTTTTTAGCTTAGTCTTTGTCATAAAATTTTTCGCTTCACATTACTAATATGCTTTGTCAGACTTAGAATCTGTTAACATACAACAATGTTTGAAGTTAAATATCCAATCAAGAACCTAGGGAACATTTTAAACAGAAATTACGAATGCATTGTTATAGTGAACAGACGACACAGTGTTGTATTTGTACATTCTTGCTTGTTAGTTGCACGATTACGTAACGACTATCAGGCTTACATACTGAGGACACATACTGGTACTGCTAATGAGATTTTAATGCAACATTTTGGTTTACTTGAAAATACATTCTGGGTTTAAAGTACTTTCTGTGAGATGCCAGATGACACAGTGGTTAGTTTATGTGACAGCTACACGATTTTATCACGACGCTACTAATGAATGACAATTTACAATGTTGCTTTTGCGGTGTTTCTGTTTTATATCTGCACAGTTTTTGTGAATTCTTCTGGAAAGTAAAACATGTTTTAGTAGTAACGGTTGTGGTATAGCTACAATGAGACTGCCTTTTCCGTAGCACAACAATACGTTACAGCACAGTACTTTCTTCATCATGGCAATAAGCGTAATAACTAAGATATCTATACGCAAAGCATTTCACTTTTGTTTATCATGAGGTAAGTACATTGACTTCTGCAGAACTTAGCTTTCGGAGGACGATAACTACGACACTTCCACAGAGATTATGTCGCAACAAGACGCACATTTAGCGCTACAGGACACGTATTTGAGTGATTGATTTTGTACTTAAAATATTTATTTTTAAAGATATTTGGAGTACAATGATACAAAGGTTTTCCGTGATACATTTCATTTCATTGCTGTAATCTGTAACATCTGAGGGTATAATTACATTAATCCTCAGGGGGGTACACGCTTACTTTGTGTACCATGTGTTTGGCAAACACAAGGAGCCCTAGCTAATATGGTATTTGCTTATACAAATTTACACATTGGTACCAT
The DNA here is from genome assembly GCF_023864345.2 of Schistocerca serialis cubense. Classification (NCBI taxonomy): domain Eukaryota; kingdom Metazoa; phylum Arthropoda; class Insecta; order Orthoptera; family Acrididae; genus Schistocerca; species Schistocerca serialis. Next base: position 778,969,105 of record NC_064639.1, on the reverse strand, counting down.
ATTTCTCTAACACAGAATTACACAGCTATCTGATCATTCAACTGAGAGATAAACATTTTTTTTTACTACGTCAGTGACAGATGTTTACGTAATTACACAGTTGGGTAACTACACACTTACGAAATTGTATTTTGTCTGTACTTTGTGAACTGTTCATATTTTTTTGGAACCATTGTGATACTACGAGTGCTTTGAATGATGTATTTGGTATGAGATCATGATTTTTAAAGTACATTTGAGGTAGATGACATTTTTGAAATGAGCAGAGAATTGTTTTGTAGGTTTAAAATATTCAGAAAGCTATGACGATTTTGAGATGTGATTGATCTGTTATGATGTTATTATTATGATGACGATGTGTATTATGCTGTTGAGGTATGTTTATGATCAATAAGCTGATGCTATATGAGGAATTTGGTTATGCTATGTATTTATTATGATGAAATATTGAAGTGTCATCGCAAGATTGACGTGTCGACGAATATATATACGTGTAATAAGGTAAGGAGTAATGAATAGTGATTAGGGACCCTTGAATTGTGAAACAGGATGTTGGAAACCAACAATCGTGCTTTAAGAGTTATGAAATGTGTGTCAATGCGTGAATGTATCACAATGCCGGCGAAAATTTTTTTGGACACTGTTATATTCATAGGATTTTGTTTCTACACATTTGCAACGTAAATTCTCGACCTGTGAAATTTTTATATGAGACTGTCACTGTAGCGGAAACTGCTGTCGTAAATATTTCCGTAAGAAAGTTAAGTGACCACCTGCATGTGCGTCGTCGGCACACCGCTGTGTCAGACACCTGGAGAACAAGCCATTAGGGTGTGCCTTTCCGGAAGCACAGGTAGAAAAAAAAAGGGGGGGAAGCCATTATCCTCGCTATTGACATTTCCTTGTTGAAAGCATACTGTGGAGCTCGTAATTTATGATATTTACTGAAATGACGAGAAATATTTTTACATCTGCACACCTGATTACGACAAGCGTCTTTCTACGAGAGTTGAGAGAATTTCTACTAACTTATGAAATGTCACATGACTGTTGAATGATATTTTTATGCTTTGGTTTGTGTAATTGCTTATTTCATTTGATACCTGTTTTCCAGCTGTGTTACAGCATTAGTTTTATAAAATAAACTTAGATGCATTTGCTAATGTGAACACTTTCTGTCAACAGATCTATTAAATGATAATTTTGTAATCCACATTTTTTAAAAAAAAGGAGCACTTGGAAAGGAAAGAACAATAAGAAGGGACTAGTAACAGTAACTGGACACATAATTTTCTTTTCAAGTACATGGTAATATTTTTTTTTTACAATAAGTTGCTGTGGTGCACCACTTTAATTACATAGACATTAAGATGTGATTATACATTTCCCTTATCTGCATTGTTATCATTAGTGTAATATTTTTTCTGCTTGAGCTATGTCATGTTTAGGTATAAGTTACTGCTGTTTGCCAGGCATAGTGTTACTGAATTTGACTTTGTGTTACTCTTCTAAGCCAGTTTACTACTGAGTTATTTTTATTGTCTGCTGCTCATTGCGTTATATTAGTTGTAATATTGCTGCTTGCTTGGCCAATTTGAATATTTTGTCATTGCTGTTTGTGTTAATTGTTTTGTGCTGCTGCATTGCCTCGTCCCTTAGTTTAGCATCTGAGCTCAGTAGATTTAAGTTAGCTTAAGAGGGGGTAGACTATATAAGAAACTAACTATGATGAATTGGAAGAAATGCATTGCGAAGCTATAAGAAAATGGTTTGTCCAAAAAAAAAAAAGGAATTTAGGAAGAGGGTATGAACCAAAAAAGTAGGATTTAGGGCCCACAGGTTTAGGTAGGATTTTCTTGGAAGTAAATGATGAGGTAAGATAATGGTAAATAAATAATGAGGTAAGAAATGTGTGAACATATAAATACAGAAAGCATGCTTGGATAGAATTTTTTTGGTGGAAACAAATATTGAAATAAGAGGAAAGATATATGGAATGAAATTGTGGGTTGGACTGCAGTACCAAATGTTACACTGAAAACAAACCCTGTCCTTTCCTTTTGTGTTATCCCACTATGTGTTTGTGTACCCTTGTGTATTTGTTTTCTTCCTGTCTCTGTGTAGTTTCATAGAATTTTTTCTTCTTTTAATATTAAGCTACATTCACTATAATGAGGAATACTGTTATCCTCGAATATAATTGGCATTAATAATATGTTATTTACTTTGTAAAGATGTTAGACATTATTAATTCTGTTCTGTTTAATGCTCATGTGTAAAGCTGATGTTCCAAAAGTTATTCTGATCTTTTATGTATCTACTTATCTCATAATTCCTGTAACATTGATGTATATGTTTATTTCTATTCTGTTGTAAAGCCTGTACTACACATGTTATCTGTATTGTTATGTTCTTTAATGATGTATTTTGTACCTTTGTAATTGTATTCTTATGTTATAAAATTGTAATTGACACCAGTTCATCATATTATTAACTTGTAAGTTACATTTCACTGCACACGTTTCTGTTGGTCATAGTATATGGACACTATGTGAGAAGTAGGGACTGTTAGTGTTTGCACGTGTGTTAATAATTCTGCAAGGGACTGGATAACAGCATTGCTGGTTCTAAGGACATTTCAAAAAAAAATTTTGTGAGTGCACAAGTGGTGGTTCATGGACTTGCTATATTATCCACAAGACTCTTCCATGGTGATTGTGTACCTGCACAGTTGCAACAGATGGCTGCTGGCCATCTCTACAAGGACTGCAGTGGGTCTGCACCTCTGGTGGCCCACCAATACCATACTCTCTACCAGGACTACAGTGGGTCTACTCTGTGATGACCTACCTACCAATATTCTTCAAAACTTCGACTGACTCTACTGTGGGTTTGCTCTGTTGTGGCCCATTACCTGTCTGCATGTCAAGAGTCAGCACTGTCTTTCCATTGGGAGGACAACACTACTTCTTCAAGACTGCATGGAAATCCACTACTTCTGTGTGCATTTGCTTTTACTGCTCAGACTTTGAGAAAAACACTGCAATTTTACTGTTACGAATGATGAGGACTGTCTTTATGGACTGTGAGAAAATTTCAGCTTTTGACCAACATTGTATCAATAAGTGTGTGCAATTGAAATCTTTGTTATTGTAATTATGAAAAATTTTTTCAAATCATTATTGGCCACTGGCCAAAACAATTTGTAAAATTTTTTGTGGGGAGCATGGGGGCTATGTAAGTAGGCTGTTTAGGTTTTTTTATTGGCAACATTACGTAGCGCTCAATATGAAAATCACTGGCTGTGCTGTGTGCAGTCTGTGGCTGCTTTGCTTTGTTGTAATACTCGCCATTGTAGTGTTAGGCAGCTGGCTGTGAACAGCGCGTAGCGTTGTGCAGTTGGTGGTGAGCCGCCAGCAGTGGTGGATGTGGGGAGAGAGATGGCGGAGTTTTGAAATTTGTCATGAACTGCTATATTTATATATGATGATATCAAGGTAAATACATTGTTTGTTCTCTATTAATATCTTTCATTTGCTAACTATCCCTATCAGTAGTTAGTGCCTTCAGTAGTTTGAATCTTTTATTTAGCTGGCAGTAGTGGCGCTCGCTGTATTGCAGTAGCTTGAGTAGCGAAGATTTTTGTGAGGTAAGTGATTTGTGAAAGGTATACTGTTAGTCAGGGCCCATTCTTTTGTAGGGATTATTGAAAGACAGATTGCGTTGCGCTAACAAAATATTGTGTGTCAGTTTAAGCACAGTCATTTGTATAATTCTTCAAAAAGGGGACGTTTCAGATTTAATGCCCTTTCCACATCTGTTTCACTAAACTGTCGACGTTCAAGCTCTTTGTCGTGGCTAGTTGGTAACTTCCGGCGCATCGTTTGCATTCGCACCGCATAAGTGATTTGTGATTGTCGAAGGTGGCTTGATACACACTAAGACAAAAAAACGACGCACCACTTAGGAAGTATCCGAATCAGACGGAAATCGTTATATGTGTTGTGCACAAACAAATGATTACAATTTCAGAAAAACAGAATGATTTATTCAAGAGAAAGAGCTTCACAAATTGAGCAAGTCAGTAACGCGTTGGTTCATCTCTGGCCCTTATGCAAGTAGTTATTGGGCTTGGCATTGACTGACAAAGATATTCGATATCCCCCTGAGGGATATCTTGCCAAATTCTGTCCAATTGGCGCGTTAGATCGGTAAAATCCCGCGCTGGTTTCAGGGCCTTTCCCGTAATGTTCAAAACTGTCTTACGGAGAAATCTGGCTACAGTGCTTGGTTAAAGCAGGATTTGAAAAACACGAAGACAAGCAGTGGAAACTCTCGCCGTTTGCGGGCAATCGTTATCTTGCTGAATTGTAAGCCCAGGAAGGCTTGCCGTGAAGGGCAACAAAACGGGACGTAGAATATCGTTGGCATACTTCTGTGCTTTAAGGGTACTGTCAACAACCAAATGACTCCTCCTATTAAATGAAAAGGCACCCCAGACGATCATTCCCGCTTATCGAGCCGTATGGCGAATGACAGTCATGCTGGTATCCTACCGCTGTTCGGGGCGTCCCCGGACACGTCTTCGTCCTGGAATCTCATAGACTGGAGTAGAATTATCTTCAGTGATGAGTCCTGGTTAGAACTGAGGCATGATGACCTGGGATTACATTTCAGCAATATAATGCCCGCTCGTAGACGGCGAGAGTTTGTACTGCTTGTGTTCGCGCTTGCCAAACACTACCTCAGCCAGCCAGGTCATCAGCGCTCTCCCCAAACGAGAACGTCTGGAGCATTATGGGCATGGTCGCGCACTCAGCGTGGGATTTTGATCTTCTTGCGCTCCAGTTGGACAGAATTTGGCGCTAAATTCCTCAGGACATCTAACAACTCTATTAATCACTGCCAAGCCGAATAACTGGCTGCTTAATCATGAGAACTGGACAGAAGCGTTATTGACTTGCTCAAATTGTGAAGCTCTTTCTCTAGAATAAATCATCCAATTTTTCTGAAATCGTGATCGTGTCTGTATGAACATGTGCATCACATCTAGGCATAACACAGCTCACAGCACCTGAAGAGGAGCTCTGGATCGATCGTCAAAATATCGGGCAGACAAAAGGCAACAACAACTAGGACAAAAATCCGTGTGTTCACTGTCCATTAATAAATCGCGCCGGGAAAACCAGAGGGATCAAGTCAGTGGATCGCTTGTGTTGACGTCGATACCAGAAGGCTCACGAGAGGCTTTGTTAGCAAACGGTTCCAACAGCAAACTTCACCACAACCTCGACCTACGTCCGACCTCCAGTGCAGGGGCACTAGAATATGGAGCAGGGTATGGAGAAGGGAGAGAGAAAGAGAGAGAGAGAGAGAGAGAGAGAGAGAGAGATGGACCGGGCGGGGGGGGGGGGGGAGGGGGTAGTCTGTAGTGGGTGTGTGCGAGTGCGGGACGCTGAGCAACTTGTGCTACCAGTTGCAGGCGGCCCACAGCGCGATTTATAAACTCCCCTCCAAACTAAGTTCAGTGTCGAGGCAGGAGGCTTTGAGGGCGAGCGACAACTCGCGTCAGGAGGACCGCCTCGCTCCCAGCGCGCTGCCTGCTTGCTCTGTCTGCGTCCTTCCGTCCGTGCTGTGCGCGCGGGGACAGCGCCGTGCCATGACTGTCTTTGAGATGCATGCCCCAGAAACACAAACTCCTCATACTTCCATTACAAGCAGGCAATTCTCGGAAAGTCAAGAGGCAAACTGCAGAATGCACACTTTCGTTCTTCCTGACGTAATCCCACCACCATAAGAAAGTTTCTGCCTTAGTAGGCCTACTCCTTCTTCGGTATAGTTATTCTACCTGTTTCTGTGATAGGATGCCGTTCTTGGCGCCTGATCTCCATCATAATCTAAACGTAAGAAGCTCGTGCACGCTACCAATCTGCAATTCCTGTGCACTGTGTGCCGCGTGTTTTCGTCTCCACCGTAAACGCACCGGATAAAATATAGATCATTCCTTCAAAACGCAAACTGGTCGCTATGATGCGCCGTAGATGGTGCAGAAGTGTCACAGTCGAGACCGTTACGCTCCACCACAGATGCCATCCAGGGCAGTAAAATGACGTGTATGTACCATCGGTTATTTGCAACAGAACGCAGTAAGAGCATTGTTAGAAGACTCAAGTGGAAGACTTGCTTTGCTGGTGCTCCACAATTTTCGCAATTATGATTGCGATAAACTGACGTTGCAGTGCTCATAGTAGGCACGTCAGCGTAGAAGGTGTCAAAGGTTTAGCTACCTTAGAAGATCCGTGCAACTCGTACGTTTATTTTCGTACTAATTGAGTGCCCTGCACTGCCCAGGTATGCATTTATTCCATTTCTATGAGCCTCCTTCCTTCTCTCTCTGTCCACATGCTCTACCCCACCCCCCTTTCACTCTCTATCTATCTCGTCCTCTCCCTCTTTATGTCCATCTCCCCTCCCCCTCTTCCCTCTTTCTGTCCATCTGTTACTTCTCCTCTCTCTGCCCATCTGCTTCTCCCCACTCCCTCCATCTCTTCCTCCCCTTCTCTCTGTCCATCTCCTCTTCCGTTTCTCTGTTTATTTCCTCTTTCCCATCTCTCTGTCCATCTCTTCCTCCAACCTGTCAGTCCAGCTCCTCCTCTTCCTTCTCTCTGTCCATGTCTTCCCCTTCGTCTTTCGGTCTCCTCCTTCTCCCCTCTTTGTCCATCTCCTCTTCCCATTCTCTGCTGCTTCCCCCTCCGCTCTCTCCATCCACCTACTCCTCCCTCATATCTGTGTCCGTGTCTTTCTTCTCTCTCTATGTCTGTCCATCTTTTCCTCCCCGCCTCTCCCTCCACGTTATGAGCCCCACTGTAATAGGTTCTTACTCCCACAGTATTTTTTTCCAGATAGTAGTATGTGCACCAAGTTTGGCTGAAATAGATCCACAGATTTGTGAGGGGCTTTTTACCAGCAACTTTGCCAGAATACGCACCTGTCACATATATTTAATATATTTCACACGTATTTCTACACATATTTCACCTGTATCGTTAGTTAATATCATCCTGTAGTTTCGATTTCACGCAGCTCAAACTCTATGACGTCATGTCTCCTGAAGATTGTGTCGTAGAATGATATAATCTTATAGGTGTATTTGGATACCATCTAGGAAATTTGTAGGCAATAGAGATAGTAGCAAGTAATAAACTGAAACGTCTTGCATGGTGCGGCAGTTAATCACGCATCTTAGTGTTTATGACGCCATATCTCCTGAGCTTTGTGTCGTAGAATGACATAATTTTGCAGGTACGATACTGCCTGAAAAATGTGTCGTGAATATAGATAATAATAAAGAGGCAATAAATTAAAACGTCATGCCTGATGTGACAATTTTACTGCATGAACAGCGAACATGTAGTAAACGAAAATCTTGTTTTCCTTTCGTCATTTTGTAGAAGTTGTCACCGCTAAAAAGTTTCGTAAAGATTAGAAATTACGTATAAACTTGCAAGTTACTAGGAGTTCTCATTCTCAAATACTGGACGAAGTCTAAGAATCCGCGCTTCGTGAGCTAGACTACTTTTTCACCCAGACCGTTTGAAATGTACATGGTTCTTACCGCCACAGTGATTATCTCCAGGCAGTAAGTGATATGTGAATCAATTTTGGTTGAAGTCGGTCCAGCGGCTGAGGAGGAGATGTGGAACATACAAACATAAATGTATACATACGTACATCCATTTCAGTAGCATGTATGGACATAAGCCGACTTCAAAATTTTCCTTTGTGAGAGATCGTGTGTGCCAGATACGTGTGCCGATTCGAAATTCTAGATTCTAATATTTTATTGTTTGCATCGTCTTCTCATAATCTTCCACTAACTGTGTCAATACTCGTGTATAACGTAGTATCCTGTATATTTTCGAACATTTGAGAGTAACACGAAAAATTCGTACTAAAGCGTCAATTACAAATTTATGTAGCGCTTTATTATAACTCTGGGAAACAGTATCCACGTTAAGAAACAATCGTTGTCTAATGTAACTGTATAATTACGTGGAAAACTGGTATATTTTAGAGACTTTTTGAATGTTTTACAATATTATATTTTTGAGAATTTTCGTCAGCTGCGAGTGTTCTGGATGACTTATTTCGTAGCAAATCCGCGTTTGTTATTTACAGCTACTGTTCAAAGAATCGTTCAGTATACACCAATGTGAATAAAAGTACATTATGGAGAATTTTCGGAACTTACTAGTGTTGTGAATAACCTATTCCAAAGGAAATCAGCATTTGCGATTTTGTTACTCTGGCACATATTGTAAGTAATATAGCAGGTGGCAAACAGCTCTTTCTTTCAGCGGAAGTGTGCATTATCTGAATTTATCGCCAGTTTCTTGGTGACTACTATCTTAAGAAATCAAAACGTTTCAAGAAATTACTAACTTTTGTGCAAGGCTTCTCTGCTGTCTTAATAGTAATCTCGTTTTACGTACTACTTAGACAGCAAAAGGCTCTTCTGGCTGCCACTGCCGGAGCAGTGTGTAACCAATTGCAGACTGTGGCGTAAATGGTAACAAATAACGGGCACCGAGTTTGTACTTGCGTTATTCCAATGACTGTCAAAAAGTGTTGAGAACAGCAGCCTTGCACACAGTGTTTCAATGAAGGTCACAAATTGTAGCACTTTCCCCAGAAGTGATAGTGGCCACCTGACTCTGAACCGCGTAGAAGGACTGAGTTAGAGACTTCAAAGCTTCTGTGACAAGCTGGCAGCGACATCCTGGATATGGGCCACAGTCATGAGAACTGTTGTGGCCCCTTAAATGAGCACTGAACACCCGATGTTGCTACCCAGGTAGCTCACTCTGTTTGGGGTTTACACAAGGGTTTTTTGGATTAGGCGACCCTCCATCCAGTCCGTATACCTGTCGGCGACACGGAAGTGTCAGTATAAGACCCAAAGAAGTGCCCTCACCCTCGGGCGAGAGTATTAAAATCCTAGTGATTAAATGCCGAATTATTTGCGACGAGGTGCCAGTGCTTGAAGCACTCCAGAAAAGTTGTAGAGCTCATGTTATAACAGAGACAGAAAGCTGGAAAAATCCCAAAATTAGTGACAGTGACATATTTGCGGAAAATTTAAGCGTGCATCAAAAAGATAGACTAAACGTAAAAGGAGGTGGTGTATTTCTAGCAGTAGACAAGAAACTGAAATCCATCGAGATAGAAATTGAAGCCACATGCGAGAATATTTCGGCCAAAATATTTAAATTTATAATCGGTTCCTTCCCTCGACTATCACCCTAACCACCAGTTGTAACGGAAAAATTTGGAAATACGAAAGTTCACTGATACAAAAGTTCCCTCATCATGCTGTCATCACTGAAGGTGGCTTTAAACATTCAACAGTAAATTGGAAAAATTAGTTTCGTCAGTGGCGAGCGTGACAAGACGCCCTGCGAAACGTAGCTAAATGAGTTGTTCTCTGAGAACCGCCTATAACAGGTTGTTCATCATTCATGATAGAAATATATTGGATCTACAAGCAAGAAATAGACCTGAGCTCTTTGAGCAGGTGCACGTTGAAACAGCTGTCAGTGACCGTGAGGCAGTTGTAGCAATAATGATTACCAAAGTACAAAAGGCAATTAAAACAAGTAGAAGGATTTATATTTCCATCAAAGGAGATAGAGACCCATTAGTGTCGCATCTCAGTAAGGAACACGAAACAGTTAGCTCTGGAGAGGAAAGTGTCGAAGAACTGTTGCTCAGGTTTAGAAGAATAGTTGACCATGCAGTTCATAAATATATAACTTATGGAAAAGTTAATGACCATAAACTTCCGTTTCTGTAAATAATTGAACTCCAATTTGTAAAACAACTGTCCAACATGTGATTACTTTAAAATCAGTTGATGTGTTAAACATTTTACGGTTAATCATGTAAGCGAATAAAGGTTTAGAAAGATTTTGAAATTAAGCTTAGAGTTTGTTCGAAGTCATTATGGGATCTCATTACGAAACACTAGACGAATAAAGTCTTTATAAGTTGTGCTCCACATTTAGCAAAAGCTAGTTTTCCTCGCTTCTCGATGTGTAGGGCGTCATATGTCCTGGACTATGTGCCGTATAATCATATATTTTGCAGATATTTTAAGTAACATATGTAAATATTGCCTGCAAAGTGTGTTGTGAATAGAGTTAGACACAACAAATTAAAGCTTCATGCCTGATGTTGAAGATTCACTGACCGCAATTTTAAGCAGAAGATAGTCTCTCACGTATCTAAATATCTATGATATCTCCTGAACTATGTGTCATACAATGACATAACTTTGCACTACATGCAAATACTATCTGCAAACTGTGTTGTGAATAGAGTCGGTATTAAACAAGTAACGAACTGAAACGTCATGTCTGATTCTTCAGTTTTACTGCACAAACATAGAAAATGTAGTAACCGACAGACTCTTTTCTTTCCATCATTTTGTGAGGTGTGGTAGCGAAAAAACGTTTCGTAAAGGTTTGAAATTCAAAATTTCTTGGAAGTAGTTAAGGGGGGTCTCACTCTCAAAAAAATGGCTGAGTGCAGTCCAGGTATTTTCGCACTCTGTTACACAGTGTCGAACGAAACACACAATTTCTAACTGCAATATAATCTTATTGTACTAAGCTTTTAACGTCATATTATACCAGTATAACGGGCAGTCAAATAAAAAAAGTAAAAGTAAGTAAACTATTTACTATCCCGAAAGCAATCGCCATAACTGTACCCCACTGTGAGAGAAGATGGTCAATGCCTTCATGGAAAAATCTTTGCGTTTGATTACGGAACCATGATTATACCCAGGATTGCATGTTTTCTTCCGAAGTAAATCGACAGTAATGAATACCTTTCTTCAGGGCTACAAAAGTATGGAAATTACATGGGGAGAGATGGAAACTGAATGGAGAATATGTAAGAACTTGACAACATGTGGGTCCGCCCTGAGGAAAGACATTCGTAGCCGTCATTCTGCTTCGGACGAAGAGGTGCGCTCCTGCGAACACTCGTAGTTCCATAGGCAATCGCAAACATTTTTCAATGAAGGCATTAACCGCCTTTTGTGACAATGGGATAAATGTATTAACACTTGTGACGATTACTTTCGATATAATAAACAGTTCACTAACTTTTTTTCCGTCAGTCTCGATTTCATTTGATTGCCCCTCTTCTTAATGAGTAGCTTGTGGCAGGATTTTAAAATTTAAATTCGGTCAGTAATTATTGTTGCGCGAAATATTGAATAACGAATTTTTTTGCCTCTGCAAGCCGTTAGAGAGGCAACCTGCAAGTGGTACTGTGCTCGAAGTTCCGGGATAGTTGCTTAGTAATGCAAGGTGAGACGCTCCATGATAACTGTATAACCCTATTCTATATGTTTTCCCTGTATAACTTGATTTATAATGCTTCGCAGATACATTCGCAAGTTATTCCCAAAATACACTCGAAAATTAACATTAATTCTACTGATGTCAGGACTAAGTGATCCGTGACGGAGTGCTGGTAATGGTTACTGGGTAACAGAAGCATGGTTCCGTATGGCTTAAATCTTTATCATGGACTACAGCTTCTCGTTACAAATGCTATCTCCTGAAAATATCAAGAACTAAATATACATGGTGTCTCAAAAGAACATTAACGTATGAAAATTCAAAACTTTCACGGAATAATGTAGGTAGAGATGTAATATTTGACATACATTCTTGAAACGACATGGGTTTTATTGAAACCGAAAAAGGTGTATAAAATGACCAAAAGAAGGCGCTTCATATGACGCAAAAGCAATAATAAGAATAAAAATTGAGTTCTAGCGCATACGATATTCTTTATAACAAATGCTAATTATGTCGGCTGCCATTCATCAACACTACCTATAGTAGCGGGACAATGTTGTGAACAGCACTGTATAACGTGGTGAGAAACTGCTGTCGGATGAAGTATTTTAGCATCCCTAATGAGGTGGAACGATCACAGTAGACTTGTGAGTTAAGGTAACACCAAAGCCAATAATCACATGGATTGAGGCTTGGGCAGTGAGGGCCCAAGCGTGACTGATGTGGCGGCTCAGCACGCGATCCTCAACAAACTATATGCACAACAGGACTTTCACACATTTAGCAATATGGGCTGGAGCACCATACTGAATAAAAACCGTAGCTTCCAGCAGGTGTTTAGTAGCAACGGTAGGGATGATGCGATTCTGCAACGTATCGGCGAATCGACAAATTTTATACACGGTGCTCATGTGCCGCCAATGTCTTGTTGCTGTCCAGCATCATATGTTGGCCTGTTTTTGCACTCGTTATTTCAATTATTTGTGTCAATTTTTACACCTCCACCTACGTTACTCCGTGAATTATCGCATTTTCAAATGTTAACGGACTTTTGGGTCACCCTGTATTACGGGCGGACGGGTAGTAGTTGTTCTTATAGCACGCAGCAAGTGGAAATACATATTGGAATGACGCATAAAATCGTACTATAAGGCAATAGACAAGATCACTGACTACATTTTTCTTATGGGCTACATACACATTCCCAGGACTATCGTATAATACCAGTTAGTTTCATATCCTTCATAGAAGTTAGTTCCTACATTTGAAATATGTCAAATAATTTGTTGGACTAGTTGTGACTGTTTAACTAAGAGCACAAAAAACAACTTCATTGTTGTTGTGGTGTCCAGTCCAAAGACTGCTTTGAGGCAGTTCTTCATGTAGACCAATCTTGTACAAGTCTTTTGATTTCTCCCTGACTGTTGTCCACTACATTCATTTAAACCTGTGTGCTACAGGCAAGTATTGGACTCCTCTATAGTTTGTACTCCACCAACCCCCCCACCCCCATCCCACATCCCAACACGACCCAACTGACGATTCTTTGATTACTCTAAACGTATCCTATCACTCGATCCATTCCCTTTGTCAGCCAGTACTATGGATTTACCTGCCTCTCCAACAGAGGTCGCTAACGCACGCCTGTGTATTGGCGCTCGACTCGGAGATAAACCGGTCCCAATCCTGGTCGTCTATCAGATTTCCACTGTCATTATTTGGTCGCCAAGGGCAAGCAGGCTGGTGGCGAAAATTGCTGGCCACCAGTCTCAGCGGAAATGATCTCGATTAAATCCCGAACTTCTCCGAGGTGTATCATGGAGTGAGGTCATGTGACAGTGTTGACAGTGATTCATCGATCGGATGGGGACATTAAGCTTTGCGGCTCCCTTTATGCTATTCAAGAGGAGTAGGCTATGTGCCGGCCACGGATTTCACTGACTGTCATCGTTGTCATCATCATCATCGTCATCATCATCATCATACAAGACAAACATAACACTCCACTGCGCACACAACCATTACAATCACCTACCCTCCTAAACAGCTCTCGCCTATGAACGTGGAAAGGAGCCAGATTACCCCTTGGGATATCTCTGCCAACAATGCCATATGTCACTTCAATTTTTTCTATGAATTTCTGTATAGACAGATTCGGTTCAGTACCTCCTGTTTAGTTATCGGATCTACCCACTTACTTTTCTGCATTCCGCTGTATCTTCTGCACTCCTCTGTATCTTCTGCATTTCTCTGCATCACCACATTCCAAAACCTTCTATTCTCTTGTTATCTGTACTGCGTATCATCTGTATTTCACTTTCGTATAAAGGCTTCCGTGAAAGAGCAAACATGTTAATGAAATTCGCCTTTGTGAAGCCGCGGAATTGTCAAATAACCCCGTACACGTACAAACAACGTTTGCTATATGATGTCGGTGTTGGTGATTATTTTGACAGTAGTGAGAATGGCCACAGATGCAGACAAAGAACTTCTGGCATTCACTTTGACTCTGTGTTTAAAGACGAAAACGAAAACAAGACTCTGGCCAACAGAATGGCTTACAATGCAAGAGCGATTTACTTATGAAACTCTGCTAAAGGAAACATTATTCTCAGAACACGGTAATTACATGAACTTTCTTCAAATGGACAATGAAACCTTTAATACTTTCCTCGTAGAAGAGCAAACTAGTTTGTTCTTATCCAGCCACGGATGTGGCAAACAAATCCGCGCACATACCAACAAAGTTTACTACTTTTGAAGCAGTCACTTTCCATGTATGCTGTATTCTTACACTAGTGGGAATGCCTGCAAATGCAATAAAGCAATTATAACAGTGACTGGCACTGTTTTTAAAGAAGAAGAAGTAAAGAAGACGCAGGTCTAGGTAACGGTTTAAAATGAGAGAAAAACATGCACGTGGAAACCTCTTAAATGACAATGTGGGGCGATCTCATTGGTAATTTTCATGTTATGTGATATCACAAAGAATAATTTTTGAGTTCATTACAAATTGGACATACGGTAGAATTTACTCTAGAAAGAGAGAGATGGAGTAAACTGATTCCGTCCTACGGGAGATAATAGGAAACTGATGATCTCTGATGTTTAGTCTTCTTAATTAACAGTGGAAGGCATAAGCAACTCAGCTATCGAGTGGAAAATTGCAGCCGGCCGGTGACCCAGCGGTTCTAGGCGCTACAGTCTGGAACCACGTGACCGCTACGGTACTACAGTAGGCACATGTGATTTTACATATGCCTGGGCTACCATATTTTCTAGTGGTGGTGAAACGTAATTTTTTTGAAAGTTCGTTATTGATTCGAAAGGCTAGTTGAATATTTGTGGCTTTGAAAAGTGTATTAATTATATTGGAGGTTCTACGAAGATAGATTGCTAGCACATATCTTACTTTCTGTTTAGATCATGTTTGTCGAGTTTGCATATCTGGTTATGTGTTGTGTTCTGCTTTGATGTTTCATACTCGTTGTATAATTTTTTAATGTTTCTGGGATCAAAGTAATTTGTATAGCCTATATAACAAAGTGTGCTAAGTTCTTTTTGAATTTCTGGTTTTTCTAACAGTAGGTTATTTAATCTGTTCATCACAGAATGGAAAAATGGTAGTTTACGACTGGAATTGACATTTATAATGTTGACAGAAAGGGTATTCTTTCTACAGATATTAAGTGTGTAGTGATTATTATTTTTCCCAATTGTGAGGTCTTGATGCTAATGGTATTGTCTTTTTCGATTTCCATAATGAAATTTATTTTAGGGTGTAGTCGGTTGAGTTTTTGGTGGATATTTAGGATACCTGTGTGGCTGCCAGCTACTAACATGGGGATATCATCTAAAAACTTAAAATAGTGTACAATTTGGTTAAGACTAGGCCAGTCTGAGTTAATTTCTCTTTCAGAGTATTTAGGGAAATATCGGCTGATGCGCCTGTTACACTATTACCCATGGCTACACCATCTGCTTGGGTATAAATTTTGTCATTAAATTCAAAATAATTTTTTGATAGTGCTATTTCCAAAAGATTTATAATTTCAAATGATCTAGTCATGGATACTTTCCTATATTGTAAGAGGTTATATTATATGATTTGGATAGTTTCCTAAACTGGTACAGTGATATATAGATTACTGACATGAAATAAATTTACCCTTGGGTGGTATTCGTACGTATTATATATCTCTTGTCAAATTAAGCGAATTTTGGATATTCCTCCTTTTGTTGACAGTATTAACTTTTGTTATTGGTATGTTTAGTTTTGGTTATCAACTATGATGGGCTATTTGTGCAATAAATTACAGTATGAATCAGAACCATTGGTTTAAATGTCTCTGGCTGTGTTCGTAATTTTGGTGTATTTGTATTCTTTATTCTGTATGTTCTTTTTTCATATTCAGTGACAATGGCGTTGCAGTTTTTAATGGCTTTATTTTAGCTGCAACTCTATTAATAGGGTTCTGAGGCATTTCTATGTTGTTATTAGATTCAAAGAAGTACATAATGGTATGTATAAAGTTGGTTTTGTTTAGAATGACCATGCTATCCCCTTTATCAGCTTTTACTGCCCTAGAATCATGTAATAGCGGTATATGGTTTATGGAACTCAAAATTTTGTGTCCTTCTTTGGGCTAGTACTTGTATGCAGTCTGTTTGCATAGTTACTTGCCTGTAATGTTTGTTATGTTAACTGTTATTTCAGTCTGTTTTCTGTAGGAAAGATTTGCTATGTCTTTTGCAACTTTAGTAGAGACTATCAAGTGTTATGTCGAATTTTTCTGTAACTTAGTGCTGTGCTGTATTTCAGACCTTTTGTGGTTAGATGTCTTCCATTCTCTATAAATTCTACATTTATGAAATTTTCTAAATGTGGAGGAAATTGGAAATGGCATTCGTATTAATGTGTATATTGTCATATTCGATGGTGAATGTGTATAGTTTTGTGAATTTTTTCTATTGGAAAACGTGGAATATGTCTGTTTGTGTATCATACACATCTATGTACAAAATCTGCAATATAATCAAAAGTTTTTAACTTGGCTTAATCTGTGAATTACTATCAAGCAGTTCAATTAACATTGGTTCAAAATGGTTCAAATGGCTCTGAGCACTATGGGACTTAACTTCTGAGGTCATCAGTCCCCTAGAACTTAGAGCTACTTAAACCTAACTAACCTAAGGACATCACACACATTCATGCCAGAGGCAGGATTCGAACCTGCGACCGTAGCCGTCGCGCGGTTCCAGACTCTAGCGCCTAGAATCGCTCGGCCACTCTGGCCGGCTGAATTAACATTATTAATATCTTTCATTACAGTTATAAGACAAAGGTCGACTCCAGGATTTGGGGCAGTATCATAGCAGAGATAACATGGCTTGGATCAGTAAGAGTCTGGATTCACATATAAAAAGTTGAATTCTGTCAATATATATACAAAAAACGCACAGTGGAGCATAATATTATCGTTCAGAATCTTTAAATGCAGAACCAGGATCCATCAGAGGCACTGTTTCCTTGAAACTGGAGATACTTCAGCCTCACATCCAAAAGAAGATGTGTCTGGTCTAATGGATACATCGTAATAGCACCTGCTCCTCAACTGGTGTGCTCTCTTCATACCCTCCAACTTTTCTTTGGCTGTACTTTTGCCTCCTTATCACCCAGTGACTTACCAGCGTCTTTTGCTAATCGGATGGGCTTGTATTCGGAGGGCTAGCTGCGGATTATTCGTTTTTAGAGTACCTACCACTGTCAGAACATTTTCTGTCAGTTTTTCACACAGTTCCACAGACAAACCAATTGTCAACCACAACATTCCAGTTTCAGCTTTGGGTGGGAGTAGTAAGTTACGGTATATTATATGAAGTATTTTTGTGAGGGACCCAAGACTCCCAAGCTGAATAGAAATGCCAATGATAGCAAAGCGGGCAGATTGCGCTGTTGTATTTGACCACGAATCGCTCTTACGCAATTTCCTCAATACATTGCAAATTGTTATGGGACAGTTTTTCTCAATCTGCTCCATAAACGTATTAATAAACCATTATTCAGATGATGCTACCCAATCCACTAAAATGCTGCTTGGAAGTTGGCACGCAATTGCATTTCGTACCAGTGATTGCAGATATAAGTATCAATCTTTCCTTTAAATTCGCGTGGTTATAGGTCCTTAAACGTTTTTCTGCCTATGACAGCAGAGAGTGAGGCAGGCAGACAATAAACATGTTCCCGCTGAAAGCCAGGAGTCAGCCAGTGTGGATCACATAGGCCGGGAAGAGACCACGCTTTGTTCAACATATACAGGAACACAAAAGGGTTTGCCAAGTTGGCAGCAGGACGAGAGAGGGTGCAAAGCAGATTTAAAATTCTCAGAAGGCATGAAGCTTCAAGAATACCCTTAGAAAAAATGAAATCTGCTGCGGCAGGAGAAAAACATGATGCACTCATCACGGGACACAGCCGTTGTGTGGCAAAGGAGGTCGTAGGTGTTTTGTAAGGAGGCCTACGGCTAGCTCATCGGAACTAATTTTTTTGCAATGGCAGAAACTCACAAGTGCATACATGCAAACATTTCCCTGCGGAGAAACGCAAAAGCAGACACGTGGTGGGAAAGAATTTCTCTCATTGCCCCATTCTATTAAAGAACCGAACATTTCTATTTAACCATGACAGTTTCATTAGGAGAAGGGAAATTGTAAACTTTTCATTGGTCAGAACATGGAATGTATACTCTGACTGGCTACCTGGATGCCATCTCTTGCAGGACAAGCTGGATTTTGTGGAGGAGAAGAGGAAAACCATTTTGGGATGGCAGGTAGAGGAGACTTTATCGTAGGGCATCGGGGTGAGAACAGAGACGTCTTCATGTTAAAGCTCATAACAAATTCCTGGAGCTTAGAATTCTCAACCATTACTAATCCATCCTCTGCACCTGAGTGGTAATAACGAGTCCCTTAATTGATCAGGTCAGATTTTCATTCTTCTGAACTAACTCACAGCCAGCTAGGTGCACTCAATATGTGCTCCAGAGAGAGAACTGGCGCTCGATCATAGAGAGGAGACTTTATCGTAGGGCATCGGGGTGAGAACAGAGACGTCTTCATGTTAAAGCTCATAACAAATTCCTGGAGCACTGCTGGTCTTTCGTTGGTCTTTTCTTTAGGCTATCGATTTACGCAGCAATTACTTTGGATCTTAGCGGACTCAGGTTTTGTATCGTTCTATCTCAAACCCACACACCTGTACTGAGGTCTTTGGTACGTATTTCTGCATCCTTGTGCCTTTTTTAATTATTTCTATTGTTCACTCAGTGATTAGAATCACACAAAGACATCTAGCAATAAATCGGATTGTTATAGTGATCTTATTTAGCCCTCAATGAAAACCCTTATCATTATTTCTATGTGAGTTGTGATACTCATATTTCATATACAGATGTGACACATTTGTTTAGTTCAGATATATGATTAATTATCCGTTGTGCGACTATGCTTTTTCCTTTCACAAGGTCTCACTGGGAGCAATCAGTCCACGGTAAAGATCACTAGGTTCTGATGTTACAGTACCTAAAGGCTGTGTTAAATGCTCAATTGAAACCTCACAAAGTGTCAGTCGTCGTCATAACGGTGTTCTGTGTAGTTGTGAGTGCAATATGTCAGAGCTAAGTGAATTTAAACTTGGCCAAGTTGTTTATGCTCACATTGTGGGTTTTTATACAACCAATGTAGGTGAAATGCTTGGTGTTTCAAGAAGATGCACCATATCGAACATATACATTGCATGCAGGGAAAGCGTAGAAAAATACGTACTGGATACAGGGAAAGCGTAGAAAAATCATCTCTATGTCATAATCGGTCAAAGAGTGTACTGAGTTATCGTAGCAGACGATTGAAGAATATTGTGAAGAAAGATAAGGGGAATACAGCGGCAAAAGTCACTGCGGAACTCAGTGTTGCACTAGGAACCCTACCAGCACGAAAACAACACGAAGGGCATTTCAAGGCCTACTTGAATTCGAAAATCGTCCCATCAGTGATGCAAACTTTCGTAACGGGAAAACGTGGTGCTGAAGCCTTAAAACCTTGACTATGGAGCAAAGCAAGAAAGCCATCAGGTCGGATGAGCGTCGTTTCAGACTGTTTCCAACTTCTTGCCGAGTTTACGTCCAGAGTGAAATGTGGTGTTGTTCGATGATAATTTAGACAGCATTATCGTAGTATGCTTTGGGCCCCATGGTTACTCGGCAAGGTAGCATTACTGACAATGACGCGTTATCATTCTGGCTTATCAGACCCCTACCAATGTGCAATATTTGTTTCCCAGCAGTGCTGCTCTATTCCAAAACGACAGAGTCCCTGTTCGCATATCTCGCATCGTCCAGGATTAGTTTTGTAAGTACGCGGATGAAATGTCGCATCTCCCCTGGCCACTACAGTCACCAGATCTCAGTATTATGGAGCCTTTGTGGTCTACTTTTCAGAGAGGGGTGTGTGGTCATTATCCAGCTCATCATGCCACTGTTTAGTAGGATAAACGGAATAGAATTCCCTCGAAAATCATACAGAACCTGTGTTCATCTATTCAGAGACGACTGGAAGTTGTTTTGAATACCAACGGCTATCCTACGACGTATTAGGCATGGTAAGTGTTGTGTCTTTTGGTGTTCCCATATTTTTGTCCACCCCTTGAGGCGTAGCGCCGTACACCGATCCTGCCTTGGAGGCGGTTATGTGGGACATGTGTCTCAGTGCTGGATAGTGACAGATGGTGACGCGAGACTGGATGCGCACGTAGTTCATGTATCAGCCGACAGAGGACAGTATTGGATAGGGGACTGTGATTTAGTTTCGATTGTGCCAACTAGAATGCACTAAAGTAATAGAATGTTTTTCATAAACTGTTCTAGTATTTTCATAAAGTGTTATTATGTCTTTTTGTGTATGTAAAATGTTATAAATGTATTTTAGCAGTATGAATGATGCGTCAGTATGGTTTAAGGTTAATATGAAGACAGTTCGGACGTGTGTAGTAGTAGTTCCGATGGAAATGATAAGTTGCCGGATGTAGCAGTGTTTCATACATCAAAAGTGCTGTAAAGTGACGGCGTAATTATTCCGATGGGTGTGTAGAAATTTCGGAATTTTTAAGTGAATTTTGTGACGAGAAAAGACATAAATTCCGCGTGGCGTATTGAGCAGGTCGGTGGCTAAAAACTTTGACTGCATTAGGTACCGACAGACTTAATATTTGGCGAGTATTCTCAATCAAAAACAATCCGTATTTTTGTAGCTATTACCTTTTCGGGAAATGCAACACCATAAACTTGCTAACGTGAGTGAAAGGGATTGTGAATGACTGTGTTAAGACCAGCACGCGCTTGGCAGTGATACTTGTTCACCTAAGTTTCAGAATATATTAATTAAGGACAAAATTTCCAACCTTCATTTCATGTGAAAACTTTCTCCCGAAACGTAGATTAGTGACTTTAATTGCAGCCTGGTTCACGTCGAAGTACAGTAGGTTTCGCTCGGCTACCCTACTGATGATCTGCTGAGACAATGTTCACAGCTAGGTGCAGGTTCGTCGAAAAGGGACGGAAGGATCCGCGCCGCCGCACCCTGTATTACCAGAATGGCAAGTAATGTCCGTTTTATCTGACTGAAATCGAATTAGGGTAGTGACAACGTCAGGAAATTGTTACGAAATACAAAGACGTGAAAACGACCAGCACTTGATACATCGCCTAGCATCTTAACCTACCATAACAAATGTTATCTAATACGCGTAGACAATCGAATAGGTTAAATATAGATTGATTGCATGATTACTGGACACTCACTGGAGTTATTCGCGCCCATTACTTATATAGAAACGTCCTTTCAGATAGATTTAAGGCGGAACGACTTTGTAGGCATGCACCTCGCGTACAAAACCTCGTTTCATCAGTTCTTGAGTGAAGTCAGAGTCAGGCTTGTGCTACATTGGAATAGCGGAGCAGACATACAAAATTAAAAGAAAATTGTGCTTTTCCTATTGGAATTGTACACTCAGCACAAGAGCGTCATAGAAATGCCCAGCCTACACCAGGAGAGGCTTTGTGCATTGCGGAGGGCTTTACTGACAAAATTCTGAGATCTTGCATCCCGAAACCACTTGCAGGACACGTAAATTTCTCTGATTTGTATACAGCGTAACGATCACGTATGATAAAATTACAGATATTCGCCTACACGCAGAGGGTAGGCCGCACATTCCATGAATGAAACATAATCCGCACCAGTTGCAGAGAGAGGGAGGGAGAGAGAAAGAGGAGAGGTTGTTCCGAAGGGGGGGGGGGGGGGGGGTGCTTCTGACAGCATTTACCCTCTGACAGACGTCGGACGGTTTTATGTGAGGCGCAAATACAGCTCTAGATGGATATAACGAATAATAGCTTGCGATCAATGTTTGATTGATGTCGATATCATTAGACAAGGATGGCAAATTACAGTGTTGTGCAGGTCGCTGCCAAGTCTATCGTGTACTGAAACTTTTTACTGTCGTTGTTGTTGTGGTCTTCAGTCCAGAGACTGGTTTGATGCAGCCCTCCATGCGACTCTATCCTGTGCAAGGTTCTCCATCTCCAAGCAACTTCTGCAACCTACATCCTTCTGAATCTTCTTAGTGTATTCATCTTGTGGTCTCCCTCTACGATTTTTACCTTCCACGCTACCCTCCAATACTACATTGGTCATCCCTTTATGCCTCAGAAGGGCATCTACCGACCAATCCCTTCTTCTAGTCAAGTTGTGCCACAAATTCCTCTTCTCCCCAATTCTATGCAGTACCTCCTCATTAGTTACGTGATCTACCCATCTAATCTTTAGCATTCTTCAGTAGCACAACATTTCGAAAGTTGCTAGTCTGTTCTTGTCTAAAATATTTATCGTCAATGTTTCACTTCCATACATGGATACACTCCATACAAACACTTTCAGAAACGACTTCCTGACACTTTATACTCGATGTTAACAAATTTCTCTTCTTCAGAAACGCTTTCTTAGCCATTGCCAGTCTACATTTTATATCCTCTCTACTTCGACCATCATTAGTCATTTTGCTTCCCATATAACAAAACTCATTTATTAATTTAACTGTCTCATTCCCTAATCTAATTCCCTCAGCATCACCCGACTTAATTCGACTACATTCCATTATCCTAGTTTTGTTTTTGTTGATGTTCACCTTATATCCTCCTTTCAAGACACTGTCCATTCCGTTCAACTGCTCTTCCAGGTCCTTTGCTGTCTCCGACAGAATTACAATGACATCGGCGAACCTCAAAGTTTTTATTTCTCCAGAAACATAGGTTTTTCTATCCTTAATCTATCTTCTAAGATAATTCGTAGCGTCAGTACTGCCTCACGTGTTCCAACATTTCTACAGAATCCAAACTGATCTTCCCCGAGGTCGGCTTCTACCAGTTTTTCCATTCGTCTGTAAAGAATTCGAGTTAGTATTTTGTAGCCGTGAATTATTAAACTGATATTTCTGTAATTTTTACACCTATCAGCACCTGCTTTCTTTGGGATTGGAATTATTGTATTCCTCTTGAAGTCAAGGTATTTCACTTGTCTCATACATCTTGCTCACCACATAGTAGAGTTTGTCACGGCTGGCTCTTCCAAGGCTATCAGTAGTTCTAATGGTATGTTGTCTATTCCCGGGGCCTTGTGTCGACCTAGGTCTTTCAGTGCTCTGTCAAACTCGTCACGCAGAATCATATCTCTCATTTCATCTTCATCTACATCCTCTTCCATTTTCGTAATATTGCCCTGAACTACATCGCACTTGTATAGACCCTCTATATACTCCTTCCACCTTCCTGATTTTCCTTCTTTCCTTAGAACTGGTTATCGATCAGAGCTCTTGATATTCATACAAATAGTTCTCTTTTCTCCAAAGGTCTCTTTAATTTTCATGTAGGCAGTATCTATCTTACCCCTAGTGATATATGCCTCTACATCCTTATATTTGTTCTCATCCATCCCTGCTCAGCCATTTTGCACTTCCTATCGATCTCATTTTTGAGACCTTCGTATTCCTTTTTGCCTGCTTCATTTACTGCATTTTTATATTTTCTCCTTTCATCAATTAAAATCAATATCTTTTCTGTTACCGAAGGATTTCCTCTAGCCCTCGTCTCTTTATCTACTTTGATCCTCTGCTGCCTTCACTATTTCATCTTTCTTCTTCTACTGTACTTCTTTCCCCCGTTTTTGTCAATCGTTCTCTAATGCTCTTTCTGAAACACTCTACAAGCTCTGGTTCTTTAAGCTTATCCAAGTCCCCTCCTGCCACCGAACTTCACTAATTCCAACTATATCTAACTTTAACTCGTCCATTTCCCTTTTTAAACTTTCTAATCTACCTACCCGATTAATGGATCTGACATTCCACGCTCCGATTCGTAGAACGCCAGTTTTCTTTCTCCTGATAACGACAGGCCATTGAGTAGTCTCCGCCCGGGATCCGAGTGGGGGACTATTTTACCTCTGGAATATTTTACCCAAGAGGACGCCATCCATCATCATTTAACCATAAAGTAAAGCTGCATGCCCTCGGGAAAAATTACGGCTGTAGTTTCCCCTTGCTTTCAGCCGTTCGCAGTACCAGCACAGAAAGGCCATTTTGGTTAATATTACAAGGCCAGATCAGTCAATCATCCAGACTGTTGCCCCTGCAACTACTGAAGAGGCTGCTGCCCCTCTTCAGGAACCACACGTTTGTCTGGCCTCTCAACAGACACCCCTCCGTTGTGGTTGCACCTACGGTACGGCTATCCGTATCGCTGAGGTATGCAAGCCTCCCCAACAACGGCAAGGTTCATTATTTATGGGGGGGGGGGGGGGGTAGTACTTTTATAATTAATTGATTTTTTTTTCCTACCTAAGACTTTCATTTCCAGTGCTTCCATGCCAACTCTTGTGATCAGTGTGACGAGTAGAGTCATCTTCTTAGCATAAAGGCTGTTTGTTCCGGTAAATTACTGACATGTAAAATACTGAAATGCCCATACACACCAGTAGAACGGCCAATGGGGATCGAGTGAGGGGTGTCACATGTTGGTTGCGTGACGCGGCTGCGGCGCTGCGACACACAGACGGTTCTTGTTGTCCCGTCTTTCAGCGTAACAAGACGTCTTGTCCTCACCTCTACCTCAGAATCGTCTTCTGACTCTGTTTTGTTCCCGATCTACACGTGCCATGAACCCCCTGACTGGCTGGTAGCCTGTTCTCCTCCTCCAATACGCACCCGACTGCAAACTGTACACCGCCATACATTTCGGGTACTTCTAGCCTTTATGACTTATTCCTTTTAAGAAACTCTCTCGTATACTACTACTCCTCTGGCAACCCTTCCAGACACCTCTGGACATTAATACAGTACAACTGGATTAAGATAGGGATGGAAACAGGCAGTGACCATTCTTAAGATATCGTCAATGGATATCGTCCATGCAATTAAATCATATTATTTAGAAAAACCATAGGAAACACATGAACAGGATGAAAAGACGGACATCTGAACGTCTTTCACAGGAGCGGCAACCTATGACTCTTAACAACTGCGCCATGTTGTTCTACGTGGATTTTGATAATCAGTTCAATGTGTGGCAGAACGAACAGGTGGAATCGGTATACAGACAGTAACGGCATGAAATACGACACGTTCTAGAAACAATGGAGAGGCAGCGTACAGCAAGATAACGACACAAAAAGGAAAATATGCCAAAGACGAAGAGTGAGTACTGAATGATATGGTACAAAAACAATCACTAAATATAAAAAGCGGTCAAAATCGAAATAAACATTTGGAAAACCTAGAGCGTACACAGGAACCCAGTAATGAATAATAATAACCTACATCCAAAATAATAATGATTATGATGGTAATAATAATAATAATAATAAATGATATGGTAATTTTACACGCTTTTGTTACCGGAACATGTGTCCACAACGCCACCAGGCGGCGTCCAACGTCGCAGTGGGCAGTGCTCATAATGTTATGGCTTATCAGTGTACAAATACACTACTGGCCGTTAAAATTGCTACACCACAAAGATGACGTGCTACAGACGCGAAATTTAACCGACACGAAGAAGATGCTGTGATATGCAAATGATTAGCTTTTCAGAGCATTCACACAAGTTTGGCGCCGATGGCGACACCTACAACGTGCTGACATGAGGAAATTTTCCAACCGATTTCTCATACACAAACAGCAGTTGACCGGCGTTGCCTGGTGAAACGTTGTTGTGATGTCTCGTGTAAGAAGAAGAAATGCATACCATCACGTTTCCGTCATTGATAAATGTCGGATTGTAGCCTATCGCGATTGCGGTTTATCGTATCGCGACATTGCTGCTCCCGTTGGTCCAGATCCAATGACTGTTAGCAGAATATGGAATCGGTGGGTTCAGGAGGATAATACGGAACGCCGTGCTGGATTCCAACGGCCTCGTATCACTAACAGTCGAGATGACAGGCATCTTATCCATATGGCTGTAACGGATCGTTCAGCCACGTCTCGATCCCTGAGTCGACAGATGGGGACGTTTGCAAGACAACAACCATCTGCACGAACGCTGCATCACAGACAGGAGCGCCTGCGATGGTGTACTCGACGACGAACCTGGGTATACGAATGGCAAAACGTCATTTTTTCGGATGAATGCAAGTTCTGTTTACAGCATCGTGATGGTCGCATCCGTGTTTGGCGACATCGCGGTGAATGCACATTGGAAGCGTGTATTCGTCATCGCCATACCGGCGTATCACCTTGCGTGACGGTATGGGGTGCCATTGGTTACACGTCTCGGTCACCTCTTGTTCGCATTGACGGCACTTTGAACAGTGGATGTCACATTTCAGATATGTTATGACCCGTGGCTCTACCCTTCATTCGATTCCTGCGAAACCCTACATTTCATCAGGACAATGCACGACCCCATGTTGCAGGTCCTGTACGGGCCTTTCTGCATACAGAAAATGTTCGACTGTTGTCCTGGCCAGCACATTCTCCAGATCTCTCACCAACTGAAAACGTCTGGTCAATGGTGGCCGAGCAACTGGCTCGTCACAATACGCCAGTCACTACTCTTGATGCACTGTGGTATCGTTTTGAAGCTGCAAGGGCAGCTGTACCTGTACACGCCATCCAAGCTCTGTTTGACTCAATGCCCAGGCGCATCAAGGCCATTATTAAAGCCAGAGGTGGTTGTTCTAAGTACTGGTTCCTCAGGATCTATGCACCCAAATTGTGTGAAAATGTAATCACATGTCAGTTCTAGTATAATATACTTGTCCAATGAATACCCGTTTATCATCTGCATTTCTTCTTGGTGTAGTAATTTTAATGGCCAGTAGTGTACATCGATCACCCAGAAATATATGACAACCGACCTACTATCGATATAAACTTGTCCACGTTATACATCTTCACCTAGCGAGGAATGACCGCTAGTGAGATACACACACGGTGCATGTGATACGAGTGAACGTGCTGTCGTTGTGTAGAATAAGGAAGGCGCGCGATCTATCTGAGTTTGACGGGGGCAGATTTTGATGACCCAAAGGTTCGGCTCGAGCATTTCGGAAACTGAACGACTTGTCGGGCGTTTGAGGAGTGCTGTTGTGAGTGTCTTTAACACGTGGAGAAACCAAGGTGCAACCACTTCCAGATGACGTCTGGGTGGGCGGTCGCCCTTCATTACATATGCCGGACGTCGTAGGCTAGGCAGACTGATAAAACACAATAGGCGGCAAACTGTTGCGGAAGTAACACCAGAATTTAATTCTGGGCAGAGTACAAGTGCCTGAACGCACAGTACACAGAAGACTCCTAATGATGCATGTGCCAAAGTTCGTCACGACATCGTCAACTAAGAATGATATGGACACGCCACCATCGGCACTCGACGTTGGCGCAGTGGCTGAGCGTTGCATGGTCTCGTGATTCCTGATACCTCCTTCACCATGCCGATGGGAGGACGCGAATCCGTCGCCTTCCAGTGGACACCTGTACTGCCGGATGGAGACAAGCTGGCGGCGGCTCCATAACGCTCTTGGGAACATTCACGTGGGGATCCATGTCTCTAGTGGAGCTCGTGCAAGGAGCGTCGTAAAGTTGTTGCGGTCCACGCACACTCCTTGCTGACGATCATGTTTCCCGAAGACAATGGCATTTTCCAAAATAATGAAAACAATGCGGCATGTCACAAGGCCAGGAGTGTGATGGAGTGGTTCAAATTAACGTGGTGCCCCCCCCCCCCCCCCCCCCCACTTGATCAGAATCCGATCGAACACTTGTGGCGTGTAATTGAACGTGGTGCCAGAGCTCATCGGCTCCCCTCCGGTATATGCGAGAATTAGGTGATTGGTGTGTGCAAATGTGGTGCCAATTTCCTCCAGCGACCTAGTAAGGCCTAATTGCTTCCATTCCACGACAAGTTACCGCTGTTATCGGTGCCAAAGACTGACATTCCGGCTATTAGGTAGGTCATAACGTTCTGACTGATCAGTATAGACACTGACGGAAAAAATCGAAACACCAAGGAACTGTATCTATATCTGCATCTACATGGCTACTCTGCAATTCACACTTAAGTGCCTGCCAGGGGGTTCATCGAACCATTTTCATACTACTTCTCTACCATTCCACTCCCGAATGGCGCGTAGAAAAAAGGAATACCTAATTCATTCCGTTCGAGATCTGATTTTTCTTATTTTATCATGATGATCATTTCTTCCTACGAAGGTGGGTGTCAAAAAAATATTTTCGCATTCGGAAGAGAAAGTTGGTGATTGAAATTTCGTAAGTAGATCTCGCGCAAAGAAAACCGCCTTTGTTTCAGTGACTATCACCCGAACTCGCGTATCATACCAGCGACACTCTCACCCCTATTGATCGATAACATGAAACGAGCTGCCCTTCTTTGCACTCCCTCGATGTCAAATGGTTCAAATGGCTCTGAGCACTATGGGACTTAACATCAGTGGTCATCAGTCCCCTAGAATTTAGAACTACTTAAACCTAACTAAAGACATCACACACATCCATGCCCGAGGCAGGATTCGAACCTGAGACCGTAACAGCCACGCGGTTCCGGACTGAAGCGCCTAGAACCGTTCGACCACCGCGGCCGGAAGACCAGTTCTCTTACAGGTAACGATCAAAATTTCGACCACTACGATCAAGGTGGAGTGTACAGCGAAACGCCATCGACTGTCCTACATGTCAGCCTGAGAGTATTGATCAGAGTTTCGTAAACTAAGCTCTTCGTATGTCCCCAGAAGAAGTCCATTTGTACCACGTCTGGTGCCCGAGATGGCCATGAAACAGGAGCTCCGCGGCCAATCCATTGCCATCCAAACTACAAGCAATAACTCTGTAACGAGCTGCCGGAGACTGTGGGTTCCCTATACCAAAATACCAAGAATTTATCTCTGGACAACCTATGAAAGTTTGCCAGACGAATTCTGGATCACCTTGTATATAAACACATACATACACCGGGTATTTCTTTAAGAGCGTGCAAAAGTGTAACAGCACGCAGAGAACGCTCCACTGAACTATTTGATGTAGGGAACTTGGGGTCGAAGAAGCCAGCTTAAGGAGCTACCTCTTTGTCTAGCATTACTGCTTTCCAGCTTATTTACAAATAACACGCATATAAGTGTAAATGCACTGTGCTGTTTATTTACATGTACGTTTTTTATTTCCTGCGACGAAACAAGGAGAACGAGCCTGATTACTAGGAAGCCATGATGCAGGTTTCGTTTACCTTACTTGTCCATAAAGTGGCTCTGTTGTGTCGTATTTACATTGTCTCATGACAGAAAGTGCTATGAATCGACGGACCCATTCATTAGTCGGTGCTATTCAGAGATGTACAGTACAGTACGTTGGAGCAGTACCGGCACAGTTCCGCAGAACTTACGGCATGCCATTTGTGTATGGCGAAGTGCGTTGCGATGCTCTCGCTGCTGAAAAACTGTACAGGGAACAATTTCCTAACAGGCATCATTCATCTCGAAGAGTGTTTATTTCTCTCGATCGGCGAGTGTGGGAGACTGATTTGCAGTTAACTGTAACTAACGTAAATAAAAAATTACACGGCAATGTGATTTAATTCCTATTATCTCCTTAAATTGGCTTCTCCGACCCCAGGGTCCCTACCTCATATTGTTCAGTGGAGCATCCTCTATGTTCTGTTAAATTTTTGCACACTCTTACGTAAAGATCTTGTATACATATTCATACATACATATATATACGTACATATATGTACACACACACACACACACACACACACACACACACACACACACACACACACACACACAGAGCAATATTCACTGATAGCCTATCGGTCAATACATTGGTTCATAATCGTGATGCCGAACAGCTATGTACCTAGGAGCAATGTCTTGAGTCCTCGCTTCCCGAGCTGTGAGTATTCGCTCTCTTTTCTATGCCTGCATAGCCCACAATGTTCGAGCTAAATCGAATCCCCAAGCGTGTAGAGACGGCGAGTTCTAAAATGGCGTCATAGCACACGTTGGCGAGTTTAATGAGAGCATACAGACCTCATTTCTCATCTCTGTTGCACACAAGGGCCACGCTCTCTCCCACATCACCTGTGTCCCAGTCTTCACCACGTACTTCCCGCCCAGTAGTACAGATCGCTGAGGGCCAGATACACTGCCGACTGCAACCATGCGATGTGGTTAAGTAATGTAGCTGTGTTTGTGTATTAAATGGTTTATATTCCAATTAATTGAAAACCGCACCTCGTAGTCATTTTGTAAATATAATTTTCAGTGCGGACGTTGCGGTTTATGCGAGATAATTCGAAAAAACACGTGCTTTAAATTTATCTGCATCAGCCGACAATGGAATCGTATACCACGTGGTTAACCATTACACTGGCTTAAAAGCGTTTCTATGAAAAGATACGTAACAGCTATGTGTTAATACATTCCGTAACAACGAAATTGATGTGAGGGTAATCTGTACTGCTAAGTGAAGTATAACTTCAACACGTGTATTCCCTGCTAAATGAATCGTATTTGATGGGGTGCCAATAATTGGACCAAATAATGCTCCAATAGGAAGCGGTGCAAAAATACATTGGATTTATTCAAAGAATTTTTTAATATTCGCGTTAGTAGGTTTCTTATGTAGTGAAAGTAAATACACTTTAAAGAAATTCCAGACGAAGGCAGTCATGGGTCAGTTAAAAGAAGAACATTTCCACAGAATAAATACCTTACTTTCCGCTTCGATACTGGAACAGTGCATAACAATCCATTATCTCTGAAAAAAGTATTAAAAAGACTTTGTTTCAAGTAAAAAAACAAGTAATATTCGTGTTGGGTCTGCAGCTGGGACATATCGTCATCTGTACACAATATCTCGGCAGTCTACCTGGCCGCCATCTTCAGGTGAGAAGGCCGTCGCACTAACACGCTGGAACTCGCATCAGTTACGGCGAGTTAGTGTGACGGCCTTCTCACCTGAAGATGGACCAGGTGGACCGCCAAAATATTGTGTCCCAATGGCGATGTGTTCCGACTGGAGACCCGACATGAATATTACAAAGTACTACGCCGGGAAAGTTTACGGAGCCGCAAAGAAACAGGTGAGAATGTCTATACGATACGTATAGACTGGTTCTAAATTCAGCTAGACGTGTTCGAAAGTCTAGATGAGTGTGGCCTTCCATATTGTATTGTTTAATGCGTTATTTCCACAGATTTATGAAAATTCCCTTGTGCTGTAGGCGTCTGATCAAAATCTATTACTTGTAAGTAACACCAATCGGAACACAGTTAAAGCTATTCCGAACATTTGTCATCAACAAGGTACTCCTTACAGACGGGGAACATTAATTTCGGTTGGTGCATCGATTTCATTACACAACCATCGCTGTTACAATAAAAGTTAAATGTTTGACACTTGTCAAATCATCTACAGGAGTAAAATTTTAGACGAGTAAGAATACACGAAGAAATATCGCTATTTAATTTTCAACATAATTTTTGCATCAAATCGTACAGCACCGTCAAAAGTACAGTTTTACATCTAATTAAATATAAAATTTCACAGAGTAACGAAATACAGTTGCCATTTTCATGAGTAGGTCGTGCCTTCATGATTGAAATCTAGTTGATGATGCAAATAGGAGAAACGAAAGTATTCAGAAGTAGTGAAATTGGAAGTAAAGTGAAGACAAAACGAATAAGGGAGCGCGAGAAAGAAGAAGAAACGCGACCCGAGATATGTGCTTCTGAATGCTGGCGATATCAGACGGTCCCATCGGCTGTGCACAAGTGTAATTGGATCAGCGGTGATGGATGGCACTTAGCCATAAATTTTCCAAGTTCTTCCTGCGGCGTCATTTATCTTCATTTCTGCCCCGACGTGCGTTGACCCAGTGCACACTGAGCTTCCCATTGCCTCTCCCTTAGTTCCACTATGATCTGTTACCTCAGTTTTGTTTTTACATGCCTGACAAATTACAACAATTTGAAGAAGTGCAGAAACGGAAGCAGCCGTTCGAACGCGTCACGAGTAACGGTGCTCGCTGCTTTCCGCGTGACTAATAGGGCGCGCTGCACTCTGCATCGGGCGCGTTTAATTTATGCCCGTCGCGTTTCAGGAGCCTGTTAGCGCCCACCTGCGGGCCGTGCGCCATTCGTGACGCACACCGCTCTGCCCCGACACGCCGTCGCGTAATAATGAGACGCTATGCCGTTCGGAGTCGTTCGTTTTACAGGTTCTGAATTCGCCGTCCTAATTTGCCTAACGTTCTCCTGGGAAGAAACCTCGCACTATTTCTAGACGCGGGCACTGAAAGCGAACCGTATAGACTTCGAAAGAGCAATTGGCAACTACCTCTCTCATTCCCTCCCTTCCTCCCTCTGCCTCTCTCTCTCTCTCTCCCATCTGCCTCTCTGCCCCTTGCCTCTCTCCCCCTCCTTCACCATCTCTCTTATCGCCCCTCTCCCTCTCTCGTCCTCTCTCCCTTCCCATTGCCTCTCTCTCGCCCCTCCCCCCCCGTCTCTCTCTGCCTTCTTACCTCCATCACTTCCTCCCACTCTCTTCCGACCTTCCTCTCTCTCACTCTTTGTCTCTCCCTCTGCCTCTCTCCCTCCCTCTCATTCTCTCTCTCTCTCTCTCTCTCTAAACCTGTCGGCGGATTCTCGGATTTTTAACGCTGGAAAATGAAATGCTTCGTAGAGAAACTATGTGCTAAACACACGGAAAACTGTGAGTCATAAGCATACACTGAAAAAAGCAATGTACAAATAACAACGCTGAGGTACTATCGAAAGCCATCTTGTTAAGTTACGAAATGTTGGCACTTCAAAAAGAAGGTTATGAATCTTCCGGTTCCTTTAAAAATGATTTTACTTCAAGCCAGTTATTAACTCACGATACACTTTCGAAGCATTACCCTGACTCAAAATAACATACTCCTTGGACTACTAAAGTATTCAGCACACAGGACGAAAAGTTGGTTACTCGCAGCAGACATCGCGTTAATATATATGTATTTGTTTATTTATTTATTTTTACTCTGTTATCTAAAAACAAGAACAGACCAAATGTTGAAATGAATTGGCGTGAATATAGCACATAATATTTTAATATAATATCAAATGTGTTAGTATAATTAACCATTACGCTGTTTAAAGAAAAAAGATCTACTTAAAAAGAAAAAATAATAATTTTTAAATACTCTAATTGTTCCATTTAGCCATATGGCGCTGAGATATATGTTCATCCGGGATCGAGAAGGCACATTATAACACTGTTCCAATATGCTGCATTGCTGGATCACAAATTTACAAATTTATGGTTCTGTTCTACACTGCCATAGAATACTACACCTCAGAGCACCACACTACACTGCTGTGCTCTATGTCAGAACCATCGCAGAGTTCTCATTTGTCTGGATAGTTAGTTCCCGGCGCTGTGAGGTGCCCAGAATTCATAGAGGCTGCGCTGCTGTGCCACCCAAACAATAGAAATTGGGTGATGGCCGTCAGCGTCCCAACAAATCCTTTCTGGTCCACACCGAAGCCCTTACGCCACTGCTTCCGGAAGGTTGTTGCAGATGAACGTCTTGTCGTGGTGCGCCTCCCTGTCATGATATGTGACCTCTTCTTGGTTGTCTCTCAGCCATAGGGCTTGCAATTTATAAGCTGACGTTTTTGCTACCACCGAGTTCACCTTGTGCCACAGATCCTCAGTCCTTATAATCTTACAGACTGTTGTATTAGCAAAGACGTCCTGTCCTGTTCTTTAGCACCTTGTCTAAATACGCATTCCCTGACGATGTGGTCCGGGTTGCTGATAACTTCGCATGCAAAAATGTCTGTTGTGCCATGTCGTATTTTCAGTACGTATCTGGGATATAGACCACGTCCCGACAGGTAGTATAGAGCTCCCTTGCTAGGAAGGAAATATTCTTGATGTTTCCTTTATGATAGGAAGGAACTGGTAAGTTTTCCTCCCTGTTTCTGTTATACCCAGCTTTCTTGCCCTTCTCTATCAACGCGTGCCTATATTTCTTTATATGATATGCTCCCTAATACTGTGCAGCGCCACCATGATGATGGTCTCAGTTTGGCGAGGAAGAGACTGGACAAGTATCTTCAAGCTACACCGTTTCCAGCTGAAGCCGCCCAGAGATGTACCGCGGAGCTACCAAATTGCGGATATACTGATTGCTAAGTTTCATTCGCTGTTTCAAACAGACCTAGATGACGTACGGATAATTTAACTGGCAAGTCGAGGTGCAACAGGTTGCTTGTGTTTTCGTTAAACCCAGAACGTGTGGGTTCAGTCCTCGAACACACCCTTTGTCATCTATAAAGACTTGGGTATCCCAGCACATATTTCATAAAAATGTAGAAACACTTGTAAGACCGATACTTTAATATCGCTCGCTGGTCTGTGGTCCGCACCAGGTAGGTTTGACAGAAGATACAGAGAAGATCCGAAGAAGATCAGTAATTTTTATTAGCGTTTCACTTAATAAGCACGATAGCGTCACGGAGGTGCTAAGACAATTACAGTGACAGCGGCTGCAAGCAAGGCATTCTGCACCCCGGAATGGTCTCCTGCTAAAATTCCGAAAAAGTACGTTCGTAGAAGAGTTAACCAATACATCCCTTCCTCCTACGTACATCTCGCGAAAAGACCACAAAGATAAAATTAGATTCGAGCCCACACAGACGCTTACCAACAGTCGCTCTTCATGCGAAGCATACTCAGCCGGAACAGGGAAAGAGGGAAGTGGCAGGAAGTACCGTCCGCCGCACACCGTAAGGTGGCATTGCGGAGTGTAAATGTAGACGTAGATGGGTAACGGTGAATGAGAACGTTGAAACAAAAGTCGTGTGTCATGTCCCAATATATAGTACGAGAAGCACTAAAAAAATACACTCTCCTGAGGCAGTAAGACAAAAAAGACACAGCACTGAGGAATTATTCGAATGGAACAGAAATCTTGATTAGAATTTCAGAAAAATTGGGTGATTTATTCAAGAGAAAAAAGATTCACAAACTGAACAAGTCACTAACCCTTTGGTCCATCTCCGGTCCTTATGCAAGCAGTTATCCGGCTTGACATTCATTGACAAAGTTGTTGGATATCCTCCTGAGGGATGCAGTGCCGAATTCTGTCTAACTGGTGAGTTGGATCGTCAAAAACCCGATGGTTGGAGGGTCTGCCAACAATGCTCCAAACGTTCTCAGTTGGGGAGAGATCCAGCACCCTTGCTGGCCAAAGTAGGGTTTGGCCAGTAGGAAGAGAAGCAGTAGAAACTCTCGCCCATTGAGGACGGGCATTATCTTACTGAAATGTAAGCCAACGATAGCTTGCCGTGAAAGGTAACAAAACGGCGGGTAGAAGATCGTCGAGGTACGGCAGTCTTGTGAGGGTGCCGTGGATGAAAAGCAATAGCGCCACATACCACCACTCCTTACTGTCGGGCCGCAACCTATGGTGGGCGACAGTCATCTACATCTACGTGATTACTACGCTATTCACAATAAAGTGCCTGGCAGAGGGTTCAATGAACCTATGGTGCGCGACAGTCAGGTTGGTACCTCACCGCTCTCCTGGGGGTATCCAGACACGTCTTCACTTGTCATCGGGGATCAGTTGGAAGCGGGATTGATCACTGATGACAATCCTACTGTGGTCAATGAGACTCCAGACAGACGACGTGCCTGGAGACACCCCCGAACAACGGTGGGATACCAACCTGACTGTCGCCTGCCATAGAGCCCGACAACCAGAAGAGATGGTCTGAGCTGTTATTTCTTTTCGTAGCAGGACCTTTATAGTTGTCACCCGCTCCATCGTTACAATATAGCGGTACGTAGAGGGTATTCTACGCCCCGTTTTGGTGCTCCTCATGGCAAGCCATCCTGGCCTTCATTTCAGTAAGATGATGCTCCACACGCACGGCGAGTGTTTCTACTGCGTTTCTTCGTTCTTGAGAAACCGTACCTTGGTCAGCAAAGTCGCCGGATCTCTCCCCAGCTGAGAACATTTGGAGCTTTATGGGCAGGGCTCTCCAACCAGATCGGATTTTGAAGATCTAACAAGCAAACTGGACAGAATTTGGCTCGATGTCCGTCAGGAGGTCATCCAAGAACTCAGTCAGTGCCAAGCCGAATCTAACCTTAGTGACGCATCGTGCTGTTGTGTGTGTGTGTTACAGTGCATTACTGAATCACCTTTCACACACTAGGAGTCAGACGTCCCATTGGGTCATAGGTCATCACGATGTGTTGCACTATTTGAAAATCACTACTCGGTAGTCCACAGTACACGCCTTCACTCAGCCATTGTCCTATTTGCACATTCTCTGGCTGGCTGCAGATGAGCAGCTGTGTGCCGCTGTGAGAAACGATCTTGAGCCACGTACCCGACTCCAAACACCCGTTGCATGAAGTTAATTTCGCATTATTCTCTCGGAAACTGGTGAAGATGGGACTGCGTTCACTGACAGCAGCAATTTCTGGCGAACTTGATACCGGCTGTCGCTTACAAGCCATGATACTCGCCTCCATCGCCTGTCAGTATCTTTATACATCCACTCTTCTAACGCTGTGTTACAATACTTTGTAGACACGTCGGGTAGCCCAAGTTGATATGCGAACAAATCTAGCCACTTTATTCGCTGTACGATCATGGGTACACGATAGCTCCCGAGATCCATATACGGGGGTTGGGCAAAAATACGGCAACATAGCGAGAAATGCATGCTTGAACGTAAATGCAGATGACAGCGAGGCCTGCAGATTTGATTCGACATAAAAGAAATGGCTCTGAGCACTATGGGACTTAACTTCTGAGGTCATCAGTCCCCTAGAACTTAGAACGACTTAAACCTAACTAACCTAAGGACATCACACACATCCATGCCAAAGGCAGGATACGAACCTGCGAACATCGCGGTCGCGCGGTTCCAGACTGTAGCGCCTAGAACCGCTCGGCCACTCCGGCCGGTTCGACATAAAAGCTACGCACTTATTATTCTTTTGTTAGCAGGTACATGTCTGCAGCCCCGCCACACGGTGAGATCCCTACGTCACAGTACAGTAGCATCCCACTAGACGAGCCAAAACAAAACGACACAGTCCATTATTAAATGTAGTTTTGTGCAGTAATTTCGTTTCAGTAACAGGGGAAACGTTCTAGTTGTGTCAGGCCAGTCGAAACAACTTCTTTACCACTCTGGGTTGTACTGCCACAGCTTCAACATTTCCGTTGTTACTGAGAACGAAATTATCGAACGATACTTGACTTTACCAATGGGGTGTGTCGTTTTGTATACAGCCCTCTTGCGCCGTGCTACAGTAGTGTGACGTGGGGATTTCAGTGTGCGCTAGGACTATAGACATATACCTGCTAACAAAAATATGCTCATAACTTTTTTTTTCGAGGTGGTAATTAAAACTCCAAGACTACTCTCGCATTTTTACGATAGTAGCACATCACGCGCCTACATTAGTACCCTCTTTTTATTTTGATATTTAATTTATCAGTAGCTACGTAGACATATCAGTAAAAGTGACATTCGATAATCTGTCCTGTGCACTCTATTGTCACGAAGTTGAAGGTGTCAGAAGTACCAGTGAGGTACTCACTCCTCACAAGCCCAGCACTGGACAGGCCCTTTCGTTTTCGAGGTACTGGCTCTAGAGCGGCTGCATCGGGATTCAAGTTGCAAAACTCCCGGCTGTAAATTCGATATTTACCGCTGCAGGATCTCGTCGGGCCGAAGAGACGCTTGTGACGCCCAGGAGTGTGATAAGAGAGAGCCTCACATTTCGTTCCTTTAACTTTTATAGAGATATATGTGTGCAGGGGGAAACGG
Organism: Schistocerca serialis cubense; assembly: GCF_023864345.2. Classification (NCBI taxonomy): domain Eukaryota; kingdom Metazoa; phylum Arthropoda; class Insecta; order Orthoptera; family Acrididae; genus Schistocerca; species Schistocerca serialis. Next base: position 778,931,264 of record NC_064639.1, on the reverse strand, counting down.
GAGCCACTGAGTTTTTTGGAGGAAGGGGCAGTGTTTGTTCCGAGACGTGAAGTTGCGTTTTGGTTAGACAGAAGAAGGGTGGCAAGGATGGAGCGAGAGAAAGCGGAAACTGTAGGGACTGAAACAGCACAAGAGGAGAGGAAGTGAGGGATTTCAGCGGAGAAGGCTTATACATGAACTACTAGCTCCTTCTACCTCAGTTACTTTTACAAATACTGTATGCTAGTTTAGCGCGCGCTGCTTCACTCGCGTTGATTGTATGGTCTTCACATATTTATGTTTTGTTTTCCTTTAACCGAATTTTTATGTTGTTCACAAACTGAAACACCTTCTAAACCTTGCACTCTAATTAAGGCCGTAGAAGCATGATCTTTTCCGACTGTACTTCTGACCAAAAAGCGATACTGGCAGCTAGAGTCTGAGTTCTTTATTAATGATCCCTTTGAGTGCTTGTGGTGATATTTCCATAGACACTTTCGTTCCCTGACACATATTTATTTAGAAGTCAAATACATATTTTCATAGCTTTAGCTTTAGAAACGTTTTAATGTAATGAAATACCGAAACACATTTTTGTTTCAGTTTCTAACCGGGACGCCACATAAAAATTATAGAGATTTAGTTTCAAAACTTCTTTCGTAATGAAATGTTCTCATACAAACTTTCATCCCCTATTTTATCCCCTTAGGAGTTGAGCTTCCAAAAATGCTGAAGCAGGTATTTTTTTATTTCAGATCGAGAAACCAAATAACAGTTTTGTACTTCGAGCTTCAAAATTGCCTTAATAACCATACATTTTCAAATTCCTACCATCGTCTACTTCAACCCCTCAGGGGTGGCATTTCAAGCCGTCCCATACTAAACGATGCCAACGGTGAAAAATCAGCACCCTATCCAAATTTCAAGTTTCTATCCCAAGCGGACTGGGCGATGATCGGTCAGCCAGTCAGTCAGTCATTTCCTTCTGCCGCATGCTCGTGACTTCTGTTTTCTATTTCTCGTAATAGTTCACACAGACTTAGAAAAATATGGTCTCACGTTTATGTATATCTCACTTTCATCACGAAACAAATACTTTTCAACGGATCAGTTCACGATGTCAGAAAATTTACGATTTGTCAATTATGATGTGCTGGTTTCCAACGGAAAGCCATTGAGCTGTGGACTCCGAAGTTATCGGTTACGACCTTTTACGGCTCCCTTTACTTTATGACTGATAACGTCTCCGTAATTCCCGTAGTCTGTGGCAAGCACATCAGAAGTTTCTCGTTAGAATCACGATCCGTGAAAAGTTACGTCAGTGCATAAATCAGCTGGAAACAGCATGCCACAGAAATAACAAATGCAAAATTTTTCATGATGCGAAGTCGCAAATGTTTGAGAAAATAAGAAAACATTGACAGTCAAAAGAGGGAGGAGGGATATGTACGTATTGAGATATCTTGGTCTAAGCCGTCCACCTTTCACAGAGGGGTAGAAATCATATGTAAATCCAATGCAATCACACATGAAACCCAGGCGGTATTGTCGGCAGTATTGCTGCACGTTAATAAGCGTTGTCTAAGACTGTCACTATGGAGCTTTTCACTTGATCCATTACCAAGCTAAAGATATACAAATCGTTATGTACACATTTCTTAACTGCACTTCATTATTTTTCAGAGCCACTGACAATATCATTAACCGAATATTATCAAATTCAGCTAATATCTCGGTTATAATCTTTTATTCAAAAATTTCTTGATCGCATTTGCACCTCAAGTTGCCATTAGTGCTCATCATGGTCTTTTACGTAACAGTGCACTGGTTCTGATGACTTCAACAGTCAGAACTGATTAACTCATATAAATCCACCAAATGCTGTCAAGATGTATATGAATAAAAGAGAGTTTTTCAAATGTACTGCTGCTCAGTTTGCCAATGTAAAATTTCGTTGCTGACGGTTATGGTTGTGGGACACTCTATCTTCATATTCCAAAGTTATTAATTCCACTAAACGAATAAAATTCAAACCATATTTATTCTGTGCAACAATAACATCTCGTGAGGTTTTATTTAATTTACAGTTATAGAAAAGTTGCAAACACAGAATTAACGTAAACTATAGTATCATCGACAATGAAAGAGTAAAATTATCAGGTAGATATTTTGTTGCATAGTATAATATGGAAACTTAATAGCTTATATACAATGTAATTACAAATTCATGTAGGTAAACAGTTAGTTTATTAAGTTCGTAAGCCCGTGATATACTATACGACATTACAACATTCCATTTAAATTAGTTCGTGTGATACGACGCTGTGAACATACAGCTTAAGCGGAGTACCTACACAAATTCTAGGACAAAAGTGACAAGAAACTGCATAATGCGAGTTCCCAAAACCTGTATAAGCAGCTGAAACCCTTAACTGTCATAAAGGAATATGACTGTACAATTTGGCGACAAACTGTGCCTAAAAACGGAATAATGAATAAATTTCAGTTATAGATAATATGGAGAATATCCAGCAGGGCGGGGGTGGGGAGGGGAGCAGAGAATGTTTTAGTGACAGCATTCCTATTTTTTCGTTTGTCATGCACATATGAGCTTTTAAATTTCTCAGGTGACTTTCAGACAACTAAATGACTCTAAGACAGAGCCTAGAAGATGACAAGAAATTACGAACTGTATTTGACAAACGGTTCTTTTCTATCGTTTGTCTGTGGACTTGCGCGCGTTGATGGCTTTCCGACCTGAAGAGCCTGGCCTTGTTCAGGCGCCAGGTCGCAGACTCAACGAACCTCCTGTCAACGACACATTCGATGCGGTTCGCTAGTCCGCAGGCAGAAGCGTCAGAGCACAGGGGGATGAGCGAAGTAACGCAGAGAGTGGAAAAACCCTCCACTTAGAAAACAAACAGTAGATTGCCTTCTCAAGTATAGACGAAAAGGACAGAAGGACAGTATTCGCCTAATTTACACGATCACATAGCCATATGTGCAGTCCTATGTTCACAGCCGTGGTTCTAAATGAAATTATGATAATGCCGAGTGTATACTTCGATTTTATCTCGCAAATTGTGACGCTGTCAAAGCTAACACAGTCTGTTGGTATTTTAATCATCAAATAATTTTCATGGCACAATGCACTTCTGAGATTGTTCAAACGAATGTTTTTCATGATGTTAAGCAGTATGCTAACCGACTTTGTAAAATAATTTTTGAAGGGCATCGTCTTTCCGTCATTTAGTGCTACGATTTATTCTTCAGTACACGATTGCAATTTCGGCACTTAAGCCTTTTTCGAATGCTTAAAATAGTCCTTAGCTTATGACAATAGTATCCGGCCGTTATACAAACATCTCGATGTTCGTCTAGCGGCTGGATATATGTGACATATGCTAAGTCACTATTTTAAGCACTCGATAGTGCAACTTGCCGAAATTGCAATCGTGTATAGAAAAATAAAACATAGCACTCAAAGGCGGGAAGATTGTGTCCTTCAAAAAGTGCGTTTTGACTGTCGACCCAACGCATCAGAAGTTGTCTGGTGTAAATAAAACCGGACTAGTGCGAGAATGACTCGCGATGTGATGTTTGCGTACAAATTCAATGATACACGAATGTATTCGCGGTTACGAATACAAACAGCCATCAGCTGTACAAGGAATGACCAAAATGAAAATTTGTGTCGGACCGGGACTCGAAACCGGATTTCCCACTTTGCGCGAACGGTCGCCTTAACCGCTTTGAGTATTCGTACACGACCCACGGTCAGAGCCAAATTTCCTTATGTCGTCGTTCCTACGTCACAACTTGTACTCGTACAAACGTAATGTACTTTCCATACAGGGGATTGCAGTTTAATTGAATTTCACTGCCAATTAAAGAGTGTAAACAGGAAACATTACATTGTGCTTCTTAACAAAACAGGCCCATCAAATTTTATCGCGTACAGAAATAGTTGATCTGTAGATTACACGAGTATCAAAATTTGTGACATACAGCCCGTATTTTTGACTGCATTGACTTAGACGCTTACGTTATTTACACCGACAAGTAATTGTAGAGTTTACTATCTGACATAAATTAAGACTATATATCTCTGCTCGTTCCTGAGAAAAAGGCATCTTCACAGATAGACGGACAATAAGTAGGATTCTTTATGTGAAATTACTACAAATTAACAATTTTCAGTCTTTTTTCCTTTCCTTGTGCAGCGAAACCTAACTTCTTGCCAAATTTTATTAATCTAGGTGAATGGAAAGTACCTTATTTGTTTTGATGTGTGAGTTCGATAGTATCAAGATTTTTGACATAATTAGCGATAACATTTGACTGCACTGACTTAGAACCTTTTTTTTTTCCGCCGCCAAAGCAGCGTAGACCTTAGTGTTTGACATAAAATTCAATATCCTACCTCCACTGGTTCCTGAGAAAGAGGGGTCTTAACAATGGACAGACAGACAGAAAAATGGGCCTTTGAGGTTTCCGTTCTTACCAATTGAGGTACGGAACTCTAATTATTAGAAAGTGCATATATAGAAAGATCTTGTGTATTCTGTGCTATTATTAAAGTATTTGACATTTGTGGCACGTTAAAAGTACTGATGACAGTAAGTGACATTGATAGGAGGTGAGGGGGACGGAGGGGTGGGTGGGGGGGGGGGGGGGGGCGTGCGGAGCGAGTTGGGAGGGTAAACAGTAACATACTATGACCAAGGATCTGACACCAGTTGTCAGTTTCGTGTCCATAACATTACTTTTAAAATTTTCATTTTTCGCGCCACAGAAAATCAGACTTTATTTAGTGAGTGGTAAATGCACAATGTGAGTGACGACAGGAAGAATTAAAAATCCAGAAACTTTGAGCGGAGAGCAAGCGCTTGCGGCACTTGGCGCGTGACGTACCGTGAGGCAACCAGCAGCAGCGGGGCGTATGGCGGGCTGCGGGACGCGAAGGGGCCGGCGCTCCCGCGACGACTGACGGCGCGCCGCGGAACAGCGGGCCACGCGGCTGGGCCAGCGGGTGCGCGAAGGCGTCCGCGGTGCGCGCGCACTCACTGCCACTCGCGTCAACTCGCGAGAAGGGGAGGGGGGGAAGAGGGGGAGAGGGAGGAGCAGACAGACGGCCACTCCGTCACGTTCACTGCCAGCGCCGGCTCCTCGCCGGATCTCTTTTCTTTTCGACGTACGACACGGCGGCAGAGGAGGACACGCGCCACTGCCTGCCCGCCGGCTCTGCAGCTTCCGAACTCAGGTGAAAGTCACGAAATTATCCTAATGGCCCCGGCAGCCGACTCTTATCGTGAAATACAGCAGAGGCACGACTCGAGTTTATGGCGACTGTCTTTTCGACAGGATTTCCTTATTGCTCAGTCATTATTAGTGGCACACTACGATAAGCAGCAACGTAGTGACTTGGCGCTGTGGGAACTTGTATTTTTCTTATCGGAATACATAATCTGCTGATAACACACTCACAAAAAAACTTTGAAACAAGCGATACAGTCACTATAAATACAGATCCTTGAAAGAAATCTTTAAACAGATAACAAGAATAAAGAATTTCACGTCAAATATTCAGGACCATTCCTTGAATAGTTAAAATCCTAAATGTTAGAACACTATCTAAAGAACAAAAGGACATTTACAACATAAAATCACATACCCAAATTTTGCTTCGCCCAAAACTGCTAAAAGGAGTGCATGAAATAGTGTTCGCCGAGAGAGTCATAACCAGACGTAACCAATCGCCCACAAAATCTGTTACAAGCAGTGAAACAACATTGTCAACTTTGCACGGATGCACAATCCATGTACATTACGTAGCACTAGTGCCTGTTCTATTTCCAATAAGAAAATGTGGACAATATAGTTGGAAGACATAAAAATAAATACTAAAATAAAAATAAACTTTTAAAATACCGCGTTTGTAAATCAGACTACAATGCATGAAATACTTCCTCCTTGGCCCTTACAGGTACCTAACTCCACACATTCAGTCCTGCAAATTTGTGATTATGAATTTTTAATGGATTTGAAAATACTGGTAAGATTTAAAGTGAAAAACGTGGGCGATATGCAGTACATAACTATAAGGAGGTGATCTATCCTTGCATCAATTATGTGTTGCATGCACTCAATGGTTTTCGTTTTAGATCTTACAAGTATCTTCATAGCCCTTAAAAATTCTACATCGCAAGTTTCCAGGCTATCCGTATGATGGTAGGAATCTATATGTAGCTGGGAGAAATTATTTTACATTTTAGTCCGATTTAAAAACGTGATATATCAAAAATTTATTTTTATCAAAATCGTTATTTTCTGTTTTTTACTCTTTTGTTTGAAGCTTTTTCAGTCAATTTTAAGCAAACTGATGAGTTTATAAGAGAGACGAGTTAAATTTCAGGCTTATTTCAGTGTTGTTTCGCTTGACAATATGTGAAATGGAATAGTGTTGTACATACCTCCTAATTTTATATCAATATGTGTAACTGCTGTTTTCCTAAAAAAAAAAAAAAAAAAAAAAAAAAAAAAAAAAAAAAAGAGCAAAATTAATTTTGTGTAATTTTTATTTTAGTAATACCCAGAGCTTCACATTAGTACAACTGTGTATATGTCATATACTGCATACATCCCTTCCACCACTCATTGACCATCTCTTCCCCCTATCTCTGTCCATCTCCTCTTCACCTCTCTGTCGTTCTCCTTCTTCGCCTCTCTCAGGCTAACTGCTCCTTTACTCCCTCTCTGTCCATCTCTTCCGTTTTTCCACCTCTTCTTCCACCTCTCTGGCTATCTGCTGCTCTATCCTCTCTCTGTTCAATTCCTCCTTCACTCTCTTTCTGTCCAGTTCCTCCCATCCTGCTGCTCTGTCCGCCTCCTCCACTGCCCACACTCTCTGTCTATCTTCTCCTCTTCCCCCCCCCCCCCTCCTAGTCTGTGCCCATCTCAAACTCACCTCTCTCAGCATCTATCGCCTTTGTCCTCTCTCTGCTCAGCCAAGCCTATTCACAAGTAAACCCCAGTATTACAAGCACAATATGTCATGCATGGAGGGCAGAATAGATGTCAGGCGCTGCTGCGCTTGTTCATCCCCATTAACACCCTCACAAAAAAGACCAGCAAGAACACGAGTTAACATTGCATTGTCACCCAGTTTTGAGCAATATTTAAAATTTCAAGCTCATCAAGAAATTAATCTGAAAAAACCTGCAAAATTTGCACCTTTTTTTGAGTCATCAGTCTGTTGACTGGTATGATGAGGTCTCCCACGGATTCCTCTCCTGTGCCAACATCTTCATGTCAGAGTAGCACTTACAACCTACATCCTCAGTTATTTGCTAGATACATTTCATTCTCAGTTTTCCTCTACGGTTTTTACCCTCTAAAGCTCCTCTAGTATAGTGGAAGTTACTCAGAATTTCTTAACAGATTTCCTATCATCATGTCTATTCTAATTATCAGTGATTACCATATATTCGTTTCCTCGTTGATTCTCGATAGAATCTCTTCATTCCTTGTCTTATCAGTCCACCTAATGTTCAACTTTCTTCTGTAGCACCGTAGTTCAACTACATCGGGTGATTTTGCGATAATTCTCGCACTTGTCGGCCCTTGCAATCTTCGGAATTGTGTGGATGATGTTTTTCCGAATTTATGATACTACATCATCAGTCTCATACATTCTACACATCAACGTGAACAGTCGTTTTCCTGCCTCTATCCCAAATAATTCTAGAAATTCCGATTGAATGGTATCCATCACTTCTGCCTTATTCCATCTTACGTTTTCCAAAGCTCTTTTAAATTCCGATTCTAATACTCGATCCTCTGTGTCTTCTATATCGACTCCTATTTATTCTTCTATAACGTCATCAGACAAGTTCTCCCCCTCATAGAGGCATTCATTGTACTCTTTCCATCTATTTGCTCTCCCTCTGCATTTAACAGTGGAATTCTCATTGCACTGTTAATGTTACCACCCTTGCTTCTAACTTCACCGAAGGCGGTTTTCATTTTTCTGTATGTTGGGACAGTCCGTCTGACAATCATCTTCTTTTCGATTTATTCACATTTTTCATGCAGCTATTGCGCCTTAGCTTGCCTGCATTTCGCATTTACTTCACTTCTAAGTGACTTGTACTGCCGTATTCCTGAATTTTCCTGAACATTTTCGTACTTTCTTCTTTCATCGATTAACTGAAGTGTTTCTTCTGTTACCAATGGTTTCTTCGTAGCTACCTTCTTCGTATCTAAGTTTTTATTTCAAACTTCTGTGATTGCCTCTTTAGAGATGTCCATTCCTCCTCAACGCAACTGCCTACAGAGCTATTGCTTAAGGCAATACCTATAGCTCCAGAGAACTTCAAGCGTATCTCCGTATTCCTTAGTACTTTCGTATCCCACTACTTTCCTTACTGATTCTCTCTGACTAATCTCTTAAATTTCACCCTGCTCCTCATCATTACTAAATTGTGATGTGAGTCTATATCTGCTCCTGCGTACGTCTCACAAGCCAATATCTGATTCCAGGATTTTTGTCTGATCATGATGTAATCTACCTAAAATCTCCCAGTATCTCCCGGCCTTTTCCGGTCATACGTCTTTCTCTTGGGAGCAGAGTATTCTCTATTGCAAGAAGAAATTTACTGCTGAATTCAGTTAGTCTTTCTCCTCTCTCATTCCTAGTACCAAGCCCATATTCGCCTGTAACCCTTCTTCTACTCTTTCCCCTACAACCACATTCCTATCACCCATGACTATTATATTTTCATCACCCTTTACGCATAAAATTACCCTTTCAATATCCTCCTATACTTTCTCTGTCTCTTCATCCTCTCTTTGCGACGTCGGTACGTATGCCTGAACTATCGTTTTCAGCGTAGGTTTGCTGTCGATTCTGATGAGAACAATCCTATCACTGAAATGTTCACAGTATCTCACTCTCTGCCCTACGTCCCTATTCATAACGGATCCCACTCCGTTTATACCATTTTGTACTGCTGTTGGTATTACCCTATTCTCATCAATACGCATCTGACCAGAAATCCTTGTCTTCTTTCCATTTCACTTCACTGACCCCCACTATATCTAGATCGAGCTTTAGTATTTCTCTTTCCAGATTTTCTAGCTTTCCTGCCAAGCTCAAAGTTCTGACGTTCCACGCACTGATTCGCACATATCCTTTTGTTGGTTATTCAATCTTTTTCTCATGGTCACCTCCTGCTTGACAGTCCCCTCTCGAAGATCCAATTGGGGGACTAGCCCGGTATCTTTTGCAAATCATGATATCATCATAACACTTTTTCCAATTACAGGCCATATTTCCTAAGAATACACATTCTGTGTCTTTAATACAGTGCTTTCGATTCCCTTCGACATTCTCATGGCGTTGATCATTGCTGATTCTTCCAGCTTTAGGCGCACTTTCCTACACGAAGGGCAACAGAGCGCCCCGAACCACTGTCCGTTCCTCCGGCCTCTTTGACAAGGCCGTTAGCTGAACGAGGGCGATATGCTGGAAGTCTTCAGTCTCCGTCGTTAATGATTTTTATTCAATAGGTCAGACAGATAAGAAAGCGACCTAATAAGAACGTAGTTGTAACTTCCACTGGCTCTTGTGGAGCACTGCATCGTGATACACACACAGCCCAAGATACCACCCCATTGCTCTCCAGGAGCAGCACTGAACAGACCTACACCCACGGAACACAACACCAGTTGTCATTTACTTTTAGCCCTCGGGATTGCATGTTCGCATTGTCAGCTTAGACGATCACTCGGCTTCTTAGGCACCTTCCCAAGCTCATGCTGTTTCGTTGCTCCACAACTCACTTTTAATCAAAAATATGTGACCACCGTGTTCTCCGTATACCAGGGCCACTATCACAGGTTGCCACAAGTCAGACCGCACTGTAGTTCCTTCTCTAAATCCTCGCACGAACGAAAAAATGGCTGACATCGAAATAAGTGTCCAAGGAATAGAAAAGCAACTGAAATCACTCAACAGAGCAAAGTCCACTGGACCTGACGGGATACCAATTCGATTCTACACAATACGCGAAAGAACTTGCCCCCCTTCTAACAGCCGTGTAACGCAAGTCTCTAGAGGAACGGAAGTTCCATATGATTGGAAAAGAGCACAGGTAGTCCCAGTTTTCAAGAAGGGTCGTCGAACAGATGCGAAAAACTATAGGCCTATATTTCTGACCGATCTGTTGTAGCATTTTAGAACATGTTTCCTGCTCGCGTATCATGCCAATTCTGGAAACCCAGAATCTATTCTGTAGGAATCAACATGGATTCCGGAAACAGCGATCGTGTGAGACCCAACTCGCTTTATTTGTTCATGAGACCCAGAAAATATTAGATACAGGCTCCCAGGTAGATGCCATTTTCCTTGGCTTCCGAAAGGAGTTCGATATAGTTCCGCACTGTCGCCTGATAAACACAGTAAGAGCCTACGGAATATCAGACCAGCTGTGTGGCTGGATTGAAGAGTTTTTAGCAAACAGAACGCAGCATGTTGTTCTCAACTGACAGACGTCTACAGACGTTGAAGTAAACTCTGGCGTGCCACAGGTGAATATTATGGGACCATTGATTTTCACAATATATATAAATGACCTAGTAGATAGTGTCGGAAGTTCCATTCGGCTTTTCGCGGATGATGCTGTAGTATACAGAGAAGTTGCAGCATTAGAAAATTGCAGCGAAATGCAGGAAGGTCTGCAGCGGATAGGCACTTGGTGCAGGGAGTGGCAACTGATCCTTGACATAGGCAAATGTAATGTATTACGAATACATAGAAAGAAGGATGCTTTATTGTATGATTATATGATAGCGGAACAAACACTGGTAGCAGTTACTTCTGCAAAATATCTGGGAGTATACGTACGGAATGATTTGAAGTGGAATGATCATATAAAATTAATCGTTGGTAAGGCGGGTGCCAGGTTGAGATTCCTTGGAAGAGTCCTTAGAAACTGTAGTCCATCAACAAAGGAGGTGGCTTACAAAACACTCGTTCGACCTATACTTGAGTATTGCTCATCAGTGTGGGATCCGTACCAGGTCGGGTTGACAGAGAAGATCCGAAGAAGAGCCACGCGTTTCGTCACAGGGTTATTTGGTAAGCTTGATAGCGTTACGGAGATGTTTAGCAAACTCAAGTGGCAGACTGCAAGAGAGGCGCTCTGCATCGCGGTGTAGCTTGCTGTCCAGGTTTCGAGAGGGTGCGTTTCTGGATGAAATATCGAATATATTGCTTCCTCCTACTTATACCTCCCGAGGAGATCACGAATGTGAAATTAGAGAGATTCGAGCGCGCACGGAAACTTTCCGGCAGTCGTTTTTCCCGCGAACCATACGTGACTGGAACAGGAAAGGGAGATAATGACAGTGGCACGTAAAGTGCCCTCCGCCACACGCCGTTGGGTGTCTTGCGGGGTATAAATATAGATGTAGACGTAGATGTCAGCTGTCTCTCGTGTCCACAGACGCACACTCCCAGACACTGTGGCTCTGCTGCTGCCCGAATAACTGCTGTGACAGACAAGACAACACCGTACGGCCATGCTACTTGCATGCAGGGCTGCCCACTTGCGTTGTCAGCTTGCTGACAGTGGTTCATCTCCATAGACGCACACTACAAGACCACTTGGTACTGCTGGTCGATGGTCAAGCCAGGAGCCAGCTGCTCCAGGACGAAGATAACTCTGGATGGTGCGCCCACCGAGCGTCCGACGACGCCACGAAATGTAGTCCGTCAGCTGCTGCCCACTGCCACAGTGCTGGCTACTACCGCCGCTACTCTGCTGACACACACCAGACTTCTCCTTGTTATAGCTCCGCCCCGCCCGTCGACTCGCGGTGGCGTTGTGGTTGGTCGATTTCCTGCTTTGCACGCTTTCTGCCTCGGCAGCAACACGCCACCAGCCTTGTGCCAGCTGCCGAGCGGGACGACCCTTCAACTGTGCCGTGTGTGACTAGATCAGTGCGCATTAGTCCGAGTAGATAGCTTCTGAAACACCATCGCTGAAAGCTAAGTTGGTAAATTAGCACGTGGAGCAGAACACAACAATTTCATTGCATTCTCAACTATTTTTATAAATAAAAAATTTCTAGCAATGAGCCTGATAGCATTCAGAATGTTACATTACGTGGAATGTGTCCACGCCTGTCTCAACGTTGTAGAGACTGTCTTGCAGTGACTTCGGAAGCGTCAGCATAAATACATTTGTTTTTTATTCTAACTTTTGCTGCCTAAGGACGCATTGAATAGCATTTAGCAACTGTGTGCTGATAACGCTGTAGTGTGTGGGAAAGCGTCGCCATTGGCTGACTGCTGAAGAATACAGGGTGTCTTGGGCAGAATATTTATTTGGGGTAATTAATGGCAGCTCGGTCTAAATGCAAAACAAAAAACTGAGATAATGCAGATGAGTATGAAAAACGATTCTGGAACATTCGAATACAGTATTATTGGCTTCCTGCCTAAAAAAGCCACGTCGATTAAATATCTAGGCGTAATGTTTGAAAGGAATCCGATGGAATGAGCATGTGTGGTCGATTTTAGGGAAGGTGAATGGTCGACTTCGGTTTATGGGACATTTCGAAGTCTAGCTCAGTCGTAATCGAGACCACGAAGAGAACTCTTGTACGATCCTTTCTTCAGTACTTCTCGATTGTTTGGGATCCCCACCTGGTCGGACCTTGAAGACACCTATCTACATCTACATCTACGTGATTACTCTGCTATTCACAAGAAAGTGCCTAGCAGAGGATTCAATAAACCACGTTCGTCTCTCCACCGTTCCGCTCTGTAATGGCGCGCGGTCAAAATGAGCACTTAAATTGTTCTGTGCGAGCCCTGATTTCTTTTATTTCTTCGCGATGATCATTTCTCCTTATGCAGGTGGGTGCCAATAGAATCTTTTCGCAACTGAGGAGAGAACTGGTGATTGAAATTTCATGAGAAGATCCCGTCGCAACGAAAAACGCCTTTGTTTTAATGATTGCCGCTCCAATTCACGTATCATCTCTGTGCACTATCTCCCCTACTTTGCGATAGTACAAAATGAGCTGCCCTTCTTTGAATTTTTTTGATGTCATCCGTCAGTTTCATCTGATGCGGACCCCACACCACACAGCAATACTCCAGAATAGGGAGGACAAGTTTGGTGTAAGCAGTCTCTTTAGTAGACCGGTTCCACCTTCTAAGTATTCTGACAATGAATCGCAGTCTTCGGTTTGCTCTTCCCACAACATTATCTATGAGATCGTTCCAAATTAGGTTATTTGTAATTGTAGTCCCTAAGTATTTTGTTGAATTTACAGACTTCAGATTTATTTAACTTACCGTCATTCAGGTATCTTATCTACATCATTTTGCAATTCGTTTTGATCATCTGGTGACTTTACAAGACAGTAAATGACAGCATCATCTCCAAACAATCTAAGACGGCTACTCAGATTGTCTCCTACGTCGTTGATATAGATCAGGAAAAATAGAGGGGCTATAACACTTCCTTGCGGAACGCCGGATACTACTTCTGTTTTACCCGATGACTTTCCATTTACTACTACGAACTGTGACCTTTCTAACAGGAAATTACGAATACAGTCGCAGAACTGAGGCAATATTCCATAGGCTCGCTGTTTGGTTAGAAGACGCTTGTGAGGAACGGTGTCGGAAGCCTTCTGGAAATCTAAAAATGTGAGATCTATTCGACATCCCCTGTCGACAGTACTCATTATTTCATGAGTATTAAGAGCTAGTTGTGTTTTGCAAGAAGGATATTTTCTGAATCCGTGCTGACTATGTGTCAGTAAATCGTTTTCTTCGAGGTAATTCATAGTGTTCGAATACGGTATGTGATCCAAATCCTACTTCTTATCGATGTTAGTGAGATGGGCCTGTAATTCAACGGATTACTCCTACTTCCCCTTTTGGGTATTCATGTGACGTGAGCAGTTTTCCAGTCTTTAGGTACGGATTTCTTTCTGTGAGCGAGCGGTTGTATATAATTGCTAAATATGGAGCTATTGTATGAGAATACTCTGAAAGGAACCTAACTGGTATACAGTCTGAACCGGATGCCATGCCTTTATTCAGTGATTTAAGTTGCTTTGCTACATCGAGGATGTCTACTTCTGTTTTTCTCATCTTGGCAGTTGTTCTTGAGTGAAATTCAGGAAAGCTGTTCAGAGGCCTGTTCTAGACGGAAGGTCCGATCAACATGCAAATGTTAATCAAAGTCTCCACGAACACTAATGCTCTAATGGGAATCTCTGGGCGTGGGGGGGGGGGGGGGGGGGGGACGAAGATGTTATTTTCTTGAAACACTTGGAAGACACCCGCTTGGCAACTCGCGGAGGCACGTGGCACGTGAAAGTCATTTGTCAACTCACAGACAGTCAGTTACTAGCTGACTCTGTCTGCACTACCAGTACACCTTCGCAACATGAGCCGACTAGTATGCCTCGTAGAGACGCTAAAGCTTCGACAGGTAAAAGACATTCAGATCGGTGGTTGCGTCATGCAATTTAAGCACCGTCGTTAAGACCCAGAACCGTAACTCTGAACTAAAATGACGACTGCCTGGCAAGCGGTTAGGATGCGTCCTATGAGGTCGTCCGGCAGAAGAATACCAGGAAATCGCGTCGCTAGGTACGTAGCCGCTGCTGGAGGCGTCATGTCCCGATGTTGTGTTGCTTGCGCCTTGGAACTGCGGTAACCCGCGTTACAGTGGTGTGTGGTTGGTATTTGGGTGTAGGAGCCAGCCTAGGTTACAGCAGTATTGACTAATTCGACTAAAATATTCCTTATTTCATGTGTCCAATTTTCTCGGCGGTATATTATAGGAGCAGTAGTATTTATAATACTAACGATCAGCTCGTATCTCGTGTTTACTTTTTCTTTGTATACTTTGACTTTCTACCACCCTCACAAACAAAAATCTTTAGGGATAAGGCCTAGGAATCTTAGTGCCCAAGAAATATGATCATAGCTGCTGATTCATCTTCTAGGCGATGTTTAGTTTAGATGATGTGTCACCTGACAAATATAATATGTGTAGAGCCGTCATGATCCTCCCTTGTAATGCGAGCTAAAATCCCAAATATGTTCGGGCTCACATGCGGTTCCTCTTCGTCGAAATGTATTGGCTCAAACTCGTCTAGGGTTTGAACTGCACGTGTCGCATTATACGCCCTAAATTAGACACTTGTGACCCTTTGGTTAAATAGTCTCACTGACGGCAAGTTTGCGAAATACAAAGTTAACGTAACATATAATAAGAGTAATAATAATATCAGAAACCAAATTAATGATCCATAAATGATGTACGCCACACAGTTGCGATTTGGTTAGAATAATGTTTATTCAGAAAGCAAACTAACAGCGGGAGTGGTCGTATTTAGATTTAATGTTATATTCGAGCGCATATCCACAGCTCGATCATTCGCAATCTCATCGCGAAATACAAGTTATCTACGCGAAAAGTCAGAGTTCACACCAGGCGCGAGGCTGCTCACCGCTCAGAGACCAAGTCTCGCGATACCACACAACGCAAAATTTTCTACGTCGTTTCACTTCCTACCTGCGTAAAGACCGACTGTCCGCCTTCGCGTCTGCATCCGAACTGCACGCTTCGGTGTCTCCAGCCCAACTGTCCGCCTTCGCGTCTCCAACAGCACTATCTTCTTCCGTCCCCGGCCGCGTTTCCCGCGCGCCGAACATCCTCGCTCAACTGACTGGGTCAGTTCCCTTTCCTGAAGCTGTCCATCTGGTTGGCTACAGCTTATTCTACATTATTTTACATTTTAACATATTTAAATAATCAAAGCTTGACCACTTTCAAGTTCTAAATAAAGTAACAATAATATCCATTACATAATAAACGTTAAATTCTCTTACATAAAACCAATATTATTTCCTTCTTAACTTTGAATGTCACGGCCAGTAGCCTCGTACCAATGTGCTTTCTGATACATAAAGAAAGAACAAATTAATTATTATGCACTAAACCCTGCAACAAATATTCTATTACCTAATGATTCAATAAGGTGACTTGCTGTCATCGTTCAGTGTGTATTGTGTGGAGAAAATGATGATCTGATGCTTAACTGAAAATACTGATAATTTCAATTTGCTATATCTTTTAAACAAATGAAATTCCAGAGCTGATATTTACAACATTTGCCATTTTAATGATGCGCTTCTATATGATATGTCGATCGTTAAGATCGACTAAAGTGTTCAGATATTAGAATTCAGGTCTTTGTCACAAAACTTGTGAATTTCACTTTAACACTAAATCCTAAACTATCGTAGATATGATCAATATTCAAGTTTTATTGTGATCACCATGAAAAATTATTATGTTTCCCTTTATGGCCGATCTTACGTCCGCCATATTTAACACTGCTGCATCTCCTTGGCCACAAACGGCTTCTACTGGGTTTCCCCATGATGTAGGTTCTCGTCTTTCTCACTCGCACACTACAGCGCTTAGGCCTCAATAGAGGATAGACGCCTGTGAGTTTCCACATCTCTTGGTGAATCTGCGCTCTTTTTGGAACGCTGTTCTGGAAGTCAGGGTTTGTTTCACAATTCCTGAAGGCTCACTCTTTCGGCCGTATACTTAAATGAGAGCGAAATGCTCGTTAATGCACATGAACTTATCCCAGTAATGCTGAACGCTCATTTTCAAGGAAGTCCAGAGAATCTGATAACACAACAGGCTCAGTCTTTGATCTGTCATTTGCAGAGAAGAGTTCTTGAAAATGCCTACACAAGGCATGTGGGTTTTCATAGGACCACCCAAGTGATTTGCGAGCGTTATGGATACCGTCAAGAGTGGAGGTGCCTGCATCAGCAAATAGTGTTGTAGCGATTTCTCGGCGGTTTTCAATTACTCAACGACAAAATGCAATCGTACGCCTTCATCTCGTTCTCGAAGATGTTTATCCGCTGTAAATGATAAGGATAGTGGCTGTGCAAACTTGTTGTATGGGATATACGTGCTTGTGGAACACGGAGTCTTGAAATTCTGCATGTGTTAGTTCAAGGGCTACGCTCTACCTCATCAATAATGTATTCTACTTAATCCACACTGTGTTCATTTGCATGTTTAGATGAAATATCACAATTGGGCATGGCAACAAACAATCTAGATTCTGTACTCTTCCGTTAGGAACTTGTCTACGGTAGTCTCTACAAGCTGCAGCAGCGTTTCTATTGTAAAAGCGGTGTAGAAATACCATGCCGGCAGACTCAGAATTGGTAAATACGTGTAGCTACAACGGAATTGGCAAAAAAATCACGACAAGAGTACAAAAGTTCAATTATGTTAACTCAAGACCAACTTCGAATTTGAAATTCAAAACAAAAATGGAGTATCAACACACGAAATAAGAACTTATATCTCTGCAATCTTTTTAATTAGTCAATACTACCACCTGCTAAAGCATTTGCTATTCCTCCTGAAACACGAAATGGAAAACTTTTTTTTTTTTTCAATAACCAATCCACCATGAATATTAATTGAATTACGTTCACTTCTTTTGGAACTCTGCGTAATTCATACGAAGGAATGTAGGTGGAGAGTGTTGTACAACGTACTAATGTTGTACGATACACTCCAGTGTCACAATTTTTACACAACCTCGATAGTCGTACCGAGTGAGACAGCGCATCAGTTAGCACTATGGACGCGCATTTGCGAGGACGACGGCTCAAATTCGTGTTCGACCGTCCTAATTTAGGTTTTCTGTGATTTCTCTAAACTCGCTCCAGCCAAATATCACTATGATTCCTTTGAAAGGGTGCAGCCGATTTCTTTCCCCATACTTGAAACAATCCGAGCTTATCCTCCGTCTCTAACGTCCTCTATGTCGACGGAACGTTAATCTCTAATCTTCCTTTCTTTTTTCGAAAGTTGTTTCTGAATACGACGTTAATACTGGGATACTGGAGACGTTTTCCAACTTCGAGTAAGGTGAGTCTAGATGGGTCATTCATTTATCTCTCCCGAAATGCAAGTAGCACCTGGGCAGCGCCCTGTTAAATGCAGACGCTCTGCTGCTCAGTTTACACCTTTGTGCTGCATATCTGGCACGCTCCCGCCTTTCCGCGGCGCCCTCAGCGGCGGAGCGTCTTATCTGGAAGCCGCTCAGCCCTTTTCCCTTTCTCTCATAATCGTCGCCCCGCGTCTCCCCACCCACGATCGCGGCAGGCAGCTTCATTTCTAACCTCCTTTCTACAGCTCGTATCGCTACGACCTGACCCGAAGAGCGCCCTTTAGAGGTAACCCACTCTACCAGCTCGTCTCTTGCTTTTTACACCCGGCAGGTTCGCCATTTCAGCGGCTTGCTGGGGCAACCTGTAAGTGCCAGCACAGCTAAGGACCATTCTTAGCTCTGCGGCTTCCCGCCATAACTCAGGCGTGGAACTACAGCCGTTCTCTATCACAGGCGCTGAAAAGCGCGACTGTTTAGTGTCCTAGCTCAGTGGCTGCTATTTCACCTAAATGAGAACCAGTAAGACCCGTTGATATTTCACTGAGCTACGATTCTATTTCCTCCGATACTGTACCTGACTCTAGTATTCACAACTCGTAAAAATACCGGTATTAAATTTCTTTGTAAATGTCCCATATTTTCTGTTCTTTCAGATAAGGAAAAAAGCGTTAGATCGTAAAAATTCGTTGAAACGTGTATAAGACAGTGTTTTGCCCTAAAGGAGATCCAGATATCGTAATAAGAAAAGTTCGAGAAAACATAAAAGCCTGCCCTCTTTTAGATACGCTGTAGACAAAAAGGCCTGATACTGGATACAAAAAGTACGACCTGATAATGGAACTTCAAACAAGGGTAAGTCAACATAACAGCACTCTTTTACAAAATAAAATACGCATCACGTATTTCACAATGGAACTCTTAAACAAGAGTACTCTTCGTTCGAATGAAATATGCATCACGTGTGCCACACGCAGTATTCTAATGCGCTAACACCACGCCGTTGTTGCTGCTTGAGGAAAAATTGGCACTGGTGTTTAGAACCTCGTATTAACGGGCAGAGGATTCGTGGGCTCAGCACGTGCTACTGTCATAATTTCGTCTAGCGATACTCTAGGCAGAGGATGAAGTAGCGACTGGTCAGTGAAGCAGAGCTCTACAAGGCAGTAACCTGTAAAGATAAAACTCTAGGCAGCCTACAAACTTCTTTTTTCTTTTACTCATGCGTTCAGCAATAAATATCGATACGTTCAAATATAAAAAGAAGATAAATGCGTAGCTGCATCTGTGGTTATCTTTGCCTTAAGAGAGCCTGTTTTCGACTATCGAAACTGGAGGTAGGGTGGTGACGAATCTGAGACGCTGATTGTTGACGTGAGGGTATTGCCAGTGGGTTAGTTTTTCATGTGCTACACCTTAGATATAGCAATTCAATTAGTATGAGGACCCCATCGCTGTGGACCGCAGAAAGACAATGATTAACACTGAGTTGATAAACTAAGACATTTTTCACGAGCGCAGAGGACACAGATCAGTGGCTCACTGGTTCAAGATTGCGTCCACACATCAGTTTTGAACATTTCGAGCAGTATGCCCACATCTGAACAAGGCTTCAAATGTGTCAGAACAATCATTGTGCTGAAACTGTTTCGCAGGTGCCATGTAGTAGGATACTGCATAGACGAATACACCCCGCAAATATGTCAGTGCACTATTTCAAATTGTGCACACTGTGGAACGGCAATCCGGCGACGTCAAGCTCGCGGCGACAGCTGCCGCAGTACAGGAATCTTACCATCACCTGCAGTAGTTATATAATGGATCTACAGATATTATTTCCAACGCACAATCATGAAATACCAGTGTCGCACGTCATCATCGCCACGGTATCTCGGTGTCCTGGAACAGTATGAGGTGGAGCAAATGCAGAGAATTGACTGCTAAGTAAGACAGGGCACACAATTACGAGGTCATTCTGAAAAGTAATACCTGCGAACTTTCTATGTGAAAACCCTTAAAGCTTTTTAAATAAATAAATATTATTAACATTCTATATCTTTATTCATGTATACATATTTGCAGCCCTCTGCGGCTAGAAGGCTCCAATTGTCGGGTGTAAAATGGTGGTATGTAAATATTTCAGTGCGTGAGAAACAGCGTGTTCTATTCCAGTTTCGAATTCGAAGTGTTCGTCCCCACTTTGGGCATCCTGCCTTCAGCATGACAATGGTGTACCACACACGAGCGCTGCGAGAGCTGCAGTAATCAGACGCCTTGGGTTCACTGTCATCTATCACCCTCTGCACAATAACGGTTTGGGCCCATCTGATTTTCATTTGCTTGCGAAACCTAGAGAATACCTTCGACGAATTTACTTTTGAAGGTGATGAAGCGGTGCAAGCAGAGTGAGGATGTGGTTCTGATAACAAAGTCACTTTCACTGTAACAGTATCAAAAGTTTGGTCTGTTGTTGGGAGATTGCTTTTCACCACACCCTCGTAAAACTGTGTATTTTTCCTCTTTAAACAGAATGTTGTACTAGTTGTAATACAGTAATCTGTTGATCTATGACAACATTTCCACTGCATCAGTAGTAACATATAAATATTGTGTTTCCTCCACATCTCTCTCGCAGTTTTTCTAATAAAGTTTGAAATAGTAATCACAAATGCCCACATTCATTCACTTCGATTTCCATTTCTATAGATTCTGATTTCCCAGTTCATAAATACACTCCTGGAAATGGAAAAAAGAACACATTGACACCGGTGTGTCAGACCCACCATACTTGATCCGGACACTGCGAAAGGGCTGTACAAGCAATGATCACACGCACGGCACAGCGGACACACCAGGAACCGCGGTGTTGGCCGTCGCATGGCGCTAGCTGCGCAGCATTTGTGCACCGCCGCCGTCAGTGTCAGCCAGTTTGCCGTGGCATACGGAGCTCCATCGCAGTCTTTAACACTGGTAGCATGCCGCGACAGCGTGGACGTGAACCGTATGTGCAGTTGACGGACTTTGAGCGAGGGCGTATAGTGGGCATGCGGGAAGCCGGGTAGACGTACCGCCGAATTGCTCAACACGTGGGGCGTGAGGTCTCCACAGTACATCGATGTTGTCGCCAGTGGTCGGCGGAAGGTGCACGTGCCCGTCGACCTGGGACTGGACCGCAGCGACGCACGGATGCACGCCAAGACCGTAGGATCCTACGCAGTGCCGTAGGGGACCGCACCGCCACTTCCCAGCAAATTAGGGACACTGTTGCTCCTGGGGTATCGGCGAGGACCATTCGCAACCGTCTCCATGAAGCTGGGCTACGGTCCCGCACACCGTTAGGCCGTCTTCCGCTCACGCCCCAACATCGTGCAGCCCGCCTCCAGTGGTGTCGCGACAGGCGTGAATGCAGGGACGAATGGAGACGTGTCGTCTTCAGCGATGAGAGTCGCTTCTGCCTTGGTGCCAATGATGGTCGTATGCGTGTTTGGTGCCGTGCAGGTGAGCGCCACAATCAGGACTGCATACGACCGAGGCACACAGGGCCAACACCCGGCATCATGGTGTGGGGAGCGATCTCCTACACTGGCCGTACACCACTGGTGATCGTCGAGGGGACACTGAATAGTGCACGGTACATCCAAACCGTCATCGAACCCATCGTTCTACCATTCCTAGACCGGCAAGGGAACTTGCTGTTCCAACAGGACAATGCACGTCCGCATGTATCCCGTGCCACCCAACGTGCTCTAGAAGGTGTAAGTCAACTACCCTGGCCAACAAGATCTCCGGATCTGTCCCCAATTGAGCATGTTTGGGACTGGATGAAGCGTCGTCTCACGCGGTCTGCACGTCCAGCAAGAACGCTGGTCCAACTGAGGCGCCAGGTGGAAATGGCATGGCAAACCGTTCCACAGGACTACATCCAGCATCTCTACGATAGTCTCCATGGGAGAATAGCAGCCTGCATTGCTGCGAAAGGTGGATATACACTGTACTAGTGCCGACATTGTGCATGCTCTGTTGCCTGTGTCTATGTGCCTGTGGTTCTGTCAGTGTGATCATGTGATGTATCTGACCCCAGGAATGTGTCAATAAAGTTTCCCCTTCCTGGGACAATGAATTCACGGTGTTCTTATTTCAATTTCCAGGAGTGTAAATAAGTTACTGAAGTGAACAGATTTATAAACAGCCATTATAAGGCTTGTGTGCGGATCTACACAGCCCAAAAAGAAGACAGTACTACTATTTTGAAACACCGTAATTATCTCCCATTGCGGCATGCATTGCGACCTATAGGTTTGAAATTTGGCTCGAAGGTGCCTACAAACCTCCTCTGTAACGGTGAAAAAGCGTGGCGCTCTGCGACGTCACCCTCGGGCTCTCCGTCACTTCAAACACTAAGGTGTCGACATATCCGACAAAAAGGCCACAGCTCAGTTAAAAATGTAAATGTCTTGTGATCAGGGCCACCCGTCAGGTAGACCGTTCGCCGGGTGTAAGTCTTTCGATTTGACATAACTTCGGCGGCTTGCGCGTCGATGGGGATGAAATGATGATGATTAGGACAACGCAACACCCAGTCCCTGAGCGGAGAAAATCTCCGACCTAGCGGGGAATCGAACTCGGACCCTTAGGATTGACGTTCTGTCACGCTGACCCCTCAGCTACCAGGGGCGGAGGGCTCAGTTGTTGTAGGTTTAACGTGAGTTAATGATGTCACATTCACCATAATTCCGCCTAAATACATTGTGGACAAGCCAGTCGTTGGAAAGGCCGACACACTCCCTCCTACCCACATTTCACCCCTTCTTTTGACCCCTCTGCAACGGAGGCCTTCTTATGGGTGGCCGAGGAAAACATTTCAGTCATACTGCCGCTCAGAATCGATACGAAACTCCCGCAGACTCGTCCTCCATAAGCCGATGATCGGTTTCAGGCAAACGTGACAGCGCGTCCGCAATACAGTTTTCTGATCCTCTCACGTAACAAATGTCATAATAAAACTGCTGCAAGAAAAGAGACCACCCTGTCAATCTTTCATGCAGTAAACGACAATCCTTCAAATATGTTGAGCGCCTTTGACCCGTGTGAATTTCGGTCCCACTAATAACCTTTACATTTTCTGAAACCCCACACGATAGCGAGACAATCTTTCTCAGAAAGAACAGCAGTAAACCACCCCTTCCCTTGGGGCGTTCACTCCCACACATTTCGAGGTTGAAAAATACAGTTCCCAGCGCGATCAGCAACAGGACGACGTTCTTGGCAACATTCAACATTGTAGACACCCTCCGAAAGATTTAACTCTAGTCTAAAGACATCGTGGGCTGAAACCCCACTGTACGTGATTTCACCGCTTTCGAGTGTAGTGCGACGGCAATTTTTGCTCTGATATGCAACGTGGAAATATTAGGGACTATTCAAAACCATTTGACGAAGTACGAACGTCATCCGAAACAGCAAAGGGTGTTTATGCTTTTTCAGCCTCCTGCTTCGTGCCCCCCTTTGGCGTGATCGCGGAAGGGAGCAAAATTGACATACGCTTGAGCGTCGCCAGAGCTCGCTAGATCCACGGTCATCCTTGCTTCCGCCGGTCACGTGGCCGCAAATATTTCCTGCTGTATACTGGCACCCCAGGGTATTTAAGAGGCTGCAGAGCTGCTCCGGACAGATCTTTAGTTATCTGGACCAGGCACCAACTGCAGCCGTAGTCCACCATTCAGAGCTCTTACAGGAAACTTTCGGAACATTCGACGCCTTGCCGCTCGCCAGTCGCCACCGACCGTGGGAGCAGTCAGTGACTACCTCAGACATAGTCAGGACGTGGCCTCTACGCTGGAGACGGCAAGGTGTTGACGTCGCACTTACCTTTCGTTGCACTGTTCCACTTTCGAAGTGAATTTAAGACTTTTGACTTTGGCTGTCATTGTGGCCGTCTGTCAATTCACGAACTTGTGTGGATTCACTGTTTCTTATAATTGACATTTTTAATGAAGGAGCTTTAGTTCACATACCTTATGATAAATCTGTTCTACACTTTTTACCTGGGCTGTGTTCTCATTGTGCCTGAACCGCCAGAGGAGTAACAATTGCCGACAAGGTATTTTTCTATGAACCGAGTATTTTTGCGTCTCAGCTGGATAGTGTGTGTGTGTGTGTGTGTGTGTGTGTGTGTGTGTGTGTGACTCCTACATCACAAAGATTTTGTTAGTGGTTTTTCCATTGCAACATATCTAATACATTGGATGTTAGTACCGAGGCACTGCTGCTGCTCCAGAACATGCAACAGGCTATGCACTCTGTGGTTATGAAGAAGGCTGCCATCACCACGTCCAATCAGGAACTTTCCAACTGGCTGTCCAGCATCGACTCACAGGTGAAAGGCTACTGGATGCCACGTCCGCCATTCCAGGTGTTCGACAGAAAGACCGACCCATAGGTGAACTACGTGCCTAGGACGGAGCCACATTTTCTGGCGCATAGTACCATAAATGTCGCAGAGCAGCGCGCATTCCTTCTGGCAAATGTAGGCTCGGAAATTTATCATTTGCTACAGCAGCTCAACCCGGAACTAGAGCCCCATGCCCTCGAAATGAACGTTTGAAAATCTTATCTCCACGAATATTTTGATTCCCAAGTGCTTGTTCCAGAGGCTTGTCACAAGTTTCTTAGCTCACTAAGCTCGGTGGACAGTATTACAGGGAACGAAAATCCAGGTCACAAGCTTTGTTCTGGGACTCCCATTTCCAGTACACCAAACTCCAATGTAAACAATCTTATGCAACTTCTCTACTCCGGGACACGATTAAATAAATTCTCGTGCACTTGCCAGATGAACGATTGTGCAATCGCCTCCCAAATTCAAGGATCCCACGATGGAGACTTGCTTTTCTACCATTAGGACTTTTTAACAATCTCTTGAGTGACAAACTTCCTATTGGCTTCTGTCTCTGGTTTTTCGTCCGACGTTCATCTGACGATTTTACTGACGTTTCGCCAGCACGAGTGGTTGGCAGTGTCAAAGTTTCTCCTTCCATTGCCGGTGGTGAACTGGAGCCGAGCTCGCGGTCGCAGAATATATGTAGCTGGCGCACCAACGTGCGAGGGCTTCTCCGCGGTCATTTCCGGTGCTGTTCTCCCTTTGCTACCTGCGACGGTCGTTCGCTGCAGTACGGCAAGCCACGATCCGTTTACCTTATGGCTTTCCTCTTTCTGGGTAAAGCTGCTCGCATGTTTTTGTATTTCTACAGCTTCCCTGAACAAGCGGTTGTGATAGTGCTTCTCTACAGCCAGAATTCCCGTGTCGGCGAATTTTATTACGTCGTCGGCCTCTCTCAGTGCGTGCTCTGACACGGTCGATGTCTCCACCTGCCACAACCTGCAACGTCGTTTATATTCTTTGATCCTGGTGTTAATTGATCGTCCAGTCATTCCGACATAAAGTTTTCCGCTTGTGCATGGTATACGGAATATTCCCGACATTGCAAGTGGGTCCCTTTTCTCCTTTGCCGATCTAAGACACTCTTTGATCTTCCTTGTCGGTTTTAAAATCGTCTTTACGCCCTGCTTGCGCAATATACGGCCGATTCTGTCCGTCACTCTGGGAATGTATGGCAGAAAGGCTGTACCCTTCCTTTCTTCTTCTGATTCCTTACTTCACCGAGTGTTTGGCTATGTTACACTTCTAATATAGTTTATGAAGTACCCATTGCTCCTCGGAAACCTTTCCAGGTGTTGCATTTCGCGTCTGAGGTGCTGCGACTCACATATTCGTCCTGCTCGCGCTAGCAGCGTTTAATCATGCCTCTTTTCTGGCTCGGGTGGTGATTCGATAGTTTTTGCAGGTATCGGTCCGTGTGTGTCGGTTTTCGATACATGGTGTGTCCTAGGTTTTCGCCATCCCTTGTGACCAGCACATCTATAATTGGCAGTTTTTTGTACTTTTCTACTTTCATGGTAAATTTTACGTTGGCATGGAGGCTGTTCAGGTGTCTTAGGAAGTCACCGAGCTATTCTTCACCATGGCTCCACACAACGAAAGTATCATCGACGTATCTGTACCACACCCTAGGTTTGCAAGTCACCAAGGCCAGTGCCTGTGCTTCGAAATGTTCCATAAAGAAGTTGGCCACCACTGGACTAAGAGGACTACCCATGGCGATGGCTTCCAGCTGTTTGTAGAAATTGCCATTCAACGTGAAACAGCTCGTGATGAGACATGCATGGAAGAGCTTTGTGATGTCTTGCGGGAGAATGGAACCGATGTGCTCCAGAGCGTCACTGAGTGGCACTTTCGTAAACAAAGAAACAACTTAAAAGCTGACCAGGATGTCGTTTGGTGCAAGTTTCAATTTCTTCAGCTTCTCAATGAAATGTCCTGAGTTCTTTATATATGTGTCGGTCTTCCCCACGTGCGGCTGGATCAGAGAGGCCAAGTGTTTTGCCAGTTTACACGTCGGTGAGCCAGGAGCGCTAACAATCGGTCTTAGTGGAACGTTGTTCTTATGGATCTTAGGTAATCCATACAGCCGAGGTGGTAGGGCTTCTGTGTTGTGCAGGTTTCTCTATATGTCCGCCGGCAGAGAAGACGCCGTGATTAACCGATTCGTATTCCGTGTGATACGCTGTGTCGGGTCTCTTGAGTCGTCTGCAGCATCGCAGGACCCCTCTCAAGTGTTTTCCGGCCGCAAACTCGCAGCGTAACATAACGAGATTGGGTCACCACTTGATTAGATGGTCATTTACACAATTTAAATTTAGGTCGACCATCCAATTATTTTATGGACCACATCGAATCTCCCCAAGGGTTTTTCTGGAATCATGCATCAGCGGTACATTTGTGATCTGCCAAAACATGGGACACACGGTTTATCAACAGAGAACGTCGGCTACAGAGTCCCCTCGGAAGTATTTTGGACGATAACGAATGTAATGTGCAGAATATGCTAAATATCTGCGCCGTTACTCTTGCAACACATGGTCTCATGGTGTAGTGCACAATCATGTCTGTCAACCACTTAAGTAAGTCGTTGTTATTTCTTGTATGCCTGTATCGCTGGCGACAGTCTGTTGTAGAATTAAGGAAAATTAAATATGCTCACGTATTATGACATTTTCGGTGAACGAAAAATCTTCTGTACAAAAATCAACGTGAATTCTGCAAAAAGAGATCTTACGAATCTCAACTTCCTTTGTTCGTCCCTGAAAGTAAAACGCCTGAGACATCGGGGCCCAGGTTTCGCAATGTCATTTAGTGTGAAAAAAAATACGAGATCACCGAGGATCGATCAGATTTGTGACTGGGTTCAGGACTTCTTTCAGATAAAACTCGACGTGTCACACTCAGTGGATCGGAAGTGACAGATGCAATATCAAGAGTACCCCACGGTAGTGTGGTAGGGCCATCAGTGCTTACAATGTACGTAAACGATGTAATGGATAACGTCGGAAGCTCCACATAGCTGTTTGCAGGTGATGTGATTGTCTGTATGAAACTGTAGCGACTTGCAGAACGACATGCGGAGAACTGATGACTGGTAAAAGGATTGGCAGTTCACCCTTAATGTGCAAGGTGTACAACTTTGCTTCCGTCGTTTGCCGATGGGTGGCGAAACAAAACAGATCGCAGACGTCAGGTAGTTAGCTTGGACCTCCGTCAACATAACCTCATTCAAACATTAGTTGATTTGTGTCTGCATCATAAAATTGTTCTTGATTGAAAATGTCAGTTTAAAAGCCTAATTCTCGTCATTTGCGGGAGGTGTTACTGTTTTGTTTCAACACGAAGAAAGCAGCGGATGTGTCTCATCGAATGTTCTCAAGTACGTATGGTAAGGACGTTATTAGTGAAAGAACGTGTCGTGAGTGGTTTCAACGCTTCAATAACGGTGATTTTAACGTCGTAGACCGGCGTAGTGGTGGAACAGAGAATGTTTTGGAAGATGGAATTGGAGACATTGCTGAATGAAGACTCTCGTCAAACTCGAGAAGAATTGGCACGATTAGTGGGAGTGACACTGCAAGACATTTCAAAACGTCTCAAGGCTATGGGCATGATTCGAATAGAAGGATATTGGGTCCCGTGTCAACTGAAACCAAGAGACGTTGAACGGCGTTTGTGTGTTTGTGAACAATTGCTTCAGAGGCAAGAACGGAAGGGATTTCTGCATCGCATTGTGACCGGGACGAAAAATTGGTTTATTACGATAACCCTAAACGCAAAAAATCATAGGGATATCCCGATCATGCTTCCACGTCGACGGCCAAACCGAATATTCGCGGCTCCAAGATCATACTCTGCATTTGTTGGGACCAGATCGGCGTCGTTTACTATGAGGTATTAAAACCAAGTGAAACAATCACAGGTGCTCGTTATCGATCGCAATTAATGCGTTTGAGCAGAGCATTAAAAGACAAACGGCCGCAATACAGCGAGAGGCACGATAAAGTAATTTTGCAGCACGACAACGTTCGACCCCACTTTGCAAAGGAGGCCAAAACGTAACTGGAAAAGTTAAAATGGGAAGTCTTACCCCACCCGCCGTATTCTGATGACATTGCTCCCTCTATCACATGTTTAGATCAATGGCACATGGCCTCGCTGACCAACACTTCCGATCTCATGAAGAAGTCACAAACTGGATCGATTCGTAGATCGCTTCAAAAGATGAGCAATTTTTTCGACGCGGGATTCGTACACTGCCCGAAAGATGGGAGAAAGTAGTGGCCAGCGATGGAAAATACTTTGAATGATACATGTGTAACCAATTTGTTTCATTAAAGCCTCAAATGTTGGGGAAAAAACGGCGGAAGCAAAGTTATGCACCTTGTAAATAAATGTAAGGTACTGTATATAAATAGGCGAAGAAATCCGTTACTGCATGGTTATGGTTGGTGACAAATTACTGAAAACAGTATGTCCTATTAAATACCTACCAGTACCCGTCTGCAGCGATCTAAAGTGAATTGACCATGTGAAACAATTTTTAGGAAAGGGAGATGCTAGGCTCAGGTTCATAGGAAGAACGTTAAAGAAATATAATTGATCCACGAAAGAAGTGGCTTACGAAACTCTTGTCTGGCCGATTCTTGAGCATTTCTCATCAGTGTGGGACCTCAGAACGTTGGATTAATAGCAGAAAGAGATAAGATCCAACGAAAAACGGCATACTTCGTCACGGGATCGTTTACTCGCTGGGAGAGCGTCGTGGAAACGCTCAATAAACTCCAGTGGCAGACGCTGGGAACTAAGCCACAATGAGATAATTCGAGATATTAGGGAATACGGACATTTACCGATAATCCTTCTTCTCTCCGCCGTTCGCAAATAGAACAGGAGTGGGGGAAACAGCTAGTGGTAACAGAAGTACCTTCCTTCACAAACTTTGAAGTACAGATGAAGATGCAGATACAGAAGCCAAGGTTGGGAGTCTTCTACAGTGTCAGGGTTGAGTTTGGGTAGTGGGTCGTCCTCAGGATGTTGCCTGGTGGTGGCTCAGGAAAATATCATTAACAGTCAAACATTTTACTAGAAATCAAGGTACAGTACTCGTAGCTTTGTTTCGTAGTAGTAACGCCGCACCCTATCGTCCAGCTGTGGCTACAGTAAGCCCTATGGTTGCCCACCAACTGGAAGGCGCCAAGTCTATTGGAGTGGACTTAGAACCAGCAGTCAGATCGCTCGTTGGCATCGGAGACCGTTTCGAGGTAGCAACCAGCAAAACGATGTCACCCTGTCGTCTGGTGTGGACCTCCCCTCGTAGTTGGTGTTGCCTGAGATGCCTTTGGCTAATAATTGTGGGTATTTATACATATACGGTACCCAGTTGTTGTCCAGAGACACTGCTTCCACCTACATAAACGGAAAGAGAGCGATGGCCAGAAAGTGTGGGAACTGCCTGCCAGTGCCGTGGTCAGCCCACCTGCCTCAGGTATTGCTTGCGCTGGTCCCTGGTCCGCAATATGGAAACTTGCTGGTAGTAATGCTACATCTGACTCCATCCAATCCACGGCCCGTTTGACACAGCTGCTGCCGTCAGTGGTGTTTCTCGAAAAGAACGCCACCTTCCCTCCAAGTATACCCATTTGACTTCCCGATGCATCTCCGTAACACTTACGTGTTGTTCAAACCTACTGGTAACAAATCTAGCAGCCCGCCTCTGAATTGCTTCGATGTCTTCCTTCAGTCCGACTTGGTACGGATCCCAAACACTCGAGCAGTACTCTAGAATAGGTCGCACCAGTGTCCTATATGCAGTCTGCTTACAGGTGAACTATTCTTTCCTAAAATTCTCCTAAGATCGCTCTATTTCACATCGCCTTGACACGTTACGTCCAGATATTTAAACGACTAGGCTGTGTCAAGTAATACACTAGTAATACTGTTTCCTAACACTTTACGTTTGTTCTTTCTGCTCATCAGCATTAGCTTACGTTTTACCAAATTTAGAGCTAGTAACCATTCATCACACCAACTAGAAATTTTGTCTAAGTCGTATTGTATCTTCCCATAGTCACTAAACTTCGACACTTTAGAATACACCACAGCATCATCAGCAAACAACCGCAGATTGCAACCCATTCTCCCCGCCAAACCATTTACGTATGTAGAAAACAACAGCTGTCCTCTCACACTTCCCTGGATCATTCCTGAGGATGCTCTTTCTCTGATGAACATTCGACGTCGTGGATATCATACTTAGTTCTGTTACTTAAGAAGTCTTCGAACCACACACGTGAACTTATTCCATATGCTCGCATCTCCGTTAACTGCCTGCAATGGGGCACCGTGTCAAACGCTTCCGGAAGTCTAGAAGCATGGAATCTGCCTGTTGCCCTTCATCCATAGTTCGCAGTATATCATGTGAGGAAAGGGCAAACTGAGCTTCGCACGAGCGATTCTTCCTAAACCCGTGATGATTCGTGTACGTAAGATTCTCAGTCTCAAGAAAGTTTAGTATATTCGAACTGAGAATATGTTCAAAGATTCTGCAGCAAACCAAAGTTAGTGATATTGGTCTGTAATTTTTCGGGTCCGCTCTTTTACCCTTCTTATATACAGGAGTCACCTGCGCTTTTTTCCAGTCACTTGGGACTTTTTGCTGGGCGAGAGATTCAGAACAAATGCCAGAAGTAAGATGTCGTTTATTAAATATGCCTCAGAGTAATCTACTAATGCCTTGAGCTCAAGTAAGGTCCACCCTTTGCACACGTCTTGGTGATCCTGTATGTTGACGGCTATTTCGTTGGTCAGCAACCTTTTGAATGCCTCAGCCGGCTGCAGATCTCCCTTCAACAAAATGGACAGTCAGTTACAAACTTGTACGGAAGCACGCGTTTCTTGTTGATTAAATTAAAGTCCTTGCATTCGGGGATATGTCTGCTTTTTAACTCATTGGACTTTAAATGTGAGCCGTATTTTTTCAGACAGCACGCCAAAAAGTTGAATGAATCAATAAAGAAAAATTTCATAGCGCTACGTTAGACCACCGTGATAGATTTAGTGAATATTATTTCTCCATATTCTCTGCAATCACAGAAACATCAGCTGAATTTATTTTAGCTGTTTCTTCCTTCTGCTCGCAAATACTCATGATTATAAAATGTGCATCATAATCCGTTAGACTGTGAATCACAGCGGTCACGCCAACTCCGAACTTGGAATATTTTCAGGGCGTCACAATTCGCCTGTTACCTCACGGGGTACGATAAGCAACTGTTTTTGTTCACCTTTGGTGTTTCTGGAGGGGACGTTCAGCACATGTAGAATGTTGTTAAGAACTATCCTTTGCCGTTCTTGCAACAGGAAGGTGCTGTATGGTTTCAACAGGATAATGCTCACCCATACACTGCCAGTGAAACTTAAAGTGCTCTGCGAGAGGTGCAGCAACTTTCCTTCCCAATAAGATCTCCGGACTTGTCTGCAGTCGAGCGCGTGTATGATGGGTCTAGAAGTGACTTCTGCGACTCGTCGACCAATAACTCTTACAGAATTACGTAAACAGGTCAAGTAGGCGTGGCACTACGTATCCTAGGACAGTATTCACCATCTGTACGATGAACTGAATGCCAGAGATAGCGCCTGCATTGCCGCCCGTGCTGGCTAGACCACATAGTAATATGGGTGTTTCAGCATGGGTCGATACCTAGTACCTCAGAACCGCTTGCTCTACAGCATATGTGCAACGTAGCGTGACTCCGGAGACGATGTGTAAGCACCGATATGTGACTAAGAAATTAGTGTGGCATTCGTACCTTTCCGACGGGCAAGCGGCAAATGTGGAAACGTGACCTATGGCGGCGTTATTACCAAATGTGTCCAAACAGAACCAACGTGATGTTATTTTCTTCTTGGAACCCATCCGAGAAGATGAATGTGTATGAGACAGCATGTCTGTAGAAGGTCACCGTTGTGGAAAGGTGTTACAAGGGGTGCTACTGATTCATCATAACGCACACTAATACCGTATCACAGAAGTTACACCAAATCAAAGGGAGACAATCGAAAACCGCCTTATAGTCCAGACCTCTCGTTATGCAATTATTACGCCTTTGGTCCCTTAGAAAAGGCCTTGAAGGGTCGACGATTCCTGTCGAACAATGATGTGCAGCAGCCAGTTATGTCTTCAATCTGGAGCGTCGATGGGATCATCGCATCAGTGCTCAGGAAAATTTGCCTGAGTGGTATATCAATTCACGGCTAAATCGCTTTCGAACCGAAACTTTTTGATCGCCTCTTGTAATTTGTTTTCAATCGTACGATCGAAAAGGGATACGCACTCTCGATAAAGAGATCATCGATAACCTATCGATATATATTATCTATGCCTACTTTAGCCGAGACCAACTATTGTAAATTGTTGACCTTACTTGTGTACAGTTGTTATTTTGTTAAACAGCTTCGTTCTTACTTGTAGCTGACTTTAATGTAAGTGCTGCAGTTTATCGTTTCTGACTGTCTAACTTTGGATAAGCTTGTAACAAGAGAGAAGAGGAAAAGCAATTTTGATTCGACCACTCGCGCCATGGAAAGTTAAAAAATGTATGCACTACTATAATGGCATAATTATCTATCTATAGCAGTTTAATGTTAACACTGGAACCGTTATTTGGACACTGGTAGAGCTTTGGGGTTGCAATATTTCCGTATCTTACAAGGCATTGGAACGGTAAACAGCATTACAAATAACATTAAGATTAGTACACTAAAATTTACTTGAATGCTTGTGTCGTCCAGAAATCTCATTTATCAACAAAAATATCGCCCAAATGGAGACCGTTACATTTCTTTGCAAATTCGCTCAAAATTCTATCATCATTAGCCCAGTCTGGCCACTCGGGCGGTACCCATATTAAGAAGAGCGTTTCCGATACGGAACGATGGGGATGGATTTGTGGAGAGCAGAAGGGGTGTGTGATGACAGCAAATTCTTCAGTTCGTTGTTTCTAAAATATTTCTTCAGCGGGCTGCTGAAATTTATCCGATCCGACTGCGACTTGCATCCCACTCCTCCCCTCTCCCCCCCCCCCCCCCCCCGCCCTCCACCCGAACAAAATTTATTTACACTCTTGTAATACTATAATAACTGAAGCCACGAATCCCCTGCATAATTAAATCGTAAAATAAGCATGCAGTCATGCACTATGAAATGATGAAACGTTAAATTAAATTAAAGGAAAACATGCAGTATAAGAATTTCATATTTTGTTGTGATGTATTTTATTTTATTTGAAAACGATGCTCAACAGTCAGATTTTCCCAATTCTCCACTGACTGGGGTAGCTTTGTGCCTTGAGGGGTTGAGCTGACAAGCACTGAATTCAGGAGGTGAAGTGGTTCGAACGTATCCCTTACCAGAGGCCACAGTCAATTCCATACGAATTCCTTTCTTCCCTGACAGATTTCAGTTCCCTTTAAGATAGAGCCTCCCCTTTTAAATGGAGAAAGGTGTATCAAAGACGAGCCGAATATCTCTTCGGAGTCTCTCGACACTAGAAGGCATATTTACGTTTGAAGGCGGCTAGCAATCGTCATTTATACTACGTATCTGTGCATAAATTTCGCTTACTTGTGGAATGGCGATATATCATGTAGTCAAGTTTTACTATAATACAGATGTTCTACTATGAAATGCAGCACAGTGTTGATATTGTACTGCTAAATAAATATTTACTTGTGCGTTTTGGTATTTCTTATGGACTGTTGAGAATATTTGGTGTACTTTTTTAAGAAAAACTTTTCCTCCTTAATTTTATTGGCTAAATACTGTTTGTGTGAAGGCCTCCCAAAGGCAAATTACGTACATAAAATGAATAAATAAATAAATAATGAAAAACATGAGCGTTTTTAAAGTCCTCTTGAACAAATTAGACCCCTCCCCCACCCTCCCCACTGTTTCATTAAATCATTGGTACGTCCTTGCTTGATATCAGCTGTATTAGATATAGATCTGTTACCCAGTAGTGACATATGGACAAGAGTGAAATATGGACAACGGCATGAGCATGCAGATAGTGTGACATATGGAGGTGTGGGCCAGTCCAGGGAACTTGCACGGATGATGGTTAAGGAGTCTGCTATTGATAAGCGGGAAATGCCGTTTAGAGTCTCGGTCCGGCACAAATTTTTCATATGTCGCAATTGTATAGTAGACCTATAACTAACACAGCTGATGTCAAGAGACTTTGCTGTCAGCGAATTAATTTCGCTACACATAAAGGTGTAGGTAATCTAAATGATTTTATAGAAATGAATGAGGGGCAACACGCACGCTTTAGCGAGAATGCTTTACAGGTTCTGTACTCTTTGTTATTTTTAAAGTGTGCTAAAGGTATAATTGTATTTATTCCACAGAACTCTCTCTGTTCCAGTATAACGAATTGGTCTATTGTCACACTTAAGACATATTATTTATATTGTGTACAGTTTGCCCATAAAATACAATTCAGAGCCATTTCGATTTTATTAAGAAAGATACAGCAGTCAAAATTTGGCATTCTAAGAGAGTTGTTTCAAATACCTATTCAAATTGCAACAAAATACAGTCTGTAATAGATTCTAAGTAATTTGGAAGACGATGCAGAACGTGCATTAAATTCACCTTCATGATTTGGTTCTAATGAGTAGAACATCTTCAGATCTACAAAGTGCATTCTCAGCTCTCAAACTGAGTGCAGAGAAGATGGGCTTGAAAACTAATGAAGTAAAAACCAAGTGTATGTTTAATCGTACAAATCAATCCTTACAACACAGAGTATAACCCTTGATGGAATGAGTTTTGAGCGAGTGAAATGTTTCACTTATCTTGGCGCAAAATTAGAAGAAAATGACAGCAATTCGACTGAAATTATGGCCGCTTAAGTGCTCCTAACCGATGTTATTTTGGGATGCTGCGACATTTCAAATCCAAGCTTCTATCACGACAGATCAAGTGCCGACTCTATAAGACGCTCATTACTTACCTAAGGCTCAGAATGGACGATTACAAAGCAGAGTGAAAGGAGACTGAGATCACTCGATAGAAGTATATTGAGATGAATCTGTGTACGAAAATGGGAGTTGGAGAAGGCTAATGAATGACGAGCTTTATGACTGCTCTGAGGAGGATAATGTGGCCAAGTTCATAAAGTTGTGTG
The DNA here is from genome assembly GCF_023864345.2 of Schistocerca serialis cubense. NCBI lineage: Eukaryota > Metazoa > Arthropoda > Insecta > Orthoptera > Acrididae > Schistocerca > Schistocerca serialis. The sequence goes on along the minus strand of NC_064639.1, from coordinate 778,895,621 downwards.
GACTGAGGTGGGCTGGACAAGCAACACGACTACTCAATGAGACAGATCATGCAAGGAAAGCCTGCTGCAATGAACCTGGAGGAAGAAGAGGAAGAGGACGAACGATGTTGAGATGGAATGACGAGGTTGTGGAGGACGCTACCCGAGTTGGTTGTCATAACAGGGGGTCTACAGCGAAGTCCAGAAAGGAATGGCGGAAAATTATCGAGGAGGCCAAGTCCCATCCTCGGATGTAGTGTCAATGGAAAAAGAAGAATAGATGATCTTCTAGGAAATTTGGAAGACGATGTAGTACATGCATTAAATTCATATATTTTCACCGCGTGTGTGATTGTAAATTGTCAAAGTCTGTCGTTAATTTTTTATAACAATACTTTACATAACTTCTTTTCCATTTGATTCCCACTGTATTATATCATAATGACGAGACAATGCAAAGTGAAATTCGATTATGAGGCAGAGGTAGAAAGAACGTGATAAGATACACTTTAATTTAAATGTGGTGACAGTACAGTATTTACAGAGGTGGTACATAATGTAGTGTGTGTGGGCGTATATATATATATATATATATATATATATATATATATATATATATATATATATATATATTTGTGTGTGTGTGTGTGTGTGTGTGTGTGTGTGTGTGTGTGTGTGTGTGAGGGACAGAGAGAGTGGGGGGGGGGGGGGAGGAGGAGAGCAATCACGCGTGTGCAAGGAGCATAGTATTTGATGTATGAAATGCAGTGTTTGTACCGAATTTAGTACACGATTTTAGGTGCATAACTCACATCTTTGAGTTGTACATCATTTTAATATTATGGCTGAGTTATGAAGTGTCTTTTTTTAAAACCTGGAACAGCTAAATATCTCGAAAAATAGGCATCGTACGAAAAAAATGTTTCAGGTGAATAGTAAATATTTTCGAGGTGGACGTTTGTCAACCCTTCCCTCCCCCCCACCATGCAGGTTCAACTTCTAATTTTCAAATGGAAACCCCCTTTTTTCAATTTTTCATTGTAAGCTAAAAAATTCCTGAAGTCAACAGAGAGATATTTTCCATTCGTGGTAGATAGCGTCGTAATCGAAAAAAGTCAGTTTCTCCATTGTTTGCAATTATTCTGTTTTATACTTTCGCTAAAGATGTAAAATTATAATTTAGTTTTGCAAGTTTCACTGTACAGTAAAACCTTACTGCCCTCGGGGCATATGTTGGTGAGTCCCCACACCATCAGGATCTTGGTTTCGGTTAGTTCCCTCGAGTCTCATCATCAGGGTGACTGAGTTCTGTTTGTTCTTCCGTCCAACCACCATAATTCTCTCGCCGATTACACTGCCATTATAATTTTTTCATTTGATCGGTATTTTCCGAAATATTTGATTTTCCAAGTTAAAAGAAGTACACTGTATATGTGTACCTTAATAATCCATCTTGATACCATTTTTACACGTCATTATAAGATTACATCAGAGATATACATGTGAATGTATATAATGTAACTTTACGACATTTTTATACGCATCATTTCAGTACTTCACTGTGATTGGCTGAAGAGGAGAGAGAGGAGGACGGTGCATGATTTTTTAACTACCCAATAGCACAAGTCGGTTACTTCAACCAATTTGAATTTTCTGGCTAGATGTTTTGTTTGTAATACTATGGTATGATTGGTTGGACATGGGGGTATGGCACGGGAGAAGGGAGGGTGGGGCATGATTAGGTCTTCAGGTCAAGGTCAAGGTTAAGGCCAAAGGTCAAAGATCATTGCCGCTGCGCTTGAATGTAGGCAAACCAAAGTTCAAAGGTCAGTTTGTATTCACAATATGCATAGCAAGAATGCACCCTTTAATATAGGCCTCAGTCAATTTCATCCGAATTCCTTTCTTTCCTGACAGATTTCGGTTCCCTTAAAGATCCATCCTCCTTCTTAAATTAAGAAATGCCGAATATCTCTTCGGAATCTCTCGACCCTAAAAGCCATGTTTACGTTGGAAGACGGCTATCAATCGTCATTTTATACTACGTATCTGTGCGTAAGTATTCCTTACTTGTGGAACGGGGAGATATCGTGTCTTAAAGTTTTAGTATAAGACTTCTTGCAAACGGGTAGTCTATGCAATCCATTAGAGTCCATAGTGCAGTCAAACAGGGCTGTACGATATCAATGGAGCTATTCGCAATTGCCCTACATACCATACTAAGAAAAGTCGATACACCACGCTGAGAAAGCAAGATTGCTAAATTTGCTTTTACTCTGATTAAATTGTGTTTTATATATTCCTTGTAAATGTGTTAATATTTCAGTTTGTTATAGTAATTAAAGATTGCTATTATTATTGCAGTGAAATTTTCTATGTGTGGCATAATATTACTACAACTGAAACGCTCTAGCAACACTATGCGAATTCTAAGCCACATTCGATCCATACCTTATGAACACATTGAAACACAACCAAATGCTCCTTGACAATTACGTATTTGTGAAAGTAAATATGCTTCTAGCTGTTAATTTGGTTTTCAACGTGCTGGGTCAAATGTAATGTTCACTTTTTGTAATGAAATTCGACCTCGTTTAGCGGTAACACAGGCCATGGTCTAATTCCACACAATACCTTAAAATGACTGGAAAATTCATCATTAAACTGCCTGATCCAGGGCTTCAGCTTGCTATAAGAAAAATTATTAAATAATCTGCGTTGATAGTAACGAGCCTGTAAAATAGTAATGTAAATTTTAAATGTGAAGCGTAATGACGGTGGACTGCTGCGCTAAGGCGATGTTGCTTTCTCTCCGCTGTAGATAGTGCTGTAATTCTGAAAACAAGTTACCCGAACTAGGTTTAACACTTCTAAAAATAAATGTCAACTCACCTTTTATCTCATTATTCATTTTACATTAGCTCAGTAAATTACATTACAGACGTAGATAAGTAACATACATAATAAGGCCTCGGAAGATAGCCACATACATACATACATACACACATACACATACACACAGAGGGGGGCAGAGAGGGAGAGAGAGAGGGAGAGAGGGAGGGAGAGGGAGAGAGAGAGAGAGAGAGAGAGAGAGAGAGAGAGAGAGAGAGACAGACAGACAGACAGACAGAGAGAGAGGGAGACAGAAAGAGAGAGAGAGAGATGGAGTACCTTTACAGATATAAATCGGTTGAAGACCGCAGATGAACACTTATCAGTACAATGATATCGTTTATTTTTCAAATATATCATTATTTCCTTTGCTTTTTAAACCGTTACTTTTGTAATTGTTCGCATAAAACACTTTCTTTAGGCATTTCGCAGTCACATGAGTTTTCCTCATAGTTTTTCTACGTCTCTCTTCACTTGCAAAAAATGTTATCATTACGTACTGATGAGGAGACGATGTAACTGGATGTAACAGGTGCAAGTGACAGTGAGGCTATATACCCAGAACTTACATTGTATGAGTGTGCATCGCTGTCGCACATAAATTATTTTCGAAACTATAAGGAGTTAAACCAAGGCAATACTAACGATCGTAACGTAGAATAAAATATCAGCATAGTCCTTGAGATTTATAAGCACGCAATCTATTGAAAACTAGCACTTATTTGGACTAGATCAGTAGCTATACAGCAGGTCGAATTTACCACCGTCTTTTTGTACTCACAGGCCTGATACCCGGGACAAATAACAAGTATCACAAACTAAATGAGTAGAGAGACTGCCACAAGTTGTATGGTGACAGCTACGGCAAGGAAATCGCTTCGAAAACTCTCAGTCAACATGCACACTGAAACAACAGGAAGAATGTCGTGGGTTAATCGATATTTACTCAACATGTGCATCACAGCTTATCTACAGAACAGTTTCTAAAATAGAGCACAACAGATTTTATCCGGCAGCTACACTAAGTTAGGAATACGCACCACAGCTGGAGATATCGCCAATGATTCCCATACTTATCCCGTATAAATTATGGTTTATCAGACAGTTTCATGTACAAAAAACTATATTCTTGAAGAAATGTTCTCCAGTTAAGGAGGACAGCGGAAAATTTGTAAAGGGTAATTTACCTAAGCTGATAACCTCATATATTTCCGGGATGAATCTGTTTCCACGCCTAACGACGTAGAACGTATTGTTATAGGTGTAGTAACTCCTTAGCTTTGTAAAAGAATAGTATTTTTTTGTTGCAAGGACTGTGGATTTCAAAGGCACTAGTTCACCCTTGTTTCACCCTCCTCAACCAGGTGAGTAGTTTCGGAGAAATTGCGACTTTTACATCTTGGAAACAAAACTTAAAATTGCAATGGAAAATAATCTGGGAAGATAACACAGTATCTTTCCTCTCATCAGCGTAGAAATCCACTTAATACAAATTCATAATTTGCTCTGTAACCGTTAACGACAAATGCAATGATCTCCACTTCACATCACAAAATACACCAATGACCATCCAGTAGATGTCAACCGCGCTAGTGGAAGAAAGGAACCCCCCGTTCCTTACAAACTTTGTGACCAATGTGAGCGCACACTGCAGAGAATGCATTTCTGTCCCTATGATCACACACCCTTCTAAGAAGCATGTCCCGCTTCTTGTAGTGTCCAGGGGACCATCACGAATCGCGGTGACCTCAGTTTAATTATTGTTATTATTGTTATTTCAGTTCGTCTCATTGCGTGTTTCTTTCAGTTACCTACTGTACTACACTGTAGCTACTCTTTCTATACATGGTCCAAGTTTAATATAGCTATATTACGTGTTATTAAATTTTGGAGCTAGTATATATACAGTGTGTTAATACCCCAATAGTATCTACTTTTGCTCCTAGAAGCTGTCCTAAATATTCATGTAACCTCTAACAAACTCCTGTAATCTCTAATAAACTGGAGACATGTAATGACAAAAAGTCATCAATGGCATAGATACCCGTCTTTTCGTCTCATTGGTCCATGCCTCGGCTGCCACGACACGGACTAACATCTACAAAGACTGTCCCTTAGCAATTGTTCCGCAACTTCCTATGAATTTCGAAATTATACTGAGCAGCCATATACGCTCGCGCTATTTGACAACCGTACACTATACACACAGTTAACTACTAAACAGTACAAAAAATATGACTGAGAAATAGTGACCTTTACTGAGAGGAAGGGGTATGGGAACAACAGACAAAGCGGTCATCTCACAATCTATACTCGGTCCAAGCTATGTACAAAACGTCACTACGCCTATTTCTGGTCTTATCAATGTCGGTATGGTGGAGGCCAGAACAGAAGGAGATGGTGACAGCCACATACTCCAACGCAACACTGGATTATCTTCGACAACGGACTACTATAGCGGCTGAAGTAGCACTGAAGTGGATGCATTTAGAGTTACGCGATATATCGCACCAGTAACCACAAGTAAATATCGCTCTGCTGTTTGCAAATCTGTCGTTATGTACGAATACAAAGCAGGATAAATTCTTATTAAGGCTCTGTAGCCATTCACATTTATAATGCTTATCTGGTTTTATATAATGCGTTTCCAGCTTCCACTCATGGTCTATAAAAGTATTCGCTAATTAACATACATTACAATTAAAATATGTCACCTGCATTTAGACAATGTTATCATTAAGCTACTTAACGTTGTTTTGTACGAAGGTATAAATCACTCATTATTAAGATACTGAATGAATGAATTATCTGGTTTTATATAATGCGTTTCCAGCTTCCACTCATGGTCTATAAAAGTATTCGCTAATTAACATACATTACAATTAAAATATGTCACCTGCATTTAGACAATGTTGTCATTAAGCTACTTTACGTTGTTTTGTACGAAGGTATAAATCACTCATTATTAAGATACTGAATGAATGAAAATCTACTCTCCACAATACTTCCTATTCTAAAAAAGTAAGCAGTCTTTTGGCAGACAGAAAATGTGTAGCTGCTACTGCTACAAAGTTTAAGAAAATCGTGAAATACGCTTTAGACAGGTACGTGCTGCGTAAATTTGTGAAGGTTGGAAAATACCCTCCATGGTTCGATAGTCATGTTAGAACATTTCTACGAAAACAAAGAGAGATTCGCAGCAAATTTTAACGTAGCCAAAGCCTCATAGGGAATCAAATGCTGAGCGAACGGAAATTTAGTGTAAGGAGAGCCATCTAGAAGTATTCAAAGAATTGAAATGTACAATTATATCCATCCAGTCGACAGATAATCCTAAGAAGTTTTGCTCTTATGTTAAATTAGTAAATGGATCAAAGACATCTTTCCAGACAGTCTTTGACCACAACGGCAGCGAAACGGTAGTTCCTCCATTAAACAGTCTCGTGAAGACAATGTGACAGACACCGAAAGAGGTGACCATGGAATAAAAAAGCAACTGAAGTCTACCAACAGAGGAAAAGCTACTGGGCCTGACGCAATACAAATGCGATTCTACACAGACTGTGTGAAAGAACTTGTTCCTCTTCCAGTAGCAGCGTACTGTAGATCGCTGGAGGAGAGTTCCTAATGACTGGAAAAAAGCGCTGCTCATTCCGGTGTCATCGAATAGGCGCACAGAGTTACACGCCTATATCTCTGATGTCGGCCTGTTGTACAAGTTTGAGACATGTTTCATGCTCCTGTGTTATGACATTTCTGGAAACCGAAAATCTCATACATCTACTCCGAATACAACAGTCGTATGAAACCTAGCTCGGCCCGCATCTCGTGGTCGTGCGGTAGCGTTCTCGCTTCCCACGCCCGGGTTCCCGGGTTCGATTCCCGGCGGGGTCAGGGATTTTCTCTGCCTCGTGATGGCTGGGTGTTGTGTGCTGTCCTTAGGTTAGTTAGGTTTAAGTAGTTCTAAGTTCTAGGGGACTTATGACCACAGCAGTTGAGTCCCATAGTGCTCAGAGCCATTTGAACCAAACCTAGCTCGCTCTCTTCGTCACCGAGACACAGAAAGCAGCAGACACCAGAACCCAGGTAGATGCCATGTTTCTTGACTTCCGGCAGGCGTTTGATACATCTCAGCACTGCCGCCTAATGAGCACGATACGAGCATATGGAATATCAAACCACCTGTGTTACTGGATTGAAGAGCTTCTAGACGCAGAGAAACCTTCAGACGTAAAAGCAAATTCAGGTGTAACCCAACAGAGCGTCGCACGACCATTACTACTTACAACAGACAATGCTGTTGTATACAGAGAGCTCGCAACGCTGGATAATTGTAGATAATTGCAGCAAAATGCAAGAGGAGTTGCAGAGGATGGGCCCATGGTGCACTAAGTGGCAGTTGACCCGCAACACAAATAAATACAACATACTGCGAATAAATAGAGAGGTGCATAACTGTATGGTTAAAGGGGTGCAGAGTCATCGCCGAAAGCAGTTACATCCATAAAATATGTAGTAGCACGACTACGGAGCGATTTAAAGTGGAGCGGGCACATGAAGATAATAGCAGGTAAAGCAGATGCCAGGCTGAGCTTCATTGGAGGAACAATGAGGAAGTGTAGTCCCAAAACAAAGAAGATGGCTTACAAAATCCTTTTTCAACCAATACCTGTATATTCCTCGTCAGTCTGGGATCTCTACTAAATAGGATTTATATACGTCTTGATGAGGAACATCCTGTTTAGGCGATGGTCAATCGCATGTACAAATTTTAAAAAATGCATAACGCTGTGCTGTCTGTGATAATGTTATTTTATTTTGCTATCTGTGTCGGTTCTGAAACGTCATCAACGGCAGGAAAATTATCACAGATGTATCATATGTCAGACATGCTTTAACATACGTTGCATATTTTTTTCTTGTTACAATTTTTGATTTAGTATCATTTTGACAATTATGGTTTCCTGTGGTAACATGTTAAAGCATGTGTGACATGCGATAAATCTGTGATAGTTTCAGCCATTGATGATGGTTCAGAACCGAAACCGGTAGCAAAACAAAATATCTTTATTACACACAGTACAGTGTTATGCATTTTGTGAAATAAAGAAGATCCTAAGAACAGCAGCAAGTTTCGTTGCAGGTCCGTTTAGTAAGCGCGAAAGCGTCATGAATATGCTCATCCAACTCCATTAGCAGTCAGTGAATGAGATCCTTTCTGCATCATGGTATGGTTTACTATTAATATTTGTAGAAGAATCAACCGATATATATTGCTTCCTCCAATTTACGTCTCGTGAAAGTCCATGAAGGAGATTCGAACCAACACGGAGTCTTCCCAGCGATCGTTCTTCCCGCGAACCATTCGCGATTGCAACAGGAAAAGAGGTTCAAATGGTTCAAATGGCTCTGAGCACTATGGGACTCAACTGCTGAGGTCATTAGTCCCCTAGAACTTAGAACTAGTTAAACCTAACTAATCTAAGGACATCACACACATCCATGCCCGAGGCAGGATTCGAACCTGCGACCGCAGCGGTCTCGCGGTTCCAGACTGCAGCGCCAGAACCGCGCGGCCACTTCAGCCAGCAGGAAAAGAGGAAGTGGCAGCGGTAAACGAAGTACCCTGCGTCACACACCGTAAGGTGGCTTGCGGGATATACACAGGCTATTTGAAAAGTAACATCCGTTCGGTCGCGAAATGCAATCACAGTGAAAATAAATAATTTTTTATTTGAAACAGTTAGCTACACCTTCCAACTACTTCTCTACGTAGTCGCCGCTCCAGCTGAGACTTTTGTCATGGTATTGTACCAGCTTCCCAATACCATCCTCATAGAAGGCAGCCACCTGTCCTTTCTGCCAATTCCATACGCTGACCTGCAGCTTCTTGATGCCACCAGTTCATGTGATCAGACATGAAAATGACCCAGAACCAAGACCGGGCTGTATGGTGGAAGATGAAACACTTCCCTCGAAAACGCTGCAGAGCATCCTCATTGCCCCTGCAGTGTGCGGTGGAGAACTGTCACGAAGAAGGGAATGTATGACAGTCACGTTGTGCGGGCTGCGTGAAATCCGGCGAAATCTCTCAAAGGCACTCGTCTTTCGTGGGACGCACTATTGTTCTAGGCACCTTTACATTTTCACTGTGCTCTCAGAACGGAAAAGAGCGACATGACGCGATCGACGGGCATACTGGACACACTCCCCAACGCATCTGTGCAAAGCTTCATCTGTGACTTTCCGAATAGCCGTTTTAGGTGTAGATATAGGTGTAGATGTAGTGTTATCGTATCATTAAATGTTTCCGTTAACCTTTTGATACAGAAGTCGAATTATAAATTTCATGGTGCATTGACCTAATGATAAATCATTATGCTTGTCTTGCTGTTTTATTATAGTTCTTTTTCTTCCACAGAGATGAACAGTGTCATTACTTGATAAGAATATTATCTCAGTCTAATGGTCTTACGTCCAATAATGTCATACGATCATTTCATTTCAGTAAGAGAAGGATTTGATACATTTTTTGATCATAGTTTTGTTGTAAGAGCTATACAAACTGGATATGTAAATCAGAATAATGAATCTGGATTTGGCTTAAGAATGAAATAACTGGGAAGTGCAGGGAAACCGAGATAAATTGACTGCAGGAAAACTGTGAAGATATTGAAAACGAAATGGTAGTCGAATGGACCGATTCAGGATATAGATGTCAAAACAACATTAAGAGTACAATGGGAATTCCACTGCTAAGCGCAGAGGAAAGATCAGGTAGGTGGAAAGAGAACATTGATGGCGTCTTAAGACTGAAGTGCTAGATAACATTCCTTCTAAATTTCTGAAATCATTCAGGGAAACCGCAACCAAATTTAAAATGAGTGCACGTAGTCTTGACCGCAGGAAACCTTTATTTCTGTGGTCACCGGTTTCTGTCAGTTTCAGACCGTCTTCAGACCAAGTGCCATGTTGGAACCACAGAAATAAAAATTCATTGCGGTCGAGACTGTTTATGTTCGTTTTATAGTACGAAGAGAAACCGCTATTCTCCACGAGAAATTTCTCAAAAATTTGCTGGTAAGTAGGATCTACCAAGTTGGAGACATAGCATTAGACTGTCGGAAAAATATCATCCATACAATCCTAAAGGTAACGAGAGCAGTCCCACACTCAGGTTAACGGCTAATACATCCAAGTTGTTGGCGTGAATAATATACAGTAGAATCGAAGATGACAATCAGTTTGGGTTTCGGAAAGGCAAGGGCAACAGAGAGGCTGTACGGTGCTGTCGTTGAGCCTGATAATGAAAGCGAGACTGAAGAAAAGTCAAGACACGTTCACATGATTTATCGACCAAGTAAAAGCTTTCGACATTGTAAGATGGTGCAGGATTTTCAAAATTCGGAGAAAAATAAGGATAAGTTACACTGAAGGGCGGACAATGTAAAATATGTGCAAGAGCAGAAAAAGAACAATAATAACGGCAGACCACTAACGAAACGCTCGGGTTAAAAAGGTTGTGAGGCAGGGATGTAACCTTTTGCCCCTACTGTTGAATCCACACAGAGGAAGCAATAATGGAAATAAAAGAAACGTTCAAGAGTGAAAGAAGATCGCTGATGAGATTTGATAACGGCGTTGCTGCGCTCAGAGATATTGAAGAAGAGTTAGAGGATGGGTCAATGGAATGAACAATCTAATGAGTATTGAATAAGGATTGAGAGTAAACCGAAGAACGATAAAAGTAATGAGGAGTATGGGAAATTATATTAACATCAATACTGGAGTCCCCGAATTAAACGAAGTTAAGGAATTCTGCTACCTTGGAAGCAAAATAACATGCAATGAACGAAGCGAGGAGGATATAAAAAATCATATTAGCTTAGGCAAAGGAGGCATTCCTGCCCTAGAGAGGTCTCCTAGTGGCATAATCTGAGGAAGAAATTTCTGAGAATGTACGTTTAGAGCACAGAATTGTATGCCAGCGAATCATTGACTGTGGGAAAACTTGAAAAGACAATCGAAGTGTTCAGATGTGATGCTGCAGTAGTATGTTGAAAATTCGGAAAGAAGATAAAAACGAAGAGGTTTACCGCAGAACAGGGGAAGAAAGGTACATGTGATCGCTGACAAGGACAAGGGACAAGCTGATAGATATGTATTAAGGCATCAGAGAAAGCTTCTTCAGTTCTAGAGGGAGTTGCAGAGGATGAAAATTTCAGAAGAAGAAAGAGATTGGAATTCATCCATCAAATGTCTGATGACATATGGCACAAATGTTACTCTGAGATGAAAAGCTTTGCACAAGATCGGAATTCGTGGCGGGCCGCATCAAGAAAAGTGTATGCAAGTGGTTGTCCATCACTACCAACGATTGGGAGCAAAAACCCTGTAACTGGATTGAGTCTTTGGCCTTTCGATTTGACAGTATAAGGTTTATACGTCGAGAGGCAGCACGGCTATGCCTAAACAAATTTCCTCACAGACACCAACTACATCACACAACATTTCAAGCCCTTTATGGGCATTTGTGTGCTCATGGGTTCTTCCAAATATACGAACTTGCATGGAGGCGATGGACTGTGCGTACACCAGATTTGGATGACCGTGTTCTATAGGATATTGAGACGAACCCTAGTACAAGCTACAGGCAAGCCATCCGCCAACACACTGTAAACCATTGTACGATTATATATATCCTACATGACAACTGCTACTATCCCTGCCACCTGCAACGATTGCAAGGATTATCAGCAGAGGATTTTCCTCCACGAGAAGGATTTTGTCGATGGTTTTTGCACCAGACCGTCACAATTACAGGATTTCTGTCATCAGCTCTCTTTAGAGAGGAAGCAACCGTTACCATAACTGCCATCATCAAGCCACATAATCGTCATCTGTGGCTACAGACACGGCTCGTGATCAGAGGAAATTCGATTCGTCGGCAGAAATCCGACCTTGCAGTTTCTCGGCTTTATTCATGTTCACCTTATGTATCACCCGTCTTTCCTCATAGCTTCCGGCCGAAGTGGCCGTGCGGTTAAAGGCGCTGCAGTCTGGAACCGCAAGACCGCTACGGTCGCAGGTTCGAATCCTGCCTTGGGCATGGATGTTTGTGATGTCCTTAGGTTAGTTAGGTTTAACTAGTTCTAGGTTCTAGGGGACTAATGACCTCAGCAGTTGAGTCCCATAGTGCTCAGAGCCAGAGCCTCATAGCTTACCCTACTTTCCTCAGAATTTCAAACATCCTGCGCCACTTTACATTGTCGAACGCTTTTCCCAAATTGACAAATCCTTTGAACTTGTCTTGATTTTTCTTCAGTCTTGCTTTCATTATCAACCGCAACATAATAACTGCCTCTCTGCTGCTTTTAGCTTTTTAAGCCAAAATGATCGTCATCCAACAGATCCCTAATTTTCTTTTCCATTCTTCTGTATATCAGCGACTTGGATGCATGAGCTATTAAACTGATTGTGCGATAATTCTCGCTGTTGTCAGCTCTTGCTATCTTCGGAATTGTGTGGATGATATTTATCCGAAAGTCAGATGGTATATCACCAGTTTCATACATTCTACACATCAACGTGAATAGTCATTTTGTTGCCACTTCCCTCAATCATTTTAGGAACTCTGAAGGAATTTTGTCCACCCTTCTACTTTAATTGTTCTTAAGTTCTCTAAAGCTCTCGTAAACTCTGATTCTAATATTGGGTTCCCTGTCTATTCTATATTGACTCCTGTTTCTTTCCCTATCACGTTTTCAGACAAGCTTTTCCCCTATTGGGGCGTTCAATGTACTCCTTCCCTCTGTCTACTGTCTCCTCTGCATTTAACAGTGGAATTCCTATTGCGCTCTCAATTTTACCACCATTGCTCTTAATTTCATCGAAAGTTGTTTTGACTTTCCTATATGCTGAGTCAGTCCTTCTGACCATCAATTCTTTTTCGTTTTCTTCATATTTTTCATGTAGTCATATCCCCTTCGCTTCCCTGCACTTCCTATTTATTTCATTCCTAAGTGACTTGTACCTCTGTATTGCTGAATTTCCCTGAACAGTTTTGTAATTCGTTCTTTTGTCGATCTGCCGAAATATTTCTTCTGTTGCCCATAGTTTCCTCGAATTACGTTTGTTGTACCTACGTTTTTCTTCCCAACTTCCGTGATTCCCCTTTTTAGAGATGTCCACTCTTCTTCAACTGAACTGCCTACTGGGCTAGTCATTACGTTATCGCAGTAACTATGTCCTCAGAGAATTTCAAGCGCATCTCTTCATTCCTTAGTATTTCCGTATCGCACCTCCCACTTCTTTGCGCACTGTTTTTTTTTTTTTTTTTTTTTTCCTGACTAGTCTCTTAAATTTCAACCTACTGTTCATAATTACTAACTTGTAATCTGAGCCCGTACCTAACTCCTGGGTACCCCTTACAATCCAGTATCTCATTTCTGTATTTCTGCCTGGCCGTGATGCAATCTATAATAAATGAAATCTTACCGTATCCCCGGACCTTCCCCTACAGTACTTCCTCCTGTTGTGATTCTTGAACAGAGTATAAGTATTGCCACCTGAAACTTAATTCAGAGCTCAATTAATCTTTCCCCTCTCTCATTCCCACTGCCAAGCCCATATTCTCGCGTAACACTTCCTTCTATTCCTTCCCAACAACAGAATTCGAATACCCAATAACTATTAGGTTTTTACCTCCGATTACGCACTGAATTACTCATTCAGTATCCGCATATACCTTCTCTGTCTCTTCATCTTCTGCTTGCGACGTCGGCATATATTTCATCAACAGTGCAAAATAAATATAGTGGATCTTCACATACAGAACAAAATTATGACCAACTTGCTCTAACCTGTTAACACAAGCCAAAAGTAAACTTACAGCGCATCCTCTCTTACAGATAGAATGTGAGCAGTGGAGATGTGGACTCAATGCAGTACAGCCGTATGACTGTTTATGAACAAGTATTAATCATAAAAGCAACTCGCAGGATATTCAGTATCGGCATGTGTCTTGAGCTGCTCAGCTGCTCAACCCTACCTCACATTTGCTGTATAGATAGTCTTTTCACATCCCCATTAACGTACCACTACCGTGAGTTACACGAGTATAACAGAAAGACATTTGCTAATACGTAGCTTTCAGACTGAATACCAGACCGCATCTGCACCGGGCCACAAGTAGACCGCCAGTTACGACAGTCCCGTGGTGGGCACTGTAATACTGCTTCCTCAGTGTCCTGCTCTCTGCAAGCTGCCTTATGACAGAGGTATTTAGTCCACGTAGGGCGCCTGTGGCAGCGAAGGAGAACGTAACAACAGGTGACGATCCTTTCTTTTTTTTTCTTTTTTTTCAAAATAACGGTTCGAATGAGTATGTATAGGCCTCCATCCTATCCGATGGTCACTAGCACTGGGGACGTGCTTCTGACGCGACCACAGTAGTGTCCTTCAACTTCAGTCCTGTCTTCAACTCTATCCTCAGCAGCGATGCAGCCTCTGTGTCAGCTGGCTGCCTCCTCCAACCTCACCGTCTACGATATACAGGGTGATTCAAAAAGAATACCACAACTTTAGGAATTTAAAACTCTGCAACGACAAAAGGCAGAGCTAAGCACTATCTGTCGGCGAATTAAGGGAGCTATAAAGTTTCATTTAGTTGTACATTTGTTCGCTTGAGGCGCTGTTGACTAGGCGTAAGCGTCAGTTGATGCTAAGATGGCGAGCGCTAAACAGAAAGCTTTTTGTGTTATTGAGTACGGCAGAAGTGAATCGACGACAGTTGTTCACCGTGCGTTTCGAACGAAGTATGGTGTTAAACCTCCTGATAGGTGGTGTATTAAACGATGATATAAACAGTTTACGTCAACTACCCGAGGCGATGGATCGGCCGCCAGGCAGCCCGTGACAGAGCACTTCATCACTGGCCTCCAAGAAGCCCTGATCTTACCCCCTGCGATTTTTTCTTATGAGGGTATGTTATGGATATGGTGTTTCGGCCACCTCTCCCAGCCACCATTGATGATTTGAAACGAGAAATAACAGCAGCTATCCAAACTGTTACGCCTGATATGCTACAGAGAGTGTGGAACGAGTTGTAGTATGGGGTTGATATTGCTCGAGTGTCTGGAGGGGGCCATATTGAACATCTCTGAACTTGTTTTTGAGTGAAAAAAAACCTTTTTAAATACTCTTTGTAACTATGTGTAACAGAAGGTTATATTATGTTTCTTTCATTAAATACACATTTTTAAAGTTGTGGTATTCTTTTTGAATCACCCCGTACAGTTACGGGCCTGCTAGCACTAGCTAGCCTTATGTGCTCGGACGTCGAACTGGATTCACTCCGGTGGAGCCGCTCACCGCACACCGCCGCCTTGCACTCGGTCTTCTCTGGAGATTCTGGGCTCGTCCCGGCCCATGTCGCGCCCGGTTTGGCACCTCCAGAACTGCCGACTGTACTCTCCGATTGCCGTTTCACCTCATATTCGCTGATCTGACACGGCCTACTTGCCTCAGCCAGCTGCCGGCAGCACTGCCTGCGTCGCACTCCAGCATCTCTGCATTTCCCGAGTACGTGCACTGGCCAACTTTGTTGTATAAAATGAGTTACCAGTAAAGCTGTTTATCGTCTGACAACATTCTCTGGCGTTGCCACAGCCCCGGCATTGCAAATCCACTGAGGTCAACCGTAGTCAACATCCTGATGGCCAGCCAGTCATCTTGCTGCCCTTCGTTGTCTACATAGGAATTAGCAACCCGGGCCGTTACATTATATTAGAGGCATTGTTCGCCAACGATTTGTTTACTTTATTTATTTGGTTTCTTTGCACTTGTCCTCGAAGGCATCCCACATTCCCATGGCATGCGGTACACATTCGGTGGCTTTTGTCTTTATCATTACAAAGAAAATATTTATCGTTCTTGATAGAGACAAAGTACACTCTACGTATACATAGGAACCAACCGATCTTTCTGGAGGTTGCGTAAAAACAGATAAGCGATGTTGGCTTTTCGTTTTCTTTGTTAGTCTCAAATTAGTCCTCAGGCCTTGTTCATGTTGACTGCAAATGGTCGTTCAGTTTGTCGATCTGGGCACCCATTTGTTAGGAAACTATTCGTAGGAGCTGTAATTCCTTGGCAAGTCTCTCCTTGTCTGGCAGCTCTATGTACCAGAGTCGATAACACCGAATATAGTTGTGACAGATGGCGATGGCTGGAAGCGTGGAGACAGAGACCAACGTTCGTTGGTTTTCCATATACACTATGACGCAGGGATGCATTCATTCTCCTGTTAACTTACACGTCAAAGAAAGCTATCCGTTCCTCTTTTCTAAGTCCGTCATGCATTTTGTAAAAGGGTGTATAGAGTTTAAATTTTCCGACTGCTATTCTTGTGGTTGTCGTTCCATCTGGCAACACCAAGAGTCGAACTCGGGCATGGATAGCGGCGCAGCATCAATAATGCTTGGCAGTTTGCTTTGAGTCTAGGCGGTAAGTACGCCAGCGACTTAGCTTGCAAGATCTTAAGCAGAAGACTCAGGTGGTCTAGAAATAAACTGGATTACTGACTCCTCTGAACGCCCAAAAGAACCCTATTAATAAACGTGCTGGGAAAAAGAAGAAGAGAAAAAGAAACAGAGAGATAATATGTTATGAAGTTTGACATCGTCAAACTGGAGCTCGCGACCTGTTTGAAATGTACTCTCTTATTCTCAAATGTTCTGATCGTATTTGGTAGACATAACCGGTCTGGAATATACTGAGATAGCAACAAAAGTAAAAATTTAGCAATCTAAAATATGCAACAGTTACAAAGATATTAAAAAGTGCAATATACTGGATATATTTTTATTTTTCTCTTTAGCTTGAAGTGTTTAACACATTTTAACTTTCTATATGTCAAGGTAATTAAACATTTTTGTCTTTCTTAGACTTTTAGTTCTGATGATGACTTAGTGTAGACGAAATCTGTTGTCTGTAATATACACCATATCTGTCAAATTTGTAGATAAAAGAGTGTAGATCATCTCTAAGTACATCGATACATGTTGAAGCGAATCGTACGATTCAATAAAACTTTTTGATACGTCATAAAAGTATTAAATTCACAGATGAACACATAATACATAAAAGAATAAATTTTCAACATCTTAGAGCATCTATGAGAGTCAGTCAAATGAAAAAGAGACAAATGGGAAAAAATAAGGATAGTCGCTATATATCTGTTAATACATTTATCCCACTGTGAGACAAGACAGTCAATGCCTTCCTGGGAAAATGTTTGCTACTGATGACGGAACTTTGATTGTACCCACGGTGCACCTCTTCGTCCGAAGCAAACGCACGCCCAAGAATGTCTTTCTTCAGGGCTTCAGAACTAAGGAAATCGCATGGCGAGAGATCAGAGATCCCCACAGAAATTTCTGCAATGTGGTTTAAATAACCTTGGAAATATACGAGCGGGTCTACATTTTGTCAAGGCTGTTTCGGCATTGACAACTCATCATGTCATCCCAGCCGAGACAGAACAGCAACTCATCATGTCATCCTAGCTAAGACAAAATGGCGTACTTCAGAGCCGTGGCACATTGTATGCAAAAACTCCATGCAGCCCCAATGATCATCTGAATAAAATCGATGTCATTGCCTATACTAATGGTTATGATCCTTCAGTAACTGACTGACTCCATAACAAAATAAAAATAATAACCACAAATTAAATAATCAATAATGTCCACAACATTCATTCCAGCACAACTTCCACAAAAGCCAAACCTACATTTATAGTGATCCCATGTATAGATTCTGCATCGCACTAAACAGCAAGCGTATTTAAAAAGAATATTAAAATCATTTTCTCTGCAAACAACAAACTGCAACGAAAATTAACTCGCAATATATAGTCGAATCTCGATATTTCGAAGATCAAGACACTTAACAAAAAGATCACATAACTGAGAGTTCGATTTAACGAAACGTCGACTGGTGATGGTGGAATCAGGAAAAATTCTTAATAAGACTATAAATTAAAAAATAACAGGGCACTTTCAATAATATTCGTATTTGTTTTAAATAAGGGTAGCAGAAAGTAACAGCCAAACTCGAAAGAAAGTTAATTTCTGTCTACTGAATTATTTTTTATTCATTTTAACTTTTCAAATAAAAGACACACAGAAATTTCCAAGAACACGTAAGGAAAATTCCATTTCATTCATTTCTCCGTACAATACAAACTGTCATCAACGCTCGTATTTTTTCTAGAAATCGTTTAAAAACGAAGACACGTTTTTTAAAGTTAGTGAGCCAACTCTCAGTAGCGGCGAACGTTTAAGTGCCCAGAATAACAGCGAATGGTTCATCTTTTTTAAGCATATAACCTCCGACTGGTATGATTTGTTCCCTACATCGAGCAAAGCTTTTCAGTAATGAATCTTCAAGATACGGAAACTTACTTTGCCGGGTCCACTTCCTCCCTCCATACGAAGCTTTTTCAGCAGTTTTATCTTTCTATTTCGGGATTATAGACGGTAGTCTCTCTATTACATTCCATGGCCCCAATAACCTGTCTTTTCTCTTAAAATGAGAGACATGTACTTCTTTCAAGTGATTTTACAACTTATTTGTGTACCGAAGTAAGTTGTGCACTGTTGACAGAACGAAGAAGTGTCACAAATAATTGACCGACGAAACAATTACCTGAAAGACTGACGAAACAATTCGGATTACAGAGTATTACTGATTTCGAGTTACAGAATGTTTGCGGTACAGTTTGTCGTGATAGTCGGTCCGATTTACCGAGTGCACCAAAACACACAGGATTTCATGGATTTGTCGAGATTTTTTCAAGTTGCTTATGTTTCGATTTATCACCAAATTCCATTTATCGGGGTTAGAATTATCAAGAGTCGATTGTAAATTCTTTTATTGCTCCATGGATTAAATCAGAAATCTACAGGTTCAGATACGATTAATGCCCAATGATCTAAATTGGTCAAACAGCTAGAAACTTTCAGATAACATACAGACACCACCTCATTGTTTCTATATTTGAGTTCACGTTATCGAAGAAAAACGTTCAGTGAGAAACACAGAGAACAGCTTAAAAAAATGTTGCACTTAGCAGATACTATA
The DNA here is from genome assembly GCF_023864345.2 of Schistocerca serialis cubense. NCBI lineage: Eukaryota > Metazoa > Arthropoda > Insecta > Orthoptera > Acrididae > Schistocerca > Schistocerca serialis. Next base: position 778,876,607 of record NC_064639.1, on the reverse strand, counting down.
GTCACTATATATCAGAATAAATGGGCATAAAAACACAGGAAAACAAATTCCTTGACCACAAAAAATGATTCAAACGGCTCTGAGCACTATGGGACTTAACATCTGAGGTCATCAGTCCCCTAGAACTTAGAACTACTTCATCCTAACTAACCTAAGGACATCACACACATCCACGCCCGAAGCAAGATTCGAACCTGCGACCGTAGCGGTCACGCGGTTCCAGACTGAAGCGCCTAGAACCGCTCGGCCACATCGGCCAGCCCTTGACCACATTCTCAACGAACTGAATGAGTTAGCTAACACTCTTTTTCTAAAATTATTTCACTAAGATATTTTCCGCTCTTCACTATAAATGAAGTTTCTCTACCTACCTGCAGAGGAAGCTATTGATTTTATAAGATTACGTGTCTTAACTGAGGTCAATAAACTTTATGGCACTAAATATGCAATAAAATTTTAAAGTACTGTTGATAGCACTATTCAAATAGCATGTGTGATATTACACTCTTTCTTAACCACTTTTCTTTATATGTTATTTTATAAAATAAGTTAATACTGTAGAAAATTCGTAAATTCTATATTTCTGTTTAGTACCCTAAGTTTAACCTAAAGTACGTTTCAGTTTGACTTAGCAATAGTATAAGATCCCTTTTCCAGAAGTGACATATCTTCGTGCCTTACTACTATATCGCAGCAACTTTGACGCTCAGGCACCTTGTGACGTCTCTGTTTTCATTTGATTTGTGTGGTACAAACCAAGTGATGAATCGAGATAATGTGTGTTGTTGCCTAACAAACTTTAAGAGTAATTAAGACCACAGCGAGTGTATGTGTGAACACGAAGAACAATATAAATGTTATTTGTTTAATAAAGACAATAAAAACGAATGTTCCCGGTGGGAATATCACCTAAGTTCCATATTACCACCAGCTTGTAGTGCAAACATCAAAGTCACACTTTTGAAACTATGAATTTTTATTTGTCCTAGGGAACTCGTCTTTAAACCGACGTCCACATGACTGGATAAAAGTATGTAAGCAATCTGAAGGTAAATGTATCAGTTCTAAACAGTTTGGTTTAATAAATCATGGTGAAAAAATACTGACACGTATTATTTACAAACGAATAGATAAACTGGATTCCACAGAAAAATAAATTCCTTGACCACATTCTCAATGAACTGAATGAGTTAGCTAACACTCTTTTTCTAAAAATATTTCGCTAGGGTACTTTCTGCAGTTTGAAATACTGGATTCCTTGCGGGAACACGCGAAACCATACTGACCTTACGACTTATTTTAGAAGATCGACTGGAGAAATGCAAACTTAATTCTGTAGTTTTTGAAGATTTAGGAAAAGCTTTGTTGAGTGGAATAGACTCCTGACCTGCAAGGCAAAAGAACGGAGAGCGTCAAGTTACCTACCGCTTGTACAGGAACTAGACTGTAGGTATATGACTCATTGGACATAAAAAGTGACTGAGGAGCGAGAAGGGGTTGTAACCTCTCCGAAGTGTTATTCAGTCTGTACATTGATTCAGCAGTAAAGTCAACCAAGGAGACATTTGGACAGGAAATTAAAGTTCAGAGAGCAGAGATAAAACTTCGCTGTGTGATGAGAAGATTATAATTCTGTCAATGACTGCAAAGAACTTGCATGAGCAGTTGAACGAATAGATAATGTCTTGAGAAGAAGTTACAGGATGAATATCAATAACAGTAAAACAATGGTAATGGAATGAACTCGAATTAAATTAGGCGATGCTGAGGGAATCAGATTAGGAAAAGAGATGATGAAAGTAGAGGATGACTATTGCTATTCAGGCAGCACAAGTGGCCGAAGTAAATCGGGCATAAAATGCAGACTGCTTGCAACAAAAAAATCATTTGTATAAAACAGGAAATTTTTGATAGGAAGTGTTAAGGAAGTCTTTGCCGAAGGTATCTGTATGGGGTGTAACCTTCTAAGGAACTGAAACTTGGACAGTACGTATATAGTTTAGACGAAAAGCGAGTAGAGGCTTTTGCTACAGAAGAATATTGAAAATTACGAAGAGCATTCAGTAAGTAGTGCAACACATTTTTTTGTGAAAGCAGTTTGGTTTTATTCATGATTCCAATAAACTATATTACTCTCCAATGTTTTGACTACAAAACCCTATTTTTCAACTTAATCTCTGTTCAGTGTGATGGTCTAATGCCATTTTTCTCGCAGGGCCTGTATGCCCGCATGGTAGAGACCACTCTCAATACCGTGGAGAGAGCGTTAGTGATGTGGGCTGATGGCAGGCACTGTAGCAGAAATGTCGAGCACTGGAGGGGGAACGGCCGTTCTAAACTGAAGCCTATGCTCACATTTTTTGTAGATATTAAGAGGGGCCCGTTCACGTCCACGCTTGGATGATGGCCATTTAAAAAGATCTGTCACTTCTGATTTCGTTAGTATCTAAAAAGAATTCTGCCGAAACTGCAGCGATTTATTTTGTAACATTCAGGGTAGTTCCTCGAGTGCGGAGTTTTGAGCAAAACCTGCGTTTCCCTGCTCACAAGTTAAGATTTGCTTCTTTTGCCAAAACACAGCTGAGTTTGCACAGTCTCACCACACTAATAAGTTTTGCAGACACAATTGCTAGAGAATTCTGAAAGAGTGATTTAAGTTTGTTAAGTGAAGAACTAAGGAAAAGTAAGGCCAGTGTTGTTGTTGTGGTCTTCAGTCTAGAGACTGGTTTGATGCAGCTCTCCATGCTACTCTATCCTGTGCCAGCTTCTTGATCTCCCAGTACCTACTGCAACCTACATCCTTCTGAATCTGTTCAGTGTATTCATCTCTTGCTCTCCCTATACGATTTTTACCCTCCACGCTGCCCTCCAATACTAAATTGGTGATCTCTTGATGCCTGAGAATGTGTCCTACCGAGAGGTCCCTTCTTCTAGTTAAGTTGTGCCACAAATTTCTCTTCTCCCCAATTCTATTCCAAACCTTCTCATTAATTATGTGATCTACCCATCTAATCTTCAACATTCTTCTCTAACACCACATTTCGAAAGCTTCTATTCTCTTCTTGTCTAAACTGTTTATCGTCCACGTTCCACATCCATACATGGCTACACTCCATACAAATACTTTCTGAAACGACTTACTGACACTTAAATCTATACATGATGTCAACAAATTTCTCTTGTCTAGAAACGCTTTCCTTGCCATTGCCAGTCTACATTTTATATCCTCTCTACTTCGACCATCAACGGTTATTTTGCTCCCCATATAGCAAAACTCATTTACTACTTTAAGCGTCTCATTTATTAATCTAATTCCCTGAGCATCACCCGATTTAATTCGACTACATTCACTTATCCTCGTTTTACTTTGGTTAATGTTCATCTTATATTTTCCCTTCAAGACACTGTCCATTCCGTTCAGCTGCTCTTCCTTTGCGTCTTTGACAGAATTACAATGTCATCGGCGAACCTCAAAGTTTCCAGTATCCTACAAAAAAGCACATCCTCGGTAGCAAGTAAATGTGTAATGTCTTCATTTATGTTGTTCCACAATCTGCAGCAACTTTCGATTCACCAGCTATTGATGGCCTTTAAAAATTAGATTCTTTCATCGAAAAAGTCTGTAGATATTGTAATAACGTGGTAGATAACGACGTTTTGCATAACAACCGTACGGCGAAATACTATCTTCTTTGAGTGCTATCATTTGCCAAAATCTCATTTCGATATCTGAATCCGTTTATGAAATATACGGAATGTTGTGGATATTTCACTCTGGTTTTATCGCTGACGCGAAGCGGTCTCAAATATGTCTGCAACGTCAGATCAGTTTTCTCGAGATTGGTAAGAGATAGAGACCTCCAACGAAATATGAAGAAAAATTGAATATATTAATTATAAAGGGTGATTTAAAAGTCATGCCCCATAGGACAATATAGTATTCAGATGTTTGACTGAAACTGTCATCCGAAGCAAAAAGAATCTAGTAAACACGGACTCTAAAATGCACACCTTATGAGCTATGAACACTTATTCGTCTTCGGTACTGTGAAACGAATCTCTTCTACAGCAAGGAAGTAGAAAGGACCAAAGTAAGGAAAAAAACTGTACAGTAAATGTTGACTTTAAATTCCATACCATAAGAGCTGTAAGGCAGAAGAAGTGTTTCACAGTAGTGGAAATGAACAAGTGCTCATAGATCCTAAGGCACATATTTTAGTTAGCCCATGTTTACTAGGTAATTTTTTCTTGTTTTGGTCCATACTACCTCCTACCAAAATATGGAAAGTAAAGAGGATGCAATACGAGGGATTTGTTCCACAGTTTCGAAGATGTGTTTATAGTTCTGAAAATATAAATTTTGGGTCCCATGTTTACTTGACTTTTTTGCTTCGAGTGATTGTTCCTGTTATATCCCTAAATACGTCTTCATTCTATGGACCAGGACTGTTGACTCACCAATGTACCATTGTCCAATGACAGACATGACTTTTGAATCACCCTGTATTTCAAATGCAGCAACGTATTACGTAATGTGTACCAAACGCAAAATTACAGCGAACACTATTTTTCGCTACAAATTTTTTGTCTTACTTCCACGTAAATATCACAATAACTATGACCATTAATGAAAGTACGGTCACATCGCAATGAACCCGACCTACAAAGCTAAAAGTAAGGCAAAAATGAATTTTGTTACCGGACAGTTTCTGTAAAATCGTTTGAGAAAGATTGTAGGGCGAGCCCCTCGATTTCGTCACCGCCGACCGTTCGAAAGGTAGCAGACAGTGTCTGCCTCTTCTTCCGAACAAATGAATCTCTCCGAGCATTTAGGACGAAAGATGGTCACTGTGCAACGACCGCCTTATCCTGTGCGGATTCTTGCACTGTACTGGTCGACATCGGAGCCAACTTCTTTTTGCTTCAGTAACCTCCGTATAACCCATTTACTGCTTCCCGTGGAGTGCATCCTTCACTGGCACAAACAGATGGAATTCTTAAGGTGGGAGATCCCGGCTGTAGTGTGTATGAGGAAGAACAGTCCAATGAAGTTCTGTGAGTTCTACTTGGGCCCGCAGAATTGTATGAGGCCTTGCATAGTAATGGAGAAGCAGAAGTTCGTTTGCATTTTTGTGGAAATCGTTTCTTCAGTTTCCCGATGGTGGTACAATACACTTCCGACTTGATCGTTGCACATTGGGGGAGGACATAAAACAAAATAACCCCTTTATAGCCCCAGAAGACCGTCGCCACCACTTTAAAAGCTGCCTTGAACTTTTTCTTCGCTGAAGAAGTGGCGTGGCACCACTCGGTATTTTGCTGTTTTGTTTACGGGACGAAGTGATGGACGACCCGTGGTTTACCACCTGCCACGATATTCGGCAAAGAATAGTCACGATCAGCCTCGTAACTCACAAGCAGTTTTACACAAACAGATCGTCTTTGCTCTTTACGATCTTCTGTTGGCGGCGAGGAATTCAGCACGCACACACCTTAGAACTGCTGGTTGAATCTGTCAGCACTCAAATGGCTCAAATGGCTCTGAGCACTATGGGACTCAACATCGATGGTCATCAGTCCCCTAGAACTTAGAACTACATAAACCTAACTAACCTAAGGACATCACACAACACCCAGTCATCACGAGGCTGTCAGCACTAGCAACAGAAAAATCCAGTTGTGCAGTGAGGTGTTTGAGTGTGATTCGTCGCTCACCGCGAATGAAAGTGTCCAACACAGCAGGAGCCACAGCTGTGTGCAGCCGGCCGGCACGCTGCTATCCTGTTGCTATGATGACAGACGCCTCGCCCAACAACTCACCGTGCTTTTAGTCAATGCCAGGTCTCCGTAGACATTCTGCAAGCGCTTGTGAAATTCAACGATGCTCTGTTTTTCCGCCAAAAGAAACTCATTGACAGCTCACCACTTGAAACACTCCTCCATTGCAGAAGCCATTCTGAAGACTACATATAGTGCCTCCACCTTTCGGAACTTCATGAAACTGTATGGGCTGAAGCCGGAATACTCCATAATATCCCACAACAAATTCCACATTTCCCCAACTGTATTGCCCGAGAAAAAAAAACTGTTGCATTACTTGTTGAACGTTATTATAGAAGGTTAGACGAAGTAGGTATCGAGGAATTACAGGAGAAAATGAAGTTTGTGGCTCAACTTGACTAAGAGGGATTACATCATAGGAGGCCTCAAGGAACCGCCGGCCGCTGTGGCCGAGTAGTTCTAGGTGCTTCAGTCCGAAACCGCACTGCTGCTACGGTCGCAGGTTCGAATCCTGCCTCGGGCATGGATGTGTGTGATGTCCTTAGTTTGGTTAGGTTTAAGCACTTCTAAGTCTAGGGGACTGATGACCTCAGATGTTAAGTCCCATAGGGCTTAGAGCCATTTCAACCTCAAGGAACCCCTCCACCTTCTTTTCCTCTCTTATCTACAGATCCCAGTACCAACTATCCCTCTCTCCTTATACCCCGCCGCCACCCGTGTCTCATCACAACTTCTTACCTCTCCTCAGTCCTCATCGCCATCACTCTCGTATCTCCCTTCATACCCATCTTTCTTTTCATCAACAGTTAACTGTTACAGGCCAAGTTCTGAACGTGTAGGTGCCCATTTTTAATGGTCAGTTTATTTTCCGCCATGTTGAGTGTTTTACAAGCGTTTTTTCGAGTGTTTACTGTTCGTAAGTGTTTACCAAGTGTATTTAACTATGCTGTGTTGAAACATCCCCTTAGAAATAATTATGAATGACTGTGCGGAAAACCTCTTACGATTTTTGATTTTCAAACAGCTGAGCAAAACTGTACTCAGACATTTCTCTCTTTACTTATTCTGATCATCACTAAACTGACACACAATATTTTTAGCGCAATGCAATGCGACTTTCAATCATCCCTACAAAAGAATGGCTCTGACTAACAATAACCTATACCTTTCATGAATCACTTACCTCACAAAAATCTTCGTTACTCAAACTACTGCAATACAGCGAGCGCCAATACTGCCAACTAAATAAAGCCGGCCGGAGTGGCCGAGCGGTTCCGGGCGCTACAGTCTCGAATCGCGCGACCGCTACGGTCGCAGTTTCGCATCCTCCCTCGGTCATGGATGTGTGTGATGTCTTCCGGTTACTTAGGTTTAAGTAGTTCAAAGTTGTAGGGGACTGATGACCTCAGCAGTTGAGTCCCATAGTGCTCAGAGCCATTTGAACCAACCAACTAAATAAAAGATTCTAATTACTGAAGGCACTAACTACTAACAGGCATACTTAGCAAATGAAAGATTTTGATAGAGAACAAACAACGTATTTACCTTAATAATGTTCAAAAGTTATCATATATATATCTATCAATTCATGACATCCATCTTTGCAAATTTACTTTTTCTGGCGGACACACGTCCAGCGGGCGGCTCACCTCCAACTTTGCAACGCTACGCGCTGTTCACACCCAACACTACACAAGCGAATACTCCAACAATGAGTCCAACCAGCCACAGACTGCACACAGCGCACTCAGTGATTTTCATACAGAGCGCTACGTGGCGTTACCAAAATAAAAATCTAAACAGCCTACTTACAGTGAGTTCACATGTTTACCGCTGGTTTTAAACAATTCGTGAAAATAACATTATCACTTACATCCTTCCATTAACATCATCTTCCAAGACAATTTTAATTTAATGGTACATATGTTTCCTTTTCTGTTTTAGCGTCTAAGATAGGGACAGTTCCACTGGCTGAAGAGCGAGTTGGTTGTATCACTGCCAGTCCATTCCCCCCTCCCCTCCCCCGCCTCGCATGGGGCAGGGAGGGATGACGTGACAATTAAAAAAGCCTAAAGCACTCCGTCTTCAGGCCACGAGTGGCCTACCGGAACCATCCGACCGCCGGGTCATCCTCAGTGGAGGGTGCGGATAGGAGGGGCGTGGGGTCAGCACACCGCTCTCCCGGTCGTTATGATAGTATTCGTGACCGAAGCCGCCACTATTCGGTCGAGTAGCTCCTCAATTGGCATCACGAGGCTGAGTGCAACCGGAAAAATGGCAACAGCGCATGGCGGCCTGGATGGTCACCCATCCAAATGCTGACCACGCCCGACAGCGCTTAACTTCGGTGATCTCACGGGAACCGGTGTACCCACTGCGGCAAGGCCGTTGCCATTAAAAAAGCCTGAAGGAATCATTAATTTGGAAATGGAAGTGTGTATGTGTGTTGACGGGGAGGGGGGGAGGGAGAAGCTGAACACCGAAGAGGAATATGAAGGCTTGAATACTGTAAGCTGGATAAAATCAGGCTGAGAACCACTACAACGACTACGTATATATATATATATATATATATATATATATATATATATATATATATATATATATATATATATATGTGTGTGTGTGTGTGTGTGTAGCTGATTACTGCTGTGTACCATAAACAGACTGTTTCGTAAATTTGGAATGGACGTGGATTGGAACCCGGACCTTCGCGTTTCCCGCGGCAGTTTGGCAGTTCTGCTGGCCGCGTCGTCGAGAGCGACGCCGTGGTGGCGCACAGTGAGTGCTGCTGCCGTTTTTAGCACCGCGCGGCGAGTGTCCGCCGCAGCCGCGACGGCGGCGCCCCGGCCGCCCGCCAGGCTCTCCCGAGGGCGCGGCTGACGAGGGCGCTCCAGCCTCCAGCGTCTGCTCCAGCGCCTCTCCAGGCCCGGTGCGGCCGCCCGCGCAGCTAACAAGCCCGCCTTGTTTGCGGCGCGCGGCTTTGATACGCGAGCCGTCCGCGAGCCGGCAGCCGCGCGGGCAAACACGACGCAGACGCCGGCGCCGGCGCCGCCCCGCTGCTCCGCCGCCACACTCGTTTCCGCCGCGGGACCCCCTGCGGCGGCGAGTGGCGCCGGGAGCGGCCGCGCACTCTTTGAAGGCCGCAGACAAGCAAACATCGAAACGGAACGGAATTGCGGTAAACGTGCTTATTCGGGTAAAAGTATTTCCGCCGACCTTCAGCAAACAGCGGCCGTAAGATGTTTGTGCGCCACAAAGCGGCCAGTAATCTTAAATTTCATCTCGAGTGGTAAGCGCATGTTGCCTGTTTACGCTCAGACTTCAAATTAGTCCCGCATATGTTAAAGCTTGACGTCTGTGAAGATACAAAAAATAAGTTTTCATCCACGTCGCATCAGTTAGTGCCTTACTCACATTTTGTAAACCGCTACAAGCAGTTCGGTATGCCGGAATCCTAGCAGCATGCGAGTGCTATGCGCTCCTTCTTGGGAACCTGCGTTTGTATGATATACTTCAATTCAGCAGCTCATAAAAGTATTGCCTCTGGCACAGCTTACTAATACTTGGCCTTGTGAGGAATATGATATGTGATGTCTGGACATGATCATCAGTCAGCGATTACAGTACTGAATAACACTACAAAGCTGCTTTAAGAGCGTTAATACACGACGTATCTGATCTGCTTTAACCGTTAGGTAGGCGGGCCTGCCATGAGTGGGCGCGTTGCGGATTTTACACCGCAATTAGTATTACACTTTTAACCTAAGAAAAAATAATATTTGTATAAGAGCCAGTCATATTTAATAGGAGAAGACATAACATAACATTACATGGCTCTATAAAAATAATCTTTTATTTATTTGTTGCCTTCACAATCGTCTATTATTGTCATTGTAACTTATAACAAGCCGATATTCTTTATTGCCTTCATGGTTCTTTTAATTATGTCACTTAACTGCACTGATTCACGTGAAAAGAAAGTAACAAGGGAACACATTATGAAATGGACCATTCATAAAACTCCACTCCTGTTTATGGTTGTCAATAAATTAGTCAACTTGCATCTGCATCTCATAGTCTTCAGGACGTACAGTTAGACGGTGCCTGTCAAATGCCTTCTTTTTTTCTCCATTTCCACGCTTTTATGAGACCTAATGGATCGCATGTTTCTGTAAAAGTAATATATTGTAGCAAATCAATATCCATGATCGTAAAAAGTAATGAAAATTGCATATGGGAACTTAGAATCGATTCGAATATTCATTATATGCTAATATAAAAGAAAGATTGCCTTGAGGCGAAAGAAAAACACAAGTACAGAAAATACTTACATCACAAGGCGCGTAGCGGCAAACACACCGCAAACGCAACACTCACGTTTCAAACGACAATAGCGAACAAACTGGAGAAAGCATGAATCGCGCAAATGTAGAAGTGGTGAAATCTGTTGAGAATAACAAATACGTATCTGGATGTGGACGCAACAGTAATGCTATCAGTGATACTAACAGAAAACTAAAATCTAACTGCCGCATGCGCGCCCACCGAAGGGTTATTTAAAAACTGTTAGTTAACCAGTTCCTCCATCTCCGACGTGGACAGATAAGTTCGAAATAAAATGTTAATAAATTTATTTCCATAAAACATTTCTTGCGGATTTTTACTTTCGAAGAGAATAAAAAACAAAAAAACAAGAAAATAATTCGTAAGCGACCATTATTCTTTAGTAGCTCTTCCTTCAATTTAGTAGATGATAACTATCAATTTCAATTAGTTATTTATTCACGAGCGAAATAAAGCATTAGCCTGAAAGAACAGCGTTGATAATGTTTACACTAAATCGGTCGTTAACCCTAGAACACTAAAGGGGAGAAAATTTTGCATTGTTACTAAACCATTGTAAATTTTACTGCTCCATTATTTATTCAAAGAAAGTCATAAATTATAGTTTACGCTCTAATTAATAAAGTTATAAAGTCTTCAATAGTATGTCACATACAAAATAAGTACCAAGAGCGTTCAGTACGTAATCCAACACATTCTTTTTCAGAAGTCAGGTTGGTTTTATTCATGATTCCAGTACATCATATTATTCCCCGATCTTTTAGCTACAAAACACTATTTTGCAACGTAACTTCCGTTCATCCGTTCAATGCGACGGCCTCACGCCACCTTACTGGGAGGCCCTGAATGCTGGCACGGTCCCACTGTACTGTTCGATGACGGAGCCAACGTCTTGCCGCATCAGTTACCTCCCCATAAACCACGTACTGCTTTCTGCGGAGTGCATCCTTCAGCGGGGCAAAATAATGGAAGTCGGAAGGTGCGAGATCCGAGCTACAGGATGAATGAAGAACAACAGTCCAATGAAGTTTAGTGGGCTCCTCTCTGGTGCGAAAATCGAATGAGAATATCCGCACATTCGAACGTTGTAGGAGTCACAGCTGTGTGCGACCCATCAGCGCTCTGGAGACTGTACAAGTCTGTCCGACCTTGTTATGATGATGACAGGCGCCTCGCCCAAAGACTGTGTGCGAAATCTTATGGGACTTAACTGCTGAGGTCATCAGTCCCTAAGCTTACACACTATTTACCATAAATTATCCTAAGGAGAAACACGCACACCCATGTCCGAGGGAGGACTCGAACCTCCGCCGGTATCAGCCGCACAGGCCATGACTGAAGCGCCACAGACCGCTCGGCTAATCCCGCGCGGCCGCCCAGCGACTCACCGTGCTTTTGTTAACTGGCAAGTCTCCGTAGATACTCTACAAGCGCCTATGAATATCCGTGATACTCTGGTTTTCTACGAAAGGAAACTCAACTACAGCTCTATGTTTGAAACGCACCTCCATTGCAGACGCCACTTTGCATGCTACGTATAGTGCCGCTGTCTATGAGAACTTCATGAAACTATGGGAGCTGAAGCGGGAATTTTCCACGACGTTCCACAAAATTCCACATTTCTTTAACCGAAATAGGCAGAGAAAAAAGTGTTGCATTACTTACTGAACGCCCATCCCACAAAGTGACCGGTTTACACTCCATACTGACAATACCGCGAATTGGTACCAGCTGCAATTTTACATTTTAAGAGAGTTTAGTAATCTAGTGATCGTATTGGTTGTTACCCTTGTAAGAGGCATGCGCTGCCTGCGATATAGAATCGCTGACCAGAGAGCAGTGTTGACTGCAGTACGAACTGTGTAACTGTAGCAGTTAGTTGTTGCTAGTCGCTAGTCTGAGGTAGTCTGCGCTTGTCAGTCCCGTCTGGCGTATCATGTTGGGTGGGCCGGTCGCGGTGCACCGATGCCGGAGCCTGAGTATTATTGTATAAGGTAAAGAAGCAGCGTCGCGCATATCTAGCAATGTATCTGAACTGTCATCCAAATGTTTTAAAAATGTCCTAATAATAATTTTGGTAATATAAAGTAATTTTTTTTTAAAAGAAAAGCATTCATTTCAAAAAAATCTGTTGCTTCCTTTCACAAATCACAAATGTATAAGCCAGCATTGCACGGAGCTGTGCCAAAAAAATTTTTAGGTAAGAGTAGATATATTCGCCGCTTTTTTTTATTGAGGTAAGAATTTTTGCTTTTTATTCAAAATGATCTTACAAGGCCACGACGCAGCACTGCTGTCGTCCTAATTTTACCAGATTACTGAATTTATTTTTTATTATGAGGTTTAGGAATTTTTCTGTTTCGAGCTTACATTAAATGAGAAAAGAATTTTGTGGGTACATTAAATGTGAATGCATTTGTGCACGGAGATTATAAATGGGAACCAATTTTGTTCTGAGGTCACACAAAAATTAGAATCGCTATCCATAATAATTATTTTTAATTTCAATTTAATTTTGTGGGGAGGTTACACTTGGCGACATCCGGCCAAGATCGTATTTCTTTGTGAATTTCTGAGAAGTAGTCATATATCTGCTCTTATTTACTTAAATGTAGTTTGCATCTGGCGCAACGCATTTACTAATTTGTCACTCTTGCTTTCACAGATCATCGGCAATATATATATATTTTTTTTTTTTTTTTTTTTAAAAAAAAAAAATATATCTCTTTATTCATCATTAATATTTATACAAAAGAACCCACTACCTTAGTGATTAGTGGGTCGTAGCTAATCTATATATATAATACATATTCAGCAGCTAATTCACAATGTTATTGTATATTACGCTATGTTAGTTATTGAAGCTACAGACAGAATAAGATAATGGGCAGACTACAGCTAAAATCTACTTACTTAATATTTCCTACTGGTTAATTTCTAACTGCCTGCAGCGTTACAGGTGTGTCAGCATAAATATAAACCTACTACTGTGGCCTTGCTCATCGAGCTAATCCCGATGAGCGTGCCCCTGACACTGGGCTGGCCAGGACTGTTTGTCGCTGCAGGTTCCTAACTTAGTATCTATATCTAAAGCTACAACTATTACTAACCTACGTCAATTCCGGTGCTTTGGTCTTCATTCGGGAACCCCCATCCCCCTAGTCCTGCACGTGGCGGATTGCAACTCATGAAGTCGACCAGTCCACGTACAGGCGGTATAGGATGAGGGTAATTGTCGCGTTCGGTAAAATGTCACTAATCGTGAACTACCCTCATGTATCCCCTAGTGGGACACATTTGGTAAATGTCCTAAACGTGTAAATCACTCAGATATGCCGTTAATACTTTCCGTGAAACCTCGTCTGCCAATTTGTTTAAAGTTTCGAAAGTTTCTTTTTGTCTTAATAGGTCGTATGTATTATTGTGCGGAAGTTGTTGTCTCAGCGTCATTGCTACATCATCGAAAAGGGGGCACTCATAAACCACATGGTCGGGAGTGCCCTCCGAAGCACCACAGTCACACTCGGGTGTAGCCTTTTTCCCAAACCGACACAAGTACGTCGGGTAGGGCCCATGACCAGTGAGAAAGTGTATTAAACCCCGCGTTGGCTCAAAGTACTTTATCCCCAACCTTTCTTTTACGTCTGGCAAGAACTCAAAGGTTCTTCTGCCTGTTTCATCTGTTTCCCAAGACCTTTGCCATAGGTCCTCGCCCTTTCTACGTATTTCTTTCTTATCTATTACCGGTATTCCCATGATGTTTTCTGTTTTCACGTTGTTCCCCTTTTTGACCCAGTACCAAGCCGCTTGTTCACGAATTTTGATATCTAAAGGACAGAGCCCCATTATTACTAAGAGTGCACTTCCTGGAGAAGTTCTATACGCCCCTATGGATCTTAGAAGCATGTTTCTCTGTACTCTTCTCACTGCCATGGCAGGCATCACCCTTGTGAGCCTATGTGCCCAGACTCCCGATCCGTAACCCACTACTGATGCTAATATACTGTTATGATACAACTTGATTAGGTGAGGTGGAAGATGAAATCGTTTATGACCGATTGATATGAGATTGTTTAATAATTGTAATGCTTTTTGGGATACGGACTCAATGTGCTTTCCAAAGTTCCACCTTTCATCGATGATGACGCCTAGGTAGCGAGTCTCTTGTCGTCTTATTACTGGTGAGCCTCCTATTCTGACTGTAGGGTTCCTCGCCAGCTGTCCTTTCAGTAATAAGTAAGTCGATTTGGTCGGTGAGATCGTCATCTTAGTATTTGTGCACCACAGTTGTAATTCGGTCATCGCTCTGTCTATTTTTGGTTCGATGTCTTCGCGGCTTCGGCCGCCGACCAGCAAGAGGAGGTCATCCGCGTAGGCTATCACCTCTAGCACATCTTCACTCTGTTCTAATTTGTCCAAAAGTGGTTCCATATGGATGTCCCAGAACAGGGGACCTAGTACGGAGCCCTGGGGACATCCTTTAGTTATGGATTTTCCTACTCTGCCGCTAGGGGATGATAGCCAGACCTCCCGCCCTTCACAATAGCTCCTCAGGCAACCATATAGCGACCCTGGACACTCTTTCTCCCGCAAGCAGGAGAAGAGCGAAGGCCACCACAGGTTGTCAAAGGCGCCACTGATGTCAACCATGATGCCAACAACGTACTTGTATGGGGTAGAGTCGCAGACCTCGGCCGCCAGAGCGATCGCATCAGTTGCCGATCTGCCCGGCCTGAAGCCGAACTGCCTGCCACTCATCCCACACAGCACTCGGTGTGCAGTCAATCTGTCAGCTAGCAGTTTCTCAAATAATTTCCCAAGGATGTTCAATAGGCAAATTGGCCTATGCGACTTAACATCCGCTGGGTCCTTGTTGGGTCCCTTTTTTATTATAACAACATTTGCCTCTTTCCAGATTTTCGGAAATTTTTCTTGTCTTAGGCATTCATTGTATAACTGGGTTAATGGTGCCACCAGTTGAGGTGCCAGGAACTGCACCACCTCCGCCACAATGCCGTCTGGGCCGGGGGCTTTTCCAGTTTTCATTGCTTTAATATGGCCAGCCACCTCCTCCTCAGAGAAGGGGTAGACCGCTCTGTCGTTATCAACTCTGTCCATATCTTGGTTTCGTAGCTGGGACTGTCCCTCTGTGTCGCTGGCCTCATCGTCATCAGGCAGCAGGGACCGGAGAAGAACCTCGGCAGTCTCCTGCCAAGACTCTGTCATCCCATCCCCGCGTCTAACTGTTGATAACATCATTGGGGACCGGATCTTTTCCCTCACTAATTTATAGGGTATTCCCCATGGGTCCATGGCCAGCTGGTCCATCACAAACCTTTCCCAGCTACGTAGCCTGACTTCTTTTAGTTCTTTTTGAAATTCGTCTTTTGCCTCCCGGTATAGCTGTAACCATCGCTGTTTTTCCCACCAGACGACACTGCGCTGGTAGTGCCTCCTCAGCCTTCTGACAGACTGACGCATTTCCTGAAGTTCAGCTGACCATGGTGACGGGGAGGCCGCCATGGCTCTCCTCCTGGTTGGAACAGCTGCCTTGACCGCTCTGGTTATTGCGTCTACCAGTTCTTCGGCCCGCTTGTCTATGTCCAGGTCCTGTCGTGCTTCACCTTCAGGCAATGGAGGTATGTCGCACTCTCTCGCTAGTCTCTCCCAGTCCGCTCTCTTGAAGTTCAGTTGCAACTCCCACCCTGTGGCCCAGTGACAGCCTCCGTTTCCTAAGCTGAACATTATTAGATTATGGTCGCTTGTTGTCGCATTCTCCTTTACTTCCCAATTCTGAATGATGTTAGCAGAATTTGGTGTAACTAACGTTACATCTATATTAGTGCCGCGCCCCCCTCCCGCTGCATAAGTGGGAGGGTTGCCAGGTCTATTTGCAACCACAAGTTGCAGAGCCATAATCATTTCCTCTACTTTTTCTCCATTTTCATCTCTTGTGCCACTGTACCACAGGGGGGATTTTGCATTTATATCTGCTGTTATTATCAGCTTGCGACCTCGCAACGCCGTGGCTACTCTGGTCAGGTGATCCAGATGTTGTTCGATATTATCCCCGTATTGGAAATACATGTTTATAAAAGTTATAATTCCCATGGGAGCCTGTACCTCCACGACGTTGCAATGAGTGGTGGAAAATTGTTCAAGTGTTGTTGCTCGTATGGACTGATTGGTAATGACAATTGCCGCTTTGGGGGCTTCCCCGTTACAAGCTATCTGCCATGTAGCGGCTGCAAATGAGAGTTTTCCAGCTTGAGAGTACGGCTCCTGCAAGCAGAGTACGTCAAGCCTCTTCTCCTCCACCTCTCTTCGGAGCTCCTGCATCACGAGTCTGCTGTTATGCGTATTCAACTGTCCAACAGTTAGTTTTGTCATTATGGGAAGTAAGTATGTAATCTGTCATCAGGCCATGTCTTGCTCCAATCAAAGGCGATTCGACCATGAGCTAGGACTGATTGAGTATAGATGTCATTCAAGTCAAATTTCTCCCCACGTCTGTCGAACACTTTCTTAAGTAAGTCCCGCAGGGCCCCGAAGTCGGTGGGAAGATTCACTGACTTTAATTGTATCCTGTCCACAGCCTCCATTACCGAGAAGGTGACCTTTCTTCCGTCTTCGTGTCCTACCCGGACCACATGTCGTAAGGCAGTGGTCAGGATAGCCGGCTGCTCCAATCTTGCCAATTGCATGGTGAATTCTAAATTGGGATACACCCTGATCGGATCTACAGGCGGTAGCCTGATTACTGGAGTTTCTGCCTCAGTTGGGTTGGTGCTGGTGACTGTACTTTCTTGAAGAGGTTTTTTTGTTTGTTCAACTTTTTGTGCAGAGGCCCGGGAGGCCGCTACCACTACAGGATGCTTCTGCCGTTGGATGTTGTTGTTCGGCCTTTCTCCCCGATTTAGGGGAGGGGGAGCTGTGTTTCTGTCCGGAGGATCGGTTTGTATGCCTCTGTCCACCATAAAGGGATCTGTTTGTATTTCCTTCTCAATTGTTGTGATGCATAAGGTGCCCGAAAGCGACCTTAGAAATTCTTTAAATTTATTAGCTCTCACAGCATCCCTCCTTCTCTTACTCGGGGACTTGTGTTTGAGCATCCTGTTAGCTGTGCTCTGCTCAGCCATAGTCGATTCTTGAGATCAGGCGTTGTTCAAGCATCCGGTAAGTGGGGCAGTTCCGTCCCGTGGCACCACAGGATTTCTTCCCCCGATTTTTACACGGAATGCAGACCCCTGTCGTTCTGCATTCCTTGCGGTTGTGACCACTTTCACCGCATCTGGAGCAAGCCGACCCCCTGGTACAGTGCCTCAGAATGTGGTCCAGGTCGCCGCAGTTGTGGCAGCGAGGTACCACGATATAATCCCTTGTGTTAATGGCATGAAAGCCTACATATAATCTGCCCATTGATCTTATTTTTTTCCATAATTGTGCCGAGACCTCGGCCACGTGATGTACCACATCGCGATCTCGAGGTCCTGTTTTGAACTTCAGCTTAAAAGAATTTTTAAATTCTTGCTCATTGATATCTTCAAAATTCTGTGATCTAACTGTTTCATGAAGCTCCTCATTGGTCATAATCGTGGGCACATCGTATAATATTATTAAAGGGTTTCTTTTTCTGGGGGGTTCGCACTTAACAACTGCATTTAGTTTTTGATTGTTTAAGAGTTTCTCCTTGTCCTCCTCACTAGCGACTTCCACAATAACTGAGTTTCTACTGGGTTTTACTCTTTTGATTTTGATCTTATCCTTCACTGGGTCTACAGTTTTAGTTAGCAGCTCCTGTATTTTCTTAACGCTCGTATCTTGGCCAGGCAGGGTCCTCAAGAAGACTGCCGTGTCTGACCGTTTAGCGACTTTTTCTATTGTGTCCCTTGTTGAGGTCTGTTTAGCTGGCGCCTGTGCAGCCACAGCCGCCCAAGTCTTACTAGGTTGTTTTCTTAGTCTTTCATTTTCTTTTGTTAATTCCAATACGCGGCCTTCCAGTCTTGCATGAGCTATGGCCCATGCCGATAGTTCATTTCTGATCGTATTAAGAGCCGCTTGACTAATTTTACCATTCTTAACATTTTGCTCTAAGAGCATGGTAATTCTTGCGTGTCTTTGTACTACGCTCTCATCATCTGCCTGTCCCATCCCGTCCTGTGGTGAGGGTACAGACATCATAGAAGCCCGTAAAGGCGCACTCGTATCACTCGCTTCGGTTTCAGCCATCTTGGTAACGAGTGATAAAAAGGTGGGAGCCCGTCTCTTGCCCCGGACCGGCTCCTCTGGCATGGGGGGGGACTATTGCAGCTCGCCCACCGACCTCGCCCCTAGGTCAAGGGCACTCCAGAGCTGCAGGGTTCAACGCGCCGTTGCCAGCGCACTGGTCCCCATCGAAGGCCTCGTCGTCGACGATTTCACCCGACGCTCCTCGGCAAGTGCACCCCGCACTCCGGAGAGGCGGATGCACCCCTCGCCCTTCGCCGCCTACTAGCCCGAGTTTCCACCCGAAGGCCGAGGACCCACTCCTACTCAGGTGGTGAGTCGGTCCCCCAGTCGTTCGGCGGTCTGGGCCCATCTAACCTGGCCCAGGCGATGTCACCACCACCTGGGTTTGGCAGAACACGCCCCGGTTACCCAGGGGCGCGGCGAAGCACCCTTGCCGACTCGCGCCGTGATCCCACGCCGACAAACGAGGTCGCCGGCATGCAGAGCACCTGCTGGTCTGTGCCCTGCGAACAGAAAGGGACTGGTGTTCGGTCCCTCGACACAGCTCCCCCTGTGCCACGCACCCTTCGCTTTCGCATCGGGTTGGGTCGCAGCTCTCCCTTTTGACGCAAGGCAAAATGCCAAGCTTGACGTCTGGCACCACGGGAAGGCGGAAAGAGCCACTTGGGAAGGAGAGGCTATGTGAGACGCATCACTTCCCCGAGTGAGGACCGTCGCGGCACGCTCGACGTGAAGCGATACGCTCCAGTGCGAGCTTCCGTGCCTTACGGCGCGCCGGCAACGGGCGGGCCCGCCCCGAAACGCGCCGTCAAGCGACTGACCTCACGCCAGACATCGGCAATATATTGCTCTTTGTTGTAATTGTGTTTGTTCCACTTTTTGCTTCGTCTTTGTTTCATTTTGTGCTTAATTATGATTTGTGTAAAAATGCCGCGAAAAACTGTTAACAGTACATCGCGATGTGCAATGAGTGAAATAGCCGACTCGAATAATTTGACCGATAATACTTGCGACACTCAGTGTCTTAATGATAGTCCTCCATTTACAGACAGTCAGTGCGTACTGATCACTAATAATGATTTTAATGCTAATTATGAGCAAACAAATTCAATTGTGTCCTCTGTTAATGTAACGTCAATTGATGACGCGGCACGTTCTGATACAATGAAGGCTGCCCAGTTTGACACGCCTAATTTGCGAAATTTACGTAGTGAACAGATAATTGTTTCTAACGAAGGTGAACAATATTCACAAAACACGTCAGATTTGATTCCGGTGTAGTGACCAACAGTGCACATCCGATTGGCAAACCTTTTTGTGAATCGGAGAATGACCTAATGGTTACACAAAGCGTGACAACTGCACATATCACACAGTACAGAGAATAGAGTCGGTAATTTTAACTTGGATCAAGTTGTAGCATTATTGCTACAATTCAATGAAAAACAGGACAACAATCACAAACAACATACTGAAAATTTCAAACAGTTGAATGAAAAACACGATCACCTAAATGAACAGAACAAACAATTTAATGAAAATTTCAAACAGTTGAATGAAAAACACGATCACCTAAATGAACAGAACAAACAACTTAGTGAACAGATTGCAGCCGTTGCCACGCAATGTCATGATACTAAAGAACAATTATGTGATGAAATTAAGGCTTGTGCTAGGAACAACAGTGAAGAAATTAGATCTGTGGCTCAAGAATTAAGTAATACACATGCAGCCACAACTAAAGTACTTAGAGACGAAATTAGTGGAGTCGCTAAACAATGCTCTGAAAACGCAACACAGTTATGCGACGAGTTTAAATTAATGTCAGCAGAACTTTCGCGCACACTGGATGCAAAAGTAGACGCGAAATTTGACCAACAGAGCAGCCAAATTGACGAACGCTTTAATCACCACCTACAAAACAGTGAAACGCGTTACCGTAAATTTATACAGGAACAGAATAAAGTAAAGCGACAAGTCATGGAAACAATTACGGCACAGAGAGAGGAAGATAAGCGTAAATTGTTTACGAAAGCAAAAACATACGTAGACAACAATATTGCTACAGTATCAGATGAAATCAAACAGTTGAACACCGAATTGCATGATGAAATCTCCGATCTTAAAGCAAAAACAGACACACACACACAATAGACTTTCAGACAGTGACCGACAGACTTGAACAATTACACTCCTGGAAATTGAAATAAGAACACCGTGAATTCATTGTCCCAGGAAGGGGAAACTTTATTGACACATTCCTGCGGTCAGATACATCACATGATCACACTGACAGAACCACAGGCACATAGACACAGGCAACAGAGCATGCACAATGTCGGCACTAGTACAGTGTATATCCACCTTTCGCAGCAATGCAGGCTACTATTCTCCCATGGAGACGATCGTAGAGATGCTGGATGTAGTCCTGTGGAACGGCTTGCCATGCCATTTCCACCTGGCGCCTCAGTTGGACCAGGGTTCGTGCTGGACGTGCAGACCGCGTGAGACGACGCTTCATCCAGTCCCAAACATGCTCAATGGGGGACAGATCCGGAGATCTTGCTGGCCAGGGTAGTTGACTTACACCTTCTAGAGCACGTTGGGTGGCACGGGATACATGCGGACGTGCATTGTCCTGTTGGAACAGCAAGTTCCCTTGCCGGTCTAGGAATGGTAGAACGATGGGTTCGATGACGGTTTGGATGTACCGTGCACTATTCAGTGTCCCATCGACGATCACCAGTGGTGTACGGCCAGTGTAGGAGATCGCTCCCCACACCATGATGCCGGGTGTTGGCCCTGTGTGCCTCGGTCGTATGCAGTCCTGATTGTGGCGCTCACCTGCACGGTGCCAAACACGCATACGACCATCATTGGCACCAAGGCAGAAGCGACTCTCATCGCTGAAGACGACACGTCTCCATTCGTCCCTCCATTCACGCCTGTCGCGACACCACTGGAGGCGGGCTGCACGATGTTGGGGCGTGAGCAGAAGACGGCCTAACGGTGTGCGGGACCGTAGCCCAGCTTCATGGAGACGGTTGCGAATGGTCCTCGCCGATACCCCAGGAGCAACAGTGTCCCTAATTTGCTGGAAAGTGGCGGTGTGGTCCCCTATGGCACTGCGTAGGATCCTACGGTCGTGGCGTGCATCCGTGCGTCGCTGCGGTCCGGTCCCACGTCGACGGGCACGTGCACCTTCCGCCGACCACTGGCGACAACATCGATGTGCTGTGGACACCTCACGCCCCACCCGGCCTCCTGCATGCCCACTATACGCCCTCGCTCAAAGTCCGTCAACTGCACGTACGGTTCACGTCCACGCTGTCGCGGCATGCTACCAGTGTTAAAGACTGCGATGGAGCTCCGCATGCCACGGCAAACTGGCTGACACTGACGGCGGCGGTGCACAAATGCTGCGCAGCTAGCGCCATTCGACGGCCAACACCGCGGTTCCTGGTGTGTCCGCTGTGCCGTGCGTGTGATCATTGCTTGTACAGCCCTCTCGCAGTGTCCGGAGCAAGTATGGTGGGTCTGACACACCGGTGTCAATGTGTTCTTTTTTCCATTTCCAGGAGTGTAGAATTAATTCAGGATCCCGATGCCATCAAGGCAGACGTTAAAAATTTGAACAAAACCATCCGTAAAATACAAGAACAAATTAATGCTTGCGAGACTAAAAACGATGATCAGGTAAAAATACTGACTGAAAAATATGATGAATTGGCCAGTCGTATTGATGTTATCGAAAATAATAATGACACCAAATCGGACGATACTTCACCGATTTCGTTGAATCAAACACCTGAATTCCAAAATTTACAGCAGACAATCAGTGAGATAGGTTCGTCCAATAATACATTGCGTAGAAAATTGTCAATTCTACAGCAAGAAGTGACAGAAATGAAAAATGTTTCAGCCTCTAACACGGCACAGCATACGCCACTTTCCGAATATTTGTCAGACTCACACAGCCAGTATAATTTAGGTAATTTACAGAGAGTATAAGAGTTAGATTCCGAACAATAACAGACAAATAGATTCTCATACAGTCCTGAACCTGTTCAGACATACAGAGACGATAATTTTGATTACAAGCATTTTCTATCCGTGAGAAAATTTAAGGTATTTAAAAATGACAGAACACAGATTCACCCGTTGGATTGGATACAACAATTTAGCTTTGCTTTTCCACCGGCTTGGCCCATAACACATAAACTTGAATTTATTTGCAGTTTTTTGGAAGGCGAACCGGCAACTCGTATGAGACCGATCGCGAGACAATGCTATTCGGTAGAAGAATTTCAGAATGCTTTTCTGTCAGCGTATTGGTCGAAGACGACACAGCGTGGAATCAAGGATCGGTTAATTAGTTTACCAAATTATGAGAACTCAAATTTTTCCACTGTGATGCAGTTTTTTGAACACATGGTGCAACAAAACCAGTACTTAAGTGAACCATACAGTGAATCTGCACTTATTCAATTATGTATTTCTAAATTACCACGATCATTAAGAGTATCACTTTCAACGGGTCAGCAGAAAGAAAATATTTCAGCATTCAGATATCTGTTACAGCTTTTGGAAGTTCAGCAATCAGATTATTCCTATATAAACAAAAATTTTTCATATAATAATCAAGGTCAACAAGCATACAGCAATTACGATCAGCCACGCTATTTCAATAGCAAAGGTAATAGACGCTTCACGAACGACAACCCCCAGAACTTTAATAACAGACAAAATTTTAATTATCAGTATCGTCAAAATTATCAGCAACAGGAAACACATTTTGGCAACAATAGAGGTTTTTCCCAACAACAGCAACGAAACCAACCGGTTAGCATACATAACCAACAATGTAATGCGCAAGGTCAACCAAGCTTTAATGTTTCGCCGCGTGCACGTATAGCATCGGCTCCACCAAATAGTAACGCACAGCAACAAGGAAATCAGTACATACAGAAAACACACGATTTCAATTCCTATCGCAACGCGCCATATAGCAATGCCTATCCTGACAGATGTAAAACTAATGAGCACAATTTTTAGCGTACGTTTAATAACAGTCGGTCTTACCAGCAGCAAAATCATCCGCAACAACAAATTATCATGAATGAACCAGACAGTAGATATCATCCCGAACGTAATACGTCAGGAAGAAATAACAGAACAGTACAAATAGTTGAAACGCCACAGCATCCTCCCGAAAATAATAGCACGTCAGATAGAATTTGACTAGATACAGTACAGGTTGCATCTTCCAGCAACGCAAGCAGTGCTTTGGGCACGCAGAATCTTGTTCACGAAAATGTTATTACTTTTGACGACATCCGAGACACTCTTTTGCAGGAAAGACCAGTTATTCAAAAAACCATTTCACACCCTGTCATTGAAATAAAGATTGGATCATCCAAATTTTCAGCAGTAATCGATTCTGGATCACCTATGTCAGTTATAAATGAGGAAACTTTCAACGAATGTAACAAAGAGAATACCTATCCTACGTTACCATTAGGCAAAACTAAAGTAAAAGGAGCAGTATCTAGTAAAGGAGTAGATGTAAAATTACAGACACACTTATCATTTTGTATTGCAGGTCATACATTTCACTCAAATTTTTGGATTGCGCCCTTATTGACGACAGACGTTATTTTAGGTACGAATTTTCTGGTACAACACGACGCAATTATTGACTTTCAAAACTCCTATTTAATGTTAAAGGATGAAAATGTACAACTGGCTTTAGAATTTCAGCGCTCTTTATCTGCAGAAGCACAAACAATTAATCGTACAGAGGTCATTTCCGGATCACGTGACATAGACTGTCATTCCACATTGTTCACAGATACGTACGTACACAACTATAATACTCCAGACGAACCTGACTATGACGTTATGCAAATGATTTCTGATAAAGTTAAACAGAGCAGTGCAAATACAGACGACGAACGCATGCAACTACGCAAAATTCTTTTACAGCAAGCTTTAGTTTTTGACAACGTTCCTGGTACTATGTCCGGTTTTATGTATGAATTTCAAGTTAAACAGCACGACACATTTAAAGCCAAACATTATCCCATTCCGTATATTCACAGAGAACAAGTTAAGAAAGAATTGCATGCTATGCTTGACCAAGGAATTATTGAACCGGCAGTTTGTCCGTACATAAACCCGCTTCATATTGTTAAGAAAAAGGATGGTTCACCCCGCCTCGTACTTGATTCGCATCACATCAACGACATTATTATTAATGAAACAGATCGCCCACAGACACTAGAAGACCTTCTACAGAAATTTCATGGTACTGCTATTTATTCCACATTAGATTTGAAATCGGGATTTTGGCAAATTCAACTCCATCCGAACTGCAGAAGGTACACGGCTTTTCTCTGTTTTGATGACTGCTATCAGTTTTGTAAATTACCGTTCGGTTTAACTATTTCTTCAACAGCATTTGTTCGCGGTTTGAATAGTATACTTCCGACAGAACTTAAAGACAGAATCACAACGTATGTAGACGACATTCTTATTGCAGAAGCTAACTGGTCTGAACACAATCTGATCCTTGAACAACTGTTGCAAAGTTTTCGTGCACAAGGACTCACAGCTAATCTCAGTAAATCGCACTTTGGCAAAACTTCTATGAAATTTCTTGGACATGTTATTTCAGCAGAAGGCATTGCGCGTGACCCGGAAAAACTTCAAGCTATACGTGACATTACTGTACATATGACGGAGAAACAACTACGCAGCTTTTTGGGTTTAATTAACTTTTTTCGTAAATTTATTCACTATTCTGCTTTAGACACCCCTAGATTACGTCAATTTACGGGTAAAAACACTATTTGGTCCTGGGATAGCCAAGCACATTCTGAATTTATGAACCTGAAACAAGTTTTGTTGAATGCACCACTTTTATCACATCCAGATCTTACTAGAAATTTTTCCATTGCCACCGACAGTTCTAACACTGCTTTAGGCGTACACATTTTTCAGGAAATTGAAGAAGATGGTACTACAGTAATTAAAAACATCGCCTTTGCAAGTCGCATTCTGTCACCTGCTGAACGCAATTATTCTGTTACAGAACTTGAAACATTATGTGTTGTTTGGGCATTTACGAGATTTCGATTTTTTCTTTATGGAAGACACACTACCGTTTACACAGATCATAGAGCTATACAGTTTTTACTTTCCGCTAAATTTACACACGACAGATTAAGCAGATGGAAACTTTATTTACAGGAATTTAATTTTACAATTGTTCACATTCCCGGCACACAAAATATTGTAGCAGACGCACTATCCCGTTCTCTCAGCAACAATCAGCAAGACATCACAACCAACTTCTGCAAAGCAAATTTCAGCGTCATGTACATTCAACAAGTTGCATTTGAAAATTTCATTTCGTCGTCATTACAAGACATAGCACAAGAGCGAGTAAAGACAACGTATGGAAAGAAATTAAACACCTTTGGCAAGATAGGAATAATGTTACCATTAGAAACCATTACACTGTACGGAATAATATTCTGTTTCGCAGCTCTCACCCTGACAGCAACAATTGGTTATTATGTGTTCCTGACGAGCTTGTTAGCAAATTAATTTGGTATACTCATTTAAGTTACACACATTACGGAGCCAGAAAATGTTTACTTATACTGAGACAGAACTGTTATTTTACCAACATGGAGAAACGTATTCGACGAGTTTTAGCGTCATGTAAAATCTGCCAGAAAGCTAAGTCAGATACGACTTCACATATTCCTCCGTTACAACCCATTGTACCTGTTAAATTGAGACACATGGCTGCTGTAGATATTTTTGGTCCGATTCCCAGAACTAATAGAGGTTTTTGCTACATCTTTGTCGCTGTTGAACTCACTTCAAAATTTGTTACCTTCACTCCGTTACGCAAAGCTACTGCTTAATCTGTTTCGAAAGCATTTGTAAAACATTTTCTATTTCATGTAGGGCATGTATTGAAAGTAATTTCCGATAATGGATCACAGTTTCGATCTGCTTTATGGACACGTATGTTACGAGCTAGAAACATTTCTCCGATCTATATATCCAGGTACCATGCTTCTTCGAACCCTTGTGAACGACTAATGAAAGAAATTGGTAAACTATGTAGAATATACTGCCATAAAAAACATATCGATTGGGACACACACATACTCTCATTCCAAGATGTAATTAAGTCCATACCAAATGAATCTACTATGCTATCTCTGACTGTTATACTGAAAAATGTTGAACCACCTAACAAAATTAAAGAATTAGTAACCTTTCCTACATCTCGTCGTCTACGACACCATGAAATAATTGACATTGCGCTGAACAACATCAAACGTGCCGCAGAACGCCGGAGAAGACAGCAAAAACAGGTTTGTACACGCCGTGACTTTCACATTGGACAGAAGATATTAGTACGCACACATTATTTATCCAACAGAGGAAAGAATAGGTGCAGTAAATTTGAGCTTCTATACGCAGGTCCATATCGAATTCGCAGCATTCCTCATCCCAATGTAGTACACGTCGAAACTTTGAGAACCAGAAAAAGTAAAGGCAATCACCATGTCTCCAATATTAAACCCTTTATTAAGTGAATAAACATTATGATTTATCACACTGTAATGCCATTTCCTGATTTTTATACGACCAATGATGCAATTATATTTATGTGACTACTTACTGATGATTATCGTATTTTTTTCTTGGCAAGTACCCGGCAAGGTAAGGTTAGCAGGTCGCTTTTCTTGTGGTTACACGTCAGACCGTGCACATTTTTCCAGATAAACTTACATATTTTATGACTACTTATGCAATTATATTTATATGAACACTTACTGATGATTATCGTATTTTTTCTTGGCAAGTGCCCGGCAAGGTAAGGTTAGCAGGTCCCTTTTCTAGTCGTTAAACATCAGACCATGCACATTTTTCCAGATAAGCTTACATATTTTATGACCAATTATGCAATTTTGTATAGTGACAAATTAATTTTATCAAATTCTTTCTCCACTAAGTCTTCAACTCTCGCCTCTATCAACTACACAACATACAATCTGAACAAAGAAAGGCATTTCTTGTCGTTACACATCAGACCATGCACATTTTCCATTCTTCATGTATGTATGATTGTTTTCCTGTTTTGTTTGTATGCACTATGAAATCTTTAAGATATAACAAACACCAGTTGACTTTGACATTTTGCCTTATCTCAACATCGTGACTATTTTACATTTTTTTTTATTTTTTGCACCTGCACACTGTCTATGTTTTTGACATATTACATTTTCTGTCATGCTATGCTGTATGCTCAATTATATCACAAGAAACCAGTTTTTATTTAATGGGTATATGATTTAAATGCAAGACATTAATCATTGTTTATCATTTTCAGCAAGCAATAACGTGTAAAAGAAATAAATTAAACAATCCACAGTGGATTATTATGAAATGGGAATTTCACCTTCGGAACGAAAGAAGATGCAGTACCTCGTCACGAAGAGTAAATGGATCAGAATTAACAAGCATTAACAAGAATATACTATACACATCGTATGATAGCGGTCTTAACTAATTTTTTCTTTCAGAATACAAGGCGATTGATGCAGGCTGTCAGACAGAACTACACATCTTAGTTTTAGTGATGAAATATGCTAGAAATAAGGAACTCTATACTATGAATAGTTGTATGAAGTAAATGGTAATATGAATAATGAATAATGAAGTGTCTTTTTGCAGATGATAATGAATGGTGATGAATAGTGATGAAGAATATGGTAATATGAATAATGAAGTTATTCTTTACAGGTGATGATAATAATGAAGTTATGGTGATATGAAAAATGAAGTTTTTGTTTACAGGTGTTGATAGTGATAAATCTTATATGACCACTAAACGCACCACTTTTAAGTTTCTCTTTACAGATGAGGATAATGATGAAGTTTATATATTTACTGTTCGTTAAGAAATGCTATGTAGTTATTTAAGTATTTGTTGCAGTTCGTTTTGACAGTATGTCTTATGTCGCATGGTATGATGACTGAAGGTTTCGGAAAGGACAGCTAGAGAACATATATATTTAATACACATTTCATTACCAGTTAATTCGAAGTTCACTACTTTTCAGCATAATATGCGTTTCTTCTTTCAGCTTAATAGTCCATTTTGCATTTTTTTTCCAGGAGAAGCTATTCATGAAATTAATGTGCTATAAGCAGTTGGTCATTAAACCTGTTCTAGTACTTACATTTTTTTTACCTATTTGTGTGTGTTGTGCATGAATGTGATCACATATACTCTACTTGTTTCATAACCTTGCTACAGCTGACTCATGACGAATGACGTTACCTATCCTCATTTGCAGCAATAAGTCAAGAGTAAATATTGTTATGCCCCAGCAATTAATTACCGATCCCAACGCAATGCATGACTAGTATAAAAAAAATGTATTAACAGTCCCAAATAATGGTACCAGTTTAAGAGAGTTCTGAGTAATACTGAATGATGTTTTTTTAATCACAGACCTTGAGTAATAGTTACAGTGTGTTACATTTTAAATATGTCATATGTCACTTGAATGATGAGTTCTGAGTAATAGTGAATGATATGTTGTAATAATGCATACATGCTCTACACTATTTAACTCCTGTTTTGTATGATGACTTCTGATGATTTGTAACTGGCCAATGAGTGCCAATAATTATTTTACATATGTCGTATGTCACTTGAATGTTGAAAAATGTTTTGTAATATTCAATACTTGCTATACATTTAGTAACTGGCAAATGAATGCCACTGTTTCTTATATTTGTATTATGTCACTTACATGCTATGTATATGAATACTAGTAGCTTGATGCTACACTCTTTAACTCCTGTTTTGAAGGATGACTTCTGATGGTTTGTAACTGGCCAATGAGTGCCAATGATTACTATAACTAGCTGAATTATGTAAATAGTATGCCATTAATTAACTCTTGTTGAATGATCACTTTTGAATAATGCATAAAATGGTTTGTAACTGCGCAATGAGTGCCAATGTTCACTATAATCAGATGACTTATGAACATTATTCTGTAATATTTCATACATAGTACAGAGATCTTCAGTAACTAGGCGATGAGTGCCACCAATTACTCAAATCAGTTGATAGACTAGTGTAATTCTCAATGATGACTGGCATAAGACTTAATGTCCTTCACCTTCTGACCTAATTACCAGGAATTACTGCAGTATCCGTTTGTCCTGTCTATCCTCATGATCATAGAGCACTATATTTGGTTTCTGCACTAATTCTACGTTGGTGTACCTTACAAGAACGTGGTGATGACACGACATGCTGTCCACCACCTTGAGCGATGGAGATGTTATTATGGTCCCACTGTTTGGTGTACCTAATGTACTACCAAAATGATAACATTGAATATTAATACGACATTTCAGTGTCTTGGCTACACTGATTAATGCTTTAGGGAAGAGAACTTCAGATTGTCTCACTTGGTGTTGTGCTTCTGTAGAAAGATATGGACTTTCAGCGCAGCTACGTACAACCTACTGTGCTACAACCATGATGCAATCCTTCCCTTTCCTATCCTAGTTCTTGTAAAATGGTAAAAAAATACTACAGTGCGTATGCACTTTATGTCATTTGCTAATATGATTTGTACTCATTGCGTATACATTTTGTGATTTCCTGATATGTTCTGTACTACAGTGCGTGTGCACTTTATGTCATTTGTTAATATGTTTTGTACTCATTGTGTACACATTTTGTCATTACCTGATATGTTCTGCACTACAGTGCGTGTGCACTTTATGTCATTTGTTAATATGTTTTGTACTCATTGCGTACACATTTTGTCATTACCTGATATGTTCTGCTCTACAGTGCGTGTCCACTTTATGTCATTTGTTAATATGATTTGTTAATATGATTTGTACTCATTGCGTATACATTTTGTCATTGCTTGATATGTTCTGTACTCAGTGCATGTGCACCATATTTTATTTCATGTTCTGCACTTATATATATATGTATATATTCTGTGACTGTAAACTTAGTAAATTAAGGAAAATTTGTTGCTCATGGCAAGTCCAATTGACTCACCATCGCTGCCAAATTTACGTAAGAGGTATGTGCTGCCTGCGATATAGAATCGCTGACCAGAGAGCAGTGTTGACTGCAGTACGAACTGTGTAACTGTAGCAGTTAGTTGTTGCTAGTCGCTAGTCTGAGGTAGTCTGCGCTTGTCAGTCCCGTCTGGTGTATCATGTTGGGTGGGCCGGTCGCGGTGCACCGATGCCGGAGCCTGAGTATTATTGTATAAGGTAAGGAAGCAGCGTCGCGCATATCTAGCAATGTATCTGAACTGTCATCCAAATGTTTTAAAAATGTCCTAATAATAATTTTGGTAATATAAAGTAATTTTTTTTAAAAAAAAGCATTCATTTCAAAAAAATCAGTTGCTTCCTTTCACAAATCACAAATGTATAAGCCAGCATTGCACGGAGCTGTACCAAAAAAAATTTTAGGTAAGAGCAGATATATTCGCCGTTTTTTTTATTGAGGTAACAATTTTTGCTTTTTATTCATAATGATCTTACAGGGCCACGACGCAGCACTGCTGTCGTCCAAATTTTACCAGATTACTGAATTTATTTTTTATTATGAGGTTTAGGAATTTTTCTGTTTCGAGCTTACATTAAATGAGAAAAAAATTTTGTGGGTACATTAAATTTGAATGCATTTGTGCACGGAGATTATAAATGGGAACCAATTTTGTTCTGAGGTCACACAAAAATTAGAATCGTTATCCATAATAATTATTTTTAATTTCAATTTAATT
Source organism: Schistocerca serialis cubense (assembly GCF_023864345.2). NCBI lineage: Eukaryota > Metazoa > Arthropoda > Insecta > Orthoptera > Acrididae > Schistocerca > Schistocerca serialis. The sequence continues at coordinate 778,845,381 of NC_064639.1, read as the reverse complement.
TTGTGGGGAGGTTACACCCTTCATTTTGTGAACACTCTCGGCAGACGACTTTCAATTAGTCAATCAACAGAACTATTTTTCACAATATGAAAACACTTTCACCTTTTACTTGAATTCCTACTAAATACAGATCTGCTGTAAGTGAATGTTATACTTACAGTTACAGAATCACTACGGTATATCAGAAACTAAGAATCCATCTGAAGCGTAAGAAAGAAATTTGTATCCATTTTAGTTCCATAGACCTGAATTTTTGTCAGCCACTGTAGAACTTCTGGTTTACATTCCACTGACTAAGACTGTAGATACCGATCATGATTACATTTCAAACAACATGGCATCATATTATTGATACATTCCATCAGTTAAAATTTTATATCGCACTTACTAAAACTAATTCTGTGATATTTTCTTCAAAAAAAAAAAAAAAAAAAAAAAAAAAGGTGTGTGAAATCTTATGTGGCTTAACTGCTAAGGTCATCAGTCCCTAAGCTTACACACTAATAACCAAATTATCCCAAGGACAAACTCACACATCCATGCCCGAGTGAGGACTCGAACCTCCGCCGGGACCAGGCGCACAGTCCATGACTGGAGCCCCTAGACCGCTCGGCTAATGCCGCGCGGCTATTTTCTTCGGAACATTTCCGCTATGAGAACACTATGACTGAAGTAGTTGTTCGGATAGACCGTAATTTGCTCATGCAGATTGCAGCCACTAGCTAGTTGAGAGCGGATGCTCCATCCGATATTCGCTCCAGTGGATGAAAGCTGCACCTCTCGAAGTACAGAGGACAGTCGTCGTGGTACAAGGACGCCGTCACTGTGTAAGTAGGCTGTTTATGTTTTCTCTATGTAAGTAGGCTGTTTATGTTTTCTTATTGGCAACGTTACGTAGCGCTCAATATGAAAATCACTGGCTGTGCTGTGTGCAGTCTGTGGCTGCTTTGCATTGTTGTAATACTCGCCATTGTAGTGTTAGGCAGCTGGCTGTGAACAGCGCGTTGCGCAGTTGGAGGTGAGCCGCCAGCAGTGGTGGATGTGGGGAGAGAGATGGCGGAGGTTTGCAGTTTGTCATGAACTGATATATATATATTATGATTTGTGATGATATTAAGGTAAATACATTGTTTGCTCTCTATTAATATCTTCCATTTGCTAACTACCCCTATCAGTAGTTAGTGCCTTCAGTAGTTTGAATCTTTTATTTAGCTGGGAGTAGTGGCGCTTGCTGTATTGCAGTAGTGGGAGAAACGAAGATTATTGTGAGGTAAGTGATTTAGTGATTTGTGAAAGGTATAGTTTAATGTTAGTCAGGGCCATTCTTTTGTAGGGATCTTTGATAGTCAGATTGCGTTGCGCTAACAAAACATTGTGTGTCAGGTTAAGCACAGTCGTGTATAATTGTTCAAAGGGGACGTTTCAACTGCGCTAGGCTGCTCCCTGCCACGGAAACCGTGTTGTGTGTGAACATAGATTATTAATCATACTAGATGGCGGACTTAACAGGAATCCACTCACTTTCGGACTCTGCATATTGCGGTGTAGCTGAAATACAGTCATCATTGTAAAGGATTTGGCCTGTAACGTTAGTGTATAGTACTGCATAGTGAGAGGACTCTTTCCATATTGAGGAACTTTAATGGAATTTCATGTTCTTAAGAATCCTCCTTAGTGTGAGCTATCAAGTGAATTGGGCCGAAGTAACTTGGAAGTTCTCCGTCAGTGTATGAACCAACGGCCAGTGAGGCTCTGAAAGTCTAAAATGACGGCTGAACTCTATTGCGTTATAGCATCTGCAGTTAGTTTTATACAGCTGGTGTCTACCGAATCTTATAACACAAGGGTCGTTCCAAAAGTAATGCCTCTTCGTCTGGTGCTAATGCCTGAACCTTGCTCTTTCATTTGCAGCTGGTTCCGTTGTTCTGCGGTAGCTGGCGCCAGCAGAGCAGCAGTGTTCCAGAATATCTGATATGGACGCAAGAATAAAGCAGCGATGTGTGATTGATTTACTCACTGCTGAAGAAATTGAGCTGATTCAGATCCATCGACTCTTGCTAAAGGCGTATGGAGACGATACAATAGACGTGATCAACATGAGGCTATCGATACGGCATTTTCAAGGTGGTGAAGAGGGTGTGCATGACAAGCTACGGCCCGGTCGGCCCTGCCCAGCTGTCATCCCCTTCAATGAAGAGCGTTTGATCAACTTATTCATGTTTATCGGCCGATAGCGACCATAGATTTGTGTGCAGAGCTGAATTTTGACTGTAATGTCTTGGAAACAATATTGGAACATCTTGGTTTATGGAAAAGCCTTTGCGAGCTGGATCCTGCGGATGCTTGCAGAAGAACAAAAAACTAGTCGAACAGAAATTTGTCGGGACCTGCTGGACTAGTATGAAGCTGAAGGTGACAATTTTCTGAATAGCATCGTCCCCGGGTATGAGACGTGATGTTACCACTATTAGCCGGAATCCAAAAGACAGTCCATGGAGTGGCGACACGCGAATTCTGCGTCAAGACCCAGCCGTCTGCAGGCAAAGTGATGTGCACAGTCCTCTGGGGTAGCAAGGATGTGGTTCTTTCGGATGTCTTGGAGCCTGGGGAAACTGTCAATTCAGCAATAAGACGAAACCGGCTAAGCTGGAAGCCCACATTTCCAGGCTAAGGCTAGAGAGGAAGACTAAATTTATCCTGTAACATGATAACGCCAGACCCCACACAACTTTTGCGACCACACAACACAGTGCAAAATTCGGCTCGGTTGTCTTACTACATCCGCCGTACAGTCCCGATTTACCGCCATCATACTGCCATTTGTTTGGGCCTCTGAAAGACGTACTACGTGGCGAAAATTTTCAAGACTCGAATGCTGTTGTCAAAGCTGTAGCCCCATACTTAACAATCATATACAACCGTTCGCTCGCCGAAAGATCCGTACCCAAAGACTGGAAAGTTGCACAGGTCACACCAATATTCAAGAAAGGTAGTGGGAGTAATTCACTAAATTACAGGCCAATATCGTTAACGTCGATATGCAGCAGGATTCTAGAACATATATTGTGTTCGAACATTATGAATTAACTCGAAGAAAACGGTCTGTTGACAAACATTCAACATGGGTTTCGAAAGCATCGTTCCTCTGAAACACAACTACCTCTTTATTCACGTGAAGTGTTGAGTGCTACTGACAAGGGATTTCAGATCGATTCCGTATCTCTGGATTTCCGTAAGGCTTTTGACACTGTACAACACAAGCGGCTCGTAGCGAAACTGCGTGCTTATGGAATATCGTCTCAGTTATGTGACTGGATTTGTGATTTCCTGTCAGAGAGGTCACAGTTCGAAGTAATTGACGGAAAGTCATCGAGTAAAACAGAAGTGATTTCTGGCGGTCCCCAAGGTGGTGTTATAGGCCCTTTGCTGTTCCTTATCTATATAAACGATTTTGGAGACAATCTGAGCAGCCGTATTCGGTTGTTTGCAAATGACGCTGTCGTTTATCGACTAATAAAATCATCAGAAGACCAAACCAACTGCAAAACGACTTAGAAAAGATATCTGAATAGTACGAAAAGTGTGTGGTCATCCACATGAGTGCTAAAAGGAATTCGTTAAACTTCTGTTACACGATAAACCAGTCTAATCTAGAAGCCGTAAATTCAACTAAATACCTAGATATTACAATTACGAACAACTTAAATTGGAAGGAACACATAGAAAATGTCGTGGGGAAGGATCACCAAAGACTGCGTTTTATTGGCAGGACACTTAGAAAATGTAACCGACCTACTAAGGAGACTGCTTGCACTACGCTTGTCCGTCCTCTTCTAGATTACTGCTGCGCGGTATGGGATCCTTACCAGGTAGGACTGACGGAGTAAATCGAAAAAGTTCAAAGAAAGGCAGCACGTTTTGTATTATCACGAAATATGGGAGAGAGTGAATGATACAGGATTTGGGCTGGAAATCATTAAAAGAAAGACGTTTTTCGTTGCGACGGAATCTTTTCACGAAATTCCAATCACCAACCTTCTCCTCCGAATGCGAAAACATTTTGTTGACACCGACCTATATAGGGCGAAACGATCACCACGATAAAATAAGGGAAATCAGAGCTCGTACGGAAATATATAGATGTTCATTCTTTCCACGATGCATACGAGATTGGAATAACAGAGAACTGTGAAGGTGGTTCGATGAACCCTCTGTCAGGCACTTCAATGTGATTTGCAGAGTATCCATGTAGATGAAGTGGTTAGCTTCAGCTGGTTCCGATTTTTACAAGCGCGACAAGCAGGGTCTGGTTCATCGTTGACAAAAGTGCATAACGGATGGTGGTAGTTGAAATATTGCTCTATTTAGCTGTGTTGTTGTAATTTATGTATTTCCTGTAGTTTCTATGAATAAAAATATCAGGCATTACTTTCGGAACGACCCTCGTATATCCTACTGGGTGTTTTTTAGCGTGGCTCATTTACCAGTCACTCTTTGTACATTTTGATAAGCATATTTTGGGTGTACTCACTTTTATTACGACAATCATTGTGGTTTGACTCATAACGTGGATAACTTCCCCAAAGCTGGTACTCCGTAGCTGTGAAGCTATATTACTGAAATAGTCATTACAAATCTGAAGATGCGTCTATACTGACATGAAACCAGTAGCTGCGAAAAAAACACCTCCATGCGGCTTTTGGAAACGCCTAATCATTCTTGACTAATTAATTGTCAAAATTTACGATAATTTTGATGATAATTGAGTGTTGAGCGGTGTTATTGTCATTCATAATGCCTCTGAACTGTGGCTGCCTTCTCTAGTAAGTTGTTTGTGTAAACTCGCATGTGGTCTTTTAGTGAAAAGGTCACTATACCTACAAAAATTCAAGTTCAGTGTTGTTTATATTCTCAGGAAAGCTAACATAGTTGTGGACACCCTATCATGTGCTACTGAACGATTAAAGATCGAGGACAATGCGGAACTTTGTTTGAAATCGAATACCTAAAACGGGTGCCTTCCGAAAATTTCTGTCATCTCCAGGAATAGAACAAGGATCAGATATTATGGGACATACGGACCAGGTGGGAGACAGGAATGAAGTTATGATTAGAAAATACTGTCTCATCAGGTATGGAATACTTATCAGAAAAAGAAATTGAACAGACGACAACTGGCTTCTGTGCATACCAGAAGAGTTTAACAAATTAATACGGTATGTGTACCTTAATTGTGCACATTTTAGCACAAAAAAGTGCTTCGCTAAGCTAAGGGAGTCGGCATACTTCTGCAGTATTGAGAGAAGAATATGGGAGGTTTTAGAGAATTGCGTACTGCACTAGACGCAACTCTTTTCAACTGTACCAGTGGAGTTGTTTGAGTTCGCTGCAACAGATTTATTTAGTCCAGTGACAAGATCAAGGCTTGATCATCAATATGTATTATTCACTGTTGAAGTGATGCCACAGTTCGTTGTCTTTACGCTGCTTCGATTTGCTACCACAAAAGCTGTACACAAAGCATTTGCTGCAGGTTTCCAGAAAGATGTGGTAAGAGTATGTAAAGTAGTATGAGGCAATGGCTCTCTGTTTAAACCTCAACAGTGGCAGAACCTGTTTTATTGGAGGAGGATTACCTCTATGTATACACCCTGTGTCTAATCCCATTGTTCGAGTAATGCCCGAATTGGAGAAGATGGGTCGATTATTATATTGTCCTCAAACTGGTATGTCTTCTTCCATTGTTACCAGGAAGTCATCAAAAGTTTACCACATGGAGCAATCAGGATGGCACCTTTACTGGTACTGAAGAACAAGTGACCAGCAGAGAAAATTAGGGAGCTAGCCGACTTTCTATCCACTGGGAGATAAAAGCATGCACAAGTCATTCCGATGGCTGCTGAGAGTTCTCGTATTAGGAGGGCTGCTTAGCGAAGGAAACTATGCCAGAGAGGAAAACTGTGGGACGTATGCCTGGTTGAGGGGAACAGTGTTCTTATTACAGCTCATCGACTTTTGAACAGAAGATAGTTTCACTGCAATAAATCCTTCAGTGTGTATTGTGGTCCATTTTGGGTGTGCAAAGTCCTGCATCAAAACGTAGTTGAGCAGGAAACGTTGCGAACTAAGAGATCTAGAGGAGTTCGCTATGTGTCAAATGTTAAGAAACTTAATGAGTAGTTCAATACATGAGGGTGTGACAGTCTAGCATCTTAGTGATCACCGTTGAAGTGACATCTGTGATAAGTTATCTGTGTTAACAGTTTTGCAACTGGTAAGATGTGGCCAACAAAATCTTATGGGCTATTTCGTGGTGCGAACTTTTAATTGAGCAATTAAGAAGGTATCTTTGAATTAGCAGTTATGTGAAGGGCAGTAGTATTACGGACGGAATAATAGGAAGTAGATGCCAACTGTAAAAGGTAGTGCTGCACAAAATTTTTGAGTACTTGCATGTGGAATGCTGAGGTAAGTTTCTGCATATGACCTGCAGCGCTAAGGTAGTTGACGTTTATGTTTGTCTACCCAAGTAGTGATGAATCATAGAACCAAGGAAGATCGATTGACTGGTAATGAGTGTGAAGCGGCTACCTTTTTCAAGCTTTCTCCTCCAATTTTTATCTTATTTCCATACTTACTTTGCATATGATTTTCTTCTTACCTCATTTGTCTTCTGATTCCGTTCTTATCTGCTGACATTTCACTTGCATTGTGTGCTGATTATATGAGTGGTTAGGGTCTTGGTTGTAGCAATGTAGATTACTCGTCCCTCTTTACTTAACACTGCATTCCCATTAACGTATCTGGGTTTGGGGCAACAGGATCTCCTTTCGTTTGGGCAGGGCTACTGGTGATTACCGCACATGGGCTTGAGGAACCAGCCGTCACTCAAAGTGTGGTTTTCGTGGTAGCAGACACCACAAACAGCTGAGTGAAGCTGGCCAATGAGATGGAAATACGATCGAAGGAGCGTCAAGTTGTTTCAGTAGTGGGATGAGAGACTGGTAGTGGTAGCGTCTAGAAGTCCATGTGTTAGCAAACTTTCGGTGGTGTCTTTAGAAGACCATTTGTCTAATCCTGCTGTGTTTGGTTTCAGACTCCGTTCCCCAAGCTAGATATATAGCCACACATGTGACTGTCAAATTTCCCGCCTTTCTGTGGAAATGCAGAGCAAAGCTCACACCAAAATTTCCAGAATTGTCTGCAAGTGAGTCCGGCCTTTGGAATGTGGCTACAATCTGTTCCTGTTTCTGAGAACTCGAAGCTCATAGGTGGATACATTGTTAGCTTGTTGGTGGAAGCTAGTGAACTAACTTCCACATCCCTCACTGAAGCAGCATTTAGGCAGTAGTAGAATGAGAGACTGGTAGTGGTTATCGGCTAGAAAGATTGTGTAGAGATGCCTTTCCGAGGTCTAAAAGAAAGCTATGAAAAATTCGGACAGCACTCATGGTCTGGAGGCGACTACTGTTCCGCGCTCGTCCATTATTTCATGACCAGAGTCTTCTGCCGAGTATTCAAAGTTTAGCGTTGAACTTACTTGGAACTTACAGATTTTTCCTCATCCACAGTCGGTTATCATGAAGATGATGAGATCTGCGACTCGCAATCGCAACATTTCGGCACACACCAGCTATAGTAAGCGGCCACTGCGGTGCAGGACGTGGTGACTCGTCACCAGCCATCTGTTTCACAACCACCGATGACAACAGCTGCAATGTGCTCGTTAAACTTCGGAAGTCGTGACTGAGTGAAGGGATAGAAATTCACTTCCAGTTTATGGTCCCATATTGTGCATCATGTGCTCCACATGCTTCACACACTTATATGCGTGTGTTCTACAGTAAATATTTCTTCTTCAAAAGGATATTTTTCCGTATTCAGTTAACTAATCACGTTCCATTTTCTATTCAACTCTGCGTAGGTAGAAACACAGCTTATGATTCGTCACACTAGTGTTAAGAAGGAGAACAGTGGAACGAAACAGATGGTTGTTGTGGTGACTGACAGTAGACTTCACTTGGTGAATTAACACCAACACAATTCCAGAGCACGACCGAATCGTCTAAGCACATACTATCAGCAGGGAAAAGTCCAAATCACAAAACGAGAATCAGGCGAGGTTAAAATACTTTGCTATGCAATTCAGATTACGTAAGATTTTAGCGACTAGCGTGAGACGCCACAACTGATGAGCAGTGGTATATTGGTAAACAATCATCAGAGGGTGGCACCATGTCATGTGCTTGCCGTGTCAGCTGCACCCCGCGCAGACACGAGCTGCCGCTGCCGTCTGCAGCCCACGTAAGTCTGACGTGTTCTCTCTGTTGATATTTCGGCTAGGCGGGGATTCCGAATCACCCTCAAATTCTACTTTCCGATTCATTGTGAAGTTGATTTATAGGACGTTCACACAACTTGTGATGATCTTTCTAATCTTTTCATTATTTCATAATCTGTTGTGCACGTTGTTCTGATTCATACAGCCTTCTTTAATTCTTTTATTACTGTAATATTTTATATCACAGTGTGATTTCATAGTTGTGTCATTCATAAGTCTGAGCATGACTACAACCATAATTATCCAGTATCATGCTAGTGCTGACCCAAGTAAGTATTCATTTATTTTATTTTATTTTGTTGAAGTAAAATTATTATAAAGCTCTTTCTTACCTCATTTTTACATTAAAGGCTTTAAACTGGTTTACTTCGTTTCAGTCTCTTCTGAATACATTTACCATTTACCAGATCAAGTCTGTGATTCCCTTACTAATAAAGTAAATTATCCAATTGAGTCCTCAGGTCATCGAATCAAAAGCAATAGACGAGGTGCCTAATAAGTTCAGGAGCTTATTTTATGGCGTTTGCAGTGAGCGCAGCAGTTGATTTTTCAGCCTGTTTGCTTCTTTGGAGGCGTAATATGTCGTTTTATATGTTCTCTGACCATATAATTTGCATTAAATTTAATTTGCGTAGCCATGAAGCACCTGTCGTGCTAGAAGTTGTGATCATAGCGCACGCAGTTTCTGGCACATGCTCTTCTTTTTTGCTTGCAGTGTGTTCTCGTGATCAGAGTGTGACGCTGACTAGTGGGCCGAACGAGCCGTGTACTTGCTTAGCGCTGCGTGCAGTACGTTACACATACTCACTGTGATTCTGAAGAAGTACTTTTAAATATTAATCGATTTTTAGTATACCGAATTCTACGGATGACAAAACCATACTGTTAAAATATCCAGTCAATAATTTCCATACTTTTGGCGATACCAATTTTTACCTAAAACACATATATCCGTGCTGGAATTTCGAAATCCAGTTGTGGACTGCAATTTATTCATTTATAGTATCAAATGAAACTACAACCAACAGGATATGTTCATATAATCTAATGTTCTTTAGTTTAATTACCATATATTTATGACGAAATTAAAGCTACTTTGGAAAATTATTATTTCATGGTCTTTGGTTGGGTAGGTGTTTTGGAGAGGATGAGAGAGTGAACGGACGACATACGTAAAGTGAGAATGTGATATTTTATTAAAACTATGTAAATGTATCGGTGAGAAAGTTGTTGTGCAATTGGGGAATTTGTGACGCATGTCCCAGTGAGCTTGATTTTGTGAAAGACAGAAAGAAGGGGCACTGAGTATTAAATTTATTAGTAATTTATTTTGTGAAAAGGAATCGTATATTTTTTCATTAAATTTTATGTAGTTTAGAAATTACGAGATTTAGAGTCTAAATTACTTGTGTTAATCTGATTGGCTGACTTTAGAAATACAGCGAGAATTGAAATGCTCGAGATAATATGATTGGCTTCTTAACATACAAGCCAATAGGAATTCGGCATTTCTCGCACGAATGAGTAGGGCTTTGTGCCTCAGATCTAGGAGTCGAGAGAGTCGCTCGGGAGCCGTCTTGTGGTAACCATCAATGTTAAATCGTGCTGATCAAATCTGTACCAAAATGAAGAAATTTCCGCGTTAGACTGGTACTCGTGTCGTTGGCGAAAAGTGACTACAGTATTATTTTGTGTAAGTTTAAGCTTTGAGAGTGGTTTATTTTAGAAGATATTCGCATGTGAACATTTCATATCGTACACAACTTCCACGTTGCGCGTTTCGTGCAGATTACGAGACATTATGGCGAGACCTTCGTTACAAGAACCGTGCTCTACGGCTGAATGTATTAACTCGCAAGTAGTCGTGGATCCGTAACTGTGTAGGACATTCAAAATATCAGGTCTGACTAAATATCTTCTTGTTGCTTTGGGGTGCGAACTTGTTAAAAAAGACAGAAACACTGCATAAGTGATGTCGGAATATTAAATACGGATTAATAGCCATTCTATGTGTTTTAAAGACAGTAAACCAACTTGAACGTAATTATAGACATTCTTTCAAATGAGTCATGCAAAAATCCCGAACGCTTGATAGTTTAGCCGACTTTCAGCAACTGCCCATACATTGGAGTTATGTGGCCTTTGCCTGGTAGCTATTTAGTCGAATTTTCGTCAACTCTGCTTTTATCAGCTAAACCAATATCTCCCATCACAGAGCGAAGGGGCAGACCACCTGAAACCTATCCAGGTAGGTGGACTGATTGTTTAAAGGATAGTGAGAGACCAACCCCCTTCCGACGCAAGTGACCGCGTATAAAGGAACCGTAAGAAGGATACCGAAACCACATTACAATGGAAGAGCAATGTAATATTAATCTGTCATACGTAAACAAACCGACCCTATGACAAGGAAAACGGATAGAAAAGGGAGAGAACTATTGCATGATGATAACCAGTTCGAGTGCACACAGCTCCAATCAGGTGTGTCTTAGTAGCTATCATGATTTATAGTTTTTTTATGCTTTGCCTAACCATTGGAGTAGTTCACCATGTATACTGTGCGTGTCCAGGAAGGGATTTCGAAAAGAAAAGAAAATGGGTCAAGTTGGGAGGGTACAGTGAATTTTTGCTTATTACATGTTAGCATTTATGTTTGAGTCAACGGAATTTGCATTAAAGTGTACGTAAAGTCAATTCAGTGAGAAGGAAACACCAGAAATAATAGAGAGTGACAAGAAGCTTCTGTATTGATGTGCGATATTAGTAAAGGGACACTGAGTGATCAACCCACTCAACATGTGCTGTTCTTTATGGAATGTGTACTTTCTAACATCAAGGTGTGTAGGAAGCATCATCAGACATACCCTCTCCTGAAAGAGATCTCCATTTCCATTATGTAATGATCTTATTTGCACAAAACTAGTTTATTTTGTTTCACGTTATTTCCTAGGTAACATACTACACTACTGGCCATTAAAATAGCTACACCAAGAAGAAATACAGATGATAAATGGGTATTCATTGGACAAATATATTATACTAGAACTGACATGTAATTCTTAGTGCCTTTTCACGCAATATGGGTGTATAGATCCTGAGAAATCACTACCCAGAACAACCAACTCTGGCCGTAATAACGGCCTTGATACGCCTGGGCATTGTCAAACAGAGCTTGGATGGCGTGTACAGGTACAGCTGCCCATGCAGCTTCAACACGATACCACAGTTCATCAAGAGTTGCGACTGGCGTATTGTGACGAGCCAGTTGCGAGGCCACCATTCACCAGACGTTTTCAATTGGTGAGAGATCTGAAGAATGTGTTGGCCAGGGCAGCAGTCGAACATTTTCTGTATCCAGAAAGGCACGTACAGGACCAGCAAAATGCGGTCGGGCATTATCCTGCTGAAATGTGGGGCTTCCCAGGGATCGAATGAAGGGTAGAGTTTCTCTGCCTCGTGATGACTGGGTGTTGTGTGATGTCCTTAGGTTAGTTAGGTTTAAGTAGTTCTAATTTCTAGGGGACTGATGACCATAGCTGTTAAGTCCCATAGTGCTCAGAGCCATTTTTTGAAGGGTAGAGCCACGGGTACTAACACATCTGAAATGTAACGTCCACTGTTCAAAGTGCCGTCAATGCGAACAACAGGTGACCGTGACGCGTAACCAATGGCACCCCATACCATCACGCCGGGTGATACGCCAGTATGGCGATGACGAATACACGCTTCCAATGTGCGTTCTCCGCGATGTCGCCCAACACGGATGCGACCATCCTGATGCTGTAAACAGAACCTGGATTCACCCGAAAAAATGATGTTTTGCCATTCGTGCACCCACGTTCGTCGTTGAGTACACCATCGCAGGCGCTCCTGTCTGAGATGCAGTGTCAAGGGTAACCGCAGCCATGGCCTCCGAGCTCATAGTCCATGCTGCTGCAAACGTCGTCGAACTGTTTGTGCAGATGGTTGTTGTCTTGCAAACGTCCCTATCTGTTGACTTAGGGATCGAGACGTGGCTGCACGATCCGTTACAGCCATGCGGATAAGATATCTGTCATCTCGACTGCTAGTGATACGAGGCCGTTGGGATCCAGGACGGTGTTCCGTATCACCCTCCTGAATCCACCGATTCCATAATCTGCAAACAGTCATTGGACCTCGACCAACGCGTGCAGCAATGTCGCGATACGATAAACCGCAATCGCGATAGGCTACAATCAACTTTTATCAAAGTCGGAAACGTGATGGTACGCATTTCTCCTCCTTACACGAGGCATCGCAACAACGTTTCACCAGGCAACGCCGGTCAACTGCTGTTAGTGTACGAGAAATCGGTTGGAAACTCTCCTCATGTCAGCACTTTGTGGGTGTCGCCACCGGCGCCAACCTTGTGTAAATGCTCTGAAAAAATAATCATTTGCATATCACAGCATCTTCTTCCTGTCTGTTAAATTTCGCATCTATAGCACGTCATCTTCGTGTGTAGCATTTTAATGGCCAGTAGTGTATTACGAATGTGGAGCATCTCTTGAATTCATGTATACACACAACACTTGATTATATGTTCCAGATTGTCGTTAACTGTATAAATAAATTCAACCTCCAAAAAATCTACACTCCTGGAAATGGAAAAAAGAACACATTGACACCGGTGTGTCAGACCCACCATACTTGCTCCGGACACTGCGAGAGGGCTGTACAAGCAATGATCACACGCACGGCACAGCGGACACACCAGGAACCGCGGTGTTGGCCGTCGAATGGCGCTAGCTGCGCAGCATTTGTGCACCGCCGCCGTCAGTGTCAGCCAGTTTGCCGTGGCATACGGAGCTCCATCGCAGTCTTTAACACTGGTAGCATGCCGCGACAGCGTGGACGTGAACCGTATGTGCAGTTGACGGACTTTGAGCGAGGGCGTATAGTGGGCATGCGGGAGGCCGGGTGGACGTACCACCGAATTGCTCAACACGTGGGGCGTGAGGTTTCCACAGTACATCGATGTTGTCGTCAGTGGTCGGCGGAAGGTGCACGTGCCCGTCGACCTGGGACCGGACCGCAGCGACGCACGGATGCACGCCAAGACCGTAGGATCCTTCGCAGTGCCGTAGGGGACCGCACCGCCACTTCCCAGCAAATTAGAGACACTGTTGCTCCTGGGGTATCGGCGAGGACCATTCGCAACCGTCTCCATGAAACTGGGCTACGGTCCCGCACACCGTTAGGCCGTCTTCCGCTCACGCCCCAACATCGTGCAGCCCGCCTGCAGTGGTGTCGCGACAGGCGTGAATGGAGGGACGAATGGAGACGTGTCGTCTTCAGCGATGAGAGTCGCTTCTGCCTTGGTGCCAATGATGGTCGTATGCGTGTTTGGCGCCGTGCAGGTGAGCGCCACAATCAGGACTGCATACGACCGAGGCACACAGGGCCAACACCCGGCATCATGGTGTGGGGAGCGATCTCCTACACTGGCCGTACACCACTGGTGATCGTCGAGGGGACACTGAATAGTGCACGGTACATCCAAACCGTCATCGAACCCATCGTTCTACCATTCCTAGACCGGCAAGGGAACTTGCTGTTCCAACAGGACAATGCACGTCCGCATGTATCCCGTGCCACCCAACGTGCTCTAGAAGGTGTAAGTCAACTACCCTGGCCAGCAAGATCTCTGGATCTGTCCCCCATTGAGCATGTTTGGGACTGGATGAAGCGTCGTCTCACGCGGTCTGCACGTCCAGCACGAACGCTGGTCCAACTGAGGCGCCAGGTGGAAATGGCATGGCAAGCCGTTCCACAGGACTACATCCAGCATCTCTACGATCGTCTCCATGGGAGAATAGCAGCCTGCATTGCTGCGAAAGGTGGATATACACTGTACTAGTGCCGACATTGTGCATGCTCTGTTGCCTGTGTCTATGTGCCTGTGGTTCTGTCAGTGTGATCATGTGATGTATCTGACCCCAGGAATGTGTCAATAAAGTTTCCCCTTCCTGGGACAATGAATTCACGGTGTTCTTATTTCAATTTCCAGGAGTGTATATTTCATCCTAGAGGTTGTAAGCTTTTTATTGTAATGCTGGTGTTCTGTTTAGGGGTGTACTTATGGTCTAAGCGTTGTATGACTAATATTGTGTAGTACTCTACAACAGTGGTGAAGACAAATAGAACATGGATCAGTGCTGGCAGAAATCTTGGAATGTAGGTGCCATCAGCAGCCAGCTGGGCTGAGCGTGTAGGAATATCCGCATTTCTTACTGTGTGGGCAGGGCGTATTGGGGGGAGGAGGAATCACCTTGCCTTCTTTCTCCCCAAGAAGAGCAGAGTTGCCTAGAGCTCCAGAGGTGAGTGCACCTGCAGACAACTGAAGGTGAGTATACCATTTCACAGCGGGTACTGGCGAGGCCAGAGGCGCTTCTGTCCCGTCCCCCACCTGTCCCACCTGTACCTGTTTCTGTGGTCCGCTGATCTCCAAGTTGCCTTGACCCAGGGCAAACCAGTCCACACATTGACATAACAGAGGATGTCGACAGCCACCTTTCTCACTACCATTCGTCTACTACTGGTCGATGCGAATGGGCGTTCCCCACTGGGTCGATGTCACACTTACTGCTCACCGAGGGACTACTTGACCCTGGGCACTTGTCTGCGGAAGAGACCAGCTCAACAAGCAGCCAAGTCAAGAATGATGAATGAATGAGCAGTACTAAAACTTGTGGAAATCTCCCTGTTCTCATTATACTGCGTGCTGGCACTGAGTATTTGGTGAGGCGATTTGAGGCTACTGAACGTTTTTAATGAGATGCAGTTGTTTCCACTGAGTAATTCAAAAGCTAAAATGTGAGGCACGAAATAACTTACTGTCGTCAATCCTCGCCCCCATCGTGTACATCTTGTGAATTACTTTCTTCAGGATAACGACATCGCTCGACCAGCATGTTCTCCAGACATGAATCCTATCGCACATGCCTGGGATAGATTGAAAAGGGCTGTTTATGGCCGACGTGACACACCAACCACTCTGCGGGATCCACGCTGAATCGCCATTGAGGTATTAGAGGTACCGGTGTGTACAGCAGTCTCGACCACCACCTCTGAAGGTGTCGCTTATTGATGGTACAACATGCAATGTGTGGTTTTCATGAGCAATAAAAAGGGCGGAAATTATGTTTATGTTGATCTCTATTCCAATTTTCTGTACAGGTTCCGTAAGTCTCGCAACCGAGGTGATGCAAAACTTTTTTTGATGTGTGTATTTGAGGCATCTGGAGAACAAGTACAACTCCTATATCGATATTTTCTTCAACCTAGAACGTCACAATATAGCTTTACAGAGAAACAGATTTCGATCGGAGTAGCAAACAGCCAAAGCATCGAGAGCGGGTAGAGTGGGCATTTGCACACTTCCATTGAAACGTCATTTCCAGATATAAAGAATAATTTCCCGACAATCCCTTTTCACCCATCACTTATTATTACGACTCTCACGAGTCAAAAAAGGATCCAGATGGGGCAGTACTTGCTCCTTAATCGGTCACAGTTTCTTTATGTGTCATGTTTCCGACTGAGTTTCGTACTTCTTTTTGCTACTAAGCCCAATCCAGTTTCATCTACTCAGCTTCCTGTAGAAAACGGTGAACTTTACCTTCGGTTATTTTGTAAATGTTTGGGTCTTTGTGTGTTAGTATATGTGCACCCACGTTGCATCCAAGATCCAGCCAGACCCCTGTTGAGTAATGATGATTCATACAGTTTGTTTGTATAGAGCCAAAGTGTTAAGATTTTCTGTATGTTACATGTTTGATAAAGTTCAGAAGTACACTCCACGTTGTGAATAAATGTCCTCTAACTTAGTGTGTTATACTTTTCCCAATATGCATGCACCTTCCCATTTTCCTCATGTGACCACTAACCTCACGCTCCCTATCCGAGAAAGATACTAGAAAATATTTAATAAAATTCTATAGGGGTACTGAGCAAAGACACCTCTACATTTGCAAATTGGCGTTGTGGACCTGCAAAGTACGTTTTAGCGCTAGTAAAATGTGATTAGCAAGTTATTATTTATTATTAAGTTTCTTTTCGTCAGCCACAGGTGATGACTCATGCCAGTGACATGGTGCAGTTCTGCTGATTCCTGCTGTCAGTTCAGACCAGCTGGTCGCCAAGGCCGCTACTTCAGCAGTCTGGCTGAAATCTTGTGTGCTGGCTTTTGGTAGTCTGTAGACAAAACCTTCAGAGTGTTTCTCCACACTATTAGAGCGCCCTCAGTCCTGTTCCAGAAGATGATGGTGACCTGTCATGACCCATCAGGATGTACCACACTGTCACAAGTTGTAGTCAGCTAATCCTGGCTCCACCAGAGGGGAATTCCTGGCACCCAGAAGTGCCTGCAGCGATGATCAGGAACAGAGGCACCAGATGGCCTTCTCACCCAGCAGTAAAGGTGATGTCTGTCTGATAAGCACCATGCAATGTATGTGTGTTGGAATACCCTCAGTCTCCCCATCAGTGATGCGGTAGGTGGTGGAGAATGTGAAGTTCCATGAGTGGCGGGTCATGGATACTTGGATGTTGTCATATCAGGAACAGCAAGCAGCATTTTTAGAATACATGCAGGAATATCTAAAACATAGATGTCACTACACTATAGTACTCACTGAATTGAGTGTTTTGGTTCAAATGCCATCGATCCTAATGACCAACTAACCTAAGAGCGGGAGAACCATGGTATTTATGTAGATGCATGGGAGGTAATGACGTAAGGCTCTGTTTGTTATGACCTAATGTGCCCACTTCTTTAATAGTGGTTGTAGTCCTCATTCCACTGTGATTGTTTAACAATTTGTTACAGAGTCTTAACTGCACTGTCAACTCTCTGAAGTGTGTTGTTGCATCTGAGGTAATGCTTTTTGCCTCACATAACATGAGCTAAGGAATATAGCTCTGTCTCTCCATCTATTGACATTTTCCTGAATGTGCAACCTGCGTCTGGCAATTGGTGACGATGTAGCAACACGTACTCATGTGCCGGCCGAAGTGGCCGTCCGGTTAAAGGCGCTGCAGTCTGGAACCACAAGACCGCTACGGTCGCAGGTTCGAATCCTGCCTCGGGCATGGATGTTTGTGATGTCCTTAGGTTAGTTAGGTTTAACTAGTTCTAAGTTCTAGGGGACTAATGACCTCAGCAGTTGAGTCCCATAGTGCTCAGAGCCATTACGTACTCATGTACACGAACAACTTATGCTGTTGATTGTTTTTTTCTGCTGCATAGCTCTGTCACCACCACTGTCTGGTACAGCCTTTGCCCATACTAGTGTAAACTTAAGACTCATTTCTTCTACTTTTTTGCTCTGTGACGTAACAGTTCGGTCCCTGGTCGGTTGATGTAAAGTCCAGTAGTTAGTCTGCCATTGTGTGTTTTATCTGTGACAGAAACTAGGGCTGGCCGGAGTGGCCGAGCGGTTCTAGGCGCTAAGGTCTGGAACCGCGCGACCGCTACGGTTGCAGGTTCGAATCCTGCTTCGGGCATGGATGTGTGTGATGTCCTTAGGTTAGTTAGGTTTAAGTATTTCTAAGTTCTAGGGGACTTATGACCACAGCAGCTAAGTCCCATAGTGCTCAGAGCCATTTAAACCATTTTTGAACAGAACCTAGGTCTAAAATCCAGTTAATATTTTCGAGACTTCAGACTACTTGGTACTCAGGGGAAGGTAGGGAGTGTTAATCACTGTATTTATTCAATAGCAAGCTCGCCACTACGGGAGGTTTCTGATATAGGGCAAAAGATCATCCCAATAAAATATAAGCTACCAATATCCAGGTATTTGGATACTCAATAAAGAGTGGACGGCTTTTAGTATACCATACCACGCCTGGTAGCAATACAAAACATGAATACGAACAAGACAAATGAAGTGTGGTGGCCATTCTCTCACTTATATACATGCTGTTGGTGCGTACATTGACATTCAATTGTGTCTTCTGGATACTAACAGTGCTTCACTTTTTTGTGAGGCAGTGTATATCTAATGATTTATGGAGTATGTTTGTATTCTATGTAGTAAGTTACCACATCACTAAATTTATTTCAAAGAGGGGAGTTGCTTTTCAGAAGGAGGCTACAAGTGGGAAGACTGTCAGGGCTTCTCCCAGCAATTTTCAGTTGACTGAGCCATCTGTCTGAACCGCCCCTGAAGAACAATGGAGGGTTCGCATCACCATAACAATGAACGACGACGAAATAACCATGCGCATCCCCCAACACTGGATAACCATTCAACACAGACCTTCATCAGCCTAGTAACTGCTGCAAATATCTCCAGCTATGCAGACATCTAGCTATTGCCACTTCATTTAGTTTAACATAATTACTCAAATAAATGCAAATTTTCAATGTGACAGCCGGCCGATGTGGCCGAGCGGTTCTAGACGCTTCAGTCTGGAGCAGCGCGACTGCTACGGTCGCAGGTTCGAATCCTGCCTCGGGCATGGATCTGTGTGATGTCCTTAGGTTAGTTAGGTTTAAGTAGTTCTAAGTTCTAGAGGAGTGATGACCTCAGAAGTTAAGTCCCATAGTGCTCAGAGCCATTTGAACCATTTCAATGTGACACGTTTCTAAATCGGATTATAAAGTATAAAATAATTTGTCCTAGTTTCACATAGATTCCTACAACCATACAAAGAGTCCTGAAAAATTTTTCTTGTGAGGTTCTAACAGCTACGTCAGTACCTGTAATATTTATAACAAAAATATACAGTATGTAACTGATGCATCAGTAGGTCACTTCCTGGCTATTATCTAATGTATGCACCTCACGCCATCTGTTACAACGCTACAAGGATTGTCATACCTATTAAAAATATGCAAGCGAAAGTTTTCAGGGCTATGTGTATGGGGTTACGACTCTCCATGGACTGTTTAGTCCAGTTTAAAAACGTGTTATATTCAAATGGGAAATGCTTGGTAATTTGATTAATGTATGCATGTTAGAGTTAGAGGGAGAAGAAGTACCCAGGGAATGGGATTTGGTAAATCTAAGGCCCATTTATAAGAAAGGTAGTAATAAGGTATGTGAAAATAAACGTGGAGTCAGTGTTACAAACTATATTGGTATGTTGAATGGTTGGATATTAAAAGACGGGACTGAGGAGATGTTGAGATGTTGACGGATGTTGAAGAGCAAAAAGAGCATAGTGGATTCCAGAAGGGAAGATCTTATAATGACATTTTTACTTTATGTCAGCTAAAGGTAAAGAGAATGGAAAGGAATCCCAATAGCCATTTATATATCATACAAAAATAAATCTGTGAATTCCTAAGGGACCAAACTACTGAAGTCAAAAAAAAAATGGTTCAAATGGCTCTGAGCACTATGGGACTTAACTTCTGAGGTCATCAGTCCCCTTGAATTACTTAAACCTAACTAACCTAAGGACATCACACACATCCATGCCCGAGACAGGATTCGAACCTGCGACAGTAGCGTCGCGCAGTTCCAGGTTGTAGCACCTAGAACCGCTCGGCCACTCCCTCTGGCTGAAGTCATCAGTCCCTAGACTTAACACACTACTTAAACTAACTTATGCTAAGAACGGCATACATACCCTTAATCGGTTACTGCTGCTACAACGGCAGGTTATCAAGATTTAAGTGAGTCTGAAGGTGGTGCAATAGTCAGTGCACGAACGATGCGACACAGCATCTCTGAGGTAGAGATGAAGTGGGGATTTTCACGTGCGACCATTTCACGAGTGTACCATGAATATCAGGAATCCGGTAAAACATCAAATCACCAACATCGCTGCGCTCGGAAAAAGATCCTGCAAGAATGGGACCAACAACGACTGAAGAGAATCGTTCAACATTGAAGAAGTACAACCCTTACGCAAACTGCTGCAGATTTCCATGCTGGCCATCAACAAGTGTCAGTGTGTGAACCATTCAACGAAACGCCATCGATATCGGCTTTCAGAGCCGAAGGCGCACTCATGTACCCTCGATGACTGCACGACACAAAGCTCTAGACCCACACGAACCCATCACATTTTGTTGTGAACAATGTAGTGCACATCTGGCAAGTTCCCAGCTGTGGATGCCTTGGAAATATTCCCTCATTTTATCAGATTGATTGACTAATTGATTAATTAAATGAGTACCTTTTGTGTGCAGGTAATTTTTCCTGGCATTGAGTTAGTGCATACTGGATCTGGTGCATGTGGTGGGATTCGATTGCACAATTGTCTGGTTTCCAAACTCTGCTCGTCTCCCTTCCGGATTTTTCCCCCTTGCCTCCTGTTGCCGGATAATGGCACAGTTAAATCATTTGGCAGGAGGTCCATTACATTAGAGGTAGCTGGGAATTTCACATTTTAGCTCAACTGTGTGCTATGTCCTTAAACGATCTGTAGAGGGGTTGGATTGACGTGTGTGCTCTCAATACCTCTGTTGGAAACAATAAATTGACCAATCGAGGATTTGACGTCTCAATTGGAAATGGAGCTGTTCAAAATGGTGGTTGGAATTTAAAATTTGGGAGTGAATTTATACAGTAATATGGATCTGCTAAGTGTGTTTTATAAAACACTACAGAAATCCTAAATTTGTTCTCACATCTACAGCAGGACAAAGAAGGAAAGGGAAAGTGTCTGTCATAAGATAGTAACAACAACAAATACCACTACAAAATATAGTGCTCTTCAATGTACTGAGAAGCACTAAATCATAATTCTAGTAGTGGCTTGATACCTGAGATTGCGGTAAACTCTCTTACATACAACCCTCTCACCCCCAGATGTCGACACGCAATGCAATCATCTCTTTGTACACCACTAGCGCCAATGCTCAGGGGTCAGAGGAAACTGCTGCTGTGAGCACAGCCACAGTTGTGGACACGTATGTGTGCCAAAGTGCAGCACCCTGCCTGTGGAGGGCTTCCTGGGATAACTGGAGTTGTAGGAATTCGGATGTTACCAACACGTCCAGCGCCAACATTTGGCAGCGATCGATATTGAATTGCTCAATTTTCCACCTAGAATACATGGAACACACGTTATTGTGGAGACATCCCAAATGCATACTGAGTATTAGTTCACCATTCAGCTATCCAGGGAATGCTGTGAGGGCTGCCGCTGGGACTTGTCCCTGCAGTTGCGGCCAAGAACTGACAAGCCGGCTGGCTGAAACTTTACTTTGTTCCCGCCACTTGTGACAGCCTTAAGTCAGGAATGTCAATTTGTTCTAGCCACCAGCCTCCTCCACTAAGTGTTCTACATGCCAAACGGTGTCGTCCTAAGAAACCAGCCACACATTTATCATTGTAATTACAATTAAATATCGCGATTACAGCTCCAGTCTGGTGACATTCGACAATAAGTGAAGTAGGCCTTTAGGAAATACCTTGTCCCAATGGCTGTGGCTCCGTAAATATCAATATCCACATCATCTCTATGACTGGACATCGTTTCCAATGTAAAATTTTTCATCGCCCTTACAGTAATCGATGCGCTGACATCGCAATTTTCCATGCCAAATCCATACCTCCCTTACGACCTGATACAGTTATTTTATTTGCACATATCGGATCACAGGCCACAGTAGCCTTACATCTCAACGCATGCTTTATATGCCTTCTGATCACATGGAATCTATCGCACATCCCATACTAAGTATAATACTTCGCCAATAACTGAATGCTGATGGCCCCAAATAATATTGAGCGATAGTTCCAGGATGGATGGAGATGCTACATTTGGTTTCCTTGAGATTGTGCCTTAGGGAGAGAGAAATAATTGTCTTATAAACGACAAGCTATTAAAACAAGATTCGAACGACTATGTTATTCCCATCCTGCATAAAAAGCAAACGGTGATCACTGGTGTGTGTATTAACTGACAGAAAGTGCAGGTGCACGGTGCCCGCAGTGTAAGCTCATGACAAAATTACCCTTCTCGCAGAATTTAGGACGGCTAAGGGACGTGGTATTCAGCCGATATTTACAACTCCCTCATGCCGCTGCCAGATATTTCTCACGCTAACAAACAGTATTTGCAACATCTTCTATCTCAATACCACGTAGACAGCATAACAGAGGTTCTGCGATATATCCATGGGGTTGTAGGCAGCGGATGATGATGGTTGATTGAGAACAATCACTTACAGTAGATGGCGTGCTATGTGAGGAATCACTTAAAAATAAGTGCAATGCTTAATTCACGTCATAAGAAAGATACAAAATCCTATGGCTAATACACTGGCTTTTCAGATCTATAGTGTTACGCTTTGTGGTAGCAATGATGTCTGCAATTTGGAATCAAGTCTCTCCATTCAACCACGCACTTGCATTGGAACCTATGGATATGCCTTTTAAAGATTACAGTCGCTGGTGAATCATATTTGTGGCACTCTCATACCTCAATAAGAGTTAGCTTTTTCGAACCTATCAGCTAAAGATCCCATACAGCAAAACACCAGCATGGTTTTATATAGTCTCTCTGCATCTGGTAACTATTCCTCAGTCTCTGCCCCAGTCTCCCTTCAGCTTTGTCCATGAGATCGTTTCAGTTTAAGTCGGAAGTGAGCGCAAGTCAGAGCGTGCTATACCTACCACCTTCTGCATCCCGTGGAGATATAGGGTGAGCTGAATTAATGTGGGAAGAGCGTGTTTTGACTAATCGGTGGAAATGGTAACATGTTGTTGTAGCTCCACCAACCATGCAAAATATGTAAGGCCAGCACCAATTGAAGCATTCTCCTGAAACACAATGTAGCAGGAAAGAGAGTATGTGAAGGTATGGTGGTGTTTCTTATCGGGGAAATTAGGAATACTTTACATCATACTGGAACTGAAGGATGGGGATTATGCTTCTGCACTGTGCTGTGTTTCCAAACTACATACAGGTACTGCAGTCTGAAGGAGATCTGCGTTTTCAGGGTGCATTCATATCTGTCACCCAAATACCCTCTTTGTACCATTCAACATAGAAAAATAAGAACTATAAAAATTTCGCTAACGTCACCCAGCATAGAACTTGATAAGATCTCTCTTCCAGAATATCAAAACCAAATACCGTTTGAGTGCTGGAATCGAGCATGTGTGGAAATCCTATTAAATACACTCCTGGAAATTGAAATAAGAACACCGTGAATTCATTGTCCCAGGAAGGGGAAACTTTATTGACACATTCCTGGGGTCAGATACATCACATGATCACACTGACAGAACCACAGGCACATAGACACAGGCAACAGAGCATGCACAATGTCGGCACTAGTACAGTGTATATCCACCTTTCGCAGCAATGCAGGCTGCTATTCTCCCATGGAGACGATCGTAGAGATGCTGGATGTAGTCCTGTGGAACGGCTTGCCGTGCCATTTCCACCTGGCGCCTCAGTTGGACCAGCGTTCGTGCTGGACGTGCAGACCGCGTGAGACGACGCTTCATCCAGTCCTAAACATGCTCAATGGGGGACAGATCTGGAGATCTTGCTGGCCAGGGTAGTTGACTTACACCTTCTAGAGCACGTTGGGTGGCACGGGATACATGCGGACGTGCATTGTCCTGTTGGAACAGCAAGTTCCCTTGCCGTTCTAGGAATGGTAGAACGATGGGTTCGATGACGGTTTGGATGTATCGTGCACTATTCAGTGTCCCCTCGACGATCACCAGTGGTGTACGGCCAGTGTAGGAGATCGCTCCCCACACCATGATGCCGGGTGTTGGCCCTGTGTGCCTCGGTCGTATGCAGTCCTGATTGTGGCGCTCACCTGCACGGCGCCAAACACGCACGCGACCATCATTGGCACCAAGGCAGAAGCGACTCTCATCGCTGAAGACGACACGTCTCCATTCGTCCCTCCATTCACGCCTGTCGCGACACCACTGGAGGCGGGCTGCACGATGTTGGGGCGTGAGCGGAAGACGGCCTAACGGTGTGCGGGACCGTAGCCCAGCTTCATGGAGACGGTTGCGAATGGTCCTCGCCGATACCCCAGGAACAACAGTGTCCCTAATTTGCTGGGAAGTGGCGGTGCGGTCCCCTACGGCACTGCGTAGGATCCTACGGTCTTGGCGTGCATCCGTGCGTCGCTGCGGTCCGGTCCCAGGTCGACGGGCACGTGCACCTTCCGCCGACCACTGGCGACAACATCGATGTACTGTGGAGACCTCACGCCCCACGTGTTGAGCAATTCGGCGGTACGTCCACCCGGCCTCCCGCATGCCCACTATACGCCCTCGCTCAAAGTCCGTCAACTGCACATACGGTTCACGTCCACGCTGTCGCAGCATGCTACCAGTGTTAAAGACTGCGATGGAGCTCCGTATGCCACGGCAAATTGGCTGACACTGACAGCGGCGGTGCACAAATGCTGCGCAGCTAGCGCCATTCGACGGCCAACACCGCGGTTCCTGGTGTGTCCGCTGTGCCGTGCGTGTGATCATTGCTTGTACAGCCCTCTCGCAGTGTCCGGAGCAAGTATGGTGGGTCTGACACACCGGTGTCAATGTGTTCTTTTTTCCATTTCCAGGAGTGTATACAGGTATTGGTTCCTTTGGTGTAGGCAGCCAATGATCGAAGTCACTTGCACAGACCAGTGTAAAGTTTTGTTGCCTATACTGTAGGATGAGCATACCCCACAGACTATCATTCACAAGTAATGGTTCCTGTGTTGTTGTTTCATAGGCAGTTTGATACATATTTCTCTATTGTAAGACATCCAAGCAATGTATGACTACAGTTTTGTACACCGCCATACATTTTGTTTATCCACCACGACTTTGAGGTCTGCGACAGGTGCCTAACCGACAATAACACGTTTCGATCCATTGGCTCTCACAGAAAGCAGAACATCACATAGTGTAAACTATGCTACTCCCGCGACACACAGGATTGTTGAAATAAATAAAGTGAAATGAAATGTGTGGCGACAATAACACGTTTCGATCCATTGGCTCTCACAGAAAGCAGAACATCACATAGTGTAAACTATGCTACTCCCACGACACACAGGGTTGTTGAAATAAATAAAGTGAAATGAAATGTGTGGCGATGGCCTCCCGGTGGGTAGACGTGATCATCTGATGCAAGTCTTTTGAGATGACGCCACTTCAGCGACTTGCTCGTTGATGAGGATGAAATGATAATGATGAAGATGACACAAATACCCAGTCCCTGAATGGAGAAAATCTCCAACCCAGCCGGAAATCGAACCTGGGTGCTCCAGCATGACAAGCTTGCACGCTGTTCACTCAGCTATGGTGCTGGACAGTTGGAATAAAAGACCGAGGAGGTGTTTCTTATTGACAAAAATGTGAAGAACATTGCAGCATATGGAAACTAGAAGATTTTGTGGCATTGTGGAGCATTTCCAAACAGCTGTCCGAAGGTGATGATCTCTACATTTAATCTCAGGTTCCACCATGATGAGACAGCAGTTGTCTCAGTGCTCTGTTTTTCGAAGAGACTCTGAGAAATGATTCCTCATATCGGTGCTGCATATTGCACCCACATATATGATCGCTGTGTCAGTGTCCTAGGTGGTAGTCATCCTGACTTCCAAATCTTCGGACACTGCATCTTTCATTTTTATGACTTACAGTTCTTAATCACATGTGGAACAAGCGGGTATTCTGCATGACTTACACCTATAGAGCACAGTTGGTATGAACCATCAGTTGTCAATCCCACTGATGGAGGAATGGGATGACTTTCATACACTCAGGCGAGCATACAAGTAACCTCATCCATCCACATTTCTTTTGTCACATTTTCACCAATTTAATGTATTTTTCATCGATTTTCATAATATTATCAGGTTTCCTGTAATTTCAACGCATTTTACTCAATTATTCGAGGACAAGATCACCACCCTCAGTGAGTTATTACATCAACACTGTTTATTTATAGAATTCAATCGTAGGGGAAGGATCTCTCATTTGTTTGCCCTGCCTACAACACATGGGACAAATACAGTTTCTTAGTGTAGGAAACAGCCATCAGCAGAGAGGAGGCACAGGAACTATGTTCCTCAGCCAAAACACTTTATAAATTTGGTAAGATTTTATTGCAGTTTGCCATTACCTCCTGTGTGGATGGAGTCAGAAAATATTCTCTCATTCGTGGGATAAAGTCACAGAATCAAAACTCTAGCACTGAGCTCTCTATTTCTAAATGAGCTACCCCTTTGTTGAACCTATAGTCTAAGAACTCTGAGCAAAACTCTATATGGTCTCTCTCTCTGCAGCTGGTAGCTCTTCCTCTGCCTCAAACTAACCCCTCCCCCCTTAACACTGTCTCTGATTTAATTTGAAACTGACCCGAAGAAGAAGGGTACTATTCCCACTACATTCGACTTTTCATGAAGGAACAAAGCGAGATGAGTTCCATGTAATCAATACATTTTGATATTTTGCTTTTGGAGAGAGCGTAGCATTTGTTCCAAACTTGTACTGACTGTCAATAGTGATACAGACCAGTTCTCTCATTCCACTACTGTAACTATTGTTCTGCAGAGACTGTTCCATACCAGTCTTACTCAAATAATTTGCCGAGTTACACATGATGTCTCTAGATGCTTGCATGCTGAGGAGTTTAGTATTTCCTATTGATGTACAGTAGATATGAGCCTGAAACGTGTGAGAGTTTTGTGGTGATACAACAGATGATTAAGATGGAGAAGAAGAAACATTTGGTTTATGAATGATGGAGCCCCAGACAAAGAGTTTGAAACACTTTACATAAATTACTTGTGCTATCAATTCTGTAGAATACTTGTATTGTATGCATTCCATACCAAGAAGGTTCTTGGAATAGAGGGCATAAACAAAAACACATAGCAGTGGCGTTTGATATGTGAAATTACACACCACACTGTTCTAACTCCGTGAACAGAACACACTGTCTTCCACATACACACACACACACACACACACACACACACACACACACACACACACACACACATAACATTCGTCAAACAGATGTATACGCAGGGATTTCAGTACATAATAGACCCCTGCAACTAACTTAGAATCACTGCAGTTATAAAATTGAAGATCTAATTTACATCCAAGATGTGCAGAGAATTGGAGCACTTCACACACATCGACGTTCATCTAGAGAAGGATTTTGAAATAGGTTTTACATCGATAGACATGATTCATCAGACATGCATTGGAAGTTCTCTGCTGAGTGTGGTGTGGAGAGGTTTGCTGTTAACAATTGCAGGTAGGTAGCGCTGTAAGTCAGACACAGAATATGCAATTGTATGCAAATCGAATGCAAGTTACACCACATAACTAACGCACCCAGAGAGCAACGGGAAAAATGATAAATCAACTGCTGCAACATCCCTCTCTCTTTATAATGCACCATCAGTCTACCATTAAATCATATTTTGTTAGAACCCTCCTCAACTGTTTACCCCATCTACTTTTTATCATCCTTTAACACAAATCCCTGTCAATTTAGAAGCAGATATTTCTGATTTCCAGAAAAAAATCAAACACAGCAGTCAACTTGCATATATCCCTGTTATCTCCATAGCCATACAGCAGAATGTTGTTGAAAACCATACAGCAACTGTTCTGTAAGGATTTGTTAGCTAACACCACCTAGTTGTGATTGGAAGAGTATAGGAAAGCATATTGTAAATACTGTTTGTTAGTGCTTAAAAGACCTACACAATCCTGCACGGGATCAGACACACAATTCATTCTGTAGCAGTATATTGCAGTCCCCTGGGCGGCAATGCAAACAGATATAGCACTATCGAACTTCTGTTCACGTCTGACTTAAACTGAAATGATAAATGGCCAAAGCTGTAGGGAGAGCGGGGCAGAGACTGAGGAATAATTACAAGATGCTGAGGGACGGTCTAAAACCACCTTGGGGTTTTGCTGTATGGGATGACTCGTTTAGAGGTACGAGAGTGCCACAAATATGATTCACCAGTGACTATAATCATTAAAACACATCTTCATAGGTTCCGGCGCAAGTGTCTGGTTGAATGGAGAGACTTGATTCTAAATCGCAGACAGTATTGCTACCAGAAAGCGTAACACTATAAATCTGAAAAGCCAGTATATTGGCCATAGGATTTTGTACATTTCTCTTCAGTCAAGCATTGCAATTATTGTTAAGTGATCGCTCACACAACAGGCCATCATCCCTTCCTGCCGATAACCCCATGGATATATCAAAGAACACTTATTACACTGTCTACATGGCACTGAGATAGAATATTTTACAAATACTGTTTGTTATCGTGAGGAATATCTAGCAGCGGCATGAGAGAGTTTTAAATACCGGCTCAGTACCACGTTACTTAGCCAAATAACTTCCAAAATCTGTGAGAAGAGTAATTTTGACATGAGCTTACACCGCTGGCGACGTGCACCAGCTCTTTCGGTTTGTTAGTACACATCCCAGCGATCACTGTCTATATTCAATGTCGCTGTGTCTGTGTGGAAGACCACTTCATTTGGAAGCAATACCATACCTCGATTTATAAAGCATGTGAAGTTTTTAACATTGATATCGTTAGTGACTCTTGCGTATGTCTTTAGGACCAAGACTGATTTTCCGCAGCATGGAAATAACACAGTCTTTGTAATCGTATATTAATAGCTGGTCGCTTATAAGACGATTATTTGTCTCTTCCTAAGACACAGTCGCAAGAAAAACAAATGTAGCATCTCCATCCATCCTGGAATCATCGCTCAATATTGTTTAGTACCACTAGCATTCAGTTATTCGTCAGAATTCTCTTGAGAAGCGGCACACAACAGGCAGTAGCCAAGTGGAGTGTGCAAATACTGCAAAACAGCTGGGATGTGGTGGCTGACAGGGGTCGCGTGTCCCAAGTGCGTGTAGTGCGGTCTCTCGGACACCGGCGCACGGTTCAGCTCGGCGGAGCGGCCGACATATGAGCGCGCAATATCCCAGCGAGCATGTCTGCCCTGCAGTCAGTGCAAAGATATGATCGACGGATTTTTAACAGTGTAAATATGTGCAGTGAGTTATGTTGATGTCTATTTCATGTCGGTATTCCTTGTGTGATCGGAAAAAGCTGGTCCAGTTAATTACTTCTTTCTGAGGTATTTTACAAGACCTGCATCTTCCAATACAGCAGAGAATGGTGACCTTTTCCCAACAAAGAAATAAGATATCCATTCCCTGCCACTGAATTCTATAAATAAAGAGTATGTCCTTTATATTTAACTGAATTTCTTGTCATGCAATCCTTTCTCTACAGCACAGAATTATTTTCCACCAGTTTTCAGGTTGGGTGGAGGGGGCAGGGTCCTGTGATTTACCAGGAAGAGGAGGGGTTAATTAATTGATCGATTTAATTAGTCAATCAAATTGGTAGAGTAGGATGAGGCATGTCTGAAAGTGTGCTTGTATCGGCAGAGGGGGAGGAGGTGAATTGGCGTTTGTCAGAGGGGTGTGGGAAGTGGTGGTGGAGGGGTAGGAGTTGGGGGCTTTCTCAGAAGAATGGATTCTCCTCAGGGGTCATAAATTAGTCCTCTGAGCAAATGGTTCAAATGTCTCTGAGCACTATGGGACTTAGCATAAATCAGTCCTCAGGAGGTCATGAACCACTTAGCAGAATACCGAGCGAGGTGGCGCAGTGGTTAGACACTGGACTCGCATTCGGGAGGACGACGGTTCAATCCCGCGTCCGGCCATCCTGATTTAGGTTTTCCGTGATTTCCCTAAATCGCTCCAGGCAAATGCCGGGATGGTTCCTTTGAAAGGGCACGGCCGACTTCCTTCCCCATCCTTCCCTAATCCGATGAGACCGATGACCTCGCTGTCTGGTCTCCTTCCGAAAACAACCCAACCCCCAACCCAACCAACCCAACCCCAACTTAGCAGAATGATAAGGTCATAAATCAATCAGCTGTCACAATTTAATTAATTTTTATATCAATTTGATACCAAAAGTGTGCTCATTCTGGTTTTGCTCTACTACTATCATTAAGTCCAAGCCTCACATTTACAGTGACGATCCACAACATTGTGACTACTGGAGACTGAATGCCCTTGGTCGCGTTGTGAGCATGTGAATCTGTAAGGAAAGTATATAATGGGAACAAAGATTAATGGGGAATCATTGTAGTACAAATACGAGCCGCAAGTGGCACTGCAGTCGTGGAAATCGCTCATATGAGCGATTTTGACATGGATCAGACTGTTTTGGCCCGTTGCCTGGGAACAAAAAGCTTGGTTGGATGAATCACATTACTTGTAACATCAGAATGTTGGTCGTGTTCGGAAACACTGTCATCCAGGCGAACGTCAGCTCTTAACATCCGCCAAGTCATGGGTGGACCTGTTGTTTAGCGGGTCCTGTGATAGTAATCACAGGTATCATTACAGTGTGGATTACGTGACCATTTACGCAGACAATCTGCATCTCTTCATTTTTCGTGTCTTCCTCGTCGGCAATGAATATCCCAGCAGGCTAACCGTCATGTCAGAGGATCATAATCGAGCTACAGTGGTTTGAAGACTACGATAGTGACCGGACTTCGATTTCTTGGCCACCAAATTCGCCTCATGTGTGTGCTTTGGTATGAGGACTATTCGAAAAGTAAGGTCGGATGGGTCACGTAATGGAAACCACAGTGAAAACGAAAAACGCTTTATTTACAACAGTTAGCTACGCTTTACAGCTTCTTCTCAATGTATTCGTAGGTCCGACTCAGAAAGTCGTAGCATTGTACCAAATTTGCAATACACTCACCAAAGGAGGCAGCCGCCTGTGCTTTCTGGCAGTTCTCTGTGCTGACCTGCAGCTTACTGTCTGTGCCAAAATGTTGTCTATGTAGCTAGCGGTTCATGTGAGCAGAAACGAAAATCACAGGGAGCCAAGTCTGGGCTGTATGGTGGGTAATCAAACACTTCCCTTCGAAAACGATGCAGTAGCGTCTTCATTGCCCCTGGAGTGTCCAGCTGAGAACTATCATGAAGAAGGAAACGAAAGACAGATACGTTATGTGGGCTGCATGAAATCAGGCGAAAGCTATCACACGCACTCATATCTGGCGGAAGAAACTATTTTGTAGGCATCTTTTGCGCTAATGTGTGTTCAGAACGGAAAGGAGCGACGTGACGCCGTCGACTGGCATGCTAGAGACACTGTCGAATACATCACTGTGGTTTCCCTTTCGACATCGATCGCTTCTTACTTTCCGAATAACCCTCATGCGTATCTTCCACCAGCTCCCAGCCCGCAAAGCATTGGCCCGTAAATTATGGGAATTGCTCGACCTCTATGTAGACATTTGACGCCACATACCTCTGCAACCTATGAAGA
This sequence comes from Schistocerca serialis cubense, assembly GCF_023864345.2. Classification (NCBI taxonomy): domain Eukaryota; kingdom Metazoa; phylum Arthropoda; class Insecta; order Orthoptera; family Acrididae; genus Schistocerca; species Schistocerca serialis. Next base: position 778,813,714 of record NC_064639.1, on the reverse strand, counting down.
ACTTGTCGAGTCATGCCACGCAGAATTTCAAAAATGGGTCAACATGCTGTTATGGAGGTGGTCGTAATGTTTTTCTCAAATATTTCAAGCACCTTGCACCCTAGTTTCTCGGAGAACCCATAGCCTTATAGTGCTCTTCCACAAATTTGTGGATCGGTGGATGCTCATCAGCAGCTCCTGGCTATTGAAATGTAGGAGGGAAATGATATACCCTCCGCGGACCAAAAACACCAGAGCGGGAACTCCGATATCAAATCCAGATATGATGGGTCCAGAAAGCCAGTAGTGGATAAAGTACATGCTTTTAAACATGGAACAATTCTCGGAAGGAATGAGCATAGTGGAAGACAACGTAGCTATTTCCAAGGACTAAGATTTGGTATATTGAACATACAGATGCTGAGAGAGAAGATGGTGGTAGTGGTTGACTTAATAGTCTAGGATTGTTGCAAACGCTGGGGAAGAGGAAAAGAAGTAAGGAACTGAAAAGTGTATGTAGGGCTACTGGTATGGGAATGAGAAAGAAGGATGAACGTAGTGGCAGCAGTTATGAAAGGGGGTTGAAAGAGGAGGCGAAGAGAGTAAATGATGAAAAGTCGGAATGAAAATGAAAGGGAAGGACATAAAAAATTCTGCATGAAATTATATATGAATCACAAGATGGATGTTTCGTAAAAGAGGAAGAGGACACCGAAGAGAAAATCTAGAGACAATTAACCAGACATAAAAGACCTAAATGCCGACGGACCAAGGAATGAGAAGGATATGAGAGACTATTGGGAGGAAGGACGAACATCGTTACTGTTGAAGAAGGAATGGACTATCAGCCAACAACAACTGGTTTGAGAGGAAGGAAAGTCATAAGGTCAATGATTTTTCGATTAAATCTATGTTAGATTACGTAATATTTGACCAGAACACAGTGACAACACTCACAGTTGTCAAGGTAATGCCCTCTGAAGCCATAGCTAGCGATCACCGCCTTTTAGTAATAACAATTAGAGGAATGAAAGAGCAAAAGGAAGCAGTGCACCTTTGTTGTCATGAAAGCTGGAAACATTGATTTCTATTGACAATGCTTCAGCTACTGATGGTAAAATAGCCCTCTGACAAACTTGTGATAAAACTATAAGACGTACAATGGAATCTCAGACTGAACTATATTTACGAAGTACTCTACATATTAGGAATAAACAAGGTTCAAAGTTACAGGTGCTACTTACACGGCTGCGGAGACAGTCTACATCATCTAGTAGTGAATTTTACAAAGAACTGTATTTTGGATTGTTTGTTCGAATATACCACGAAACAAGCTTCAAGTAACTGAGCTTAAACGTTTCTTACAGCAATACTGCAACAGCAACTTTCCCAACAAGTCCATTTTCAGGAAGAATTATTGGATTCTTGTTACTTTGACACATTAGAAAAAATCAGGGCTAACATTGGTAAATCCCATATATGGATTTCTGCTGAGGAGACGATCGATACCATAGGCCGTTTCATCGCTAATATAATGATGGGCTAGTTGGACTTTGAGGCTGCATCTAAACCCTATTTAAGTTATTGTAAACTACTGGAGGCAACAAATAATTCAACAATTGGTAGATTCATTAATGATGGGCTTAAGCTACTATGGCCAGATGGCGTAAAAGAAGAGAGGGTCCAATTGATGAACGTAGATGTAGCAGCCCCGTACATGTTGAAAGCGGGGAAATCGTTTAATGTACTTCATCCAAACTCCATACGTAGCAACGAGTGGCAGAGAGAGAGCCACACGCCAGTTCCCAGAAGTAAATACGTTGGCTTAATCAACGAAGAAGGTTTTCTTGAAATGTCCTTATGGTATACAACACTGCATGCAGCAGCTACCTCGTGTAGCTCTATCTCCGGAGCCATTGATAACAAGATGAGCAACTTTGACTGAAGCTATGGGTTTCTGCTTTAAGCACTTTGAAGCTGTGAAACCACTGATGGATAACTTTTCTCCTGATGCTGCAGTGCCTGCGACTGAATCCTTGGCAGCATTCAATAGTTGTTAAGCTCTCAGTTCACTTTCATACATCGCAAGTCGCTTCATTTGACTTTCCAACAGTTTCAAGAAACGGAGACTTCATGTATGCCTGTCCAAGAGGCGGAGGGAATAATGGAAGATCTACTTCGGAAGTTTTGAGTATACCAGGTGAAGTGGGTGGTATAGTTTTCAGTAAACTGCAATCTGTGCTGAATCGGTACCCTGGATAGATTTTGTTATTTACCTCGCTTATTTAATGCTGAAATTGTAGAATCCCCTGAGAGTATTATGGATAACATAGTCCCTCTGTATAAGCATATACACTGACTTCTTCTGAAGTTGAGCGATATTTCTCTATTTATTAAATCATATTGTCAGACAGAAGATAGCGCGTGGAAACAGAATATTTAGAAAAATGTATTGCAATTAACTGTTCGTAACTTTCTAGTGTGACCCAAATGCTTGAGAGGGAGACACTTGTACTTCAGTACATTGTAGCAAAAGTGAACTGATAAAGAATTAATATACATATTTGACGAGCCTATATGTCAACTTCTACTTTCTAGCAAAACAATAAAAAATAAAATTTAGGATTTCGTATATATTTGCCTCATTGTACATTTACTTACGTATTTCACCAATTTTGGTTAATATTTATGTACATATCTGTTAATTTGATATTACATAAAATATGAGCTTAGTAATGAGTTCGTGCGAAGGGATAAAAAACAGTTACTATGGGGAAATTGGGGAAGGTTCAAAACAACGATGGTGGAAGCAGCAGGAAAAGTGTGTGGAAGAACCACTGATAAGAAAAGATGAAATATTCTGGTGGAATGACAGATTAAGACAGGAAGCTGCAAAGTAAAACAAAACATTCCATATATGATTTCCAGAGAACACCGAGGAAGCAGAAAAGGAGTACACTGAGATGAAGAAGGTGTCGAAGGGAATGGGGGCATGGGAGACGAGGAAATGGAAGGGAGGGCAGAAATGACGGACGAGAACTATGAGGGGAAAGCACACAACAGAATGGCTAAGGCTGAGAAGAAAGGCGTAGTGGCAAATGTCAGGATTATTAATAAAGAAGGAAAGGAATTTCAGAATGAACAAAAAGTCAAGGAGATGTGGAAGAAATATTCTGAAGAGTTAGATAATCCCAGTGGAAATATGGAAGACGAAAACGAGAAGCCTGGGGATGTAGTGGTTTTCGAGATGCATATAACCTGTACAGAGATAGAGGAAGCGATGAAGACTATAAACGCAGGAATATCTCCTGGACGGGATGAAATACGTGTGGAGATGGTGTAAGCAGATGGAACTGTTGGAGTGTAGTGGCTCGATAAGATCATGAGAACAGTATGGAAAGAAAGGACACCAGAAAACTGGAAAAAACGACGGCTGAAACCCATGTTAAAATTAAAGGGGGAATTACTTCGACGTGTCATGCTGTCAGAGGATCCTGGAAAAAGAGATTCAGGAAAACAGAAGAAGGAATCACAGGTCGACAATAGATTTAGTTTTTAATCCACGACAGCGCATTATGGTAAGGTTTTAGTAATGGTGTTACTGGACACTGAGGAGGCGTGTGACAGTGTGAAAAGCAAGATCTGGGAAACTTTTCAGAAAATGGGAATTAGAAGGCTGACTATGAGAACAATAAAGGAAATGTAACAAGAAAGTGAGAGTAGTGTAAGCGTAGGAGGAGGTAAGACAGACTGATTAGAACAGAAGGCTGAAGCAAGGGAGTCCAGTATTCCCAATACTTTACATCACCCTTATGGACCACATGATGTCAGGAGTGGCAGTGCGGATATGAGGTGAATATATTGAAGCAATGGTGTTTGCAGATGATTTTATGGTGTGGGGAATGGAGAAGGAGAGGTACAAGAATGATTACATGTTTGGTGGGGAGTGGTAGAGCAGTATGGATTGAATGGAATAATTTCCTGGGGTAACTCACCACTCAGAAAGAAAGTATTGATTCCACAAAACCGAACAATTAGAATAATATGTAGTATTCACCCACGGTAGTCTTGTGGGTACCCCTTCAACGAGTAAGTCATTTTAACAGTATAGTCATATACATATATTCGCTAGTGAAAATCGTCATAAACATTCCATCAAAATTTCAGAACAGTGATTTCAGTACCTATAACACATTTATTACACATTGTTAAAGCCGTCAGCGGCTCAGAAAGGAATTCAATATGCAGCAACAAAAATTTTGGGTCATTTGCCCAATAACATAAAATTTCTGACAGACTGCAAAGCAAGTTTTAAAGCTAGTCTAAAATCATTTGTCCTAGACAACTCTTTCAGTTCCGTGGATGACTTTCTATTTTAAAACTGACTGCCTGGAAAATAAATGTTGTTTTTAAGTGTAGCTGGTTCAGTAGAGTCCATTATATCCTGTAAATTGACTCATTTCACATTATTTACATAGAATAATAGTTAAATTGTCTGTGGAACATGTAATTAACTGCAGCTGAATGCAAAGAAGTGTGAAGTGTTGGCGACGAGGAGGAATAAGACAGGAGTAGCAATGGATATAAACATTAGAGAGGAGGTACTAAAGAAAGTGGAAAGTTTCAAGTACCTGGGAAATACAATCGAAGACAGTGAGAGAACTCATAAGGAGATAAGTGAAAGGAGAAGGCAAGCACTTGGATTTCTGTAGAGTGCAAAAAACCTGATATGGAGTTAGAATGTACGAAAGCAAATGTTCTACCGTGCGTATTATGTTCCAATACTCAGGTATTCGCGCTTCTTAGAAATTTCATCTCTCAAGACTCTCCTCTGATCACCTGTCTCTTCTTCATTAGTGAAGACGAAGGCTAGGACTTACTAGAATGGATATAATAACGAATGGAACGATGAGAGGAGCAGTAAAAGAGAAGACCATGCAACATACCCGTGATAAGACAATATTATGCTGGTATGGGCATGATAAAAGAATGGGAGTTAGCAGAATACCGAGAGAGACTCATGAAATGACGGTAGGAGGCAAGAGACTTAGAAGGAACGCCTTAAATGTGAGGTCGCAAGATCATTCTAGTAAGGTTCGTTTGCAAGTCTTGTGTTAACAATTTTGACAGGAACAATATTAGCTGTTATGATTCACCATGTGCATTAGGAGGGCGACAGAAAATGTCTGGAAAACGCTGAGATCAACCTTCTATGGGTTGTACATATTACACTTCATAAATTGTACGTCGTCGACATTTAAAAAACGTCCAAACAAACCTTTAACTTGCACCATGAACGCTGTACGAAAAATGGGCGACACAGTGATCACAAATGTTCGCACCGTCAAGATCGAAGGCGGACTCCTTGGGAGTTACAAACTGTGAGGGCGTTCAGTTATGTATCTACTCGTAAAGAATGGACATAGAATCACATTGGTCTAACGGGGTGGCGGGAACTCATGGAATGTGATGGAATGCAACAGAATTCGAAACAGTCTGTCGTGGAGATTATCATGAAATTGGCTACCTTTTAAAGCGTGGCTGCAGGTAATGCGATAATATGTTTCATAGCCACGGAAAAAATAAACATCCAGAGGCTGAGCTTGTTCGATGGTTCCAGATGTTATGAACTGCAGTGTCACACACTTTTCAGAAGGGATAGTTTGCTCCAAAGGAGTATGATTTTTATACGCGGACTACCGAAAGAAAGTTATTTTGAGCTGCTATTGGTCAAAAGCAGTGCTCATACCGTAGTTGTAGTTCTCTTACACCCATTTTCCCACTATTGCTTGCTGTGACAGAAACAATCCCTACTGTCCATGCAAGATCACGCAACGAGAAAGAATTGTAGGGGGCAGAGCACCTCCAACTTCTCCCAGCACAATAAACAACTTTCCGGGCAATTTACCATCCAGATTAACAGTCCGCGTAACTGTATACAAATGCGCTAATGCACTGACGTTAACATGTTGATATAACTCTCTTGGTATCTCTAATTTCCAGGATTCGTTTCATATGCATTTCCTCTTCAAATCCAGACTGGTCGGAATTGCAGACAAATTCCTTACAGATTGATTGGATAACTTCGTTTATCTCATCTACGATTCCACAGCTTGCCGTGTATCGTCAAGTTGACACTTAGTTTGGAATTTCGTTGTCTTAGGTCTTCCAGTTCTGTAGCTCAGTCTGAAGTTATGCGACCATCCACTGCTTCCGTGAAATCATTGTAATCTATGTCGCGCGCAATTTGATGCACGTAACGCAGCAGCCATTATCATCCACATCCTGCAAATTGTATCGAGAATCCTTGAAAGGCGGAAACAATCAACAACAGTTTTTGTAGCAAGTGCGCCATGCCCACCTTTGAATACCCGTAGTTTTTCTTATAAACTACGCTGCTGCGGACTTATTCGAAATCTTTTCATAATTAGTTTTTTACTACGCTGCGGATGATCTTCCATGTACGTAATTGTGTTCAGTACCCGCTTCTTGGACAAAGATTGTCTTTTACTACGTTTCAATGAAGGCGGGATTTATGGCTCCCTGTCCGACATGGATGACGAACTTCATGACTCGACATCTGTTTCACTTGACTTGTTAAGCACGTATCGTCATCATTGTACTCCACATGTACAGTGTCCGCTGAAAGGAGCGTATAAGGCACTAATATTTCGTCTGCCACTTCTTTCTAGCTCTGCAAAAATTCCTTGGGTTCCTTTCTGACGAAATGTCAACTTCGGCAACTATTGTTGTGGATACAGGGTGTTCAAAAAGTCTCTCTGCAGTGTCGTATGATTGTTCACATGCCTCGGTTACTTCTCTTCAAGTGGATTCTCCCAACAGTCCATGTTTTGTTTATCTATGCCAGCGTCAGGAGCATCGTTGATGTGTGCATTACGTGTTGACGTGAACGTTTGAGTTTAGTTCCTCTGTTCGTTTGTTTCGTTTTTGTCACTGTTAAAATGCTAACCATTGAAGAAGGTGTGTTTTTAGTCGAACGAGTGTTCAAAGCCGGCGGTAAGTACACAGTTTCAGTTCGTCAAACATTTAATTCAGTTTTTCCGGAGACGACACTCCCACATCGCTATACTGTGCAAGATTTGATTAACAAATTTCGAAGTTCGGGTTCAGTGACAGATGCACCGAGAAGTGGTCGTCCTAGCGTTTTGTCTGAGGATTAACTACTCAATATTTCCGATAAAATGACCATAGTTCGAACAAATCAGTAAGAAAACTCGCCCAGGAAATCGACATTAGTGTCGGAACGGCCCACACAGCTATAGGAAAAAATTAGAACTTTTCCCATACAAAGTGACAGTCGTGCAAGAACTGAAAAATACTGATCATGGCAAGAGACTGCACTATTGTCAATGGTTCAAAAATTTCGTTCAAAAAAATGAAACCATTTTGCACTCATGAGGCGTGTTTTCATTTATCGGGTACATGAACTCGCAAAATTCTCCTATGTGTAGCACTGCAAATCCATTGTGTATTCATGAGGAACCACTTCATTCTGTGAAAACAGGAGTTTGGATTGCAATTTCTAGACGTCGGATTGTGGATCCCAGATTTTTCAACGAAACAATAAATGCACAACGACACTGCAGTGATAGTCTGTACCCACTCATAGGAGAACTTTTGTTAAGTGAAATACTGGACGGTTATTTTCAACAAGATGGTGCAACCGCGCATACAGCTCGCGTTTCAATGTCACTGCTTGCAAATGTTTTCAGTGATCACATAATTTCACAGGGACGTTGGCCTCCACGATCGCCTGACCTAACACCACCTGACTTTTTCTTCGGGGGTGCAGCAAAAGTAACTGTCTGTAAAAACCGTCCAAAATCCATCGATGAATTGAAAACTGCAATATCCACTTTCACTGCTTTTGTTACAGAAGAAATGTTACAGCTTGTGTTTGGAAATATGATCAGACGAATTGAATTGTGTATTCAACAACAGGGGGCGCACTTTACACATTTAATGTGAAAATTTGTGAGTAAACATGAATATTCAGTAAATTAATAACTTGTATTTCACCGAGTTTCATTTCGGTATATTCATTGCGGCAGACGGAACGCGCGACTAACAATCATACGGCACTGCGGAGAGACTTTTTGAACACCCCGTATAATGCAATGTTTGCTTTGTTTATCGTTGTCATTGCCCTGCTTTGTTTGAACACTAGTAGTACTGTAGTGAGTTAGTCGTCGACTAAGCAGTTCATCTACGCTCCGTAGCCTCATGCTGTACTCAATTTTGTATACCTCGAGGCCCGCCACCTCTTGCCATTAGCAGCCAATGCTGTGGTTGCTTGACAGACAACATACGGGTCGTAGAATGTCGTAAACAACGTTGGCCTTTTGCGATCTCACAATCGAGAGGTTCCTTGTTACAAGAATATTGAGAACAGGAGGATAGTAGAAGTGAAGGAATGCGAGAAGAAGACAAAAGACCGGGATAGAATGCAGAGAGAAACTTGGTGGGAGAACAGGAAAAAATGGAGATGTTTATGTTGCAGACAGACCCAGCTAGGAGCTGGAAATTGTAAAAGACTTTGGTGGCAATGATAATTGTGATGATAATATCATCCCTTTCTTACCGGAGAATTTAGATGAAATTACTGTAATTATTAAGTTCAGAGGCATGAACCTGAACATCAACGTTTGTGGTAAGGCAAGTCACAATTTGCTGAACTCCACTCAAGTTTCAGTTCGGCATTGCTCCCAGGCATCAGACGCAGTCGTTGGCTACGTCAGCTGCGTCCTGTTGTGCCTGTATTGACGCAGACTGAGCTCTTGTGAGGCTGGCGCCGGTTGCCAGAGGCGCGATACGGAGGCGGCGGAGTTTTGGGCGCGGCTCGCGGTCTTTACCTTAATGATGCCCGCTGTGAGGATCCGCCCTCGGAGGCACTCTGTGGAAACCGCAGCCCGTGGCGCGCCCCGAGGGCAACTCCGCAGGAAGCGGGCCGCCTGTGTAGACCCCAGAGCCGTCTGCCGCGCTGAGCCCCGGGGGAGCTTTGAACACGCCGTCTCCGCTCGTACTTGGGCGCTCTCGAGTTCACTTGCCACTGTCACACGCATTATTTACTCAGACGACAAGTGCACTGGCAAGGAGCGGAGGCGGTCTCAGCGCCGCTACGGTAGGTGCGAGTAACCTGTAAACTGTCTTGCAAAGTGATTGTAATTGCAACAAATAACCGTGACCGAACTGCTTTAGTGCCCATATGTTAAGCTTGATCTGGAACTGGAATCCTAGTGGTAGAAGACGTTTCACCACTGGAATTTGAATGACTGGGAGAGGAGTGGAGAAGAGGTGGCGTAAAGTTCCTGATCACCAGATTTTAGGGCAGTATACTGGATTAATGTGGAAACCTCTCCGCAGTTTCTTATGAAGTGACGGCGTGGGACACAGGTGATAATGTTGTGTCTACGCAGGTACAAGGGGGGCCTGGTCAGGTTGACGAAAATTTGGTCTTCTGAAAGGAGTTTTTTCAATGAAAGATTTTGTTAAAAGTTAACAATTCCAATATATTCAGTACAGTTAATTAGTTAGCTACACGTTACACAGATCATCTGAACGATTCCTTTATATAAATTATGTGGAATGAGACAGTTTATAGAATATGTTTACATAAATGAACGCATTATTACTTTTAGTACTACTATTACAATTACATCTCTTCTTTTTCTTTCTTTTCTTTTTTCTGGATACCAGTTTTTAAGTAGAAATTCGCCAATTGATTAGAAGGACTTGGACTTGTTCTGGAGAAATTATTCTATATAAATGGAGTCAAAACTTTCCTCGTTATTTCTCAGACATTTTATGTTATTGGGTAAATGCTCGAAAAACTTTTTGTTGCTGCAAATTTAACTTCTTTCTGAGCCGCTGACAGATTCAGCTATGAGTAATAGAGGTCATTTTTCTCTCTAGTGTTGTAGGTATGGATATCACTGTTCTTCTCAAGTTGTAATGGATTATTTACGACGAGCGTCTTTAGAGAATATATATTGTGACGGAGCAGTTAAAATACCTAGCTCCTTGAAGAGGTACCTACATGACGTCCGTGGGTAAACACCACATTTTACTCTTACTACCCGCTTTTGTGCAATCAATGCTTGCTTTCTAAGTGATGAGTTACCCCACAAAATCATTCCGTAAGACATTATTGAAATATGCAAAATGTGTTAGGAGGTTGATAAGTTTATTTCCAAAATTATCAATTATGTGAAGAGCAATAACAGTTGAATTTCATTGTTTGAGAAGCTCGGTAATATGCTTCTTTCAGTTCAGGTTTTCGTTAAGATGTACACCCAAAAATTTGGAGTATTCTACTATATTTACGGACTCCTGTTCATGTGCTACATCAATTGTTGGTATAAATCTGTTTGTTGTACAGAACTGCATGTAGTCTGTTTTATTCAAAATTTAGGGAGTGCTAATTTTGAGAGAATCGCTTAGTAATACTTCGGAAAATATCATTTACCAACTCTTCTGTTGCTTTCCCTCTAACAGGATTTATTACTTGTATCATCGGCAAGAAGTACCAATTTTGCTTGGTAAATGTTACGTGGACCGTCACTCACACGTGTAAAGAGTAGGAGTGGACCCAAAATTGCACCCTGTGGGTCTCCTTTTGTGTTTTTTTTCCCCTAGTCACTAAAATTTTCTGTCTTTCCAACACTGTCTGAATCATCCAGCACAACATTTTCCATTCTGTTTGTTAAATAAATGGGATGCATATGGGTACGGCAAGGTCGGCTTGTGAGACCCTTTGCCAGTCATGGAGTTCATGAGTAGACGTTAATTTCGGTGTGGGGACAAAGAGTGAAGAAAAAGGCTGTAGGAGAGAATTCACGACATAGCTGGTTTGAAACCGGTGCTAGAGAGAGCTTGTGCTTGGATCCGACGCGCTTCGGCGATGGACAGCGGTCAGCGGTCTCCTGCGCTTCCCACTGGCTACCCACGACGGGTTCATAGTGGGCAAGTTGTGAGTAGCTGAGGTTCTACAGGAACAAACAACCTGCGCTGAAGCGACGATCCTACTCCACATGTAGGCCACAATGAATTGTACTTAACACCACAGGACATTATGTTAAAAAAACCAAACAAATTATAAGAATGAATGTATGTCTGTGTGTATGTTCCACGTCTTCTCCTAAAACACTGGCATGACTTCAACCGAAGTTGGTATACACATCCCTTACTGTCAGTCAACAATCACTGTGAGGCTAAGAACCACTTACCTATCGTAGTTCAGAAGATATGACGTCAAAAACACTAAGATATGTGAAAAAGTGCAGCATCATGCATGACATTTAAATTTGTTACTGCTGTGCAGCTAACTCAATTCGCAATAAATTTCGCAGGCACTATCCAAAAATATGCTGGAAAACGCACCTACAAAATTTTATTATGGTGCCTCAAGTAGTTCGGGAGATATAACATCATAAATACTGAGATGCATGAAAAACTGCAACACGGTGCACGACATTTAAATTTATTACGTCTGTGCTACTAATTCTATTCACAACACATTTTGCAGACAGTACCCACTAGTACCACTGAATGTACCTACAAAATTATATGACTGTATGACACCTGGATAGGGCGATATCACGTCATAAACACTGAGATGCGTGCAAAAAAGGCCGCATCATGCGTAAAGTTTAAATTTATTTCTTCTTTGATAAATTAGCAACATATTTCCTAGACAGTATTCACGTATTACGCTGAATATGCCTACACAAATAAGTCGTTGTACGACACATAGGTCAAGAGATATGATGTAATAAATACGTGAAAAAATGCCTCAGCATGCGTGAAGATTTGGATACATTTATTCTTTACTACTAAAACACTCCTACAGTCGATTCAGCTCAATGAAGTCTCTGACACCTGGTAGTATTTTTGACAGCTTTCATCTGCGAAGGGCAAATGGGTGTAGGTGGAAACAATATCCGGCTACAGAGCTGTGAGGAAGCGCTGTCATATAGACGTTTACAAAATCGCGTTGTAGGAACGCGAAGCCGCTGTGCTTATACATTTGTATATTATGCATCTTTATTTGTACGACTGTTTCATAATTTCAAAGATGTTTTCACGAATACGTGGTAACGAAATCTGTTTTTGTTTGTAATAGAAATTGGCAAAATGAATAACCAGGCAATGCGGGGTTTTGGCAGGCAATAATAACTAAAATAAAAATACTAAATACCAACCAGACAGACTAGGCGGCCTGCATACGCCCGTCGAAGAGGACAGACAAGCCCGGCGGTTGCTGTTTGGTTCTCAACAGTAGTAGGCTATTAGCCGACACCCGGTCCCACTCTCTCCATTCTCTCACCATTATACAACGCAGACACGACACTACAATGTATACACACCCATTACAGTCGCCTACACTCCACAGATACAGTTAATAGACAAGTTTCTTGAGCCACCAGGAAAGGGGTCATTATAAGACGTGGAATAAAAGCCATTTCCTATTAGGCAGCTGAGCCAGTCTCTCGGTATCTACAAGTCAACGCTGTCACTCGAAACTTTCCTTTCCCCCCCAAACTATAATTGTGCCACCTGGCTATGAAATTAATATTACCTGAGCTAGTGTTATCTGTCGCGTGTACACTTGCATCGCAAGCAGGGTGTAGCCTCTAGGTGAATCATACGAGGATCGTTCTGAAAGCCATACCTTCAATTTTTATTCGTGGAAACTCCACAACAGCACAGCTAAATACAGCAATATTTCAGCTACAGAGTGTCATTTTTCAACATAGTCACCACCCTCCATTATGCACTTTCACCAACGATGAACCAGAGCCTCCTGCCTTCCGCGCTTGTAAAAATCGGAACCAGCTGAGGCTAATCACTTTCTTACAGCTTTGATAACAGCAACCGAGTCTTGAAAATGTTCGCCACGTAGTACGTCTTTCAGAGGCCCAATGAGATGGAAGTCTGAAGGCGCTAAATCGGGATTGTACGGTGGATGTGGCAAGAAATTTGCAATGAGTGGCGTGGTCGCAAAACCGGTGTTGGACCTGGCCTTATCCTGTTGTATGTGAAAGTTGGTCTTCTTCTCTGGCCTTACCGTGAAAATTCGGGCTTCGAGCTTGTAACCCTTTAGCAAAGGTCGATGGATTTCAATAGGCGCAACTTCTTCAGCAGTGAGGAATTCAATCACTCATCACTGTTTTATATACGCGTCCATATCAGACTCCATTTTGGTACACTCCACTGCTGACGCCAACTACGCTAGAATAACGCAACCAAGCATTAGCACTACATCAACGACATCTGGCGCGGACATCCAAAATAACCACTTTCAGAAAGACCTCGTACAATGTTATACCACAAACAAGTCATTAGGAACCAGCTTCACAGGGCAGAATCCTCGGAATCACTGAAGGAAGCCAGGTACACAAGCGTTATCTCAAAGCGTTCAAAGTGGCGCCGAAACACAAGAAACGTTCATCGTAGGCCAGTACAATATTAACCACCTCACCCCCTCACAACAGAAAAAATGGTCCAAATGGCTCTGAGCACTATGGGACTTAACTTCTGAGGTCATCAGTCCCCTAGAACTTAGAACTACTTAAAGCTAACTAACCTAAGGACATCACACACATCCATGCCCGAGGCAGGATTCGAACCTGCGACCGTAACGGTCGCGCGGTTCCAGACTGAAGCGCCTAGAACCTCTCGGCCACGGCGGCCGGCCCTCACAACAGACCGAGTGACGAAGTGCAGTAGTGAGACGCTGAACTGGAATTCGTGACAACTCGTATTCATGACTATCACTGTTCAGATTGTCGTTTGGCCATCCAAATTGAGGTCCTCGGTGCTTTCCCTCAATCACTTAACGCAAATACTAGGATTGTCCCTTTGAAAAAGAAACGACCAATTTCCTTCTCTATCCTTCCCCAACCGGAGATTGGGTTCCGTTACCAATGACCACGTCATCGACGTCATCGACTTCAATCTCCCTCCTCTTCTGTCGTTACTGTGCCGATTAATTACACAAATGTACATAAGACTTACAGTTACGTCATAAGTTTCCTTCCAAGTTTTATGTCGAATCCTGATGGCAATACTAGGTTTTAAATGACAAGAAAAATGGGGAAGGAAGGGAAGGGAAATGTGAGAATTCGTGACTTCCACCAGCACAGGGCGTTGTAGTAATGCGATGACGAAAACTGAAAATTTGTGCCGGAGTGGGACTCGAACAGGGATTTACCGCTTCTCATGTCCAGGTCATCCGGACACGGTTTCTGACAGACTCAGATTTCCAATGCATCGCATGCTGCATTGCTGCGACCCTCGTCCATTAACTCCTTAGTCACAAATTATTGACTCCCGCAGGAACCATCGAGCTTTCACATAAATATAAATACATGCATAGTAGTATTAGCGTTTGAAAATACCTTAGAATGCCATAATACACTGAAGCGCAAAAGAAACTGGTATAGGCATGCGTATTCAAATACAGAGATATGTAAACGGTCAGAGAACACAGCTCTGAGGTCGGCAACGCTTACATAAGACAGCAAGTTGCTGGCGCAGTTGTTAGATCGGTTACTGCTGGTACAGTGCTACGTTATCAAAATTTAAGTGAGTTTGAAAGTAGTGTTATAGTCAGCGCACGAGCTATGGGACACAGAATCTCCAAGGTAGCGATGAAGTGGGGCTTTGCCCGTACGATCATTTCACGAGTGTACCATGAATATCAGGAATCCGTTAAAACATCAAATCTCCGACTTCACTGCGGCCGTGAAGAGATCCTGCAAGAACGGGACCAACAACGACTGAAGAGGATCGTTCAACGTGACAGAAGTGCAACCCATCGGAAACTTCTGCCGATTTCAATGCTGGGCCATTAACAAGTGTCAGCGTGCGAATCATTCAACGAAACATCGTCGATATGGAATTTCGAAGTGGAAGGCCCACTCGTGTACCGTTGAAGACTGCACGACAGAAAGCCTTACGCCTCGCCTGGGCCCATAAACACCGACGTTGGACTGTTGGTTACTGGAAACATGTTGCCTGGTCGGATGAGTCTCGTTTCAAATTGTACCGAGCGGATGGACGTGCACGGGTATGGAGACAACCTCATGAATCCATGGACCCAGCATCTCAGCAGGGGACTGTTCAAGCTGGTGGAGGTTCTGTTATGTTGTGGAGCGTGTGCAGTTGGAGTGATATGGGACCCCTGATACGTCTAGATACGAATCTGACAGGTGACACGTAAGTAAGCAATCTGTCTTATCACTTGCATGTATTCGTGTCCATTGTGCATTCCGACGGACTTGGGCAATTCCAACAGGACAAGACGACACTCCACAAGTCCAGAATTGCAACAGAGTGGCTCTTCCGAGTCTAAACACTTTCGCTGGCCACCAAACCCCCAGACATGAATATTATTGAGCATACCTGGGCTGTCTTGCAACGTACTCTTCAGAAGAGATCTCCGACCCCTCGTACTCTTACGGATTTATGGTCAGCCGTGCAGGATTCATGGTTTCAATTCCCTCCAGCACTACTTCACACATTAGTAGAGTCACGTCGTGTTGCGACACTTCTGCGTGCTCCCGGAGGCGCTACACAATATTAGGCAGGTGTACCAGTTTCTTTGGCTCTTCAGTTATATCTTTTATAAATTTCATTATGTCGCATCATCTGGTATTAGTCACATGTTCTCCGTAACTGAATTCCAAAGAAATATTCTTCTGAATAATTTTCAACCATAGAATATCAGCTCCGTTACAATATTCCCCATCTTAGTTCTTACAGTTCCTACATTAAGGTTAAAAGCACACGAGGAAGATGAACACAAAGCAGGCAAGATACACGTTGCCTTCTACTGATCAATACATAAACAGATTCCTGGCGCCCATTAAAACAAGCGAATGAAATCAACCAGCAGTCCACCTATACGTGAAAACACTCTGCGCCGAAGTTTCACTCTGTTCGATGTTTACACGAACCGTACAAAGTGAACCAGTTTTCCGTTTGTTTCTGCCTCCACGCAACTGCTCTTTTCTCAGGGAGGACGATGACCCCAGTGGCCACAAACGTTGCCGTCGATGCTAATCAAAGCATTGAAACAACAGTTTGTTTCCCTGTTTGCCTTTTCCGAATAAAAAACCCGTCAGAAACCAACACTTTATTCGCCCGTGTTTTTTCTTGCTTAGGTCATCATACGAATGTAGCGGTACTAAAGATCTAAGCCGTATTTACATAGTCACAATTCCGCCTAACATTAAGTACCTTATACTAGATATGTAGGGAGGCTGAGTTGTTGGCGTATTGAAACAGAATTACAAACCATAAAAATTAACCTTGAATGTTTAATGAAACATACTGACAAAGGAGTCTTCACAAAGACGCGATGACGATAGAATCTACAGCATCCTTACATTCGCTCGAGGCAACTACAGTTCTTTTATATGGATCGAAACTACGTTACAAATAGCAATAAAGGACAAATGCAAGTAAAATTGCTCAATACTGAAATGGGCCTTTCATATACGATACACACCCAGAGATAGATGCCCTGTAAACGACTTAACCGATAAAGGTTACTAATGGTATATAATTACATGGTGTCTGTTCTTTCGGACATGTCCCAGTGGTCAGCGCATCTGCTTAGTAAGCAGGAGATCTGGGTTCGAATCCCGCGCCGACACAAAAGCTTTCATCATTGATTGAAATCAACGCCCTTTCGCTGCCAATGTCTAAGGCGAGGACGACCAATGATCTCTTCAGTACGGACGCCTACGATACCTTAACTCTTACATGAATTGGCGAAATACAGCGAGTAATGATGACAATGACTGCATTCGTAGCGTGTGGATAAGTTGACATTTGGGTCTGACAGGAGGCGTGCTACGGTAGTTCGTCCAGTTGCGATAACCACTCTGTTCGGATGGCGCAGTGGTCATCACATCTGCTAGGAAGCACGAGACCCTGGTTCGTATCCCACTCCAGCATAAATTTTCAACTTACCCACTGATTTAAACCAATGCCCACTAGCAGCCAATGTCTGTAATTGCCTTGTGTCCTAATTACTGATGGTTTTGTTTATATGTCCTATAACTGGTTTAGCCAAAAATGGTACATAGTTGACTTTAGTTTCGAGTTCGCTGGATATAATTCCCTATATTTTGCGGATTTCTCTTCACCTCGATTAAAAGCAAACAATCCTTGCCGTGGACTCGATTTTGGCTCAAGGATGTGCAGCGAACTCCGCCGTTACCCATGAATATACAAGGAATCGGTAACTGGATCTACATCTACATCTGTATTTGCATCTGCATCTATAAAAACCACTGAGAGGGGCAGAGCACAAGTACATTACATTACGTCGTTATTGATGCGGCCTTCAGATGAAAGATTGCTTTTATGTAGCTCTCTATACGGGTCTACCATGCGTAAAATTCTGTCGTGTCCTGACATAGAATAGAGGGAAAATAGGGGTTTCGAGGGCGGTCTACAATTTGCTAGCGGTGAGGAGCAAATTCAGAAATACAAATTCCCAATGAAGGCAGGATGATGACTTGGAACAGTGCCAAACACTATCACAGGGCACATACAAGAGATGCAGATTTTGGGATTCGACAGGATAACTGCAGCAGGAGACTCTTGGATTTCAAGGATCTGATTAACACTATTTATTTGTGACCAGACTAACTACTACAATGAAGGCTAATTATAAACATTAGAAAAAGTAAAGGAGGCAATTGGTTGCACAACAGAAGTCAGTATCTGAAGCCACGAGGGCAGTTGCTAACAGAAGCAGCGAACACTAGTAGCACGCGAGTACAGACTTGAAAGCAGCACTCCAAGTAAGAAAATCAGACATGTCGGAGCTTACCGGGGCTGGCCACGAGCGACACGGAGTCGGCGACCCAGCGACCTGACTGAGAACTGCCACTGAAAACAAAGACATGGGTTTTTAAAGAATCGTGGCGACGCACCATTTCTTCCTTACTATAGTCGACCCACCAATCCACCGGCTCATAACAAGCTTTGGCCAATCTGAGGAGTCGTTCTGCACTTCAAGGGTGCCTCAGGCCTACCACATTTGGATTCCTTCCCTACTCCTACTCGGGTCCGAAAGGTAAACGTCACTACCACTCCTATAATGGCCAGCAGCAAGAGTGTTTTACGTCACTTCGCCCGCCCTCCGCCCTACTGTAGGTGGGGACGGTTGTAGTAGCATTCTAACGTGGATAAACCCACTGATGTTGCAGTTTTCAGGAGCAAGTATCAAGCTTGATGCCTCTGCTGAGACGTGCCTTTTCGTTGCTATATTCTATAGTGACTCCTTACGACAGCGTCTGGGCCGTGGATGGAGTTACCAGCTAATCCTCTGAAGTGAAACTTCTGCCCTGGGAAAGCTACACAGAGCGTCTGCCGTTGACACGGCTCTAGCGTTACTATTTAACTCCAGTAACCTAAACGCTACCACTTCTGCCTGCGCTATGCACTGTGTCTCTGATTTCCTACCCTGGAGTGTCTTTGATGACTCCAAATAGCCTTCACTGTAAAACGTACAAGTCATTATGTCGTCAATATATGATATACCATATACCCCCCCCCCCCCCCCAATCACAAAAACTTGTTGACAATTATTCGGCAACAAATCTGCAATCTGGCTTCTGTTGTCGTTAAAACATCTGAGGTCTAGAAACAACATATAGACATTGTTGGATAATGATTTCGGTTCTCCTTACATTTCGTATTTCACTTCACTTTTGCACATCAGCGTAAAACACTGTTTCATTTTTACAGCACTTATATACACATACATATACATATACAACTTCGAAGCATCATCGTAAAACGTATTACCTTTTTTAATATTACAGATAGAAAAACAACACAAAATCAAATATTTTTCTCTCTCTTTTGGTTTTACATCATGTCCATATTTCTTTATTTATTTTTCTTCACGTCACTTATACGTAAACGTATCAAAACAGTACATTCCATATCATCATTACAATAAGAAATCTGAAAGAAAACACGCAATCTTACAAAATCCTTGTTTACAGTTCACTTATGTGATTCAAAACACTGATTTCTTATGTAGTAAGGGAGCTTTGCAATGCCTTGCATTATCTCTGGTCTGGTCTGGCATAGTAAAGCAACTCTTTCCTCATTGCGTTCAAACTTAATGGAACCTGCATCACGCTCTTCACTATTTTCTCTGCTTGACCGAAAGGGCCGTCTACCACCTATGCGTGTCATTTCCGACCCTTCACATGTTTTTATTATGGTCGTCCTCACACACATTTTGCCACAACAATCATCGCCCATGCCTTTCCACAAGTACTTAAAGCAGTCTCTAAAACATTTGTAGTATCTGCACAAACAACATATAAAAATAGTAGTAAATTACAACTCCTAGGTAATACGAGGGCAGTTCAATAAGTAATGCAACACATTTTTTTTTCTCTGCCAATTTTGGTTTAAAAAACCGGAAATTTCTTGTGGAATATTTTCAAACATTCCTGCTTCGTCTCGTATAGTTTCATTGACTTCCGACAGGTGGCAGCGCTGTACGGAGCTGTTAAAATGGCGTCTGTAACGGATGTGCGTTGCAAACAACGGGCAGTGATCGAGTTTCTTTTGGCGGAAAACCAGGGCATCTCAGATATTCATAGGCGCTTGCAGAAGGTCTACGGTGATCTGGCAGTGGACAAAAGCACGGTAAGTCATTGGGCAAAGCGTGTGCCATCATAGCCGCAAGGTCAAGCAAGACTGTCTGATCTCCCGCGTGCGGGCCGGCCGTGCACAGCTGTGACTCCTGCGATGGCGGAGCGTGCGAACACACTCATTCGAGATGATCGACGGATCACCATCAAACAACTCAGTGCTCAACTTGACATCTCTGTTGGTAGTGCTGTCA
This sequence comes from Schistocerca serialis cubense, assembly GCF_023864345.2. Lineage (NCBI taxonomy): Eukaryota > Metazoa > Arthropoda > Insecta > Orthoptera > Acrididae > Schistocerca > Schistocerca serialis. The sequence goes on along the minus strand of NC_064639.1, from coordinate 778,793,826 downwards.
CAATTGTTCACCAGTTGGGATATTCAAAGGTTTGTTCCCGCTGAGTCCCTCGTTGTCTAACCGAACACCATAAAGAGCAAAGGAGAACCATGTGTGCGGAATTGCTTGCTCGTCATGTGGCTGAGGTTGACAATTTCTTGTCAAAGATTGTTACAGGCGATGAAACATGGGTTCATCACTTCGAACCTGAAACAAAACGGCAATCAATGAAGTGGCGCCACACCCACTCCCCTACCAAGAAAAAGTTTAAAGCCATACCCTCAGCCAGTAAAGTCATGGTCACAGTCTCCTGGGACGCTGAAGGGGTTATTCTGTTCGATGTCCTTCCCCAGGGTCAAACGATCAACTCTGAAGTGCATTGTGCTACTCTTCAGAAATTGAAGAAACGACTTCAGTGTTCGTAGGCACAAAAATCTGAACGAACTTCTCCTTCTTCATGACAACGCAAGACCTCACACAAGTCTTCGCACCCGAGAGGAGCTCACAAAACTTCAGTGGACTGTCCTTCCTCATGCACCCTACAGCCCCGATCTCGCACCGTCGGATTTCCATATGTTTGGCCCAATGAAGGACGCAATCCGTGGGAGGCACTAAGCGGATGATGAAGAAGTTATTGATGCAGTACGACGTTGGCTCCGACATCGACCAGTGGAATGGTACCGTGCAGGCATACAGGCCCTCATTTCAAGGTGGCGTAAGGCAGTAGCATTGAATGGAGATTACGTTGAAAAATAGTGTTGTGTAGCTAAAAGATTGGGGAATAACCTGGTGTATTTCAATGCTGAATAAAACAACCCCTGTTTCAGAAAAAAAATGTGTTGCATTACTTATTGAACTGCCCTCGTACCAAGACGAATAATGATACCAAGGTATTTTTGAGAAACTATGCCGCTCCTGAAAAGCTATTTCCTCATCTATTTCCGTTTTTTATGACCTACTACTTTAAGGTCATCTAAATGTTGTATTACCTGCTCCAAAGGCATGTCTAACTGTAACTCAGAAATGTTCCTCTTTTCCTTATTTGTAATACATGCATGCATAAAGCTGGCACTATGTCTTCACTGCCACATTAATTCTTATTATTTGTTCGGGCTGTACGAACGACTGAGTTCCACACACTTTACATTTTCCATAAAATGCTAGTTTCCCTGTTCCTTTGACCATCACATCTGTTGGCTTGTTCTCATTACACAGAATTGTCAAGCTTTCCTCTTTTGGAGCAACGAATAACCATTGGTCCCGACTCAATGGAGTCCAAATACTGTCATTTAGTTTCGCAACTTCTTGACACAATGTTTGGGAATTTCCCTTGCTTGTTGCAACGTCTTTGCTTCATATGTTTCGTGATCATATGTGGTCATTAAAAGTAACTTCTGCTGATAAATTTTGCGAATTTGATCTATCTCTTTACGCAACAGTTCTTCGTTTCTCAGTTTTGCATAGTGCCTCTTGGATGCATCAAATAAAAAATTATCTTTTCGTGGCTGTATATACATAAACAAACCGTGACTTCCATCAACTTCAGACGGTAGCGGTAATACTTTGTACATATGAAACAATTTTTTTTCTACTTATGGCACATTCAGTACATAATTTAGTATATGGCCAGATACAAAAGCGTCAACATCAATACGAGTAATAATCGGTACCCGCTCTTCTCTGAGAGAGCAATTTGAAACTTTTTGTCTTAAATATCGTCCCAAATAAAATGCAGGTATCGCACTATTTGCACTAGTTTAGTAATATGAGGTTCCAGTATTCCTTTCTGAGTTTTTACTATGGCATAAATTAGCATCTCATATACCCTTTCTAACTCAGTGTAAATTGAGACCAACTGTAGTAACTGTTCATTAATAGTAGCGATCACAACGTAGTGCTGTATCTTTGGATCAGTACTATTAGCATATTCATTCATGTACCAATGGAGCTTTCCCATGTTTTTAACAATCATATCCTCGTTACGTGCAAGACTAGCTACTGTATGATGGAAACTCATCAGAGTTGCTTTTACTACTGTTACTTGCTCTTGGGTCAGCTTAAGCCGTTGCCTCTGTTCATTGTCAAATAAATCAATCTTTGATTTAAAATAGGAGTCATCCTGTTCACCTAATGTCCCATACAATATTTTACTAATTTCACCTACAAAATTTAAGACACCTCGTTTCCTAAGCGCCTCATGTCTAGTTAACTGTCCAATTAGGCATTCCAAATTTTGGATCTTTTTGATATGCCGTACTAAGGCTTGCTCTACAGGAGTAAATTCTTTATCATTTATTCCCAAACTTGTTAACTTCTGTTTACAGTATTCTACTGATAAATGAGCCAGTCTCTCTGTCTCATCAGCTTTTCCCTGAAGCTCTACCAGATTAATATAACTGACGATTTTCTACGTCAGGCCGTAAACTTCTGCCCTGTCTTTACTGTCATATTATAAGTCCGGCGATGAAGGAAATTTCTCTATACTGAACTGTTCAAACTGTCCAACTGTATACACGACGGTAGTATAGCCCACCAGGTGCAACACTCCTGTCAGGTTACTCATCTGAAATTCAAGAAAAAGTTCTATTACAGTAGAAATCCTTTAACTTATTGCCATGCACCGTTAAAAGTTTGTTTCTCTTTAAAATGGTTCAAATGGCTCTGAGCACTATGAAACTTAACATCCGAGGTCATCAGTCCCCTAGAACTTAGAACTACTTAAACCTAACTAACCCAAGGACATCACACACATCCATGCCCGAGGCAGGATTCGAAACCGCGACCGTAGCGGTAGCGCGGTTCCGCCTAGAACCGCTTGGCCACTGTTTCTATTTAAACGAATGACCACATTTGGGCCATTTGTCCTTACTACAGTGTATGGGACACGCCACTTCTGCCCCTTCTAAAGCTTTCATCATTGCTCAGCTGTTTTAAAGTCTTTCGAATTCTGGTCTTTATCGTAGTATTCCCCCCATGAACCATGGACCTTGCCGTTGGTGGGGAGGCTTGCGTTCCTCAGCGATACAGATAGCCGTACCGTAGGTGCAACCACAACGGAGGGGTATCTGTTGAGAGGCCAGACAAACGTGTGGTTCCTGAAGAGGGGCAGCAGTCATTTCAGTAGTTGCAAGGGCAACAGTCTGGATGATTGACTGATCTGGCCTTGTAACAATAACCAAAACGGCCTTGCTGTGCTGGTACTGCGAACGGCTGAAAGCAAGGGGAAACTACAGCCGTAATTTTTCCCGAGGGCATGCAGCTTTACTGTATGATTACATGATGATGGCGTCCTCTTGGGTAAAATATTCCGGAGGTAAAATAGTCCCCCATTCGGATCTCCGGGCGGGGACTACTCAAGAGGATGTCGTTATCAGGAGAAAGAAAACTGGCGTTCTACGGATCGGAGCGTGGAATGTCAGATCCCTTAATCGGGTAGGTAGGTTAGAAAATTTAAAAAGGGAAATGGATAGGTTGAAGTTAGATATAGTGGGAATTAGTGAAGTTCGGTGGCAGGAGGAACAAGACTTCTGGTCAGGTGACTACAGGGTTATAAACACAAAATCAAATAGGGGTAATGCAGGTGTAGGTTTAATAATGAATAGGAAAATAGGAATGCGGGTAAGCTACTACAAACAGCATAGTGAACGCATTATTGTGGCCAAGATAGATACGAAGCCCACACCTACTACAGTAGTACAAGTTTATATGCCAACTAGCTCTGCAGATGACGAAGAAATTGAAGAAATGTATGATGAAATAAAAGAAATTATTCAGATTGTGAAGGGAGACGAAAATTTAATAGTCATGGGTGACTGGAATTCGAGTGTAGGAAAAGGGAGAGAAGGAAACATAGTAGGTGAATATGGACTGGGGGACAGAAATGAAAGAGGAAGCCGCCTGGTAGAATTTTGCACAGAGCACAACATAATAATAACTAACACTTGGTTTAAGAATCATGAAAGAAGGTTGTATACATGGAAGAACCCTGGAGATACTAAAAGGTATCAGATAGATTATATAATGGTAAGACAGAGATTTAGAAACCAGGTTCTAAATTGTAAGACATTTCCAGGGGCAGATGTGGACTCTGACCACAATCTATTGGTTATGACCTGTAGATTAAAACTGAAGAAACTGCAAAAAGGTGGGAATTTAAGGAGATGGGACCTGGATAAACTAAAAGAACCAGAGGTTGTACAGAGATTCAGGGAGAGCATAAGGGAGCAATTGACAGGAATGGGGGAAAGAAATACAGTAGAAGAAGAATGGGTAGCTTTGAGGGATGAAGTAGTGAAGGCAGCAGAGGATCAAGTAGGTAAAAAGACGAGGGCTAGTAGATATCCTTGGGTAACAGAAGAAATATTGAATTTAATTGATGAAAGGAGAAAATACAAAAATGCAGTAAGTGAAACAGGCAAAAAGGAATACAAACGTCTCAAAAATGAGATCGACAGGAAGTGCAAAATGGCTAAGCAGGGATGGCTAGAGGACAAATGTAAGGATGTAGAGGCCTATCTCACTAGGGGTAAGATAGATACCGCCTACAGGAAAATTAAAGAGACCTTTGGAGATAAGAGAACGACTTGTATGAATATCAAGGGCTCAGATGGAAACCCAGTTCTAAGCAAAGAAGGGAAAGCAGAAAGGTGGGAGGAGTATATAGAGGGTCTATACAAGGGTGATGTACTTGAGGACAATATTATGGAAATGGAAGAGGATGTAGATGAAGATGAAATGGGAGATACGATACTGCGTGAAGAGTCTGACAGAGCACTGAAAGACCTGAGTCGAAACAAGGCCCCCGGAGTAGACAATATTCCATTGGAACTACTGACGGCCGTGGGAGAGCCAGTCCTGACAAAACTCTACCATCTGGTGAGCAAGATGTATGAAACAGGCGAAATACCCTCAGACTTCAAGAAGAATATAATAATTCCAATCCCAAAGAAAGCAGGTGTTGACAGATGTGAAAATTACCGAACTATCAGCTTAATAAGTCACAGCTGCAAAATACTAACACGAATTCTTTACAGACGAATGGAAAAACTAGTAGAAGCCAACCTCGGGGAAGATCAGTTTGGATTCCGTAGAAACACTGGAACACGTGAGGCAATACTGACCTTACGACTTATCTTAGAAGAAAGATTAAGGAAAGGCAAACCTACGTTTCTAGCATTTGTAGACTTAGAGAAAGCTTTTGACAATGTTGACTGGAATACCCTCTTCCAAATTCTAAAGGTGGCAGGGGTAAAATACAGGGAGCGAAAGGCTATTTACAATTTGTACAGAAACCAGATGGCAGTATAAGAGTCGAGGGACATGAAAGGGAAGCAGTGGTTGGGAAGGGAGTAAGACAGGGTTGTAGCCTGTCCCCGATGTTGTTCAATCTGTATATTGAGCAAGCAGTAAAGGAAACAAAAGAAAAATTCGGAGTAGGTATTAAAATTCATGGAGAAGAAATAAAAACTTTGAGGTTCGCCGATGACATTGTAATTCTGTCAGAGACAGCAAAGGACTTGGAAGAGCAGTTGAATGGAATGGACAGTGTCTTGAAAGGAGGATATAAGATGAACATCAACAAAAGCAAAACAAGGATAATGGAATGTAGTCTAATTAAGTCGGGTGATGCTGAGGGAATTAGATTAGGAAATGAGGCACTTAAAGTAGTAAAGGAGTTTTGCTATTTGGGGAGCAAAATAACTGATGATGGTCGAAGTAGAGAGGATATAAAATGTAGACTGGCAATGGCAAGGAAAGCGTTTCTGAAGAAGAGAAATTTGTTAACATCCAGTATTGATTTAAGTGTCAGGAAGTCATTTCTGAAAGTATTTGTATGGAGTGTAGCCATGTATGGAAGTGAAACATGGACGATAAATAGTTTGGACAAGAAGAGAATAGAAGCTTTCGAAATGTGGTGCTACAGAAGAATGCTGAAGATTAGATGGGTAGATCACATAACTAATGAGGAAGTATTGAATAGGATTGGGGAGAAGAGAAGTTTGTGGCACAACTTGACCAGAAGAAGGGATCGGTTGGTAGGACATGTTCTGAGGCATCAAGGGATCACCAATTTAGTATTGGAGGGCAGCGTGGAGGGTAAAAATCGTAGGGGGAGACCAAGAGATGACTACACTAAGCAGATTCAGAAGGATGTAGGTTGCAGTAGGTACTGGGAGATGAAAAAGCTTGCACAGGATAGAGTAGCATGGAGAGCTGCATCAAACCAGTCTCAGGACTGAAGACCACAACAACAACAACAACATCGTAGTATTCTTTGTTGTTCTCCTTACACTGTTTATTTTGGGTACACTGGTGTGTCTGTCTCGTTTTCTCTTTTAATACAGGTACATAGCCTTGGTAATTATAAGTAACACCTGCGGAATCTCTCTACAATACACCCGGTACGTTACATGGTCTACCGAAAAATAAGTCCTATGGTGTATAATTCATGGGTATATGGAGCGTTAAATTTCACACGAATGCCGCGAATGGATGCCATTTGTCCCAATTTGATTGAGCCCTATTGATATAGTGTCTCAAGAATTCTGTTATAGTTCAGTTAGATTGGGAGATGGTAACAGGACGTCTGTACCCTGCCAATCCTTAACAATCTGCACACTCTCTTTAGTTTGTCGCTCAAAAAGTTGATACCATTGTTATTGAGTATTACTGGCGGTGTTCTAAATCAAAGAATTATTCTTTCCACGAGGACACGAGCTATTGTATCTGCGTCCTGCTTTTCTATAAGTTCTGCAGCAATGAACTTCGTTAGGGCATTCTTGAATGTTAGTATATACCTATGATTTCTGTCTGTTGTCGTCAGTGCACCGACGATATCAATATCACACCTGCCACACCTGAGATTATAACCAACCACATTTTTTTCTTGTTGGCGTTATTTCGCTTTTTGACACTAGCACATTTTCTGATTCAGTCCTCAATACGGGACCATGCATGGTATTTCCTAATTCGATCTTAAGTTCATGCAATATCTTGATGACCACTGCGGGCTTTCAATTAATGATAAAACGACGGGATGTCGTGGCTGTCAACTACGTACCCTCTGACTCAAAGTTTAAATATTAAAGGTTTTGGCTGGTTTCGTTGTTTAGGGGCTGGGATACGTAGTTGCCGCATTACTTGCAAAATACTGCTGAGTCTATAGTATACTATACGAATATAGAAATGAATCGAATGGTCGAAGGTTCCTATCACTCGGCAATTGCGAATTTTGCATGTTATATAGAAATTTATAAATGAAAGATTGCAATTACGTAAATTCTGCAGGTACTATTTTAACGACATTAAATGATGGGTACGATAGCAGAAGTACCTTTAAGAATGTCCTTTATTACTGTAAGACAATTATTAGAGCCGATGGTTTAGCAATTAAATAAAATATAAGTCGTATAATAGGGAAACAATAGATTCCTACTCCACGTAATCAGTTATGAGCGACAACATGGCTCGTGAGATATTCACTTCTAAACGCATACTACGTTTTCACTACAGAAGCCATGGAAATCGCACAAGTCGACACTACGAAATCCGCCACCACGCGCAAACTGCTCCACTCTCCAAGCCTTTCCCGCCACCGTGAGTCCGTCGCGCCGTACTGTCCAGGACTCTCTCGTGTCCTCTCCCTTACTGTCTAGAACTCTCCGTGTCGTCTCCTGCACTCCTATACAGTCTCCCCATTAACGAGTGCTGTGATTGGCTAGAGCGCACCTACCATGTCTTCAAGCCAACACACACTCACAAACATAATGAAACACATCCGAAATACTGGATTTACATTTAAATAACGCGAAATTAAATAAATATTCCTACGGATGGACCATAAACACGCTCTAACACACATTATTAAATACATAAACAAATTAAATAAACATATATCATAGGAATAACAACAAAAGGTAGGCCAGCAGCCTAAAGTCTCTGTGCTTTCTAAAACAGTAAATATTTAACAAATTTCTTCATAAATAGTATATATCGGATATATACAAAGACGTAGACGAATAAATATATTTATAAGCATGCTGCTGCCGTTCTTTCGTGTAACTGTGGGGTACTCATGGCCTGACGCGATCGATAGTAATCAGCCACTTTGACGTCCAATAATTCATGTATTATTGAAGTTACATGCCTGTAATTTATACCAATTTAGGTTTACATTAATAGCTATCTAAAGACACGTCGATCTACAAAATCGAATGAACCGTTTAGATTTTGGAAATTCGTTGCTGGGTGTTACTTGTATAATTTACCAAAAGATACTAAACTTTAAACTAATCAAGATTTTGAAAATCTGATTACACCATCAGATTCGTTGTGCAAATAATGATAATGTACATGTTTCTTTTCGTGGAATCATGATTCATCTGGCTGCTATTAATTTTTATACGAACTGTGAAATAGTGATTAAAATTCTTCTAGGTATTATGCCGCGTCATTGCTAAAAACTAACAACAGTAATAAACTAAAACCGACGTTTCAGCCGAATTACAACAGCCTTATACTAAAGGTGGACCGCCAGCCGCAATATACGCCGCTCTTCAGCCACAGTCAGTACAAATAGAAACAATGAAGACAGAAAAACATAACATAATAGTGGACAAAGAACAGTAGACACATGAGTAAAAAACACGGAGCCATTCACAGGTGTAGTAAAAAAAATAAAAAACGGTCAGCACTGTACACGAGCACTGATGACTGAGATAACACACGTGAACAATGGAGCATGGGGCGATGAAGCAGTAACACACGATGGCACACACACAGAACTGATGGTGAGTAGTATATATCGGATATATATAGTATATATAGTATATAGTATATATATCCTGGACAGCACTATGCTCCGGCACATGAATGTTCACTTGACGTGTGCGAGTCTGCGGGCCTGCCTAAAGGGGAAAAGGTGGGGGAGGAGAGAGAGGGGAGAGTGTAGATGCCAGTGGCAGTGGAGATGGAAGGAGGAGGAAAGAAGGTACGGGGGTAGGGGAAGTCTGGGGGGAGGAGGGAGAGAGGAAGGGAGGAGGGAGGGAAGGGAGAGAGGGCGCCCTAAGGAAACACAGGGAGGGGATAGGGAGGATCAAAATTGATAGGAGGGGTAGATGGAGGGGATGACTGCATCATCAAGGAGAGGGAGTTGGTGGAAGCCACCTTGGGAGAGGGTATGGAGAGTGGAGAGATGGAGAGCAGGTGGGACATGGGGATACAGGCGCAGCAGCGGACGGGGGTGGGAGAGGTTGGGAGAGACAAGAGGGTGAGGGGGATCAAGTTTATAGGAGGTGTAGAGGATCTGTATCCATTCAAGGAGAAGGAGGAGGTGCGGGAACGGAATAAGGTCATACAGGGTCCGAATGGGGGAGGGGAGACAGATGCGATAGATGAGATGGAGAGCATGGCGTTCTAGGATTTGAAGGGACTTGTAGGAGGGGCGGAGATCCAGGCAGGGTGGGCGTAGCAGAGGATGGGGTGGATGAGGGATTTGTAGGTGTGGAGGACGGTGGAGGGGTCCAGACCCCATGTGCGGCCAGAAAGGAGCTTGAGGAGATGGAGTCAAGAGCATGTCTTGGCTTGGATTGTCCAGAGATGGGGGTCCAGGAGAGTCGACGGTCAATGGTGACGCCAAGGTACTTAAGGATGGGGGTGAGGGCGATAGCACGGCCATAAATGGTGATATAGAAATCGAAGAATCGAGGAGACGGAAGGAAAGGGTGGATTTCCTACAGTGATCGCCTGGGTCTTAGAAGGATTGACCTTGAGCAACCACTGGTTGCACCAAGTGGTGAACAGGTCAAGATGGGATTGGAGAAGGTGTTGGGAGAGCTGCAGGGTGAGGGTGAGGGTAAGAAAGGCGGTGTCATCGGCGAACTGGAGAAGGTGGACGGGTGAAGACGGCGGCATGTCCGCCGTATACAGAAGGTAGAGAGGAGGGGAGAGGACAGAACCTTGGGGCAGACCAGCAGAGGGGTAGAAGTTATAGGAATCTGTGTTATGGATGGTGACATAGGAAGGACGTTGAGAAAGAAAGGACCTGATCAGACAGACGTAGTTAATAGGAAGTACGAAGGCTTGGAACTTGAAGAAGAGGCCAGAATGCTATACACAGTCGTAAGCACGCTCAAGGTCGAGGGAGAGGAAAATGGTGGATTGACGGGAGTTGAGCTGTTCGGAGAGGAGATGAGTGAGGTGAAGGAGGTCATCGGCAGAGAAGGATGGACGAAAGCCACACTGGGCAGTGAGAAGGAGGCAGCGCTGGCGGAGATGCAGGTGTATGCGTTGGGTGAGGATGGATTCCAGGACCTTTCTAAAGACCGAGGTAAGGCTGATGGGACGGTAGGAGGAGACAGGGGATGGCGGTTTGTCGGGTTTAAGGAACATCAGGATATGGGAGGTTTTCCACAGGTCAGGGTAGTAGCCGATGGACAAGACCACATTATATAGGTTGGCCAGGGTGGAGAGGAAGGAGGCGGGAGCTTCACAGAGGTGGCGATAGGTAATACACGATCATGACTGGGAGCGGTCTTGCGTTTCTTGCGAATTGCAGTGGTGATATCCTGAGTAGTGATGCGGGCATTGAGTTCGTTGTGTGTAATGTTGTCCAAGTACTGGAAGCCAGGGTCGAGAGGAGGGACAGAGGTGTCAGTTCGATCACGGACATCTGGGAAGAGGGAGTAATCGAACTGGGGATCGTCAGGGAGGGTAAAGATATCGGAGAGATAGGAGGCAAAGTGATTGGCCTTACTGAGGTTGTCACAGAAGGGCTGGTCACCTTGAAGGAGTGGGTAGTAGGGGGGGGGGTAGATCCGGTAAGATGGCGGAAGGCTGACCAGTACTTGGACAAGTTGATAGGAAGTATAGCATTAAGATGGGTGCATGTCTGTCGCCAGTCCTGGCGTTTCCTAGCCACGAGCAAGTTCCTGATGTGTCGTCATAGTTGTTGGTGACGTCGTAGTGTCTCCAGGTCCTGCATGTGAAGGAAGCCACAGTAGAGATGGCAGGATTCACGGAGGAGGAGGACGGCCTGTGGGGTTAAAGTGGGAGGGTGCGGATGGATGGCGACAGAAGGGATGTCTGGTCTGCTGAAGAAAGGAGGCGGCATGGGTAACATCATCATGGTGGTGATAGGTGAGGGTGTGGCTATCGACCTAGGTAGAGAGAGTATCCCGGTAGGCATTCCAGTTGACATGGGAATGATCATGGACGTATTTCGGGGGAGAGTCGATGCGAGGATCGGGACAGGGGCGACGACTGTCTGAAACAGTGAGGAGGACAGGGAGATGGTCACTACCAATGGGGTCTAGGACGTCCACCGCTATGCGGCCAAGGAGGTTAGGGGAGGAGAGGACGACATCTGGAGTGGTATTGGATTCAGGGCGGGTGTGCTGGGGAATGGGAACGAGGTCGCCCTGGAGGGAAGAGAGGAACCGATGCCACTGCTGTAACTGGGTGGCTGAATGACTATAGATGTTGAGTTCGGCGGCGATCACGTATGAGGAGAAGGGACAGTCGATGTGGGAAAGGAAGTCGAAAGGTGGTAGCCAATGGCTACCCCGCCTCGCTCTATCGGGAGGGGATTTTCGGAGTGATGGAAGAGGAAGGGCGATGTGTGTACAGTATGCTGGGGCTGAAGAAAGGTTTCATTGAGGAGGAAGGCATCCACGCGGTGGGTTTCGAGGGTGTGCAGGAGGAGGTTCTTATTGGCGGGAAGGGAACGAATGTTAATAAACAAGATACGGTGCTGTCGCGCCATGAGAGGGATTTAGACAAGGGTGTCGAGACGGGAGAAGGTGAAGTGGGCTTGGTTATGGGAGTAGGTGGCATAGGTGTTGGGGCGGAAGACGGATTGGTTTTGCATGGAGATAGGTGCTTCTATTTATTACAGACTATCGATGTCTGACGTCACTGTTGGCCCTATAATATGATTGGCTAGTCATGACGTAAGGGGAGATGTAAGGAAAGAGGCTATTCGTGGATGTCCATGTCATCAACAATTGGTAGCTGTCCGCCAATCAGTGTTCGGCTTCTGGTCGGCAAGTTTTCCTCCTGGTGTGCGCGGAAGTTTGTGCAGATACGTCCGTATCCCGTGTAGCTTCTGCCCCGCGACCGCTCGCGACCCGTTGGACTGGGATGGGCGGCAGCCAGGACGCTGGGAGTTTGTAGCCATCTTCTCTGTTGATGTTGTCAGACTATTTAATAATTTCGATCGCCTCCAGTATTTTGCGTTCTCGCATCCACGATTCTTTCGCCAGTACTCGGGCCTCCTGGAACCTGATAGGTTGTCCACAGTCACGGTGGTGTTCCGGTATCTCCGACTTGTTATGTTGTTGTAATCGTACATAGCGTTCGTGTTCTGCTACTCGTAAGCTGACCGGTCTCCCTGTTTATCCTATGTAGGCAGCTCCGCACTCACACCGTAATTCGTAATCTCCTGCAGTGTTAAGATTGTCGACTACATCCTTGGTGGAACGTATCATTTCGTGGATCCTGTGACTGCTTCGAAAAATCTGTTGAAACCTCGTCGGCGGAGGACGTTGCCTAGCCGTTCACTGACGCCTTTGACATATGGTAAGTGTACCAGTGGAAGCTTCTCTTCTTTGCCTTCTTCTCGTGTTCTGCTCCCTTAGGTTTTAGCTACCATTTTTATAATGTTGTCATCATAGCCGTTGGCACGAATCGAGTGTTGTAGCTCCTTTAATTCGTGTTTGATGTTATTTTCATCGCTTATCCGGTAGGCTCGGGCAGTTAACGTATGCAGAACAGAATACTTTTGAGCTGGGTGGTGGTGGCTCTCCCCGTGCAGGTACCCATTAGTGTGCGTTGGTTTCCGGTACACTTTGTGTCCCAGTTTACCTTCGGCAGCTCTGTGAAATGTCTGCCATTAAGGTTTCACAAACTCCGCTATCTTTGACACTCCTGGCATACAAGTCTCTTTCATCGACACAGTGTCACCAAGGAATTCCCACCCACATTTGGCCTGGACCCCAGCTAACGTTTGGCACCATGCGGCCGCCGTCGAGTCGTGGCTCGCATAGAGGCCCCAGTGCAGGCACGCCAGCTCTGAACTTGGAATATTTTCAGGGCGCCACAACTCGCCCGTTACCTCACACCACCTATGGGTGCATCATGGAATCCTCGCAAAAATATCCGCGTTTTCTTCAGCAGTTATCTCCTATTGTTCGTCTTCCACGACTACCGGCACTTCCTCATTCTCATTTGCCCCTGTTTCGGTATCAGCTGACTGTACTTTCCTTATCCTTGACATTCCACAGTTGTTCCTGCGCTGCTACACAGTTGTTCTTGTCTTTTTTGTACACAGTTTCACGATCATATTCCACCAGTTTCAATCTTAGCTTCATCAAGCGTGAGGAAGGACTGCTAATATTTCCGATCCACTGCAATGGTTATGTTTTGTAGAGATCATAAACTTATGACCATAAATATAAGGTATGAATGCTGGATCTCCCAGACTACGACCAATAACTCTCTCTCAATTGTGCTATAATTTCGCTCTGCATTGTTCAAAGTTCCGGATGTATATGCTACTGGGAAGTCTTTACCTAACTCCCATTGGTTAACAACTGAACCAATAGCGTCTTGGCTCGCATCCGTGGTGATTGTAACTTTTTTGAAAAATCTGGGTACTGTAATTTCGTGCTCCGTTATCTAGAAGCAATTCTAATGGACTCTGTGTACTCTGTGGGCAATTCAGTTCCACAAACTGATTTTTACTTTCACAGTCGACTTTGAATATCTTTCCCAATTCAACATACGGTGACTGTAATCTTACACTTTTCTTCCATTCCCGTGCTTCTTATTTTTCACAGCATTCCCTGTGGTCTCAGTACCCTGTTTAGCCATGTGTCCTGTCCTATGACATGCAAAACACACGACAGCTTTCGCTTTCTTACACGGACCTTCATATCCCAATAAATTGCCACTTTCGTACCTGACTGTCTTTGGAGCCTCTGACACTCGACACGCTAGAGACGATTGTACTTTGCGAATTCTTTTCTCAAGTAGGTAGTCTCGCATTAAATGCCCTGATTTGCCTCAAGTTTCACATTTAATATTACTTCTGCAATCGTTAGACGTGTGCCCTATACATCCACATGAGAAACACTAAAGGATTACCTTCCCCGTCTTGCCATGATGACTTTTGTCACCAAATCCTTTTTCCTTGGTGGACATAATTGCCGACTCTTCAGTCAAAGCTACCTCTACAGCCTCAGTGAGAGTGATGTCCCCTCCCCTCCTTGTCCACACAATTGCCTGTATGCACTCATTGTAGATGCCTTGAATGAATACCGCTCTGCTTAATTTTCCCACTAATGACAAAGATCTCGCCAGTTCTGAAGCTCTGGCATTGCACCAGAGACAGCTTCACGAAACTGATGTACTTTACTGGCCTAATTTGCAATCGATCCCCCCTTTGATGGCTTACTAGCAAACATACTGCAGGCATAGAAATCTAAAGTACGCTTACAGGCGCAATTTTCAACAAAATATTTCTTACTTCTTCCCAGTTTCCACTCGAGCAGTTTACTTCATGCAGGACACTGCATTTTAACTATTTTGACAATACTGGGTGGTCAACACACACAAATTCAAAAGCTATGTCCACAGTATTAATAAATTCATTTAAAGCGGATTTTGTACCATGAAAAGCTTGGGGAATGAGTTTAAGGCCATTCTTCTTTCTTTCTTTCTTTTTCTGTAGGCCTTTATCCCGTAGGAACGCAGGGTCGGCCGTGTTATGACGGATTTGGCAATGTTAGTGGCAGAGGGTTGCCGGATGCCCTTCCTGCCGCCACCCCATACTCCCCAGGATGGAATAAGTGTACCCTAGCTGTCTGTGTCTACTGTAAGTCATGAAATAGTGCGAACGTTTTTCAAATGTCTGTGAGTCGTGTAACTGAGGCGGAACGTGGGGACCAACCCGGTATTCACCGAGCGGGATGTGGAAAACCGCCTAAGAACCACATCCAGGCTGGCTGGCATACCGGCCCTCGTCGGGCGGATTCGATCCGGGGCCGGCGCGCCTACCTGAGTCCCGGAAGCAGTGCATTAGCGCTCTCGGCTACCCTAGCGGGTAATGAGTTTAAGGCCATCACTGTTACTAATGTTAGATACTACTGCTCCACCACTGGCATCTGCATTGTTAGATGAGGCCAGACTTTTATCTGCTGATGCGTTTTGCAGCGATACGAGACAGCTTCGTTGCTGAAAGCGGAGCGCTCTGCTGTGGTGAGGTGAACTGAACTGAGCTGAGCTAAGCAGGTGGAACCGCGCGACGCCCACAGTGTCGCGTTGCCCTCAGCTGTGCTGCTTAGGGCGTTGCCGGCTGCTTCCAGCCGTCTGCTCGCTGGCCATCGCTACCGCTGAAACTCACGTCCTCCTCTGCCGGGTCACGCTCTCGCCGCGTGTGGTTACCCGTTACCGCAGCACCGTCTCGTAGTCGCTCGGCCGTTCCCGAGACCCCCGCGCTCTCATCAAGTCGAGTACACAAGGTTGCCGTGGCCGCGTCTACAGTCGTCAGGCGTCGATCTCCGGACCTCAGCGTAATTCTTCTGCTCTTCCCGCTCCGTCTGTTCTCACTGGAGCGCAAGTGCCGTTTCTTATATCTCAAAGTCGTCAGTCCAGTCGTGACGTGCAAAACTCCTATCTATCTCAAAAATCGTTAAGGAAATCACCCCAAACACGGCACCAGAAATGTTTATCTATGTCGTGTCCTGACACAGGATAGAGGGAAGACAGAAGGCGAGGAGCAAATGCAGAAAGACAAACTCTCAGTGAAGGCAGGAGGATGACTAGGATCAGCCTCAAACACTGTCACAGGGCATTTAAAGAAGATGCAGATTCTGGGACTCGACAGGATGATTGCAGGAGGAGACTCATGGAATACAGGGGTCTGATTAACGCTATTTATTTTTGACCAGACTAGCTACTTCAACGAAGGCTAATTCTAAACATTAGAAAAAGCAAAGGAGGCAATTATTGCACAACAGAAGTCAGAATCTGAAGCCACGAGGGCAGTTGCTAACAGAAGTAGCGAGCACTAGCAGCACGCCAAGTACAAACTTGAGAACAGCACTCCAAGTTAGAAAAACACACATGTCGGAGCTTACCGAGGCTGGCCACGAGCAACACCCAGATTCCATAATTCCAGGAGGGAGGAAGTGCACCCTCTCCTCCATTCCCCTCTCCCCCCTGCGGACGCCAGTGCGTGAGTACGTTCCTGTTAGTATTTCTAGGTTACTTTTTTGCTATGGGTGTCTGTCTGGTGTATAACGTGTAAGACAAACGCCTCGGACAAGATGAGAATGGAAGCTTTAGCGATGCAGAGCTACAAAAGAAAGCAGAACACATTCTGAGACATAAAAGAAACATCAGATGGTACTGAAGGAAAACTTGAGGAGGTAAAAAACTGTAGAGAGAAACGAAGGCTTGACTAAAGTATGTAGTTTTAAAGGGGCGATGGTTGCAGTATCTGTGCAAACATGAAGAGGTGTCATATCGACGACATAATGGTTTGTAGTTGTTACACTGAAGGATGTTTGGAAACATCAAGGGCACTCCAAGGTAGAAAATCTGATACACAATGCAGAGAGCAGACGAAAAAGATAGCGTTTAGGCTACCGGAGCCGTCACTTCAGAGAATGAACTGGTAACTCCATCCACAGTCAAGGCGCTGTCGTAAGGTATCACTGTGGAAGATGACCACGAAAATCCACGTCTTAGCGGAGGCACCAAGCTTTATTCTTGCTCCTGAGAACCGTAACGTTAGTGGATCTGCCAACGTTAGAGTGATATCAAAGCAGTCCCCACCCACATAAGGGCCGACTGCGGCGCCCTAGCGACCTGGCTGAGAAGTCCCACTGAATACAAAGACATGAGTTTTTAAAGAATCGTGGCGTCGCACCATTTCTCCACTCCTGTAGTCGACTCACCAATCCACCCGCATTTAACGAGTTTCGGCCAATCTGGAGAGTCGCTGTGCACATCCAGGGCACCCCCAACCAACCAATTTCAATTCCTCCCCGACCACTCGGTAGGTAGTGACGCTTATGGATTTTACAATGCAGACTCCGAGTTTAATATCAACAGCGTTCAGGTGGAAGCTAAGCGTCACTACTACTCCTATTATGACCAGCTACAACAGTGTTTTACGTCATTTGGCTCCGCTCTCGGCCCTTCTGTGGGTGGGGACTCCTCTGATATCACTCTAACGTGGGTAGACCCACTAACGTTGCGGTCCTCAGGAGCAAGTATAAAGCTTGCTGCCTCTGCTAAGACGCGGATTTTCGTGGCCATCTTCTACAGTGATGCCTTACGACAGCGTCTTGGCATTGGATGGAGTTACCAGTTCATTCTCTGAACGGAAACTTCTCCCCTGGAACAGCGGCACAGAGCGTCTGCAACTTGCACGGCTCTTGTGTTACTATTTAACTCCGGTAGACTAAACGCTATCTTTTTCGCCTGGCCGGCCGGAGTGGCCGAGCGGTTCTAGGCGCTTCAGTCTGGAACCGCGCGACCACTACGGTAGCAGGTTCAAATCCTGCTTCTGGCATGGATGTGTGTGATGTCCTTAGGTTAGTTAAGTTTAAGGAGTTTAGGGGACTGATGACCTAAGATGATAAGTCCCATAGTGCTCAGAGCCATTTGAACCATTTTTTTTTTCGCCTACTATCTGCACTGTGTCTCTGGTTTTCTGCCTTGGAGTGCCCTTGATGGCTCCAAATAGCCTTCAGTGTAACAACATATAAGTCATTATGTCGTCAATATATGACACCTCTTCATCTTCGCACAGATACTATAACCATCGCCCCTTTAAAACTGCTTACTGTAGTCAAGCCTTCGTTTCTACAATTTTCACCTCCTCAAGTTTTTCTTCAGTACCATCTGATGATTCTTTTATGTCTCAGAATGTGCTCTGCTTTCTTTTGTAGATCTGCATCGCTAAAGCTTCCATTCTCATCTTGTCTGAGCTGTTTGTCTTACACGTTATACTCCAGACAGACACATACAACACAAAAAAACAGATACTAACAAGAACCTACTCACCCACTCGCGTCCGCAACGGGCAGAGGGGCAGGGAGGAGAGGGTGCACTTCCCCCCTCCTGGAATAATGGAATCTGGGTACACTATTTTCATTCATCACCGAATTCTCTCGAATTTCAAGCTGTCATTGTATGTTATTTCACTAACTGCAGATTTAACACTGCGACGATGAAAAATACTGCAGCTTTAGCGATCAATGTGTATCTCATGTTTTCTTAGTTAACACTCTGTTCACGGAAAATCATACCGACTGCCTGGTGTGGCTGCGGTTTCGTCGCTAATCTACAGCCAAGATGGATAGGTTTCTTTACAGATGAGTGCCAAAGTAATGTCTTCAGTCTTCTTCCGGCTCTTCTTTCTTCGGCCCTTACCGAGCTGATTACACAGTGTGTTTCAAAATTACACCGACAAGCTTCGAGGGGATGTAGAAGGTGTTTTGAGGACCAAAATGAGTATAGAAACGCTAATCAACGGCGCTATAGAGCGCCGGCGTCTGTATATGTACGTATGCAGGATGATTCACGAAGATATGCAAATATTTTAATAAGTTATTCTACAAGTAAAAATAAAGAAAAAAGTTCATATAAACATCGGTCCGCAAATGTTAAGTTACGGGGTAACGGCTAATAAAAGATTGCGTCTGAAATTTTGCAACTTTGCTAATATGAAGCCGTCGCAAAACCGTACGAGGTTACAGTAAAGCACGATTTCCATTTATTTTGTTGTTATTGATCTGGTAAATCTAATAAAACATGTACCAGACGTGTATCGGCTGTAGTTTTCCAGAATATCCAGAGAAGCAAAGAAGTAATTTCGTAAAGTTTTTAATTTTTATTAACTACTTGGCCCAATTTATTCGTTAAATTCCAAACAATTGCAGAAAGATTTCAATATAGTTGTAGGGAATTTAGGAAACGACTGTAACAACTCACTAACGTTTGCCAACAATGACATAAACGCTTCTACATTCTTAATGGAAAGTAAACAAATTTACTTGTATAATAATCTTTGCGAAAGAACGAGTCGAAATATATAAGTGAAAATCGTTGTGGCACCTCTAACATCGGAATACATGGCCCGGTACTCTTGTTGTTGAGATTGACGGTTTAGGCAAATTTCGGAGGTATTAGTGTGGATCAAGGAAAGAAAAAAAAGTCCAATAAATATGGGCTCTATCATCCACGCCTTAGGAACTATGACCACTTGTTCATCTTCGCTATTGTAGAACACGTATCATCTATTGAACGAGTACTCATAGCTCTTAAGCTATGCACTTTACAAGCCATGTTTACTGGACATTTTTTCTTCTTTTGGTCCATACTACCAACTTTGAAAGTTGCCTAAAATCTTAGCAACAACAGTACCGGTGCATGTTTGCCACTGTCACAGGCATCAGAACAACTTTCGACTCTTTCGTTTCCGGACCAAGATCTTTTATCACAGATTGATACAGTCATCCTTCTCCAGCGCCCCAGAAATTCTGTAACATCTTCACCCGGCATATACATACATACACAGTCGCGGCGCCTATAACTTCGATGCTTTGTAGCGTCGTTGGACGACGTATCCGGACACAGGTTCCTATTCTCATTTTGTTCCTCAAGACACCTTCTACATCCCCTCGAAGTTCGTCGGTTTAAGTTAAAACATGCTGTATGAAAGAGTCTAACACCATGGCAACAGTATACATGTCAGTCATCCGTATCCAGTCCCCATGAGGATTACCGCTCCCCTAGATGCACACCGGAATCACAACAGCAGTTTACCACCTCGTTGTGGAAAAAGAAAACCAATGATACCTTCCTGATTCTGCATTCAGTTTTAGTCGACAGAGCTTGGAGAAAAACACAGCGATGCTGTATTGCACGTGTATTCGTCTATACTTAATGCCAAACACATCACTCGAAAGAAGAAAATACCATTTTCAGCGCTGGAAGAGAGGAGAAAAATGGGTGAAATTTCAAGTCTGAAGAAATGTCGTGTCCAGGATAGGGGCTCTCTCAAAGTTTCACGGCAACACATAGCCACGTGCAGCCACAGAGGTGCGAATTCTGCATTCCAGTTGGCATGGCTGCATGGTAATGTGACAAACTGCAGAGATGAATATTACCTTGTAAATGTTAGTTCTGCCAACCAATTTGAGGATGGTTTTGAAAGTTTCCACATTCATGTAGTCGTATCTTGTCTTGGGCCACACTTTATCTAATCAACCCAAAGAAATACAGCTTCCAAAACACATTTTGCTCAAATTCAGTTACGGCAGTCAACATTAAAAGAAAAAAAAAAACAGGGAGTAACGGATATAAGTGCAGATAATTTTATACGTGGTAACTTAATTCGTACACATATCAGTGTGTTGGTCGTCTTTTCTCTGCATCGAACAGTCATTCCACAAACACGTCACAAACTATACCACCTGATGTTTTCTGCATGGCCGTGCGTGGTTCGCGAAGTGAACGACAGTTGATAGTATAGACTATCCATTTTGCATCCACCCTTCGATAATTGACGTGCTACGCAGAGGAAAATACACATTAATGGCTAGCTTCTGCCAGGCTTAGATAGAGATACTACCCAACCTAAAAATATACGATTTGTAATAGCTATAATTATTAGCCTCCGAGTGGCGTAAATACTGATGAAATGTTGTTCAGTACACCATCCTCATTCACCAGTAGAAATATATGCTCTCATTCCGTTACACTCTGTACCAATCACAGAACATGTCCATTAACGTGAACGAACGTGACGTTTTATAGGGAAACAAAATATGGTTCATATGGTTCAAATGGCTCTGAGCACTATGGGACTTAACATCTGAGGTCATCAGTCCCCTAGAACTTAGAACTATTTAAACCTAACTAAGCTAAGGACAGCATACACATCCATGCCCGAGGCATGATTCGAACCTGCGCCCATAGCGGAAACAAAGTATGGTAGATGGCATTAACATTGAATAAGCCTTCTTCAACGTTTATTCACGGTTTTTGTCCTACAATGGGGTATTAATGTGGTATATGTGTTGACATCCAGCAGGATCGTCTCAATAATTGTGCCTTTTCTCTATTTCGAATTTTTAATTTTCAATCTATGTAACATGCTGGGAGTATGAATAAATATTTTGATGAATATTCTCTAGCTTTACTTCATAACTCGTTGCAATCCTTGTAATTAATCACACGACGATGTAATTTCAGATCGCTGAATCAAAAAGGTGGCGTCCATATCCATATTACTAACGTAAACATACATACTTTGCATACAATATTCAAATATTCGTACCAATTAGGTTCCAAAGCAGTCTACCCTCAAAACTCTAAGTATATTACTATCATTATTTTGAGAAACAATAACTTTTATGTACTTCTTGTCAAATCTAGTTCTTGGGGCACGACAAATTTTCAGACTCATCGGACCAGCTACATAAAAGTTATGAATCTTGCAGATGGAAAAATTTATTCGGACGCCCATGAGCTTAAAGACAATTGCATCTGAGGTGACTCACCAGTATTAATAACAAACACGTGTATAATAATTAGCGAGAGATATATCACAGCATCGTGCAAGTTATGGAAACCGTCGTAGTTGAAATTTGCTATATGAGATACTAACAAATTGGTAATATTTATTTGACACTGTCATGGAGATCAAGTCTTGTCGTTGTGGCACTTCCATTTCTTTTCTTTTTTTATTTCCATTAATCTTTTATATTAGTATGTGAGTCGCTTTTGACGGTCACCCACTTCGCTCTTCACTAAGAACTTTCTGAAGTCTTGAACGGACCTCCACATCTACCTAGGAAACCCTGATTATCAGTACATCGGCAACAAGTCCCTTACGTGTTTCAAAATGAGAGTTTGCTGTTGTCATGCTTGACATATAAAAAGAGCCCCTGTCTGAATACCACATGATGAACCTGTTTCTATTCTGTTCAGTTTTATCAAGACCTACCGTCCCCACAAGCAGTTCCTACCCTAATGCATGTTACAAATATGTATTGTCCTACGAAAAATAACGTTTCAGCTTGGCAAATAAGCAGAATGATGACTGCTCAGGACTGCCTCCGTTATTCGTTAACGTATGTTTCTTTCAGGGTGGCCTACCGTAATTTCACAAACGTTTTGGGCCCATATCGTGAATTAAAGTACGCGGAGGAGTTTATCTGCCAACATCCTTGCCGCAGTGGTAACACCGGTTCCCGTCAGATCACCAAAGTTAAGCGCTGTCGGGCTAGGCTAGCACTTGGATGGGTGACCATCCGGTCTGCCGAGCGCTGTTGGCAAGCGGAGTGCACTCAGCCCTTGTGAGGAAAAGTGAGGAGCTACTTGATTGAGACGTAGCGGCTCCGGTGTCGGAAACTTACATACGGCCAGGAGAGCGGTGTGCTGATCACGTGCCCCTCCATATCGGCATCCAGTAACGCCTGCGGGCTGAGGATGACACGGCGGCCGGTCGGGACCATTAGGCCTTCATGGCCTGTTCTGGAGGAGTTTAGTTTAGCTTAGTTAGAGGAGTTGATCTTTCGCTTCAGCTACTAAAAGTAATAATATGTAGACACGAAGAATAACGATGTAGAAAGTTAACATCGTTTACAATATTACAGTGCCAGTGTTATACAGTGATAATTGCATCGTAATTCGGAATAACACAGGCGCTGCAATATCGTATTTATTCGCCGACACCGGGCAAGTGAATTTCAAGTAAAATTTCTCCCCTGTACGGGAATATAAATAACGAATTTACGAGTATACGTTGTAGACACGTGGTTGACGACATGAGGAAGTTTGGTTCTGGCCGTGAGTCGTGCTCTGCTCGGATAGCCTATTGGTATGGCGACCGCTCGCGGTAAGCGGGAAATCCATCATGCAGCTGATGGTTGCTCACATTCACAACTGCGAATCCATAAGTAGTCGGCTCTCAGAATTCAATGGCGGATGCCGCAACGTACACCGGCAGGAACATACAGACAAACACGTAAACACAGCTGGTAATAAAATGCCCACATACATAGAAACCCACCCCTCCAAAAGAATACGTAAAATACATGCAATAACAATTGCAATAAAATATGAAGAAAGATAGAAGCAGCAAGTAATAATGACTGCTGTTTATGTTGAAATTAACAATGTTAAGACCGATTGCAAGTACACGTTACGAAGATTACATTTCTTTAAGGAAATCTGAGGCTGAGGAAAGTTTGTTACAAAGCAAAAAGAAATTGCAGGTGGAACTGTTTAAGATGTTTTTAGTCTTTACAGAGGAGATCGCTTGGCATTGCACCTTATTTTTTTAAAGATGATGCATTGTGATGTCAACGGTAGCTCGTCGGTGCTGGCGTGGTAATTAAAGCAACTCCTTCGGTTGTGAAGTGGCAGTAGATATGTCCTCTTGCTCGGAATATATTTCTCCAAGCAGTTATTCCATTCTTCGTTGCATTCTTAAGTCATAAGCCGGTGGAATGTAGTTATTTATGTATAAATCCACGTTCGTATGCATGCGATTAGAACGTTCCTAGCACACGTGTTCGTGTTTCTAACGTCCCATAAACAGTTTTAAAACAATATATATTCCATTCCACCTGCAGATCGCAATATTACAGTCCATACATTTTTAGCGATCACGACTACAACTTATGACATCATCTATTTTTTCGGTCAGTTAATATTCTGTCCTATTTTCATCAACTGAATATCATACTTGCTTGGCTGCCTTCGCTTCATTTAGTTAATCATTAGACCTTTATATATGTACACAACTAATTGTCCACATTTTGTAGCGCTCCCAGCTGTTCAGTCTCTACTTGACACTGACAACCTTAATGTTATTCGAGTTTCAGATGCACGTCAATCCAGAATGTAATAAACACATGATAAATGGTCATTCCCTCTTTCTGATGCTCTACTCTGCTCAGTTAGTGTTTCCTTAGTTTTTTGAGCCGCGCGGTCTCGGGCGTCTTGCTATGGTTCGCGCGGTTCCCCCCTGTCGGAGGTTCGAGTCCTCCCTCGGACATGGGTGTGTGTGTTGTTCTTAGCGTTCGTTACGTTAGATTAAGTAGCATGTAAGCCTAGGCACCGATGACCTCAGCAGTTTGGTCCCGTAGGAACTTACCACTAATTTACAAATTCCTTAGCTTGATGTATAATATTTACAGATTAATCAATTGTTTGTGACACAAAACACTTACCTCCTTCATCCAAGAACATTTCCCTAGTATATATTCCACATTTCATACAGTTATCTTAGTTCCCAGCCACATTTTCTTTATACTTAGGTATATTTTAGCCTTTTTAACTTAAACCTCATAATACAATCTCAGAATGTTGCGTCCAATAACCTTAGTTTTTCTTGGATTATGTCTCATATTTGCTTCAGTCAATGCCTTCTCTATGTCATACATTTTCATAAAGGCCAAACTAAAATTTTCATTACAAATATACAAGTTCAAAAAATATACACCTATAATCGTGTTAATACTGATTTTTGGAACGACGAAATCATGTGATCTATGACAATGTCCTTAAATTGCACTGGTAGTGTCACTGAATGCAGGACTGCTTTGCACAACTTCTCTGTAGTATCAAGGATTTTAAGACTGAAGATCAGCGTTACTGCCATGTCCATATTGCTTGGCAAGGCTATAAAGTACCACACTTTCCAACCCATCAACCAATATCCTTAGAATTAGCATAAGTGGAATGTATACTGGTTTTTCTTCATTCAATAAGTCTTTACTTTTGGCTTTTCTATCAAATTCGGGCATAGCTGTCAAATTTTCTATATTTACTCTTTCTACAGGCAAATATTTAAACTCTCTAAGTATCCTTTCATGAAATGGCAATTCATAAAGGCATTGTGCTTCACATCATTCAGCATGGTAGTTTAAAAGATTTGCATCATCTTTTTCTAACCTTATGGGTAGTTCATTTTCGCAAGGTCCATAGCATACGAATTTATACATAACATCACTTCCCTCAAGAGTCACTTTTCTGCCTGCTATTGAGCTACCTTGATAGAATGCTCTCGCTTGCAACATGGAAATGCATTTACCGTTTCATTCTTTAATACTGTGTTTTGGAGCCAAAAGTTCCCACACTTGCCAGCTCAATGAACTGTTATTGTTTATTGTTTCTGTTCCAGTCGGTTCCTGTTAGTCAACAGCATTGCAATGCCAAACGGCACTCAAACTTGGCTCTGCAAGCAAGCGTCACCCCCACTCACCAAGGCTTCCAATCTCTGAACTTGTAACACCTCCGTTTATTTACCCCAACCTGAACTGATCGAATAGCAGCCCAATATTTACTATTAATATGACCGTTTACCTAATGGGGCTGGTAATCGGAATTGACTGCTACGGAAGTTGTTACTTTCCAGTTCGTCCTGTTCAATACTGTAATAATGAAATGACTGGTAACAAGAAAAACACCAACACAGTTTCACTAATTAAGAACTTATATTCGTCTGAAAAACACAAAAAAAAGGAGACAGCCACTGCCTTCTTCATACATATCTAATTACGGCTAATCTCAGCACAGGCTTCTTCATTTTCCATTATCGTCACACGCTAATCCATCACTGCATCCAACACTGCAATCCAAGGTGATGCCGGCGCGGTAGATGCGAAACCAAATATCGGCCCTAGAAATGTCACTGATCACTTTCGTAATAATACTTCTTCACCTTCCCGGTATTATTCTACTACAAATGGGTCTAACCACGGCGATGGCGACTCCCTTCTCCGTTAAAGCCTTGTATTTCAACAAAGACCTCCACACACCTCGACCCGCAACATGGCACTGGCTCAACTCCACACTCGCTCTCGCAACACGACACAATCGATTGTTCGCCCTATCGACCTGTGCCGAGTGCAAATTTATAGTAAGGGCCTACGGACCCCTTAGAAACTCCAACCAAGTTCACTAGAAAACCCCAGTCACTGCTTGGCCCATGTACTTGGCTGACCTACTTCTCCCACTGACTGCTCCTTCATGCGACCTAGTTCAGCTGTAGCGGCTCCTTTTTGCACTGCATTCATACTCACTTTGTGAACATTCTCTACCACTTTTATGCTCAAAATTCGGACCTCTGTCGTATTGTCACTCGCCAGCCTCCACCAAGACACTATCTAATTTAAAGTGTCATGTGAAACATCCTCAACATCATTCTCTGCGTTAACTTCACAACGGCTGCTCCTCTGTTGCCTGTTGCCCCAAGCGCGTGGAAGACACACCAGACTTACGGCATTCTGCTGCTTCTGTACATTCTGCTGGCCGCCATAATGGCCGTGCAAGCATTCTACTCTCTTGAGGAACCGTACATAATTATCATGGTGTACAGAAACCAAATATCTACGAATATAGAAATGGAAAATGCATTCTATACCTGCAGCTTTCAGTTATATAGCCAAGCCCCTGTCAAGACATTTAATCCGTTTTCAACAGTTCTTACTAAACTCTTTCACGGTGCTGCAGTCTAGCTATTACTTGTTGCTGCTGCAGGAACGTACCAAAAATTGTCGCTGAAGTACAGTACTCTTTTTAAAAAAATTGTTAAACTCATGTAAATCATTATAATCTGTAGCTACATCATTTGCCCGCA
Organism: Schistocerca serialis cubense; assembly: GCF_023864345.2. Lineage (NCBI taxonomy): Eukaryota > Metazoa > Arthropoda > Insecta > Orthoptera > Acrididae > Schistocerca > Schistocerca serialis. Next base: position 778,767,182 of record NC_064639.1, on the reverse strand, counting down.
TAAGGGCGTCACCTCTAAGTGTCCTTCTACAACTGAAATTTGTTCTTTTGCACAACAAGGGCCAAGTAGCACCATAAATTCCTGTATCAATAATCCCGGATGGACATATCTTGGAAATTTGTGGTAAGGTCTTATCAGACCAAACTGATGACGACATCGGTCCCTAAGCTTACGCACTGCTTAATCCAACTTGAACTTACACTACGAACAACACACACCCATGCCTGAGGGAGGACTCGAACCTCCGCTGGGGGCAGCCACTCGGACCGTGAGAGGACGCCTCAGACCGAGCGGCTGAGCATATCTCTGTGGTTCGAAATAATTAAATTTCCGACAATGAACAAATGCAGTTTCCACAGAAGTAACAGGCGAATGCTGTAACACACTTCTTCACAGCATTGAAATCTCCTGGTCGGTTTTGACCCGTTTCTCATCAATTACTCAGTTATGCACTAGCTGAAACAACTCGCATGTTGTTCGCTCGGCGCCCAGCATGCGATTAGTCTCGGTCACATGGTCCTTAATGTTAGTATGCGGATCAAGCATTATGTTCTCACAAATATTACTTAATTCTTGAACCACTGTCTACTCATGTGCTGAAGACTTACCTTCATTTCCTCGATGAAAATCTAATAGACAATTTCGTTACCCTCCAACCTTTTCATGTCCGTCTTGTTCCTCGAAATTTTTGTGCACCTCACTAAGATCAGATTCCATTAGTAAAACAATATTTTGCAGCTTTAAGTCTACCTGGCGCTCTAATTGTACTATGTATTGGTCAAACTGTTACTTAACGTAACATTTTACGTATGATTTTAATTTCTTAAGTTCGGCTGACATATCAGCATTGACCTTTGTGCAGTGGAATTGATCTTACCGACCTCTGCTTTTTTTACAATTGACCTGACACTTCGTTATCCTACTTATTTCAACAGTCAATTCCGTCGTGAGATTACCTGACATTGCAGTTAGTGATGACAGCGAAACACTTCACACATCTGACATTGCCAGTTGCTCCACTACTTCATCTGTCATTTCCCGAGTGTCATCAATACCTGCAGGCACTGAATTGTTTAGACTGATTACCAGTGGTCAAGCTTTCACTGATTTTACCAATACATAACTTTGATATTTTAATCCCGAGTCCTCTTCAGACAAGACTCCTGGTGAGTATATACACACATCAAAAAAGGTTTTGCATCACCCCGGTTCCCAGAACTACTGAAGACAGACGTTGGCTGTGGATATTGTAACACAGACATAGTCCATTTGACTGTTCACAGATGTCACCAAACCCGCCAAAATATGTAAACAATCATGCATGAGCAGCGCCTATTAGACGGAGGGGGTCGGACAGCCGATCAGCTCCACACATTCCACCAGGGAGGAGGTACACAGTTCATGTTGTCTGTAGTTCAACCATGCCTAGACGGTGAATACCGAGGTTCTGTGGCGTCCGCATTGTTACTTTGAGCCAGGAAGGGCTCTCAACAAGGGAAGTGTCCAGGCGTCTCGGAGTTAACCAAGGCGACGTTGTTCGGACATGGAGAAGATACAGAGAGACGGGAAGACATGCCTCGCTCAGGCCGCCCAAGGGCTACTACTGCAATGGATGACCGCTACCTACGGATTATGGCTCAGAGGAACCCTGACAGCAACGCCACCATGTTGAATAATGCTTTCCGTGCAGCCACAGGACGTCGTGTTACGACTCAAACTGAGAGCAATAAGCTGCGCGATGCGCAACTTCACTCCCGACGTCCATGGCGAAGTCCATCTTTGCAGCCGCGACACCATGCTGCGCTGTACAGATGGGCCCAACAACATGCCGAATGGACCGCTTAGGATCGGCATCACGTTCTCTTCACCGATGAGTGTTGCATATGTTTGGAGGCAACCCGGTCAGGCTAAACGCCTTAGACACACTGTCCAGCGAGTACAGGAAGGTGGAGGTTCCCTGCTGTTTTGGGATGGCATCATGTGGGGTCGACGTACGCCGCTGGTGGTCATGGAAAGCGCCGTAACGGCTGTACGATACGTAAATGTCATTCTCCGACCAATAATGCAACCATATCGGAAACATATTGGTGAGGCATTCGTCTTCATGGATGACAATTCGCGCCCCCATCGTGCACATCATGTTCTCCAAACATGAACACTATCGAATATGCCTGGGATAGATTGAAAAGGGATGTTTATAGACGATGTGACCCATCAACTACTCTGAAGGAGGAGTGGGACAATCTGGACCAACAGTGCCTTGATGAACTTGTGGATAGTATGCCACGACGAATACAGGTTTGCATCAGAGCAAGAGGGCGTGCTACTGGGTAATAGAGGTAACGATGTGTGCAGTAATATGGACCACCACACCTTTGAAGGTCTCGCAGTATGGTGGTATAACATGCAATGTGTGGTTTTCATGGACAATAAAATTGGTGGAAATGGTGTTTATTTTGATCTCTATCCAATTTTCTGTACATGTTCCGGAATTCTCCGAACCAGCGTGATGCAAAACTTTATTTGATGTGTGTGTAAGGACTAAAAACTTCTGCACTACTTAGCTCCTCTTAATTCTATCCACGTCAGTTACACCCCTTATACCCATGGTGAAGTGGGAACTACTGGATCTGCAACAATATCAGCCATTCTGTTTGGCAGTGTTGCAAGTGCACCCAACAGCTGATACAGAACATGGGAGCCTAGCCTGTAAGAAAGTAGACATCACGTCGTCTGCTACCGCTCCATATGCCTCCGCTGCTGAGGTGAAAGGCTGCACCACTTTCCAGCTTCGCACGCCCCAGCCAGTACCACGTCCTTCAGCCACTCATCGGCTGGAACTCTTTGTGGCTGTGTGTTTACAACCGACTAGGTGATGTTTTCAGCATCAGCAGAAGTGATCAACCCGTTATCACACTCTCTATTTCTGCTACAAGCAGGACACTTTTGAGCCTCCAGATCGTTTTGTTCAATGTTGGGATTAAAAATCCAGAACTAACTTAAGGAGAATATTTCACAACTAAATACTTAATTATTAATTCTACTGCAATGTAACATGCTGTTTCCCGACACCATGTTGAAATATTCCCTTCTACACCCTCTCATATCTGATGTCAATTTTATATTACATTTTTGGTGCTAATCGAAAGAAAACACATCGATTTTCATCAACAGAAAATAATCGATGCCCTCAGTAATGTGTAATTCAAGTAAATCACAGACCTACCTGTTGGACCTGCGACTTATAGGTCAATTTACACATTCTCCACCTGTAAAACTTACTTGACCTTACCTGCAGTGCGCTCCATTGCGCTCAGCCATATGAACTCTGACTACGAATTATTCTAAACAACAACACTCTGGGAGATGCTGGTAAAACAGCAGGTAAGTCTGGAAAAATCTTGAGGGAGCCTAGATGTTATGGCCTATAGTTTTTTTACTAGTGCCGTGCCGTATTAGCCGAGAGGTCTAGGGCACTGCAGTCATGAACTGTACGGCTGGTCCCGGCGGAGGTTAGAGTCCTCCCTCGGGCATGGGTGTGTGTGTTTGTCCTTAGGATAATTTAGGTTAAGTAGTGGGTAGGAAATGAGACACTTAAAGCAGTAAAGGAGTTTTGCTATTTGGGGAGCAAAATAACTGATGATGGTCGAAGTAGAGAGGATATCAAATGTAGACTGGCAATGGCAAGGAAAGCGCTTCTGAAGAAGGGAAATTTGTTAACATCGAGTATTGATTTAAGTGTCGGGAAGTCTTTTCTGAAAGTATTTGTATGGAGTCTAGCCATGTATGGAAGTGAAACATGGACGATAAATAGTTTAGACAAGAAGAGAATAGAAGCTTTCAAAATGCGGTGCTACAGAAGAATGCTGAAAATTAGATGGGTAGATCACATAACTAATGATGAGGTATTGAATTGGGGAAAAGAGGAGTTTGTGGCACAACTTGACTAGAGGAAGGGATCGGTTGGTAGGACATGTTCTGAGGCATCAAGGGATCACCAATGTAGTACTGGAGGGCAGCGTGGAGGGTAAAAATCGTAGAGGGAGACCAAGAGATGAATACACTAAGCACATTCAGAAGGATGTAAGCTGCAGTAGGTACTGGGAGATGAAGAAGCTTGCACAGGATAGAGTAGCATGGAGAGCCACAACAACAACAACAACAGTGGGTAAGCTTAGGGACTGATGACCTTAGCAGTTAAGTCCCATAAGATTTCACACACATTCGAACATTTTTTTACCAGTGCTTTGAAATTTAATAACCCAAATACTTTAATAGATATTGCGAGGAAACATTAATTAATTTATTTACACCAGTAAGTGAAGGAAATTTCAAAACTGTGGAACACGTAGTGGAGTGAACATTTAGTTTTATCATTCGTACATGTAATTTTTATTTTAGGTACACTGTACTTTCGTACTATTCAGAATAAAAACTCAAAACAATTTCTTTCCTTTTACTTCTTAGCTTGTTGAAACAGTAATACAAAATTTGCTGTATTGCGTAGTTTTTTAAAAGCATCTTTTTAAAGCCAATTTTTTCTGACTAATTTAAGAATATATGACGTGCTCCAGCTTAAAATATTTAATACATTGTTAAATAATGTAGTTCACTGTTCAGACAAGTATTAGATCATTACTCAAACAAAATTTCGTTTTTGTGGCTTTAATATTGGATTATATAATGATAGCTAAGTATGCAAAAACGTTGATTACAGGAAATTGAAATTAAAGATTTGCATGTCATTTTCTTCTCAGTGATAACATATCAGAACATTGCAGCTCCAAAATCTTGTTGATTCTGTGTGTCCTTTTCATCTGCTTTAGTTTTTTTTCTTTGTTATTCTGCTCTCCTTTGTCATGCTTTCAGCAGCTTTTTCAGCTTCAGCGCCATGTTGCCTGTCCACTCGTAGGAGACCACTTTTCATGTTGCCCCCTGTTTTTATGATCAGTCTGCTCATGGTTTTTAATCTGCTTGTTACTTCATCATTAAAAGTGCATTATGACATCCATCACACCAATCTGAAAAGCTCACATACCAACAAAAACAGTTTTTGGTAAGTGCTCCAAACAGCAAGTAACGAAACTTTCAATTGGATTCCGTGTTTGCCATGTAAACATTTTTCCAGGAGTTTAGAATCTTAAAGATCTCTATGCACTGGTTTTACTTCTACAGAAACAGTTTCTGTAGATCCGACATAATTAAATTTTCCTTGATACATCTGAGTCTCATCTTTATCTACGATAATGGTAGAAGCTGAAGAAATGAATTATAATTTGTGCTGTGTGTGGGACTTGAACCCGGGTAACCTTACTTAGGAGACGGGTGTGCTAACCATTACACCACTGCATCAGTGTAGCTAATACAGCTGTATGGAGTTACCCAGTCCAGTATCCAATGTCCAATTGGGGAAATAAGCTGAAGACTTGAATTGAAGTTCGTGTTAGGGAAGGCAACGGATTAGAGTAGTATGTGCTATACTGTTTAGAAGGTGTAATGACTAGCATATCTGCCTAGTAAGCAAGGAGACCGACGTTCAAGTCCCACCACTAACACAAAGTTTAATTCATTTCTTCAGCTTCCATCAACATAACAGTTTCTGTCATGGGGAGTGCATGTGTTATGTTTCTGTCCATTTGCTTCACACCTATTATACTTGCATCATGAAGTGTTTCCTTTTGGGCAGAGGCATGTTGTGCATGCTTATCAATGGATATTCTGTGAAACAGAATTGCTCAAATTGCGTTTTTCATCTCACTGGCATTTTTACTGTTTCTCCTGATGGCTAAATTAAATATTCTGTAAGGTTTTCTATTTCTGATTTGGTGAGTCTGTCTTTTCCAACAATTTCTTTGCCGTCAGAGAGTTTTCTTTCTGTAGAGCTTTGCAGTTTCCGAAGTCTTGCCCCATTCCCTTTTGCACATGTTTTACTAGCACAAAATGTATTTTTTTTAATTTTATTTTAACCGTATGGTTTATCAGCAAGAACATTATTGAAGCCTTTACAGTCACCATTACCAAGGTAGTAAGTATACCACACACTATGTACAGCTATTAACCTACTAAAATTAGAGGCTGACCCCTTGCTTTTCATACCACCACTGAAACATTCAAAGTTTTTGTCACGTTTGGGTTCAGTTATCTTACTGGAAAAACCCTGGCAGTGTTTTGCGAGACATTCATAGTCCAGCACCCTGCTACTGTCTACAGAGGTAACTGTAATTACTCCATCCATTTGAGGTTTGTCCTCTTTTCTGTCAGAAACTGTCCAGAGCAGCAACAGTATCAGTAGATACATAAATATCTACGGTTTCTTTCGCTGCTTTCTGCATAGATGCTCCACTGACTTCTGTTAGGGCAATATGGAAACGTTTATAAAACCTCTCAAATTTGACAGGTAGTGGCATAGATTATTATCGGTGCAGCTTTTCTTCCCTTTCCAATACATCTCATGGTACAAGCAAGGCGAATATTCACTCTACTATATTTCGTACATTCTACAGGAGACGGATGCCATGTACATTTCATTACCTTACACACTTGAATTTCCACTACAATTTTGGTGAATAGGCCTCTTCTCACACTTATGCTCTCACAAAACGCAAGGGATTTTTTACCACGGCATTATTTACATTTAGTAAAGACAAAAGCAATTCCGAAAGCTTGCACTTACCAATAGAAATGTAACCGTTATTTCCATTATTTGCAACACCAAAGTCTTGTTCATTCTCGGTAATGATGTTTCAATTTGCGTTTTGAAGCATCTGCTTGGCGAACTTTTATGCCTAAGCTCACTTCACTGTGGCGAAACAGTTTCTTCATTTTTACGGTTTCCGACAACATCCTTGTGTTGTTTGCCATAAAATTTACGACAGAAAATAAATTTCTTGGTTTTTCGAATTTTAGAATATAAAATGGTTCAAATATGCAATCACAACATGTTTGCAACACGCACGCAGGCGAAAAACATAACCAACCTCAAGTAGTCTAATAGTATCGAAGGAAAAATCGATTCCAGTAAATCCCTGCTCCTTGTATAGTCGACATGTTCTTCAAGGATTTTAGACAAAAGAGTTGCTATGGGAATAGCGACTCCAAAATTAAATAATGAGACATTGTAGGGAAAGCGTTGTGTATGACAGTAGTGTGACAACTAGGCATTCATGCGCTGCAGCTGCTTTATAAAGGCATTTAAAGACGAAAATGATGATGTACTACTCATAAAGCATATATATTTATAATCAGGAAGAATCACAGAATGTTACTAAATAAGAAATACAATTTTTTGCGCCCTCATGACGTCCGGGTCTCCTTAATATATTGTTGAGGCCCAGTGTCATCCACTTTTATAGGTATACGTTAGTTACATCTATTGCACAAAGTAAAGTGCTTACAACAGAATTTACAGGGCTCGCGTGACAGTAGCTTCTTCCTCTCAATACGACAATGCCAATACTAAAGAACAAAATTATTTGCAAATGAAGTGTCAATTTTAAGCTGACAAAATTCCGCAATGCCGTGCAGCATGTGATTTATGCTACCTGCCATGCAGGACTTCAAACCACAATTCCAGGTTAATTCTGTAGCTTGGTTCTAAAAGGGTCAATGTCAATATTTATCAAAACTGGTTTAATTGGTGTATGCCATATAGTTTCACATGTTCTTCACAATGTTAAAACGGCCAATGTCTAAACCACATAGGGTGAGAGATACTAGGGTTTCTAGATGTAATCCCCAAAGAGTTTTATCAAGTTTCCAATCGGTATAAAAGGGCCAATCTTGTCAATATCCCTCCGTCAGATTTTAAATTTGTTGTAAGAAGGGCCAATCTCGATATTGGCCATATTTTGCTCACAAATGGTTTCAACAATTGAAACAGTGCTGTGACATTGGATTTAAATCTGTCAGGAATACACAATAATAAGAACTGTTCCTTTAACAATTCCTCTAATCATTCGGCGCATTGTTAGTGAGGACTCTAGACAGTCATGGTGGGCACAAACATCATGTTTCATAGAAGCGATAAGGAAGAGGTTGAGGAACAAACTGCACTTGAAATATCACCGCTGAAGTCGTCACTTTACCTTGAAGGTAAGGTTACTAAAATAAACTGGTATCGAGAGCATTTATCCCTAATTTTTCCATCACAAGACCATAAATTGACTGGTATTTCTACTTAATGCCAATCTAAAATATTAACAACCACGTATTAAATGTACTTCATTTTTATTTGCTTAAGGTCATCCCAGTACCAGTACAGAAGAAAATGCATGTTCGTCATTATTTGAAGATTCTGATGAAGATGTATTTGAAGATTCTCATGAATACATTCCAAGTGGTGGTGAAAGTAGTGATGAAAGCAGTGACGGAGGGAATATAGCTGTGAGAAAGACAGTTAAAAGATCTTCAAGGATTGAAGAAATTGATCTAATTCAACAGCAGCCTGGCAATGAAACAATAAAATTCAGTGGGAGGGGGAGGAAGAAATGTGATCCACAGGATTCATCCAGAAAAAGAAAGCGATATGAAAAATTATGGGAGAAAAGTCGAAGGAAAGAATTGAAACCTGCAGGAAAGGAATATGTGACGCAGAAAGGAAAATTCATACCTGATAAAGTTCTGAAATCATAGGAAAATTTTGGAGGAAAGGTAATGACGATGAGAGATGGAAAATGTTCATAGAATATTAAAAATTGTCCCCAGAAGCTCAAAATCCGTTCATAGCTAATCATGTGTCTGTGGAAAAGAAACATGCGGAGCGTTTAAAGAACAAACCTGAAGGAGCTGCAAGCAGGCGAAGATATTATTCCAGGAAGTACTTTCTTTACAGTCCTCCTTTGCAGACTGAGATAGAAGTATGTCAGTAGTACATTTTCTTCAACACAAAAGAAGGTAGGAATAATTGTGGAGAAAATACGGGGCTCTGAAGGAGGAGTGTGTTCTGAAGATGGATGTGGTAAACATTCTAATCCTCCAAAAGTTCAATCTGACCACATTGGTTTAATAAAGGAACACGTTAACACGTTAACTTGTTTCCTTCCTACGAAAGCCATTTTTCTCGATCTCATTCTTCTAACAAATATTTATCTTCAGACTTGAGTATTTCAGCAATGTACCGGCTCTATCAAGAATTTTTTCCAAACCAAAGGTATGAAGCCAAGAAGTGAAGCGAGGGTGTTATCGAAGACGTTTTGTGATCTGTTTCAATCTTATCTTCCTAAACCAAAGACTAGCACTTGTGCAAAATGTGGCACATACGTCATTTTACTCAGGAATTGTACTGATGATGCTGAACGTTGTAAGGCTGAAGTGGAATGACAGCAATATTTGGATTTAGCCCAGGCTGCTTACGATCAGAAAGACAGTGATAAAAAGAAAGCCGAGCAGAATTTCAATCTAGTAACCCTGGCAACTGATTTGCAGAAATGTCTACCCACTCCTTTTCTACGCTGTGGTGTGGGATTTTATAAGAGACAACTTTGGACCTTCTACTTGACCATCTATGTGAAGAGACATAAAGAATATTCTCCAGTATGTTACATTTGGAATGAAACAGTGACAGGAAGAGGTGGCCCAGAAATAGCTTCTTGTCTATGTGATTATTTGATAAAACTGGGCGACGAAATTGTTGAGGTACACCTGTACAGCGATTCGTGTACCGGACAAAATAGAAATATTTTTATTGCCATCATGTTTCTGAGAATAGTGGGAGAATTCATGATTCAGGGAAGACGTTTGGAAATCAACCACAAGTTTCTTGAAGTTGGACATACTCACTTGGAAGCTGACTCAATTCACGCAGCCTTTGAGAAGACAAATAAAACAACAACTGTTGAAGTAGAACTGCCAAGCGACTGGGCCAAATTAATACGTATGGTTCCCCGAAAGCAACACATAACTGCAGTGGAGCTGGAACAAAATGCCAGGAATTGTCTCCTACAAACACAGTTACTCCTCAGGAGAACCATTCAAGGTCATAGATCTGAACAGTAAGAAAACTCGACGATTATCTATGCCAAAACTTGCACCTATTTCTGATGCCATCATACCCATTTCAGGAAAGAAATTAAAGGACGTAAGAGGCCTCCTTCCATACATCAATGTAAGCAGTCGTCCTTTCTACATGTAGTTCATCAATCACCTGAGAGCCAATACACAGTCAAATGAAAGAGATAAACAGATATCTTACGAAGGGGAGGATGAAGATGGTGGTGATGACGGAAACGAGTGATATATTTTTTCTCTCCCCTTCTACAGTATCAACCATAGTGTATACAAATTATTTGTCTTATATTAAGAAATGTAAATAAACAGTTTCCCTTCTAATTACGAGGGAAAACAGTGTTTTCATGATTTACGGTGATAAAATGTGATTTTTGGAACATGTAACAGTTGCCATCAGTTATTAAATTCTTGAGGAATGAATAAAATGATTTAATTAATGAGTATAAGGAAATACGTATCTCAAAATTACCTGTTTCTGGTTATTCAGTGTACCTGACCCTTATGTCGAAAGGGACAATGTCAAATAATTTAAGAGAGTCTTTTTGAAAAGGGACAACGTCCTCTTAAGTCCTTTAATTTTGAAGTTGAATATTTCAGGAATTTATTATTGACAAGTAAGCTTTAGTTAAGTTGATTTACTATAATGATATTAACAAACATCCCCAAATATATTGCCAGTACTTGTCAGAAAATGACAGAAAATATTCAGAAGCTTATAACTTAAAACTAAGATTTTTGACATTGGCCCTTTTAGAACCAAGCCATAGAATTATGAACCAATATTTTCCAAGCCTCAAAAGTAACCTAACCCATTGTTTCGATCAAGTGGTCATCTGCGACGATAAACTCACTATACTAAGACAATGAACACTGGAATAGTCACGGCATCCTATTTACCAACATGTGCTGGAGTGATGGTGTCTCCCTTGGCACAAGCTTTGCTCATTATCAACCATTGTTGAAGTCTGTGTAGATTGTCACGAATTCAAATGTACTTTGTCAACACCTTCCAAATTCACTTCCTACAAGACCGCACTTGATTAGCTGTTGTAAACTCAACACTAGCAAAAGCAAAGCTTCTTATACCAGACAGGTAGAGCTGAAGTTTGCCACGTGTCTGAGTTCTTTCAACACCAACCGCGTTTTCCTTAACAATCGCGTATCGCCCACTGCTGCCCATCCTGGATTGCAGTGACGTAAGACCATGCACTTGAGGAATATTAATTCTTATAATATTATAATAGTTTAAATAAATGGCTCCAGTGTAGACCGTCTCCGAATCTTACATGACTTAATTTCCCCCTCTCCTCTACCTAGCAGAATTCGTAACTTTATTTCGAAATATTTTTCCGTTCACTTTCTGCGTCTTCTTGGATCGGTGGTCGTCAAACCTTTTTGCTCAAGAGCGAATACTGAGATTGTGAGATGTCGCGTCGGACCACATATGTACAGTAGCACTCAGTAGACAATATATAGGGATAAGGTGGCTGTCTGTGCCCAACACGTCATGTGAGCTGTCCTCTGTTTCAGACTGCTGCCAACCTCAGCAGCTCTGAAGCTCTGACACGATAATTTCCTGACGAAAGGCTGTTGCTGTGTCGTCTGTATGAAACGATTAATTGAAGAATAACACTAATTGTTATTAAACTTAAATACATTATGCCACCAGAGACACGACCACATATGTTTACTAAATGTTTTGAATGTAATTTTCCTTGCACTCAGTGCATTGTATTACAACGACTTTAACTTACGTTCATATTATTTACTACAAAAATGTAACACATATGGAGATGAGTGTCTATACAATGCACAATCATGAATGCACGTTACTTCTGTTTGAAATTTGTACCATAGCAGCTGATCGGAATGAGTTGAGCACACCGCTAACTTGTCAGTAGGGGAAGACGAACAATAAAACATTCTCCCCTCTCATGTACTCTTAAACCAGCAGTGGCCCGCTCCTTACTCCTCTTCCCTGAGGTAAGCAGCCAATTTTACTCAACTCATGGTCAACTTCACTAACGTCAATTGAAATTAAATTAAGCACATCGTATTTTTGTTTATCACTGATTGTGAGAAGGGAAACATCACACTTAATGCTGACTGACGTTTTTGGATTTGCCTGTTGGTCGGTAGACGCATAGTATTACAAAACCCGGCTGAGAACCACACAAATACTCCATTCGGTCTGAAAGTCGGCCACGAGCCTCAGTTTGGCGATGACTGTCTTAGACTTTTCCACGAGGTCATAGTTAAGGACTGTCCATCCCCGCAAATTACGCAGTATTTTTGTTCCGGTCACCGTAGATATTATTTTACAAGCCATCAAATTGCCACGAGCCTCAGTTTGGCGATGACTGTCTTAGACTTTTCCACGAGGTCATAGTTAAGGGCTGTCCATCCCTGCAAATTACGCAGTATTTTTGTTCCGGTCACCATAGATATTATTTTACAAGCCATCAAATTTCCAAAGCAATAGTCAGAATTCCTGTCATGGAGACTTGCGTTTTGATGTGCGCCTTCGACTTTTTCCGCCACAATGGCTGTCTAAAGCTGCCACCAGCTCATGTGAATTCTGATTATCAAGCTCAGTTAAAATTTAAATATCTTGTGATTCTTTTCTCCGACCACGATATGATTTTCACCAACCTCATTCTAATAACATTTTACATACATCTACATAGGACTTCACCTTTCTTATTTTAATTTACCAAATTATTAACGCTGAGATGAGCATGCGCAACGAGATGACATACGACTACCATATCTCAAATTGTCAGAAGCTCCACGTCACAACAGACTTCTAGAATAGCAGATACATTCACTCACGTAGCACTAATTATGTGCTAGGAGAGAGATACCATGGAGTAATCAGCTCTGATCACCGTCTTCAAAAAATTACTGTCCCATGACCATGATGAGATACCATGGGCGATCATGAGTTGCCTTATCAGATAGCACGCATAGCGTAAGGCCTCTCCCATAGTTGCAACGCTATCATCACTCCAGGTAGCAGCACCAGCCATCTGAGAAAATCCACTCATTAAGCCACACAAATTTGTGTGAAGCCATCCCCCCTTCCACTATCGCAGCGTCACTGAAGTAAACGATGATAGTTGAGGCGAAACATCAGGTCCCCAGGAGAAGTTATTCACAAAAAGATTTTCATATCTCACGCTTATTTCTTGATTGATGTATCACAAAGATACTCGATCCACCTGTGCCCGAATAATTCGATAGTTATATGTTGGTAATTCACGCAAAATCAATTTGCCACTGGATACGCTATTGTCTCACATGTTTTCAGACACATTAATAATCTCATATTATGGTCTATTCTACGGTATCCTGTCGCTTAATTCAGGCTGACTTCTTAGCCAATCAGTTGAACAGGTAAAAGCCAATTAATATTCCTCGCCTACCTGTCAAACATTTTTGTGATTATCGCATGAGGGTGATCATATTTGGGGCCCAGCATACGGTAATATTATGCATGGTCAATAAGATTGATTTTGGTAATATTAAAACTTGTAGCTTTTCTTACGTTTTACTGGTGTGCATTAAACATGTGTTTCTTACATTTGATAACTAACATTCGCTTGCAGCTTGGATTGTATCTTGTTATTCTCCCTGATTCACACGCACAGTCTTATTATAAGTGTACATACAAACAGTGAAGTTTTTTACTGTCGTTTGCAAAATTTTGTTTTAGTTGCCTCTGTAAGGAATATAGTTTCTTGGGTAATGCAGTACTTCAAAATGGTTCAAATGGCTCTGAGCACTATGGGACTTAACATCTATGGTCCCCTAGAACTTGGAACTACTTAAACCTAACTAACCTAAGGACGTCACACAACACCCAGTCATCACGAGGCAGAGAAAATCCCTGACCCCGCCGGGAATCGAACCCGGGAACCCGGGCGTGGGAAGCGAGAACGCTAACCGCACGACCACGAGCTGAGGACAATGCAGTACTATTGTCACCACTTTTTTAAAACGTATCTGCTGTTGATCAGGAGAGTTAATAATATTTTCTTCGGATCGATACAGATGAAGAGGACTAAGAGTGGATCAAATGTGTTCCTCAGACAAGACGTTAGCGACTGCCTTTGTAAGATATTATGGTCGCAGTTCTAATCTCTCTGAACAAATGAAAACTACTCAAGAATCGTACCATTCTAGATGGCTTCTCCAGTGGTTCATTTCAAACCACGGTCCTGTTTTTCTGCATACTTGTGGACTGGATGGAATAAAGCTGCACCCTACAACTTATCCCTGCTTCAGTTGCCTCCTAGGTTCCCTGTGAGCATTAGATATTTCGAAACAATGTGAAGTTTGTGTGTTGTCAGGGATTCGGTCCCTCTTACTCTAACGTATAAGTACAAGACATGTACGTAAAATAAGGCCTCCATTTTTTTCATATAGAAAACATATTGGCAATTAATGTTACATTGATGGAGAGGCTAGACTTCCACTTATTTTGCGATGTAATCACCATCACAATCGATGCACATTTGCATGTGCTGCGGTATTTTTCGTATATCCTGGTCACAGCGCTCGACTTGTGGCCGCAGAGCTCGACATAGTTTTCAACTCGTCGTCGGTCTGGTGTGACTTCAAGTCAGAAAACAGATGAAAATCATTAAGCGCCGAGTCTGGTGTAGGAGGGATGTGTGATTTTGTACCATCCGAACTGGGCCAGGACGTCGGCTGTTGCATGGGCAGTATGGGAACGAGCACTGTCGTGAAGAAAACACGCTCCCTTCGTCAGCACTTCCCTCCTTTAATTTTGAATGGCACAACGCAGTTGTTTTAAAATCTCACAGTAGTGAGCAGCGTTAATTGTTGTGCCGGTCGGCAGAAACTCGTACAATCATACAACTTTTCTGTCCCAGAACTTTTCTCTCGCCGATGCAATTCAGGTAACTGACGATGTCAATGAGGTTAGTGTCCTTGGCACTCGAAAAACTAATCACCGCAGCTGGCCGGAGTGGCCGAGCGGTTCTAGGCACTACAAAAAAAATGGCTCTGAGCACTATGGGACTTAACATCTGTGGTCATCAGTCCCCTAGAACTTAGAACTACTTAAACCTAACTAACCTAAGGACATCACACACATCCATGCCCGACGCAGGATTCTAACCTGCGACCGTAGCAGTCGCGCGGTTGAACTATTAATCACTGCACGCAACGCGCACCTTCCGAGGGAAGCGAGGGGGAGTAGTGTCGTGAACGGCTGTGCAACCAAGATTGAGCGTTGCAGCTGAGCAGCAGGCTCAGGTTGGTGGGGATTTGAAGGAAGAGTCAAGATACACGCCACTGTCGCCAGATGTCGAGTACAAGCGTTCCTCACGGCTCTAGTGCCTTGGAGACCTTATACCTTTATCTATAATTTGTCTAAGAGGGCATGGGCTAGAAACAAAACTAAAACATCCTGAATAGGCGTAGTCACATTTTAAAAATGAGGTACTTAAGTACTTATGTTAGTTGACTTAGTACTTACGTTATGTTTTTATCTTCTTCTTCCATTGCGGTTCATAATTTTGCTTTTATTTTTATTTGTATCTAATTTGTTATTAAGTGGTCATTTTACTTTTAATTTAAGGCTATAGACTCTATTACGTGACGTATTTGTACGAATTACTAATGGTGTGTTATTGGTGGTCTTTAAAATTTATGATCGTGTATCTTATAGGTAATGTATTGAGCACTTGTTCGCGATTCTTATTGTTAAGGACTGGTTAACGCTGTGTCATTGGATGGTTTCAGCTACAGAGTATTACGAAATGTTAGTCTGAAATATTTCCCAGCGTTTGAAAGCCTTGTGTATTATCGCTACACGTCTAGGAAATTACTGCCTAATTTGTTCCTGTTTTTGTCGCTAAGTGTGTAGCCTACTTGTCTAGCAATTATTTCACGTCTTCGTTACTGCAGAACTTAATGTCATTGTTCGTGACTCAACGGTATAGGGCCACGAAAACGCAACAGTCTACAAAAGATGCTGCTCCAGAAGATGAAGTAGGTTTTTATATTTTGAACAGACTGACGGCGTCGCCATGGGTAGCCCCTTGTCTCCCTTGGTGGCCAACCTTTGTATGGAGGATTTTGAGGAGAGAGCACTTGAATCAGCAGCCCTCAAACCAACTGTTTTTTGCAGGTACGTGGATGATACTTTCGTAGTGTGGCCTCATAGAGAAGACAAATTAATGGAGTTTTTAGATCACCTCAACTCCATTCATGAGAACATTCAGTTTACCATGGGATTAGAGAAAAATGGTTGCCTCCCTTTCTTGGATGTGCTAGTTAGACGGAAGAGTGATGGCTCTCTGGGGCATTCAGTTTATCGGAAGCCAACACATACTGATTTGTATTTAAATTCGTCCAGCTGCCATCACCCATCGCAAACAATGAGTGTACTTAATACACTTGTACACAGAGCACATGTAGTGTCAGATGCAGGTAGTTTGCCTGAAGAGCTTGCCCACCTGAAGAGGGTTTTCAAAGAGAATGGATATTCTACCTTGCAAATTAGCAAGGCACTTGCAATTAAGCCAAAGAATCAGGGAGTGGAGAAAGAAGAGAGAACGCCTACTAAATGTTTAGCTTTTCTTCCCTTTGTTGGCAACATTTCCTTCAAAATTGCAAGAATCCTCCACGGTTTCGAAGTCAAAGTGATTTTCCGTCCACCATCGAAGATTTCCGACCTGCTGGGATCAGTGAAAGACGATCTGGTATTGCGGAAGGCGGGAATTTATAAAATACCTTGTCAGTGTGGCATGTCATATATAGGACAAACATTGCGAACAGTGGAAGAACGTTGCACTGAACACCAACGCTGTACTCGCCTTTTGCAATCTAGTAATTCTGCAATTGCTAAGCATTGCATTTCCACTGGACACTCAATGGAGTATGACGAGACAACAATTTTGGCCACAGCAACATCCTTTTGGGACTCCGTCATAAAAGAATCAGTGGAAATTCGCATGACAGACAATCTCATGAGTCGTGACAATGGCTACCAGCTAGATAATTCGTGGACCCCGTCATCTCTAAGATTTGCTCCAGACAAAGACGTCAGAGTACTCTGATGGCCGCGGCAATTGACAACGTCGAAGACAGCTGAGTTCTGCAGTTCCACCAGCGAGGGAGCTGCCGGCGGGCTGTGTGGTTCGTCTGTCAATATGATTTTGACGCATGCGCGGAATACTCCCTGCACGCTATATATTGCGGAACGGAGGGCGTCTTCGTCTCCCCCTTTATTAGTCCTCTCCCTCCTTGGTTCCCCCCCCCCTTTTCGTTTTTTCCTCTCCTCCCTCCTTGTTTTTACCCCTACTCCAGGTCCCCCCCCCCCCCCCCCCCATCTGCCTTGGATCGGGAGTGCCATCTTTGTGCCGCCTTTTTCGTGCAGTGTTTTACAGTGTGTTTTTCCAGTGCGTGCTCCGTGTTGTGTCTTTTGGGAAGTGTAGCGAACAGCCATCATACTGTCGCTGGGTGTGCTTTTTATCACTTGCAAACAGAAACCAGACTGTCGCCATATTTTTTAATTGTGTGTCTGCTATGATTCCTGTGTATTTTATCAACATTGCCGTCCCCTTTTGCTTTCTGTTTTAACTTTCCGCATTTTTACACCATTTTCCACTTTCAATCACCATTTTATCGCCTGTTTTTTCTTGTTTCTTTCTTCTTCCTTTTTTTAAAAAAAAGTCTGTAGGCTGTAGAGCAGCGTAGTAAGCTGCTGCCAGCCCGCCCCCTTCGGGGGGAATTGAAAATCAATAAAGAAAAAAAAAAGCGTCTTCGTCAGTCTTTGATGGCTCACATGAGGATGACTGGCAGTTGTCCAGTCGAAATATCGTGGATGGAAGCTAACGACGACCGGCTGCAAGCCCGAAATCTTTTTGAATAATTAGTTCGCTGGGAAAATTTTAAAAATGGTATTTATGTGTTACGGAAAGTAGGAGTTAGTTTTATTCTGGCTGCTTGACAACTGGAAAACTAATTACGTCAGTGACGCAGCTGTGGTACGTCGCGCAGTTAGTTTGCGCGGTTCGATTTTTTCATATTAAAAGACACCACCAACACATAAATTGCAGGTTGATGATTGTATTTATAAATACAGTTGACTTATCTTAATTATTTTTATACTTTTAAGAAAATTGTATCGCTAAGGAGATTCTCGCAATTTCTTTAAGAGGGGATCGAAAAAAGTTTACTGAATTCACCCAACTCAAATATGATTCAATACTGGAAAAACTGATTACTTATACTGTTTCAAAGGAGTAACCGCTAATCAAGAAAAATTTCCTACATTTACATTTACTTTTATTTGTCAAAATTATCAAATACTTAGATATTTATCACGACTCTGGATCGTTATCATCTACAACAATGGCGCTGATCTTTGCACCAGTTTTCCCATACAAAATTTGCATAAAGCATTTAAGTCACTCACTTCATGAGTATATGATACGTTACAGTAAAACATTAGCGACACTTTTTAAGTAATATTTGATTATATTTAGGCTAAGTGTTGAAACTTACACACTTTCGTGCCTCGTCACCAAAATGGCTCCTTACACTTCGAAAAAACAGAAGGGAAGAGAGACCGATCCTTTTGCAAAAAGAACAGAGATTGCTATTATATTCGCAGATCATATTAATTGATTACAGTCTTTGTTATTTTTCTTAGACAATATTTATTTCGTTACGATGTTAGTTCCGTTGCGAAGTTATTCAATATCATTTTTATCACGTTATGTGTGCAACGCCGGAAATGCATATCCTCCTATTTCCATCTATTGTACTATTATTTTTTTTCCTTGTTTTGTTACCTCAAGATATGACATTTCTGTCTCTTTATATATTGTAATTGTTTTACTGTTTGTATATATATATATATATATATATATATATATATATATATATATATATATATATATATATTTATGTATAATTGGTTTGTTTCGTAAATATTATTTGTATTTTTACGCTGGGTCTTGCCTAGGGCAAACTGCTATCGAACGATTACATCGATGGGTCGTGTGAAGAATCAAAGTGTGTAGGATCTTTGGTAGTGTTAACTCTGCCGCGTGGAGCGCGGGCAGAGGGAGTCTGGCGGGAGTAGTGCGGTTGAGCAGGTGTGTTGTGTGACGCTCCAGCGAGTTGCCGCGCTTTCGGGGTTTGGCAGCATGTACACTCCTGGAAATTGAAATAAGAACACCGTGAATTCATTGTCCCAGGAAGGGGAAACTTTATTGACACATTCCTGGGGTCAGATTCATCACATGATCACACTGACAGAACCACAGGCACATAGACACAGGCAACAGAGCATGCACAATGTCGGCACTAGTACAGTGTATATCCACCTTTCGCAGCAATGCAGGCTGCTATTCTCACATGGAGACGATCGTAGAGATGCTGGATGTAGTCCTGTGGAACGGCTTGCCATGCCATTTCCACCTGGCGCATCAGTTGGACCAGCGTTCGTGCTGGACGTGCAGACCGCGTGAGACGACGCTTCATCCAGTCCCAAACATTCTCAATGGGGGACAGATCCGGAGATCTTGCTGGTCAGGGTAGTTGACTTACACCTTCTAGAGCACGTTGGGTGGCACGGGATACATGCGGACGTGCATTGTCCTGTTGGAACAGCAAGTTCCCTTGCCGGTCTAGGAATGGTAGAACGATGGGTTCGATGACGGTTTGGATGTACCGTGCACTATTCAGTGTCCCCTCGACGATCACCAGTGGTGTACGGCCAGTGTAGGAGATCGCTCCCCACACCATGATGCCGGGTGTTGGCCCTGTGTGCCTCGGTCGTATGCAGTCCTGATTGTGGCGCTCACCTGCACGGCGCCAAACACGCATACGACCATCATTGGCACCAAGGCAGAAGCGACTCTCATCGCTGAAGACGACACGTCTCCATTCGTCCCTCCATTCACGCCTGTCGCGACACCACTGGAGGCGGGCTGCACGATGTTGGGGCGTGAGCGGAAGATGGCCTAACGGTGTGCGGGACCGTAGCCCAGCTTCATGGAGACGGTTGCGAATGGTCCTCGCCGATACCCCAGGAGCAACAGTGTCCCTAATTTGCTGGGAAGTGGCGGTGCGGTCCCCTACGGCACTGCGTAGGATCCTACGGTCTTGGCGTGCATCCGTGCGTCGCTGCGATCCAGTCCCAGGTCGATGGGCACGTGCACCTTCCGCCGACCACTGGCGACAACATCGATGTACTGTGGAGACCTCACGCCCCACGTGTTGAGCAATTCGGCGGTACGTCCACCCGGCCTCCCGCATGCCCACTATACGCCCTCGCTCAAAGTCCGTCAACTGCACATACGGTTCACGTCCACGCTGTCGCGGCATGCAACCAGTGTTAAAGACTGCGATGGAGCTCCGTATGCCACGGCAAACTGGCTGACAGTGACGGCGGCGGTGCACAAATGCTGCGCAGCTAGCGCCATTCGACGGCCAACACCGCGGTTCCTGGTGTGTCCGCTGTGCCGTGCGTGTGATCATTGCTTGTACAGCCCTCTTGCAGTGTCCGGAGCAAGTATGGTGGGTCTGACACAGCGGTGTCAATGTGTTCTTTTTTCCATTTCCAGGAGTGTAATTGCGCTCGACTTGCGATGATAGTTTCTGACATGGTGTCGCGGACGGGAAGCATTAGCTGGCGCACATCAAGAGCCCGTTTCGTCTGGTGACCGTGTCGAGAAGAAGGTGCGCCAACATCCAGCTTCTGCAACAGCGACGGCCGACAATGAGTGACTGTCGCCACCTCCTCGATCGACGGCTTCAAACCTTCATTCAACCAACAAGGAAGACTGGAAGCACGTAAAGTTTTAGAACTGTATGGCAGACCTCAGCTTTTCAAACTTTTAAAATTGTTGCATCACAAAATTACAGCAACTTAGCATGAACCTTTGTTGCTCATTGTCCCAATTGTATTGCCAAGCAGGATCCCTTCCTTTTCCGAAATGAACCCGAGTGTCGTTGAAATTCAAACGCCAGCATTAAAATAATATAATTAGATTTCACTGCTTTAATTTCAAAGTTCAGTTAAAGTATTCATAGCTGGCTACAATATTTAGATTACACATGCACAAATTAAGAGTGCGAGTTTTTTTAGCATATTTTAGCTTACCTGTGACTGCAGCTCAGCTTGGTACGTACTAAATTTTACTATTGTTAATTGTTCAGAATCATTTAATTCAAGTTCAAAGTTAAATCTCTTATTTCTAAATTGAGTAGATTCAAGTAGCTTATGAAATGATTGTTGAGGTAGTCCAAGACTAACCGTATTTTACTGTATTTCGATGTGCTTAAGAAAGAAAACTTCTTATTAATTTCAGTCACTAAATTAACTTTCAGTTTTCCGGTTTTATTAATTCTTTTGCTAAATTAAGTCAGAGTGCAGCGAAAGTTATTACTTCTGACAAACTTTCAGTTTTCACACTACACGTGTCAACCTTCAGATGCCACGCTTCTAGTGCTAATTATATGTGTAATTACCTTTCTTTTTCAGTTACTATAGTAATTGTCCTTAGGACTGGCGACCGTAATTTCCCCCAAATCTCAAATATCTAATTACCGCTAGTTAATTGTTGACGTAACGGCCGCACATTTACTTTCTTCATTAACTTTACTCCTTTTCAAAATTAATTTCCACCAATTTCATTTGCATTTTTCCTTTCATTTAGATGTAACCCTTTCCTCCCTCTTTACCGACAGATTAACTTCGGTGACGATTGCTTTTCCCAAATTTCCATTAGGTACACGCGGTTTCATTTTTCACTGTCATTAAGGTCGATAAGTGAGGGGGAGGTTACATGTGGCGTACCACAACAAGACGTTGGAGAAATGAAAGTATAATTTGCTTGCGTTTATCGGTAGTATTCAGAGTTTTATTTACAGTTTTTCCTTAACTGTTTATTTTGTTGAGAAGTAAGTCAATTATCAGTGCTAAAATTAGACTGTTATATTGTTGTCGCGTGCTTGTTCTGTTGTGTTCCTTACTTAAAATGCAGTTGTTTAACTTTTTGTGAATGTCTCTCTTCTATGTTGTTCCGATGTTAATTTCCGTATTATTTTTCCGCTATATGTATAATGTGTAAATAAACTGTTACTTCGATAACAATTACAGATTGGTGAAACGTATAGCCGCATAACACTTTTCTTCAGACGCAAGGTTGCTAAATTCTTTAGGATTCAATTTTTTTCTGTTCCACGGGCTGCTGCGCATCGAACATACATGTTCCTACATTGAGCTTAGGATAAGTAGGTGATATCTATCTGGATAGTTGCAGAAAAGCGTCTTATTTGCCGGAATGACTATCAGAAAAGTGTTTTAAGAATGGTTCTTCTTCAGAAGAAGAATAAAACAGTAACAGAAGAAAAGAAAATCAGAAATTCAAAAGAAATTATTCTTTTACCGCAGAAATGTACGGAAAAAACATGGTAATTATTTGTAATGGATCGTTACGTTATCATCACGAGTTGGTGTGGTGACGGTTTCGAAGGGCTTCGATATCCTAGTCAAACTGATTCAGTGGTCTATGAAAGTTCTGTGGACAGACAAGGAACACTGTTGCCTGTAACTGACATGTACGTATGTGGCTGAATTATTAGAATAATGTTAACTTCGAGCTAAAGTGTATTCAAAATTGGTCAACACATCATAACAGTGTTAAATGAAGGCTTCATTTTCAGAGGCATGTTTTTCACAGATTCTCTCATTCCAGGCTTATTTCTTCATTAACGTGTTACAATATTTACACCTACCAAGTGTATTAAAGTAAAATGATAGTCATCTATTGTCAGTCACTGTGACATAAATTGGCCATTGGATACTCTTTTCGTTTGTTGATGTTCTCAGACAGTTGTTGTTATTGCCAATTACCCAGTATCCCATCAGTCAATCCAGACCGACTGCAGCACATTACGAATACGTACAAGTCCAGGAGTATGCACATCTTGATTGAAGTTGATAAATCAGAGAGTAAAATCAGAGCAACATGGAAAATTGTTCAAGAGAGACTGGGAAAGAAGCCATGGAAGACAACGTTATTTCTATTAGTGAGAATGGAAGCATTATTTTAATAACTACTTTTTAATAATTACTTTTTAAGATAGGTGCGAAAGAAAATTGATGCAAACACAGTGTTCCTTTTATCTCATGAGCGCACGCGCAGAACTGCGTTGGCTGACCACTGGAGCGGCGCGGGTCGGTCGGACACTACGCGTGTTTTTGGCCAGCGACTTTCGAACAGCGAAACAAACGAATGGAACAGCGAAATCTGCGAACGCAAGACCGAATTATTCCATTCCACAACGAGTGTTTATCTAGGATTCGTACGCACATACGGAGACCGCTCGTATTGCCTGTAGATAGCTGAATCGACTTGTTTCGAGATGTTAGAATTCCGAGTCGTGATCTAATTCACAAATCAGTGAATAAATTTCTTGAAACGGAAAGTGTTCATGACAAGAAGCGTAAACGACGGCGTACAGTGCTCACAGAAGCTCATCTCGATAACATTGCCTGTCACACGGAAAATTCCCCTAAAAAGCCTCTTAGACCTCTTTCACAACAGCAAACGCAAATTTCTTGATCTTCTGTACAAAGAGCTGGTCAGGTACTTGGACTAACGCCCTATAAAGCAGCAGCAATGCAAGAACTTAAACCTGGTGATCCTGTGCACAGGTGTAGACTTTGCGAATGAGTTTTGAAATAAGTGCATGGCGACGATATGGATCCTCACCTCATTCTGTTTTCAGACGAGGCTTGGTTCCATTTACAGGGGTGTCTCAATTTCCAAAATCGTCGACACTGGTGCGCTGTTAGACCTATTCTGCTTCACGACGAACGCTTTCACGATCAGGAAATAATAGTGTGGTGCGCAGCTATTGGTGACAGAATAGTAGGCCCAATTCTTTTAACGGCACAGTTAACAGTGAAAGATACCTGCATAACATTTTGAAGCCGTGTTTTAATGATCCAAGTGAAAGAGAAAGAAGCTTCGCCTTCATTTTTTTTTTTTCAAGAAGATTCAGCAAGCGCTCATACGACCAATGCTTTTTCTGCACACAATTCATGATGTGTTGCATGAGAGGTTCATTAGCAATAATATCTGGCCCGCTCGAAATTCCGATTTATCACCTTGCGATTTCTTTTTGTGGGAGATCACTAAAGGATATTCAGTGAGGTTTCGGGATTGCAGCCGGATCACGTTGACTTCTTGCCACAATATTTCAGCTGGCAATCGTCCAGCTGTCTTCAGGTGAGTGTCTACACCTGAAGATGGCTGGACGATTGCCAGCCGAAACACAGATGGAAGAAGTCAACATGATCCGGCTGCAATCCCGAAACCTCATCAAACATTCAGTACGCCGGGAAAACTTCAAGAATCACACAGTGATGATAAATTTTACACAACAAATCCGTACACATTACAGGAACTCACGGATAATATCCGCGAG
The DNA here is from genome assembly GCF_023864345.2 of Schistocerca serialis cubense. Lineage (NCBI taxonomy): Eukaryota > Metazoa > Arthropoda > Insecta > Orthoptera > Acrididae > Schistocerca > Schistocerca serialis. The sequence goes on along the minus strand of NC_064639.1, from coordinate 778,742,693 downwards.
TCAATTACTTCAATTTCTCAAAGAGAATAACATCGTGTGATGAATAACGTGTCAAAAAGTGTCAAAAACAATGGCAGGCAATTTCAGCATGTCTTCGCATGACATGTATGAGTACAAAATCTATTTGCATACATTTTAAATTTAGTACTGTGGAAGTAAACAAGTGACATGGCAGCTGATTCGCCGGCAATGTAGTGCTCGCTGCACGCCATCGGTGCGCGGGATTCGCCAAGCGGTCTAGGGCGCTGCAGTCATAGACTGTGCGGCTGGTCCCGGCGGAGGTTCGAGTCCTCCCTCGGGCATGGGTGTGTGTGTGTTTGTCATTAGGGTAATTTAGCTTAACTAGTGTGTAAGCTTAGGGACTGATGACCTTAGCAGTTAAGTCCCATACGATTTCACGAACATCTGAACATTTCCGACTCTTCAGTTTCTCCCGGCGTGTTTGTTGCTCGAACAGTCCACGGATATACTGCCGGGCCGCAGGGGGAGGGGATTTAAATCGGCCGCCCGCCCTCAGGAGATTAGTTCGTCAGCGCACCTGACGATGGCGACATGTCTGATCGCCGAAATATTGTGCCCGTTGGACAATATGAACCGGCAGTATACCCGTGGACTGTTCGAGCATCTGAGCATTTGCCCGCCATCTACTGCGCCTTGCGTACGGTCATCAGATAAACGGAATACTCTGTACTTTAGAAGAGAAGGCGAAACAATGTGTACACCAAAACGAAAGGAAAACACCATGTGCATAAGTTGCTATTTTCATATGTATGGCCCCTTATTATACATTAACACTCGATAATGGCTTAAAACTACTGTAGCTGCGGTGCGAATAAGTCTAAATACAGCAGTACTTAACGAATGCCCGGAGACACGGGGTCCCTTACACCAAAATACGTAGAAAAAGTTCCCAATAATCTCAGAAATATTGTCAATAAATTTCGGGTTCATGCAGTGGTTGACTCTGTACGATGGTAAAGATTACTCTCGGTCAACGGCACATTGACACCTGTTTCTTTAAAAAATATGTTAAATAAGTCTAAATGCAGCTGTACTTAACGAATGCCCAGAGACACGGGTCCCTTACACCAAAATACGTAGAAAAAGTCCCCAATAATCTCAGAAATACTGTCGATAGAGTTCGGGTTCATGCAGTGGTTCACCCTGTACGATGGTAAACATTACTCTGGGTCAACGGCACATTGACACCTGCTTCTTTAAAAAAATATTCTTTATTAAACAGTTGAGACAGATAATGCACAGTTCAATACACTGACGCATAATACACAATTATAAACTTGGAATGTGTAGCAGCCCACTGTGTGAGCACAAGGCGTAGTCTCATCCGGTAAGGCACAGCATGGTCCCCGTTAAGCCTCCGCTGAGTGCCGCTATGTGGCCCGCAGCGCGTGCAGGCAGCGGTCCTCGAGCACGCCACGGAACACCTGGAAGCGGTGGTTGGTGCCGGGCAGCGTGTGCAGGGCGGCGCGCGACCCCAGCGCCCCTGCCGGCGGATGGCCGCAGCCGTAGAACACGCGCCGCACGCGGCTGTGCAACAGCGCCATGGCGCACGCGCAGCACGGCTCGCGCGTCACGTACACGTCCAGCCCCGTGCACAGGTACGGGCCCTCAGCATCACCTGCCGCCGACGAGGACGTGCGCCGCCGCTTTGTGCCGGACCCACAGTCCGCCTCCGAGGGCGCCTCCCCCAGTGTCTGTCTAGAACTCCTGACGGCTTCCTCAGGCAAACTATCACACTGAATGGTAGAACAGTCCTCTTTCTTGTTACCGACGAGACTAGCTAACGCACGAGGCACGTCTCCACAACCAGTCGCTCCATCAGCACATCCTGATGAAATATCATTGCCTGTTATTACAGAACAGTACTGATCTCCCTTCGCCTTTTCGTCTAATTCTGCCGTCCCGACACCATTACCGGCATCTGGTCTCACAATAGGTGTAGCACTATTTGAAATGTTACGTTCAAACTTCTGGTCAGAGGAACTTTTACTCGAGGCAACATCTCGGTAGCACTCTGCCAAGCGAGCAACATCGCTGTCCAGCAGTAAGGAGACTTCTTCAGAGCTGGAAAGCGCCTCTGATGGGCATGTATTGACTTCTCCGCTACTAACAGCAGCTGGGTCACATACTCTGGTTTCTGGGCCTTCTGAATGAGCTGATTCGAAGGGGAATCTGTCGACCTCCCAGTCGAAGAAGCCACCGCCCTGGTCGCGGGAGACCATCTCGACCAGCATCATGATGGCGTGCTTGAGAGGGTGCCTGCCGCGGTCGTCGTACGCCACAGCGACCACCTCGCCAGATGCAGGGTCAGCCACCAGAGCGCCCACGCCGTCGCCGCCGAGTCTCCGGCTGACCTGCGCGATCGTAACTGCAATTTAGTTAAAGTTCTAGTTGCAATTTACTAACACATTAACATAACATAGCTAGACAGTATTCTTACTTTGTGCAGCAGGATACATGTGAGGTGGTTGGATTGTTTGGGGGAGGAGACCAGACAGCGAGGTCATCGGTCTCATCGGATTAGGTAAGGACGGGAAAGGAGGTCGGCCGTGCCCTTTCAAAGGAACCATCCCGGCATTTGCCTGGAGCGATTTAGGGAAATCCCGGAAAACCTAAATCAGGATGGCCGGACGTGGGATTGAACCGTCGTCCTCCCGAATGCGAGTCCAGTGTGCTAGCCACTGCGCCACCTCGTTCGGTCCGCGTGAGGTCACTTAATAATTTGTAATAAAAGACGTTAACACGACCTGTTATAGAACCTAGGCACCAGGTCAAAATTCAATACCAACAAATAAAAAAATAGATAATAAATCATTTGTGTGATGTCCTTATATTGGTTAATGGAAATTTTAGAGCTCACAAGGGCACCGCGCCTACTTCTCATCACCAATTTCGTCCAAATTTACGGTGTATGCTGGACTTGACCAGAAATAAAATTGACAGAAATGGGAAGCTGAGCGTTAAGAAAAAATAGCATTTTTGGCACCGATCGGGTGAGGCAATAAACATACTTTTTTTTCATTTTCAATCTTGACGTAATTCACTCTGCAATCAAACCGAAATAATGCTCAGTATACTGCTTTTATTAATATTTTCATAAAACACATGAAAAAGAAAGGCAAAGGATAATATACTATTACGGCCACGAGGGCTCTGCAAATAACTTTCTAACAAGGGTTCGTGATTAAAGCGCACACGGCTTCTGAGCCCGCTAGTTTCATTTTGACCTGGGAGCAGCACTCGGTACCTAATGCATCGCTGCGGTGTTTATTTGTATCGTCGGACAAAGAACTTGCTCAAAAAGCTTCAAAACTGCTCTTATTTCGTCGAGAGAGAAAAATAAATTATACACCGAGAAAACTGCATCAAGATACAGTCCATTTCACATCACCAGATATCCTCGCCAATATTTGGCGGAGTTTACTGACAAACTGTGCGATGACACTTGGTTTTGTAAGTGTTAATCGAGTCTGTTTTTCTACAGGGACTTCAGAACAACCTTGTAATAGTAAAAATGCGGCGTTTATAACGTGCAAAAGATGCCGATAAACTTACTGCTTTCCCTCTTTTTATCTACATCTACATCTACACCCATACTCCCCAAGCCACCTGACGGTGTGTGGCAGAGTGTACCTTGAGTACCTCTATCGGTTCTCCCTTCTATTCCAGTCTCGTACTGTTCGTGGAAAGAAAGATTGACGGTATGCCTCTGTGTGGGCTCTAATCTCTCTGATTTTATCCTCAAGGTCTCTTCGCGATATATACGTAGGAGGGAGCAATATACCGCATGACTCCTCCGTGAAGGTACGTTCTCGAAACTTCAACAAAAGCTCGTAACGAGCTACTGAGCGTCTCTCTTGCAGAGTCTTCCACTGGAGTTTATCTGTCATCTCCGTAACGCTTCCGCGATGGTGAATTTCACACCAGCACGCGTAATTCGTCAACTGTAAAAAAAATAAAAGTATCTAACTTCGTATACGAAGTTCTCGTGTACGCCTTACAATCGCTCCCTGCACATTTACTTGTAATCTTTAATTTTCCTCTGTCTTTCCTTTTCTTGTCTTTTATGAAAATATTAATAAATACAATATACCGAGTATTATTTCGGTCTATTTCCTGTGAAAGTAATGCAAAAACTGAAAATAAAATAGAGACTCAACCCCACGACCCTCGGATTACCGTTCTGTACTGTTTGCGCTGTGCCAGCCGCCGCCGGAAACTGCGCTAACAGAAATACCTCATTATACGTAAATTGAAGGGGATCACTGCTATCAGCTGCGACGAGCGAAAAGGTGTACCAGACCTGGATTCGAACCCAGGATCTCCTGATAACTAGGTAGGTGCGGTAACCACTGTGCCATCCAGGAGACAGCGTTACAGCCACTAGGCGGACTATTTCGCCACGCCTCACGGCCGACCCACATCCCCACCGAGCGCCACCTATCCGTAGGCCCTGTCCATTTTATTCACTGTTCGCCCACTGAAGAAAGTGGATCCATTGCCCAGCTAAGCATATCAATTATATGAATGAGTGATGTCTGTTCTTTCAGACCTCCTGTGGAAATCTCAGATTAGCGAACAATGAGTAAAATGGACAGGGCCTACGGATAACTGGCGCTCGGTGGGGATGTGGGTCGGCTGTGAGGCGTGCCGAAATAGTCCGCGCAGTGGCTATAGCGCTGTCTCCTAATAAGCAGGAGATCCCGAGTTCTAATCCTGGTGCAGTATACAGGGTGGTCCATTGATCGTGACCGGGCCAAATATCTCAAGAAAATAAGCGTCAAACTAAAAAACTACAGAGAACGAAACTTGTCTAGCTTGAAGGGGGAAACCAGATGGCGCTATGGTTGGCCCGCTAGATGGCGCTACCATAGGACAAACGGATATCAACTGCGGTTTTGTTTTTTTATTAAATAGGAACCCCAATTTTTATTACTTATTCGTGTAGTACGTAAAGAAATATGAATGTTTTTGTTGGACCACTTTTTTCGCTTTGTGACAGATAGCCCTGTAATAGTCACAAACATATGGCTCAGAATTTTAGACGATCAGTTGGTAACAGGTAGGTTTCTAAAATTAAAATACAGAACGTAGATACAGTCGAACATTTTATTCCAGTTGTTGCAATGTGATACATGTACTTCGTGAATTTATCATTTCTGAGAACGCATGCTGTTACTGCGTGATTGCCTGTAAATACCACATTAACGCAATAAATGCTCAAAATGCTGCCCGTCAACACAATGTAACGACATTCCTATCAACATCCAGTAGTTCGCCTTCCGTAATGTTCGCACATGCATTGACAATGCGCTGACGCATGTTGTCAGGCGTTGTCGGTGGGTCAAATGGCTCTGAGCACTATGGGACTTAACTTCTGAGGTCATCAGTCCTCTAGAACTTAGAACTACTCAAACCTAATTAAGCTAAGGACATCACACACATCCATGCCCGAGGCAAGATTCGAACCTGCGACCGTAGCGGTGTCGCGGTTCCAGACTGTAGCGCCTAGAACCCCTCGGCCACTACGGCCGCCGTCGGTGGATCACGATATGAAATATCCTTCAACTTTCCCCACAGAAAGAAATCCGGGGACGTCAGAACCGGTGAACGTGCGAGCCATGCTTTGGTGCTTCGACGACCAATCCAACTGTCATGAAATATGCTATTCTATACCGCTTCAACCGCACGCGAGCACCGAGCGAGGTAGCGCAGTGGTTAGACACTGGACTCGCATTCGGGAGGACGACGGTTTAATCCCGCGTCCGGCCATCCTGATTTATGTTTTCCGTGATTTCCCTAAATCGCTCCAGGCAAATGCCGGGATGGTTCCTTTCAAAGGGCACGGCCGACTTCCTTCCCCGTCCTTCCCCAATCCGTTGAGACCGATGACCTCGCTGTCTGGTCTCCTTCCCAAAAACAACACAACCCCCAACCCGCACGCGAGCTATGTGCCCGACATCCATGATGTTGGAAGTAAATCGCCATTGTGTCATGTAGTGAAACATCTTGTAGTAACATCGGTAGAACATTACGAAGGAAATCAGCATACATTGAACCATTTAGATTGCCATCGATAAAATGGGGGCCAATTATCCTTCCTCCTATAATGCCGCACCATACATTAACTCGCCAAGGTCGCTGATGTTCCACTTGTCGCAGCCATCGTGGATTTTCCGTTGCCCAATAGTGAATATTATGCCGGTTTACGTTACCACTGTTGGTGAATGACTCTTCGTCGCTAAATAGAACGCGTACAAAAAATCTGTCATCGTCCCATAATTTCTCTTGTGCCCAGTGGCAGAACTGCACACGACGTTCAAATTCGTCGCCATGCAATTCCTGGTGCATAGAAATATGGTACGGGTGCAATCGATGTTGATGTAGCATTCTCAACACCGAGGTTTTTGAGATTCCCGATTCTCGCACAATTTGTCTGCTACTGATGTGCGGATTAGCCGCGACAGCAGCTAAAACACCTACTTGGACATCACCATTTGTTGCAGGTCGTGGTTGACGTTTCACATGTGGCTGAACACTTCCTGTTTCCTTAAATATCGTAACTATCCTACCAACGGTCCGGACACTTGGATGATGTCGTCCAGGATACCGAGGAGCATACATAGCACACGCCCGTTGGGAATTTTGATCACAATAGCCATACATCAACACGATATCGACCTTTTCCACAATTGGTAAACGGTTCATTTTAACACGGGTAATGTATAACGGAGCAAATACCGTCCGCACTGGTGGAATGTTACGTGATACCACGTACTTATATGTTTGTGACTATTACAGCGCCATCTATCACAAAGCGAAAAAAGTGGTCCAACTAAAACATTCATATTTCTTTACGTCCTACACTAATATGTAATAAAATATGGGGGTTCCTATTTTAAAAAAACGCAGGTCATATCCGTTTGACCTATGGCGGCGCCATCTAGCAGGCCAAGCATAGCGCCATCTGGGTTCGCCCTTCAAGCTAGACGAGTTTCGTTGTTTGTAGTTTTTTCGTTTGATGCTGCATTCGTGAGGTATTTGGCCCGGTCACGATCAATGGACCACCCTGTATATTTTCTCTCGTCGCCGCTGATTCCGCGTAATGTCCCTCTGCAGCTGACAGCAGTGATCCCCTCCAAGTTACGTATGTTTTATATCTACGGATTCTGCTTGGTGTCTGCTCTTTCGGACATGTCCCAAAGAAAAGACGCCATGCATTCATATAAATGTCTTATGCCTCTCCTCGATTTTGTCACTTTCGTTTTTGGCCAAGCTCTGCATACATCACAAATTTGAACGAAATCACTACTGACGAGTAGGTGCAGAGCGCTTGTCAGATAGAGCAAAAGTAAAACACATCTCTGTTCATGTAGAAGTAAAGGCACGAACAAAACAAAGGGCTGTCGCGAACATGAATTTCTATGTAACTGATGAGAAAGTTACCAAAAACTAGCTGCCGTTTCAATTAGCAGCAATGTGGTAAACTGATCATTGGCGATATATCTGAATGAAGATAGGACATACAATGCTTACATTTCTGAAGTCTGTGAAAAAAGGTGTAAATTCATGCATAAAATAGCCACTACCGCAACACAGATGGTAGGTTACCACAGGTTAACCTAAGGACATCACACACATCCATGCCCGAGGCAGGATTCGAACCTGCGACCGTAGCAGCAGCGCGGTTCCAGACTGAAGCGCCTAGAACCGCTCGACCACAATGGCCGGTGCAAAACGGACAACATCGGTAGAACGACTACTAGTGTTACTTGGAATGTATCCAATCGACCAACAAATCAGGAGAACGGGTGCCAATTAATGTTTCTAAAGAGGTAATTTGGAAAAAGTAAGGAATTAAGTGGTTACTGGCAAGAAACGTGAATGACTGATGAGTGGCAACGAATAGGGAGCGTTACTAACACAAGAAGAAGGGTATACAGCATTCTCCGAAACCTTTAGGAACGTGTGAAAATGAGTCACCTAATCCCTTCGAAGATGTATACCCTCTTGCTGACGGGACAAAGTTCTTACCCATAGACTTGGTACGATAAGCAACGATAGTTTTGACTGTGGAGAAACGGAAACACCTAAACGAATGGTATAGAGCGCCTCGATTAATGGCCCCCAGTTGAAGCAGAGACAGACTAAGAGGTAGTAGTTCGTACGACATCATACGTGTTAGAGAAGCTGCACTGTTTTGATCTGATTGTCAGACACATACTGAACCGCAGATCTACAAAAGATACCTTCAAAGAGGAAGCGAACGTGATGCTCGGTAGCTTACAACAGCACTGCTACACTGTGGAAACAGCGCAAAGGGAAGATAACTGACACCAGCACTCGGTATGAAGCGCATGATGTTCTCAGGATGTGCCAGGACGAATAGTAGCGGTTATGACTTGATTCGAACTCCAGTGGAATAGCCGGCCGCGGTGGCCGAGCAGTTCTAGGCGCTTCAGACCGGAACCGCGCGACTGCTACGGTCGCAGGTTCGAATCCTGCCTCGGGCATGGATGTGTGTGATGTCCTTAGGTTCATCTACATCTACAGCTACATCCATACTCCACAAGCCACCTGACGGTGTGCGGCGGAGTGTACCCTGGGTACTTCTATCGGTTCTCCCTTCTATTCCAGTTTCGTATTGTTCGTGGAAAGAAGGATTGTCGGTATGCTTCTGTGTGGGCTCTAATCTCTCTGATTTTATCCTCATGCTCTCTTCGCGAGATATACGTAGGAGGGAGCAATATACTGCTGGACAACTCGAAACTTTAACAAAAGCCCGTACCGAGCTACTGAGCGTCTCTCCTGCAGAGTCTTCCACTGGAGTTTACCTATCATCTCCGTAACGCTTTCGCGACTACTAAATGATCCTGTAACGAAGCGCGCTGCTATCCGTTGGATCTTCTCTATCTCTTCTATCAACCCTATCTGGTACGGATCCCACACTGCTGAGCAGTATTCAAGCAGTGGGCGAACAAGTGTACTGTAAACTACTTCCTTTGTTTTCGGATTGCATTTCCTTAGGATTCTTCCAATGAATCTCAGTCTGGCATCTGCTTTACCGAGGATCATTCCATTTTAAATCATTCCTAATGCGTACTCCCAGATAATTTATGGAATTAACTGCTTCCAGTTGCTGACCTGCTGCTTTGTAGCTAAATGATAAGGGATCTATCTTTCTATGTATTTGCAGCACATTACACTTGTCTACATTGAGATTGAATTGCCATTCCCTGCACCATGCGTCAATTCGCTGCAGATCCTCCTGCATTTCAGTACAATTTTCCATTGTTACAACCTCTCGATACACCACAGCATCATATGCAAAAAGCCTCAGTAAACTTCCGATGTCATCCACAAGGTCATTTATGTATATTGTGAATAGCAACGGTCCTATGACACTCCCCTGCGGCACACCTGAACTCACTCTTACTTCGGAAGACTTCTCTCCATTGAGAGTTAGGTTTGAGTAGTTTCAAGTTCTAGGGGACTGATGACCTCAGATGTTAAGTCCCATAGTGCTCAGAGCCATTTGAGCCATTTTGAACCAGTGGAATACAGTATGTCCTGGCAACAGGAGCTACAGTTCCGGACAGATATGATGGACGACACAGCACGGGCCAAAATCTTAAAGACCAATGTGAACATCTGCAAGGATAAAGGATGTCATGTTTTCCGGGTACCGGAGGTGCGGCAGCGCTCCGGATACAGGCTCATGTACTGCGACTGGTGGATTTCCCTTCTTCATCAAGTGCAGATGAAACAATATTAGCCTTTTTAACCATTACCGCTATTCTTTTTCATCATTTTTAACGTCTGTTTGAAGCTACATAGTAACTTGTAGCTGTCTCAATCTCTTTCTCTCCTTCTTTCCATCTCTGTGCCTCATTTTGTTACTTATTGCTTTTCTTCTTTTTAGTTAGTTCTGAAGTCCAATGAGGCGTTTATTTTGGAGCTGTACTGATAAATGTTTATAAACGAAGGGATAATTTTATTAATTTACTACAGATTTCAACCGCCTCTGCAGCCAGGGCGATAACGCTCGCCTGTGTGGTAGCGTTCGAGTCGGATGTATACCGGTTCGAATTCTGTTGGTGTGAATTTCTTTACACTACTAGTATTTGGACAGCATAGGGAGGAGAGAAGGTGACGTGAAGTGATCACTAGTCTTTGAACTAAGGGCCTGGATTAAATTCCATACCTCTCCGTATTGTTTCATGAAATGAGCACACGTGACACTGTTGATACTGATCCGTCCGTCGGAGGTATTCGGTGGGCCCGTTGGTGCTGTTCCAGAGGTGTAGGATATGAGCCGGCACCCCACAACAACGCAAACCCAACACTGCACTGTACGAGGGGCGTTTGAAAAGTCCGTGCAAAAATAAAAACTACTTACGTCTTTGGGGTAAATCTTTTTTATTTTTCGACTAGTCTCCTTTTCGACTTATACACTTCGTCCAACGCTGTTCTAATTTGTTGATCCCTTCCGAATAATAGGAATGTCCAAGTCTGCAAAATAGCTATTAGTTGCTGCAATCACCTCCTCGTTTGAATAAAACCATTGTCCCGACAGGTATTTCTTGAAATTGGGGAACAAATAATAGTCCGAGGGAGCCAAGTCCGGAGAATAGGGGGGATGTGAAACGAGTTGGAATCCTATTTCCATTAATTTTGCAACCACAACTTCTGAGGTGTGTGCTGGTGCACTGTCGTGATGCAAAATTACTTTCTTGCGGTCCAATCGCCGGCGTTTTTCTTGCAGCTCGGTTTTCAAACGGTGCAATAACGATGAATAATATGCGCCAGTAATAGTTTTACCTTTTTCCAGATAGTCTATGAGAATTATCCCTTGCGAATCCCAAAAGACAGTCACCATAACCTTTCCGGCCGAACGAATGGTCTTCGACATTTTTGGTGCAGATTCTTCTTTGGTAACCCATTGTTTAGATTGTTGTTTGATCTCAGGAGTGTAGTAATGTATCCATGTTTCATCCACAGTGACAAAACGATGTTTAAAATTCTGCGGATTCTTCCTGAAGAGTTGCAAACCATCCTTGCAACGCTTCACACGATTCCGTTCTTGGCCAAGCGTGAGCAATCGAGGAATCCATCTTGCAGATAGCTTTCTCATGTCCAAATGTTTATGCGAAATATTATGTACCCGTTCATCCGAAATGCCCACTGCGCTAGCAATCTCACGCACGTTAACTCTTCTGTCATGCATCACCATATGATGGATTTTATCAATGATTTCTGGAGTCATAACCTCCACAGGGGTCCAGAACGTTCAGCATCACTTGTGCCCATATGGCAACTTCGAAAATGTTGAAACCACTTATAAGCAGTTCTATTCGACGGTGCAGAGTCACCGTAATGTTTATCAAGTTTCTCTTTCGTCTCCTTGCCTTTCATAAAGTAATCTTGAATCACCACAAGAAATTCTTTTTCGTCCATTTTTTGATTCACACGAATGCCAAACACAAAGAAATAGTCCAATATGGCTGAAATTTGGTGTGCGTTCTTTCCAAAGATGCTATTAACCAAACATAACCTCGATACGCGCCGGTGGTGCCATCTCTCAGACTTTGCACGGACTTTTCAAACGCGCCTCGTACAAGGGCTCATCACAGTCAGTCACACGACACAGGAACATCTGCATCTACATCTGTTCAACTTACGATGCGAGGCGGAGGGTACTTTGTGTACGTTTCCTGTTCAGTCGCGAATGGTTCGTGGGGAGAACGACTGCTGGCAAGCCTCCGTGTGGGCTCGAATCTCTCTAATTTTATCTTAATGGTTTTCCCGCGAGATATACATAAGAGGAAGCAATATATTGGCTGACTCTTCCAGCAACGTATGCTCTCGGAACTTTTGCAGTGAACCACATAGTGATGCAGAGTGGATGTCTTGCAGCGTCTGCCACTGTAGTTCGCTAAGCACCTCAGTGACGCTTTCACGGTTACGAAATGCACCTCAAACGAAACTTGCTGCTATTCTTTGGTTCTTCTCTCTTTCCTCTATTAATCCTAACTGGTATCGATCCCAGCAACATTCAAGTAGGTGGGAATGAACATTTCGCAAGCTAATTCCTTTGTTGGTGGACTACATTTCTAACGAAACTCAGTCTGGCATCTGTCTTACCCATGATTAATATTATGTGGGGTTTTCGCACACATTTGATACTTCATGGAAGGTCGGAGGAAAGCAATGACACACCACGTGCACCAAGACATTTCCTAGGATGGCAGTGCAGGTTTCCTGCATCTGCGCCCTGAGCGTTGGACTACTTCGACTGCTTCGCTGTAACTATAATAAGAATAGTACTACTAATAATAATAACACTGAGACACGGCCTGCAGTTTGTTATAGCCTGCTTGGCACCGTTGTGAGCGACAGCGTTGGATTCCCGATGTCCGAAGGACTGCCTCTCTTCTCCGGTCTGAAGGTAAAGGACTGGGTTCCCATACGGCAGATACACTCAGCCCTTGTGAGGCCAATTGAAGAGCTACTTAACATAGAAGTAGCGACTCCGGTCACGGAAACTGACAACAGTCGGAAGAGCTGTGTGCTGACCACATGCCCCTCCATATGAGCACCCAGTGATGCCTATCGGCTGAGACTGAAGGAGCGGTCGGTCGATACCGTTGGGCGTTCCGAAGTCTATTCCGACAGGGAGGAGTACCATAATCCGGCTAAGGACTGGTGATCATCAAAGGCGAGTGTGTTACCTAAGGAATGGCATTCGTTTCCTAGTAAACTTTGGGAGACAAACTCCTGAAAAAGTCGGCAGGCAGCAGCGCTTTACGGTAGTATTATGAGCGTCAGCAGGATATGGCGAATCGCAGTGCCTATTTTTTGATCTGGAGACTGCTTGCCCGGAACGTCTGCATGTGAAAAGTGTCGTGCAGGGGAGTGTCGTAGGACGGTTGCTATTCACAATATATATAAATGACCTTGTGGATAACATCGGAAGTTCACTGAGGCTTTTTCCGGATGATGCTGTAGTATATCGAGAGGTTTTAACAATGGAAAATTGTACTGAAATGCAGAAGGATCTGCAACGAATTGACGCATGGTGCAGGGAATGGCAATTGAATCTCAATGTAGACAAGTGTAATGTGCTGCGAATACATAGAAAGATAGACCCTTATCATTTAGCTACAAAATAGCAGGTCAGCAACTGGAAGCAGTTAATTCCATAAATTATGTGGGAGTACGCATTGGGAGTGATCTAAAATGGAATGACCATATAAAATTAATCGTCGGTAAATCAGATGCCAGACTGAGATTCATTGGAAGAATCCTAAGGAAATGCAATCCGAAAACAAAGGAAGTAGGTTACAGTACGCTTGTTCGCCCACTGCTTGAATACTGTTCAGCAGTGTGCGATGCGTACCAGATAGGGTTGATTGAAGAGATAGAGAAGCTCCAACGGAGAGCAGCGCGTTCCGTTACAGGATCATTTAGTAATCGCGAAAGCGTTACGGAGATGATAGATAAACTCCAGTGGAAGACTCTGCAGGAGAGACACTCAGTAGCTCGGTGCGGGCTTTTGTTGAAGTTTCGAGAACATACCTTCACCGAGTTGTCAAGCAGGATATTGCTCCCTCCTACGTATATCTCGCGAAGAGAGCATGAGGATAAAACCAGAGAGATTACAGCCCACACAGAGGCATACAGACAATCTTTCTTACCACGAACAATACGACACTGGAATAGAAGAGAGAACCGATAGAGGTACTCAAGGTACCCTCCGCCACTCAAAGTCAGGTGGCTTGAGGAGTATGGCTGTAGATGAATGTCGTGAAGGTGTGAGCAGCTCGGGAAGAATAAGAGTCGGTCGGCGGTCACAGATGGGTGGAGGAGGCGAGTTTTTGAGTCCTCTGGGGTGCAGTTTATGTCGAGGAGTATTTCGGAATTGTATATCCAGGGACCAGTAATTTTGTTTTTTACGTGTGGATAGTTCAGAAAGTGTCTGGATGTGTGTCATCTAGAACGGACATTGGAACCGTGGCTACTGCTTGTTGCTGAAGTGGATGCTGCTGTTTAGGGAGTGCACATGAACTGTTTAGGATCGTTGTGCAACGAAATAAGCGGAGTTGACGGAGGATATTAGAAGAGAATGAACTGCGTCTTGATTCAATGGAAATTTTGACTGTCGAATTCTAGTGTAAGTCCTTATCCTGTTTAACTTTAGACTATAATCCTCTGTTCTTTATAGAACGGATAGGGGAAACCAGTTGTTATCCAGTCCAGTGGTCGGACGTGGCAGCTGTTGAAAGTAGTCAGACGGCTACAGGGCACTCATTAGTCGTACAGAGGAAACGAAGTTTCATAGCATTGGTGAGGCAGTGCATAGGAATTATCCAGGTACGCCAACAAAAGCTTTGGAGGAAGTTACGGAGCAATACAATGAGTGATTACTCTCGCTCACCGCACAGCGCTAACAAGTGGACCATTGGAACTTCCTCTCACCGCTTTGATTCATATTGGTATGTAGGGCACGACTAGGACTATAATATATGTAAGAAGGCAGACGAAACTCTCAACCGTCTCTGAGACAATTGACTTTCCGCTGCCAGTCACGATTTTCTTTTATTTATTTTTTACAGGACGCATTTCCGGAAATGATTATCACTTTCAAGTGTGTATTTCTTTGCGTCACGCCAGGATCACACACATTCTGCACAAATGGATCATAAGAAAACTTGAAGTCAACAAAACAAAGCAGAACCTTACATGTCGAAAACATTACGAAATAATGGCATAATACAAAGAAATGCACACTTGTAAATAGGAATCTTTTCTCGAAACGAGCCGCGTAAAACACAAATAAAAGAAAATCGTGACTGATGGCAAAAAGTTATTTACAAAAAAAAAAAAAATAAATAAATGCACTGTTTTCACAGGTCGTAGCATTTCAAAAACACATTTATAATGGACGAAATTAGATGAGAAAATCGAGTCAGAAAATGAATGGAATGCTTGTACTGTAATCTTTGTAGGGCCACTACTGTTTAAGGAGTCCGCAGCAGAGTTAGTAAGTACTTAGTTCCAAAAGCGCGAGGTCTCTGGATCGAATCTTGCTGGCATTTTCTTTTTTCTTTCCCATGCTACTGTAACAACAGATTTGTTATGATCGTTCTAAGTATCAGTATTTTATCATTCATTTGCTATTTTCCTAATCTTTAATATGGAAAAAGAGAATTTTTTTTCTTAAGGTGGGTGGAAACGAAAAAGTGATACACGATAACTTTCAATAAAATAAGCATAGTTATTTTATTTTATTATTGTTTCCACATTTGTGAGAAGTGTAATGTGTAACATATCCAGTGCTGCAAGGCACAGGATGATGCTGATCATACGAACATGGCAAAATATAATCATCGCGTCGTACAACAGATGTAATGAACGCCGAAGTTCTGCACGTCCATAGTTTTTTTAATGTGTTTATTGCAAAATAAACTTTTTTACATTCATGAAACGTTGCCGGCCGGGGTGGCCGGGCGGTTCTAGGCGCTGTAGTCTGGTACTGCCCGACCGCTACGATCGCAGGTTCGAACCCTGCCTCGGGCATGGGTGTGTGTGATGTCCTTAGGTTAGTTAGGTTTAAGTAGTTCTAAGTTCTGGGGGACTGATGACCTCAGACGTTAATTCCCATAGTGCTCAGAGCCATTTGAACCATTTTTGAACCATGAAACGCTCTCGGTCGTCATAAAGTTTCACGGAGCACCACACGTATCGAAGCACAGCACCTAATATTGGTGCAATCTCAAGAGGAAGTAGTACCGACAGTGAGATTCGATCTAGCGACCTTGTGTTTACGAAACCAAGGGCTTACCCGTTCAGCTGCAGACTGCATATTAGCGACCATACGAAGTATAAACGTACACCTAAAGTTTCCAAACTCGATTTTCTCGAAAATGACTGATAGTCGCGTCTCCCTAAATACACATATTGGAGTCTTAGTCTGCACTATACACCCAGTCAGTAAGAATTAAATCGGCGAAAGGATGTTCGTAGGGTCCCTTGTAAGAGTTCGTGGATTCAAGCCGCGACAGCTAGTGGAAGTTCACCAAACGCTACAGCAAATCCGAGATGACGTACGAGGAGGAGCGTTTTAAAATGTAAAAACAGCAGTTAATACAGTACTGGCCGTTAGAATTGCTACACCACGAAGATAACGTGCTACAGACGCGAAATTTAACCGACAGGAAGAAGATCCTGTGACATGCAAATTATTAGCTTTTCAGAGCATTCACACAAGGTTGGCGCCGGTTGCGACACCTACAATGTGCTACCATGAGGAAAGTTTCCAACCGATTTTTCATACACAAACAGCCACGTCTCGATTCCTGAGTCAACAATGGGGACGTTTGCAAGACAACAACCATCTGCACGAACAGTTCGATGACGTTTGCAGCAACATGGAGTATCAGCAGCATGGCTGCTGTTACCCTTGACGCTCCATCAAAGACAGGAACACCTGCAATGGTGTACTCAACGACGAACCTGGGTGCACGAATGGCAAAACGTCATTTTTTCCGATAAATCCAGGTTCTGTTTACAGCATCATGACGGTCGCATCCGTGTTTGGCGACATCGAGGTGAACGCACATTGGGAGCGTGTATTCGTCATCGCCATACTGGCATATCACCTGGCGTGATGGTATGGGGTGCCATTGGTTACACGTCTCGGTCACCTCTTGTTCGCATTGACGGCACTTTGAACAGTGGACGTTTTATTTCAGATGTGTTACGACCCGTGGGCCTACCCTTCATTCGATCCCTGTGAAACCCTACATTTCAGCAGGATAATGCGCGACCGCATGTTGCAGGTCCTGTACGGGCCTTTCTGGATACAGAAAATGTTCGACTGCTGCCCTGGCCAGCACGTTCTCCAGATCTCTCACCAATTGAAAACGTCTGGTCAATGGTGGCCGAGCAACTGGCTCGTCACAATACGCCAGTCACTACGCTTGATGAACTGTGGTATCGTGTTGAAGCTGCATGGGCAGCTGTACCTATACATGCCATCCATGCTCTGTTTGACTCAACGACCAGGCGTATCAAGGCCGTTATTACGGCCAGAGGTGGTTGTTCTGGGTAATGATTTCTCAGGATCTATGCACCCAAATTGCGTGAAAATGTTATCACATGTCAGTTGTATTATGAATACTCGTTTATCATCTGCATTTCTTCTCGGTGTAGCAATTGCAATGGCCAGCAGTGTAAGTAAACGCAGTAGATACCGACCTCCGCCGCCTCGAGGCAGCGCTCCATGAGGCGCACCTGGTGGCGCAGCTCGTCGTCGCTGAAGGCGCTCTGCGCCAGCACCGCCTCGAGCTGCTTGTCCTCGCGGAAGTTGCAGGGCCAGAGCGCGTTCGCGGCGCGGAACTGGCTGCGCGTCTTGGGCGGCTGGCGGGGCACCTGGCGCACCTCCGGCCGGCAGCGCAGGCCCTCCGTGTCCAGGCCCCTGGCCCGCAGGCCGCGCAGGCACGACTCGGCCGTGTCGTCCTTCACGTAGTCCAGGATGATGTAGAAGTTCCTGACGCGCTTTAGGTGGTGCAGCGACGGGATTGGGTTCACCGCGCAGAGATTCTTGATCACTTTGCCCGTCAGCTTGCGGTTCTCGATGAGATCGACATAAACGTCGACAAGTGGAGGAGCGCTTTCCAACACATTTTGTCCTAAAACCGGTATCGGGTGGGGGATCACTGGTGGCTTATCGGAGACCGAGGTTGTTCCGTCACCGGTTGGTTCATCGCTGGGTGTCGTCGAAGCAGCACAATCTTCAGATCCCATCGCTACCTGAAAAAATAAGAAATCCGCTGCACTCCAAAGCCACTAATCAACTAATGCACTAAAAACTTCATTTCAACATTTACATTAAAAGAAATGTTCTTCTGGCGGTAACTCAGTGTGAGGATGCTTACCAACACATGGTATATAGAAACCATGAGTTATTCTATAAACAGCGCCACCAACTTTTAATAACGAGTTATATAAAAATACTGCTATTGCATTAAAGAGATAGAATAGGGGCATTTCCTCAATTCTTAGTACGCTCTACATAGACTCAACAAAGAACCCGGGATGTCAGTTACGTAACTTCTTACATACTTTTGTTCTCGAGTTAAGAAGTTAGAATGAGAATGATGTATTGTGCTTTTTTATTATTGTTACTATTTATTATTATTATTAAAATGTGCAGAACCTGTTATTGACGCGATCGGTTCAAATGGCTCTGAGCACTATGGGACTTAACATCTGAGCTCATCAGTCCCCTAGAACTTAGAACTACTTAAAGCTAACTAACCTAAGGACATCACACACATTCATGCCCGAGGCAGGATTTGAACCTGCGACCGTAACGGTTGCACGGTTGCAGGCTGAGGCGCCTAGAACCGCTCGGTCACAGCGGCCAGCCACGCTGATTGAAAGTAGTGGTTGGTATGTAGTGAATGTCTCTCAAAGATGTAATTTTTCCGTTCGCCTTTAACAGTGGTTGCTAACTTAACTCCCACAGAGTACTGCCACTCTGTCAGTGTCCAGATTCGTCCACATACGACATACGATGCTGGTTCAATAAGTATAATAACAAGAGCTTTCACAGATGTATAAAAACCGTGTGTG
The DNA here is from genome assembly GCF_023864345.2 of Schistocerca serialis cubense. NCBI lineage: Eukaryota > Metazoa > Arthropoda > Insecta > Orthoptera > Acrididae > Schistocerca > Schistocerca serialis. The sequence goes on along the minus strand of NC_064639.1, from coordinate 778,724,033 downwards.
AATTACATTCCATGGATCTATGCCCCCCACCTACTAAAACTCCCTCCAAATCCTTGAGCACCATGCACTCCGCCTCGCTTATTGCATCTATCTCCCATCAGCCATGTGGATCCTTTATAATCTGATTCCCTTCCCCATCTCCTCCTGTTCCTCAAACGAATACAGATCCTATACGTCTCCCACAAACTGGATCCCCCCCCCCCCTCCCATCCTTTCGTTCCCCCCATCCTCTCCCATCCTAGCCCATTGCTGCACCTGTACACAGTATCCTGCCTGGCCTCCAACTCCACACACTCCAAACCCTCGTCCAAGGTGTCTTCCGCCAACTCCCTCTCCCGGATGATGTCCTCGTGCCCTCCATCTACCCCTCTACCAGACCTAATCCCTCCTCCTCAGGGCTCCCTCTCTCCCTCCCTCCCCCTTCCTTTCTTTCTTCCTCCTTTTCTCCTGCCGAACACCTTCTTTCTCCTATTCACCCCCCCACTGCCCCCCTCCTACCCCTCTCCTGGTTTCTCCCTACCATGTCTCCCCCTCCCTTTTCTTCCCCCCCCCCTCCTCCCTTCACCAAGTGGTAGGTCCTCTTCAGTGCAGTGATTTTTAACGTTTTCGTTGTGGTGTCAGTGTTACTCCAGTGCCGTGTGCAGTGCTCCGTTCCAGCAGCACCAACAGTGTCGCCAGCATCATCCATATGTGTTCCCAATGGTGTTTCTTTGTTTTTCGTGTCGACTCACAGTGTTCATTCTTCGTATGTGTGTGTGCCTCTCATCTACGTTGTTTTTAAATCTACAGTTTATACTCATCTATTTTAGTTCTTGTTTCTTTTTTTTCATCACTTTATACCGTTCTCTGTTGTGTGTTCGTTTCTCATTTGACTCTGTTGTTTCTGTAATTCTCTTGGCTGAAAGAGCGTATTGTGCCACTGCCAGCCCGCTACATTTTGGGGAGTGAAATAACAATAAAGAAAAAAATACATTCCATGTCTAGACAAGAGGTGTACAGAAAAGCAATGCCCCCAAATTTGTACGTAAAAACGCTTTTACATCCGCAGTCTCTGTGTCTACAAATAGGCAGCCCTTTGTCGCTAGATGGCTCCGAATTGTAACGTGTAACATGGCGGTGTGTAACGTAACTATGTCAGTGCGTGAGAAACAGCATGCTGTAATCTAGCTTCGAATTGGAAGATTTCAGGCACATATGGAGCACCCTCTCCTGTCGCAGCGCTCGTGGGTGACCTGGCCATACCTTCAGTTCACTATCATCGATCATCCTCCATACAGTCTCGACTTGGCATCATCAGAGTTTCATCTGTTTCCGAAATTCAAAAAGAACACCTCCGAGGACTTCACTTTGACAGTGATGAAGCGGTGAAAGCAGAAGTGAGATTGTGGCTCCGTGAGGATAGTCAAACATTCTACTGTGTCGGTATCAACAAACTGGTTTCCCATCGATAGAAATGTGTTCGTCACCAGGGTGATTACGTTGAGAAATAAATTGCACATAAGAGGAATAATGATGTGGAATGTTAATGACGCTCGTTTTATTTAAAAAGCTTTAAGAGTTTTTACCTAAAACTTCGGAGGCATTACTTTTCATCATGTCCCCGCAGAAGAGACGATGGTGTTCTCGAATACCGCCCGTAGATGGAAGTAACTGTGCCATTTCGCTTCTAATTGTATAGTGTCCCACGAGGAACGGTCAGTATTGAGGGATGTGACTGGAAGAATTGTTCGAAAGGAAGAAGTCTAGTAAACATGGGCTCTGAAATGGATACCTTAAGCGCTACGAGCACGTTTTCAGTAGAGGAGCTGTTTTTCACAGTCCCGGACATTATTAAGTACTCATACCTCTTGAAATTTGCACTTCAGAGTCCATGTTCCCTGACATTTTTTTCTTGTTTTATCCATACTATCGACTCTCAAAATATGGAAAGCACAGAGGTTACAGTAGAAGAGATTAGACATTAAAACTATTTTAAGTATTGTAACGCATAATAATGTAAAAAACTGTACTGGAGGAACTGACGTTTCGACCACGGTTACAGTGACCTTTCTTTGGGTCTACAAGTCAGTAGAGCCAGAAGAAGACCATTGTAACCGAGGCCGAAACATTGGTTTCTTCGATACAGTTTTTTAGATTATGACGCGGTAAGATACTTATAAAACTTTTATGTCAACTGATTCTAGCCGCGGAAGCCTACACAGTTGTATTAGAAGAGATTTGTTTCATACTAACTAAGAGGTGCTCATAGCTCTTAATGTACGGATTTTGGAGCCTATGTCTAATAAACTCTTGTTTCAAATGATCATTCCTGTCATTCCTTTAATACTGACCATTACTCCTCGGACACCCTTTGTAGTCCTGTATAGTATCCAGACGGAGGATTTGACGCACACATTGTCGGTGATTAAAGCGCGAAGCGTAACAAGGATTTTACGTTAAAGAAAACGTCTGTCAACTAGAGGAACTTTACAGAACGTGTGTAATGTCAGGCAGATAAATGTGATTTTCACCTCAGCATATTGATAAAGGCAGAACAGATGTACGAGACGAGCAAAGGTCATGTCGCCCAAGCACGTACGCTTCAGATGAAGTCGTGTGCCTTGTCCAACGGGCGATTCAAGCCAACTGTCGCATTCATGTGAGGCATACGGCACACGAATTCAGCAAATCAATTAGCGTAATTACTCGGATTACAGGAAGACGTCTTCCCCTGGATACCGCAGCAACTCTCAGACGGGAATAAAGCCATACAAATGAGGTTTTCTCTCCAGTAATTAACGATGAATTAGTGGCAGGTTGTTCCATTCCCACTCAGTATCGTCACAGGCGACGAGACTTGTGTGTATCATGTGACATCTGAGTATGAAGGAAGCACCCGTGTTACGGAGGCACCCACTGTTCCCCCCACACTTCCCATCCGAAGTTCAAAACAACGCTAAATGCGATGAAAGTAAGTGTAACATTTTTTTATAAGCAAGCTGTGCTGTTATCTAATTTCCTCACCGCGTTCTTGTGTTCCAAACCACTCTGGGTTTTATGCGTCGTATGGAAAACTCGAAAACCGAATCAACTTGTTCAGAGGGCACATCTACATCACACGCCGCAAGCCACCTAACGGTGTGCGGCGGAGGGTACTTTTTGTACCATTAACTGAGCCCACCAACTCTGTTCAACTCGCGAATAGCGCGTGGGCAGAACGATTGTCGGTAAGCCTCTATATTGGCTCTAATTTCTCGAATTTTCACCTCATGGTCATTACGAGAGACGTTCGTAGGGGGAAATAATAGGTTCTCCGACTCTTCCCGCAAAGTGCTCTATCGAAATTTTAGTAGTAAATCTCTCCGTGACGCACAACGGCTCTCTTGTAACGTCTGCCAATGCAGTTTGTTGAGTATCACCGTAACGCACTCGTGCCAACTAAATGATCCCGAGACGAAACGTGCCGCTCTTCGTTTGATCTTCTTTATCTCTTCTATCAGTCTTATCTTGGTGGGATCCCAGATAGATGAACAATACTGAAGAATGGGTCGAACAAGCGCCTCATAAGCCACTTCCTTCGAGGAATACATTTCCTTAAGATTCTTCCTATGAATCTGAGTCTGCATCTGCTTTTCCTACTATTTGTTTTCTGTGGTCTTTCCTCTTAAGGTAGCTCCGGATAGTTACTCCTAGATATTTTCCGCCAGATACTGTTTCCAGCGGCTTCTCATCAATAGTGAAGCTACACAGTAGTGGATTTCTTTTCCTATGTATGCGCAATAAGTTAAATTTATGTTCAGGGTCAAATGCTGGAGCCTGTACCATTCATCAACTGTCTGGAGGTCATTCTGCAAAGCGTCACTATCTTCTGGCGTTGCTATTTTGTTATAGACAAACGCATCATCTGCGAACAGCCTTAGTGAGCATCCGACACTTTCTACTGGACCATTTACATATACTGTAAACAATAACGGTCTGCCGCACTTCCTTTGGGTACACCGGAAATTACCTTATCATCTGTCCATTTTGTTCCGTTTAGAGCGACGTGTTGAGTTCTGTCTGCAAGCAAGTCTTGAAAGCAGTCGCAAATCTGTGCCGATACTCGATAATCTCGCATTCTTTCACTAAATGGCAGTGCGGGACAGTGTCAAATGCCTTCCCGAGGTCAACCTGAGCTCCATTGTCTACGGCACAGTGGATCTCATGGAGGAACAAAGCGAACTGAGTTTCATACGACTTATGTTTGCGGAATCCTTGTTGATTTTTATAAACAGAATTTCCATTCTCCAAGAATAATTCTTGAGCATAAAACATGTTCCTTAATTCTAAAACAGATTGACGTCAACGACATAGGGTACAATTGTGCGCGGTTCTAGGCGCTTCAGTCTGGAACCGCGTGACCGCTACGGTCGCAGGTTCGAATACTGCCTCGGGCATGGATGTTTGTGATGTCCTTAGGTTGGTTAGGTTTAAGTAGTTCTAAGTTCTAGGGGACTGATAACCACAGATGTTAAGTCCCATAGTGCTCAGAGCCATTTGAACCATTTATAATTGTGCGCATCTGTCCTACGGGACTTCTCAAAAACGGGAATGACCTGTGCTTTCCTCCAATCGCCACGTTGGAACGATTGCAGAAGACGATTCGGAGGAGACAATCGAACCTGCTTTTGAAAGTTGTCGTGTTGTTGCACGCAAACACGGTCAGCCTTATTACGTCAAGAAGGTAGTAACAGCAAATAACACATAATGGTACATGGGCCCTAACCTTTAGCCTTACATCCCTTTATCCATAATTGTACGTTTCACTCTTGTCCTTTGAGATGAATTTTTTGCTAAGAAGTTGTCCCATTCCCATATTTTAAAACATCAGAAATTATAGAATACGAGAAATTAAAGGTGAAACAGACACTATTCTCGATGCCATCGACAGAAACATATTAACTTGGTAACCAATGAGCAAAAAGAATCTGTGGATGGACACCAGCTGAACGAAGGGAACGCGGAAGTCCACCTAGAAAATGGATGCTTGATGTTAGAGATGCGATGAATTCAACGGGCTTTAGGAAAAAGATGGGACAGATACAAGAAACTATGGAAGCCAAGAAGTGTAATACGACGACAGTCATAAAAAAAGCATATGTACAATGAGGTGACAAAAGTCATCGGATAACTATATGCACACATTCAGATGGCGGCAGTATCGCGTACGCAAGGTATAAATGTCAGTGCATTGGTGGAGCTGTCATGTGTACGCAGGTGATTCACGTGGAAAGATGTCCGATGTGATTATGGCTGCACGACGGGAATCAACAGACTCTGAATGCGGAATGGTAGTTGCAGACAGACGCAAGGGGCATTCCATTTCGGAAATCGTTAGGGAATTCAATATTCTGAGATCCACAGTGTCAAGAGTGTGCCGAGAATACCACATATCAGGCACTGGCTCTCACCATGACCACGCAGTAGCCGACAGCCTTCACTTAACGACCGGGAGCAGCAGCATCAGGTTAGAGTTCTCAGCGCTGACACACAAGCAACACGGCGTGAAATGACCGCAGAAATCAACGTAGATAGTAGGACGAACGTATCCGTTAGCGCTGTGCGGCGAAATGTGGCATTAATGGGCTATCACAGCAGACGACCGACGCGAGTGCGTTTGCTAAGAGCACTACATCGCTTGCAGCGCCTCTTCTTGGCTCGTAACCATATCGGTTGGACCCTAGAAGACTGGAAAACCGTGAGCTGGTGGGATGAGTCCCGATTTCATTTGGTAAGAGCTGATGGTAGGGTTCGAGCATGGTGCAGACCCCACGACGCCACGGACCCAAGTTGTCACCGATGCACTGTGCAAGTTGGTGGTGGCTCCATAATGCTGTGTGCTGTTTTTACATGGAACGGACTGGGTCCTCTGGTCCAACTGAACACATCATTGACTAAAAATGGTTACGTTCGACTACTTGGAGACCATCTGCAGCCATTCATGGATTTCATGTTCCCAAACAACGATGGAATTGTTACAGATGACAGTGCGTTGTCAACAGGCTACAATTGTTCACGACTAGTTTGAAGAGTACGAGGGAATGATCTGGCCACCCAGATCGCACGACATAATTCCCATCGAACATTTATGGGACATAATCCAGAGGTCAGTTCGGGCACAAAATCCTCCACTGACAACACTTTCGCAATTATGGGCGGCTACAGAAGCACATGTACGTTTGTTGCACGGCATTGTGTGGTAGTGAAACATGGACTGTGGGAAAACCGGAATAGAAGAAAATCGTAGCATTTGATATGTAGCGCTACAGACGAAGGTTGAAAATTAGGTGGACTGATAAGGTACGGAGTGTGGAGGTTCTGCGTAGAATCGGAGAGGAAAGGAATACACGCAAAACAAAAAGAAGGGACAGGATGATAGAATATCTCTTAAGGCATCAGGTAATGACTTCCATGGTATTCGCAAGGGTAAAGCATATCCCGCTTTAACATTGGCTCTGAGCACTATGGGACTTAACATCTATGGTCATCAGTCCCCTCGAACTTAGAACTACTTAAACCTATCTAGCCTAAGGACATCACACAACACCCAGTCATCACAAGGCAGCGAAAATCCCTGACCCCGCCGGAAATCGAACCCGGGAACCGGGCGCGGGAAGCGAGAACGCTACCGCACGACCACGAGCTGCGGACCGCATTAACATTACGGTGGATGAAATAATGGCTGTAAACCTTCAAAGAAGCTTCTATTTCACAGCTGCAGTTGGTCGTTAAGAAGGTTGTTTTTGTCATGTCAATAGTTTTAAGTGTGTTGACTGGAGCGATGTTCGCCAAGTCACACTTTAGCATTCAACATAATTCCGCTGTCATTCCCTAAGTTCAATGGCAGTGGTCAACAGGCCCGAATTATGATGGCAGTGTTCCACACACATTTTTTACAGTATGTGTGTGGATCAGCTCCATGAAGACAAATTGAGCACCCCATTGCCGCCACATTATACCCTACTCTAGTGTTTTCTGTAACTCATAACTATAACTTCGCCATGAAGCTCAATCAGGCACGTGCATCAGTTTATTTTGACTTGATTCTAGACCATTTCAGGTCAAATATATTAAACTTGAAATATTTTATATGGCCCGTATTGCCGGATGTTACAGATTAGATGTAGGCTTGTTCATAAGTTCATTCATGACCATTTGTGTGCTAAGTCAATAGGATGTTCATGCGTTGTAACTATAGCTAAGCAAATGCTTAACATTTACGTCTCAAAAATTTTTTAGACCTAGTCTTAATAAGGACGATGTTGGCTTTATATTATCCTTCCCACACCTAAGTTCTTTTTAGGTGATTAAACTTCGTGATTAAGCACAAATTTTTCCTAGACAGACCATACGTTGTAAGCACGTGATGTATTCCTCACATCATGGTTCAAAATGGTTCAAAAGGCTCTGAGCACCATGGGACTTAACTTCTCAGGTCATCAGTCCCCTAGAACTTAGAACTAGTTAAACCTAACTAACCTAAGGACATCACACACATTCATGCCCGAGGCAGGATTCGAACCTCCGACCGTAGCGGTCACGCGGTTCCAGACTGTAGCGCCTAGAACCGCTCGGCCAACTGATCATGACCAACTAATACTTCATAAATGTTAAGACAGTCGATCTAAGTACATTCTCCGAGATAGGTTCGCTTATTGTCCCAACAAGTACTCATCACAGAGTTTATGCGCAGGCGCAAGGTATTGCGTCCGCCTAGGCGGGCCTCGTGACGCTACGGTCAATTCCAGTACAGCACTCGTGGCTGCCTCATCGCGAAGTGGGGCCGAGGCAGTTTCAGGTAAGTTTTTACAGTCTTACGATAATTTATGGATTTGTAGTTTTAGCTTCACGATGTCCACTATGGATAAGCGGCAGTTACTTTTATTCTGAAGAAGGTTGGATTATCCCGACTGAAACCCAGGTAAATCTAGGTGAACTTTGCAACTGGGGCTGTTGGTTTTTAAAATTAAAATTAATATTTATACAGTTGCTGACAGGACCGCGAAACGTTGAAAATATTTAACTTCCATGGTACTATAGCTAACTGTAGATGGTAAAAAGAGGAAGGCAGAGATTGAACTACATCCAGCGAATAATTGAAGATGTAGGTGCTACTGGCGCGTCATTTACGACACCGGCCGAGTTTAGGTTCATTCTACGCATCTGACGTCACAAAACACAGTCAGCCAATGAACAGAGAACGCCGTTGCCAGAGCTCGACTGCAGTGCAGAGCACAGACGGGTGTCTTCAGTTTTAGAAACGTTCAGTCATAGATAAAGTAATTGAACAAAAGGAATTTCTTGATAGCAGACTTTATTTTATAGAAAGTTTGGAAAAAGCATTCTTTATACCAATTGCTTCATATTCTATTAATTAATTAAACCAAAAAGGCAATATGCCTCCTAATTCAGGCGATAGCAAGGAAAGGTGTTTGTATCATTCTCACTAACCGCTTTTTCGCAATAAAGAACAGGGGTAATTGCTTATTTCCTATTGTATTTCGACGAGAAATGAGTAATTCATAGTCATAACAACAGCGTTTGTCGGTATTTTGCGTGATTTTTTAAAGTCTTCCGAGAGGACAATTGAATGACGAGCTGCGTTAGCGTAATGGTTAAGGTGTTTGGCCGCTAAGCGAAAGGTTCTGAATTCAAACCTTGTTCGCTGCTTAATATTTTCTTTATTTAAAAACAATATCGAAGTGTCTCACTTCATGAATTTTATTCGTTTGAATGCGATTTTTTGAAATTTCTAGTGGCAACTAAAATCGACCATACGGAAAGTATACGCTGTGGACTTTTCCTCTGCAAACTCTTCAAAATTTCGTGCAATGGTTTACTACATCTAATGCCGCACAACAACTGCGTTGAACAAGCCGGCCGGAGTGCCGAGCGGTTCTAGGCGCTACAGTCTGGATCCGCGCGAACGCTACGGTCGCAGGTTCGAATCCTGCCTCGGGCATGGATGTGTGTGATGTTCTTAGGTTAGTTAGGTTTAAGTAGTTCTAAGTTGTAGGGGACTGATGACCTCAGAAGTTACATCCCATAGTGCTCATAGCCATTTGAACCATTTTTTGCGTTGATCATCGAAACAAAATTAAGTCATTTATGGAGGGGGGGGGGGGGAAGGTATCAGTCAAGAAGATGCGTAAAAATAAAATTTTTGGGCCAAATAGTTTTTGTGAAATCGAATGATAAAATGTGTCAAAGCAGTCGAAACACCATGTGTCTGCACAGGCGAGCTGTGCAGTGATGACAAAATCGCGCACGTCTCTGTAGCAGCGAAAGGGTTAATGCGCCCGTGGTGGCTTTACTTCATAAACTGCGCGCTCCTCCCTAAACGTTAAGTTTGCGAACTATACTATGGCGCTGCTCCTCTTGGCGCGTGCAACTGGCAACGCAGCAATCTCCCGCGTCTGGGCGGGCATGCGCGAGCCGCCAAGATAAAAGAATTGAACTATAAGACATGAAGAGGCTGGCACAGGAGAGGAAAAGCAGATAAAAATGACTGTAGAACCGCTTAACCACCAGAGACTTTTCGACCGGCTAGGGGCCATCAACAGAGATTAGGCAAATGTGAACGGTCGGTCGACAACAAGAGGGAAAACTAAAAACTACTACAGAGATGGCATGGTACAATAACGAGGGGAGTAATCAAAGACCGAAAACCTAGGGCATAGAGAAATTTGAGGTTAAATCAGTAGTCTGTAACGAGAACAGTAGGAGAGAACGGTGAATACACAGCTGAGGTGCAGCACGGCTATCTTTATGGCGCGGCCACAGGCACTAATTGGATGGCAAGGTGGGCTTGGTCCTGCGGCGCCTTGAGGCCAGTGCTAAAGAGGCGATACTACAGCTTGCAGATGTAGCAGTACCATCTAGTGGCGGTTACCCAGTTTCGCACATACTACCTGTAACGCATTGCGATAGTATCCACAGAACACGCTGATCCTTCAGGGCAACCTAGCTGTCAGGTGCTGCCAACCCTTTTCACCCACGTTCCCAACAGACAGGAGGTTCAGACAGACAAAAATCGAGTTTATACTTCAGTGTCATCCAATTCTGAGCTTTGTTTAAAATTTCAAGTCTCTAGCTAATCGCAAAGTTAGTGTAAAATCAACTGCAAAATTGGTATCAAACGGACAGACAGACAAGAAAGCGATCTAATAAAAACATATTAAAAAGAGGTGCATTTTAACGTTATTATAACTAGAGTTAACAAGGAATATTACTGAAAAGATTAGTAATTATATTTATCCTTAATTATCATAAGTAGCTGTTTCACAATTAAGTTAGACTGTAGTGCCAAATTAGTGAAGCCACTTACAAATGACGACCTCACTAAGTTAGCCTGTAGTGCCAAACTATTGAAGCCACTTTACAAATGACGACCTCACTAGATCAATCACAGCCTCTAACACTTCATAGGATGTACATGTAGCAATTATGGGATAAATGTAAGTAGCAAAATTAGGATGTTAACTCAACTGTACATTACTTAGATTAACCTTTTATTGAAATTATTTTTGTTTCTCGCACAAAAAACATTAAAGTGTGAGCTACCAAAATGGTCAACGCGCTGAAGCACCTACTTCGATTACCCGGCTGATGATTCAACCTGTAGTGCTAAAAAAACACACTTGTAAATATTTACCACGATAAATCACAGCAGGAGGTAGGCCAGCGCCTAGAAATAAGGAAGGAGAGTAGCGCGCTCTGGGGCATTTTGCAGCAAACTACCGTAAGTAGAGATCCTAGAAATGAAGAGGCTTGCAAACAATAGACCAGAGTGGAGAGTTACATCAAACCAATCTTTGGACTGAAGACCACAACAACAACACATTGGCGTACACGACCAGCCAGAACATCACAACCACCAACCTACTATCGACATGAACCTGTCAGGCGATAGCAACGTCACCTGGTGAGGAATGACTGCTAGTGAGGCACATGCGTCGTGCATGTGGTATCAATAATCGCGTGGTCCGTGTGTAGAGTGAGGAAGGCGCGCGATTGAGATGGCCCGGAGCCTCGGCGAGAGCATTTCCGAAATTGATAACTTGTAGGGTGTTCGAGGAGTGCTATGGTGAGTGTCTTCAAGAAGTGGCGACACCTAGATGAAACGACGACCAGACGTTTTGGGGTTGGGTATCCACCCCACATTACAGATGTCGGAAGTCGTAGGCTGGGCGGACTGCTAAAACAGGAATGTAGTGAACTGTGGTGGAACTAGCATCAAATTTTAATGCTGGGCAGAGTACAAGTGTGTCTGAACACACAGTGCACCGAACACTCCCAATGATGGGCCTCCGCAGCTGACGAGCCATTCATGTACCAACGTTAACACCACGACGTCGATAACGACGACAGAAATGGGCACGTAACTATCGTCACTGGACGCTGGCGCAGTGGCAGGACGTTGCATGCGCTGATAAATCCCGATACCTTCTTTATCTTGCCGATAGGAGGGCGAAACTGAGTCGTCTTGCTGGGGAATAGCTCCTTGACACATGTACAGCGGTACGATGACAAACTGGCGGCTGATCCATTATGCTCTGGGCAACATCCAAATGGGCATCCACGGATCCACTGGAGCACTTGCAGGCACCATAACGGCCAAGGAGTATCGTACACTGGTTGCAGACCACGTACAGTCGTTCATGACGATCGTGTTTCCCGACGGCAGTGACATTGTTCAACACGATAATGCAATATGTCACAAGGCCAGCAGTGTGATGGAGTGGTTCGAGGAACACAGTGGCGAGTTCCAGTTGATACACTGAGCCCTAAACTCACCAGATCTGAACCCGATCGAACACATCTGGGACGTGACTCAACGTGGCGCCAGAGCTCACCGCCCCCCTTTCCCGCAACTCACGAGAATTAGGTGATTTGTGTGAGTCAGCTTCCTCCAGCGACCTACCAAGGCCTCGCTGCTTACATGACAAGATGCGTCGCCGCTGTTATCCGTGCCGAAGGTTGACATACCGGCTTTTAGGTAGGTGGTCATAATGTTCTGGCTGATCAATGTTGAAGCACAGAGACGACTCAGTTTCCGGATAACCTATAGCTACGCTCAGCGAAAACTCTGCTCCAAAGGTTCTTGAAAAATATGGCCACGTAGGAAAGTAGAAAGACGGTGGAAGGAGACGGCGGGCGAGCGGGCAGCATCTGTTGTCGGTGGTCCGCAGCACCAGCACCAGCAGCCAGTGGCGCGGTGCCGGCGCTATTTGTAAGGCGTCGTTATTAGTTCCGCGGCGTGCCTACGTGCGGCGCCTGCCCGAGCAGGCTGGATGCCGCGCACCGACGCAGACACGTGCCGATCGACGCCCTCCGGCTTGGCAAACCAGCCTCATCCAAGCCTTCCCTCTTCCACTCGAGATTACACTTCAATTCTGACTCTCCCGTGGCACCTGCTGAAATGTGTCTTCTACGCATTCCTTCATTCCACTCCCATTTCGAGAGGGATCCCTCGGTATTAAGCCTTACTTTTGGAATTAAGGTCTTATCTTAACACACTATCAGTTTTTTCTGTAGTGACAGTGTTTTCTTATGTAGTGAAATATGTTAATGTATCGTTAATTTAATTACTTGGTTACCTGTAGCGATTCAGGGAAATCACGCAAAATCTAAATCAGGATGGCCGGACGCGGGATTGAACCGTCGTCCTCCTGAATGCGAGTCCAGTGCGCTAACCACTGCGCCACCTCTTCGTGTCATTGTCAGAAGTAGCCATAAGAAAAAAAAAAAAATCTCCCTTCTTCATTTTTCATAGTTGGGAGTGGGTGGGACGTACAGGGTTATTCATAAGTGCATTCTAGGTTTCAGAAGTCGACAGCGCAAGAACTACGAGACATGCAGGAAATAGACACATGCCAAAGGACAGAGTGTCTCTCTAAGATATTAAACTCACAATACCGGTGCTCAATATGCACACCGTTTCCAGTACAGCAAACTCAAATACGTGCGTGGGATTTATTGTCCTGGAAGGCGTGGCAGCACCACGCTTTGCAAATTTTTCCATTAGTTGCCTATAACCAGACGCGAACTATTTTGATACATCAGTACGGGGATCTAGCGAGCAGAGCGTTAACAATGAAATTTGAAGACAGCACAACCTGCATCTTCAACTACGTCTACGTGATTACAATTGACAATTAAGTGTGTGGCAGAGGGCTTATTGAACCACCTTAAAGCTATTTGTCTACCGTTCCGCCGGCCGGCGTGGCCGAGCGGTTCTAGGCGCTACGGTCGTAGGTTCGAATCCTGCCTCAGGTATGGATGTATGTGGGTCCTTAGGTTAGTTAGATTCAAGTAGTTCTAAGTTCTAGAGGACTGATGACCTCAGGAGTTAAGTCCCATAGTGCTCAGAGCCATTTGAACCATTTTTTTTTCTACCGTTCCACTCTCGAACAGCGTACAATCTGTAATTATAGGAACTCTGGAAACCATTCACTGGCTCCACTTTAACAGTGGGACATCGATACGTAGTAATAACATACAGCAAATTCCCGCTCGTCTTGCGATAACCTATCGTGGGATACATACGTATCAATGTTAGTGGTACGATTACACAATATTTCCTTGACGCAATCCACGTGCCGCTCTAATTATGGAAGGAATTTGACCTTTCGTCACCTACAAAATTTAGTTCAATACACATATATAAAACCAAAGAAAGAAATATTTGAGTTTAGCGTCCAGTCGACAGTGTGGTCATTAGTGATGGGGCATAATCTCCGATTACGAAAGGATGCGAAAGGAAATCGGCCGTGCCCTTTTCAAAGGAACCATCCCGGCATTTGCGTGGAATTATTTAGAGAAATCACGGAAAACCTAAATCTGGATGACCAAACGGGCATTGGAAGAGTTGTCCTACCGAATGCGAGTCCTCAGTGCTAACCACTACGCCACTTCGCTCGGTACTCAGATATAAGGAGCAGTCAAATGAAAACGAGACAAGCAGAAAGAAAGTAAGCAAGCAAACTGTTTATTATTTCAAAATCAATCGCCACAACTGTTAATGTGGTGTCACCGCCAGACACCACACTTGCTAGGTGGTAGCCTTTAAATCGCCCGCGGTCCGTTAGTATACGTCGGACCCGCGTGTCGCCACTATCAGTGATTGCAGACCGAGCGCCGCAACACGGCAGGTCTAGAGACTTCCTAGCACTCGCCCCAGTTGTACAACCGACTTTGCTAGCGATGGTTCACTGATAAAATACGCTCTCATTAGCCGAGACGATAGTTAGCATAGCCTTCAGCTACGTCATTTGCTACGACCTAGCAAGGCGCCATTATCAGTTGCTATTGATCTTGTTAATCATGTACCGTCAGACAGACGTTCACCATTAATGGATTAAAGTTAAGTATTTCTCCAGCTACGTCCGTTTTTCTACATTCTAATTTCCCTTTCCTGTTCCAGACCTCACGCCAGCCTGCGTGAGCTAAAACGCGTGCCTTTCGGCTTCCTCTAGTATTCCTGGGTTGGCTCTCCTGCCAAGCCACAACAGTTAATATACTATCCCAGTGCGAGACGAGACTCAATGCCTTCACGAAAAAATGTTTGCAATTACCTACGGAAACATGAGTATGAGCAAGCGTGCACCTCTTCGTTCAAAGCAAATCATGACCACAAATGTCTTTCTTCTGGGCTCCAAAAATTTTGAAGCTACGTGGAAAGAGATCGTGACAGTACGAAGGATGCGTAAGGGCTTCCAAGCGAAACTCCGGCAGCGTGGTCAAAATAGCCTTGCCAACATGTGCGCAGTCATTACCCTGCAATAGAATGATGCCAACCGTCAGTATTCCTAGGCGTCTGGACTTAATAACACGCTTCGATTTTTGCGAAGTGCCCAAGTGCTGTCGCACCGTATACCAGGAAATCAGTGAGCAGCGCGCCCTTGCAGTCAAGGTGTCAACATGACTTTTTCGGAGCTAGCGTGCCTGTTGTTGTTTCGACCACGCTGCAGAAGTTTCGCTGGGAAGCCCTTAGACATCCTTCATACAGTCCCGATCTCTGTCCATGTTACTGGACCTCTGAAGAGAGACAATCGTCGTCGTCGATCTGCTTCGGATGAAGAGGTGCACGGCTGTGTGCAATCATGGTTCCGTAGCGAACCACGAAAATTTTTTCATCAATGCACTGACAATCTTGTCTCACAACTGGATAAATATATTAACAGTTATAGTGATTATTTTTCAAATAATAAATAGTCTGCTTACTTTTTTTCCATCTGTCTAGTTTTCATTTAAGTGCCCCTAACACAGGGTGTATCACAATTAATTAACGCATACAGCTGGAAGAACACGATATTAGCAGCAAAAATGTCTCAGTAAAAATTGGTTCTAAAAGCCATACCTTAAGATCTATGAGCTTGACTTTCGCAAATGTGAAATCAGCTCTTTTATTGAGCAAGAGCTCATACCTTTTAAGATATGCACTTTAGAGCCAGTGTTGACACGACAATTTTTTCTTGCTTTTGTCCACACACCTCATCTCAAATATGAAAAGCAGAGAGCATGCAGTAGAAGAGATTTGTTTCACATCTCTAAAATACAGAGATATAGAAAATATATACATGTCAGTGGGCAGAGCATCTCTCCAAGATTTTGAAGTGACAATACAGGTGCACAATATGGGCACCGTTTGAACAAAAAAAAAAAAAATGGTTCAAATGGTTCTGAGCACAATAGGACTTAACATCTGAGGTCATCAGTCCCCTAGAACTTAGAACTACTTAAACCTAACTAACCTAATGACATCACACACATCCATGCCCGAGGCAGGATTCGAACCTGCGACCGTAGCGGCCGCGCAGTTCCAGACTGAAGCGCCTAGAAACGCTCGGCCACATCGGCCGGCCGTTTGAGACACAGCAAACATAAATACTGGCGTGCAGTTCACTGGCACGGATTGTCCGGAAACAGTCTGCTTTTATAACACTAACTATGATAAATTCTGGCTATTTTGGAGCTGAACGACCCAACAGAACCCTGTTTAAGGAAAACACTACACTGTCTTGGTCGACAATATTTCCTATTGTTACTCTAAGAATGCATTCCATCACTGAATGAGGTCTACTTTAGCAGCTAGTTCTGAAGGAAACCAACGGCTCTCTTAGTTTGCCATTGCGTAGTTGGTACTAACCGCTTACTACTTCGCAGCGCAAGATACCCTCGCAACCGCGACCTCTTCTTTATATTAAGAACATATCTAATGGTCTCTGCCATCACTGTGGCAATCAGTAATCGTAACTGGAGAGGCGTTACGTCTAAAAATTAGGATCACCTAAAAGTACTTACACACTAGCGAAAATATTATTTATTTTCTGTCTGTCTCTCTCTATTTCATTCCGTAATATTTTTCAATATATTAATACCTGAATGAAATTTTCACTGTGCAGCGGAATGCGCGCTGATAGGAAACTTCCTGACAGATTAATACTGTGTGCCACACCGAGACTGGAACTCGAGACCTTTTGCCTTTCGCGTGCCAGTGCTCTACCAACTGAGCTACCCAAGCACGACTCACGGGCAGATGCCCGCGAAAAGCAATGGTCCCGAGTTCGAGTCTCGGTCGGGCACACAGTATTAATCTGCCAGGAAGTTTCATATTACTACCTTATTTGCTACATAAAATATCACACCTCAAATTAATTACGTACAATTAGGTTGGTTCAAATGGCTCTGAGCACTATGGGACTTAACATCTGAGGTCATCAGTCCCCTAGAACTTAGAACTACTTAAACCTAACTAACCTAATGACATCACACACATCCATGCCCGACGCAGGATTCGAACGTGCGACCGTAGCGGTCGCGCGGGTCCAGACTGTAGCGCCTAGAACCGCTCGGCCACTCCGGCCGGCATTAGGTTGGAGCGAAATAATTGTATTGAAATGTTTAACGCTTTGAGCAAACAACAGTGGTTGTCCGGATGTTTTTGAGCAAGCACTGCATGAGGCAACACGGCGGGAAGCGTACCACGCGCATGCGACGTCGGACGCAGGTGCCTGCGAAGTTAGCGGAAGACACCGGCAGAAGAGCAATCGCCAGAGAAACTAGTCTCTGGGGCCGTGGTTAGTCACAACCCAGCCCGGGGAAGTTTGACACCCCTGAGGACGGCGGTCATCGCCCTTGTTGCACACCGGGTCCCGCTGTGGAAGACCAGTGTATGGGTGAGCCGCCACGCTGCGGACTTTATAGGGCACAGTCTGCCATGATGTTAGCTGCACGGATGTAAGGAAAGAGAGAGGAGCGTGGGAGCGCAACTGGGGTTTGCACCGTAATGCGAGACTGCTTTCTGCAGATGAGGAAGTATTCTCCGATAACACATTTTCTAGCAATATCCAGACAGCTCTCGACAAATTGTAATCCTGGTTACAAGGATCGGCTGTTATGAGGGCGTGCTGAAAAGTGTTGCCTCCTAACTTTTAGCGTCAAAAGTCTTAAAGCTTTTTAAATAAAACGAAAGTTATAAACATCCTAAGCTTTTATTCTCCCTGTGTACATATTCACACTGATTAACAAGAACATTATGACCAACGACCTACTATCGATACAAACCGTCCAAGCTATAGCAGCGTCACCTGGCGAGAAACGACTGCTAGTCAGACACAAGCACTGTGTATGTCGTATCAGTGAGCGTGATTTCCGTGTGTAGAATGGGGAAGCCACGCGATCAACTTGAGTTTGACCGAGGGAGGATTGTGATGACCCGGAGGCGCGCCACGAGCAGTCTTCTGTTTATCAGCAGGTAATTAGTAAATTGAGAAAGAGTAGTTTATCTCTGAAATACTGTTTATTTATGAGGGGAGCACACCTAACTGAACGGGTATCGAACATACACTATGTGATCAAAAGTATCCGGATACTCCCAAAAACAAACGTTTTTCATATTAGTTGCATTGTGCTGCCACCTACTGCCAGCTATTCCATATCAGCGACCTGAGTAGCCATTAGACATCGTGAGAGAGCAGAATGGGGCGCTCCGTGGAACTCACGGACATCGACTGAGTCAGGTGATTGGGTGTCACTTGTGTCATATGTCTGTGCGCAAAATCTCGACATCCTTAAACATTCCTAAGTCCACGGTTTCCGATGTGATAGTAAAGTGGAAACCTGAAGGGACACGTACAGCACAAAAGCGTACAGGCCGACCTCGTCTGTTGACTGACAGAGACCGCCGACAGTCGAAGAGGGTCGTAATGTGTAATAGGCAGACATCTATCCAGACTATCACATAGGAATTCTAAACTGCAACAGGATCCACTGCAAGTGCTATGACAGTTAGGCGGGAGGTGAGAAAACTTGGATTTCATGGCCCAGAGGCTGCTCATAAGTCACACATCACGCCAGTAAATGCAAACGACGCCTCTTTGGTGTACGGTGCGTAAACATTGGACGATTGAACAGTGGAAAAACGTTGTGTGGAGAGACAAATCACGGTAAACAATGTGGCGATCCGATGGCAGGGTGTGAGTATGGCGAATGCCCGGTGATCGCCATCTGCCAGAGTGTGTAGTGCCAACAGTAAAATTCGGAGGCGGTGATGTTATGGTGTGGTTGTGTTTTTCATGGAGGGTACTTGCACTCATTGTTTGTTCTGCGTGGAACTATCACAGCACAGGCCTACATTGATGTTTTAAGCACCTTCTTGCTTCCCGCGATGAAGAGCAATTTGGAGATGGCGACTGCAGCTTTCAACACATTCGAGCACCTATTCATAATGCACGGCCTGTGGCGGACTCGTTACACGACAATAACATCCCTGTAAAGGTCTGGCCTGCCCAGAGTCCTGACCTGAATCCTATAGAACACCTTTGGGATGCTTTGGAACGCCGACTTCGTGCCAGACCTCGCCGACCGACATCGATAAATATCGTGCAGCACTCCGTGAAGAATGGGATGCCATTCCTCAAGAAACCTTCCAGCACCTGATTGAACGTATGTCTGCGAGAGTGGAAGCTGTCATCAAGGCTAAGGGCGGGCCAACACCATATTCAATTCCAGCATTACCGATGGAGGTGCCACGAACTTGTAAGTCATTTTCAGCCAGGTGTCCGGATACTTTTGATCACATAGTGCATAGAAAGAAGTTGGTGCAAATGCATACAGAGTTGTTCTGTTTCATAACGGATTAAAGCGTATGTGACTCTAATATTACCGACGAAATATTTGCAGCAAACAGTCAGTATTCATGTCATCAAATTTATTTTATTGTGCTTTATAGATTTCCGGTACACTATCGGGTTAAAATTATCCCGACACTTGTCACGAGAGGCGGACCCGCCAGTATAAAAGAAGGCGAGGAGTGCTGCGTTGTCAGGAGAGAAGCAGTAACAGCAGACTGGATGTATCAGAAGAGCTCAGTGGCTTCGAACGTGGATTAGTCTGGGAGGTCACCTGAGTAACAGACTCACCAGCGGCGTTGCAGCCTTCAAAAGCTGCTCAGGTTAGTGATGTGACTGTGAAGTGGAACGCGAAGGAATAGCCACAGCTAAACCGAGATCAGGCAGAGAACGTCGAGTGTTTCGGAGAGCGGCTATAAAAAGTCGCAGAGGAAGGAGTCCCTCGTGAGTTTCAATCTGCGACCAGCAGTCCGGCTAGTACAGCGACTGTTCGTAGCGAGTTAAAAGGGATGGGGTACAATGGTCGAACAGCTCCTCATAAACCATACATTTCTGCAGTCACAGCTACGCGACAATGGAGGGTTAGGTTAGGTTAGGTTAGGTAAGGTTACGTTAGGTTAGTGACTGACTGCAAACGAATGATTAGAGTGATGAGCAACTCTGTGTCTTCTGGCAATCCGATGGAAGGGTTTGGGACTGGCGAATTCCTGGAGAGTCTTACCTGCCATCACGTGTCCTGTCAATAATGAAGTACATGGGACGTGGCGTTCCGACATGGGGATGGTTTTCGTGGTTAGGATGGGATCCCCTTATTCTTCTTATGAAAACGCTAAATGCGGAAGGATACGATCACATTTTTGAGCATTGAGTACTGTGAACAGCGCATAAAAAGCTCTGAGGCGATGACTGACAGTATCAGCACCCAGTCATAAAGCAATATCTGTGAGGCAATGGTTTGTGGACAAAAACATTCCAGAAATGGACTGTCCGAAACCCAGTGGATCACCTTTGGGATGAGTTACAACGCCTGGGACGTCAATCTTGGCCCAGATTACCATCACTGTTTTCGGCTCTTGAGGAAGACTGGGCTGCTATTCCTCCACAGACATTCGGATGCCTTGCTGAAAGTGTCCCCAGCAAAATTAAAACCGTCGTAAACGTGATGGGGAGACACAACCATATTATTGTTCAGTAACCATGGACCTTGCCGTTGGTGGGGAGGCTTGCGTGCCTCGGCGATACAGATGGCCGTACCGTAGGTGCAACCACAACGGAGGGGTATCTGTTGAGAGGCCAGACAAACGTGTGGTTCCTGAAGAGGGGCAGCAGCCTTTTCACTAGTTGCAGGGGCAATAGTCTGGATGATTGACTGATCTGGCCTTGCAACACTAACCAAAACGGCCTTGAGCCGGCCGAAGTGGCCGTGCGGTTAAAGGCGCTGCAGTCTGGAACCGCAAGACCGCTACGGTCGCAGGTTCGAATCCTGCCTCGGACATGGATGTTTGTGATGTCCTTAGGTTCGTTAGGTTTAACTAGTTCTAAGTTCTAGGGGACTAATGACCTCAGCAGTTGAGTCCCATAGTGCTCAGAGCCATTTGAACCAAAACAGCCTTGCTGTGCTGGTACTGCGAACGGCTGAAAGCAAGGGGAAACTACAGCCGTAATTTTTCCCGAGAGCATGCAGCTTTACTGTATAGTTAAATGATGATGGCGTCCTCTTGGGTAAAATATTCCGGAGGTAAAATAGTCCCCCATTCGGATCTCCGGGTGGGGACTACTCAAGAGAACGTCGTTATCAGGAGAAAGAAAACTGGCGTTCTACTGTTCGGAGCGTGGAATGTCAGATCCCTTAATCGGGCAGGTAGGTTAGAAAATTTAAAAAGGGAAATGGATAGGATGATGTTAGATATAGTGGGAATTAGTGAAGATCGGTGCCAGGAGGAACAAGACTTTTGGGCAGGTGAATACAGGGTTATAAATACAAAATCAAAGAGGGGTATTGCAGGAGTAGGTTTAATAGTAAACAAAAAAATAGGAGTATGGGTAAGCTACTACAAACAGCATAGTGAACGCATTGTTGTGGCCAAGATAGACACGAAGCCCACGCCTACTACAGTAGTACAAGTTTATATGCCAGCCAACTCTGCAGATGACGAAGAAATTGATGAAATGTATGATGAGATAAAAGAAATTATTCAGGTAGTGAAGGGCGACGAAAATTTCATAGTCATGGGTGACTGGAATTCGATAGTAGGAAAAGAGAGAGAAGGAAACAAAGTGGGTGAATATGGATTGGGGGACAGAAATGAAAGAGAAGCCGTCTGGTAGAATTTTGCACAGAGGATAACATAATCACAGCTAACACTTGGTTCAAGAATCATAAAAGAAGGTTGTATACATGGAAGAATCCTGGAGATACTAGAAGGTATCAGATAGATTATATAATGGTAAGACAGAGATTTAGGAACCAGGTTTTAAATTGTAGGACAGTTCCAGGGGCAGATGTGGACTCTGACCACAATCTATTGGTTATGAACTGTAGATTAAAACTAAAGAAACTGCAAAAAGGTAGGAATTTAACGAGATGGGACCTGGATAAACTGACTAAACCAGAGGTTGTACAGAGTTTCAGGGAGAGCATAAGGGAACAATTGACAGGAATGGGGGAAAGAAATACAGTAGAAGAAGAATGGGTAGCTCTGAAGGATGAAATAGTGAAGGCAGCAGACGTTCAAGTAGGTAAAAAGACGAGGGCTAGTAGAAATCGTTGGGTAACAGAAGAAATATTGAATTTAATTGATGAAAGGAGAAAATATAAAAACGCAGTAAATGAAGCAGGCAAAAAGGAATACAAACGTCTCAAAAATGAGATCGACAGGAAGTGCAAAATGGCTAAGCAGGGGTGGCTAGAGGACACATGTAAGGATGTAGAGGCTTATCTCACTAGGGGTAAGATAGATACAGCCTACAGGAAAATTAAAGAGAGCTTTGGAGAAAAGAGAGCCACTTGTACGAATATCAAGAGCTCAGATGGAAACCCAGTTCTACGCAAAGAAGGGACAGCAGTAAGGTGGAAGGAGTATATAGAGTCTATACAAGGGCGATGTACTTGAGGACAATATTATGGAAATGGAAGAGGATGTAGATGAAGATGAAATGGGAAATACGATACTGCGTGAAGAGTTTGACAGAGCACTGAAAGACCTGAGTCGAATCAAGGCCCCGGGAGTAGACAACATTCCATTAGAACTACTGACGGCCTTGGGAGAGCCAGTCATGACAAAACTCTACCATCTGGTGAGCAAGATGTATGAGACAGGCGAAATACCCTCAGACTTCAAGAAGAATATAATAATTCCAATCCCAAAGAAAGCAGGTGTTGACAGATGTGAAAATTACCAACCTATCAGTTTAATAAGTCATAGCTGCAAAATACTAACGCGAATTCTTTACAGACGAATGGACAAAACTAGTAGCAGCCGACCTCGGCGAAGATCAGTTTGGATTCCGCAGAAATGTTGGAACACGTGAGGCAATACTGACTCTACGACTTATCTTAGAAAATAGATGAAGGAAAGGCAAACCTACGTTGCTAGCATTTGTAGACTTAGAGAAAGCTTTTGACAATGTTGACTGGAATACTCTCTTTCAAATTCTAAAGTTGGCGGGGGTAAAATACAGGGAGCGAAAGGCTATTTACAATTTGTACAGAAACCAGATGGCAGTTATAAGAGTCGAGGGGCATGAAAGGGAAGCAGTGGTTGGGAAGGGAGTGAGACAGGGTTGTAGCCTGTCCCCGATGTTATTCAATCTATATATTGAGCAAGCAGTAAAGGAAACAAAAGAAAAATTCAGAGTAGGTATTAAAGTCCACGGAGAAGAAATAAAGACTTTGAGGTTCGCCGATGACATTGTAATTCTGTCAGAGACAGCAAAGAACTTGGAAGAGCAGTTGAACGGAATGGACAGTCTCTTGAAAGGAGGAAATAAGATGAACATCAACAAAAGCAAAACGAGGATAATGGAATGTAGTCGAATTAAGTCGGGTGATGCTGAGGGAATTGGATTAGGAAATGAGACACTAGAAGTAGTAAAGGAGTTTTGCTATTTGGGGAGCAAAATAACTGACGATGGTCGAAGTAAACAGGATATAAAATGTAGCCTGGCAATGGCAAGGAAAGCGTTTCTGAAGAAGAGAAATTTGTTAACATCGAGTATAGATTTAAGTGTCAGGAAGTCGTTTCTGAAAGTATTTGTATGGAGTGTAGCCATGCATGGAAGTGAAACATGGACGATAAATAGTTTGGACAAGAAGAGAATAGAAGCTTTCGAAATGTGGTGCTACAGAAGAATGCTGAAGGTTGAATAGAATTGGGGAGAAGAGGAGTTTGTGGCACAACTTGACAAGAAGAAGGGACCGGTTGTTAGGACATGTTCTGAGGCATCAAGGGATCACAAATTTAGCATTGGAGGGCAGCGTGGAGGGAGACCAAGAGATGAATACACTAAGTAGATTGAGAAGGATGTAGGTTGCAGTAAGTACGGGGAGATGAAGAAGGTTGCACAGGATAGAGTAGCATTGAGAGCTGCATCAAACCAGTCTGAGGACTGAAGACAACAACAACAACAAACAACAACAGTTATCCGTATACTTTTGATCATATAGTGTACTTTATGACGGTACAAACCCCCGTTACTAGATTAATAGGTCTTGTATGCAAGGATTGCTTTGTAGAGAGCGAGCGCGCGACGTGGTGCGCGATTCGCAGGAGCGTCCGCGCGAGATTTGCTACGGTCGGTGGGATGTCCCCGCCGCCGGGCGGCCACGTGGCCCGCAACTTGGGCCATTGTTTGGTTTTCGCGCATTAAGCAAAAACTATGTAACTTACGGTGAAGAGCGATGCGGCAGTGGATTGTGGTCAGCAATAAGCACCTTCTGAAAGATCGACTTCAAGTCACGAGACGCAAAAGTTAGAGTAACCTCAAAATCGGTTAATATCGCGAATACTGAAAGATTAATAAAAGTAGTAAATAACAACTTACAGGAATGAGCGAGCACCCATTAAAAACTTTTCGTCATAGCGGATCGAGTGACGCAGTCATATGTTAAGATTCATAAATAATTAAGCCCGTAAAGAGGAATAAACAAAGTTTGAGGGGAAATTGTTTATAAAATTCAATAGAAAATTCATGACGTAAAGAACGGCATCACACGTATTTTAAACTAGTTAAGTTATACTATACACTTAACTTGCAATAGTTTTCATTATTTGCAAATTATTATTAACATTTGTCGCCCATAATTAATTAATTATTATAAATATGAATATTTTGAGCAGCGCAATGTGTAGATCGCTATAGATTACGTCTAAAAACGGTGCTATATGCAGTTCTGTATTAAAACTATGCAGTTCTGTATTAAAACTATGCAGCACAAATGTAAACAAACAAATTTGCGCTAAGTGGCGAAATTTTGCAAAAACTAAAACTTGATTTACGGGCGATAGAATAATCCTAGAAATTAATGTAACATAGTAAATAAGATGTGCTTTTTATCGCGGTTCCGATGATGTACTTATTTCTGTCGAGGGATGTATGTATCAAAATTTGTAACCTTAACTGGTGAGATTGGTACTTGCATAACCAGGGGGGTAGACATCCGAGCCTATATAAGCGAGCGGCCATCTTGGCCAGGGGTCAGTCGTTGGTCGGTCGTTCGTCAGTCGTTCGGCAGTCGGGGAGCCAGTGGGTGGCGAGCAAGCCCCACTTTTGGGAGGCCCATGTGGTCGTTTGAGTAAGAATTTTTTTTCGCGCCGATTTATTTCGACAAAGAATACTGTTTAATAGTGCAAGTGTGCATGTATATATTTGGTGAACTGAAAGAGCTACGATTATTTGTGTGAGTACGAATTACGAGGTATACATCGCTGTAAGTGAACATGTGGCGATCTACGATTTCGCGCCAAAACTGCTAGAACAAAGACAGTGGGACTTGTGGTTCTGTTCGAATTGAGTGAGTAGTTTTCGTTTATAGGAGCCTACATTACTGCTACTGGGGGCTCGGAGTCAAATTACTATTAAAGTAAAACTGTAAACCGTCTCACCAGTGCTAATTTCATTGTGTGAAAGGAAAGGACACCGCCAATAAATAGTGATTGAACTGTGTCGTGAAAACTGATTTTGCTATAATAATCGCCAGATTTTTGTTCCCTAGCATAAACTGCACTCATGTCTGAGCGAATAATTAATTCAAAAAATTATAACTAATGCGCGGGTGTGGAACAGTGTACTAATGCACCAAGTGTGGAAATCATCCCCTGAGACTTACGAGAGAGCCAAAATTTGCAATAACGTTTTTTAACCAACATTTGTATATGCACATTCGTGTGAACTTTTCAATCGCACTTTATTTACCAACCCGTCGCAACTTTCAAAGCCAATTATGACAGAAGCACATTCGTAGTTATTAAATAAAGTATATACCATACGTAATATCGACTCTCATCATTCAAATTTTCTCCTTGCTGTTTATAAGCGAGGCTGCCGAAATATTCACACAGTGCACTGTAAACGCAGCTTGTATGTTTGTTACACTTAAGGTCTCCGTGCCAAGTTACAATTTATTTTCTTTTACATTATCGACTTACGCAGTACTCCTTGATGAAATGAAATTAAATGATCGTGTGGCATTGTTGGCGGTAGACTCCAACCGGGGAAGTTCGGCCGCCGGGTGCAATTCTTATTTCAGTCGACGCCACATTGGGCGACTTGCGCGTCGGTGATAATGATGAAAGGATGATGAGGACAACACAACACAGTCCACGAGCGGAGAAAATTCCCAATCCGGCCGGGAATCGAACTCGGGCTCGCTGTGTGGCAGGCACGCACGTTGCCATTCAGGCAAGCAGGCGGACAGTAGTTCTTGATACACGCAGGCCGTTCATCAGCTGGTAGGCTTGTTCAGGTGTAGTAAAAGTGTAACAGTAATTCTGAAGATCTTGTATGGAAGAGACTCAAATAAACAAGCCAATGTATAAAAAGAAAAAAAGAGAGAAACAAGGGAAACTACCGCATCCATATATTTCTCTGGCCAAAATTACGAATTTTCTTGATCCCTTCACGTATTGATTCCGCAGAGATCGTTCAGAAAAATAGAACTATTATCATCACAGAGATTAGTAATATCACAGAGGTTTATAAGCAATCCCTTTTTTTTTTCTCTACGCTCGAGAATGAACTCCAAGGCACCATAGAGTACGGGATGAATGATCTACTACTCCATAGGCTGACGCCTCTTTTCACAGCGTTAGATGCGACTGCAGTTTTAACATGGATGAGAGCACTACTTAGCATTCGTAGCACAATTTTTTGTAGATTGACGATGTAATCTATTTTATGATATGATAAGAGCGTCTAATTCATGATTTTTATCATGTGATGTTAACGGTTTTATAATCCGCCTATCATGATACTCTGAATATTTTTGTGAACCTGCTGATGATCAGTAGACCGAAACTAGTTGTCTAAATAGGAATTTTATCAGCAGCACGTCGGACGTGCTTAGCGAATTTCCTCTTCCAATCCATCGTGGCAATACATTTCGGGGCCGGCCGGGGTGGCCGAGCGGTTCTAGGCGCTACAGTCTGGAACCGCGCGACCGCTACGGTCGGAGGTTCGAATCCTGCCTCGGGCATGAATGTGTGTGACGTCCTTAGGTTAGTTAGGTTTAAGTAGTTCTAAGTTCTAGGGGACTGATGACCTCAGAAGTTAAGTCCCATAGTGCTCACAGCCATTTGAACCATTTGAGTATATTTCGCCCTCGTACAGTCACTGCACTATGCGCTGACCACCTGCAAAGCCTAGTGTCTTTTGTAATAATGTAGTATAAACATAACGACGTAATGAGCTCTGTTTTTCGATATTGAAACTGTGTGGTTTACTACGTCATATATAAAACTAACTACTGTTTTGGGTTGATAGTGTGGCAGATTAAATATTTCTGCATGCTGTTAACGTTTTGAGTGCTTTGTGATTGGTTGTGTATATATTTGCTGTTTATTGACACATGTTCTACGCACTGTGACGGTTCCTTTTCAGAGCTCACATGCGTAATGATGTTATTCAGGATTACGTGTGTCACATTACGTACATACGAAGAGTATGGTAGTATGTGGAAATGTACATCTTGTAACACTGTCAACCCAAGATAGAAGTTAGTTTCACGTAGGACAGAAAAACTAATTAGAAACCCAACGAAGATAGCACAAAATATGTTGAAACATGTATGAATGAAGGAAACAGTCTATTCAAATAGTTTAAATGGCTCTAAGCACTATGGGACTCCACATATGAAGTCATCAGTCCCCTAGGACTTAGAACTACTTAAACCTAACTAACCTAAAGACATCACACACATCCATGCCCGAGGCAGGATTCGAACCTGCGACCGTAGCAGTCGCGCGGTTACGGACTGAAGCGCCTTGAACCGCACGGCCACCGCGACCGGCTGAAACAGTCTATTGCACAGTTGGAATTCGCAAACTATTTTCTACAAAAGAAGAGCTCTAATTGCTTCATTCCAATCAGATATCAGCTTCGATATTCCGCACGCGTATTATACTGTGTTTCTGTCCCCTGGCACAACGTTTCATGCCTTTCGGAATAAAAAAGGAGAGCTGAAGACACTGGTGCCAAGTACAGGTACGCATGAAACAGCAGCCGTCTCCACCCACAGTGATCTTCCCGAAAACAGAGACACTTCGCGTCAGGCACGGCCGATTGCTGTCTGGGACGACCAGTAAAAAAAAGAGAGGAGGGAAGCGTTGATAGCGACCGAAGGAATCGATGTGGCGCACGTGCCGCGAGGAAGGCAAACGGGCGCGCATATAGACGGCGGCGATTCTCATTTGGACGGGGCACGACCACGGACACGGACGCGGCCCACGGGAGCTACACGTGAGCCGGTCGTTTGTTAACCGCGGCCAGAGCACGGCCGAGGAGCGCCGGGCTCGCGTCATTAATCGCGAGTGCTCCGTACCTAATGCGGCGCCGGGTGTGAGTTACCGCCGCTCGGAATAGCGGCCAGATACAGTATCTGCGCCAGCCGGACGGTCACGAAGGCGCACAAATACCGGAAGGACGGCCCCAACGTCTGACCAGTCCGGCGGTTCACCGATGCAGGAACCGCCGCCACTGTAGATTCCAGTCTGGTCCCAGGGGTAGGTTCCGTGCAGCTGCGACGAAACTCCACCCAATACAGAGTCACATCTCTGAGTTCAACGACACACATGCTAACAAACATACCGCTGCGAACTTCAGCACACACACACACACACACACACACACACAGCCAGACTACAATTGTGTGGAATATATGGCTGGTGTTAAGATTACAATCGTTCGACCGTAACAGTGTGGTCTTTGATTGCTCTGGGAGGTGGTTCACTGGAGCTACAACATATGAAATATTACTTCACTTTATTACAAGAATGACAAAACGATTTGTTAACTTGATACAATCCCTTGCCACAGGAGTTCTTGATAATTTACAATGTAAGCAGGCTGTTTAGGTTTTTATGTTGGTAACGCCACGTAGCGCTCTGTATGAAAATCACTGACTGTGCTGTGTGCAGTCTGTAACTGGTTTGCATTGTTGGAATATTTGCTACTGTAGTGTTGGGTAGTTGAATGTGAACAGCGCGTAGCGTTGCGCAGTTGGAGGTGAGCCGCCAGCAGTGGTGGATGTGGGGAGAAAGATGGCAGAATTTTGAGAGCGGACGATCTGGACGTGTGTCCATCAGAAAGAGTAAAGTTGTAATACTGGATATCATGAACTGATATATATATATATATATATATATATATATATATATGACGACTTTTGAACATTATTAAGGTAAATACATTGTTTGTTCTCTATCAAAATCTTTCATTTGCCAACTATGCCAATCAGTGGCTAGTGCCTTGAGTAGTTAAAATCCTTTATTTAGCTGGCAGTATTGGCGATCGATGTATTGCAGTAGTTCGAGTAACGAAGATTTTTGTGAGGTAGGTCATTCATGAATGGTATGGGTTATTGTTAGTCAGGGCCATTCTTTTGTAGGGATTATTGAAAGTTAGATTGCGTTGCGCTAAAAATATTGTGTGTCAGTTTGGTGTTGATCAGAATAAGTAAAGAGAGAAACATCTGAGTACGTTCAGTTCCGCTCAGCTGTTTGATAATCAAGTAACGTAAGAGGTTAACAGCACAGTAATTCATAAGTTTTTCTAAGGGGGTGTTTCAACAACTGTCACTTACAGTTAAAGTATCACTTCATGCATGAGTTAACGACCTGTTCTCTTGAAGTATAGCACACTGGACTCGCATTCGGGAGGACGACGGTTCAAATCCCCGTCCAGCCATCCTGATTTACGTTTTCTGTGATTTCCCCAACTCGCTTCAGGCAAATGCCGGGCTGATTCCTTTGAAAGGGCACGGCCGACTTCCTTCCCCGTCCTTCCCTAATCTGATCGACCAACCCACCATCTCGAAGTACAATCTCTATATTGACCTCCGTGCAAGGACACTGCTGTGCTGAGAGAAAGGGCGTCTCTTCTTCAGCCTCTCCCATTCGTCGTAGAGGATTGCAGCGAGACACCGTAGAGGATTACAGCGAGACATCGCTTATGTCTGTGGTATCGAAATGTGCAGCTGACTTTGGTGTGGCGTTACAATCTCTGGGTGACACCACAGCTGGGAAATCCATGAGCAATTTTCAGGCACTAACATTCCAATCTTCGTCTCATATTTCAGACACACACATACACACTATACAAGCGCATCTCTTCCTTACTTTCAGTATAATACCCTTAGGGATAGCCACAGCAAATTACGGCGTAGAATTACTCGCCAAAAATGTTACTGCCAAGAAAAAAAAGTAGTTCAATGTCTCGAAGTAATGGGCTTGGTACTAGGAAAAATATTCAAAAAAGGTATGAATGAAAATTTTTCTGAGTAAGGTTAAGAAAGCTGAACTTCTAGGGCCGAAGAGGAGGGAAGCAAATGCACTGTAAAAAGTTATGAATAAAGATGTACTTCGAAGAATAGCTTAAGGTGAAGATTGTGGAAATCCACTGTAACTACACGAATACAACATATTGGATGTCCACTGGAAGTGAATAATGTAATAATAGAATGGTATATGAACGCAAAGTGACTAAGAAATAGACCACGATTAAGCTGTGTCGGTAAGTTTACCATAGGCAATAGTGTACGCAGTGAATAGGATATCAAATAAATGGGAAGCGTGTAAAACTACTGTCGAAGAATCTTCTGATGACGATGAGGATGATGAAACAAAATGATATGTCAAAGTCAGTGGATAGAGAGAGCGTCCTATACGCCGACGATACGGGCATATCTTAACTTTTCTTTATTTTCTTCTTTTCTTCCAAGAACAGTTAAGGGGCATCAACAAATGCCGCAAAGCCCGAAAATCAAAACTACTAGGGAATACTGAAAAGTAAAGCCTCCGTATTTTTTAAGTGAAAAGTCTTAAAAACCTTTTAAAATAAAACAATTTACTTCTTTATTCTTCATGTCTACATATTTACTTTTCAACATAGGCACCCTCGCAATGAACACACGAGACAACAGTTTGTTTATAAAGTCACTATAGAATGTCTGACCCTTTTTTTTTTTTTTTTTTTTTTTGAGGGAGCTACAGACTTCACCTCTGCTTACAGAACGTGAAGTTTCGAAGGTGCTCTTTAAATTTTGCAAACAGATTAAAATCGTATGGGGCCAAGTCGAGACTGTATAGAGGATGATCGATGACAGTGAACACAAGGCGTCGAATTGTTGCAAATGTCGCAGCATTAGTGTGTGGTCTGCCACTGTCACGCTGAAGGATAGGGTTTGGACGAACTCTTAGAATTCTAATTTCAATTACAGCACACCGGTTCTCACGCACCGACATATTTAAGCTAGACATCGCCATGTTGGACGCAACAGTTCGGAGAGGCATGCAGATATGCAGGTACGAAGAATAAATGTATAGGATGTTAATAAAGTTTGCTTTACTTAAAACGCTTTAAGAGTTTTCACGTAAAAACATCGAAAGCATTACTTTCCAGAAAGCCCTCGTAACATCGCAAAGAATGTTACTTTTATGTTCGCTACCATGTTGAGAGATAGGATAGTAAAATCTCTATTGGAGGCCAGAACACTCAAAAGAGTGACTAGGCAGCTCCGCAAAAAGATAGCAGATTAAGTTTCTGCAAGTAAATTATCAGAACTCGCAGCGAAGGTTGCTCGGCCTTCTACCTGATGATCAAGCTCCATAAGCGTAATTGGCTGTTAGTGAAATTACTGGGCGTTTTCAAAATGAATTGGTTTGTTGGCATTGGAGAACACATAAGTATCTCGAAGAAGTTCCAGCCACTGCGAAGCATGATCCCGCAGATTATCGCCAGCTCTTATTGTAAACGAAAAACATAAACAACATTGGAAGATTACGCCTTTCAACTGCCCAACTGCTGCCTACAAGACAGTACCGGGAGCCAACTACGATCGTGGGTTACGATATCAGCATGTCGCCAAGCCCTCCAGCCCTTACTGCCTGTGGTTGAATCCTGATAATGTCGCGGCTTCTTTATTGAAGCAGCTCTTCATTTAACCTCACGAGGCCAACTGCACCCAGTTCTGGACCTCCATACGTCAGAAAAAAATCTGAGGAGGTACCGGCAATCAAACCTGGGTCCTTCCGCTCCGGGGACATCAACGCTAAGTGCTGTATTCAGCTACAGAGGCGGCTCTGACCGAAACACGCCAAGAACTGAAACTGGAAATGTAAGAAAATCGCAATGAGAAGTCTGTCTGATCGAATCAAAGGGTCATCATCACACTACACTATCAGATGAAAAACATCTTCTCACGTTCACCAAACTCGTATAGACAAATGATATTTTTTAAGTGTCGCTCTTCGCGATACGACATAACAAGTTTACTGAACAAAAAAAAAAAAAGGTCTTGCTTCGACGGTAGGGCATTAGAATCCAAGAACACAGTAACAAGTGTAACACAATAGATAAAAATAACTGTGCATCACAATATGGCCAGACTGGCACTGAGATAGCGAAGGCACTGATTGCAGACAAAGTTCATCGAGAAAAGCACTGCTTGGAGTCAAACTGGGTGTGAGCACTTGCTGGACGCTATGTTGGACAGTATCTTTGGCTGGATGTTAAGTCCGTAGCCGGTAAGTGAGTCCGAGGTCGACGACTGCCCGGGTTTTAGGTTCAAATACGTAACACTCAGAGCTTGAGTCCTATTCAGAATTACGTCACTAATGATGAATATATTGCGCGGCTACAGAAGCTAATGTTCCTGGATATCGGCCAGCATGAAAGTCCGAGAAAAAACCCAACTAAGACTTTTGGTAGCGACCGTTGTCCCTAACGATAGACTTCAACTTGATGGGGTGAGTAGCAGCCGTCTCATGGTCCACGGAAGTCTGACTGACAGGTGCTATCCTGTCGCCGGCTAATGTAGCTTCCTGCGGCGGAGTATTGTTGGAACTGTTTCCGTGTCACGTGGCGCGCGGACTCGACTAGGTGCCGTGTTTGCAGCGCCCTCCGTAGGTGCCGGCTTCGCCTCCTGGAGGCCAGTCTTACAGCGCCGTGTTGCACTTGTGATGCTGAGGCGTACACGGGGCAGTCCTGGATGCCTGCGTGATGGAGCTGCCTGAAGGGTTGCCGATCCATTAGGCGGGAACTCTCACATCACACTTTTATGGCGCAAAAAATACATTCGAGACTGCTGCGTATTCCGACGCAAAATAGCACAGATAGTGTTCGGGAGCCTCTGTTATTCACAAGTTCAGTTCAATGGCAATCTTATGAAGTACACAAAAATATTCTCGTCTATTTTCTGCATTAGTGTTTTGGACAAATCTTGTGAAAGACTGGAACAATGGGAAAGAAGATGATAGGAAGACATGCCTGACAACAAGAAGTAGGCCGGTAACATCAAACAGCTTATCAATAAGTCCCTTATTCCGTACTGGAACTTTGAGGGGGGGGGGGGGGGGGAGGGAGGATTGTAGAATTATTCTTGAAACGTCACTGCAA
Organism: Schistocerca serialis cubense; assembly: GCF_023864345.2. NCBI lineage: Eukaryota > Metazoa > Arthropoda > Insecta > Orthoptera > Acrididae > Schistocerca > Schistocerca serialis. Next base: position 778,690,773 of record NC_064639.1, on the reverse strand, counting down.
GCAGCCACGGGAAAGATGAAAGATTAAAATAAACATTATTTCGGATACATCTGAGGATAGTTCTTTGGACGAGACCTGTATGGTTCATTTCGCAGCAGAACTAGTGCTCTGCCTCTAATAACATTGATCCAGCGCGATGTTATATTCCACATTCTCTCGTCTTTCGCACTAGCAAAACTGCGATACCTCTACAAATGGATCACGAGTGACACTGCAACTTAGAAATAAATGTCCTTCACTTTTTCTTCATCTTCTTTCTTCTTCTTTGGCGGAGTTCATGGGCGCTTGACGACGAGGTGATAGCATCCTTACTATAATTAGCAGAAATGAATGTGGTTAAAATGTCCAATACGTTATGAAAGAGGTAAGACACGATTCAGATAAAACTGCCCTCAATCCCACTACCGATGAACCGCATAATCATACTATCTCACATCCTTTACGATACAGTAAATATTGCCCAATGGTCTTTCAATTTCAATTAAAACATAAATAATATAGGAGGTAAGCTACAATAACTACACAGGGATATTTGATTGGCTAATAACTTACAAAATACATGAAGGAGCCAGCCACCCGAACGACTCATTAAAAACATTTCTCTAAAACTATGTCGGACATTTCACGGAACGTTAAAGGTAGTAGCACAGTCGCGTCATTGTCAGTTAAACAGAGGGCAAATCAGTCAGTAAATTAGTTTCTGCCCGCACTCTACAAAAATGTGGCGCACGGAGATCCATGCCTTACAAGCTTCACACATTGGAGGATCCTCTCACTGGAGCAAGAAGCCGTGCGTCATTGGATGACGATTGAGGAGGGCCTCATTTCGTCTGTGAGGCTGGAAGGATGTATGCCTAAGTCCCAGCTGTTGACTTTACTAGGCGCAACTTATTGTCCATCACTTTCAAACATTCTTCAACCCATCTACGCATGACTCGGTGCCTCAACAGCGAAGTGGTAGCACTTACGGGGATGGTGAACTAAACTAATTATCTCTACAAGCCTCCTTCGCTACTGCATTTATTAATTCGTTCCCTCTAAAACCCACGTGGCCTGGGACGCAGCAGAAAGACACCACCGTCCCCAGCCTTTGCAGGTGGAGGGGGTGACCTGAATATTCTGGACTACTTTATCTACTGGGTACAAGCGTTGTAGAGAGGAAGGACACTCAAGGATTCGAAACAGATAAAGAATTTAGGAGTCGAAATACATCACACGTGTCCCGGGCCCTCAAGATCAGGTATGCTTCTGCACAGAATGCAGGGAGTTCTTGAGGTAACCGGATCTTTACGACACGATCAAGAAAAACGAGAGAGCATCTAAGGAAGTCTTAGCGTTTAGAAGCCATTGTGGTAACGATCCTCACAGACACAATGTGTGTAGAAATATGCATATTCACTAGTAACAGCTCGTAAGCAGTTACGTGTTAAGTCCAAATGCACTGCTCTCGATGAAAGTACACATCGAAGCACCAGAACTGTCACCTGACGACAGAGAAAAATCTCCGAACAGTATTGTAAGAGAAAAAACGAACAAGCTTTACGTCTAGTGTCTGGGTACGTTTTGTTTATATATTATATATACTACCTGCTACCTGCGGCTGTACTCGCATTTCAGTATTTTTTGTTATGATCAGTGACGGTGAGTCAGTACAAAAATGATTTATAAACGACTGTGTATTTAGTGGTATAAAGGCGTATGTGTCAAGAAATGTGCAGTGCTGGTATATAGGTGCTTAATATATGTGTTTCTGTTACCTGGCAGTATGTCGAATCTGAAAGCGTGCATTGTATTTCCTAATTATATTTAAAAATGATCGATTCATTATATTCGTACAGAAGAACCGCTTTTAGAGATTCCACTGGCTCACACAGTAGTGGATATAAGATTTTGCACACCACAGTAACTAATACCAATCGTTTCTTCTTCCATTTCAATGCATTATACTGCCTGCAGTTTTATCCATCCCCCTAATATGACTAATTTATGATTAAAATAGTCAATTAACAGATAGTAATCAAAAGCAGTCCCACAAAAAACCTCACACGCTCCACATGTAAAAGTGCGACGTATCTACGTTTATTGTACAGCCTTTAAATGACTGTCGCTGTGAGTCTTAAGGCGTTCAAAAAAATCGCTCTGAGCACTATGGGACTTAACATCTGAGGTCATCAGTCCCCTACAACGAAGAACTACTTAAACCTAACTAACCTAAGGACATCACACACATCCATGCCCGAGGAAGGATTCGAACCTGCGACCGTAGCGGTCACGCGGTTCCAGACTGAAGCGCCTAGAACCGCTCGGCCAATCCGGCCGGCTCTTCAAGCGTCTTGGAAGCTTTAAGAGACACGTGTCGAGCAACGTATAAGAACCGACGGGCATGTGACTGTTCTACCATCTCTGTAGGTATTAAGGCCACCTGACGTACTGCATCCAAGTTACGGCAGACCTGAGATTGCTCCGAGATATGTTGCGTTGGCGTAACTATCGCAACGCGAGCTGTCTTTGATCTATGCACTACATCAGAGTTACGTTTTCAAGGCACATAGTAATAGTTTTAAATGTGGTTCTCGTGTGGTTCTCGGGCTCACCATCGTGTTTTATTGTTGCATCTCCACAAAAACTCTCCAGCTATGCCAGGTGGTGTAGCAACTATCATAAACCAACGCGCACAGTAACATCGGATTCGCACTGTTACGGAACAATCTACAAGCGCTAAGTGTCGCAGCCTATCGCATCAGCGTCGCCTGCAACCCACTCACGAATGCCTTATTTAAAACTGTTAATACAACTTAGGAATATAACACACCTTTGTAAAGTAGCCTATGGTCTCCCTCAGGATTCAAGCTATTTCCATAACCAAATTTCATCGGGACTGGTTCAGCGATAGAGCCGTTAAAACGTGATAGTTACTTTCGCATTTAATACAATTGATATTAGTAAAGAAGTATGAATGAAACACGTTGAGAATTTTATAAGAACAGTACTAATTACGTTGAACCACATTACGTGTAACATATCAGGCAATAAAAGCATTTTCCACAAATATGATAAAGTTCGAAAGTGAAAGAGAAGAAATATTTTACCCAATTGGCGTAATATTCTTCAAATCAATAAATATCTTGTACTACATATTTGTGAAGTAGCCTTCCTGCGGGTTTAAGCTGTCTCGCAGCAAATTTGATCGACATCGGTTCAGACAGAATTACTTTGTCATTTATAATATTAGTATGGAAGTATGGATTAAAAACGTTGAGGGTTGTATAAGCATGGGTGAGGACAACATGCACACCCAGCCGCGAGCGGAAACATTCCGATACATGATCCAATGGCAAATAACCACATGAGCAAGAGCTGTTCACGTAAATCGGAACGCATTTTAGAAGTTCTAAAAGACAAGTGATGCTCAGCGGCTAAAATGCGACGGGCCTGTGACTGATATTAGTATGAAAGTAAGGATTAAACACGAAGAGTACTGTATAAGCATTGTATTCCTTATGTTGAATCGTATTATGTAGAAAATGTGAAACAATTAAAGCATTTTCACACGTGCGATAATGTTCAAAAGTGAAAGAGTAAATAGCTCTTCCAAAGAGTAATTATTATTCCATATTTCGCATTATACAATTAAAATCAATAAATATGTTGTACTTTACACTTTCTACAGCAACCTCTTCTCTTCCTCAGCGTCCAAGCTATCTCCATGCCGAATTTCATCAAAATCGGTTCAGCGGTTTAGTCATAAAAGCGTAACATATTTACAGAGTGAGAGTTATTGAACTATACGAAAACAAACCGCAAATTAGTTACAAATTACGGCGAGCACACTCTTTATTAAGCAAGTAAACGTCACTATAGGTACTCGGATTTAGGTTATGACATGTTCGATGCGCCTGCCATCATTGGTGATGACGTGGCGTAGACGAATGGCGACTTTCTGTATGACCCGCTGAAGTGTCGGAAAAGCGATGCAGTCGATGACCTCCTGAATGGCTGTTTTCATCTCAGCAGTAGTTTTGAGGTTAGTGCTGTACACCTTGTCTTCAATACAGACCAACAAAAAGGAGCCGCATGTGTTCAGATTCGTATAATGTGGCGGCCAATCGAGGCCCATGCCTGTGGACTCTGCTCCTCCAGGACATTAAACACTCTCCTGCTTCGATGGTGTCGAGCTCTGTCTTGCACGAACCACATCTTGTCGAAATCATGGTAACTTTGGATAATGGGGATGAAATCATCTTCCGAATCCTTCACGTACCACTTGGTAGTCACCGTGCCATCAAGGAATATTGCACTGATTGTTCCGTGACTAGACAGTGCACATCACACAGTCATCCGCCAGTCATGCGCTAGTTTTGCTTATTATCACGTCAAATGGTCGACAACAAGGCGCGTGCGCGTGCGCATGCGCATACTACTTTCCATCATGCCCCGCGGCCAATCGTGCAGTTTGAACGTCCTAATGCAAACCATTCAGAGGTTATGACGATTTTATTTAATGTAGTTCAATAATTGTCACTTGTACTTTCGCATTTACAAAATTAGCATGCATTTTAAATAGTCGCGGAAACAGCTAATCATACATGTCCATGTGCGAATATATAATAATTTCTGCAATCACCACGCATCGAAAGGACGACCTCCAGAAGAAGCACTGCAGCACTAGCGTGCGTTTACAACCACGGATGACGTTGTTTCCCTCCTTTAATTAAGCTAAATCTTTTGTTAACACACCGATGCGATCCGCCGACGACTTATAGTGAATATCTTTCAACACACATTCCGTCTTCGAGGATCGTTAGCACAATGGGAAAGAGCCCTACTATAGAAATATGCGCGTCACATAAAAGGCCAGCTTTCGATGAAGCGACACAACGTAGCCAGCTGCGCGTATCGAATTGGCAACGGGCCGCCTACGAGATGGAGAGAGAGAAAAAAAGACGACGCGACTCTTAGTCCATTCGGTCTGTTGGCAACGCGCGCGCCCACGTATCGACAGGAGGACACGACGATCTGCGAGAGGCGCGCCCCGGAGATATATCTGTATCTGCGGGCGGGAGTCCCGGCAGGGGCGGCAGCGTGCCTAATCTGTTTCCGAGTCCTCCGCTTCCGTTTGTCCCGATACCGCGCGCCTCTGGCTCAGCACACGCAGCGTGCCTTTCCGCTGCCACGGCCACCGCCAGCCGCATAAGCCACTCTCCCACCCGTCCCCCTCGCCGTTCAGAAACAACCGAACGAGCGCGCCCCTCGGCAGTCGGAATCGATTGCAGAGTCGATCCCTGAGCGAGCGCTCGCGCGCCTACGGCTGCGGCTGCGGCTGCGGCTTCTGCCCGACGAGCCATCCATCTGCCGGCGCCGCGCCGGCTAGCCACCTGCGGAGGATAGCGGCCGCGGAATTTATTAGGCGCGGCTCGTCAAAACACGGGGGATTTACGGGCGGCGGGCCGCGCCTCGCGATAAATTACGCCGTAAACGTCTGGCTGTCGCTCGGCGGAGCGGCCGAGCCCCTGCGGACCCTTCGCGCCCCCACGACCTGTTTAGCGCAATACTGGCCGACCAGCGCGAGGCAGCGGCGACTGTTTGCGGTACCAACGCCTCGAGCAGAAGGTTGCCGTGAACATGCCCCCCACCCTTCCCTCCCTTCTTGCAGCGGTGTACCGTAGGTCTCTAGAAGAGCGTAGCATTCCAAAGGATTGGAAAAGGGCACAGGTCATCCCCGTTTTCAAGACGGAACGTCGGACAGATGTGCAGAACTATAGACCCATATCTCTAACGTCTATCAGTTGTATAATTTTCAACACGTATTATGTTCGAGGATAATGACTTTTCTGGAGACTAGAAATGTACTCTGTAGGAATCAGCATGGGTTTCGAAAAAGACGATCGTCTGAAACCCAGCTCGCGCTATTCGTCCACGAGACTCAGAGGGCCAGGTAGACGCCGTGTTTCGTGACTTCCGCAAGGCGTTCGATACAATTCTCCACAGTCGTTTAATGAACAAAGCAAGAGCACATGGACTATCAGACCAATTGTGTGATTGGATTGAAGAGTCACTAGATAACAGAACGCAGCATATCATTCTCAATGGAGAGAAGTCTTCCGTAGTAAGAGTGATTTCAGGTGTGCCGCACGGGATAGTCGTAGAACCGTTGCTGTTGACAGTATACATAAATGACCTTGTGGGTAACATCGCCAGTTCAAAAAATGGTTCAAATGGCTCTGAGCACTACGGGACTTAACATCTGAGGTCATCAGTCCCCTAGAATTTAGAACTACTTAAACCTAACTAACCTAAGGACATCACACACATCCACACCCTAGGCAGGATTCGAACCTGCGACCGTAGCGGCCACGCGGTTCCAAACTGTACCGCCTAGAACCGCACGGCCACACCGGCCGGCAACATCGCCAGTTCACTGAGGCTTTTTGTGGATGATACTGTAGCATATTGAGAGGTTGTAACAATGGAAAATTGTACTGAATTCAGGAGGATCTGTAACGAATTGATGCATGGTGCACGGAATGGCAATTGAATCTCAATGTAGACAAGTGTAATGTGCTGGGAATACATAGAAAGATAGATCCCTTATCATTTAGCTACAAAATAGCAGGTCAGCAACTGGAAGCAGTTAATTCAATAAATTATCTGGTAGTACGCATTAGGAGTGATTTAAAATGGAATGATCATACAAAGTTGATCGTCGGTAAAGCAGATGCCAGACTGAGATTCATTGGAAGAATCCTAAGGAAATGCAATCCGAAAACAAAGGAAGTAGGTTACAGTACGCTTGTTCACCCACTACTTCAATACTGCTCAGCAGTGTGGGATCCGTACCAGATAGGGTTGATGAGATAGAGAAGGTCCAACAGAGAGCAGCGCGCTTCGTTACAGGATCATTACGTGCTTTTGTAGAAGTTTTGAGAACATACTTTCAACGAGGAGTCTAGCAGTATATTGCTCCCTTCTACGCATATCTTGCGAAGAGACCATGAGGATAAAATCAGAGAGATTAAAGCCCACGCAGAGGCATACCGACAATCTTTCTTTCCACGAACAATACGAGACTGGAATAGAAGGGAGAACCGACAGACGTACCCAAAGTATGGATGTAGATGTAGATGCAGAACTGTCCTGCAAGAGCCATTTCGGCGGGGTGCACACTGAAATGCAGGCCAATGTCGCTCACGTCCGTCTAATGCAGGATCCCACAGCATGTTCTAAGCTCAAACATCATGACCTTAGCGGATGAAAGCAAGTCTAGCATTAGCGCGGATTCAGGAAAAAACACTCCAGTGGAACACAGTTTGCTTCACTCGTACACGGCATCTTGCAAATAAAAGATGCCGGTGCACAGGTAGATTCCGTCTCCCTAGATTTCCGAAAGGCATTCCACACTGAGAACCACGTCCTCGACTACTAACCTAGATACAGTCATGCCGAGAGTGTCGCAAATACGTTATTGATTCGATTAATATCTGACTAATACACTTAGGTGACAAAAGTCATAGCCGGCCGGGTGGCCGAGCGGTTCTAGGCGCTACAGTCTGGAACCGCGCGACCGCTACGGTCGCAGATTCGAATCCTGCCTTGGGCATTGATTTGTGTGATGTTCTTAGTTTAGTTAGGTTTAAGTAGTTCTAAGTTCTAGGGGACTGATGACCTTAGAAGTTAAGCCCCATAGTGCTCAAAGCCATTTGATTCATAGGATAGCGATACGCACATATACCGATGGCGGACACGAGATGTACGTCTACATCTACATCTACATCGTTACTCTGCAATTCACACATAAGTACCTGGCAGAGTGTTCATCGAACCATTTTCATACTACTTCTCTACCATTCCACTTCGAATGGCGCGTGGGAAAAAGAAACACCTAAATCTTTCCGTTCGAGCTCTGATTTCTCTTATTTTATTATGATGATCACTTCTCCCTACGCAGGTGGGTGTATTTACGCATTCGGAAGAGAAATGTGGTGATTGAAATTTCGTAAATGGATCTCGCCGCAAGGAAAACAGCCTTTGTTTCAGTGACTGCTACCCCAACTCTCGAATCATATCAGTGACACTCTCACCGCTATTGTGCGACAACACGGAACGAGCTGCCCTTCTTTGCACTTTTTCGATGTCCTCCGTCAATTCTACCTGGTAAGGATCCCATACCGCGCAGCAATATTCCAGCAGAGAACGGACAAGTGTAATGTAGGCTGTCTCTTTAGTGGGTTTGTTCTATCTTCTAAGTGTTCTGCCAACAAAGTGCAGTCTTTGTTTCACCTTCCCCACAATATTTTCTAAGTAGTCTTTCCAATTTAAGTTGCTCGTAATTGTAATTCCTAGGTCATTAGTCGAACTGACAGCCCTTATATATGTGCTATTTATCGCATACCCCAAATTTATGGGATTTCTTTTAGCACCCATGTGGATGACCTCGCACTTTTCTTTCTTTAGTGCTAATTGTCACTTTCCGCACCATACAGAAATTCTCTCTAGATCATTTTGTAATTGGACCTGATCGTCTGATGATTTTACTAGACGGTAAATTACAGCGTCATCTAAAAACAATCTAAGGGGTCTGCTCAGATTATCACCAAGATCATTTATATAAATCAGGAAAAGCAGAGGGCCCATGACACTACCTTGCGGAACGCCAGATATCACTTCCGTTCTACTCGATGATTTACCGTCCATCACTACTAACTGTGACCTCTCTGAGAGGAAATCACGAATCCAGTCACACATCTGAGACGATACTCCATATGCACGCAGGTTGATGTAAAACGACAGTCCACTGGCGGAACGGTCATTTGTACTCAGGTGATTCATGTGGGAAGGTTTCCGAAGTGATTACGCGACACAACGGTAATTAACAGACTTTGAACGCGCAATTTTAGTTGGAGATAGACACGTGGAACATTCCGTTTAGAAATGTCCACAGTATCAAGAATGTGTCGAGAATACCAAATTTCAGGCATTACCTCTCATCACGGCCAACACAGTGACCGACGGCTTTCACTTAACGAGACAGAGTAGCGGTGTTTGCGTAGAGTTGCCAGTACTAACAGACAAACAACATTGCGTGAAACAACAGCAGAAATCAATGTGGGACGTAGGGCGAACATATCCGTTAGAGCAGCGCGGCGAATTTGGCGTTAACGGGCTAAGGTAGCAGATGCCGACCCGAGTGCCTTTGCTAACAGCACGACACCGCCTCTAAAGCTTCTCCTCAGCTCGTGACCACATCGATTGGAACCCAGACGATTGGAAAACCGTGACCTGGTCAGGTGAGTCCCGACTCCAGCAGCTAAGAGCTGACTGGCAGGGACAGAGTATGGCGTAGATCCCAGGCAGCCATGGACGCAGGGTGTCAACAAGGCACTGTCCAAGATGGTGACGGCTCCATAATGGTCTGGACAGTGTTTACGGTGACAGGACTACATCATTAACTGGAAATGGTTGTTTTTCGCTACTTAGAGACCATTCGTAAACTATAAATGGGCTTCATCTTCCCAAGCAACCGTGGAACTTTTGTGGATGGCAATGCGCCATGTCACCGCACCAACAATTATTCGTGTTTGGTTTGAAGAACATTCTGGACAGTTCGAGCGAATGATTTGACCACCAGATTGAACGACATGAATCTCATCAAACATTTATGAGACACAATTGACAGGGCTGTTCGAGCACAGAATCCTCTACCGGTAACTCTTTCGCTGTTACGGTCGGCTACAGAGGTAGAATGGTTCAGTATTTCCACACGGACTTCCAGTGACTTGCTGAGTCCACCCCATGTCGAGTTGCTGCACTACGCCGGGCAGGTATATTAACAGGTATGTGTAGAACCGAGTACGTTCTATTGGAGGTCAAATATTCCACAGAAGCAAATCTACGAGGAACGTTCCAAAAGTAACATTCGCCATTAAAAAAAAAAAAAAAAAAAAACCGAGAAGATGGTACACCAGGGGGGACAAACATACGCCTTATGAATCGACACCCATCGCTGGTTCAGCGATGGAAGAGGCGTCAGCGGAGGAGGAATGACGCTTGCACAGAGCGCCGAAAAAAGAGAGAGTGGCAGCAAACCAGCGTGCCCAAGATTACTCGAGTACACGTCAGGATAGCAGATGGACGTGTATTGACCACGCGGTCGGCAGTGGAAGTGTATGCTATTATCAGGTAGTAATGGGAACGTGTGATTAGTGTGTCATTCACCAATGTATGGTGAAGAGGTCATGTGTCAACAAATGGGCCGGCCGCAGTGGCCGAGCGGTTCTAGGCGCTACAGTCTGGAACCGCGCGACCGCTACTGTCGCAGGTTCGAATCCTGCCTCGGGCATGGATGTGTGTGATGTCCTTAGGTTAGTTAGGTTTAAGTAGTTCTAAGTTCTAGGGGACATTACCTCAGAAGTTATGTCCCATAGTGCTCAGAGCCATTTGAACCATTTTCAACAAATGGTCGGTCGCTCGTGTTGCATGTTCGAAGGAAGGCAGAGTGTGGAGGATGAAGGCCGAAGTGGGCGCCCCTCTACATCCATGGATGAGAGCAACATTGCTAGAGTACAGGACATGGTGTTAGTGGACTGGCGCATAATGGTGTCAGACGTGGCGTCCACACTGCGAATCTGCCGTACGCAGGCCCATCATATGCTCCTTGTGTGTTGGGTTACCGAAAACTGTCTGCAAGACGGGTGCCGACAAACCTGATCCCTGATCACAAGAGTGCAAGAACGGCAAATAGCCTCGATCACACGATGCGATATGCGCGCGAGAGAAGTGAGCTCTTGTTCAGAATTCACCACTGCACACCATAATCCAAGCCCGCCTCAGTGACTCCACCAGTTCACCGGTGAGAAAAACTTGAAATTGTCACCCTCCACAGGAAAGGTTACGGCCACAGTGATCTATGACGCAAAAGACGTGAAACTGCTTGATTTCTTCCAGTAAGGGACCATTAATGTGGCACGTTACTGTGACACCCTCACCAAACTCAGGTCCGCCATTCGACGAAAAAGACCAGCGAACTTCAGTAAAATCGTTGCGCTCTTTGACGACAACGCAAAACCACACAAAGGGAGGCTCATACGGCATTACATCAGCCGCTCCGGATGACAGAGATTGGATCACCCGGCATACAGCCCCAATCTTGGCCTACCTGACTTTCACCCGTTCCCTGCATTGAAATCCGCACTCTCGGGACGTCACTCCTAAACCAGTGCTGAGGTGGAGCCGGCCATACGACAATTCCTTGTTTCGCGGCGTACGACAGCTCCTTGTTTCACAGGGCACTGACTTTTAGCAGAGTAGTTTCTTCAAACTGACTGCACGCTTCGACAAATGTCTCAGCGTCGGTTGCGACTATGAAGAAACATATTGCAACGTGTGATGCATGGTATTTGATTTTGGCAAAAAGATTTGCGTGTGAAAAACAATGACGAAATTTACTTTCGGAACGTCCCTCTTAATATCGGCTGTCCCCCAAGGAATCATAATAGGCTGCTGATGCTGATTATTGTTTGAGGATACTAAATATTTAAAGTCATCAGTGTCCTTTTCATTCTGCAGGACGGAGTCGGTGTCTGCGTCTAGAGTAAATTCTATGCATAAGTGTGAGAAAGTTTTCTAAATGTTTGTTTGGAGTCCATTTGAGACAGGGGATGGGTACCAGCCCAGTGTCCACGCAGTGGGATGTGTGCTTAAGAACCACATCTAGGCTGACCAGTACAACTGTCCATCTTGTTAATCCGCCGGACGGATTCGAAACGGGGTCGACGCGTTTCCCTATTCCAAGGCGTGCGCTTTTAACGCGCACAGCTATGCGGGCGAGCGAAGCGTAATACGACCTGTAATATTTTATGTACAGAGTTGTATAAAAGCATGTGCAGGAACTTAAGGAACTTATTCTTCACATCAAAAAATCATAGAAAGTTTATATGAACATGTTCCGAAAATCTTTCGATACGAAGGAGGTATGAAAGGAATCCCCTGCAGCGACTCCTGGTTGTATAATGTATCTCAAATGTTTGCTCCCTATCTTGTTTACAGATGTCATGGCATTTACTTTGTTTTGTATGGTCATCGTTTGTTCTGCTTTAGACTAACTTCTATCACAACACACCACGACGATGTATTCTGTGTCTGAAATGAATAACATGCTCAACATGTACGGACTAGCAGATAGAAGGTAAAGCGGACGCAGCACGTCAGTTTTGTTACTCCGGGAGGTGTTTACCTTGTGCAGGACCGTTTGTACGACTCCACCAACGCTAGCGAAAGACAGGCTTAATTGAGAAACGAGTAGCAGGTGATCGGAGACCATCAGGTGTACGAACGCTTCAACTTGAAGAACGTATTCTTCGTGCTTTGGATGAAAGACGGTCAACTATTACAAGGACTATTACCAGAGGGAAAGCGTTAATTATATTAATATCTGGAGCATTCTGCATAAAATTCTTCTATACCAGCATCACCGTCAACGGGTGCAAGGACTAAATAAAGTAGACTTTCAGCCAAGAACGCCTTCTGTCAACGCATGTCCATCTGCTGCGTGCCTGCAGTTCTTAGTAACTACCTTAGGCAATGATGTCGATGGCTTTCCACGTAATGAGATCTTCAATTACCATTACCCTACCCCTCATGAAGTGCGACAAGACAGACATCAAGAGAAGTTCAGCTTCAACGCGTGAAGTGGAATCATTCATGGTCATCGCCCACTTCTTTCCCCGACGTATTCCTGGACAAACATATCTACAGATTCTATGCATGAGTTGCTTCATTTACTTTATGATGTACCTCTAGACGTCATCCAACGAATGTGTTTTACCCACTATGGTGCTCCACCACACTTTACACGACTAGTTCGCCAGTATCTCGATAACCAGTTTCCGAACAGTCGGATTGGTCGAGGGGGATCCACTGCATGAAACGCTTGATCACCAGATTTCAATCCACTGGATTTTTTTCTTTTGGAGACATTTAAAATTCTTGGTGTATTCAACTGCTGCACGCAATATCGATGTTTTGAGGGACAGTATCCGAAATTAATTCGACCAAATACGGAACACACCAGGAGGTTTTCCGCAATGTATGGCAAAGTATGGAACGCGGAATCGGAGGATGTACAGAAGCAGCTGGTAGTCATTTCGAGAAATTTTTGTAAATGTGATCGTTAATTGTATCATTTTAGTCCCATGAATAATAAATTCTTTGATACTTGTAAATGTGTTTTGTAAATACACGAGGGCTATTCGGAAAGTGAGGAGCGATCGGTCGCGAAATGGAAACCAATGTGAAAATCCGACGAGGCTTTTCATAGACGTTTTGGGCAGGTTCTCTAGTATGCCCGTCGATCGCATCAAGCCGCTCTTTTCAGTTGTGAAAAGCCTAGAACAACAATGTCTCCCGCCAAGTAGGAGGTCCTGCTGAGAGGCTTCGCCTTAATGGATGCAGCCCACCTAACACAACTGCCACACACTTCCTTCTTCATAGCAATTCTCAGCCGCACTCTGCAGGGGCAGTGAAGACGCTCCTGCAGCCGTTTCGATGGGAAGTGTTCGATCACCCACAACACAGTCCTATTTGGCCCGTCCTGAGTATCGTCTCTGTTCACATGAAACGCTGGATACGAAGAGAACACTTGGGAGCAGACCACGCACCATAGACCAGCGTAGAGAACTATCGGAAAGCACAGGCGGCTGCCTTCTATGACGATGGTGTTGGAAATTTGGTATAACGCTCCGACAAATCTCTAACTTGGAGCGGCGACTATGTAGAGAAGTTCCTGGAAGGTATAGCTAAATATGCAAAGAAAACAGTTTTGATTTTCACTGTGGTTTCCATTTCGCGACCGATAGTTCCTTACTTTCCAAATAATTAGAAAGTTTTTCGAGCCCTTGTTCATAAGAATTATTTGTAATATTTTGATGTCAAGAATAAAACTCTTAAGTTCCTGACACATGTTTCTACACACCCCATACAGATATGCAATTTGTCAGACAATATCAGCACTGTAAGGTGGTTCGTTGACGACGCTGTTGTCTATAGGAAAGTATCGTCGTTGGACATCTTGAGCACGTCAGCTTATATAATTACAGAGTGGTTATGATGCAACTTTCGCAACCTGAGACATTGTAGACGGAAAACTATTTATCGTATGAGTACCCAACTTTATAGAAATGGTGTTCACATTGAGCGCTGTAAAATTTGCATTCTTAGTGATGTTAGTACCATGACTTGCTGTAAGGTGTCCGTACAAGTGCAGCGACATATGGTTGAAACACAAGCATCAGTGTGCATCGCAGTTGCAGACAGTCAACACGGGTCTAGAATGCTGTGGTATTCATGCAGCGCACGAGCTGTGTCACGACATGAATATACCATGGTCCACCGTTCGAAAAGTTCCGCGAACAATTGTGTAATGGTATCTAAAGTGGGATTCCAGGCTGTCGTGGTTGCAGATGGTCGTCACATTGAGCAACGTTTTTAACTCAGAACGTACACATGGTACACAATGAACGAATTTTACACTCTCATGTGCAAATTGAAATATGTTTTTTGCAAGGTTTATTCGTAATCTTTCTTCCTCATGTCCTTACAAATGTTTCGACACTGTTTCAATGTAATACTATCACTCTCTTTTCATGGGGGCCCCTCTCAAGAAGCGAGAGTTTAATTATATACACTCCTGGAAATTGAAATAAGAACACCGTGAATTCATTGTCCCAGGAAGGGGAAACTTTATTGACACATTCCTGGGGTCAGATACATCACATGATCACACTGACAGAACCACAGGCACATAGACACAGGCAACAGAGCATGCACAATGTCGGCACTAGTACAATGTATATCCACCTTTCGCAGCAATGCAGGCTGCTATTCTCCCATGGAGACGATCATAGAGATGCTGGATGTAGTCCTGTGGAACGGCTTGCCATGCCATTTCCACCTGGCGCCTCAGTTGGACCAGCGTTCGTGCTGGACGTGCAGACCGCGTGAGACGACGCTTCATCCAATCCCAAACATGCTCAATGGGGGACAGATCCGGAGATCTTGCTGGCCAGGGTAGTTGACTTACACCTTCTAGAGCACGTTGGGTGGCACGGGATACATGCGGACGTGCATTGTCCTGTTGGGACAGCAAGTTCCCTTGCCGGTCTAGGAATGGTAGAACGATGGGTTCGATGACGGTTTGGATGTACCGTGCACTATTCAAAGTCCCCTCGACGATTACCAGTGGTGTACGGCCAGTGTAGGAGATCGCTCCCCACACCATGATGCCGGGTGTTGGCCCTGTGTGCCTCGGTCGTATGCAGTCCTGATTGTGGCGCTCACCTGCACGGCGCCAAACACGCATACGACCATCATTGGCACCAAGGCAGAAGCGACTCTCATCGCTGAAGACGACACGTCTCCATTCGTCCCTCCATTCACGCCTGTCGCGACACCACTGGAGGCGGGCTGCACGATGTTGGGGCGTGAGCGGAAGACGGCCTAACGGTGTGCGGGACCGTAGCCCAGCTTCATGGAGACGGTTGCGAATGGTCCTCGCCGATACCCCAGGAGCAACAGTGTCCCTAATTTGCTGGGAAGTGGCGGTGCGGTCCCCTACGGCACTGCGTAGGATCCTACGGTCTTGGCGTGCATCCGTGCGTCGCTGCGGTCCGGTCCCAGGTCGACGGGCACGTGCACCTTCCGCCGACCACTGGCGACAACATCGGTGTACTGTGGAGACCTCACGCCCCACGTGTTGAGCAATTCGGCGGTACGTCCACCCGGCCTCCCGCATGCGCACTATACGCCCTCGCTCAAAGTCCGTCAACTGCACATACAGTTCACGTCCACGCTGTCGCGGCATGCTACCAGTGTTAAAGACTGCGATGGAGCTCCGTATGCCACGGCAAACTGGCTGACACTGACGGCGGCGGTGCACAAATGCTGCGCAGCTAGCGCCATTCGACGGCCAACACCGCGGTTCCTGGTGTGTCCGCTGTGCCGTGCGTGTGATCATTGCTTGTACAGCCCTCTCGCAGTGTCCGGAGCAAGTATGGTGGGTCTGACACACCGGTGTCAATGTGTTCTTTTTTCCATTTCCAGGAGTGTATTTAGGGGTAACACTAAAATGTGATATGAAATGGAACCGTCACATGTGTAATAAATATAAGGGAAGGCGAGTGGAAGGTTTTAATTTCTGAAAGGGTTCTGGGAAAATGCGAGGCGTCTGTAAGGGGAATCTCAACAAGACGCTACTGAAGCCAAGTCTAGAATATTGTTCTACTGTTTGGAGTCCTTTTCAACGAGGCATGACAACAGGGACTGAATGAAGTCAGAGATGCGCTGTTTGCGTCGTAACAGGTCGGTATAGTCCACCAGAAAGTGTAAAAGAAATCCTCGGGAATCCTTGGAAGAACGACGACGTAGTTGTCGCGAATTGTTGCTAGGTGAATTTTAGGGAACCTGTATTCGAAGATGACGGTGCGACCACTTTGCTTTCACCGTCGTATATACACTATATCGTAATTACCATGAGAATAAGAGAGATAATACGGTACCTAAAGGATCATATAGGCTGACATATATCCCTCGCTCGGTACACGAATAGAAGAGAACAGAATATCGTTAATGTTGGTACGATGTACCCTAGGCCATGCAATATCCAGTAGTTTGCGGAGTGTACACTATGACGATGTAGGGGTAGATGTGGGGTAGTATTGGTAACGACTCAGAGTTTTGCGCCACTAGGATTTTCCGACTTTCTCCAGTTCAACAGGAAGCGCGGGTAGCTGAAACAGATGGATCACACTGACTGCCTTCAGTTTCCGTTAGAAGGCGATTGATACCTTTGCATGCAATAATCTTCAGAAATTCTCGTGTTTGTGTGTCTAGGGTACGAGAGTGCGAATTACTGCTGACGGATTTTGTATTTAAACGGGTTGCTGTGGCTTAGTCTGCTTAAATGGAAAAGAAAGAAAAGACAATGCACGCGTTTTTCCTATGTAAGGGCGTTGAACATACCTCCCAAGTTTCTTCTCATCTCCTCCTAATTCTCCCTCTCTTTTTCCATCACCTCCTCCCCCTCTCTCTCTGTCCAACTTCTCTCTCTCAACATCACCTCACGCCAATTCTCTCTCCCCCTCTCTCTGTCCATCACCTCCTTCCCTCTGGTCTACGTCCGTCTTCGCCACCTCTCTTTCTCTCTCTCTCTCGCTGTCTCGTCCTGCCCCATCTCTCTGTCCATCTCTTCCTTTCCGCTTTCTATGCCCATTCCCTCCCACCCCTCTTTCGGATCTAATAATAAGCGGTAAGCCATAAAGTCAACTTTTCTATTACCCAACAACGTTTCGGTATTATATATATTAAAATGTATAGTCTATGTCTGTCCGAATGTTCTTTCGAGTATTAGGTAAACATTTGAAGTAAATTAGTAAAGAACGTCTTGAGATGATTGGTAATACGTTTCCCGTTTATATACTCACATTTATTCCTGTATTATATATGTTTAAAAATAGCTATGTAAAAATACGGGCGTGTTTGAATGCAATGTTGTATCAAAATTTCGAAGCAATCGGTGAAGATTTTTCAGAGATTTAAGTTTTTGAGCAAATGAACATTTGCTATATATAGAGGCGCTAAAGTAAAAACATAAAAACACCCACATGTTCAAATGCAAAAATGCAACATTGCGTCAAAATTTCAAATGAATCGGTGATTAACTTCGGTAATTTAAGACTTTGAACAATCGAACATAAGGTTTTTATAAACAATGTATCCCCTTTATGTATAATTTACATATTTATATGCCATAACACGCTCCAGTAGGTGTATAGACAGAAGCGTCTCTTCAAATGCAAAGTTATATCAAAATTTCAAAGCAATCGTTGAAGAACTTTCGGAGATAACGCTTTTGAACACACGAATATTTACGTATTTATTTATATAAATTGTGAAGAGTAGGGAAAAAGTATGCGTCAGTGAGAGTCAGAAAAGTCATTAAATG
Source organism: Schistocerca serialis cubense (assembly GCF_023864345.2). NCBI lineage: Eukaryota > Metazoa > Arthropoda > Insecta > Orthoptera > Acrididae > Schistocerca > Schistocerca serialis. The sequence goes on along the minus strand of NC_064639.1, from coordinate 778,672,781 downwards.
AAGAACAAAGAAGTATGTATTTTTGTCCATGCCAAGGAAAATTATTTGATGCTTTGGTATCGATATAATGTAAGCTAGCGCAGCTTCTTGACTTAAGGTGCTTGGTTTTAAAACGGTGCACAAGCGCGGTAACGACAGTGGGCTTTGCAAGTAACCGTTGGTTATAATTAAAGTGCAGTTACGCACGAAGGTACAGTCTGGGCTGTAATTATCATATGGCATCGAAATTTCAAAAGTATTCTAATGCGTTAATGAGGAACCGATTTACACTGGAAAAATATTAGTTCCAATTTTCGCCACCAGGTGCAAATCTGGCGCTGTGAATGCAAGAAAGACGTACAGAAAAGTTTCTATGTGCAATGGATTAGGGGAACGGGGGCAGACTAGTTCAAACAAGTGATAAGTACATAATGTTGATTTTATTATTAACGGGCGCCTACAATATTCGTTCAATATGAGCAGCGGAGACGTAAGGAGATGCTGCATCCGTAAAACGACGTGATTAACAGCTGCTAGCAACGTGTCCCTGCTAAACACGTTCTTTTAGATTTCCCCAGATCGAAAACCAACATGGATTCTGATGAGGTGACCTTGCGCGCCATGCATTTGGAAAAACTTTGGAGATAGCGTGCTCGTGGAAGGCTGCACTGAATTAGCGAAATCAGGTGTTGCGCCATCTCCCGTAAACACAGCGATTTTCACACAGTTTCGTTCTTCCAAAGCAAGAATCGCATGCTGCACAGGAAGGTTTCGATAAAGTGCAGGTGTCACGGTACACCTGCCAGGCTCTATGGGTGTATTCTCTTCAAAGAAGAACGGACCGAGGATAAAGGTGCTTGTGAATCCATACCACACAGTCACATATGGTGAGTGTAATGGCTATTCGTGCACAACACGAGGTTAACATTACGCCAAATTCGGCAGTTGTGTGTATTTACTGCACCCTGCACTGTAAAATGTGCCCCTTAGCTCTATAGAATATTGCCCAGCCACATGTCATCAACTTCGTTAAGTGCCAGAAACAGAAGAGCATATTCACAACGTTCCTGCGGCTCATGAGCTTTCAGCAGTAGCCGCGCGGGGTAGCCACGCCACGCGGTCTAGGGGCGTCTTGTCACGGTTTGTGCGGCTCCCCCCCCCCCCCCCCCCCCGTCGGAGGTTCGAGTCCTCCTCGGGCATGGGTGCGTGTGTTGTGTTTATCGTAAGTTAGTTTTAGTTAGAATAAGTAGTGTGCCGGCCGCGGTGGTCTAGCGGTTCTAGGCGCGCAGTCCGGAACCGCGCGACTGCTACGGTCGCAGGTTCGAATCCTGCCTCGGGCATGGATGTGTGTGATGTTCTTAGGTTAGTTAAGTTTAAGTAGTTCTAAGTTCTAGGGGACTGATGACCACAGATGTTGTCCCATAGTGCTCAGAACCATTTGAACCATTTTTGAAGTAGTGTGTAAACCTAGGGACCGATGACCTCGGCAGTTTGGACCCACAGGAACTTACCACAAATTTCCAAAATTTCAGTCGCCGCACCGTCTGGATCTTGTACTGTTTCTAGTGTGAAATAGACCGGAAGATTTTCCGTACTGTAAAACTGTTGCTGCGAAATAAATTGTGAAAATTCATTTTGCTGAAAGCGGGCATGGTAGCTTACCACTCCCGGATCTCCGCATCCTTACCATCTCATTATTGCTTCTGAGCAGTTATATTAAAGTAAACTATATGGTGTCAATGATATAGAATTAACTTCTACGCACTGTGAAAAGAGTCCAGTAACATTTCGTAAGAATTTCAAGCTAGTATTGCTCTCTTTTCGAAATACAATTTCTAGAATGTTGTTAATTCTCCATCGAGCTGATGGCGATAATTGTCCACTATGCAACATTTGCGCACTTTATCAACCAGGATTTTAAATGCCGAACAAACATCAGTTCATCAGAACGGAACTGGTCCGCTCATGTTCGGATGCACATAAAATTCCGAAACAGTTTGGCTCCTGTATGGACAAAAAACTTCTGTCAGTGCAGTAGAGCCTCAGATACGATTTTGAACGAGTAGATATACAAGATCCTTCTTAAAATACCTTTCTTTCATCGTATGAGGACTTAACATAATATCCGTGTGCATACTGCAAACAAAGTCAGTAACTTTGTGAATAATGTTATGATATATCGAGTGACCTCTCTGTACAAGCTCTGATGAAGTGCTATTACCTTTTGTTTGCTGCAGCTGTCGTCGAGTCCAAGTGCAAAACTGATGCCTGGAACACAAGAAATAAACCATTTGCAAACACTTCTGTGTTTAAAACAATTACTTCAGAAAATAATGACTGAGCCTTAAATTTAGAATTAAAACCCCAGAAATAATTACTTTTTTATATTATGCCTTGCCCCTGCCATCCAGTTATACCATGTAAACTCGCTATTAAACGGATTTAAACCAACATTATCTTTTGAACCAGTCTTACTGCACCGTTTTAAATCACCAGCACATCTCTACGCCTATCCATTACATATCATGCATGAACCATGAACGCGAATGTGTTTAGTTACAAAGGAACAGCATGACCCAGGGGCGGGAGGGGGCATTGAAGTTCCACTTGTTTTAAGACGTTGTTGACTTGGTGTGAATTACCTGCGAATGTATCACAGGCTAGTAACATTCTAAAACCAATTGACGCTTTAAAGCTGAACCACCACAAAGGAACGTAAATACCGAAATTTTACTTATCATGCATATAAAGAAAGTAGGAAGAATACATTATTAAATTCGGAGGTGATTTAGGGGTGTACAGGATGTGAATTTTAGTACGCAGAGCTGACACTTATGGCAGCAAGAATGGCTCTAACCCGAACGGGAATCGACCATATGAGCTTAGACGACAGACAAACCACGATCAGATGTTTTCAGTGGATGGAAGATCTCGAGCCGTCCGGTGTGGCCGAGCGGTTCTAGGCGCTTCAGTCTGGAACCGCGCGACCACTACTACGGTCGCAGGTTCGAATCCTGCCTCGGGCATGGATGTGTGTGATGTCCTTAGGTTAGTTAGGTTTAAGTAGTTCTAAGTTCTAGGGGACTGATGACCTCAGATGTTAAGTCCCATAGTGCTCAGAGTCATTTGAACCATTTTTGAGGATCTCGAGAATCTACCGCCCTTGACAACAGTCGAACACTTCCTATACAGTCATGGATCAAGACAGAACGCACAACCTGCAGTCTTGCATTAGCTTGTTGAAAGCGTCAAGGAGACCTCGAAAATAAGGGAAAGCCGTAGGCGTTAACACGTCAATGACCCAACGTAGGTGACGGGCGAACAAGCAGCTGTCCTCTCTGGCAGTGATCGTATAGTGCCGACGACATCCTACATGACGCTAAATACGGCTCTCCTGAACCCATGGATTCCACAGTTGCATGATACTCGTGGGAACTCGACCAAAGTGTCAGAAACATCATGGAATGATAAATTGCAGCCTCCACAGTCCATGATGTTCATATAGACTGGTGGACGTTTCCGCATCTTGCACTAGAAAAATTACCGTCTTCTCACAAACAACTAATATTCAAACACGATTGCTAAATGAGAAATCAGCTGAGTAACCCTTCCCTGTACTCGTATACAGAATGCAGATGGCGTTACTCCGTGCGGCTGCGCCTAAACGCTAACCATTTGCTAATCCAAGCACTTATGACACTTCATACCAATTGACGTTTGTTTCAAGCCGTCTTCAAGGCCTTTAACGGCTAGCGGTGTATAACATAGAAGTATAACCGACAATTAAAAAACAGATGCTACCTTAATTCTGCGATACTCTGGTAATTACAAACTGTAATTCTGGCAACGCCTCTTGAAATACAAACCGGCCGTATCAGCTGCTCTCTAGTAGTAGCACCAGCGCTTGGCAGCTACTGCGATCACCTATGATTGCAGAGACCGCTAAACTATCGTCAAATGAGTTATAAGTGTGTTTACGCAAATTTCGTAATTATTTTATGATAAAAGGCAAAAATAATTTAAGAGCTCAGTTACATAAAACTGTATTACAATTACATTGGCGACAATTCTTTATTTACAGGGTCTAATAATAAATGATATTCAAGTCTAGAAACTATTCTTTGCCATAATAAATGCAAACATTAAACTTCAACATATCCTCTATGCTCGGTGGCCAGGCATGCGGATCACAGGAACTAATTTACGATAATAGCGAAATGCATCTTATAGCAGTGAAACGATACACAGGCCCGGGTTCTATTTGGGAAATACGAGGGGCGTTTGAAAAGTCAATGCAAAATCCGAGAGATGGCACCACCGACGCGTATCAAGGTCATGTTTAGTTAGTAGCATCTTTGGAAAGAACGCACACCAAGTTTCAGCCATATTGGTCTATTTATTTGTGTGTGGTATTCGCGTGAATCAAGGACGTCGAGTGATTGTCAAAAAATGGACGAAAAAGTATTTCGAGTGGTGATTAAACATTACTTTATGAAAAAATGGTTCAAAATGGCTGTGAGCACTATGGGACTTAACATTTGAGGTCATCAGTTCCCTAGAACTTAGAACTACTTAAACCTAACTAACCTAAGGACATCACACACATCCATGCCCGAGGCAGGATTCGAACCTGCGACCGTAGCAATCGCGCGGTTCCGGACTGAAGCCCTAGAAACGCTCGGCCACCGCGGCCGGCTTACTTTATGAAAGGCAAAACTCGCCAGGAGACTAAAGAAAAGCTTGATAAACATTACGGTGAGCCTGCACCTTCCATTAGAACAGTTTATAAGTGGTTTCAAAATTTTCGGAGTGGCCATATGGGCACAAGTGACGCTGAACGTTCTGGATGCCTTGTGGAGGTTACGACTCCAGAAATCATTGATTAAATCCATGGTATGGTGATGGATGACAGAAGAGTTAAGGTGCGTGAGATTGCTAGTGCTGTGGGAATCTCGAGTGAACGGGTACATAATATTTTACATAAACATTTGGACATGAGAAAGCTATCCGCAAGATGGGTTCCGCGATTGCTCAAGCTTGACCAAAAACGGAATCGTGTGAAGTGTTGCAAGGATGGTTTGCAGCTGTTCAGGAAGAATTCGCAGAACTTTAAGCGTCGTTTCGTCACTGTGGATGAAACATGGGTACATTACTACACTCCTGAGACCAAACAACAATCTAAACAATGGATTACCAAGGGAGAATCTGCACCAAAAAAGGCGAAGACCATTCTTTCGGCCGGAAAGTTTATGGCGACTGTCTTTTGGGATTCGCAAGGGATAATCCTCATCGACTATCTGGAAAAGGGTAAAACTATTATAGATGCATATTATTCATTATTATTGGACCGTTTGAAAACCGAGCTGCAAGAAAAACGCAGGCGATTCGACCACAAAAAGGTCGTTTCCATCACGACATTGCACCAGCACACACCTCAGCAGTTGTGGTTGCAAAATTAATGGAAATAGGATTCCAACTCGTTTCACGTTCCCCCTATTCTCCAAACTTGGCTTCCTGGGACTACTATTTGTTCCCTAATTTGAAGAAATTGCTGGCGGGACAAAGATTTTATTCTAACGAGGAGGTGATTGCATCAACTAACAGCTATTTTGCAGACTTGGACAATTCCTATTATACGGAAGGGATCAACAAATTAGAACAGCTTTGGCAGAAGAGTATAAATCTAAAAGGAGACTATGTCGAAAAATAAAGAGTTTTACCCCAAATACGTAAGTACGGTAGTTTTCATTTTTGCACGGACTTTTCAAACGCCCCTCCTAAAACATGTGTATGACAAATGTCTAAGCGGATACCGAATCAGCGCCTCTAGTCTCGTAGAATGCCCGTTACACAGCGCTGTTTGTAACAGCAACGCCTCAAACCGCTTTTGCATTCGTACTAGATCAAAGAGTATCAACTACGTAAAGCAGAAGGCTTTTAGTAGTGACTGTATTAATTAAACAATTCGCTCAAATTTCTGCCAATAAGGTCTATGTATCTACTACGAATCGGCGATGTTTCTACAGAAGGAATCAAAAGCTTGACGTGGCTGTGGAAATCGCTGAGCTAAACGTGTCACCACAAAAAATGACAGCAGTAAATAAATTATAATTATGTTTTAATTTTGCTATAAATAAATACAACTCATTCATACACCTCCTCGTGCGCAGCCGTGCCGCTAACAAAGTTTCCTGAGGGAAGCAATTCTAGATATACTACCAGGCTAAAAGTCTCCACATACTCAATAGGTGCAACCATATAACAGTATGTAATCTTCTGAGGAATGTTTCCACCGCTTAGTATACAGAGTGTCCCAGAAATACTATGGCAAACTTCGAGGGGTGGTGTAGTGTGTCTTGAGCGAAACTGGGACGCGATACCAGACCTTTGCATTTCATGAGTAATGGTCTTACTGGCAGTGCTGTCCAGGAATGCTGTTCAACAAGTCAGTATGACTTTACGTCTTTAGCTGTATCCCACATCGCAACCCCTCCGCGTAGTCCACCTCCCTGACGCAACGGCATATCGGTGTGCCTACACTCAGGCGGGACCAAGACTGGCGAAGACTTTGGCGGCTGTCCCCAGATGCCACAGGTGCCGACCGCACCATTTCTCCGTGCCTCGTTACGCGCACCAATCGCGCACAACGATAACTTCACTTCGCTTGCAGTACCACGAGCGAGGTACACGTTATCGCCTGCAGCACCAGTCAATCGCGTGGATTCAGTGCTGTAATCCGCGTGGCTTCATAGCTTGCAACCTAGCGAGGAGTTTATCGGCACGGTTCATCAGGACTTTAGCACAGTTTATCGTCGACAGAGCCAAGTGTTTAGCATTAGTGAACGACCAGCATTTATCATCGGCAATCAGGAGTCAGTCTTCACCAGTTCTCGGTCAGAGGGCATCAGATACGCACGCAGGAACTTACGTTAGCAACAGTCGGAAGAAATTTACACCGGCTCAGAATCGCCGCCAACAAGTAACAGCGAGGATAGGGACAATCGCAAATTGAGCAGCGACGTAGTAACTGACTTTGTCTCTGAATGGCTCTTTACTCCTGGATGTGACAGTTCGTTTACGGACCTTAGTTCCCAGCCTGGACTGATTCACTGGTGTCGTATTTGAACTACATGTATTTTTGTGAGTTTTGGAACAAATAATTTGTACGTAGCGGTTTTGCAGAACACATGCATCATATCATCATCAGAGAGCTTTCAATTCGTAACATTTCTTGATCTATAGATGAACACATTTAGCCGTGCGGGATTAGCCGAGCGGTCTTAGGCGCTGCAGTCATGGACTGTGCGGCTGATCCCGGTGAAGGTTCGAGTCCTCCCTCGGGCATTGGTGTGTGTGTGCTTGTCCTTAGGATAATTTAGGTTAAGTACTGTGTAAGCTTAGGGACTGATGACCTTAGCAGTTAAGTTCCATAAGATTTCACACACATTTGAACATTTTGAATACATTTATTGAATCGAGTCGAACTTTTTAATTTCCATGAACTTAGAAAAGCAATTCCGCCACAATCAGAGATTTATTTTTCATGATAAACATTAATGCGACCTCTGCCTATGTTCGACGTCAACGTGCAATAACCACTCACGGACGGCAAGTGGCAGCACTAGCAGAAGAGTGCATATAAAGAAGCATGTCGGGGGCGGGGAGGGGGGGGGGGGGGAGGGGGACGGCCGACCGCTGTAGCCGAGCGGTTCTAGGCGCTTCAGTCCGGAACCGCGTGACTGCTACGGTCGCAGGTTCGAATCCTGCTTCGGGCGCGGATGTGTGTGATGTCCTTAGGTTAGTTAGGTTTAAGTGGTTCTAAGTTCTAGGGGACAAATGACTTCAGATGTTAAGCCCCATAGTGCTCAGCTTAGGTTTAAGTGGTTCTAAGTTCTAGGGGACTGATGACCTCAGATGTTAAGTCCCATAGTGCTCAGAGCCATTTGAAGCAATTTGGAGGGGGACGCGGGAAACAGTGCAATCATTGTCGCAATGCAGAAAGAGAGCGGTTTACCTTACATCAAAAACGGCATGATCACTGGCTTTCAGCCCAAGGGTGGAAGCACTTCCGGAACGCGTAAGCTTGTACACTGTTCGCCTACCGCAGTGGTTAAAGCACATCGTGCATGGCAAAACTGCGCTATCTGAAACCAGCGAAGAGGCAACTGCGGTGGACCATGAGCCATAGAAGACAGGGTGACCGACGGCTGAGGAGATGTGTACAGGCAGACTACCCAGATGAACCAACTGGCTGTCAACAGTGTCTCCTCAACGACTGATCAGCCAGTGTTGCATCGACTTGTTGTGGAATCATGGAACATATTTTTTGTGCAGACACAATGAACTTCCTTGATCCTGAGAATCTCATCTGCAGAAACCAGCACGGTTTTAGAAAACAGCGGTCATGTGAGACACAAAAAATTGGTTCAAATGGCTCTGAGCACTATGGGGTTTAACATCTGAGGTCATCAGTCCCCTAGAACGTAGAACTACGTAAACCTAACTAACCTAAGGACGCCACACACAACCATTCCCGAGGCAGGATTCGAACCTGCAACCGTAGCGGTCGCGCGGTTCCAGACTGAAGCGCCTAGAACCGCTCGGCCACACTGGCCGGCTGTGAGACACAGCTGGCCCTCTTTGTGCATGATATACAACAGGCTCTAGATACCGGCTCCCAGGTTGATGCCATATTCCTCGACTTTTGAAAGGCGTTCGACTCAGTTCCGCACTGTCGCTTGCTCCAAAAAGTGCGCCCTTACGTCTATCCGATGACATATGCAGTTGGATAGAAATTTTTCTGACAGACAGGGAGCAGTATGTCGTCCTGAACGAGGTGACTTCAACAGAAACAAGCCTAATTTCATGTGTGCCCCAGGTCAGCGTAACATGTCGGCTGCTTTTTGCGATTTACATAAACGATCTGGTTGATGGTATTGACAGCGGCATTGGACTGTTTGCCGATGATGCTGTAGTCTACGGGAAAGTAGTATCACACGAAAGTTGTGAACAAATCAATTAGGATTTGCAGAAAATAAAGGCTTGGTGTAATGACTGGCAGTTATCTCTCAAGTGTAGCCTACTGCATATAACAAGGCGAAAATCCCTATTAATCTACGAGTACCAAATAAATGCCCAGTCTTTGGAAGCGGTAACATCCGTCAAGTATCTGGGTCTGACTATCCGAAATGATCAAATGGAATGATCAGATTACACTGTAACGGGTAAGGTGAACTCTAGATTGCAGTTTATTGGTAGAATCCTGAAGCGATGCAGTCCTTCAACAAAGGAAATGGCTCAAAATACGTTAGTTCGTCCAGTGTTAGAGCATTGTTCGTCTGTATCGGACCCTTATCAGTTGGGTCTGATTCAAGAGATTGAGAAGGTCCAAAGAAGAGCGGCAAGATACGTGACTGGTACATTTAGCCATCGTGAGAGCGTTACAAATCTCATAGAAAGTTTGAAGTGGGACACAGCTGCAGATAGACGGCGCGCTAAACGGAAGGGGGTGCTCACTAAATTCCGAAATCACCGAGGATGTAGAGCATACATTATTACTTTCAAATCGTACAATGATCACCATTCAAAGATGGGAAATTAGAGCTCGTACTGAGGCGACGAGACAGTCGTTTTTCACCCGCGCGATCAGCGAGTGGAACAGAGGGAGGGGTGGGGGTGGGGGGGGGGGAGAATAAAGAGAATAATTATGACTTTGGCGCGAATTGTGCCCTCCGCCACACACCGCTTGGTGGCTAACCGAGTATATATGTAAATGTAGATGTAGGCCTCTGCAGCAGGCGCTGAGTTCATGCACCCATGCTAACTGCTGTTCATGGGCGACGAAGACTGGAATTTGCACGCCAGTACCACAATTCGACATCCACTGAGTAGCGACAGGTGGCCGTTGCAGATGACTCATGTTGTTGTCCGTCGGCATGTACGGCGTAAAGCACGTCAAAGCAAACACCCGGCACGTTTTATGGTTTGAGCAATGTTTCCGTGACATTCCTTGAGTGATCTCGTCATTTTGGAATTGGAAGGTACAATGGATCAACACAACTATGCACCTACCCTTGGGACCATGTCAATCCCTACATGTAATTTGTTTTTCACGACACGATGCATCTACCATCAGTTCACTGCAGCGTATCACACAGCTCGCAGTGTACGTGCGTGGCTCAAAGATCACTAGGACGAGTTTACTGTACTCGCCTGACCATAAAAGTCCCCGTTTATCAACGAGATCAAGAATTTGTGGCACAAGCTCGGTCGGGCTGTACGCGTCATGGATCCTCAACCTAGAAACGTAGCACAGCCGGTCACGGCACTGAAGCCGGCATGGCTTCACATCCCTGTCGGTATCTTCAAGAACCTCATACACTCTCTTCCCGCACTTTTCGCAGTGTTCCGCGCTGAAAAAGTTGGTTATTGAGTCTTTTGAAAAGTGGTCACATAAATGTGACAGGACGCTGTAGTATTCGAGAAAAGTAAAGTAGGTGAAGTGGAAAACGCGAATTTTAAGAATTTAGATATTAGGTTGGTCAGATGCGCTACAGGTTTAAAAGGGGTTGTGTTCAATGTTAATAAAACTTTGTGTTATACCGGAGCCAAGGTAGGCCCTGAGGGCTGGCAACCCATATTACGCCATAGAGGACGACGTTGTCTATGCACAAGGCGTACCAAAAGCACCTTGGTAAACATTGGCTATTTACATACATTCCGAGCACTACTTCCTGCAGAGGGAGCTCGAGCCACGGCCTGCAGGAAGTATCACTAGGCCAAAAACTGACTGGCTAGGGACAGCTATTTAGGGGCTAGAACCAGCCCCGAAGTTCAGTTCACGCCGGATGCCGACGTCGTGTACTGCGACCGTTGAAGATTACGTCTTCGTCTCTGAATTGGACTGTTGCTAGTGTGTGTGTGTTACCACGAACCTTTGTGGAAAATTAGAAGTGTATGCCTCAATTAGGAGACTTTTACTGGCATCGTTTTTGTTACTTTTCGTTTGTTGTTCAGTCATCAACCTTGTGAACTTACATCAATAATAGTTGTGTTAGGTAAAAAGTTGCGAATTGTCTGTCACAACACTTTCGTAGTCTTTATCTTCGACAGAGCATTCACTAAATGTAAAAGATAAAAGATAAGTTTGTGGCGCAAGCCTGTGACTGCAGCAAGAGTGCCATCTCTGTACTCGCTGCGGCACTAGGAGGAGGAGGGTGGCAAGCACCTCGCCCTGGCCCTCTTTTAGCCCCTGGAAAGATACCCCGCACTCATTTGAGAGCAGGTTGGTTGGTTGGTTGGTTGGTTTTGCGGAACAGATCAAAGAGCGAGGTCTTCAGTCCCATCGGATTAGGGAAGGATGGAGAAGGAAGTCTGCCATGCCCTTTCAAAGGAACCATCTCGGCGTTTGCCTGAAGCGATTTAGGGAAATCAGGGAAAACTCAAATAAGGATGGCCGGACGCGGGTTTGAACCGTCGTCCTCCCGAATGCGAGTCCAGTGTGCTAACCACTGCGCCACCTCGCTCGGTTTGAGAGCAGGCAGAGTGAATCCGGGACCGTCCCGGACGAGGAAAAATCCCCGCCCCTATCGGGGATTGAAGCAAATACGAAAGCTTACAGCCCTATGACGTAATACACAGACACACTTATTATATAAAAAGGAAAACAAAGACTTAATACAGATCGACGTAAGAAAATAAGAAAACGACTGTTAGTTTACAGTATATAAGATGAGGAGTACAAGAGAAATATTTAAAGCTGCATAAGAAAATCAGGAGCTTTTTCTTTTAAGGGTCAATAAATAACTGTACTTAGTTTCTTACGGCACTGAAGTTTCATGAGCAAATAATTCGCTGTTTTATAGACTCTACACGCTCTTCTGTGTAACTAAACCTGCAATTACAGCAGCAATGTTTCAATTAAAACTACTTAACATTTGCAAACATTCACAAAGAAGGAACAAGGGAACCGTGAAACCGGATCCATGTTTCGAAAAAATACACCAACTAGTGTATCCGGTGATGCTAGGCATACATACTATAAAAACGAACCAAACTTCAGTTTCACGCCAGTTTATTTTCCAGCTGCAGTCTGTTCTCGGCACAACAAGAAAATACTTCGAGAAAATCCGCGCCTACAGATAACTTCCCGCGTAAGACAGCATCCAACGTTACAGGTAACTACGAGAGAAGCAGATAAGAATTTGTTGACGCCGACCTAACTTGCGCCAGCGTCGTAACCGTTTCTTCTCGTTGCACAGAGAAAGTAGTTTCGCCCCGGCTTTCTGAAAATCTTGTTCTTGTTCGGACATCCCCTACAACCACTATGAAAAGCCCCCAGTACAAGATCATGGAATACACCCTGTTTATCTTCTGCAAAGACACCTGCGTAAGAAAATAAGCACAAGTTGATGACAGTCATTTTCTGTTTTTGACTAGAAGAGATTAACAGTATCAGGGCATATCTAGCCGTCCCAAAGACTAACTCCAGGAACTGAAAGACACCAGCGACACCTGTCTGACAGCGATCACGAGTAGCGGTGCTGTGCTACAGTCATACAGCATGGCGTACTTTCCAAGAACAATTACAGCTCCTTTCTCTATTATTGGGCGCAGTACGAGCTCTGTGATATTTTTTCCCTGTTCTAATCGGTCACTTAAAATACTTTCGCATACTGGTGTCGTATAACAGAATCTATAAAAAATTAGGTTAAGCTAAAAAGAGCATCCATTACACAACCACAAATCGTTAAGATAAAATGCCAACTATGGAGCTTCCTCTTGGAACACCCTGCAATAAGTTACGTGTATCTTTCTCTGACTATACGAGTTTTGGTGATAAACTGGCATTCGTTTCCCCTCTGGTCGCTGGGCGGCGTTCTTGCCCTCCGTCTTCCTGTCTGAAATATTTGGATATGGTGCCTGTTCCTTCGGACATGTCCGAAAGAACAGACACCATATCCATGTAAGTATATCGTTCTGGCAATACCGGTCATGACCTTCTACTGTGCGGATGCACACATATTACCCGAACTCTTACGGGGCTTGGTAAGAATGTCTTCCACGAGTAATGAGTGTGTTGGGTAGGGACACTACGAATGTAGTGTGTGGACGTATAAGGTGAGAATGTGGGTCTCGCGGGAGGCGTGCGAGAAAGAGTCCCTGCAGTCGCACTAGCCTCTGTGCCCTCGGATAGAGCGTCTGCCATGTAAGTAGGAGATCCCGGGTTCGAATCCCGGTCGGGGCACACATTTTCACCTGTCCCCGTTGATATATATCAACGTCCGTCAGCAGCTGAAGATATCAATATATAATTCTAATTCCTGTCTGAAATGTTTGCGTGTTTGCGAAACGGGCGAGTGGTGGAATGGACAGTCAGCGGGGGACGACGAGGAAACGTGTGTTGCCACGCACTGTGGTCGGTGTCTTGACCGATTCGCCCTGAGGAAATTCTTGCAACGGGAACGACTTTGATTATCATTAGCTGATTCTGGTGCTCTGAAGGGACACCTCTTTCCTCTTGTCGGACCGCGTTGTGTGATCTACTTTGGTGGCGTTAGCAAGCTCTGTTGTTACCGCCCTGCCCTTTATGATTCTTCCCTGAGTGGTGATTGTGTGTGTCTTCCGGGAAGTTTGGATCTGACCTAATGTGATCTGTATCGCTTACACAACATGACTGAGCCTACCAACCTCTGTGTTCGCTGAGCGCCCTGTGTTGCTTTCCTGGAAAGTAACTTAGCTGCGATCCCTGGATGTGAAGATTGTGGTAATAGTTTTTATTCTTTCTTTTTAATAGTGTTTCTCCTTGCCAAAAGATGCCTGGCATTATTATTGTCACCGTCTGTGGAAGTGGGGGGAATGTGACAGCGGTCGCAGATGCTACTGGTTCTGTCATGAACATTTACGATTGATGTGCTCTATTAATCGTTTTAGATCCTGATCTGGCCAGATCTATTAGTATAGTGTGTGCGCTGCCATAGAATTGTGAAATTTTCTGTGCTGGGACCCTCAGGTATTGTAAAGCGAGTTTTCTTATCTGCTTCTTGGAGCCTGATTGGGTCCGCCGGCCGCCTTGTACTAGTATCTGATTGTTATGTTATTAATGGAACCAGCATTTCAATCCGGAAGGGAAGTTCATATGGTTGTTTAAAAACTACTTCAGCCACGTTTTTAGTTTGGTTCAGTCTCGATGATTGACTGATCTGGCCTTGTAACATAACCAAAACGGCCTTGCTGTGCTGGTACTGCGAACGGCTGAAAGCAAGGGGAAACTACGGCCGTAATTTCTCGCGAGGGCATGCAGCTTTACTGTATGGTTAAATGATGATGGCGTCCTCTTGGGTAAAATATTCCGGATGTAAAATAGTCCCCCATTCGGATCTCCGAGCGGAGACTACTCAGAAGGACGTCGTTACCAGGAGAAAGAAAACTGGCGTTCTACGGATCGGAGCGTGGAATGTCAGATCCCTTAATCGGGCAGGTAGGTTAGAAAATTTAAAAAGGGAAATGAATAGGTTAAAGTTAGACATAGTGGGAATTAATACACTAAGCAGATTCAGAAGGATGTAGGTTGCAGTAGTTACTGGGAGATGAAGAAGCTTGCACAGGATAGAGTAGCATGGAGAGCTGCATCAAACCAGTCTCAGAACTGAAGACCACAACAACAAAAACAACAACAACACGTTAATAAGCTTATTCTTGGTCCTTGCCAGTGTTTAAACTGTACTATTCTTGAAATTCTTTGTTTAATGCGTTAATAGGCGTTTGTCGGGGTGGTTGTACGTTATTCTGGATTGTTTGTTTAGCTACACATTTTGCTGAAAGTGTGTTATCGTACTAATTGACCTGCGTTTGTGTATTTTTGTCTTTTGGCTTGAATTCCTTTGGCGCCTTGCCCTTTCTGTATTAAGTTTTCCCTAGTCAGCCGAGTCATTTGCTGGCCCTTGAGTCACTTAAATTTGTCAGCTCTCTCAAAACAACGTGTTAAATCGTGATTTGTAGATTAAAACCATTCAGTCACTTTGGGACATTTAAATCTGTTTAAACCTTTTTACCTGTTATTAAATTTCTGCTAGTCGTTGTTACATTTGACCTTCAAAATTTTGTTCTGCAATTAAAGCCATTCTGTTAGCTTCGGACATTTAAATTTGTTTAAACACTTTACCTGTTATTAAATTTGTGCAAGTCATTGTTACAATACGGTTGACCAAAAACTTTGCTTTAAATTTGTCAGGGCCGCTTTAAATCTTCGTTCTCTAATTTAAAAGCATTTAGTCTGGTATCATTTTGCTATTTCTAAAAGATTATTCCATTGTGTTTTACTATTATTGCCATCTTTTAAAGAAGAAAATTGTTTAATAAATGTGAATCACTTAGCAAATAATGAATGACGTCATAACGTGGAGCCCTTCCATGAATTCCTGCTAACTGGTTCGCTAGAACACAGTCACATCGCTGAGAAATTCTTGTTATTATTGCTGTTGTTATGGAAAGGCACGTGCATCATGGTTTGACACCTGTGCCTAATAAAAAAAAGCTTCATTCCCTTCCATCCACTACGTCGCTAGTCCAGTAAAATTCTGCCCCCATACACGTTTCAGTCATGCTACAATTCACTGGGAACACTACTCAGGAGTTCTGGAGCTCCCTCTGCCGCTTAAGGGTTCGTCATTTCCATTTCGTTTATTCTCAGTATGCCCCCTATTTTGCCTACAGTCCCACTCTCAGTGTCCAACTTTCCCACATTTTCTACACTCTCCCTGACAGCACATTCAGGGTATGATGCCCACAAAGGTTTGTGGACAGAGGAAAAATACTTCTTGTGTCATGGACTCAGGTTAAAGCATCAGTTTCTTCAAAAGCCATTGCTAGCTCTATGGTTCCGACTAAGTGCTTCGGAAATCTGTGCATACTTTCCTTGATACGTCAGGTCATAACACCCATAAAAACTCGTCTAATTCCCACTGCTGTTCTTCTTGCAGCAATAGCCTATTTGTGCTGCCACTTTCCATTAATTCATAGATATTAACATTGAGTTTTCTTATCCATGAAACTTCATCTATTAAGTTTAATTTGATATACATAAAATTGTATATCTGTCTAAAAATCCGGATTTGCGCTGTCAACAAACTGTCCACAAATACTAACACATAGTCCCCTGCCTTACCTGGAAAAGGATCAATTAGTCCAGTGGAACTAGCAGCCAGGATGGGGGCCAAAAACTAACGAGGAACTGTCCTCCTTCCAACTGCCCATGCATTAACCAGCCTCATTTTAGCTACTTGACCTAAAAAAGACTGAACTGGTTCTTAACTAGTAATCATCTGTTTCTCTGATTCACTCACTGTAAGGTCTGTATCTACCACACTAGGACAAAACATAGTAGAACAAAAAAAAAGGAGACTATCTGTATTAGAAATACTATAACACATTCACTACTATTTAATATTTATGTCTGAGTGGTGCACACAATTTGAACTTCCTGGCTTAATGCCCATACCTTCTACATTTAACACAAACAGTGGTCATGACGCCGGCCGGTGTGGCCGAGCGGTTCTAGGCGCTTCAGTCTGGAACCGCGCGACCGCTAAGGGGACTGATCACCTCATAGGTTCAGTCCCATAGCCCTCAGAGCCATTTGAACCATTTGTGGTCATGACAGCCAGGCACATTAATTGGGTGCAAACTAACATGAGCTTTCTGAGTTTAGTCTAAATTCACTCAAATCAACGTCTGAGTCTACTGCAACAAACTGCACTCAAAAACCAAACTGCTAATTCATGTGCTTAGCCATCGTACAACACTCGAAAGGAGAACAACCAGCAAGGACAATTTATTTCCACTCACCATGCTGCGCTGTTGATTACGTACACTAACTCACGACATTACTCAAATTCAATGGGCACTCCTGACACCAGATAGTATAGTGTCACGATTATTGATACTGTGAAATGTCTGGAAGACATTTAAGAATGGCGAGCAGATGAAGGGTGCAGAGAATAAGTTCCTCAGCATTCATGTAATCATAAATGTAGTAGTATCAACAACATATTGTATTCAGCAAGTACCCATAAAGCCACTGAAGGCAGCGCCTCCCTGAACAGCGTTACCTCAGCAGATGAGGAAGCAGCTTGTGCCTACATCAGGTGTTCCACCCATAGCAGAGCGCATGTGTGAGAGTCAGGCTGCTGCTCGTAGGAGGTCACGTGCAGGTGCGCCTAGGCACAGACTGCAAACCTAGGACCCTTTGGCGACAACCAGGAGTTAGCTGATAGCAGGCCGCAGGAGGCCCCAGATGGATGGCGCCAGTTCAAGCCCCAGTAGCATGAAGTCTAGGTGGAGACCACAGACCACAGCTAGCGGAGGCACGAGTTAGTTGTAGACGAGGCTGGATGATCCACATCGGCTCGACAGCCGGCATGGAGTAGCTCTCGACACAGCAGTTGAATACAGGTACGCCAGAGCAGGCAGTATTTTTACTTGATCAGTCAGGTACTGTTACAATAAGGCGCATTTCTAGACACACAGACGGGCCATGAGAGTGCAGCACGAAGTAACCAGCACTTCACTGAGCTAGGTTGGTGGATCGCATAATGCCTCCCCAGCAAGGTGTTAGGAAGATGTTGACGCAAAATAATTGTCAGACAAACACACAGCCATACCTGTTAATGTGTGTAGTTCATATGGTGTAACAACGTAAAACTAGAAACAATGAGGAAACATAAAAGCAATTGCCGTCTAGGTGTGAAACATTGAGGAAAAAAAAGTTGCTGTCTAGGTGTTTGTCCAGCGCAGCAGTGACATTTCTCAGACTATTCAACACAAAAGGAGCGCCACCTTGCACTCTACTGCCATCTTGCACTATGGACTTCGTGCTTGACTGTTAGCCACAGCAGATGACATGCTTTTGTGAAAAGTTCGCACAACGTAGTATAAACAACCTATATCTTAAAATGGAGAAAAACTTCAATACTGCGATATCCTTCTGAGTGAACCACACACACTAGCTACGTTAACAAAAAATTTCTATAACATTGCTTTAGAAGTTTGTGCTTGATTGATAAACAGACGCACGGATACATAAGCTCACCAGACAAAATATTAGTCACCTATTTAAAATTGCAAATTGGTCAATTTGGAGAGTTGATGTAAATCATGGCAGTGGAGAGGTGTGAGAGCTTTGCATGAAATCAGCACAGTAAATTAGGTCGACGTGTATCACAACAAAATGGAAGAAATAAGCAATCATGTTTGAATGTGCTCATGATCACTCCACTCGCAGCCACGTAACACGATATAACAACAATGGTTCTAAAAAGACTGAACGATGGGGACTAACTGCTTCGGTCAGTGAATGTAGGTTCATCGTAACCACTGTCCGAGCGAATATTGCGAAGGGAACTTTATGCAACTGACATTTGATTCCATGTACTTCACAAAAAGCCACTGCTCACAGTGGCACATAAAACTGCACATCTTCAGTGAGCCAAGCAATACAGAAACCAGGGCGTGGCTGTCTGGAGGAGTAGAGTGTGCATCGATGAGTTGCGGTTTTGACTCATCTCAAATGATCCAAGTGCACTCGACGACCCAGTGAGAGGTTTAACCTGGAGTGTTTGGAGAATGTAGTTCAGAGTGGGGGTGGTTCAGTGGTGTTTCTAGGGTATTTCTCGTAGCATGACTTGGGCACACACATTCTGGCTATCGTGAACATGAAACAGGATCCTTTGTTCAACATTTTCGCTGACCAGGTGTTGCTTGTTCTTCTACATCGGGGTGCTGCGGACCCTCCAGTCTTCCCAAGTGACAACATCAGTGTTCAGAGGGCTGCATGCGTATTATATTCGTTTAACGAACACTAAGGAACCCTACCGCACGTCGATTGGCCAGCTAAATCGCTCGATCTTGATCCCCATAGACTGCACTGTAGTTCCTTCTCTAGATTGTCGCATAGATGACAAAGTGGTAGATATCGAAATAGATGCAGAGGAACAGAAAAACAATTAAAATCGCTCAAAAGAGGAAAGGCCGCTGGGCCTGATGAGATACCAGATCGATTTTACACAGAGTACGCGAAGGAACTTCCTCCCTTCTTGCAGCGGTGTACCGAACGTCTCTAGAAGAGCGTAGCGTTCCAAAAGATTGGAAAAGGGCACAGGTCATCCCCGTTTTGCAGAAGGGGCGTCAAACAGATGTGCAGAACTATAGACCTATATCTCTAACGTCGATCAGTTGTAGAATTTTGGTACACGTATTATGTTCGAGTATAATGACTTTTCTGGAGACTAGAAATCTACTCTGTAGGAATCAGCATGGGTTTCGAAAGAGACGGTCGTGTGAAACCCAGCTCGCGCTATTCGTCCACGAGACTCAGACGGCCATACACACGGGTTCCCAGGTAGATGCCGTGTTTCTTGACTTCCGCAAGGCGTTTGATACAGTTCCCCACAGTCGTTTAATGAACAAAGTAAGAGCATATGGATTATCACACAAATTGTGTGATTGGATTGAAGAGTTCCTAGATAACAGAACGCGGCATGTCATTCTCAATGGAGAAAAGTCTTCCGAAGTAAGAGTCATTTCAGGTGTGCCGCAGGGGAGTGTCATAGGACCGTTGCTATTCACAGTATATATAAATGACCTTTTGCATAATATCGGAAGTTCACTGAGGCTTTTTATGGATGATGCTGTAGTGTACCGAGAGGTTGTAACAATGGAAAACTGTACTGAAATGCAGGAGGATCTGCAACGAATTGACGCATGGTGTATGGAATGGCAATTGAATTTCATTGTAGACTAGTGAAATTTGCTGCGAATACATAGGGAGAAAGATCCTTTATCATTTAGCTACAATATAGCAGGTCAGCAATTGAAAGCAGTTAATTACGTAAATTATCTGGGAGTAAGCATTAGAAGTGATTTAAAATAGAATGACTATATAAAATTAATCGTCGGTAAAGCAGGTGCCAGACTGAGGTTCATTGGAAGAATCCTAAGAAAATGCAGACCGAAAACAAAGGAAGTAGGTTACAGTGGAATTGTTCACCCACTGCTTGAATACTGCTCACCGGTGTGGCATCCGTACCAGATAGGGTTGATAGAAGAGACAGAGAAGATACAACGGAGAGCAGCGCGCTTCGTTGCAATATCATTTAGTAATCGCGAAAGCGTTACGGAGATGATAGATAAACTCCAGTGGAAGACTCTGCAAGAGAGACGCTCAGTAGCTCGGTTGAAGTTTCGAGAACATACCTTCACGGAGGAGTCAAAATGGTTCAAATGGCTCTGAGCACTATGGGACTTAACATCTGTGGTCATCAGTCCCCTAGAACTTAGAACTACTTAAATCTAAGTAACCTAAGGACATCGCACACATCCATGCCCGAGGCAGGATTCGAACCTGCGACCGTTGCGGTCACGCAGTTCCAGACTCAAGCGCCTAGAACCGCACGGCCACTCCGGCCGGCACGGAGGAGTCAATCAGTATATTGCTCCCTCCTACGTACATCTCGCGAAGAGACCATGAGGGTAAAATCAGAGAGATTGGAACACACACAGAGGCATACCGACAATCTTTCTTTCCACGAACAATACGAGACTGGAATAGAAAGGAGAACCGATAAAGGTACTCAAAGTACCCTCCGCCACACACCGTCAGGTGGCTTGCGGAGTACGGATGTAGTCGTAGATTACTTCGACTGTTTGGAGTAGTGGGTGAAGCATCCCAGAAATTTGGTAACTCTGAGGGATGGAGGCATCAATGAGTGGTCTCAGCTGGATATAGAACACCTGAAGAACCTTGTGTACACTATTCCTCGCCAAAGTGAGCTCATGTTCAAGGCTACATGTGGTGCTACACGGTATTAGGTCACGCGTGCTGGAAGTGACAAAGTTTTTGTGCTGTGTGTTTACATCTGGCTTCATTTTAATGTACGAGTCTACATTACGAAAGTAACCGTTAAATAACACCCTCAGTCACTTATGAAAGAGCAATACACAATAATAACGGAGGAGAAAGGAAAATTTTAAATGAGGAACAATATCACTACGGCGTATGGCTGGATGTGTAGTAGAAGTAATAGTCTACAGCCTACACCTGCATCTGAACCATAACTCCCCCAACAAACCTGCAGGGTTTGTAGTGTGGATCAAAACACGGAAAAACGACTGCTAAAGATAGGCTCTAAAATTCGTACTTTAAGAACTATGAGTGTTTCTTCAGTGGAAGGGGACCGATGACCGTCGCAGTCTGGTCCCTTTAATCCCTCAACCCAACCAACCAATCTTCAGTGGAAGAAATACGTTTCACAGTAGCGAAGATGAACAAGTGCTCCTAGCTCTTAAGATATGCATTTTGGAGCCCATGTTAACTGGACTTTTTTCTGCGTTTTGTCCTTACTGCCAACTCTGAACGTCTTTGGGTGAAGTTCTGGTTCACAGAGTATAATGACATGTCAACTGCCGACAAAATGTTTGAGTTCTAAAGAAACTATTACCTCTTGCTGGCGATAGCATACCATTTAGCACTTGAATCAATCAAATGGTTCCGAGTAGACGGAGCACAGGCGACTTTCCACACTTGCATCTCCACTGTCACAGCTTAGTCTTGTGGCTCCGTGTGGCCGTGAAATGCTTCATTTCGATTAGGATCGCTGCAGACGAGCCGCTAGCACGACGCTAATGGCTGCCTCTGCACGGATCGCCGTGCGCCGTGGGCTCGTCAGCTGCAGCGGCTTACCGGATGCTTTCTCAGTGTCAGTCACGAGACGAGTGGAAACCCTTGTTCGCCGTCTAAGCCGCGCCTAGCGACACGGCAACTGCCTCGCGCATCAGGATCTCGTCTTGTGCAATACCTGAGGATGACGCCCTGTCTTCTAAGCCTCTCCGAGTAAAAATCTGCTCACCACTCGTGCTTTCCCTTCGCTTGAACTACACTTGCTCTCATACAAGTAGGGAGATTCTGTACTTGAAATCATTGAAAGACTGGCGTTTAAGAATCAGGAGGGGTTGGGAGAGGGGGGAGGGAGGAGAAAACATTTTTTCCTTCGCTCCACAAACTAAATACAGTGAATGGCAAGATCCTTACATGTACCCACTATAAGGTAATGCTTTTACCCAGTGGAGGACAAGATCTCTGTTCCTTCTTCCCCCTTTTGCATTTCTCCTTCCCTCCACCCCCATTCCGATCTCTCACTCTCTCTCTTTTCTTCTCTTCTTTCGTTTCACCCTCTTTGGGGTACGCTGGATCAATCATTTCTTTGTGCGTTGTTCTTTTCTTAGGGCCCAGTATTTCTTCATTCTTTCTGATCTTCTTCTCCTCTCTTCTTCCGAAATGAAGGATTTGGACTTTTGTGTGGATTTGTCTTGGAACCTTATGTTTTCATCTTTAGTAATTAATTTAGCAGTTCGATCAATAAGTGAATTTTCTGAAATATTTAATTCCACTAGGTCTTTCTCAGTTTCTTTAAACCAGTTGGGCTTCGTTTTTCGGTTACGGAAGAAGTCAAAGATTTGTTTAGTTAATCTGTTGGAATTCATTCTGAGAAGATGACCATAAAAATTTATTCTCCTTTTTCGCATAGAATCTGAAAGTTTTACAATTTTCTTGTAGAGAGTTTCATTTTTAATGTATATAATCTTATTGTCTTGAAATTTTAGCCCAATGATTTTTCTTAAAATTTTTCTTTCCTTTATCTCAAGTTTCTCCATTTGGCCTTTGAAATTCATGTTAAGTGTTTCTGCTGCATACAGTGCTTCTGGCTTAATCACTGTCTTGTAATGTGTAATTTTGGACCCCCATGAAAGGGATTTTTTGTTGTATGTATTTTTTGTTAGTTGGAAGGCCAATTCAAGTTTATTTTTTCTGGATTCCATTGCTTTGCTTTCCCCAGCATTCCAAGTAATCCATTCTCCGAGATATTTGAATTCTTTTACTATTTCAATCTTCTGTTCTTGAACTTTGAGGTATTTACATGAGTGCTTGATGTTTGTCAATATCTTAGTTTTTTCAGAGGAGATGTGAAGACCAATTTTAGCTGCTTGTTTCTTTAGTTCAAGGATTTGCTCCCGTGCTTCTTCCATTGTTTCAGCAAACAGGGCCATATCATCTGCAAAAGCAAGGCAATTTGCTTTAAGGTTCTTCTTTTTGCAACCCAGTCTTATACCACTCTTAATATTTGTGTTCCATTCTCTGACTACTTTCTCAAGAGCACAATTGAACAGCAACGGTGAGAGCCCATCGCCCTGTCGCACTCCCGTTTTATTTCAAAGGGTTCCGATAGTTCGCCCATAAATTTAACTTTCGAAAATGTATTCGTAAGGGTCGCTTTTATAATATTAGTTGTTTTCTTATCCAAACCCATTTCTTCCAGGACTGATAACAGAGATTCTCTATCAATCGAGTCATATGCTTTTTTGAAATCAATGAAGGAGATTACGTATGTCTTTGCCCTTGATTTTTGGTAAGCCATGATGTTTTTGAGGTTTAGTATTTGTTCCGAACATGATCTACCCTTTCTAAAACCTCCCTGGTATTCCCCGATTTGCGGATCCAATTGCGGCTCTGCCCTGTTCAAAAGGACTTTAGAAAGAATCTTGTACGTTATATCCAGCAGTGATATTCCTCTGTAATTGTTGGGGTCTGTCTTCAAACCTTTCTTATGGATAGGGTGGATGAGAGCTGTTCTCCATTCTGCGGGGATCTCTTCTTCTTTCCAGATTTGATCGAAAACACATTTTAGGGATGTAACTGCATTTTTGTCAGCCTTTTTCCATAGTTCGGCCACTATTTGATTTTCTCCGGACGCCTTGTTGTTTTTAAGTTCTGAGATGACCTTCTGTAGTTCTTCAGTCGTCGGTGGTTCTGAATCCGGCTTCTCACGGTTGTTTGGAATGGATTCAAATTTTTCAAGGATGGATTCACAATTCAAGAGTTTCTCAAAGTAGCCTGCTAGTATTTTGCAGTTTTCCGTGTTGTTGTGAGCGATGGTCCCATTTACATCTCGAAATTGGAGGGTGGGTGCTTTGTATCTTGATAACCTTTGTTTGAAAGTTTCTCACTCTCTCTGTTAATGGAACTCTCATTATTTCTCACCTTTAGGTTGTTTTGAGGGATAATTAACAATTCATTTTTCACCCTCGTGGCCACAGAAGGCGGCCGCGGCAGGATCATGACCCACCTAGACTGTTGCATACCATTCCCCGAAATTGTTGGTATCGTTAGTCAGAATCCTCTGACAGTTGCGCAAACACGGAATCTGTAGGTTCAAGAGAACCATACTCAACGCCATTTAGGATCTGTAGGGTCCCACGCGACTAGCGCCCGAGAGGACACACACAGGTTT
Source organism: Schistocerca serialis cubense (assembly GCF_023864345.2). Taxonomy (NCBI): domain Eukaryota; kingdom Metazoa; phylum Arthropoda; class Insecta; order Orthoptera; family Acrididae; genus Schistocerca; species Schistocerca serialis. The sequence continues at coordinate 778,648,461 of NC_064639.1, read as the reverse complement.
CGCTCAGCGGTACAGGATCATACATCTATATTATGCAGTTTGAATCAGGAAACGGGCTAGTTTCCAGCATGACAAGTATCCACACGAATAGTGCGGCAACTTCCGAGGCATCACGGATAGTCAGCACAGTGATGATTGTCGCGGCTTTCTCTGACATAGCACCAGAGAGAAGTGCACTGACCGCTGGCGCCCAACGACAAAATTGGACACAGGAATGGCAGCACATCGTACTTTAACACATGCCCCAGTTCTGTGCAGAGCATCATGATGGTCCTAACCATATACAGAGTATCTGAGGAAACCGAATGTTGCGAGACTATCTTCGTCATCATCCTGCAAGCCCAAAACCTTGCTTGATGGCACAGGGTGTAAATGGATTGCATAATGTACCAGGGCTGTTCAACTCGCCAAATTTCAGTTGAAATAAGGTAGAATTTGTTGTGGGACGTCGTGGAATGCTTCTGTAGTTTCATGAAGTTCAAATATGTGGTGCCGCCATACATAGCCTTCAAAATGGCGTCAGTAACGGAGGTAAATTCCAAGCAGAAAGATGTCATTGAGTTTATTTTGGCGGAAAAACAGAGCATAGCATATATTCACAGGCGCTTGGAGAATGTCTAAGTAGACTTGGCAGTGAACAAAAGCGCGGTGAGTCGTTGGGCGAGGTGTCCGTCAACATTAGAAGAAGGTCGCGCAAACCTGTCTGATTTCCACGTGCCGGCCGGCTGCACACAGCTGTGACTCCTGCGATGTTGAACACCAGTGTACTCGTTGCCACAAAAATTCAAACTAACTTCTCCTTCCAGAGGACAAAGCAAAGCCTCACATAAACCTTCGCACCCGAGAGGATTTCATGAAACTTCATTGGACTGTTCTTCCTCATCCACCCTACTGCTCGGATCTCGCACCTTCCGACTTCCAACCGTCTGCTCCAACGAAGGATGACTCCGTGGAAAGCAGTACGTGGATGATAGAGAGGTTACTAGTGCAGCAGGATGTTAGCTCCGATATCGTCCATATAGTGGTACCATGAGGGCATACAGGCCGTCCCAGTAAGGTAGCGTGAGGCGTCGCATTGAACGGAGGCTATGCTAAAAAGTTGTATACGGTGTTGTAACCAAAACAGTGGGCAGTAATACGGTGTATTGAATAAAACCAACCTGCTTCTAGAAGAAAAAATGTTTTGCATTACTTACTGAATGGCCCTCGAATTGCGGTCTGTAGCTTTGCCTTACCTTCGAGGCCGTTTGAACAAGATAACGCAACCCGGCGTGTTTCCCTGTCTATCAGTTTCTCCAGACCGACCGAAAACCACTAGGGATACCAGTGTTAGTAAAGCTGCTTACTAAATTTCACACCATGCACACCTCTAAATGACACATTTAATCAGGTACTCTCTCTACTGAACTCTATACGCACAACACGTAAAACTATGGCCAGAAGTGTACTTTCGACCGTGACGCGCTTGGACCTACCTACGGTTGCGTATAGGCTGCTCTACTTGAACCTATGAGGTTCATCGAGCAGTAAAAATGTATAAGGAAGGTTTCAGCGTATTGTTAAGTACTGCCCTTGTAATAGGTAATCTCCGCCTCAGTGGGAGAACAAATAAACCACTTAATGGAAACCCATAGATGGTTATTATAGGACGCTATTTTTGTCAGGAAATACTATAAAGAGTTGTGAAACTACCATAGGCTACCGTAGACAATTACAAGCAAGCGTAGACTACGGTAGTTTTCCTAGTAGCTTTGGTAAGTTAACGTTGTACCGGCATTACCTGTATGGTAGATGTTTTGCATACGTATCGGGTGTAACCTGGTAACGATTGCTTTCTGCCGGCCGCGGTGGTCTAGCGGTTCTAGGCGCTCAGTCCGGAACCACGCGACTGCTACGGTCGCAGGTTCGAGTCCTGCCTCGGGCATGGATGTGTGTGATGTCCTTAGGTTAGTTAGGTTTAAGTAGTTCTAAGTTCTAGGGGACTGACGACCATAGCTGTTAAGTCCCATAGTGCTCAGAGCCATTTGAACCATTTGATTGCTTTCTTTACATATGCCATCAGTGTCTTACTGGATTCCCCTAGAAACCGGAAGGGGTGAATTGTCTAGAAATTGATTGAGGATACATATAAAAGGCTGCATAATATACGGAACATTTTTGTTCTACGTAATTATCCTCCTGTCTGTTATTTAAAAATAAACAGTATTAACTGCGAAACTGATACTTTCAACGTTTAATTCTAAAACTGTTGATCTGTAACATGATACGGAGGAATGTAGTAGTAAAAATAAAGAAAAGAATACAGGTTTATCATATAGTGCTAGAAAACTTAATTCCTCAACAAAAAGGTAAAATTAAAAACAAAAATATATCGAACATCGCTTCAGTACATCGCCGAACTTACAGTGTACCTGTTATCCATAAACTACTTTCGCATATATCAATAATAACAGGAAACCCTTGCACTGATCGTGAAGAACGTACTATTGCGTCAAAAGAGCAACAATAATAACATGATTTTTTTACATTTCTGCATGTAGACCGTGCTTGCATCAAAAGTAATTGCTCTGCTTACATCAAAGTGCATAAGTTAGTCAATTAACTAATTTTTATTACTTATAAAATTCTTTTTATATGCTGTAAAGACATAAAATACTCAATGAACTAACAGTGAATGTGCGATTATAATTATGTGCAAAAAACAAAGCGAAAACATGGGCCCCCCAGTTTATCTCTCAAACTGTCATTTATTTTTCTTTCCTTACCAATGCCAAGAAGTACTACCGGTAATCCTACCATTTACTATGTCATTTACACTGAGGCGCCAAAGAAACTGGTACAGGCATGCGTATTCAACTACAGTTATACGCAAGCAGGTAGAATACGGAGCTGTGGTCGGCAACGCCTATATGAGACAACAAGTGTCTGGCGCAGTTGTTAGACCGGTTACTGCTGCTACATTGGCAGGTTATCAAGATTTAAGTGAATTTGTACGTGGCGTTATAGTCAGCGCACGAGCGATGGGACACAGCATCTTCGAGGTACCGATGAAGCGGGGATTTTCCGGTACGATCATTTCACGAGTATACCATAAATATCAGGAATCTGGTAAAACATCGCTGCGGCTGGAAAAGATGTTGCAAGAACGGAACCAACGACGACTGAAGAGAAATGTTCAACGTGATAGAAGTGCAACCCTTCCGCAAATTGCTGCGATTTCAATGCTGGACCATCAATAAATGCAACCGTCCAACCCATTCAACGAAACATCATTGATATGGGCTTTCGGAGCCGAAGGCCCACTCGTGTATTCTTGGTGACTGCACGACACAAAGCTTTACGTCTCGCCCGGACCAGTCAAGACTGACATTGGACTGTTGATGATTGGAAACATGTTGCCTGATCGGACGAGTTTCGTTTCAAATTGTATCGAGTGGACGGACGTATACGGGTATGGAGACACCCTCATGAATCCATGGACCATGCATATCTGCAGGGGACTGTTCAAGCTGGTGGAGGCTCTTAATGCTGTGGGGCGTTTGCATTTAGTGATATGGGATCCCTCATACGTCTAGATACGACTCTAACAGGTAACACGTACGTAAGCATCCTGTCTGATCACCTGCATCCATTCATGTCCACTGTGCGTTCCGACGGACTTGGGCAATTCCAGCAGGACAATGCGACACCTCACACGTCCAGAATTGCTCCAGAGTGGCTCCAGGAACACTCTTATGAGTTTAAACATTTCCGCTGGCCACCAAACTCCCCAAACACGAACATTATTGAGGATAACTGGGATCCTTGCAATGTACTGTTCAGAAGATATCTCCAGTCCCCTCGTACTCTCACTGCAGGAATCATGGTGTCAGTTCCCTCCAGCATTACTTCAGACATCAGTCCAGTCCAAGCCACGTCGTGTTGCGGCACTTGTGCGTGCTCTCGGGGGTCCTACACGATATCAGGCAGATGTCCCACATTCTTTGACTCTTCAGTGCATATAGTGTACCAAAACTACAGAACCGTAGTTTTGGTAGAATGGAACTGTACCCCTAATGATTTTATCGTTGACAGTTGTTTTGAAGGCTGAAAGTCCGACCGAATGCTGGTGGGCTGTGTGTAATAAGAGATGTTCTGAGATACGGGAGGACCCAAATTTTGACATGAGGCACGACGGTCTCCTGTGGGTGTGGCTTGCGCGGAGCGCGGGCCAGCGCAAAGTGTCAGCGGCCGCTCGCTGTGGGCCCGGTGCTGTCGCCACTAATCAAGGAATGCGGCGCGCGGGTAATGAGAATCCTGGCCCGCCGCATATTTCAGACGGCCGCCGGCCTCTACGTGACTGCTCAATTATGATAAGTTACCGCGTCGCACCGCTGTCGCCACTGCTGCTCGCTATTCGCCGCGTTGCTCCCCTCAACACATATTGCGGAGCGGAGCGGGCGACCACCCGTTCTGCGGCCGCAGCGCTCACGTCGCACGTCCGACGCTCCTTTCCGCGAGCTCTTTTTCCGCCCTTTCTTTTTATCTTATATATACGGGCCGCGCTCCACTTAAAATGAGATTCGACCCACGCACCAACTGCTGCGACTGGAATGTTGTTTGCCAGAAATGGTTTGCACTGCGAACGAGAAAAACAGAACATGGCTTGGGCCTCAGTTATTGGGGTTACCTCCTCACAGCACTTGCTGGAGTATGAAAAGCACCGTACTCATTACTGGAGATTGGTTTCACTTGACAACATATGAGCAAGGGCCGTGCTACACGGCAAATGAGTATAAACTTGCGTCGAAAGTCTCTGCTGTTCAGCAGTGAGCGCACTTCTGTGAGCTGAACTAAAAGTAGTTCGACTACGAAAGAACTGTGAGCTATTTCAAGGCATTGTCAACATTTGCTAGGATAAAGCAGATATTTGATTGTGAGACGCTAGAAAACTGGTTTAGATGCTGATAAAATTCTCTCTAGCTACCAGCAGCATCAAGTGAAAAATCCACAAGCTTTTGGCAGAGTGCTCCTCGACCATTATCAAGTGGTGATTGACTATTGGTTGCTGTTGCCATCCTTATATAGCAGCGTTGCTTTCTGTGACGTCACTGGTGCTCGCTCCAGCGCCATATGAGTTAAGGCCGGTTCCCACTAGGGCTGTCGCGCGTCAAAACCGCGCGTCAGCGGCGTGGTTGTCATGGAAACGGCGTCAGCGGCATGGCGCGGCGGGCTCTGCGTCGCGGTTTAGGCCGGTTCCCACTAGAGCGTGGCAGCGCGGCGTGCGGCAACGGCAGCGGCAAGCGTTTTCCGCTTTGACGCGGCGGCTCGCGGAATTGGCGTTCCCATCTGGAAGCGGTAGACGCTAGCAGTAGCCAATGACGGACAGCCACTGAGGTACGGCGCAGGACCCACTGAAACGCTCGGTGCGTTTGATTAACTATATCTTACACCAACATGAAGTAAAGACGAAGTTGGGTGAAGACATACCAATTTTTCATTTTCTGTACAATGTACTCTTTCGCATATTTCATTATACATGTTTTCTCATTTCAACATAAACAGATTTCATGACTACCGTTCATGATTGTTCATTATCTCCTAACACATTGAAACAATGTACGATAAAAGAGATTATTCAGATAGTTAAGCGAGACAAAAATTGAAAACGTGATACGGTAGCAGGAACACGAAAACAGTAAGAGCACAAAGGCTAGGTGGAAGGGATGAAAGTGGAAGCCACCTGATAGAATTTCCCACACAGCATAATGTAATCATCGCCAGCACCTTGCTTAAGAATCACGAAAGAGTAATATATTTTTGGAACAAAGTTTTCGAAACCAGATTTTAAATTATAAGACATTTCCTGGTGCAGACGCAAACCTACAATAATTTATTGGTTACGAGCTGCAGTTTAAAACTAAAGAGACAGTAAATGGTAGCAAATTAAGGAAATGGAACTTGAATAAGTCAAGACCCACAGTTTTTCGATAACCTTAAAGTTACCGTAATGCAACGACTCACAGAAACAGAGGAAGGAATCCGCTAGAATACGAATGGATATCTTTGAGAGAAGAAGTGGTGAAAGCAGCAGAGTATGTGAACGGGAAGAAGGTACAGTAAAAATCTTTAGATAAAACGTGATATATTAAATTTGACACGAGGGAAAAATATAAAAATGTAGCAAATAAAGTAGGCCAACGGAAATAGAAAGTCTAAACATGACGTTAACAGAAAGTCCAAAATTGCAATGCAATTTTGCTCATGGAAAACATAGGGGAATGAAAATGAGAAAGAACAAAGAAAACTTTGCTCAAAGGAGAAGCAAATGTCAAGAACTCATTTGGCAAAGCCAGAACTAAGCAAATGAGAGAAGGCTAGAAAGTGGAAGGAATATACAGAGAGGAGAGGGGGAGGGGTTGTACAAACTAACATAGGCACAATGTTAGATTCCTGTGAGATGTCTGAACACGCAAGGCAATACTGATCCTACCACTTAGCTAAGTAGACACACTGAAGAACTGCGAAACTGTGTTTATAGCATTTGCATGTTTAGAGAAAGGTTTTGACAATCTTAATTAAAACATTCTTTGAAACTCTGGAGATGTCATCGATAAAACACAGGGGCACAAGATTATCTACAACTTGCACAGAAACCAACCTGCATTTCTAAGACTTCAATGACTTGAAATGGAAGCAGTAATTGAGAAGGCAGAAGTAGAGAGGATATAAAATGAAGACTGTGAATAGCAACGAAAGCGTTCTGAAAAAGAAAATTTCTTCACATCGAATATAAATTCTAATGACTGGGTACTATTTTACAAAGGTATTTGTGTGGAGTGCGGTATTTGTGTGGAGTGCAGCCTTGTATGTAAGTGAAACGTGGGCGATGAACAGTTCTGTGAAGAAGACAATTGACGCTTTCAAAACGTGGTGATAAATAAGAATGCTGAAGATTATATATGAGGATCGTGTAACTAAAGAAGAGGTGATGATGATGATGATGATGAAGTCCCATACTCCTTGACAGAGCGTAGGGGAACGATGCGGGAGACCCGCACCGCCGTACTAGGCAAGTTCCTAGTGGAGGTGGTTTGCCATTGCCTTCCTCCGACCATAATGGGGATGAATGATGATGATGAAGACGACACAACAACACCCAGTCATCTCGAGGCAGGTGAAAATCCCTGACCCCGCCAGGAATCGAACCCAGGAAAGAAGAGGTACAGAATTAAATAGAGGAGGAAGAGGAAATTATGGCACAACTTTGACTACAAGAGGGGTAAGTTGACAGGACATATTATGAGGCATCAAAGATTGAGGACAAAGGGGTTGGGTGATAGTATTCTGATAATAATCATCTGTTGAAATGCTATTCTACTATTTTATCTATTAATGTAAGCAGTGAATTTACTCTTCCATGCACTCCTCCACAAAACATTTAAACCAAAACTGAAATCAGCTGAACACCAAATCTTTCAGCCACTGTCTGACAACTACTGCATTCACTTTCAACTTTCTATAACTATCACTGGCTAGACACACACACATACAGATATAAGGAGAACAGAAATAAACAAACATTAGTTTTCAGCATATAATTCTTTAGGTTGGCAACATGTAGATAAACAAACCAAACAGGAAAGGACATGAGGTGAACACACTGTAGTTTCGACTTCAAATCAGAGTTTTCGGTAAAATGTCTACAGCTAGTGACAGAAGAAAAAAAAAAGAACATGAAAATGTGCTTATGTTCCATAATCTAAGTTTTAGTTCAACCTCCAGCATGTGACCAGGTGAGGGGAAACGTATATGTCCGCCAAAAACTTGATTCACTGTAAGTAATCAGTTATTCACGTAAAAAAAGATGTGAACTGTTTTATAATCTGCAAGTATCACATATCAAAACAAAACTGAATCATTCTAGATTCCACCGAAGATGCCTTAAAGTAAAAGGCGAAACGCGTCTTGAACCAATAAAGTACATTGGATAAAGAAAAAAACGTTTGTTACTTCCAAAGGAAATGATCAATAGCTGTAGATACTTAGCAAATTACATCTTATGATATACCAGTAAATTAATCTCGGTTTAACTTCTCATTCCACATGCTATTAAATGCTGTTTAAAAAATTCATCTATCCCTTCCGAAAAAACTGTAGTTTCTTTCATATCTCGGTAGATAAACAGATTTAGGATATTTATCATGTGACGAAATACATGACTTTTTACAAGTTATCGTTTGCAAAGAAACACTTTTCGATTTCTTGAACCGTTTACGAAATGTGCAGTTGATACAACCACATGGTTTACAACGAGCAGGACGAAGTATCGGTCGCGTTGCGAGCAACCCGCGCGCGGTCACGGCACAGCCTGTCCGCCGACATATGATTCAATATCTCGAGAACGGTGATAGCTATCGTTCTGCTCTCAGCTTTAAAAACAATTTCGATATGTTGACTAAATTTTGTACGCAATAATGTATTACCTAAAATGAACTGTACGCAAAGTCCACGCAAAGCGTTTTTACCTCTGCACACTCATTAAAATTTCGTGTGATGGTTTACGTAAATGCGATACAGCAAATAACCACGACGAATAACGAAAAGATATTCGGTCCTTTATCGAGAGAAGATATCTGGCTGTAACATGCCCAAGAATCAAATTTTTCTACCGAATAGTTTCCTTGTAATCGGATGATAAGTATTTCATAGCTGCCGCTGCGTCCGCGCCAGCGGTTCGGCGAAAGTTCGTGTGGCCGGGGGTTCCGTACCTGACGTCACGCTCAGCGCGTTCTGTGATTGGCGGCGTGGACATGGTTTACGACGCGCGGCACGCGGCAGCGGAAGCGGTTCGACATGGGCAAACCGCGACGCAGAGCTCGCCGCGCCGTGCCGCTGAGGCCGTTTCCATGGCAACCACGCCGCTGACGCGCGGTTTTGACGCGCGGCAGCCCTAGTGGGAACCGGCCTTTTGACCATGTCGAACCGCTTCCGCTGCCGCGTGCCGCGCTCCAGGTGCACGCCGCCAATCACAGAACGCGCTGAGCGTGACGTCAGGTACGGAACCCCGGGCCACACGAACTTTCGCCGAACCGCTAGCGTTGACGCGGTGGCAGCTATGAAATACTTACCACCCGATTCCAAGGAAACTATCCGGTAGAAAAATTTGATTCTTGGGCATGTTACAGCCAGATATCTTTTCTCGATAAAAGACCGAATTTCATTTCGTTATTCGTCGTGGTTACTTGCTGTATCGCATTTACGTAAACCTTTACACGAAATTTTAATGAGTGTGCAGAGGTAAAAACGCATTGCGTGGATTTTGCGTACAGTTCATTTTAGGTAATACATTATTGCGTATGAAATTTAGTCAACATATCGAAATTGCTTTTAAAGCTGAGAGCAGAACGATAGCTATCACCATTCTCCAGATATTGAATGATATGTCGGCGGACGGGCTGTGCGGTGACCTCGCGCAGGTCGCTCGCGACGCGACCGATACTTCGTCCTGCTCGTCGTAAACCATCTGGTTGTATCAACCGCAAATTTCGTAAACGGTTCAAGAAATCGAAACGTGTGTTTTTGCAAACGATAACTTGTAAAAAGTCATGTATTTCGTCGCATGATAAAGTTCCAAAATCTGTTTATCTACCGAGATATGAAAGTAACTAAAGTTTTTCAAAAGGGATAGATCAATTTTTTAAACGGCATTTAATAGCATGTGGAATTAGAAGTTAAGCCGAAACTAATTTGCTGGTATTTCATAAGATGTAATTTGCTATGTATCTACAGCTATTGATTATTTCCTTTGGTAAGTAACAAATGTTTTTTTCTTGATCCAGTATACTTTATTGGTTCAAGATGCGTTTCGCCTTTTACTTTAATGCATCTTTGGTGGAATCTAGAATGATTCAGTTTTGTTTTGATATGTGATACTTGCAGATTATAAAACAGTTCACATCTTTTTTTTACGTGAATAGCTGTTTTCTTACAGTGAATCGAGTTTTTGGCGGACATATACGTTTCCCCTCACCTGGTCACATGCTGGAGGTTGAACTAACGTAAGCACATTTTCATGTTCGCTCTTTTTTCTTCTGTCACTAGCTGTAGACATTTTACTGAAAACTTTGATTTGAAGTCGTAACTACAGTGTGTTCACCTCATGTCCCTTCCTGTTTTGTTTGTTTATGTACATGTTGCCAACCTAAAGAATTATATGCTGAAAACTAATGTTTGTTTATTTCTGTTCTCCTTATATCTGTATGTATGTGTGGCTAGCCAGTGATAGTTGTAGAAAGTTGAAAGTGAATGCAGTAGTTGTCAGACAGTGGTTGAAAGATTTGGTGTTCAGCTGATTTCAGTTTTGGTTTAAATGCTTTGTGGAGGAGTGCATGGAAGAGTAAATTCACTGCTTACATTAATAGATAAAATAGTAGAATAGGATTTCAACGGATGATTATTATCAGAATACTATCACCCAACCCCTTTGCCCTCACTCTTTGACGCCTCATAATACGTCCTGTCAACTTACCCCACTTGTAGCCAAAAGTTGTGCCGTAATTTCCTCTTCCTCCTCTATTTAATTCCGCACCTCTTCTTTAGTTACACGATCCTCGTATCTAATCTTCAGCATTTTTATTGATCACCACGTTTTGAAAGCGTCCATTGTCTTCTTGAGAGAACTGTTCATCGTCCACATTTCACTTACATACAAGGCTGCACTCCACACAAATACCTTTGTAAAATAGTATCCAACCATTAGAATTTATATTCGATGTGAACAAATTTTCTTTTTCAGAACGCTTTTCTTGCTATTGACAGTCTTCATTTTATATCCTCTCTACTTCTGCCTTTCAAGTCATTGAAGTCTTAGAAATGCAGTTTGGTTTCTGTACAAGTTGTAGATAATCTTGTGTCCTTAATTTGCTACCGTGTATTGTCTCTTTAGTTGTAAACTGCAGTTCATAACCAATAAATTATTGTATATGTGCGTCTGCACCGTCAAAGTCTTACAATTTAAAATCTGGTTTCGAAAACTCTGTTCCAAATGTATATTATTATTTCGTGATTCTTAATCAAGGCGCTGGTGATGATTACATTATGCTCTGTGGGAAATTCTATTAGGTGGCTTCCACTTTCATCCCTTCCTCCTAGCCTTTGTGTTCTTACTGTTTTCGTGTACCTGCTACCGTATCACATTTTAAATTTTTGTCTCCCTTAACTATCGGAATAATCTCTTTTATCGTACATTGTTTCAATGTGTTAGGAGATAGTAAATAATCATGAACGGTAGTTATGAAATCTGTTTATGGTGAAATGAGAAAACATCAATAATGAAATATGTGAAAGAGTACATTGTACAGAAAATGAAAAACTGTTATGTCTTCACCCAACTTCGTCTTTCCTTCATGTAGGTGTAAGATATAGTTAATCAATCGCACGGGCGTTTCAGTGGGTCCCGGCCCATATCTCAGTGGCTGTCTGTCATTGGCTACCGATAGCGTCTGCCGCTTCCAGATGGGAACACCAATTCCGCGAGCCGCCGCGTCAAAGCGGAAAACGCTTGCCGCTGCCGCTGCCGTTGCCGCACGACGCGCTGCCGCGCTCTAGTGGGAACCGGCCTTATTTTAACGTTTTCGTCGCGCGCCCGCCGCGCTCGCTTCAGCCTTCCGATGGTCGGGCGCCAAGCCGTGCTTAGCTGCTGGCCGCCGCGTTGACACAAATTCATATCTCGATCGCTTCTTTTATTGTTTTATCCCAGAGACTACACTGACGCCCAAAGAAACTGGTATAGGCATACGTATTCAAATACAGAGATATGCAAACAGGCAGAAGACGGTGATTCCATCGACAACGCCTATATAAGACGACAAGTGTCTGGCACAATTGTTAGATCGGTTACTCCTGCTACAATGGCAGTTTATCAAAATTTAAGTGACTTTGAACGTGGTAGTATAGCCGGCGCATGAGCGATGGGGCACAGCATCTCCGAGGTAGCGATGAAGTGGGGATTTTCCCATACGACCATTTCACAAGTGTACTGTGAATATCAGGAATCCGATAAAACTTCAAATCTCCGAGATGACTGCGGCCGGAAAAAGATCCTGCAAGAATTGGACTAACGACGACTGAAGAGAATCGTTCAGTGTGATAGAAGTGCAACTCTTTCGCAAATTTCTGCAGATTCCAATGTTGGACCATCAACAATTGTCAGCGTGCGGACCATCCAACGAAACATCATCGATATGGGCTTTCGCCGTCGAAGCCCACTCGTGTATCCTTAATGACTGCACGATACAAAGCCGTACGCCTCGCCTGCGCCCGTCAACACCGACATTGAACTGTTGATGACTGGAAACATGCCTGGTCGGCTGAATCTCGTTTCAAATTGTATCGAGCGGATGGACGTGTACGGGTATGGAGACAACCTCATGAATCCACGGGTCCTGCATGTCAGCAGGGGACTATTCAAGCTCGTGGAGGCTCTGTAATGGCGTGGGGCGTGAGTACATGAAGTGATACGGCACTCATGATATGTTTAGAAACAACCCTGACAGGTGACACGTACGTAAGCATCCTGTCTGATTACCTGCATCCATTCTTATCCATTGTGCATTCCGACGGACTTGGGCAATTCCAGCAGGACAATGCGACACCCCAAACGTTCAGGATGCTATAGAGTGGCTCCAGAAACACACTTCCGTGTCTAAACACTTCTGCTGGGCACCAAACTCCGCCGACATGAACATTATTGAGCATATCTGGGAAGCGTTTCAATGTGCTGTTCAAAAGAGATCTCTAGCCCTCGTACTCTTACGGATTTATGGACAGCCCTTCAGGATTCAAAGTGCCAGTTCCCTCCAGTACTACTTCAGATATTAGGCGAGTCCGTACCACGTCATGTTGCCGCACTTGTGCGGGCTCGCGGGGGCCCTACACGATATTAGGCAGGTGTAACAGCTTCTTCGGTATATTACTCCGTGTAATCACAGATGTCTCGTCGTATGTAATACGGTTTTCTTGAGGATGCTCTACTACCGCTGATTTCTTAGGGTATCGAAGGCAAAAACACATCTAGTGTTCCTCACAGTGCTGTCCAGTAATATGGATTGTCCGCCCGATTTCAAACTGTCACACCCACACGTATCTTACATACTCCTGACGTTGTGACTTCTACATTATCTTTCGTAGGCCCCTTGAGTTGTCGAACTTTTTGCTGGAGCCCTGAAGATCGAATCGATTTTATGCCTCCTTAGGAGCCGGCCAACCTTTCCGTTACTGAGACACACAACGGCAAAAACGCAATCTTCTTCGTGTCTTCCTCGTGATCCTTCTGCTTACGTGTTTTCAGCAAGATGGCTTGCGAAATCTGACGGTTGTTGTAGACGTTTTTCTTGAGTACTTTCCGCAAGTGGCTCAGTTCCTTCGGCAGGTTTTTAGCGTCTGAAACGGCTTCCGATCGTTGCGCCTAGATCCTCAGAACAGAGCGTTTCTGCGACGGATGGTGAACGCTTTTAGCATGCAGATACCTGTCCATGTGGGTGGGTTTCCGGTAAACACTGTGGCTGAGATACCCTTTTGCTTTGCGGCAGTCGAGGACTTCAAGGAGCGGCAAGGCACACCTGTCTGTACCTCCATCGTAGACCTGACGTTTTCATGGATACTGTCCATGTGGTCCGCGAAATCTTCCAAATTTTCACATCGCTGAGACCAGACAACGAATGTGTCGTAGCCGTAACGATAAAAGCAACTACGTTTTGCACGAGCCGTGTCAAGAGCGACGTCCTCAAAACACTCCATACGCAGACTGGCTATAACTGGAGGTGATGGGCTCCCCTTTGCAACGCCGTCCGTCTGGTTAAAAGAGTCTCCATTATATAAAAATATGATGACGTCAGAGTGTGCTTCAATAAATCTACAACAGTGTCGTCACATAACTGGGAGAGCAGATCTATAGAATCTTTGACGGTGACGTGCGTTCAGAGGCTGCAGTTTGGTAACGCCGTGATACAGCAACGGTGATGTGATATGTACTTCATACTGTATGTTGGTCGGCTTTTACACACTTTCCGGAAATATTTAAATGACCGGTACTATATGTCGTCATTGACCCACGACATCAACAAAATGTAGAATAAACCCACTCATAGAAATCCAGTTTGTGTCAAATACGAGCCACAACAAGAGTTTCACCAGCTGAAAATTAGTTAGCTGTTAACATAATCTAGTGCAACATTTCTGGCTCTTGCAACCTTTCTTTATTTATCAACGAACCATACTGCGTTCTCTAACAGTCAGCTGTCGACATTAGAAACTACTGATCAGTGTACCCGAACAAGGAACACGTGTTGTTTGCACGCGGCATCATAGATAAGTAGGCGTTTTTATTTAGCTGGCTTGGCTCCGGCGTGGCGATCCCATGCTCTCAAGGTTGCTGAGATACAGCATGAGCGCTGAAATTAATAGCTTCATTATTTATCAAATAGAAATTCAAACAGGAATTTACGTAAGTATGAAGGATCTTTCGTCAGTGCAGTCATTAGGATGTACTAATGAAATAATTAACATATCAATCAATGTGAAAGTCATGAACAGTCCGAATCAGTTCGTGCACTGTTGTTATGATGATTCCCCATGAGAGTAACTGGCAGCCAGTAAGGTTACTAGGGTTACCGCCTCACTGCAATTGCTGGCGAAAGACGGCACTCAGATTTCAGATTTGGTTCGGCAGTTTGTAGAAATGTACTTCGTGCCATTAGACTGTGAGCTAAGCAGACCAGTTACATCTTAGCAATTTTTTTTATCCGCTGTTCATTAGTGTATGAAAAAATATTTATGATACGTTTGGATTTTATTGCCTGTGGACCGCCTATCGATGTAACCACACGGCTTTGTAATGACTTCTGAAATCTCGATCACGTCACTTAATAACTTTCCTGAGACTAAATATCAGCTCTCCGACAACTACTTGGAGTGAAGAAACGAGGTCAGTACAATTTACAGAATTTAGCGATCATTTCTGATGCTTTAAGATACAACTGCGATCCCCACACAGACTGCACATATGCACCTATCACCATGGGCACACTGGTAACTTACGTTGGATGGCGGATATAACGTAATTCAACGTAAAACATCCGCAGCAGTTACGCTAGAAAACAGCATGTCATCACAACTAAATTTTCGTGTAAACAATCGTTGGACATGCCACATCTCGAACGAACTGTAACCTCTCAGCCTAACGTAGACATCGAGCTACATTACAAGTAAGGCATTTAAAAAAGTGACATAAGAGCGAAAGAAATTTCGTAATGGTCCTGATCTATCTCTTCTTGCGCTCGTTTTCAAGCCACACGCCATGGAAGCATTACTCCACGACTCAAAGCTATCGACTCGTATCGTTAGGGTCAAACAATCATATTCCCAAGAACAAATGTTTTCAATCTTTCATTAGATTTGAGTTGTGTGCATGTTCTTTGCGGCTATGAACTCTGATTTAGGAATCAAACTTGCGGTGATAGCGCATTTAGTGACTACGGTTTGCCGTCGTAGAGCCTAGCGAATATTGGGTTTCAATCGGTTGTTTCTTCAAGTATGTGACTTTTGTATTCGAAAATATCATCAGCCCTCCAGACTATTTAGTGCCCGCACGGCGACACTGTGCAGCTTCTTCTATATATCTGAGCTGATACTGTCATATTCATTATATGCTTAAGGTTGTCGTTGTAGTATCTATGAGCATGTCCACAGTATCTTCAACCTGAGAACATTTTAATTAACCGTAAAGTATTTGGGGAAAGAGACATGTACGAATTGTGAAGCGAACACGTGACAACCATCTCACGAGAAACTTCCTGGCGGACTAAAATTGTGTGCCGGACCGAGACTCGAACTCGGGACGAAGCTTCTGGCAGAACTGAATCTGTGAGGAAGGGTCGTGAGTCGTGCTTGGGTGGCTCAGTCGGTAGAGCACTTGCCCGCAAAAGGCAAAGGTCCCGAGTTCGAGCGTCGGTCCGGCACACAGTTTTAATCTGCCAGGAAGTTTCATATCAGCACACACTCCGCTGCAGAGTAAAAACCTCATTCTGGATCTCACGAGAAGTCCAGTAACATGACTTCAGTGCTGTCGACATAAACTCTTTGTAACGCTTCAGTGTCGGTGATATACTCCACTTGCTTTTCATAAAAAGGGCAAGATAGGGCTTGTGGAAGTGCTCAAGGTTCTGGTTGTCCCAGGGACCGAGAATCCAAGTTTTACAGAAGTACGGTAGCGTTAAAATGAATCGGCGCATGTAACACTATAACACAGATGTGATTTTTTTCAATATTTTTTTTCCTATCACTTATGTAAAAGTATTTGTGTTTCTGTGAGCAAAACAAAATATTTTTCTCGTATTTTATAGTTTTCTGATTGCAAATTTGAGGGCGCAGTCAGAGTATAATTACTGAAGACTCAATGCGTTACTTTTCGAAAGACAGCACGGATTTTATAAATCCTCTTCTCCGCGTCTTGTCCACAAGTACTGTGCTTAGATAATGTACGGAAGGAAGTCACCTACTTTAGTGCTGTATCTGTTATATCAGACATACATTTACCTGGGAGAATTGTTTATAGTGCAAGTTGTTTTATTAGCTCAGAATTACGAACATCAATGGTGAAAACATATCGACCATACGCTTCCACGCAATGGTTCATTACGTCTTTGAGCACATCTGGTGTGAGGACGGTAACGGCACGTATGTCAGCGTATAGCTATTCATATACCGTGCGTCATAGTGGACGGAGACCGTCTGCGACTACTAAACGCCACTGACTAAACCTGAACTAGTTCAATGAAATGCTGCGAATACCTAAGACGCCAAGTACAGCCCACAGGTCTCGAGGTTCAATCCAGTATATATTCTCTATGTCATGGAAGACTATTTTTCTGTTAGTGTTCTCGATCTGGCGGAACGGAGGTAACGGTTTTCATGGAATTTATGTTCCTCCTTTTACTCCTTTGACACAGAACTTTTGTTCCATGACAACAATGGGGAGAGGATAAACTCATATAACAAGTGATTTTATTTTTTGTACTAGATTATGAAACTATAACTGTTCCGAAACCAGTCGTGTATGCAATAAAAGTTTGTTGATTCGGTAACTACTGTATCGTTTCTTCAGTTCACAAAATGGACTTGCGCAATTGCTTCTGCCTCACAAGATGAGCTCTTCACGAAATACTAAGTAAAGAGAAACTTCCTATTCTCTACCATTTTATTTTTACTGCATACAAAATCGCATCAGTCGTGTCCCTGGCTATTCAAAACAATGCTCCAGTGGGAGGAAATATGCCCTCGGTGACAACCTGAATATGTTAAAGCAAAGTTATGCCGCGAATTTTATCTGTAATAGAAATCACTGGTTTTCCCAGACAGTTGTCGCAAACTCCACGAGATTTCCTTTTTAAAAATGCGGTAAGAATAGTGGCATTTTCTAAGCTCTTCTAGTATTTCCTTGCTTCTTCACATTGAAAGGACAGTTCTGAACCCTCTGGATCTGAGAAGTAAACCACCACTTCAATTAATTCTAAGGTCCCATAAGGGCTATACCTATAGCAAACAACACGTAACTCCCACATCTGTCCTAACCTGGCATCTTATGTTGCCTGTACAAATAACTACAGCTAATAACGATTCACCCGACTAATAATAGGTGTTTGAGGTCCCAGTGGTGAAAAAAATTAACGAATTCAGTCACCTGAGTTTACTCAGCAGTGGAGCAGAACGGGTCGCGAAAAGACTTGGATTTAACATCGAACGACTCTGTGCGGAGATGCACTGATGAGTCACAATATTCTGACCACACCACACAGCGACAATGAATGCTGTCCGATTGGTTGCGGGCAGGTGACGCGGAAAGGAAAAATGTTCAAATGTTTGTGGACTCCTAAGGGACCAAGCTTCTGAGGTCATCGGTTATAAACTAACACAGTGCTAAATTAACTTATGCTAACAACAACACACACACCATGCCCGAGGGAGGACTCGACCCTCCGGCAGGAGGGGCCGCGCAATCCGTGACATGGCGCCTCAAACCAAGCTGCCACTCCGCGCGGCGTTGAAAGGAAAGTACGTATGTGTAACTGAGGCGAACGGGAAATCATTCTAGCATCGATACGGACCGTATATGGGGAAATTAGATGAGACAAGAGAATTTGACTAAAACATCCTCGGACTGAGGAGTGATCGAAGACAATTTAAAAGAATGTTTATAAACAAAAACAAACTCAATTTTAATGTCCTTGGGTAACTGTCAGCATACGTACATACAACAGCAATATCTCTCCCGTGACTTTGTCTGTGATGTGCCTAAACGACGAACCCCAGGGTCGTGGTACGTGGCGGCCTGAAGACCTGGGTCTTATTAGGCCGGTACTGCCGGCGTGTGAAGGCTGACATGCTGCTGGTAGAAACCGCTGCGAATTGGGCCAGTTGGAGCACTGGGACGAAACTGCTATAGTCCGATCAACGAAAGATGGCGGTTCGCGCAGGTCGAGAAACAGACGGGGATTGTATTCTTGCAGGTTCCAAGCGACGGTTCCGGTACGCGCAAACACGTTCTTTGCACTTGATGCAAGCGGGTATCCTGCATATTACGTCTCACACTTGTCTGAGTAGAACTTGTCGCTCACCACCATCATTAATCATGACAACTCGCAACAAATGGAATAAAAATGCACTGAGTAACTCGCTACCATCGCGTGCAGCATTCATAGCAGAGCCCTGAGAACACTGCTGAACGCTCAATGGCTGTCAGAGAATGTGTAACGTAAGTGCGCAGAACTAGTCTCAACTCGATCGCCATCGTTTTTTACTTCAACTATAGTATTGTCATCTTGTAGTGCTAAGACTAAACTGCCGATGCGGCCGGCCGAAACTGCTGGCACCGCAGACTTGAGACGTACGGCGAAACTGACTTTGCACCATCCGGCGGTAACCTAAATAGTCGGGAGCGGATGGATATCAGCGTGGCGCTGCAAGGGCACGTGACCTGGCGTAGCAAAATAGTGACCTGCGGACAGCGCTCTCTGCTGCGACAGGTACGCTGCCTGTCTGCGAGGATGGCGCCACAGACGCCCTGTAGGCGACGTGTTACTCCGGAGTAAACAGACCTGCCTGTACAAAGTAATCCCGGTGATGATGGGAGCCACTTACCCACGTTCTACTGGCGAGGCTGCTGCCCGCACGGCCTGCCTCGTGTGCAGAGGAAACGACTAACAGGCGGATACGACATTGACGAAGGGCAGACTGGTATGCGGCGCTGTCTGGGAACGAGCATCTGCGAAACGGCAAAGCTTGACGGCTGCTCGCATTCTGTTGCCATGAGCATCTACAGGAAGTGACTGAAAGACGAGGTGGCAAGGTGACGGGCGTCAACGTCTCATCACGCAACCTGGAAGTTATAATATCCCTTCCCCAGGTTAATTGCAATAATTTAATAATTCTCTCTTGAATGTACTGTACTGAGCGACTATACAGATAAAAAAATGAAAAGAAAAACAAGAATATTATCAATGTTTGTGAAGTTAATTACAGGGATTTTCTTAGCAAAAATCTTGAAGATCCTCTGAAAATAATAATAATAATAATTATTATTATTATTGTTATTATTATTATTATTATTATTATTATTATTATTGCATCTCCAGGATATAGATTCGCTGGAGGGAGAATTTTTGTTCGGAATCTCGGCGATGTCGATCCCGGTGCTCCACAATCGCGGCGATCTACAATTTATTATTGGAAAACTGGAAAAGAGAGTTTGGCGTCATTGGCCAGGAGGCCCCTTATGGGGCCCGTCCGGCCGCCTTGGTGCAGGTCTTATTACATTCGACGCCACATTGGGCGACCTGAGCGCCGTATGGGGGTGAAATGAAGACAAAACCCAGAACCTGAGCGGAAAAAATCCCGGGCCCGTAGGACGGCAATCCGTCACGTTGACCACTGAGCTATCGGGGCAGACTACGATTTAGTATTCATGGTTCCGCACAGGCTCAAAGAAAACTGGGAGAGGAATGAAAATGGCAGCAGATCCTTGATCGTTGTAGCGAGACTAAATCCACATCCGGGATATTGAATATTACTTTTGAGAAAAGATGGCAATGTCGCTCGTCGCTGGTTTTGATCTGTGTTATTATAAATTCGATGCAGGCTCTTGAGATTATTTCCGTCACAGAATGTAAATCTTGTTGGTAAAACTTAAACATATATCATGTCCACTGTCGGGTGCTTAAAAGAATGTATTACCTTTTCCTGTTTTGTTGCCTTAGACGATGATTACATTCGCTGTCTATTCACCAAGAGGAGCTCTTTCGAATTACAATGTTTTTTTTTTTTTTTTTTTTTTTTAATCCTTCCGACTTTTCTATATAGACACCAATCATTAAAGTCACAAATCTGATTGCAATGGAGGACTATCCCTTTCATTCGACAATATACCAGGTGGTCCATCGATAGTGACCGGGCCAAGTATCTCACGAAATAAGCATCAAACGAAAAAACTACAAAGAACGAAACCCGTCTAGCTTGAAGGGGGAAACCAGATGGCGCTACGGTTGGCCCGCTAGATGGCGCTGCCTTAGGTCATACGGATATCAACCGCGTTTTTTAAAAATAGGAACCCCCATTTTATTACATATTCGTGTAGTACGTAAAGAAATATGAATGTTTTAGTTGGACCACTTTTTCGCTTAGTGATAGATGGCGCTGTAATAGTCACAAACGTATAAGTACGTGGTATCACGTAACATTCCGCCAGTGCGGACGGTATTTGCTTCGTGATACATCACCCGTGTTAAAATGGACCGTTTACCAATTGCGGAAAAGGTCGATATCGTGTTGATGATGGCTATTGTGATCAAAATGCCCAACGGGCATGTGCTATGTATGCTGCTCGGTATCCTGGACGACATCATCCAAGTGTCCGGACCGTTCGCCGGATAGTTACGTTATTTAAGGAAACAGGAAGTGTTCAGCCACATGTGAAACGTCAACCACCACCTGCAACAAATGATGATGCCCAAGTAGGTGTTTTAGCTGCTGTCGCGCCTAATCCGCAAATCAGTAACAGACAAATTGCGCGAGAATCGGGAATCTCAAAAACTTCGGTTTTGAGAATGCTACATCAACATCGATTGCACCCGTACCATATTCCTATGCACCAGGGATTGCATGGCGACGACTTTGAACGTCGCGTACAGTTCTGCCGCTGGACACAAGAGAAATTACTGGACGATGACAGATTTTTTGCACGCGTTCTATTTAGCGGAGCGTCATTCATTAACAGCGGTATCGCAAACCGGTAATATGCACTATTAGGCAAGGGAAAAATCCACGATGGCTGCGAGACGTGGAACATCAGCGACCTTGGCGGGTTAATGTATGATGCGGCATTATGGGAGGAAGGATAATTGGCCACATTTTATCGATGGTAATCTAAATGGTGCAATGTATGTTGATTTCCTAAGCAATGTTCTACCGATGTTAGTCAAGATGTTTCACTGCATGACAGAATGGCGATGTACTTCCAACATGATGGATGCCCGGCACATAGCTCGCATGCGATTGAAGCGGTACTGAATAGCAAATTTCATGACAGGTGGATTGGTCGTCGAAGCACCATACCGTGGCCCGCACGTTCACCGGATCTGACGTCACCGGATTTCGTTCTGTGTGGAAAGCTGAAGGATATTTGCCGTCGTGGTCCACCGACAACGCCTGACAACATGCGTCAGCGCATTGTCAATGCATTAGCGAACATTACGGAAGGCGAACTACTCGCTGTTGAGAGGAATGTCGTTACACGTATTGCCAAATGCATTGAGGTTGACGGAAATTTTTTGAGCATTTATTGCATTAATGTGGTATTTACAGTGTAAGTAGGCTGTTAAGGTCTTTTTTATTGGTAACGCCACGTAGCGCTCTATATGAAAATCACTGGCTGTGCTGTGTGCAGTCTGTGGCTGGTTTGCACTGTTGTTGGCCATTGTAGTGTTGGGCAGCTGGATGTTAACAGCGCGTAGCGTTGCGCAGTTGGAGGTGAGCCGCCAGCAGTGATGGATGTGGGGAGAGAGATGGCAGAATTTTAAGAGCGGACAATCTGGACCTGTGTCCGCCAGAAAAAGTAAATTTGTAATACTGGATATCATGAACTAATTTATATATTATGACGTCTGAACACTATTAAGGTAAATACATTGTTTGTTCTCTATCAAAATCTTTCATTTGCTTAGAGTGCCTATCAGTAGTTAGTGCCTTCAGTAGTTAGAATCATTTATTTGGCTAGCAGTATTGGCGCTCGCTGTTTTGCAGTAGTTCGAGTAACGACGATTTTTGTGAGGTAAGTGATTCGTGAAAGGTATAGGTTATTGTTAGTCAGGGCCATTCTTTTGTAGGGATTATTGAAAGTCAGATTGCGTTGCGCTAAAAGTACTGTGTGTCAGTTTAAGCACAGTCATGTATAATTTTTCTAAGGCGACGTTTCAACAGGTAATCAGGCTGTAACAGCATGCGTTCTCAGAAATGATAATTTCACAAAGGTACGCGTATCACATTGGAACAACCGAAATAAAATGTTCAAACGTACCTACGTTCTGAATTTTAATTTTAAAAACCTACCTGTTACCAACTGTTCGTCTAAAATTGTGAGCCATATGTTTGTGACTATTACAGCGCCGTCTATCACAAAGCGAAAAAAGTGGTCCAACTGAAACATTCATATTTCTTTACGTCCTACACGAATATGTAATAAAAATGGGGGGTGCCTATTTTAAAAAACGCAGTTGATATCCGTTTGACCTATGGCAGCGCCATCTAGCGGGCCAATCATAGCGCCATCTGGTTTCCCCCTTCAAGCTAGACAAGTTCCGTTCTTTGTAGTGTTTTCGTTTGACGCTTATTTCGTGAATATTTGGCCCGGTCACGATCAATGGACCACCCTGTATACATCTCTCTACTCCCGCTAGGAAGACAACACAAAAAAAAAAATAGAAATTACATCCATGTCGGCAACCAAAGCCAGGATACAATGTACAACAATCTCTTTAGTATCGCTGCTGCCACTCGCGCGACTATATCTTTGAGTGTCTATATTACCGTCGTAGGTTTTTTTCTTTTCTTTTCACATATAAAACAATGTGTAGCATTTTTAATCTGTCCAGATCGTACGTAAAATGATTATGCAATACATTTCAAAATATTTGGCCTCTACCAGCTTTTACCAAAAATGAAATCATTTCTACTTTGTTGACACTTTAATCACGTCCGCACACGTGTCGTAAGACAGGAGAATACAATGAAATATCAAATTCTCTCGACGTGATACTACAAAGTATCTGTGGCATATCTGACGGGAGACTACAACGCTAGTACAGGCACAGGAGTTTACGAACACACCGTTCAGCGCATATTGTTGAACATGGGGCTCGGCAGTAGACGATCCCTTCGTGTTCCCATTTGAGCCAGCGACATAGTCAATTAGTATTGCATCAAGTGTTTTAAATATCCTTCGGCTAGGGACCATTTGTATACCCATGAGAAGGATCACCTTACTGTAACTCTCCTACAGTGCAGGATCAAAGCTCGAGTATTATACACTTCTTCCAGCTTGCGCAAATGGTTGATTCTTTTCACATTAGATGTAGCCTAAGGTCATCTGAAGGGGCTTACGGAGGCACCATTTGGTTGAAAGGCTGTTGCTGAGAAAACCCGGGAAACATGGTTTCTGGGTACCAAATCCAAGCCGTGGATTCAAAGATGGTTATGCACAGAAAATACCTGAAATTTTTACGATACACTCCTAAAGTGCAGTCCTCCAAATTATCTGGGCACCTTCATCCGTTTCCGATGTCCAGAGGTTCAAAGTTAACCTACCTGTACACGTAAAACACGCACGCAAAATCCGCATCGAGACGTAAACGTAGCACGGATAAATGTGCTGTAAAGTGTCTCTATTATCATGAGAAGGGTCCTGGGAAGCCCATGCTGTAGTAATGAAGCACATGCAAAATTTTTGTGGACACAAAATTCGGTCTCAGGTGTAAAATTATATAGTTTTGCCTCATTTCAATTTCAGTGCTTTTCATATGAGTGACATACCCTGTTGTAACATGGAAAAGAAGGGGCCACCGAAAAAACGCTTCTGTCGGAACACAAAAAAGGCGAATATGCTGCCGTTCATTAAAAGAATTTGACTGAAAAGCGTGGTATCAGCTGCCTCATTCTACCTTCCTCAGCACCTTTACAAATTTTCTCAAAAATTTTGGCAGACGAACATGTTTGCGGTTTTCTGTGCTGACAGTGGCAGTCGGAAAGAGACGGAAAGTAACAAACACTGAAAAACAATAGACAGTAGTTGTGATATGGAGAAAGCGAAAGGGACAATGGTAGTGTGAGAAAAAGAGAGGGACACAATGGTAGTGGGAAATAGTAGACAGTGATAAAACAGCGCTAGGAAGAGAGCGACGGAGACAGTGACAATGGGAGACGAATAAAGAGGAGGAGGGAAAGGACGTGGCTGAGAGCCAGTGACACTGAGAGACAGAGTCCGTGACAGTGACGACGAGGAGGAGAGAGATAGTGACAGTTTGAATAGACAGCAGCAGTGGGAAGGAATGAGATAGTAGCAGTAAGAGAGAGCAAGAGGGAGACTGAGAGGAGACAGCAGTAACAGGACAGAAAGAAGTACACTGTGACTGTAAGACAGGAGACAGTGACAGTCAGAGAGACATAAAGAGGTAATTTCAATGGTTTGGCTTAATGAGTGAGAATGGACAAGTGGGAGTGGATGGTTATGAGCGACTTACAGCTATGGACTAGTGGGAGTGAGCGAGTTACAGTTAGGGGTGCTCGTGGGAGTTTGAAATGAGTCATCATGCAGTTAAAAAGAGCGCGAATGCCAAAATTCTTGGGAATATTTTTAAAGGTACTGAGGAAGACAGATACCATTGTTCCATTGGTCATGTTCTGGGGGATATTCACCTGGATCTCCACGGAACCTGTCATAGTAATCGAGGGCACCATCAACGAGTGACGTGGCGCTTTGTTTAGCACACTGGACTTGCATTTGGGAGCACGAAAGTTCAAATCCCCGTCCAGATGTAGGTTTTCTGTGATTTCCCTAAATCACTCCAGGTAAATACCAGGACCGGTCCTTCCAAAGGGCATGGTCGATTTCTATACCTATTCTTTCGTAATCCGAGCTTGTGCTCCATCTCTAATGACCGCACTGTCGACGGGTCGTTAAACTGTGACCTCCCTTTCCTTTTCGAAGGCACCAGATTTGTGCACTGCATGAACATTATTGCGAAACACCTCCATCCCTTCATGCTTCCTATCTTCCGCGACGGCAATGGAATATTCCAGCAGGATAACTGACCGTACAAAAGGACAGAATCGTCCTGTTTTCGAGGCGCATGTTAATGAAGACACGTTGATATCTTGGCTACTAAATTATGCTTGTCTGAACCCAATGGAACACATCTGGCACGCTTTCGGGCGGCAGTTCCTCGCTCATCGGCCCGTGAGCTACGGTAACTGCATGACTTGTCCCCAGACATCCGGTGCTACAGATTGCCGGAAAACTTCCAAGGACTTGTCGAATTCGTGCCACACACAATCGCTTCTTACTGCATTCCAAGGGTGGACCCACACCCTATTAAGGAAGTGATGAGGATGTTTTGACTCACCAGTTTACTTCGCCATGCTACAAGTCACCTTTCTGGTTATCTTCCCACCGGATGTGGAGTTTCGTTGAAGTAAGCTAATTGTCTTCTGAGAACATAGTAGCTATGAACACCTGATTATTTTCATTGCCAACATCACAAACTTGCCTACATAGTCATAGACAGATTTTGAAAGTGTGGAAAATTAAAACTAGAAGCACGGAATACACGAGTGAGCCTCTGCAGATATATAACACGCAGTGACAGCGAGGGCACACCAGCTGGGGCGCTTTGGCTGGGCGCTGTTTCCACGGGGCGCATTACTGTGAAAGTCAATAAACTAAAAACAGGAAAGAACAGGGTAAGAGAGTATGAAGTGGGACGGTGAAGAAGTAGTAGTACTAGTAGTAGTGGTGGTAGTAGTAGTAGTAGTAGTAGTAGAAGAAGAAGAGAAAGTATTGGAGCACACTAAGATGGGAACGGGTTGGAGTTGTATGAGAGGAAATCGAGAATAAATGCGGATTGTACTCTTTTTAGCAACAGTGCCACCTGTCTCTCCATAGTGCGGAGACGCTTCTTTTTGTAGTGAAATAATGAAGAAAGAATGACTTTATATACCACATTATGACACTGTCTCTCGCAAAAAAAAACACAAAAGCAAATACTAGTCTGTGGACTGAAAAAATGAAAATGAAATGATCATAAAGCACTGACGGCCTTGAGTCCCTGCCTGGGGAAGCGCGGCCGCCGAGTTCCAAGTCTTTTCAGTTACTCCACGTCGAGCAACTTGCGTATCTATGATGATGAAATGATGAGAAGGGCAACAAGACAACCGTCCGCGAGCGGAAAAAATCTCTGACCCGGCAGAGAATCGAGCTCGGGCCCGCTGCATGGGAGTAAGACTCGCTGACCACTCAGCTAAAGGGGATCGACTGTTGAATGAAAATGCACTACATCTCCTCAAAAGAAACGCAGAGACTAAGCGAACGAGAAATAATGCTGAAAGTGATTTAAGACCTCTGTAACTCGACTTGAGAAAGTGAACCAATCATCTCACAAATGGTTCAAATGGCTCTGAGCACTATGGGATGCAACATCTTAGGTCAAAAGTCCCCTAGAACTTAGAACTACTTAAACCTAACTAACCTACGGACATCACACACACCCATGCCCGAGGCAGTATTCGAACCTGCGACCGTAGCGGTCCCGCGGTTCCGGACTGCAGCGCCAGAACCGCACGGCCACCGCGGCCGGCAATCATCTCACAAGCGCCTGCCATTGTGGCCGAGCGGTTTTAGGCGCTTCAGTCTGGAACCGCGCGACCGCTGCGGTCGCAGGTTCGAGTCCTGCCTCGGGCATGGATGTGTGTGATGTCCTTAGGTTAGTTAGGTTTAAGTAGTTCTAAGTTCTAGGGGACTGATGACCATAGAGGTTAAGTCCCATAGTGCTCAGAGCCATTTGAACCCGCCATCTCACAAGCCTACCTTAGATAAGTTAGTTGGAAAAATCATGTTTCTTATCCAGAACGACGTTCTCATTCGAGTCTATACTGGGTGTGTGGTGTTAATAACTCTGGCTGGAAAAATTTTGAACATCTGCACGCGAGAGAATAGAGTTTTCATCAACTCTTTCCCAAGCAGGTTTAGGTCGGATTAGAAAGACACGTATATCTCATACATTTGTTATTCAAGTTCACAGTCAACAACGGTATTTTCAGAGCTCCATTCGACAATGTTGAAATTAGTTGTTATTGCTTCACAGAAACCACTCCCAACAGACATGAAATTTTTATTTCCAATCACAGTAAACGCTTTACGTATTGGATTATTGCTCGAATTTCACAAAAGAAAGCATTTGTGCTGCATTAGGTCCTTAAATTTCACAGCTTAGCGCTTAGCGGAAGGAATTGACCGTGCCGAAGTTACAGCGGGAGCACCCTCTCTCGCTTGGTCGTTCCGACAACCGGTAAATTAAGCTTAGAGGAGAAAAAAACAGCTTCGGAGCTCTTTTCTAATTGGTTCGAAACACAGAACTTCACTTAATCAACATTACTTTCTTTGGCAAGAAACTAATGCTCCCTCGACTTCCAATTTGTGCAGGCCAACATTTTACCTTCGTAATAGCGGAGGCACTAAAAGTCATTGGGGCAAGAAAGAGCTATGGGGCAAGAAAGAGCTATGGAGGAAGAAAGAGAGGTAAGGACAAGATGCTGGTCTTCTTTCCAACGCAGTGCATAATCCTAGGGAAACCTAGATACCGAAGGTCAAACTTGGTAATTTTTTGTAGGTAAGTGGGTATATTGGTTTGCATTTCACTGTGCTAACAGAATGCAGATAATTCTATTACGGATTTCTAGTAGTGTGAATATTGAAATTACATCTTCAGAGTGCGCAGAAATCACTGATAGCATTTTCATTTCAGTTATATATAAATCTGGAGAAATTCATAAATCAGTAATACTTATTTTTGCTGACAACAGATATTATATTTGATGACGACGAAAGGTTACGAAATTTTCAGGACAGTTATTAACTGAGTGTAACTAATCATGGCTGAAATACAGAACACTGAATTCTGTGTTGCCCAAGAACTAACTTTCAGATTACCAGCAGTTCACGAGGGCAATGCTATAAACTGAGTTTGCTTTTTTTTTTAGGTAAATCGAATTCATTACGACCACAGCAAAAGAATCCTAAGTGCAAGTGTCTAAATGACCACTGTACAACTACAAATCACTTGCTGGCAGTATCTCACATACAATGAGTTTGTGCCTTGCTACCCTGTTTCACATCATAATGAACGGCCGCGCATGTTATTCACAGAACAAGCAACAAATGAAGTTAAACTTATGCAACTATCAAGTAGTTGCAGTCTGGTACCAATGTATTCCGAAAGCTTTGGTCAGAATACGTAAAAACCACAACACTAAAATTTATCCCCAGATTTATGTTTTGAGCTTTACGGCCGACGTTTATTGTTTAAATTGCTTGACTTTGGCTCAAATGGCTCTGAGCACTATGGGACTTAACATCTTGGGTCATAAGTCCCCTAGAACTTAGAACTACTTAAACCTAACTAACCTAGGGACATCACACAACACCTAGTCATCACGAGGCAGAGAAAAACCATGACCCCGCCGGGAATCGAACCCGGGAACCCGGGCGTGGGAAGCGAGAACGCTACCGCACGACCACGAGCTGCGCTTGACTTTTCGACTGAGCGAATGAATAGCAATGATGCACATAATCTTCTCTAGTTGTCAGCTGCGTCATCTGCTATCAGCAGCCTAGTATTAGGAAACAACATTAAAGTCTGATACTGCAGTCATGGACTGTGCAGCTGGTCCCGGCGGAGGTTCGAGCCCTCCCTCGGGAATGTGTGTGTGTGTGTGTGTGTGTGTGTGTGTGTGTGTGTGTGTGTGTGTTTGTCCTTAGAATAATTCAGGTTAAGTACTGTGTAAGCTTCGGGACTGATGACCTTAGCAGTTAAGTCCCATAAGATTTCAGACACATTTGAACATTTTTTTGAATGTCTGGTAATGTTACCGTCACGCGCACAAGAATCTTAAAGCTGTCTTAACAACACACGTCAGTCTACATACATAAAATTATACATTAACTCACATTTGTTTCGGAGGCTATTAATACATGAATAACTTAACGAATTGTTATGGAACAATTATTTGCATCAGCTACAGCAACACATCATATAGCTCGGTTAAGGTCCCTTAAGATAAATAGAACTCAAGAGAGGGTGCAGCCAAAAAATTTAAAATCATGATTAAGGAAAGTCATGATCGTTTTATTGTTTTTAGGGTATATGATGCGTTCGTGGAAATGTAACTAATATATGTACTAGCCCGCGACTCAAACCGTTCATAGCTGCAATACAATAAAATGTTTAGTCCTTAAAATCTCTGCCTTTTAGTTATCCACCAAGATAAATGACGCCTGTTCAAAAGGACAACAGCTATCTATTATGGGTGTCTACATTTGGTGAAATGCAGTTCACTTTCTGGTTTTTCTGTCTAGGGAGAATATGTGTCAAATATTTGGATCTGTGGTCAGAAACCGACTCTGTCTGTCAAAAATTACTATGAACTGCAATCGCACATTTTCGCTAGCCGATGGAGATGACGTTAATAGGATGCCAATTTTAAGTATATGCTGGGTCTTACTGGATACAAATGTTATTATACCGCTGTCACGGCGTTCTTCGAGACTTGTGGAGAATAAACTTGCTGCTGACAATAGCTCCATTTCGCTATGTATTGAACTAAGAGGTAACACTTCTGATACCTATCAAATCCGAAGTCACCTTCACTGTTTGGCTCCAACTATTTATCTTCAACCATGACAATCACTTGTGAACTGAGGCTGTACCTGGAAGTAGAAACACGACCCCTATTATAGCGAAATGGAAGCAGAATATCTATAGTCAAGTCACTCGTTGTTACAAGTTAATCTGATCTGCCAATGGAAACACCATTAACATGTGCAATACTACTTGAGCGTAACGCCGGAATCTTGCGATAATGATAACCTATGCGGTAGCGATCGCAATAATCCATAGACGGTCTGTGCGCGAGTTTATAACCTTTGTCAGTTTTCTTTTTTCCCTCGCTCCAATATGAGAACAATAAAAGCAAATTTTGTCTGAGAAAAATGTTCATTATGTCTTGAAGAATTAGAGGCTAGATGCTTTTACGACTGGCACGTGTGTAGGCTAGGAATGCAGATTGACAATAATAAATAACTCATCTTGGTCAGTGAGGTAGAAAAATTAACGAACATTCCTATTATTTCAATGACCAGAGTAAATTATTTTTAATGTATGTTTTTCCTCTGTATCATGGTCAACTTTAAAAGTACTAGTGTGGTGTAATACGTAAGTGTGTATCTGACGATAAAACCAATCGAGACGTTGACGTTCATTCTTCGATTATTCATTTAAATCTATTTAGGAATCTGAAACTTTATGAGACTTTTTGAAAGATTATTTTAATTTACGAAGTAACCATTTATTTTCCATGTTTATCAGTTGGTAGGTGGCACGTATGTATATTGCCAGTACACATAGAAGCGATACAATTCTAATTCAGTTTCATCACAAAACAGATTACTTGGTAATTGTAGCTAAAGTTATAATAGGTGCCACCAGAAGATAGCATACAGCAGTTCTTTCCACGCCTTTGAGCAATCAATGCAATCAGCTCAATAGATTATTTCTCAACGCCAAATTAATATTGTTAGTTTCCTGAACGCTGGAAGACGACGGGAGGTTTACTGTAGAAACACTGGGGATTTCTCAACTACCAGCATGAGTATGCTACCTGTAAATTGGTTTATCTTAGGCATGTAGCGCAGTTTAAAAAACTATAGCAAAGAATCGCTCTGTTTTCTTTGCACTCGACATCAAGAACGAACAAGACAGCAAATGCAGTCTAAAATGTGTGACCAGATGTATTTGATTCAATTGAAACGTCAACACCTAGTAAACTGTAATGATAGCTACTGTCAACACATGATTTTAATGCGATTTGTAACACATGTGGTGTCGGGCAGCCGCAGTCCTGCCGTGATCGGATGTCCTGACATCCTGTGTCACGTCCATCGTGCGCTCGACTGTCAAGCCGCCTGCCACTGCGAGGTATCCCACCAACTGGCCGCGGAAGCGCAAGGACACGCGGCCGCATACAGACGAAAAGCCTTGCGATGCAGACATTGCGGCGTCGGTTCGATTTCCGACTCTCTGGTGCTGGCGGACTTAACCTTCCAGTATGAGTAACTGAAGCTGCAGTTCACGAAGCTTAACGGCGCTGGGTTCTCCCCCCAACACCCTCGCACCTATGAAACTTCCTGGCAGATTAAAACTGTGTGCCGGACCGAGACTCGAACTCGGGACCTTTGCCTTTCACGCAATATCCTTTCTTCCAGGAGCACTAGTTCTGCAAGGTATGCAGGAGAGCTTCTGCGAAGTTTGGAATGTAGGAGACGAGATACTGGCGGAATTAGAGCTGTGAGGACGGATCGTGAGTAGTGCTTGGGTAGCTCAGTTGATAGAGCACTTGGGGGCGAAAGGCAAAGGTCCCGAGTTCGAGTCTCGGTCCGGCACACAGTTTTAATCTGCCAGGAAGTTTAATATCAGCGCACACTCCGCTGCAGAGTGAAAATTTCATTCTGGAACCCTCGCATCTATTCCCCATTTCGAGATTTTAAGTAACTACACTCTTGGCGTTCTTCAAATGAGCAAATAAATACAGACTCAACAGAAAAAAAAAATTACCTTAACCCCATCGCAAACGATGCACCTCAGTGAGCGCGCAATCTTCAGACGTGATCCAGAAAGAAAAAATAATGGAAGCTGACTCAGTGGTCTAACACGCCTAAATGTTAAATTCACCGCGATTTACTGCATTACGGTTTGTCTACATTACACCCTGTTACAATACACTATAGTCGACGGCGACCCTCGTCAAAAATACTGTGTTGTCCACAGTAGCTGACATTGTCAGCAGCAGTTTTCTCCGAATAGATGCACTGACTGTACATCCTTGATAAAGTGAAAAGCCCAGCCACTGCCCAGTACCTCGGAAATGGATACCAAGATATCAACGCAATCACAGGCTTGATATCACACCTCCTGCCCATTTCGCTTGATTCTCACGCCGAAGTATAGCTTTCGCTGTCTCAGGAGCGCTCTCCCAACAACTATTTGGCCCTCCCCTGAAGAAAGCCGCTACAACTCGGCTAAACCTCGGTACATTGTAGTAATTTCACTGTTTTATAAGATGTCACTCTTAACGAAACATATTCGACAGATGAAACTTCCTGGCAGATTAAAACTGTGTGCCCGACCGAGACTCGAACTCGGGACCTTTGCCTTTCGCGGGCAAGTGCTCTACCAACTGAGCTACCGAAGCACGACTCACGCCCGGTACTCACAGCTTTACTTCTGCCAGAGGTAAAGGTAATTTTCAGAGTACCCCGAGGAACTGTGATAGGACCGTTACTATTTACAGTGCTCATAAATGATCAAGTAGAAAGCGTCGGAAGCGCTTTAAGACTATTCGCAGATGATGCGGTTGCCTATGAGAAAGTATGAATGCCAGAAGACTGTACTAATTTGCAGAAGGATCTCCAGAGGACTGATGGATGGTGCAGGAATTGGCAGCTGACCATGAACGTAAACAAATGTAACATATTGCGCATACATAGGCGCCCACTACAGCAAAACTACGCTACTGATGACAAGTATCTAATGATAATGCACAGCCATATCGCTCTCATATTGTCAGAACGATTTGAGGAACACGCTACAGAGGTAAGGATGCCCGTATAAACTTCCCAGGACACCTAATTATAACCGTATTAGATGTACTTCGGTTTAATCTATCGATAGGCGACAGGCTATTACTACGAAAGTCAGTACAATAAATTTATTTTGGTTTGATTCATCTTCATGGATTGACTTTTAGGCACGTTATGCTGTTTTCATTAATATAGTGTAATTAGATGGTGCACTCTACTGTTTTATTGATGATATTTAGCACACATGATCGATTTCGAAATGATGCTGCTTCATCTTCAGCCTTTTTTGTGTCAGTCCCACACAACCGAAAAATTAAAGCACATAAACTGATCCAAAATGTAAACGTAATTGAAAATCGGCAGTGCTGCCTACGACGAAACAAATAATTTTAACAAGCGGTCTCGACAGTTGCAATGATGTCGAAAACAGCGTCTAGTTATTTACCCTGGCATAATTACTGCCATCAGTCCCTCAATTACATTTCACCAGGCACTCCAGATATTTTACATTATGTTCATTATAATAAGCGTATTATAAGTTACATCTAACGTAGAACACATTGTCTAGAGATCACTATAGTGTAGAAAAAAACGTGTAGATTCCTTCAAGAGAAATGAAACAATAAATACAAATTAGAAGCAGGTAGACATAAACTGTAAACGCCAGCAGCAATGGACATAAGAGCAGGGGTGGAAGGGGGCGGGGGTAGATAAACACTATTAATCGAGGTAAGGGAAAAGAAAGTGGCTAGACTCACAGAGAAAGGAAAAGTGAGAGGAACGTAACTGGGGTGAGATGGGAGTCTTCGTTTTAGTGTTAGAGAGAAAACAGTGCACCTATTTTAATTTTTAGAGAAACGTTATGAGCCTACAAAAGGAAGTGCTACAGCTCTTTGTTAAAAGCAACAGCGCATTGAATTTTGCGAAGAGCGCAGGGCAGCTTGTCCCAGAGTTTGACAGCAGCGACAGACGAGGATGTAAATAATTCCGTATTATCGATGGGCAAAGTTAGGACAGTGGCTAAATGAGAGATCGTGTTTCGGTATTTGATTTCTGATGCCACGTTTGTGGCTGCATACTCAGTGAGGAGTCGATGAAGTAAACACAGCACATGGTAACCACGTGATTTCTCGCGCCGCATCCAATATAACTGGGCCTATGGAACACTGAAATGGTCGAACTGACGGACGTTGCAGATATACCGCACACAGGCATTCACCGAATACCCGTAATAGGAAAGTATGGAGCCGAAGTAATAAAATGTGGACTATGGAGCAAAGGAAGAAAGTCGTTTGGTCGGAGGAGTCTTGACCCACACTGTTTCCAACTTCTGGCCGAGTTTATGTCCCTAAAGTGAATCATGGCGGGGGTTCCGTTATGATTTGGGCAGCCATCTCGTAGCATTCCAGGAGCCCCATGATTCTTGGCAAGGTTGCACTACGACAAAGGAATATGTGAACATTTAGGCTGATCCGGTCCATACCATCTTACAATATTTGTTTTCCTAAGGTGATTGCGCGCTCCAAAACGACAGCGCCCCCGTTTACACACCTTGCATCGTCCAGAACTGGTTTCATGAGCACGAGGATGAATTGTATCTCTCTTCCACAGTCACCGGATCTCAATATCACTGAGAATTCGTGGTTTACTTTAGAGAGAAGGGTGAGTGATCACTAACCACCTCTATCCTCTTTACCTGAACGTGCCACTATTTTGCAGGAATGATGGCATAAGATTCCTTTGAAAACCATACAGGACCTGCATTTATCCATTCCGAGACATCGGGAAGTTGTTCTAAATAGCAACGGTTTTGCTACACCGAATTAGGTTGGTTGGTTGGTTGGTTGGTTTGGGGAAGGGTTGGTTGGTTGGTTTGGGGAAGGAGACCAGACAGCGTGGTCATCGGTCTCATCGGATTAGGGAAGGATGGGGAAGGAAGTCGGCCGTGCCCTTTCAGAGGAACCATCCCGGCATTTGCCTGGAGCGATTTAGGGAAATCACGGAAAACCTAAATCAGGATGGCCGGACGCGGGATTGAACCGTCGTCCTCCCGAATGCGAGTCCAGTGTCTAACCACTGCGCCACCCCGCTCGGTCACACCGAATTAGGCATGGTAATATGTTGCGTTTTGGTGTTTCCACATTTCTGTCCACATTCTGTATTGTCTCGCAGAAAACTACACTCTAGTTACTAAACCAGTGGTCGTCAAACTGCGGCAGGAATCAAATGTTCGTGCTGCCCGCGGTATTCAGCCGTATTTAATAATAATATGCGTCCAGCAACAAATAGCAGAATCGAAAAGGTCAACCATTGTAAGTGTATTTTTTCTTGCTCACTAAGAAACAAAAATACTTACCGTGACGGTAATATTTTAAAATGTGCTTAGTTTTAATTGACTTTGGTGAATTCGCCGTGAGCTACGACGGTGGTTTGAAAAGTTCTCGGAATCACCACCACATGTCAGCGTTAGCGCAACCAGTTGTTCACGTCATATTCATCTGACTATTGCCTACAAACACGTGCCACGTCAGAGCTCTTGGAAGAGAGCTGTGGCGCTGACGTGGCTCTGTTGCTGTTCCCGTGTAGCGATTTGCGAACATGGAAAAAAAATCGAGATCCGAGCAGTGATTAAGTACTTCGTAAAGAAAGGACTTTCATGCCGATTTCCACAATACGCTGGGGGACTCTGCTCCTTCATATTCAACTGTTGCCAAGTGGACAAATGAATTTAAATTTAGTTCGGAGAGATTAGTTGATCCGCGCAGTGATCGGCCAAGATATGTCACTGCTCCAGAAATCACTGCAAAAGTGCACAAAATGGTCATGGAGGATCGTCGATTGAAAGTGCGTGAAATTGCTCACGCTTTCCAGATGTCATCTGAAAGAGTATATCACATTTTAATTGCAGAATTATAAATGAAAAAATTTTCTGCAAAATGGGTGCCGTGACTTTTGATGCTGGATCAAAAACGCATGAGAATGGACATATCGGAACAATGTTTGGCCCGTTTTCTGAGAAACGAAAAAAATTTTGTTTTGCCGATGAGCCGTGCGTGGCTCTTGTTCCCGCCCTCATGTATTTTACATCCTGTTTTTAAGGTACTTCCACCTCACTACGTTAATTTAAATTACTACTGTCACTGAGTTGCTGCTTTGCCTGACCGTGAGTGGCGTTAGCAGCTTGTATCGATATATTTCCTCTCGTAATATCTTTGCTCGACTGCTATTACTTCCCGGTCGTTGTGTGTCGTAAATCAGTTCGGGTTGCCATTTCGGCTGGCGAGTTCAGGTCTGCCAGTCAGTTGGAACGCGTGTGGAACGCAGTCCGGACCTGCAAATCGGGGAGTTGCAATGCGGCACTAGTGCAGTCGGGTGGAGCAGCAGTGAGGTCTGCGTCGACATCGCTCGCCCGACCATTGCTGTCATGCATCACTTGAGCCGGGCCACGGTCTTAATGGATCGTCGGTCGCTCGTCCTACTGGACGACGTGTTTTGGCTCGCCGATCGTTCTTGAGTTGGCTGTGTATGTGTGCATCGACTCCCGATTTGTCTTCGTGCGTGATTAGTGACTGTTGGGTATCGTTCAGGTCTTCGTGCAAGTTCTTGTCAGGCTGTGTGCGTAATTGGCGTGATTTCCACTGACGACTATTTTAGATGTTGTCTGCATTCTGAGGGAGTCGGTCGGTTGCTGCGGACCAGGCAAAGTCAAGCGTACCAGCGGAATTTTCTGCCTTGTGGCTCTGAGCACTATGGGACTTAACATCTATGGTCATCAGTCCCCTAGAACTTAGAACTACTTAAACCTAACTAACCTAAGGACAGCACACAACACCCAGTCATCACGATTCTGCCTTGTGGCCATTAGTGTTCCGATTACCTGCCCTGGCCACTAACGAAACTTCAGGCAGCGTCCTTTCCCCACCTGTTGTCGCTGTCCGAGATGGTGTGTAATTTCGATGGCTAATACAGGCATTATTATTGTGGATTATCCTTTGGTAACCTTTTTTGTTTGAGTTCTCATGTACTGATTGATGGCAAGCAAGTCGTTGTGTCGGTCGTCCGTGGCTGTCCCCTGGTTGGGTTCTGACGGATCAAGTGTAGCTGGGCTCACCACCTGTCTCACCTAAGTGAACGAGGGCAGACCGACCCCCTGGAGACTTCTGAGTGCCGTTGTCTTCATTGTCTTTCCCACCGGTGGTTAATTATCTGTTTTCAGCTACTTAAAATTTAAGGCTTATAGTTATTTTTTTCTTTTTTCTTAAAAACTTTGCAAAATTAATTGGGGGCTTTCAGTCTTGCAAACATATTCTTAAAATTATCTTTCAATCTTAAACAATGCGGCCTTCTGCCTATAAAAGATTATGGTGGTATATTTTAAAATTTTGAAACTTAATTGTGGCCTTCAGCCATTGGTATTGCACCTTGCAAATGTTTGTTCTATCTACTTTGCTTTGAGGCTTTCCACCTAGCTATGATGCTTTTTTAAATTATTTTATTGCTATCTTAATTGGATTTTTATCTTGTTGATTTGTTAAGATTTCTTTCTTGGAGGCCTTCAGCCCTGAAAGAGTTGCATTCGGTAAAGGTTCGGCTATGTGTCGCTTTGGTTGTAAATGTGTTATTAAATTACAATAAATTACAATTAGAAGGTGAAACTGACCCCATCCTTATTTGCCCCTTTCCACAATCGTAATTACCTATTCTGCCCAGCGCGTTTACCGGGCGTATCAGCCAGTTTGTGACCACAGATGAAACTTGGGTGCACTACTACACCCCACAGACAAAACAACAGTCAAAGCATTGAAAACCTGCTGATTCTCCGCCACCAAAAGAAGCAAAGACAATTCTTTCGGCGGGCAAGGTCATGGCATCAATGTTGTGGGATGCGAAGGGGATTCTGTTTGTAGATTATCTCCCCACTGGGCAAACAATTACTGGAGAATACTATTCTAGCCTCATGGACAAATTGCAACAAAAGATACGCGAAGAAAGGCAAGGAACAAAGTCATCTTCCATCAAGACAATGCGGGCCCGCATATATGTGCCGTCGCCATGGCAGAATAACACGAACTAAGGTATGAATTGTTGCACACTCGCCTTATTCACCTGATATGCCTCCGTCAGACTCTCTTCCCAATCCTGAAAATTTTTCTTGGTAGACGAAGATTAACTTCAAACGAAGAATTAATAGCCGGAGTTGACAACTATTTTGCAGACCTGAAGGAAACTCATTTTCGAGTTAGGAACACTGCACTGCAACATCGTTGGACCGAGACTAGGAGACTACATTGAAAAAATAAAAAAGGTTCTGTGATGTAAGCACTTTTTTTCTATTCCGTTCTAAGAACTTTTCAAACCACCCTCATACATTAAGTTGCCGCTTACGTCATAGGCAAAGTGGTATGTACCGGGGCTTGCGGGGTAAATAGAAGTGAGAAGGGGAGATATTTTGTTTGTCTTCCACTGCTTACAAGTCACGAGCGTGCGCAACTAACACCTATCAGCTGCTATGAGATAACTGTCGAACGGTAGTAACATGCGCATTGTAGGGACGGTTATTTTCAAATGTTGAATTAATATGAAATGAAATCAAGGATGTTGTAGTACAGTGCAATGAGTGAAAGAAAAATGGCATTCAAAACACTAAGTAAACATTTGTGACTAAGTCTCACATTGTCGTTACTGTTATTAATTAAAATAATTTATTAATTTATGTAGGTTATCAACTAATAGTAAGACCGGTAGGGAACGGTGTGGTAATAATAAATGTCGTGTGACTAGGGCCTCCGCCGAGCGGTTCTAGGCGCTTCAGTCTGGAACCGCGTGACGGCTACGGTCGCAGGTTCGAATCCTGCCTAGGGCATGGATGTGTGTGATTTCCTTAGGTTAGTTAGGTTAAAGTAGTTCTAAGTTCTAGGGGACTGATGACCTCAGCTGTTAAGTCCCATAGTGCTCAGAGCCATTTGAACCATTTTGAACTAGGGCCTCCCGTCGGGTAGACCGTACGCCGGGTGTAAGTTTTTCGATTTGACGCTTCTTCGGCGACTTGCACGTCGATGTGGGTGAAATGATGATGATTAGGACAACACCCAGTCCCTGAGCGGAGAAAATCTCCGACCCAGCCGGGAATCGAAACCGGGCCCTTAAGATTGGCATTCTGTCGCGCTGACCACCCAGCTACCGGGCGCGGACAACGGTGTGGTAACGTGGCCAGGACGGAAAAAGTGTCCAGTGCGTATTTTTTGGCGCTGTTCAGCGCTGCTGCCTGCCGAGAAGTGGTCAGACTAATTCTGATATACATCGCCATTGGTGTCAATAAGACTGACAGAGGAAGCTTGTTCTGTTATTTTTTAGTACAAACTTTTTTGTTTTTGAGTAGTCTGATGTAAGGTAAGTCATTTATATTATTACTGAGCCTGGTACCTCACTTTTATGGAGAATAATAATTTATTACAATATCAATTTTTAAATAACTTCTTTTGGTCTACAAATATGGTTCCTTTTTATTTATTTCAGTTTGATAGCTTTTTCTGTGGATCACTAATGCCGACATGGCGTCCTGTTGGGAAAAGTTGCCACACTACTCGTCGGAAAAAATGGTTTAATTGTTCACCCCCATAATAGTTAGTTACTTCCAGACAGACATGCATAACACCTTTTATATACCGGTACTTATACCTTTGCGGCAATTTTGAATTAATGAAGCTATATTAATTAAAACTGTCTCTGTTATGTTAAATTTGGCCTAATACGAGTAGAAGAGGTCGACTGTAAAACGGTCTGCTGTAGCCGCTTGGTGCTATTTCAGGTAGTAGGGCGTGAAGACGCCTAGGAAATAAGAAAAGCAAACGTGGGGTCCTGTTGCGATGGCACTGGCCACAGTAGCCGCTTAGGTACGGAAAATTGGTCACTGTAAGCTCTCAGAAAAAACCGTGTTTTTCTCAAAATATCATTTTCATTTAAAAATACTTACCGCGACAGTAATATTTTAAAATATGCTTAATTTCAATTGATGTTGGTGAATTCGGCCGTGATACCGTAAAATAAGTAGAATCAAAATGTGTAAGTGGTAAGCGTCTATGAATAACCATACTTTCGCAAAAATTCAATTTCTCTTTGAGTGGTGACACCTTCCCCGGCCGGACGTGTCGCTCTTAAGCAAAAAAGTTTGACGACCGCTGTACTACGCTACCGAAACGCCTCGTCGATAGGCAAAACAATGCAGTGTCGTTGGAGGGGCTTCGTGGGCGGCAGGCGTAGGAATAGCAGCGGCGGCGGCGTCGGCTGGCGTCCAGCAAAGCGCGGCAGCGTTCAGCCACGCGGCGGCAGGCGGGAGGCGGCTGCTCCTCTGCCCACTGGCCCCTCGAAAATAAAACTCTGACGGTGAGCACGGCCGGCGACAGCACGCCTTGCTTGCCTGCTTGCCTCCAACCCCTCCCACTCCGTCCGTGCAATTTCGTGCAGCGCTTTCCTCCTCCTCTCTCTCTCTTTTCTTTTTTTGGCTTCCCGCCGTTTTTTTATTCTTCTCTCAGTCCTGGCGAGAAGGCAGAAATTAAATTTCAAGGAGCTTAAGCCAGAGTGTGTGGAAGTAATTAGATAGTTTTCATTAAGGACAATGGAGTCCTATTTAAATTCCATTAGAAATTAAAAAGGCGTCGTCGTCCGCTTTAACAAGGAAGGTCGTGGCGAAATGAATGTTACCACTATATCTTCGACTTTAGAGGGCGCGACTTTTATTCTCGCCGCGCTGGCGTCGTTAAGGAAGCTCTTCAGTCAATGCAAACGCCAGGTAATTCTATGGCGGCAGTCTAGGAGTCATTCACAGACAAAGGTTTGCCGAAAGGTGGGACTGCGTTCCTTAAAATATATACGCACTAAATAACAGCACAAATGATCGTGTCATGGAGATTAGAACCTAACACCAAACTAGTGCAGTAAGGATCCTATATGTTGAAATATTTTGACACATCCTTCACATAGGTTTCTGTAGTACTGAAATTATTTTGAATATATTAATTTTAACAATCTCATTTGCAGACTATCACAAATGATTACTAGTTTCCATCACTTAACGTCCATCTTCAGGTCTGATTAATCATGAGTTTTGAAAGGACAAATTTCTGTAAATGAAATCAGTCATAAAATCTATGTGTCACGGATCATCGGTTACACATCGCTATGTACAACGATGAATAGAATTACGTATCTTTTACATACCACTGAATGCTGGTACAAGCCTCGTATAACATATTCCTTTAACTTCACAACTTATGACTAAGTTCTTTCGCAAAACGTTTGTATTTACAAAACTTATCATTAATCAAATACTCTCTTTCAAATTCTGAAGGTGGCAGGGGTAAAGTACAGGGAGTGAAAGGCTATTTACAATTTGTACAGAAACCAGATGGCAGTTATAAAGAGTCGAGGGGCATGAAAGGGAAGCAGTGGTTGGGAAGGGAGTGACACAGGTTTGTAGCCTCTCCCCGATGTTATTCAATCTGTATATTGAGTAAGCAGTGAAGGAAACAAAAGAAAAATTCGGAATAGGTATTAAAATCCATGGAGAAGAAATAAAAACTTTGAGGTTCGCCGATGACATTGAAATTCTGTCACAGACAGCTAAGGACTTGGAAGAGCAGATGAACGGAATGGATAGTGTCTTGAAAGGAGGATATAAGATAAACATCAACAAAAGCAAAACAATAATGGAATGTAGTCGAATTAAGTCGGGTGACGGTGAGACAATTAGATTAGGAAAAGAGATGCTTAAGGTCCTAAACAAGTTTTGCTATTTGGGGAGTAAAATACTGATGATGGTGAAAGTAAACAGGATATTGAATGTAGACTGGCAATGGCAAGGAAAGCGTCTCTGAATAAGAGAAATTTGTTAACATCGAGTACAAAAATGGTTCAACTGGCTCTGAGCACTATGGGACTTAAAATCTATGGTCATCAGTCCCCTAGAACTTAGAACGACTTAAACCTAACTAACCTAAGGACATCACACAACACCCAGTCATCACGAGGCTGAGAAAATCCCTGACCCCGCCGGGAATCGAACCCGGAACCCGGGACATCGAGTACAAATTTAAGTGTCAGGAAGTCGTTTCTGAAAGTATTTGTACGGAGTGTAGCCATGTATGGAAGTAAAACGTGGACGATAAATAGTTTAGACAAGAAGAGAATAGAACCTTTCGAAATATGGTGCCACAGAAGAATGCTGAAGATTAGATTGGTAGATCACGTAACTAATGAAGAGGTACCGAATAGAATTGGGGAGAAGAGGGATTTGTGGCATCACTTGACTAGAATAAGGGATCGGTTGGTAGGGCACGTTCTGAGGCATCGAGGGATCACCAATTTAGTATTGGAGGGCAGTGTGAAGGGTAAAAATCGTAGAGGGAGACCAAGGAATGAATACACTAAGCATATTCAGAAGGATGTAGGCTGCAGTAGATACTGGGAGATGAAGATGCTTGCACAGGATAGCGTAGCATGGAGAACTGCATCAAATCATTCTCTGAACTGAAGACCACAACAACAACAACATGATTAATCAGATCTGAATATAAAAATTAAGCTATTGAAACTGTAAGGCGTGTTTTCAAAGTAAGTACCGTTTTGGAATTTCACCGCTGCAGCGCCGCAGTCGGCATTTCGCGCATGTGTGCCGTGTACCGCACCGTGTTATCAGACAAAGACGCCATTCAAAAGTTTGTTTGCGAGTAGCTGAAATGCCTGCTCCGACTAAGAAGCCCACTGACTGAGGAATACGCTCTATGACTCGTTTTCTTAGTGCTAAAAGCGTGAAAGAAGCTAAAATCGATCGTCAGGTCAGTGAATTATGGAGAAAACATTGTGGACGGTGGAATGCTAGTAAATGGGTGAGAAATTTTAAGGATAGCCGTACGAATACGCATGACGAAGAACGAATAGGGCGACCTTCAGTCACTACTGACAATTCGGTGCAGAAAGTTGACGAAAAAGGAGAGAGAATAGACGCTTTACGATTTCGACGTTATTTGATGAGTTTATTCATGTTTCAAGAAGTGTTCTTTATGTAGTTGTTCCGAAACGTTCAAATTATCGAAAGTTATTCTTATACCGGATACTGAAAATGCTGACTGAGATGGAGAAAAGCAAACGCTTAGCCATTTTCTTTTTTACTTTCGTAGAGCTGTACAGTGGGGAAGGTGACGAGCCATTTGTCGGAGGTGACGAAAGATGGTCCTTACGTTGCAATCCATGAAATGGATTCAACATCACCCAAGAATGGCTAGTTCAAGCAAACAATTTCAGTCCTGAAAATCGTGAATGCTGTTTTTTGGGACATGAAGGCGGCGCTGTTATTGAATTTTTTGCGTCGTGGTGACACCATAAATTCTACCACAATAAATCTTAAGAAACTGCGCCATGTAATCCAAAATAAAAGGCGTGGTATTCTGAGTACGGGGATCGTTTTGCTTCATGGAAATGCCCGTCAAGACGTGGCCTGTCAAAATCAAAAGCTCATCAAATAATTTGGCCAGGAACAATTCGATCACACTCCGTACAACCGCAGTCTAGTGCCCAGCGACTGTCACGTGACTACATTTGAAGAACCATCTGAGTGGGCAGCGCCACGACGGCGATGAAGATATCAAAACGAGCAACCAGATTTCTACGAGGATGGAATTCAAAAGCTGGTTTAACGATACCATAAATTCCTTGAAAGTTAGAATAGATTACCGGCTTTCATGTAAAACTAAAATTGCTAAGAAAAGTCTACTTGTTTTATTTTTATTTAAAAACGGTACTTACTTTAAAAAAATGCCTCGTGCTAATCATATGTTACAATTTGTATCGGAACTGTGACTATAAATATTTTTGGATAACATACATTTGCAACATCTGCCACGACAGTATGTCTTCCATAATCGAAAATAAGTTTCATGGATTAACAGAAATAAACTGATGAGCCGAAATATTACGACCACTGGCCTCCGTGTGACTCAATGCTGCCTCGTGGCGTTGCACGCATGTGAGATCGTAGGGAAATTGTATAAATGGAGCAGAGAGGAATGCGAAATCACTCTGCCGACGTTACAGGCCGCACATAGGTAAATCCGATGACATAAGTGATTCTGACAAAAGGTAGACTGTAATAGTTGAATGGCCTACTAAACGAAAAGATGTCACACATTTCACTTGTTAGGCTACAATATTTGCTATCAATCAAAGTTACGTCAGTAATGAACCATACAAGTTTCAGATAATATGCGGTCACCGGCCGGTGTGGCCGAGCGGTTCTAGGCGCTACAGTGTAGAACCGCGCGACCGCTACGGTCGCAGGTTCGAATCCTGCCTCGGGCATGAATGTGTGTGACGTCCTTAAGTTAGGTTTAAGTAGTTCTAAGTTCTAGGGGACTGATGACCTCTGAAGTTAAGTCCCATAGTGATCAGAGCCATTTGAACCATAATGTGTGGTACAGTACACGGAACGCTTGGTGGCAAGACAACGAAGATTAGAAAGACAAAATTTTATAAATTAATAGCCACCTGTCGTGTCCTGGCTTAGGATAGAGGAAGCTTAAAGGGAGATCCAGGTGCTGTAATTTCCGAGCGGTCAGGAGCAAATGGAGAAAGACAAACTTCAAGTGATGATAGGTGATTGCTCGGATCAGCGCCAAACACTGTCAGAGGGCAACTACGAGATGTGCGGATTTTGGAACTCGATAAGGGTACTTGCGGGAGACTCAAGG
Source organism: Schistocerca serialis cubense (assembly GCF_023864345.2). Classification (NCBI taxonomy): domain Eukaryota; kingdom Metazoa; phylum Arthropoda; class Insecta; order Orthoptera; family Acrididae; genus Schistocerca; species Schistocerca serialis. Next base: position 778,603,728 of record NC_064639.1, on the reverse strand, counting down.
ACCTCAAGGATCTGAAACCACTGTCTTTTTTTTTTTTTTTTTTCATTCAGACTAACTACTACAAAGAGGGATAGCTCTAAGTATTAGAAAAAGTAAACAATTTGATTGTTGGTACAAAAGGAGCCAATGTCTGAGGCCATGGGGTGAGAACTTAGAGAAGTAACAATCGATAGCTGCATCGTAAAGTACAAAGATTTGAACAGCACTGCAAGTGAAAAAGCAAGACGTAAAATGGAGCTTACTTGAGACTGGCGTCGAGCGACAAGGAGCGGGCGTCTCAATGTCTGCCCGCCAAGTCAACGCCGGCATTTTATAGGCTTCGGCCAGTCTGACGTGTGACTAGGCACCTCTCTCTCTCTCTCTCTCTCTCTCTCTCTCTCTCTCTCTCTCTCTGAAGTGAGGACCGCTGTTCCAACAGTTTTATTCATATCCCATCTAACTCCTAACCTTTATGAATCTATTGACGTTGCTGTTCTCAGGAGCAAGTGTTAAGCTTGCTGCATATATTAAGACACGCCTCTAAAGGGACATCTTACAACAGTGTACAGACCTCTGTTTTCCAATCTTTCTTAGACCATTACCCCTGAGTGCAATCAGACATTACCTAGTACCCCAGTCCTCCTCGCCCTATCCTCTGCCATCTGTTGCCACTCACTTCCCCTCCCCCGTCCACCCCATTATAACCAATTTCACCACCTAAATAAACTGTAGAATGAAAGGCTTTTCTTGGAACACTTTTATTTTTAAAATGATGAAAGAAGATGAATGATATTTAGTGTGTGTGTGTGTGTGTGTGTGTGGGTGTGTGTGTGTGCGTTGGAATGAATGACGAAAGAATTCGTCGTGCATCGCAAGTGCAACCCGCCACAACTAATTCTCAGTAAAGAAAGCTAATTATCCACGGGGAGAGTACACACTTGTTATAAAACACGCTTCCCTGCATTACTCCACACCATTGCGGCACTTGCTTGACCTGCACACCGCAACCCCATTTAAAACCAAACTAGTTCAAATGTATGCGGTATACTTACTGTTCGTAAATCACTTCACTGCAGCGCTACTTACTTCTGAACTGGCAGAAATTGCACGACTTGAGGTTAATACTTTGTGTCTAACCACTCTAATAATAATAATAACAATAACAATAACAATAACAATAATAATAATACTCTGTACAGCACTATAGCAGCCCTTATGTAGTTACTGCTGTGTTCTGCTGCCAATTAACTCATTTATCCACTTTGAATAGAGTAATGAAGCAATCTCTGGACTACTACAGGTACTATCTACAACTTGGAGAAGTCATTTTCTTGCGGCATTTAGCATTGTTACGCATATGTCTCACTTTTATCATCAGCGATGTACGGGAGAAAGCATAACATATGTGTGTTGTGGGTGGACTATGGAGGAACCTGTAGTCTCCACCTCATTAAGGTTACTAACTGAGAAAAGGTAATTACTTGGTTCAAATGGCTCTGAGCACTATGAGACTTCTGAGGTCATCAGTCCCCTAGAACTTAGAACTACTTAAACCTAACTAACCTAAGGACATCACACACATCCCTGCCCGAGGCAGGATTCGAACCTGCGGCCGTAGCGGTCACGCTGTTCCAGACTGTAGCGCCTAGAACCGCTCGGCCACCTCGGCCGGCCAAAGGTAATTACTGATAACTTATATAATCCATATTTGAGTCTTACAAAATTGTGAAAATAGTAATGATTTTTAAAAATAATTTAGTTTCATAACTGAAACAGAACCGAATCGTTTAGTTTTTAGCCCTCAGAAAATTTCACTTTACCCTTCAAGCGGTAGTTACCCCCAGGTTGGGAACCACTGGTCTAAACGGTGTATGGAGCTTTCAGCAAATTCTCTGAGCTCAAATTTCTGCCCTGGGACAGCTGCCGGAGCGTCTGCAAACCTCATGTGACCTAAACGCTAAGAAATGCGTTAGCCCTCTGCATTTTGTCTCTGGTTCTTGTCTTAAGAGTGCCCTCGCTGGCTTCCTAAAGCCTCAACGTTAACAATGCAATAGTCAACACGTTGTCACTGCAACACACCCCTATGTAAGGAAGCGAAGCTTGGACATTATCTACGAAAGACAGAAGAAGAATACAGTTGGGGAAATGAAATTTTTGAAGAAAATTAAAAGATATACCCTTATAGACCAAACACGAAATAATATTTTGAGAGTGATGAAACTATTAGCTGGGACTGAAGTGAGTGTAAGGTACGAGTCCGCCAAAAATCTAATTTGAAACAAATTTCACAAACCTTTATTTCACCTTTAATAGAGGAAGCTCCACAACTAAAAGCAAAGAGAGTTAAACTTTATTCATTTCCATAAGTTGAACTAATTTGACCAAGCTATCATGAAAACTTGAAATCAATAAACTTAACAGGAAAGACGTTAATCTAAATTTCATTTAATATTGAGTTTCGCAATTATAAGATTTTCATCATAGCAGTTCGGAGGTCATTTCCGTCTTCGCTACTGCTCATGGGCACAACTGATCAAACAGTTGGATACATAACAAAGTAAAATAGAGAAAAGGTTACATTGTAAAATTACGTACATGCTGCACTCAGAAAGTGTTGGTACAAACGGAACCCTTATAGGATCATTTTGTTGTCCGTCAGACTGACTGACTGTCTGTCCGACTGTTAAAAAGCCTTTTTCTCAGAATTGGGTGGATATATCAAGTTGAAATTTAAACGCATACTGAGGCGTATGGTCCCTTGGCGATGTAAAACACTGAAGCTTCTATGTCACTGCAATCACAAGACACGGTCACTTACGTCACATGTACTCGCAAACTCACTCACCACAACCAATACGTACTTGCCGTTGACCTAGAATCACGATGTTTATCAAGAAGCTAGGTTTCATAGTACAAGTAAAACAAAAAATCCGAAAATTGATAATTTGTTATCACATAACATGAAAAAATAATTCTTTTTTCATTTGTTGTCCGACGTAATACTTGAAATTAAAACAGACAGCAGTTCTGCATTCAGGTTGATGCTTCGTAATGGCAACATCAGACCTCAGGCGAGGAATAACTTCATTTCTCAGATGATGCGTTTCGATATTTATCCGTCACCTGATATCCATGAGCGATTACTGTACGCAGATATGGAGTTTCAAGTTGTATGTGAAACAAACATGCAAACTAGTCTTCTTCTGGATATCTGATGATGGATGAATTCCGAAAGGCGTCATGTGAGCAATAAAATCGTTCCTTTTCAGAAATCTTTTACCTTTGCGACCCAAACAGCCTGAACAAAGAGCTGGTGATAATAATAACAATAGTCATCTGCCTCCTGCGTGACTTTATATTACATTTATATTATTGAACTTAAAATATTCTCGTAAATCTTGAAATCCCTGGGACCAACATTTTGCCAGTATCAATGTCGATAACAAGAAAAAATTGTCGAGATTCTTGATTTCCAGAATCGATGAATTATCTACACTGGTTTATTTTTTCCACAGTGTACAAACTCTTGGGACTGATCGATGAGAGGATACGGAACGATGAACTTATGTCCGTAAATGCATGGTTTCCATGCTAGAGACCATTTATTCAACCGTACACTGTTACAAAGAATGCGATCTGATACGCGCTGTACCATGCAGCCACAGTTACAGTGTGTGTTGAATATGGTTTCCAAGTGAATCAACGCATGCGTGTAAGCGCCGTAACAAGTTCTGTCTCACACGTTCACATCAGCCAGGCTGCATCCGAACAGTGTCAAAGGCAGCATGAATACGCTGCTCCAAGGTCTCAACTTCTGGAATGGGCATCTGCACACACGATACTTCTGAGATGGCCCCATTAGCAGAAATCGCAAGAATTGAGATACGATGAACGAGCAGCCATGGAACTAGACCCCCTTGTCCCATCAATTGACTGGGGAAAACACGATTGAGAAGCGTCAGAACGTTATCGGTGAAGTGGGCTGGAGCACCATCATGTAGCAGCCACATAACCCATCGAATCGTCAATGGCACTTCTTCAGGCAGGGGAGGAAAAGTCATCGGCAAGAAACGCCGATAACTCCGACCTGCTAAGGGACATGAAAGGAGGACTGTTCCCAAAATACGGCTCCCAACTAATCTGGCCCACACATTCCGGCTGCACCGATGCTGAAGATCAGCTGCCACCATACCATGGGACTTCTGCATACTATTCCACAGACGATTGTTACGAGAGTTGAAGATACAACTCCGCGTAAAGGTGGCCTAATCGGTGAATAGGATGGATGAACAAATCCCGGGATCGTAGTTGCCTGATGAAGAAACCAGTGCCAAAATAGCTCCCTATGTGGAAAGTCTGTCCATAGTAAGCCCCGCACACAAAGTAATTGATAAGGATAGTAACAATTGTCATGCAGAATGTTCCAGATGGTCTTCTGGCTTGCTCTGTTCTGGCGGACCAACTGCCTGGCACTGACACAACGGCCGCCTTCCACAGTGTTAATCCCATTTTCCTCCAAGCCTGGTGTCCGAACATTTCGGGGACGTCCTTCATGATTTCCTGCTCCCTGAAACGACCCTGTCTCAGACAAACGGCGAAAGACAGTTGTAAACATTGAATGTTGTGGTTCTTGTCGACGGGGATAGGTCTCCTTGCTGCACGTCACCATTTACCTTTCCATGAGTAAACACCATGCCGGCAAGCTCTCGATTCGAATACGAAACCATTGTGTACAACGCTGCATCACATCCACTACAAGGTGAGTCAGTAACAGAAGTGAATTGGACCCAAAATTACCAATTACTATGGCAGGAGAGGACACAAGAGCATGCCGTACGAGGAACAGTACCACCCTCGGAGGAAACCGTGCATATTGTAACTGTGGCAGCATGGTACAGCGCGTATGTGTGACGAATAAATTGTCTCTAGTATTGAAACCATGGCATTTCCCTACATAAGTTCATTAGACCTTTTTTGTTTCGTATCCTCTCATCGGTCAATCGCAAGAGTTTGTACACGGTGGAAAAAAATTACCTTCTATACAAAATTAAGTTTGTACGGGACCCTCAGCGCGCGATCCTACTTGCACCGGAGCAGTATTTTATTTCAGTCGCGAGTAAACCTTTAGATTCGTGTTCCCTGTCTATATGAGGTTCCATTATTGGTACTGTTCTCTTTGATGTATGATTGTTTGTCAATTCCTTTAGCTCATATTTCATGCGTGATGAATTATATAGATTAATATCAAACTATTGTTTCGCCAAATTTTGAGAAAGCGTAGGGTGGAACGTTTCGCAGTGGGTTGTATTGTGGTTCCAGAACCGGAGAAACATCAGTTCGGCTGTTCAACAATGGGAAGGTGTCCTCCTTCTTCTTTGGTGTGTTTTTGATATGTGTATTTTGATATGTGCAACGAACAAGGAAAGAGTTCTAGCGTGACCTTAACCTCAAGTTTGTGCTGGTTGATTAGATTTTAATTTTGTGTGGACCATCCCAGTCTGTTAAAACGGAAGCGTGAATATCGATTTCGTTGTGTGTGTGTGTGTGTGTGTGTGTGTGTGTGTGTGTGTGTGTGTGTGTTTTAGAGCTCTTTTCAGCAGTGTACAGCACGTAACAAAAATTTGTTGTACAAAACCCACATTGAGACAATGGCAAGAGTCCGTCGGCAGCGGCGTGCGGCATTGAATTGAAGCTTATCATTATGCGGCCTTCTCATCACACTGCACAAAGCTCCCCGGCACTAATGTGTGCTTTGTGCGTTCGCTGATTTGGCGCGTCGCTTTGTAATTTCGGTCCTGCCAGGCATGCTACGGTTCTTCTCTCTCTTCCTCCCTCCCCCCCCCCCCCCTCTTTCTCTCTCACTCTTTACAATCTGGAGGAACTTCCTGGCCGTCGAAAAAGCGAAGTAAAATATACGTTAGTGTTCTCATTCATTTAATTAAACCGACATACTTGTTTCGCACGGGCCAGACTGACATGTAATTTGTACCTTTAACGAACGCGTTAGTATTCCACTTCTGCATGGTATCTACCTTTAATTATTGGGAACTGACGTCAGACAGGTTGAATGGCTGTTAGTTCGATGCAGACTAGACAAGCTTCGTAGGTTACCGCGGCCAGAGTCGGCTGACACAAAAGTTTTCTGAGTATCGTACCGCGTCATAATGAAAAAACTTTGCTGGAGAACCAACGTTTCGGCCACGTTTACTGTGGCCTTCTTCTGGGTCTACTGACGTGCTTTAGCTGTGGAGAGACGCTTATATTTTGTCATTTCCATTTACTGAGCATGACGTTACGTCATAATTTCGAAAGGTCGTCGTCGTGATTGGTCACTAGAGGTGGAAGGAGTGGGAACTTATTATAATAGGTTACGACGGTGGGCGGAATTACAGGTCCAAATTACGTGTTGTCTCTTTCTCATTGCACGGTTTGTATGTTTGGTCCTCATCGGTGAACGAGGCGTGGGCTCCTGTCTTCCTCCTGTTAGAAGTGAGACCGGTACACCGATAGCAATGCACAACCGAAAATGCGACTGTTACATTCGTCTGGGGCAGCACAGGAAGTCTGCAGTGGCCGAACACCGACAAGATTGCGACAAGGAAACCATGTGTGACGAAACTGGTGTACTGGCCAAGCAACCAGCTTTGACGCAACGCAAGATCAGAGATGCCATAGAAATAATAAAAACATCTTTACAACGTGAACAGAGACGATGGATACAAGCTTGCCCCATCCTGGCTGCCAGCCCTCAGAATCCAATAAGCCGCACCAACAACGCCTGACGTGGGCCCTACCTGCGAGTAATTGCCACTTGCGCTCAGTAAGAGGAAAACAGGGGCCCACGCCTCATTCGCCGATAAGCACCAACCATAGTACACAATGCAAGAAGCAATAGACAACAGCACGTCCCCACTCTGGTTTCTCCAGTAAAGATGTTTACGCTTTGACGCAGTACGACGCACAGAAAACTTTTATGTCATAGAGAAGTGATGGTACTGATCCCCCGTGGTACACAAAACGGGTCAGATCTTTGTTGCAGAAGCAACGAAAAAAGCATGCCAAATTTAAAAGAACGCAAAATCCCCAAGATTGGCAAAGTTTTACAGAAGTTGGAAATACGTCGCGTACTTCAATGCGAGATGCTTTTAATAATTTCCACAACGAAATTCTGTCTCGAAATCTGGCACAAAGCCCAAAGATATTTTAGTCATACATAAAGTACACCAGTGGCAAGACACAATCTATACCTTCACTGCGCGATAACAACGGTGAAGTCACTGATGACAGTGCCACTAAAGCAGAGTTATTAAACACGTTTTTCCGAAACTCCTTCACCAAAGAAGACGAAGTAAATATTCCTGAATTCCAATCGAGAACAACTGCCAAGATAAGAAACGTAGAAGTACATATCCTCTGTGTAACGAAGCAGCTTAAATCACTTAATAAAGGCAAGGCCTCTGGTCCAGATTGTATACCAGTCAGGTTCCTCTCCGAGTATGCTGATAAAATAGCTCCATATTTAGCAATTATATACAACCACTCGCTCACAGAAATATACGTACCTAAATACTGGAAAATTGCTCAAGTCACACCAATACTCAAGGGAAGTACGAGTAATCCACTGAATTACAGACCTTAATCACTAACGTCGATTTTCAGTAGGGTTTTAGAACATATACCGTATTCGAACATTATGAAGTACCTCAAAGAAACCGATTTATTGACATATAGTCAGCACGGATTCAGAAAATATCGTTCTTGTGAAACACAAATAGCTCTTTATACTCATGAAGTAATAAGTGCTATCGACAGGGGGTGTCAAATTTTTCGATTTCCAGAAGGCTTTCGACACCGTTCCTCAGAAGCGTGTTCTAATCAAACTGCGTGCCTACGGAGTATCGCCTCAGTTGTGCGACTGGATTCGTGGTTTCCTGTCAGAAAGGTCACAGTTCGTAGTAATAGAGGGAAAGTCATCGAGTAAAACACAAGTAATATCCGGCGTCCCCCAAAAAAGTGTTATAGGCCCTCTATTGTTCCTGATGTATGTTAACGACATACGGGCAATCTGAGTAGCCGTCTTAGATTGTTTGCAGATGATGCTGTCATTTACCGTCTTCTAAAGTCATCAGATAATCAAAACGACTTGCAAAATGATTTAGATAAGATATCTGTATGGTGCGAAAAGGGGGAATTGACCCTGAATAAAGAAAAGTGCGAAGTTATTCACATGAGTACTAAAAGAAATCAGCTAAATTTCGATTACGCGATAACTCACACAAATCTGACGGCTGTAAATTCAACTAAATACTTAGGGATTACAATTACAAATAACCTAAATTGGAACGATCACATAGATAATATTGTGAGTAGAGCAAACCAAATACTGCGATTCATTGGCAGAACACTTAGAGGGTGCAACAGGCCTACCAAAGAGACTGCTTACACTACGCTTGTCCGCCCTATTCTGGAGTACTGCTGTGCGGTGTGGGATCCGCATCAGGTGCGACTGACGGATCACATAAAAAAGTACAAAGAAGGGCAGGTCGTTTTGTATTATCGCGAAATAGGGGAGACAGTGTCACAGACATGATACGTGAATTGGAGTGGCAACCATTAAAACAACTGCGTTTTTCGTTGCGACGGGATCTTCTCATGAAATTTCAATCAGCAGTTTTCTCCTCCGATTGCGAAAACATTCTGTTGGCACCCACCTACATAGGGAGAAACAATCATCACGATAAAACGAGAGAAGTCAGGGCCCGCACGGCTCGTTTTTCCCGCGTGCCGTTCGAGAGTGGAATGGTAGAGAGACAGCACGAATGTGGTTCATTGAACCCTCTGCCAGGCACTTTATTGTGAATAGCAGAGTAATCACGTAGATGTAGCTTGCGTTTAACTCCTACGGTATCACTAACGACAAGCATATTACCGCTTCGTTGGCATGAAGTATTTGTATTCTTTAACAATAAATACGTTCTTGCGTATAATAAATTCATTCCGAAGACTGGTTTGATGCAGCTGTCTGTAGTAGTCGATTCTGTGCAAGAATCTTCATCTCTGCGTGTCTACTGCAACCTATATCTACAGGGTGACGCAGAAATCCGTAAATATTTGAAAGTACACTAATTTACGGAATAATGTAGGTAGAGAGGTAAAACTTGACACAGGTGCCTGAAATGACACGGTATTTTATTGAAACCAAAAGCGACTGCAAAAACCGGCCAACAGTTGGCGCAATCTTCGAGGAAATGAACAGCGCTGCATTTCAAACCGTCAGCGAGACTGGTGCGAGGTAGGCCGACACGTTGCAGGATTACATCATCCCCAGCCTGGCTGATAAATACCCGTTACGCAGGATGGTGCTCCACCCCATACTGCTACACGTGTGAAAAATCCCTCGCGGACATCATTTGGTGAGGATTGCGTGCTGAGCCACCTCTGCCATCGTTTTTAGTCTCCCAGGTTCCCAGACCTCAATCCGTGTGATTGCTGGTTGTCGGGTTACCTGATGTCGCAAGTCTACCGAGATCGTCCGACCACATCACGGCTCTTAAAATACAACATCCGACAGCAGTTTCTCACCGTACCTACTAATACGCTGTACAGTGCTGTTCACAACATTGTCTTTCGTCTACAGGTATTGTTGATGAATGACAGCCTACATGTACAGCATTTGCTATGAAGAACATTTTCTTAGCTAAAAATCAGTTGTTATGCTAATCATTGCTACTCTATATACAGGGTTATTACAAATGATTGAAGCGATTTCACAGCTCTACAATAACTTTATTATTTGAGATATTTTCACAATGCTTTGCACACACATACAAAAACTCGAAAAGTTTTTTTAGGCATTCACAAATGTTCGATATGTGCCCCTTTAGTGATTCGGCAGACATCAAGTCGATAATCAAGTTCCTCCCACACTCGGCGCAGCATGTCCCCATTAATGAGTTCGAAAGCATCGTTGATGCGAGCTCGCAGTTCTGGCACGTTTCTTGGTAGAGGTGGTTTAAACACTGAATCTTTCACATAACCCCACAGAAAGAAATCGCATGGGGTTAAGTCGGGAGAGCGTGGAGGCCATGACATGAATTGCTGATCATGATCTCCACCACGACCGATCCATCGGTTTTCCAATCTCCTGTTTAAGAAATGCCGAACATCATGATGGAAGTGCGGTGGAGCACCATCCTGTTGAAAGATGAAGTCGGCGCTGTCGGTCTCCAGTTGTGGCATGAGCCAATTTTCCAGCATGTCCAGATACACGTGTCCTGTAACGTTTTTTTCGCAGAAGAGAAAGGGGCTGTAAACTTTAAACCGTGAGATTGCACAAAACACGTTAACTTTTGGTGAATTGAGAATTTGCTGCACGAATGCGTGAGGATTCTCTACCGCCCAGATTTGCACATTGTGTCTGTTCACTTCACCATTAAGAAAAAATGTTGCTTCATCACTGAAAATAAGTTTCGCACTGAACGCATCCTCTTCCATGAGCTGTTGCAGCCACGCCGAAAATTCAAAGCGTTTGACTTTGTCATCGGGTGTCAGTGCTTGTAGCAATTGTAAACGGTAAGGCTTCTGCTTTAGCCTTTTCCGTAACATTTTCCAAACCGTCGGCTGTGGTACGTTTAGCTCCCTGCTTGCTTTATTCGTCGACTTCCGCGGGCTACGCGTGAAACTTGCCCGCACGCGTTCAACCGTTTCTTCGTTCACTGCAGGCCGACCCGTTGATTTCCCCTTACAGAGGCATCCAGAAGCTTTAAACTGCGCATACCATCGCCGAATGGAGTTAGCAGTTGGTGGATCTTTGTTGAACTTCGTCCTGAAGTGTCGTTGCACTCTTATGACTGACTGATGTGAGTGCATTTCAAGCACGACATACGCTTTCTCGGCTCCTGTCGCCATTTTGTCTCACTGCGCTCTCGAGCGCTCTGGCGGCAGAAACCTGAAGTGCGGCTTCAGCCGAACAAAACTTTACGAGTTTTTCTACATATCTGTAGTGTGTCGTGACCATATGTCAATGAATGGAGCTACAGTGAATTTATGAAATCGCTTCAATCATTTGTAATAGCCCTTTATAAAGCGCCATCTGTTGGTCATATTGTGCACTTTTTTCGGTTTTCATAAAACATTACTTATTTCAAGCTTGTGTGTCTATTTTCGCCTCTCTAGCTACATTATTCCGTGAAGTATTGAATTTTCAAATGATAACGGACTATTGCGTCATCCTGTATTTGCACTTTCTAACTCTAGTCTGGCTTTAGTCTCCAAAACGCCCTGCCACATCCACCCCCCTCTCGTCTCTGTCAAGGCACACACTTCCCTCCGTTATCAAATTGACGATTCCTTAGTGCTTCAAGATGTTTGTAAACTGGTTTCCTCTTCTCGTCCGAACTATTTTGAAACGGACGAAAATTCCCCTTTGAAGGCTATTATTTTAGTTTCTTACCGAAAGTTTTAGATGGTAGTCCTTGTAATTCCACAGTTAGTATTATCACACCCCGCTGATCTCAGCGAAGTTCTGTGACTTATTTACGATATTATTTTGTTATATGAAAAATGTTAAGTGTCTCAGCATTGTCTTGTACTGTTCTCTTCTGTCATAGGCGGCTTAGTGGCCGGATGAAGTAAGAGGTTGTGTCTCACGATGGTAATTTCGATAAACTGAGCTGGAATAATTTAAATTTTTATCCTATTGATTTGTATTATGCAGTTTACTCCTTGTCTGCATTTTGTAATTCTTAATATTTTTTCAGCAAATACTCGTTGTTGGTCGTCTTAATACGATGGTGCAATGGATTGGCGGCCATTGTCACGCCTTAAATAGTCACAGCACATTCCAGAAACTGAACCTTTCTTCATTTAATTACATGTTAACAAAATCTGATCCGATTCGTGAGCGTTTTTTTACTGCAAAGTTAATTCTGACACAAAACTGATTAATCATCTTACCACGGTCACGCATCATCATGTTGCAGACAGGCCTGCAACACAGGCTTCGCCGATTTCCATCACTGGTCTCATCATTATAATCGCCCTTTCTCTATTCTGACTTCTATATTCACTTCAAACAATAGTACAGTTTACTAAACGAAATGAGGGATTGTATCCTTACATACATGACACAGGCAGTGTATCACAAACTGAAGGTCATTTTATTTTCTGAATAATTATTTGGTCATCAGCAAAGCGTAGAGTATCTATGTGTATATATCCTGGTATTAATCTGACACCTCATTTAACCTCCTGTTTAGGTATGACGTAGCAGGTGGATATAGGATCTCGATCTTTATTAGAAAACACAGCTCAGTCAAGCTAGACGTAAGATTACAAAGAAGACGTGACATGGACGTAGATCACTATCTCGTTACAACATAGATAAATCTGTCGGCTTGATGAAAGCAACAAATAAATTACACAGCACCAAAGAAAACATATTTAATGTAAATATAATACAATAAAACAATGTAATGATAACCAAACAAGCTAGACACTGGACTCGCATTCGGGAGGACGACGGTTCAATCCCGCGTCCGGCCATCCTGATTTAGGTTTTCCGTGATTTCCCTAAATCGCTCCAGGCAAATGCCGGGATGGTTCCTTTCAAAGGGCACGGCCGACTTCCTTCCCCATCCTTCCCTAATCTGATCAGACCGATGACCTCGCTGTCTGGTCTCCTTCCCCCAACAAACCAATCAACCAAACAAGCAACGAAATAATGAACTGAAGTTAGAGAGATTCATATGAAAGTTTGTAGTGAGAGATACTTCATTTTGGGAGTTACATGCGGATGCGAAGTTCCTAAACACACGCATTTTACTATGAGAAGTTTCAGTCAGCCTACCTCGCACCTCTCATCGCGCATGTATAGATCTCACTTCATTTTGTCAAAGTTCGCCATATGCTACAGAAACGAAGGATGACAATTTTTATAGCAGCAACCACGAAACTATCGAAGAAATCTGCAGACATTCAGTGCCATTAGGACGAAAATATTGTAACGTTATACGATTCATTCGAATACAGCCTGTCGAAATAATAACAATTTGTCCGTTCTCTTAGCTGTCCGACGCTTTCCCTGGTTTGCTAGCAACAGATACGCACCGCCTCGCCCCCTTCCGTAAGAGCGGGACAAGACTGACGGCTCCGCTCTTTCGCCGCGGCGCGCCTGAAATATGGATCTGAGCCGGCCTGATTGATTGATGGCGCTTTCATTGTTCACTCTCATTCCCTTACAAATTGGCCGTCGCTGTTTTATTTGCTTCCGCCGCGCTCTCCGTGCCGGCGACATCAACAGAATATCAAATCGGAATCTACTGCGAATTTTCACGCTCATGTTATTCCCTTTCGCTTTGTCGTTGGTGTGGACACTCGAAATGAAATACAACGTTTTGTTTGTTATTTCGTTTTTGAAGACCAACTTTCGTTCGCTTTGAGGGTTGCGGGTGGCATAACATTGAGCTCTACTGAACAGCGTTCGCTGCAAAGGTTGTGAAACGCGAGCTACATGGTGCAGTATAAAATTGCGGATTGCATGCATTGCATTCAGCCTTACCCGTCTTCTACACTGCGTCCTCGCTCTTCAAGCCAAGTGCAATATCGCAACCCCGGATTCAAAGAGCCCGTCAATATCTTCCAAACTCAGTGCAGACTAAGAACTGGTTGAAAATAGGGCTTGATCTATCATGGCATTCGCCTCATGTTAAAAAGCGAGAGACATCATAAAAATTTCATTTTGTATATAAATGAGTCAGACACTTTTAAAATACGTGATTAGTTATAACAGTAATAGGATTATTGGAGTTACTTTCTAACGTAATCATCGCAAATTACGAGGGCGTGCTCAAAATCAGTGCATCCTAAATTTTCATTTGAAAAACGCTTTAAAGGTTTCTATAAAACAAAAGTTATTAACATCCCACATCCTTATTCTTCACGTCTACACATTTATTTCCCGACACATTCTGGCGAGGAACACATTTCTCAGAACGAGAGACAAGTTTGTTGATGTGGTCACTGTAGAATATTTAAAAAATGGTTCAAATGGCTCTGAGCACTATGGGACTTAACTTCTGTGGTCATCAGTCCCCTATAACTTAGAACTACTTAAACCTAACTAATCTAAGGACATGACACACATCCATGCCCGAGGCAGGATTCGAACCTGCGACCGTAGCAGTCGCGCGGTTCCGGACTGAGCGCCTTAACCGCGAGACCACCGCGGCCGGCGAATATTTCACCCTGTAGACGGAGCCACAGCCTCACCTCTGCTTGCACCGATTAAATATTGTCAAAGTGAAGTCCTCGAAGGTGTTCTTTAAGTTTTGGAGAAAGCAGTGTCATGCTAAAGGATAGGATGCTCGATATGTGGACGAACTGTTTCTCGCAGACCGACATAGTTATGTTACACACCGCTATGTTACACGCTACAGGTCGGAGCCATCTAGTGGCAAAGGGCTGCAAATATGTGGACATGAACAATACAGATGAAAAATGTTATTAACGTTTCTTTTATTTATAAAGCTTACAAATCTTTCACGTAGAAAATTCGGAGACAGTACTTTTCAGCACGTCCTTGAACATATTTACATAAATAAATGTAGCAAGTATCCAACAAAATTATTCACGAGTTGAAAAATAAACTACGAAAATGTTCACAATGGATGTTTTTATTCATGTAGATACATTGCTGACACAGTAAACAATTCGAAATAGAAGAACATAAGAACGACTGAGATGACACTGGTGGACATCAACAAAAATAAGATGTCAAATTGTCACTGATAGGTACTCATACGTGGATAATAAACTTATTGAACTGTCACGCAATCCACACGATTTCTCGCAATTACCATTACATATTTCGAGGGCATACCCCTCACTCCAAAACAAGAAATAAAGTCAGTGTAAATAATGTCCCAAAATCCTTAGTTTTTGAGATACAATGTAAATTTAAGATCAATGCATTGAAGGTGAAATTCAACAAACTTAGTTTGTCACCAATAATCATAGTTCATTCTGTTGCATACGCTGGTGATAAATCGAACTAGTCACTTTGTTGATGCATTAAATGTATCCGCAATGGCATTATGTTATTACGGTGACACGTTTATATTTGATGCTTGCGTAAATTTGAGGCCTGAGTGTGTGACTTATGTAGCAGCACTGAATTAGTTCAAATGGTTCAAATGGCTCTGAGCACTATGCGACTTAACATCTGAGGTCGTCAGTCCCCCAGAACTTAGAATACTTAAACCTAACTAACCTAAGGACATCACACACATCCATGTCCTAGGCAGGATTCTAACCTGCGACCATAGCGGTCCCGCGGTTTCAGATTGAAGCGCCTAGAACTGCTCGGCCACACCGGCCGGCTACTGAATTAGTCCACCTACCAAGAGTTCCAGTTAACCATAGCAGAATATTCATTTCATGAGCAGGAAGATATGATTTTTAATGTATGGCCATACAAGTGGTTATGGGCATTATGTTTAAAGGGTGTTTCGGAACGTGCTTCCAGACAGGGGACAGCCCATTCATCTGACCTCTGCAGCGTTCAATGTGGCGTTGCTGATGCGCGATCCATAGCATCAAAAATACTGGATCAAGATGGTCAACTCTTGCGCGTCCACCTGGTTATAAAGCACGCACGAAGTACATTTAGCACAAGACGCGTCAGTTAGCCCGTGATATTGGAAGGATATTCCAAGGACAACTCACGTATCCGTACCGTCTTCAACGCGTGCAGGGTCTTTCACAGAAGAACTTCAGCAAATGGTATGATTTTGAAACTATCGATATAGTTACCATCTAGTTCCACTGATGTCCATCTGTTGCAGAAGTCTTAGTTTAAACACAATGCGTTATCTTGATCAGAACAACCGCCTTCATCCCAATAAGCATCGATTCCGAAAACATGTGTCATGAAAAACGCAACTCGCGCTTATCCTCACATGACATCCCGAAACCTATACATCGAAGCAACTAGATAGATGCAGTATTTCCTGACTTCCGAAAATTGCACCACACAATCGTTTATTAACAAATGGACGATTACACAGTATATCAAACAGCATTTGTGGTTGGATGAGGATTTATCAGTAGGGAGAATGCAGCATGTTATCTTGGATGGAGACTCATCGACAGAAGTAGGAGTAACTCGAGGCGTGCCCCGGGTAAATGTATTGCGACCCTCGTTGTTTGAGTTGTAAGTTAGTGACTTTGTAGACAATATCAATGGTTAACTCAGGCTTTATGCAGATGATGCAGTTATCCATAATTAAGTAATTTCCGAGAAAAGATGTATAAATATTCAGTCAGATGTTGATAAGATTTAAAAGCAGGGAGACGAGTGGCAACTTTCTGTAAATGCTGAATATTTAAAACTGTACATTTCACAGAAAACAGAAACGTGGGATCCTGTCCTACAATATCACTTAAACACAAATGGAACAGGGCGTTGAGCGCCCGAAAAATCGAAAAAGATAGACACAAATGGAAAAGTCATCTCATCCAAATACCTTGATATGAAAATTTGTAGAGATATTCAATGGCTTGATCGTAGGTAAAGCAGACTTCGGTTCATTGATAGGGTACTGGGAGATTTCTTACAAAACACTCGTGAGATACATCCCAAATTGTACTACAGTAAACTCGGTCCGAACAGGCCTTGGAAGGCCCAACGGTACCGACCGTCCGCCGTGTCATCCTCAGCCCACAGGCACCACTGGATGCGGATATGGAGGGGCATGTGGTCAGCACAACGCACTCCCAGCCCTATGTCAGTTTCCGTGACCGGAGCCGCTACATCTGAATCAAGTATCTCCTCAGTTTGCCTCACAAGCGCTGAGTGCACCCCGCTCGCCAACAGCGCTTGGCAGACCGGATGGTCACCCATCCAAGATCTAGCCCAGCCCGACTGTGCTTAACTTCGGTGATCTGAAGGAAACCGGTGTTACCACTGCGGCAAGGCCGTTGGCATCCCAAACTGTACCTCAAGTGCATAGGACCCATACCAAACGGAACTACAGAGATTTTGCGGAGGAGGGGATGAGGAAGGTGAGGGAATACAGAACATTTACAGAAAAGGGCAACACAGATCGTCACAGGTATGTTTCATCCATGAGAGTGCGTGACAGGAATGCTGGAAAACCTGAGCTGACAGATGTCTGAAGATAAACAACTATCCCGTGACAGCCTGCTCACAAAGTTTCAGGAACTAATCGCTCACGCAAGGACTGCGAAAACAGGACTACAATAACTACAGCGAGCTCAGAGGCTTTAAAAAATTACTCTACCCATGCTCCATACGTGAATGGAACAAAGAGGAAGCCTAAAATTTGGTACAATGGGAAATGCTCTCTGCCACGCTCTTCACAGTGTTCTGCTGTTGTAAATGTATGTCAGGAGTTTAGCAGCGCCATGAGATACACTGAATGGAGAGGTGATACCGGAAGCACGAAGAGCGAGAGGAGGCCGCGACAGAAGGTGTCTGGTCAGCCCGCCGGAGGTGCTCATAAGTCAGGCACGCAGACCTCACCCCCGACCCCACCCCCACCGCAAACCCACCCCCGCCCTGCCGGATTCAATAATGCCGACCGCGGGCTCTGCGGCGGCAGCCGCACCTGCTGTCCGCTCGTAATCTCTGCGCGTGCCGCTCCCGCCGCGCATGGAAATCTGAAACAAATATGCCTGCCAAGCACAGCCCGATGTTTTATTTATGACCCGCAAAGCCTCATACACCACACGTTCCCGCTCCCTGCCCGTTTTAAGGCTCTCGTGGCAGGAGAAGACGGCTCTAGAAGACGGCTCACATGCCTGACAGATCATCTGTTCATCGCCAGTCACCTATTTATCGTGAATCCATCGCGTACGTGATGATTTCATGTTACGTAAGACTCTGAAAACACTTTGCGTACGAAGTTCCGCAAGGGCCAGGTAGAAGAAAAAAATAAATAAAAGCTTTTGTCTGTGGAAAAGACATAACTATACATCACTTGGAATATTGCAGATGCCCATCAGTAGTCACTTTCGAAACAAGTAACCATGAACCAGTAGGCTATGTCCTAGTATCAACACGACGTGACTTGATTTAAAACAAATTAGAAAAGTTTCAGATCTGATTCTTCAGACTTAGTAAGCGCGTGATGCAGGGTTGTGTTCCTGTTCCATTGGTTTTCTTTTTCCTTGTGTTTTTCATACAGACGTTGTTTCCTTAATTGTAGGACAAACATTCAGAGATGATGCGGGAGAATAAGTAATAGGGAACCATAGTGTTACGGCGTAAACTCAAGCGCCCGCACGCCAGTCGGGAACGTAAGAGCAGAGAGAGCTGTGAGACGACGCCAGCCAGTTGCACGCTAAAGCCGTCAGCACACGGACCGTGCTGCCGTACGTTAACGTTGAGCGTGCCAAGTGCAACGTGCTGCTGAACGCTCAGGAACGATGTGACTTGTGCATACGGTATATGGTCCTCAACGTGGTATAAACGATCGCAACGCACTCCAGCGGCAGTTTAGGGTTTGTTTCTAGTACGTAAATCACACAGTTTACTCAACGGGTGCGCGTAAAATTCCCACGTTAGCTCTATTAAAACGCACATTTCCTCCATCGTCCACTAAAAGTAAAGTACCATGTCCAATCAATAAGGACTCAGGCTTATAAAAGTTCCATTACAAACAGTGCGGTACAAATTTGGAATACTTCTCCGCATAAGATAAACATTGTTTCATCATTCCCACATTTTAGTAAAACCCCATGGTCAGTCTTACTTGATCAGTTCCTACCCAGTAGCAGAATCTTTGCAACATGTGAATTACGAAGCGTAAAAGAAAAAGGAGCAAAATATCTTTATACAACCAGCGCAAGCTGTCCTGTAGATTAAGCCAATCGAACAAAGTCACTCCTAAAAAAAAAAAAGCTGAACTTATAATTACATAACATCAAATATTATAGTATATACTTATATTAAACTAATAATAAAGTATGAGAACCTAATAAAAACGCCGGCCGCGGTGGTCTTGCGGTTCTAGGCGCTGCAGTCCGGAACCGCGGGACTGCTACGGTCGCAGGTTCGAATCCTGCCTCGGGCATGGATGTGTGTGATGTCCTTAGGTTGGTTAGGTTTAAGTAGTTCTAAGTTCTAGGGGACTGATGACCTAAGATGTTAAGTCACATAGTGTTCAGAGCCATTTGAACCTAATAAAATCGTGAATGTTAGAAAATTTTTTTTGGAAATTCCACGCCGCGAACCACCGCTCCAACAAACAACTCTATATAGGATAGGGATGTTACTCACTACGCTAAACCAACAACACAATCCTTGAATCTACTCATACTATGTTACGGCCTCCTGAAAACCTTAATCGTAATATGTTACTAATTGAAATTTAATTATAACAAATTGTACCAAGAACAATGCGTTTTGGGTGGATCTTCAGTGTGTCGCTGCCTTCAAATAGCCTACTCTCATAATACGCAAGTTACAATAATTCTTTTGCCACGAATATTATGTTTCTCATTACTTTATTGGAACGAATCACAAAGTTAACAACGGGTTTTCCACTGATTCTAAATTGGCTGGTGCTCAGAAACGGCATACATCTTTATAGGCTTGAAATGAATGCCAATATGGCACCTCACCACTCTGTACTGAAGGGAGACGGCGTGCGTGTGACGTAGGTGGCGTTGTGCTATCTCATTGGTCAACGCTCAGGCGCACACTCAGAAGATCTGACATGCCAGATATTGCTCTGCACGTTCGGAAAGACTCTAGAGCGTGCTATTCCACGCTATGACGTCAGAAACTCGGCACGCTCAACGCTCAAATGCACGGTCCGTGTGCCGACGGCTTAACCGACCTCTCTCCAGGACGACAACGCGACAGCAGCGACCTCTATGCGAAGAGAACGTAAGTGCCGCGCCCGACAGGTCACGGACCACTTCTACTGCAGCATCAAGATTTGGCACTTCAAAACCAGCGACTTGGGAATTGTATATACTGAAGGACATTGTTTAGTTTGTCTATCGCCCTTTGCTTGCAACACATCTATGTAAATACCAAGTTATGTATAATAATCATTTCCGCTGCAAACAAAATTCATTAATACGATTTGTTTCAATATTGCCTAGCGATCCGACAAAGCAGATTTTCTAGACACCCCACTGTCGACGACTAGGCAGGATTCAACACATAGAATCTGAAATCATAAGCGAAAGTGATAAAATAAGAAATTCACCATTAGTTCGAAGACGATAAGAACACAAATAAATATATTTGTGAAACCAACTGTATTTATCTGCATAGATGGCACAGCGTGCTACGTTCATGAGAGGTGTTTAAAGTGGCATACCCAGCTGCTACTGAAGCACAATCTTGTTGCACGAAGTTTGGTCATACACATTCTAACAACCTTGTATTGATCGAGTAATGTCAGAGGCAACGAGAATTCTTGGCAGGTGAGCCTCGGCAGTGTTGAAAGGTGTCTCGCACACAAAACTTTTCACATGCTTGACAAGAAGAAACTGCTTGAGGTCATAGCATGTGGAAGAGCTGCCCATGAAACAGAAACAGGATGTCATCTTCCTTCCAAAATTCAGGGAACGTCTGACACAGGTCTTCATGACCAAACTGAGCTCTGGGACGTTGCGTCGCATCTCAAACGTGAGTTTTGCTTTGGACTGGGCTACAGTGTTTGGAGAAAAACGGAAATAGTCGATTGGCCTAATGAGAGGGAGTCTGACTAGGTGGTTAAAACTCCGTTATTACGAAAGGTAAAAAATGGAATTTGTAGTGAACGACGAAAATCGTTTTAAAATTTCTGACTTTATTCAGCAAACATTGACTCTACATGAGTTGTAGCCACGAAATACCAAGCCTATACATAGACACGGTGACTAACTAGCGCCGTAATGTCTATTAAAGGAACCTGTTTGTACCTACTACGTCTGCACCCACGACACGACACGCAAGAATCCTTCGCTAGAGACGGCGGCTGAATTGCTTCCCGGCCCCAGGATCGAACATTAGACCACCAGCGTAGGAGGCCAGCAGCAGCTCCAGCAGCCCCCTAGGCTGCCTGTCCGCTGGAGGGCGGTAAGTCCATAGCATCGGCCCCAGCGGCAGGGCAGTAGCTAGCAGCCGCAGAGACCAGACGCGCTGACTCATGCAACACCTTTGACTAAAAATGACGAGTATTTATATGGACTTGGCCCATCCTTGTTTTTGCTACTGCATCGATTTCTATCATACAAGCCACAACAAACGATGGCTCGGACGTTGTGAAGCATCTAGGTCTCCCAGGCCACAGTGATTCTGTCTTCCTGCTGCATCAATGTTTTGCGCCTTTGGTGCTTCCGTTCTGTTGCAGCGCGTAGTAATCGACACGACTTCTTGAAGACACGACTTGCCTTATAAGTACGTAGCCCCGGAATTCTGGCACAATCAGCTTAACAGCTCATGCATGCAAGTTGCTGATGAGAATAATATTCAGAAGGAGAGAAAATGAAATTGAGAATGTATTAGGTGACGATCATTTCAGGCTCTAGGGAGGCAGTTCTGACGTTGCCTTTGATAATGGATGCAAGGCTGAAGAAAAACCAAGACACGCTCATAGAATTTTCGACCTGGAAAAAGCGCATGACCATGTACAATGGTGCAAGATGTTCGACATTCTGAGAAAAATAGTAGTAAGCTACAGGGAAAGTCGGACGATATACGGTAAGCAGAAGAACCAAGAAAGAACAATACGACCTGAAGAACCAAGAACGAAGAACTCGAATTAAAAATGGTGCACACATGAATGTAGTCTTTCCCCCCTACTGTTCAGTCCATGCTGGAAAGATACCAATGGTAATATTCGCTGATAACAAAGCTATCCTCGATGAGAGTGAAGAAGTATCACAGAATCTGCTGAAAAGAATGAACAGTGTAATGAGTAGAGGTTATGGACTGAGAGTTGATCCAATAAAGACGAAAGTAATGGGAAGTAGCAGAAATGAGAAGAGGTAGAAACTTAACATCAGAATTGGAGATCACAAAGTGCACTAAGTTAGGAAATTCTGCTGCCTATGCAGCAAAATAACACACGGCAATATGGCTGTTGACTTCTGTCTCAGGTTCTTCCTCCGACGTTTGTTTCATGATTTTTTTGACTTTTCGCCAGCATTAGTAGGTGGAACTTCCTAGCAGATTAAAACTGTGTGCCGGACTGAGACTCGAGCTCGGGACCTTTGCCTTTCGCGGGCAAATGCTCTACAACTGAGCTACCCAAGCACGACTAACGACCCGTCCTTACAGCTCCAATTCCGCCAGTACCCCGTCTCCTAACTTCCAAACTTCACAGAAGACCTCCTGCGGATCTTGCAGAACTAGCACTCCTGGAAGAAAGGATATTGCGGAGACATGGCTTAGCCACAGCCTGGGGGAGGTCCCGAGTTCGAGTCTCGGTCCGGCACACAGTTGTAATCTGCCAGGAAGTTTCATATCAGCGCACACTCCGCTGCAGAGTGAAAAATCTCATTCTTTATTAGTGGGTGGCGTTGACAAAGCTTCACCACCAGCATCAATGGAAGGTGAAGCTTTGAGAATGGTAGTCACTCGTGCTGGCGTAATCTCAGGAAAATCATCAAAGAAACATCGGGCGAAGAATCAGAGACAGAAGCCAACAGGCTGTCTGTCAACAAGAGGGCACGAAAGAATTAACAATTTTGTAAAATGAACCATGATGGACGGAGTGAAGACAACATAAAAAGCAGACTAGCATTGACAAATAGAATATCTATGGTGAAGAGATAGAGATTAGTATCAAACAAGGGTCTTAATTTGAGGAAGAAATTTCTGAGAATGTACGTTTGGAGTACAGCATTGCATGGTAGTGAAACATTGATTGTAGGAAACACGTGACAGAAGAGAATCGAAGCATTTCAGATATGGTGCTACAGATGAATGTTGCAAGGTGGACTGATAAGGTACGAATGAGGAGCTTCTCCACAGAATTGGCGAGGAAAGGAATATATGGAAACCACTGACAAGAAGAAGCGACAGGAAGGTAGGACATTTGTTAAGACATCACGGAATAACTTCCATGGTACTAGAGGGAGATATAGAGGTTCAAAACTGTGTAGGAAGACAGAGATTGGATTACATCCAGTAAATAACTGACAACGTAGGCTACAACTGATATTCTGAGATGAAGAGGAATTCGTGGTGGGCTACATCAAAACAGTCACAAGACTGATGACTTAAAAAAAAAAGAAAAAAAAAAAGAAAAGAAAAGGTCCAGTTGTGAGTGGCTGTATCAGCTCCGACCTGAGCCGCTAACCTGGCCTCTTGCATTAGCTCCGACTGCATTTCTTCATACACTACTGGCCATTAAAACTGCTACACCAAGAAGAAATGCAGATGATAAACGGGTATTCGTTGGACAAATATATTATACTAGAACTGACATGTGATTATATTTTCACGCAATTTGGGTGCATAGATCCTGAGAATCAACACCCAGAACAACCACCTCTGACCGTAATAACGGCCTTGATACGCCTGGCCATTGAGTCAAACTGAGCTTGGATGGCGTGTACAGTTACAGCTACCCATGCAGCTTCAACACGATACCACAGATCATCAAGAGTAGTGACTGGCGTATTGTGACGAGCCAGTTGCTTGGCCACCATTGACCAGATGTTTACAATTGGTGAGAGATGTGGAGAATGTGCTGGACAGGGCAGCAGTCGAACATTTTCTGTATCCAGAAAGGCCCGTACAGGACCTGCAACATGCGATCGTGCATCATCCTGCTGAAATGTAGGGTTTCGCAGGGATTGAATGAAGGGTAGAGCCACGGGTCGTAACACATCTGATATGTAACGTCCACTGTTCAAAGTACCGTCAGTGCGAACAAGAGGTGACCGAGACGTGTAACCAATGGCACCCCATACCGTCACGCCGGGTGATACGTCAGTATGGCGATCACGAATACACACTTCCAATGTGCGTTCACCGCGATGTCGCCAAACACGGATGCGACCATCATGATACTGTAAACAGAACCTGGATTCATCCGGAAAAATGACGTTTTGCCATTCGTGCACCCAGGTTCGTCGTTGAGTATACCATTGCAAGCGCTCCTGTCTGTGATGCAGCGTCAAGGGTAGCCGCAGCCACGGTCTCCGAGCTGATATTCCATGCTGCTGCAAACGTCGTCGAACTGTTCGTGCAGATGGTTGTTGTCTTGCAAACGTCCCCGTCTGTTGACTCAGGGATCGAGACGTGGCTGCACGATCCGTTACAGGCATGCGTATAATATGCCTGTCACCTCGACTGCTAGTGATACGAGGCCGTTGGGTTCCAGCACGGCGTTCCGTATTGCCCTCCTGAAGCCACCGATTCCATATTCTGCTAACAGTCACTGGATCTCGACCAACGCGAGCAGCAATGTCGGGATACGATAAACCGCAATCGCGACAGGCTACAATCCGACCTTCATCAAAGTCGGAAACGTGATGGTAGGCATTTCTTCTCCTTACACGAGGCATCACAACAGCGTCTCACCAGGCAACGCTGGTCAACTGCTGTTTGTGTATGAGAAATCGGTTGGAAACTTTCCTCATGTCAGCACGTTGAAGGTGTCGCCACCGGCGCCAACCTTGTGTGAATGCTCTGAAAAGCTAATCACTTGCATATCACAGCATCTTCTTCCTGTCGGTTAAATTTCGCGTCTGTAGCACGTCACCTTCGTGGTATAGCAATTTTAATGGCCAGTGGTGTAGATGCCAAAAAGCAGTGTTGGCTCTACAGTCACTACAGTAATCGGACAGACGATAGTGGAGTGGGAAATACTAGGAGAGAGAAAGTACTAGTTTTGAATGTTGTTTACTAATCTCCTACAGTAAATACGGCTGTCTTAAATGTCTGCGGAGAAACTGCGGGAACAGTGTGCTTTGGTGCAACGGTGGGCCTAAATTCCGACCGCGTCGCTGGCGTGTCGAGGGCGCCAGTCCCGCCGTGGATCGTGGCGGGCCGGTGGTTGTCAGACGCTAGCGGCAGCAGCAGCAGCAGCAGCAGCAGCAGCCGAGGCGGCTGGCTGGCTGCGAGTATTTTGTCGGCAGGGGGCATAACGCGGCGATATTGGCCGCCGCGCCGCCAGTCTCCTCCCGGCCCGGATCCCGCAGCCTCTCCGTGCCCCGGCTGCTGGCTGCGACACGCCGGCTCGTCTGCCGCTTACCGCCGACGCCCG
This sequence comes from Schistocerca serialis cubense, assembly GCF_023864345.2. Taxonomy (NCBI): domain Eukaryota; kingdom Metazoa; phylum Arthropoda; class Insecta; order Orthoptera; family Acrididae; genus Schistocerca; species Schistocerca serialis. The sequence continues at coordinate 778,578,511 of NC_064639.1, read as the reverse complement.
ACCGCCGCGGGCCGATATTGCGGCGGCAGGCATAACTTTGCTTTCATCCGGCTGCCTCCCGGCTTTATTTCGTCTTTTTGTGCCTGCCAGGAATCCCGCGGCAGGCGGGCGCCGAATCCTAGTAACTAAAAGCTTTCCTTTTCTCTTTTTTCCGCCTCCGCGAAGTGTCCTACTGAGGTAAGTCACACTGCCGCCCTCAGTACCACAGCTGAAGGTTCAGAAATTCACGACGGTTAATCGTTCGTTCTAAATGGTGAGAACGAATAATATGAGGATATCGATGTGCGAAAAGTCATCGTAGCGAATATCATTTATTCGAATTAAGTCGGGTGATGCTGAGGGAATTACATTACGAAATGAGACACTTAAAGTAGTAAAGGAGTTTTGCTATTTGGGGAGCAAAGTAACTGATGACGGTCGAAGTAGAGAGGATATAAAATGTAAACTGGCAATGGAAAGGAAAGCGTTTCTGAAGAAGAAAAATTTGTTAACATCGAGTATAGATTTAAATATCAGGAAGTCGTTTCTGAAAGTATTTGTATGGAGTGTAGCCATTATGAAAGTGAAACGTGGACGATAAATAGTTTAGACAAGAAGAGAATAGAAGCTTTCGAAATGTGGTGCTACAGAAGAATGCTGAAGATTAGATGGGTAGATCACATAACTAATGAGGAGGTATTGAATAGAACTGGGGAGAAGAGGAGCTTGTGGCACAACTTGACTAGAAGAAGGGATCGGTTGGTAGGACATGTTCTGAGACATCGAGGCATCACCTATTTAGTATTGGAGGGCAGCGTGGAGGGCAAAAATCGTAGAGGGAGACCAAGAGATGAATACACTAAGCAGATTCAGTAGGATGTAGGCTGCAGTAGGTACTGGGAGATGATGAAGCTTGCACAGGATAGAGTAGCATGGAGAGCTGCATCAAACCAGTCTCAGGACTGAAGACCCCAACAACAACAACTGTTTAGAGGCACAAAACGCGTGGGTGTTTTCAGCTCGTTGCTAAATGCAAATAAGTAGGAGGTCGAGTTGATAGGAGCTGAAGGAGTCCAGGTTGCAATAATATGCTGTACGGCACACTGTGAGAGAGAAGGATTATTATTCAAGAAAAACATAGTACAATCAAAATTACTTATCTTTATTAGTTTGTAGGATTGCAGCGACGGCTATAACTGACCCAACATATGCTCAGGGACTAAGCCTCATGGGCCCTCCTCAGAGAATCAAGGCAAACATCACAGAACTGGCTGAGGGCCGATTATGGAAGTGCGTCTGCCTAGGTTGAAATCTAGCTAAGAAGTGAACGAGGCACACTCCAGTTCCGTCGAGCTGCACAGCCCGCTAGAGTGCGCTGTGCTCGGCAGACGACGGGCCGCCAACTTTGTGTTGGTGCGCCGTTGTAGTAGTATCTGTGGCAATGATACTACATCAATCACCCACTTCTGCTTCTCTTTTTAAAAACATACAAATTATAAGGTGACTCAGACGAACGACACGTGTACAAGGGCCGGCCGCGGTGGTCTCGCGGTTCTAGGCGCTCAGTCCGGAACCCGGCGACTGCTACGGTCGCACGTTCGAATCCTGCCTCGGGCATGGATGTGTGTGATGTCCTTAGGTTAGTTAGGTTTAAGTAGTTCTAAGTTCTACGGGACTGATAACCACAGATGTTAAGTTCCATAGTGCTCAGAGACATTTGAACCAACGTGTACAAGGCATGACCAAAAATATACACAGTACTGACAAGGTGACCCCTCTAATTGGTTTTTAATTTTTATTTTTATTTGTATTTATGGTACCTGAAGTTCAAAATACAAATATCAGTCAACCACAGCATTTCGATGCAACTCTAACAATTCTATATACACCCGTCTTTGAAGTTTTTCGACCATAGGCCAAAGCAGGGTCGTTATTTCGACAAACAGCGTGGCAGCACGGCAGGGTGCTCGCCTGAGATTTCGGACGCGCGCGTTCTACGGAGATTTTCGTGATGCGTAAAATACGTAAAGACGGAAAAAATTTAATTTGCACTTTTCTAATTTTAACATTCCTGATAAATAATGTTTTATGAAAGATCTGTAACTGAGAATTTGCGTTTGCAATTAAAACTAGATTTTTGTGTGAAACACGCAATTAGAAACAAGAAGTTTATTTTTCATAAAAATGACAGATGTGTTAAACAGCATATATTTCATGAGACACAAAGAAATTACAGACACTGACTGAGAGCAGCCATTGATTTAAATCAATGGTGAAAGTTGAAAACATGTGCCAGACTGGGAACCGAATCCGGATCTCCTGCTTACTACGTAGATGCACTGAACACTGCACTATCCAGACACAGTCGTCGTCGCAACTGCACGGATTACCCTAGCATGCCTCCCGTCAGATTCAAATTCGCACTTACCTACACACCACAAATACACTACCCCATGACTATTATCCTCATTACTCGTAGCAATTCACCGATTCAAATGGTTCAAATGGCTCTGAGCTCTATGCGACTTAACATCTGAGGTCATCAGTCCCCTAGACTTAGAACTACTTAAACCTAACTAACCTAAGGACATCACACACATCTATGCCCGAGGCAGGATTCGAACCTGCGACCGTAGCGGTCGCGCGGTTCCAGACTGAAGCGCCTAGAACCGCACGGCCAACCCGGCCGGCTTTTAATTTCATATCTTTTAGTACACGATGACAGTATGTACGAGATACACCAACCCGCTGCGGGAATTTTTCGCAATATCCATGTGAATTCTGCTTATAGTTTCGGGAGTCCTCACTGACGATCACCTATTCCTCTGGATATTCTAAACGGATCCTACAGGCCTCCATTTCTTGTATGGATCTTGAATAGTGCTGGTCGTGAGGTGGTTGCCTACCAGCATACTTCGCTTGAAACATTTCTTTACATTCCTTGAAGCCTGCCTTCATATAACATTCCACAATATCATTTCGCTGTCCTAATGCAAACTGCCCCATTGCTGTAACAATTCAACAATGCGAGCTTCTCACAACTGACGCACGAGCACACAGTTGCAATCAGCTATCCCATAAAATGCAGTGCAACCAACTTTCGAGACAGTGTTGCTACTTCAGAAGCAACTCGACTAGAGATGATTAACTGTTATGTGACGCCTATCAGCTGTGGTCATAATAGGCCTGCGTTTTTTTTTTTTTTTTTAATGTCCATTTGACTGTTCTTCTTTTATTTTCTTGAAATCTTTGTGCTTTTTGTTAGGCGATTAATAATTTTGTTTCGAGTGCACCCTCCACACACACACACACACACACACACACACACACATCGTTAGCAAACATCTAGACGCTGTCTGCGGCCAGCAGTAAACAGGACAGGGCGGTCCACCGAGTTTTCCCGATTTAACCACGTTGGATTCTTTTTCTTGTGGTGTCATATGACGCAACTAAAATCAATGTATGCACTGTTGACATCCCTCCACACCATCAACGATAAGTTCAGACTCGTTGTTTCGGCCCATAAATCAGAGTCTCTTTCTTTTGGAAACGTAAAGGGATTCTCCTCACAAAATTTTTGCCCCCGGGATAAAGAATCAATGGCGTGCAGTTCTGTGGAACACTAAAAAAACTACATAGTGCGATGCAGGACAAAAGAAGACGAATGTTAAAAAATACAGTGTGCTTCTCCCATCACAATCCATGTCCCCGCACAGCCAACGCCGAAAAGGCAGCTTTTGGATTCCTTCGGTTGGAACATCGTTAACCATCCCAGTCACAGCCCTTACCTGGCCCGCTCAGATTTTCATCTTTTCATCTTCCTCAAATTGTTTGCAGGTGAAAAAAGTTTTCTGTCGACGATGTGACGGAGAGTGTCCTTAAACATGCCACCACGCCGGCGGCGGGAAACATTTTTGACGGAGGGATCAGAACGTTCTTCACACGGCTCACTAAGTGCTTTGACAACGAAGGCGACTTGCATCTGTGTTTTTATAAATTTTTCATGAGTATACTGATTTTTCGATTTCCAAACAACTTCTCCACATGCCTTGTGCACGGTGGTCCAGGCATATTCCACGCGAAAGAAGACGAGCTGTTAGAAGTCGTGGTAGCCAGTCGAATAAAACACCGGACGCTGAACCATTTAATATAGTGCATGTCATAGGAAAATCGAGTTGCTGCTTACCATACTTAATAGATACTGCTGTATCAGAGCTACGAAGAAACTTGCGGAGGCGCTATTAGTACAGACCAAGGGGCCCGCAAGCTGGGATTGTCAGGAATGATAAAGCCGACAGGGTGCATTGTCGTGATGCAAATAATATCGTCTCCGAAATGTTCCTCTACTGTACGTAGTACACTGCTGTAAAATGTGTTCAAACTATTTAGCGTTTTGTTAGCCACAAAAAAGAGGACCACACCCTAACCACGCAAACACATCCACAATGTAACACTACCTCCTTTGCAGTTCACTGTTGGCAATACACACGAAGGCACACAACGTTCTCCAGCCATTCGCCAAATTCAAACCCTTCCACTGGAATGTCACAGGGTACAGTGTGATTATTCACTCCAAATCACTCGTTTCCAGTCATCCGGCGTCCAGTGGTATCGCTCTTTACACCACCTCAAGTCTCGTTCAGCACTGATTTCAGAGACAAGTTGCTTATGTGGAGCTGTTCGACCATTGCAACCAATTCTTTATAATTACCTACGCACAGTCATCGTGGTGAATACGCCGCTGGGAGGACTTTTCAAGTCACGAGTGGTTCCTTACGCTGAATTCGTGCGATTTTTTACAATCACCGTCCGCAATGTTCGATAGCTCTGGTTATTCTTTTGCGTTTCCACTTCACAATCACAGTCGACGTGAGCAGCTTTAGAAGTGTTTAATCCTCTCTGACAACTTTGTTACGCAGGTAACACCCGACGATTACTACACCTTCGAAGTCAGTGAGCTCTCCTGACCAACCACTCTGTTGTTATTGCTTCTTCACCAATGACACAACACTGCCCACCTCTTTTACACTGTCTCTCGTGAGACAGAGTTGTCAGTTCCGCATTATGTAGTATTGTGAAGATTGTTTTATCGGATAGTGTATTACAGTTGTGGAGCAACATCTTACAAGAACATCGACAGCATAAATTAACAGTGAGTTCCATATGGCCTCAGATGTGAGATGCTGCAAGAACAATGTAGACTATTAACGGCAAATTGGACAAAAGACTACATATGGAGGTATGCCATTCACAAGAAATAATACAGCTTAAAATCTCCTAAAAAGGCAGGTTACAATAACTCAATTTCTATCAGTAAAATGTTTATTTGTAAGTTTTTTCCAATTTTTTTATTTAATGTTTACTGTGTCTATACCAGTTGACTACGCGTGTTAGCATGACATCGAACTAATATACCTCCATACGAAACTGAAATGCCTTGAAAATAAAATTACGACTTCACGCACATACGAGGTGTTAACAGCTGTCAGGCAGAAGAGTAGAGCTATTTTGGAAAATATGCCGTGAGGAGCTGAAAGATAAAAATAGCTTTCAGAAAGGTTGCGAGTTTCCTCCACATAGGCTGACGCGGATATCTTGCGCACAGTGTTATCACCCTAGATCGATTGTCAGATACTTTTAGACTTAACGTGTTACCAGCAGTGACATAACTAAAAAACATCTCGCTCAGGTCTGGACGGGTAGCAAAAGGAATCTGATCTGTCCTCCTCGGCCTCACAAGTCGCATCGCTATTTACTTAGAGTAAGTCTCAAAACCGTGAAAAGCTGCAATCAGAGGCCGAATCACTGTGCGCTCTGGCGCTAGTTCCCAAGAGATACGCCAATGTAGCGCTGCGCATCCCGTATCGATAGCAGCAGGTATTAATATGGCTGAGTCGCAAAAACAGCAATAAATGACTGCGGCAACCCGAATAATGGGGTTACACAGTCCTATATTACCTGCTTCATTTGTTAGGTTGCTGTTTCGCACGAATTTTAGTTTTTGCCCACAGCATCCATCGCGCTGAATTCGTGGTTTTCATTAAGTACTTGCTTGACTCCGAGGTAGATACAATTGCTAGTTTTTCTACGTGTTCTTCTCGATAACGCTACGGTAGCTGGAGTATAGCACGCGAACAATGCAGGATGGAGACGTTTAATGGATCGTTTGTATGTCAAAGACCAAGGAAATGTTATATACTCTTATCAGTCGAAAACTGCTAAAAGAATCACATATCAAACGGCAAGTAACCTGTGGTTGAAAAAGTTATACACAACTGATGTGAGGAGTGGCTGGGGAGTGGTGAAGTTCGCATAGATACTCGCTAAATATCCGGTCATCAGTGAACATACACAGTGATAGTGAATTTAAAACCAAACAGAAAAGTGCTTTTGTATTCACCGTCTATTGCAAGGTACGTTTTTTTTATTTATTTATTTGTGACAGATTAAAACGTTTGCTTGTGTATATACACGATCATTATGATGACCATTTGTTGTTGCTGAATAATCGTCTCTTGATATATACACAGCAGCTAAACAACTGAGAATCAGTCATTTAAATGGTTTTACACATACACAAATTTCTGTGGTCATAATGTCTGCCCTATTGGAAGTAGGGGTGATGGAGGGTAGACAGTAAACACAGGGATCCAGTACTCCGAGAACTGGCTTACAACGTGTGGAAACTACAGGCGTATTAGCGCTTTATAAATATTTTTCTAGCTATTTTAGGAATACGTCAACCGGTTTGACATGTTACATCACCTTTTTGTAAAGTCTCTGCCTCCTGAAAGAAGACAATGATCATGTATGACTGATTCGTAACTACAACGCTCAAGAGCACCTTCCACGTTAAGAATAGTTTCTAGAAAATACGTAAATACTGAACTTAGCGATTCCATCGGCCTTCTTTGACTAATGGTACCATCAAAATGGCGCACATAAACCATTCATCAAAATTAGAGGTTTTTCGTTTTTTCAGGGTCCGATTGGTCGGGAAATGCGTTGAGCAATGAAAATCAAAAATATTTTAATTGCAACATTAACTACACTTTCCAACTGCTTCTCTACATGGTGTACCAGCTTCACAATACCCTCGTCATAGAAGGCAGCCGTCTGTGCTTTGCGTCAATTCGTTGTGCTGGTGCAACTTCTTGTCTGCGTCTACATCTACATCTACATTTATATTCCGCAAGCCACCCAACGGTGAGTGGCGGAGGGCACTTAACGTGCCGCTGTCATTACCTCCCTTTCCTGTCCCAGTCGCGTATGGTTCGCGGGAAGAACGATTGCCAGAAAGCCTCCGTGCGCGCTCGAAACTCTCTAATTTTACATTCGTGATCTCCTCGGGAGGTATAAGTAGGGGGGGAGCAATATATTCGATACCTCATCCAGAAACGCACCCTCTCGAAACCTGGAAAGCGAGCTACACCGCGATGCAGAGCGCCTCTCTTGCAGAGTCTGCCACTTGACTTCGCTAAACATCTCCGTAACGCTATCATGCTTACCAAATAACCCTGTGTCGAAACGCGCAGCTCTTCTTTGGATCTTCTCTATCTCCTCTGTCAACTCGACCTGGTCCTCATAGACAGCGGCTCACGTGAGCAAATGAGCAAACAGATGAAAATCAGAAGGAGCCAAGTCCGGACTATACGTTGGGTGATCAAACACTCCGATCGAAAACGCTGCAGGAGCATTTTAGCTATAGATAAAGCGTGTGGCCGAGCACTCTCATGAAGAAGAACAATGCCTGATGATTACATTCCACTCCGCTTGTTCTAAATTGTTCTCTGTAGATGATTTTATCGAATCGCCTGATCCATTGTCTGACCCCATCATCGGTTGACACTCGCTTCCTTCTCTGATCTCTTGCACCATGAACGTCTGTATATCTTGCTCAGAAGTTCCTGCACAACTGCCGCACTATGCTGTCGTACCTGACAGTTACGTTATGTGGGATCCATGAAATCAGACTAAACCCCTCACCATCAATAAATAGAATGACAGCACGCACTTCATACTTGGCGGGAAACACTATTGCTCTCGGCATCTTAACGTACTCACTGTGCGCACAGAACAGGAAAGTGCGATGTTACGGTGGTCGACGGGCATACTAAAGACACTGCGCAACACATCTGCTCAAAGCTACAAAGAATATACTGCGATTTTAATATCGCGACCAATCATACCTTGGAAAAAATATAGCCCTCATACAATATGCACCACAACAAGAATTATAGTTATCTTATTCACTGACTTCGCCAACTCACAACTGAATCATCACCTTTGGAAATAACTTTGACCTCGAACAAATTTGTAGATGATTATGTCTCAACACTCTAGATTTTGTAGTCACATTCACTGGCTTCGCCAACACACAAACAAACTGTCACCTTCCAACGTAGCCTAGACATGGGGCTGCGTTCCAAACAATAATATACAGAGACGGATATGGAAAGTGTTACCCCATGAAGCAGCAGTCCAATATTTACCAATCTTTGTGAAAATGTTTATGCCTAAGTCACTGGCTGCGTCAGCTAATGAAGATCACTGTTTGGAGGCTGGTATGAAAGCATACGTCTGCTCTGTTCTATAGGTGACAAATCAGGTGACTGCGCTGTGATCTGCAGAGTGCGTTATCTCGCTGGAACAGGCCATTCGGTATTCTACTGACAGCAGGATCTACCATTCATGTCACATTCTGGCGAACAATCAACGTCTCTTCAACAGTTACGAAATTAGTCCAGTTATGTCCAAAGAGTGTCTTGTTCCAGGAGTTGAAGAGGTATGCTTCCTGCGACATTTCACGAGGTTGCCTACGGACTTGTTAGTGTATATCTGACCACTACAAAAGGATGCAAGACTCACTGCTGAACACCACAGAATCCAGCTTAATGTCCCAGTCTGCGGCATAGTGTTAGCAGTAAACCACGCATGACAATTCGAGATCTCTGCTTCCAGATCTATTTTAAATAGAGCAAAATGTTAAACATCGACTGTATATTACAATTTCCAAAGTTTCAGTTTTGACCTCGATTCATTTTCAAGTGGTTAAGGTGCTAGAAACATTGCAGTTGTCAATATTACATAAAATATTTAAAAAGGATATGATCCTACATTGGTTTTACATGTTTTAATAATGTTGACAGTTGCTTTGTTTTCAATACCTTTGGCACTTGACAATGACTAAAGGTTGCAATTGCCGTGGTGAAAATTATAATAAACTGGCCCTTTTTCCATGGCTTCAACTGTGTATGAGTGTGACACAGATATGGAATACAACTCTTGCTCCCCTCTCTGTGTCAGCCTCTTCCTCCCTCTATCTTTCCATCTCATCGTTACACATCTATCTGTCGTTTTCTCGTCCCTACTCCTCTCTTCATCTCCTCGTCCCTCTCTTTGTAAATTTCCTCCAGCCTCTCTCTCAGACTTTATCTTCCTCTCCCTCCCTCCTGCTCCCTTCTCCTTCCATCTCCACCTCCCCTCTTCATTTCCAGCTGCCCCTTACCCCTCTACACCAGCCTGCCTTATGCATCTTCCCTTCCTCTCTCTCTTTCTCTCTCTCTCTCTGTTTCCACCCCTTCTCACTGCATCCATCCTCTTCTCCACTCATCTAACCTGTCTTCAAGCACACTCATCAGCATGTAGCCCTTACAATACAGTTCCCTAAGCAGGCCAGTACTGCTGCCAGTACATGACTGCCATGCATGGCAGTCTACACACCAGGGGCTTGAAAATCATTTATTTGCCTCTGACGTAAAGTCTGCCATGCAAAGCAGGTCGATAAGGCAGGCTGATACTGCTCAAGCATACCACGTTCATCAGGAAGGGCACTCTATATGTCAGGGCCCAGAAAACCATTTCATTCCCTCACACGTAGGCTGCCCTGACAAGCAGGTTGATTTGGCAGACCAGTAATGTTCCCACACAACATGCCTGTTGTTCAGGCCAGCCTATTCTCAGGGGCTGACGTTTTACTCCTATTGGATCTAAGTGGTCATAAGCATTACACTGCTGATACTGCTGAGACCCACTGTTTTTATGCGACATTTGGCAGAAATTGATCCATTTGTTGGGGAGGAGATCACAGACAGACACACATACACTCTGCTGTATATATATAACAGATAGTACAGTGGCGAGCAGGTTGTCATTCAAAAAATTCAACAACGCTGTAATCACAACACAAATACAACTGTATTCCATAAATCTGTTCTGAACACTCTGTCTGTAATTCTCTGACTGGCTATCGTCATTGGTCTATTGTGTACAGCCAGTGGAACAATATTACTTTCTTCTCATGGTGTAGTCCTTCTGGAAGAAGCTGTGCCTATTCTCCTTGCCACATTGTCACCCTGAATCCGTCTTGTCACCACTCATTTGCAGTAGCTGTGCTATGGTCTGCTGTCTATGCTATCTGAGCTCCTGTGACCCTCATGTCAGTGATTTCACCATTCTTTAACTCTAAGAGATAGTGAGAAGCTGCACTCACATGCCCTCTAGGCTTTCTGTGTTGAGACCTCTCTTTGCTATCTCCCAGTAAAGTTAGGCACAACCAATAATCATCACATACTCATACCATTCTCTCTGCAGGAATAGCTTTCTTCGGTACTGAAAGGATAAGCTCAATTAAGGATGAAAGTTTAATCAACATATCTGACAGGTATGGACACTGATGAGTCGAACATGGGGCTTGATGAAGAACAACTTAACCCCACACAGACAACAAGCAATATTGTTTACTAGTAATGTAAATTCCCTCTTCTCTGTACTATAGCATTGATTAATAAGAGCACAAATAGTTTGGACCACAAAGTGAGACGACAGTCTCTGAACACAGCGACAGTAACAAGCTGATTTGCCAAATACTGGATTGGCCGAGCATTGGGAGGCCAAGTCTCAGTGTAGGAAGGACAAAGATTGCTGCAGCTCCAAGTATATCTGATTACATGTGCATATCTCAGGGATCGAAAGCGAGTCCTGGCAGATGAGCCGCTGGGTATGGCTGTTATAAAGCTCAAAGTGTGCATCGAGCGAATGCTCAGAAATTGAGCGCAAGTACCAACAGATGGGTTGTTGCGTGTGGCCAGCATAAAGCAAGGAGCATGGACTGAGCAAATGCTCGGATGTTGAGGATAAGGTCTGATGGATGTGCCACTGGCTGTGGCTGGTGTAAAGCCGAGAACATGCACAGGGGAAATGCTGTCTGCTAGTCATTAAGTGGCTTCTTAAACAGGAAGGCAGAAGGATAAGCAAGTGGAGCACGTGAATTGGATGAAACCTATTGCCATGATCGCAGTGCCACAGTTGCTGATGCACATGTTGCTGGCAGCGAGGCTGGTGCCTCTCGTGGCGGCTGCAGGAGACAACAAGTTTGTATTTTTGGTCGTAATGGTCCATGTGGTGGCCAGTAAGGATTACCAGCTGGTTCCAGAGGACAAATGGAGCATGGCAGCTAACTACAACAGGTGTCTGTCTGGTAACTGTATTGGTAGGCATTAGCAGGGACATAGCAGAAATACTGGATTACAGGTCTGGTTGCATTCGGTCAAGGTGTTCGTAGTGCAACACTATATTTATGTGAACTAGAAAGAAAGTAAATACAAATATACGTCAGCAGGCTTTTGTGGCCATTGTCATTTCTCGTGAAGTCTGAACATTTGTTGGTATACATCATATTACTCTTCAGCAATTCGAGGATATCAGTGAAATCCTGAAGAAGATCTCAGCAGAAGGATCAAAACATCAAGCAGTAAAGAAGTTTCCAGAGTAATACCAACAACCCAGAAAATTTTACCATCAAAATAAAAAATGTCAGTTTTCTTTTCTACCTCTGGATGGGCACATATGACTTCACGTCCCATAACATCACTACCTCATGAGTCAATTACGACTTTCGATATCGGTAGTTCAATCCACCCAAAAGTAACAAAACAGTCCACAAAGCACAATGCTGATCACCATCTTCCCCACCACTGGCATCTTCTCCTCACGCCTATCTGCCGCTTTTGTTGATCCACTATGTTTTGCAGGTCAATTTTACAATAACTCTGCTAAACAAATTTTCAATTTTTATTACTTAAAGAAAAGAAAGTAGAGGTGCTTTATACATTTAGACGCACTGAACACGAATATCAAGGTTAAAGTTGTCTCCTAGCTCAGCGTTACAAGTAAGTAAGTTGTTTACTTGTTTACGTTCTACAGTCAAACATACGGGCCTTATAAGAGCTACATGCAAAGACCCTGTGACAGGGATTCCTCTGCGGTAAGTGACTGAGCTGGACACTTCCAGTACGGTTTGGCACCTCTGCTTCGCACCGGCACTATCCTAGCACGTGAGCATTTTCGAATGTACAAACCAGACTAAATTTTAATCGTCGTTTGTTACGGCTGTGGTTTCTTGCGCTGCATTAGTTCTTTTGTTACTGGAACCAGTGTCGTGGCGGTTGGTGGTGACTATATCTGAGGTGAAGAGTTGAAACTGAAAAATTGTGTTGTTGCGCATGTGTACGCTTTCACAGAAATGCAACACACTTGTAGTAAAATACCTGCTAAGCTTCGAGGCTTTCAAGAAGGCGACCACTGAATAAAGCAAGGCCTTCTATTTCAGGTTTCGAGTTGGAGACCAAGATAAATTGTAGACTTCATATGTGTGTTGCACCGCATGTTCATTCACACTGAGTGCTTGGATGCATGGTAAAAATGTCTCCACGAAGTTTGGTGTGCCTGTTATTTGGCGCGAACACGCAAATCATCCATCAAATTGCTAGTTTTGTGTGCTGCCTCCCTTGAGGAAAGGAGTCAATTCCAAGAAGAAGAAGAATAGTCAACACTCTGACATCCCATCTATTATCAGCCCTGTGGTTGAAGAACAGCCAGTTTCTGTTCCCACACATGTACCACCATCCAGCAATGATAGCGATGATGCTAAACCGACGCGTACAACCAATGACACTGACCTTACATTTACACCACCATCGTCTTCTGGAGAAGCACACAAAATTAAACAGTGTGGACTCAAGGAGTTCGATCTTCCAAAGCGTAAAGCCGAACTCTTGGCCTCACTACTGCAGTGGTAGAATCTCTCTGCTGACACAAAAACGACTTGATTGTCTTTTGAGTACTGACGGCGACATTAAATTCTGCAATAACATTGACGATTTGCTGGGAGACCTGAACATTTCCTACAAACAAGACGAGTGGAGACTCTTTACAGACTTCTCAAAAAGAACCCCGAAGGCAGTAATAAAAGACCATCCACACCTATCGCACATGCCGCCTTAGCTAAAAGAAGGTATACCACGTTGAAAGCCAATGCAAATTGTGTTAATTACAGTAAGCATGAATGAATGGTATGTGATTTCAAACTCATTGCGATAGTGTTGGGTTTGCAAAAGAACTGCTGCTACCTCGTCAGACAGACAGTCGGACAAGAGAAAAAACTATACACACAAGGAATGGCCTTCACGAACAGTTCTTGTGCCGGGGTCAAAAAATATTGGCGAAGAACCTCTAGTGAATCCGAACAAAATTGTTCTGCAGTCATTGTACATTAAGTTGGGACTCTTGACAGCATTTGTTAAGGCAGTGTAAGGAATGAAGCAGCATTTCAGTACTTGTGTAAGAACCGACCCTGAGGCCGAGCGGTTCTAGGCGCTTCAGTTCGAAACCGCGCGACTGCTTCGGTCGCAGGTTCGGATCCTGCCTGGGGCATGGATGTGTGTGATGTCCTTAGGTTAGTTAAGTTTAAGTAGTTCTAAGTTAAAGGTGAGTGATGACCTTAGATGCTAAGTCCTATAGTGCTCAGAGTCATTTGAACTATTTGAACTTGTGTAAGAAGTTCTCACGATTCAGGACAGTGAAAATCACAAAGGGGATATTCCTTGGTCCACAGACAAGCCAACTATTGGTGGGCACACACTTTGTGTCCATTCTAACCCCTCATCAGCTGCATGTGTTGCATTGTATTCGTAACGTGACAACATGGTTCTTGGGAAACGGGAGAGCCGTATATCACAGGGACCTTGTGGACTAACTCATTCGTACTTATACGCCCTCTAAGGTAAATGATAAAGAGTTGTACTACCGTGCACATTATTGTGTACTGTGTTTTCTATGACGTAACAATCATCTGTTGAGCGATCCATTGATGGACATGACCATGTGCACAAGGCGCCTTTCGATTTTAAATGGTTTATTTATGACAAACATTTATATAATGTGCTACATTTTATCTGCATGATAACTTGGAGTGAGGTTCACCTCAGGAGGAACACATTTTATAATAAAAATTTATGAAGACGTGAAGATGATAGCAAAGTCTTTCGAAACAGGTTATTTACAAATAAAGAAAATTTTTATGTGATCTTGGGTTTACAAAGTTTTTATCGTCCTTATAAGGTCATTGGCTGCAACATGATCCTAAAGATGCACATCTTTTGCTCCCACCTCCATGCGTGCCCGGAGAACGGTGGTGTGTTCAGTGATGAGCTTGGCGAGCGTTTCCACCAGGACATTTCCTTCATGGGCCAGAGGTACACAGGACGGTAGATTACTGCTACATAGGCTGCTTTCTGATGGATGCTACAGAGAGGTGCTCCACACACCACCCAAAAGAGGAATGCAGTGAATAAACTAGGTAAGTTCAGTTAATCTATATACCCTATTGGTTACAGTAGCAATATATGTTAAGTCCCTACTTACTTATATCCCTGGGCTAGACGACAATTTCAACCGTGATTTTCGAGTTCAGCGCAACGAAATCTATAAAGACTTTCTATTTCGGTTTCTGCAAAAAAAAAAAAAATCACTGTGGATCAATGTGGCATACAAGACGAAAATCAAGAGAAAGGTGTCATGTTGAAAAAATGTTTTTTGTGCTCGGTATTCTGAGCTTCACAGTAGGTACCCTTATTTAGAGGCTGCATTTGGCTCGCGACCTGTTTTTTTCCGGAGGCTGCCTCCCTTACGTGAGGACGTTTAGTTTCCTCTGCTCGCCTGCCCGTGCCTCTTCACGACGCTTTAATTGGATCCAGTCTCTCTCGACGTCAGCCTAAGGTGGCGGCGCTGCCTTATTGCTCTGTTAGCAGGTCGCCCTTACCCCACACTTGAGTGTACCTCGCCCACCCTCGCGGCTATTTATTGGCCTCAGAGCAAAACTTCAACAGCAGAAAGCAAACAGAAAATATAATTTACGGTTCCATTAAACGTCTATTGCCAGGTTTGCCAACTGTACACGCAGGTAATATGCCACTGGGACCTTTTGAATCATCAATGCCAAGCTGACTCTGATTACTGAGGTTCTTCACCAGGGACTAATCTGTGCTCCGATTTTTAATCATAATTTCCAAATGTAATGATCTCGGAATACCTAAATTGATGCAGCAATGCACCGCCTTTCTCGCGGTGTCTGCTAATAACACGTACAGGTGTAAGGGCTGTGTGTATTACATGACCGCACTTTAGAGGATCTACCTACATGCGAGAAGAATGATCATGTCTAACATTTAGGAAGATGTATATTTCCGCGCTGCAAAAATTTTCAAGAGGAATTTTCAAGGCCTGAAGCCTGTTAATAACGAATCCCATAATATCATACCCAAACAAGTTTTTTTTCCTTGGCAATCGCCAACATTTGCCTCGATGGATACATATTGTTCATTTTTCATGACTTATTAAAAATATGTAATCGAGGACTTTGTTTTTGTACTTATGATCACTGTTCAAAAATCACATGAGGAGGATCGATGTTCAAAAGTCGGAAGAGAAGGAGATACTTGGAAACGGCCTAGAGTCACGAGAAGATTCCAGCTGTATTACATGACGATGAGACAAACATTCCAAAATCAGATAGTGGATTATAAAGCGTACCCAGGAGCAGATATAGATTCGGATCACAATTTCTAATGATGAAGAGCAGACTGAGATTTAGGGGAACCATCCGGAAGAATCTACATGGACAGATGTGGGATACCAAATTAATGAGGAGCGATGAGGTGCGTTTGAAGTTCTCTAAGGCTATAGATGTTCTAATAACGAATACGACAGTAGGCAGTGCAGTTGAAGAGAAATGGACATCTGTAGAAAGGGTAATAACAAAAGTTAGAGGGGCAAGTATAGGTACAAGGGAGGTAACTACAAAGAAACTTTCGGTAACAGAAATAATACTATAACTGATCGACGAAAGAGGGAAGTACAGAAATGCTTAGTGACAGGTAGAAACACAGCAGTATATATCACTCAGCAATGAAATAAATAGGAAGTGTAGGGAAGTAAAGCGCAAAGGATGCAGGAAAACCGTTAAGAAATGGAAAAAGAAATGGTCGTCCAAAGGACAGATTCACCATACAGAAAAGTCAAAATAAACTTAAACATTAAAAGCAAAGGCGTTTACATTAAGAGGGTAACAGTAATTCCATGTTAAATGCAGAGGATAGATCTGACAGAAGTAAAGGACACAACGAAGGCCGCTATTAGGACAAGGAACTGTAACGGCGTGATAGAAGAAAAAATAGGAACCGATATCGAAGATATGAGTAATTCAGTATTAGAATAGGAGTTTTACAGAGCTTTGGAAAGTATGTGATCAAACAAGGCGGAAGGCATGTATAACACTCATTCGGAATTTCTGAAATCACTGTGGAAGTCGCAACCAAACGACTACTGAAGTTGGTGTGTAGAATCAATGATACTGGAGACGTATCACCAAACTTCGGATAAATATTATCCACACGATTCCCAAGGTAGTAACAGCAGGTAAGTGCGAAGACTAATAGCTCATGCAACACACTAACTAACAAGAATAATGTACAGAAGAATGGAAAAGAAAATTGAGGATCTGTTATATGACGATCAGTTTGGCCTCTGGGAGGGTAAAGACATCGGAGACACAGATCTGACGCACTCGGTAAGGACCCAAGACTTACGAAAACTTACGGCACATTCATAGGATCTGTCGACGTAAAAAAGCGCTCGAGAATGTAAAATGGCGTACGACAAAATTATAGGGATGGATGCGCAATATACAACATGTACAGAAACCAAGAGGGAAGACTATTAACGAAGTGCTAGGATTAAAAACTGGGTAACGTAGAGAAGCAGTATTTCACCCCTTCTGTTCAATCTACACATAGCAGAATCAACAAGAGAAATAAAAAGAGAGGTTCAGGATTGGGATTAAAAGTTCAGTGGGAAAGAATATCAATGATAAGATTCGGTGATAAAAGTCGTCTCTTCTGTGAAAGTGAAGAAGACATACAGGATTTCTTGCGTGGAATTAACAGTCTAACAAGAACAAAATATGGACTGACGATTAATCGAAGGAAGACAAAAGTAATGAAGAGTAGCAGAAATAAGATTAGCGATAAACTTAGCATCTGCATTGGTGACCACGAAGTAGATGAAGTGAAGGAATTCTCCTACGTTGGAAACAAAATTACATATGAGGGTCGAAGCAAAGAGGACATAAAAAGCAGGCGAGCTGAGGCAAAGATGGCATTGCTGGCCAAAAGAAGTCTACCGTAGCAGTTTAAGACAGCTTAGTTAGGCAGACACTTATGTTCCTACAGCAGCAATGGGCAACACAGCGTTTGCTCGTATATTGTTTTATGAACTCTTAACGAGAAGCGACTTATTTTGATTTACCTTTGCGCTTTGTACATTAAATTTTTTAATTTATTGCTTGTTTCTGTGTTTACTACGCACAGCCCCGCGTTTTAATAACTGTTAGAATTCTGCCGTCTTTCCTATGGGTAGGGCCACTGACTGCTGAGTTTGGATGTGAGGTGAATTGTTGATCCTTCGCACACGGCTACATGCAGGCTGGCTTTGTTCATTCACCTTGAGGCCGCCACCAGTGGGCATCACTGTGGGGCACGGGACATAGGATCGAAGGGATCCTCTGACAATTATGCTACTGTGACCACCCTAGTTACTGCCCGCATTGATCTATGCGCTACAGTCTGGAACCGAGCGACCGCTACGGTCGTAGGTTCGAATCCTGCCTCGGGCATGGGTGTGTGTGATGTCCTTAGGTTAGTTAGGTTTAATTAGTTCTAAGTTCTAGGCGACTGATGACCTCAGAAGTTAAGTCGCATAGTGCTCAGAGCCATTTGAACCATTTTGCCCGCATTGAGGAGAACGGTAGTCGCGTGGGAGGTCGTTTCAAAGTGTGGCTAGTAGCGAAAGACTTTTCGAGGGGTCAATCGAAAAGTCTCCCAGTTCGTCTGACAAACAGGGTTCAGGGCCAGTATGTGAGTGATAAAGATGCTGAAACCGAGGCAGTTGTTTGTCCTGCTTCAAAAGAAGCATCCATTATCCAGGTATTCAGAGAGCGTGGAATTAATGGAAGCTGTGAGGTATCTCCAACGTTAGACACCTTGTGGAACCTCTTAGGGATACGGCAGCAAAGGAGGTAAAGAAGTCTCCAGTGTGCAGACTGGGAAGTGGGTTCGTCCCAGATGAGGAGATGTAAAACGGGTGCTTCCGGACGCAGTGAAGAGAACAGGATTCTACCAACTGCAGGTAGTAGCTTATAGTGGTACAAATGACGTGTGTCACACTGGATCGGAAGAGATTCTCTCTGGTTTAGCGCAACTATGTGAAGTGCTGAAAACTGCCAGTCTTGCTTGTGAGACATAGACAGAGCTCATCATCTCTAGCATCATCGTTAGTACCGATCGAGGATTTCAATTCAAGAGGCTTTTAATAGCTTACACAACGAAATCTGGCAAATATTCAAAAGATAATCTGGTCGAATGTAAAGTACTACAGCG
Source organism: Schistocerca serialis cubense (assembly GCF_023864345.2). Lineage (NCBI taxonomy): Eukaryota > Metazoa > Arthropoda > Insecta > Orthoptera > Acrididae > Schistocerca > Schistocerca serialis. The sequence goes on along the minus strand of NC_064639.1, from coordinate 778,559,759 downwards.
GTAAGACACAAGCTACACTTTCACTGCATGATAGCAACGGCAAATTACCAAATGACAGCTCCATTACAGCGAAGTTACTAAACACAAACTTCTGAAATGCCTTCACCGAAGAAGACGAAGTAAATATTCCAGAATTCGAATCAAGAACAGCTGACAACATGAGTAACTTAGAAGTAGATACCCTCGATGTAGCGAAACAGATTACAATAATAATTGTATGCCAACTAGCTTCCTTTCAGAGTGTGTCCATATAATAGCTCCATACTTGGCAGTAATTAAAAAACCGCTCGCTCGAAGAAAGATCCGACCTAAAGACTGGAAAGCTGCACAGGGCGCACCAATACTGAAGAAAGGAGATAGAAGTAATCCGCTGAACTATACACTCGAATCACTGATGTCGATTTTCAGTAGGATTTTGGAACATATGCTGTTTTCGATCATTATGAATTATCTTGAAGAAAACGACCTATTGACATATAGCCAGCACGGATTCAGAAAATAGAGGATCTAAAAAAGAATCCTTATTTCTAGGTTTCCAGGACGCTTTTGACACCGGTACCCGCAACTGACTTCTCCCATTTTTGCGACTGTATTCGTGATTTCCTGTCACAAAGATCACACTATGTAGTAACTGACGGCAAGTCAACGACTAAGAGTGTTTCAGGCCCTCTGCTGTTCCTAATCTATATAAACTATTCAGGAGACAACCTGAGCAGCTCTCTTAGGTGGTTTGCCGACGATGATGTTATTTACCGTCCTGTAAAGTAATCAGAAGAAAAAAATCAACTGCAAAATGATTCAGACGAGATATCTGTATGGCTCGTAAAGTGGAAATTGACTCTAAATAATGAAAAGTGTGAGGTCATCCACACGAATACTAAAATAAATCCGTTGAAGTCCGTCAGCTTAGCTGGGTGGTAACGTGCTTGCCTCCCATGCACTGGGTCTGGGTTCGATTCCTGGGCGGGTCGGAGATTTTATCCATTCGGGGACTGGGTTTTGTGTTTTCCTCATCATCATTTCATCCCCATCATCGATCGTAAGTCGCCCAATGTGGGGCCGACTGAAATAAGACCTGTCCCTGGCGGCCGAACCCGACTGGGACCTCCTGGTCAACTATGGCATACGATTATTTCATTTCTTTTTCATTCCGTTAAACTTCGGTTACGAGATAAACCACAAAAATCTAAAGGCTGTCTATTCAAAAAAATAAGTAGGATTATAATTGCTAATCACGATCAATTTAAATTGGAACTATGGCATAGATAATGTTCTGAGGAAGGCGAAGAAGAAACTACGTATTATTAGCAGCACACTTGGAGGATACAACATATCTACTAAAGAGACTGACTCCACTGCGTTTGTCCTTCCTCTTACGGAGTATTGCTACGAGGAATGAAATCCTTGCCATGCAGTACTGACGAAAGACATCAAAAAAGTTCAAAGAACGGCAGCGCGTTTTGTATTATCACGAAGTAGGCGAGAAAGTGCCACGGATATGATACACACGAAATATAAGTCACCAGCTTTCTCTTCGGAATGTGAAAATGATGTGCTGACGCGCACCTAAAAAGGGAGAAATGATCATCGTAATAAAGTACGAGAAATTAGAGCTCCCACGGAAAGGTTTGTGTGTTAGTTTTGCCGGCCGCTGTGGCTGAGCGGCTCTAGGGGCTTCAGTCCGGAACCGCGCTGCTGCTACAGTCGCAGGTTCGAATCCTGCCTCGGGAATGGATGTATGTAGTGTCCTTAGGTTGGTAAGGTTTAAATAGTTCTAAGTCTAAGGGACTGATGACCTCAGATGTTAAGTCCCATGGTGCTTAGAGCCATTTTTTTGTTAGTTTTTCCTGTGCTCTGTTTGAAAGTGGAACGGTAGAGAAATAATCTGAACACGGTTCTATGAACCCTCCGCCAGGAACTTAACTGTGCATTGCACAGTAATCATCGAGAAGAAGTATATGTAGACTGATATCGGACATTCTCCTTAAGTTGAGGGATAGATAGCTGAGAATTGACGTTCGGGGCACAGCACTGTACGGTAGTGAATCATGGACTATGGGAAAACCGGAACAAAAGAAAATTGAAGCGTTTGGGATGAGGTGCTGTAGAAGAATGTTGAAAATTAGGTGGGATGATATGGTAAGAAGTGAGAATCGTTGGTGAAGGAGGATATAGAGAACACCGACAACAAGAGAAAACAGGATGATACGACATGTGTTGAGACCTCAAGCAACAATTTTAGTTACAGTGGCGACAAAAATTGAAAGGAAGACAGAGATTGGAATACTGCCAGAAAATAATCACCGTTCGGTGCAAGTGCTATTCTAAGACGAAGAAATGAAGTCGTGTTGGGTCGCAACATGCTAGTCAGAGAACAGGTGACACAATGATCAGCATCATTAGTAGGTAAAAATTTTGTCTTAAGTTTTCCATAATTTTTTCTCAGATAATATGAGAAGAAAAAGAACAAAAAAACAAATGTACACTGCTAGTTTCAGGCTATGGCCTTCTTCAAAAACGTCGTGTTCCAATTACGGCTTAACACGGCTGAAAATTTTTAAATCAGAAAATTTTTATTGCAAAACTGTATGATCTCTGAATGTGGTCGTGGATTGCATTACCTTTAGGAGAACCCGAACATTTATAGCCTATCATTTAAGAAAATTTCGCTGTACATTTGTGTCAGTTACACGTAGAAGTAATGTTTTCTTTAGTACTGGTATGCAAATTGTAGCCGGCCGGAGTGGCCGTGCGGTTCTAGGCGCTACAGTCTGGAACCGAGCGACCGCTACGGTCGCAGGTTCGAATCCTGCCTCGGGCATGGATGTGTGTGATGTCCCTAGGTTAGTTAGGTTTAATTAGTTCTAAGTTCTAGGCGACTGATGACCTCAGAAGCTAATTCGCACAGTGTTCAGAGCCATTTGAACCATTTGTAAATTGTATTCACTAATACTATGCCATACCAATAAGGACATAACAGTGGTCAATTATTTTGCGACAGTCACAGATAAAGGAACATCAAAATGAATGCCATCTTTTCTTCCAAATCCTATCCACATCACAGTGTATTTCGATTTGTACAAATGTCATGACACTATCTCCCAAATGGGACACACAGAATCAAATTCATTCCAAAGTACTCTGTACTAAAGTAGATACCAAATTTGAAACAACAAAGTCTTGTCGTATATTGTCAAGAATAAGAGAAGAGGAATCCTAAATTACATCCAGAAATCAGCACTAAGCCACTAACAACAGATATGTGGAACAGCAGCACACATAACTGGGATAACTGTACCTTGTGCCTATCCTTTACAGAGTCAGTGTGTATCGCAAAAAATCCCTCCGTGAGCCTCTTCTAAGCTTGCCAATCATGTGGCACGTAATGGACGTAATGGAAGATGGCGCAAATAAAAGAGACCCGGACCATCTGTGGCAGGATTAACGGAGGAGGAAAAGATCTACAGTTACTCCCAAGAGGACAGAGCAACTGCCCCTACAGCCGGCAGTACCTTGGAGCACATTTGCACAATATTCACGCCTGACGGAGTTGTTAGCAGAGGTCGGTATGGTCGCAGCACAGCTGCCACCCATGTCAGTCTGCAGCTCGTGGTCTGGTGGCTAGCGTTGCTGCCTCTGGATCAGTGGGTCATGGGTTCGATTCCTGGCCAGGTTGGGGATTTTCTCTGCCCGTGTGCTGGGTGTGTGTGTGTTGTCCTCATAATTTCATCATCATCATAATCATCAATATCATCATTCGTCACAGTTGCTAGACAGGATTGAGTAAAAAATTGGGACTTTGTACGGGCGTTGATGACCGTGCAGTTGAACTCCTCCCTCCCCCCCCTACCCCCCCTACCCCCCCTACCCCCCCCCCCCCCGAAACTTAACATCACTGTCACCACCCAAGTCACGTGATCTCTCAGTGTGCGATTACTCTGTATATGGAGCCTTCAAGTCTAAGGTGTGTCGAAACAACCGTCACTGTCTTCAAGAACTGTAGCAGAACATTTCGGATGAGACTGCTGCGATTCCAGCAGTCCAGCTTCGACTTGCCTTCAGCAATTTGCAGACCAGTGCCCAAAAGAGCCAACAGATAAATGGCGGTCACTTTTAACATCAGATACATTCAGGTTAGTACTGCATTTCCTCTCCTCTACTCTTGTTTCTTTGTACCCTTGAACTCTGTTCTCTGGGCCACTCTTACTTCCTCCAGCCTGTACTTATCTCTCGATGCAAAATTTAAAAATAATAAAGAAATGGCACACGTGGACAGAGATACCCTTTTTCTGAGTAAGGATAGGAGAGAAGAAAAAAAAAGTCCGGGCCAACAGTGTGAAGTATGCCAGATTTCGGGGTGTCTCAAGGCCGAAATTAATGTCAAACAGTAATGAGTCCTTGTCGTAAAGGCTTTCGCCTGGTAACAGCAACCTGATTCTTAGAGCACGAATAGCTCTGGAACTAGAATAGCCTACAGTGCACGTAGTCGCCACCAAGTTGGAATAGGCAAGCGGCTTCGGTACAGCGTTGCTTGTTTACGCTTTATACACAGATATTGAAACTTAAAGATTAAACATTTTGTTCCGTTTTACACATTTGTTAATTTGTAAACGTAATGCTGAAGTAGTGTTTCTGCGATTGATGCAAAAGAAATTCGTGAAAGGAGGAGCAGTTACTTCTGATAATTTACTATAATATATAATCGGCAATACGCTCAAGTACAGTGCGCCAATAAGAAGATAGCGGCGGCTGTCTCCTTTCTTCTCCAAACAAAAAATAGTGACATGTGAGCTGTAACACTTGTCCTAAGCATGAAGATGTTCTTCAATTTTGCTCGACATAGCTTTCGATGAAGTTCATGCCAGATACCTAATGCAAACTATAAGACGGTTATGAAACCCATGTAGAATATCCACGGTTCTTTTATACTGGATTTGTCTGCACTACTGATGTAATTAAATTCAAAACCTGCAGAGTGCTTACTAGTAAACCCTACGCCACGCCATACCTAAATCACTTAACCTGAGAGGCGACATAAATCCTGTTTTACGCATCAGAATAGTCATTCCAGAGATATCTTTATTACATGTGACGTTAGAGGCACGTATGTTGACGACAAAAATCACCTTCTGCGCATCTGGATGTTCACTACATACACACTGATATCGTGATAAAGGGGATTTCACGCAAGTCTGAGAAATTTCATAAAATCATTTGTTGAAGAAACTATGAGGAGCACAATTACTGCTGCACGATTGGAATAAATGTTGGAGATCATTACTAACAATATACTGCCAAACTGGTGGCGATGCTAAAATGTTGTATTTCATATGTGGAATCACGCAACCCGTACAAAGATGATGCCCAGCTATCTACTTACGTCTCTCAGTAGCATAGAAAGAAGAGAACCATCGCTAGGAAGATGAGTCAGTACATTGCAATTCCGTTGCTAGTTTATTAAGCGCCCCCGATAATAATACTACATTATCATACAGTAATTTCTCCGGCGTGCAAGTCAAATCATTTTATTCCTTATCTATACCAATGCCTGTACTTGTTGTCGTAGAGTACTTCATCATGTCATAAATATACTTGTCACTTCATTGTCACAGCTAGATTCACTGCCTTCTGTGAGGCATTAATGTGAAAATAGACCGAACGTACCAATGGGGCTGATAAACCATATTTGCTGCGCAAGTTTATCATGAAATAATTTCCCAGATCTAAAAATACATACGAGCTGACATTCTGCTTGCATTGGTTGTGTAAGTACAAGGATTTGCTTGAAAATTTGTCAGGAAGTTTCACAGAAAATGTTACCTATCCTAACTTAATAAATTTACGATAATATAGTATGAGTTCAGCATATCTTAGTATATCATCTTGCAATAGGACGGAGGTAGAAGGACCAAGGAGGGAGGAATAGATTCGTCTAGTAGCTGGTAACAGAAAAAATATAAAACCAGTAAGACGTTACAAATGAACAACCATTTTGAAACTTCTTGGCAGATTAAAACTGTGTGCCCGACCGAGACTCGAACTCGGGACCTTTGCCTTTCGCGGGCAAGTGCTCTACCATCTGAGCTACCGAAGCACGACTCACGCCCGGTCCCCACAGCTACACTTCTGCCAGTATCTCGTCTCCTACCTTCCAAACTTTACAGAAGCTCTCCTGCGAACCATGCAGAACTAGCACTCCTCTGTGCTTCGGTAGCTCAGATGGTAGAGCACTTGCCCGCAAAAGGCAAAGGTCCCGAGTTCGAGTCTCGGTCGGGCACACAGTTTTAATCTGCCGGGAAGTTTCATATCAGCGCACACTCCACTGCAGAGTGAAGATCTCATTCTGGAACAACCATTTTGCTTAACATAGAGATTCCAGATTTCAGCGCCAATTTTCATGTTTGTTATTATAATATCAGGAGCGATCAAAAAGTCTCCGTTCGAAGGCCGTACAATCTAGAATCGGTATGACAATCACGCAAAATCGCCGTGAACATTACGTCAACCACCTCGCCCATGCACTAGGTAGAAGATATCCGTTTGTTAAAACACCGTGTTCTCCTGCCTGAAGATTTTGGTAACGGCCGGTTGCACGTCCTCATCCGACAACAATCGTCGACTCTTCAAGACATTTTTTAAGGGACCGAAGGCGTGATAACTGCATAGGATGAAATCAGGACTATAGGATGGGTGCCCGAGTGTCTGCCAATTGAACTGGCGCAATTTCTCCGTTACATTTGCGATGTGGAGGCGTGCCTTATGATCAAGCAGCAGCAGCCGTTGTCGTAGTTTGTACATTACGGTGGATTTCGACAGATATGCTGCCCCACACACATTCTACGTTCCCCGATGAATGTCTACGGGTGTTTGTCCTTCGGCAGACAAAAAAACAGCACGTTGGTCCTGTTTGGACACATTTGGTAACAACGTCGTCATAGTTCACGTTTCCGCATTTACAGCATGCACGTCGGAAAGACACGAATGCCACACTAATCCCTTCCCTACACGTCGGTACTTATATACCCACATCGGAACCGCACTACGTTGCATATACGCTGCAGCAGTGCCCTCAAACGGAAACTTATTGGTCGCTCCTTATAGTTCAAGGTATAGAAAGTTTTCACTCAGCATTTTCAGAAGTGAAAGTCTGCAAGAGTTCCGTTTGAAGAACGACAGCTTTCATCATTACGTAAGTAGAGGATTATAATTAATTTCATCTTTCAAGAATACCTTCCTCTACAACGGAATAAATTGGCATTCAGTTGGAATCACAACTGGGAGAGGTATTCGGACTTTTGTACGATGCAAGAAGCCTTTCTTGGCCTCTAGTGGAGGGCTCGCTCCGAGAAAATAAGTGTTTCGCCTGACATCCGCGCCCACGAACGATATACACATCGTTCTGGCGGTGTTTGTAGTCTATGTGGCTAGTCTATGCTGAGCAGTCTGTGTACTGCCGCGCGGAGTGGCCGCGCGGTTACAGGCGTCATGTCACTGACTGCACGGCTCTTCCCGTCGGTGGTTCGAGTCCTCTCTCGGACATGTGTGTGTGTGTGTGTGTGTGTGTGTGTGTGTGTGTGTGTGTGTGTGTTGTTCTTAGAATAGTTTAGTTTAAGTAGTGTGTAAGCCTAGGGAACGATGACCTCTGCAGTTCGGTCCCTTAAGAACTCACCTACATTAGAACATTAGTCTGTGTACTCAGTCCGTGCTAGTCAGTACGTGGATGTCGTTATAAAAATTATAACCGCATGCCTCAACTTTTCTTTAAACTGTGTTTTTGTGCAAACTAAAATGTGAGTATCTAATAGGTGTTTAAGACATTGAGAGTTGCAAGTAATATTTTTATAAGTAGAGAAAGAATGATTTGCAGAGTAACATATCTCAGATTCCTCGCTGCAAGTGTAGCAGTGGAACTTTCAATTTCCAGGACCAGCAAATTTACTTCTGACCGGCCCGCAGTTATTTCAATCTGTAGAGTTGAACATTGGAACAGCATCAGACTTTCAACTCGGGAACGTGATAGGAACTGCAGCAGATTCTATTTTACATGCTTATCTTTCTATTAGTTACCATACTGGAGGCAAATTTTTTTCAGCAGATGGTGGAGACATGCCTACAACTAGACTAAGGATGACAGGTAAAGCTTTCAGACTATTTTCAGGTTACCTATTGGAGTGGGCTGTAGGCCCTTGTTGTATGGGTGGCAAATAACTTTAATAGACACTGGAGAACCATCGTGTAAAGCAAACTAGCCGTTGTTAAGTTATGTTTTGCTGAACTGTTAAGAAACTTTCCATTGCCCAAACAGAAAATCAGAACCAAATAAAAAGACAGACGCCCCCCCCCCCGCCCACCCACCCACCCGCCAGCAAAATCTCCACTTGGGCAATGGATTCATGTTCAAGGAATATAATGTAATGTATATTATATATATATATATATAATGTATATAATAATATAATATAATGTAATGTAATGTATGGCACGGAAAACTCAGTCTGATATTCCGTCCAGACTAGTAGGAAAGTAAATAAAACGATATTTTTCAGAGGTAACGTAAGAGAGATAAAATCCGAAGTTTAATCCTTTAAAAATGAGTTACCGTAACCGTGTCACTAGAATTACTACATTTTCACACGTATCCGTACATTTTACTGCTGTCTCTGCACTCTCCGCGCGAGTGCTTTCACTGCCACATTCGCTCTCTTATACGTGACACACAATTCGCCGTAATCGGGCACCGCAAGCAGCATGCCACAACGGTGGCCGCGCCGGAAAGAAATGTTTGCCGCCGCTATTGTCGCTTTTTGCACGGCGCCATTGTAGCAGTGGGTGTAATTTTTCGTGCGCTAGGATATGACTCGTAGACAAACAGAAGTGCGGCGGCGCTAACAATAGGAAAGCGACCCGCGCGCCGCGGCGCGCCGTCCCACCGGTGTGCGGGCGCAGAATACGGGGGCCACTGCCGCGAGAGTGAGCGCGCTCCGCTGAATGGCGAGGCCCCCCACCCTGCAGCTTGTTCGCCGCTGCTGGCGAGCAGAGCTCAGCGTGCCGTTGTCACGGGAATAGCGGTTACGGTAGGCTAGAAGCGCAACACCGTGCGTGTAGCGCTAGAAACAGAAAAGGAAGGTTACGGTTTTTCGTTTCGTCTGCACTAGAACAGAGCTCAAGTTCTTTTTCACAAGAATCATTCTGTCATTTGCCTTAAGCGACAAACAGGAACCACGGATTGTCCCGAATGAGAGACCTGTGTGTTGCGTTCCAGATCAGTTTCGACATATTTTCACCTCGGAATACATCGATGTTCCAAAACAATATGGCCATATGCTTAATATCTTGATGGTCCACCTTTGGAACGCAATACATGGTTTCGACAAAGCCTTGGTAGATTTCCAGAGGTATCTAGCACCAGATTTCTACGTAACAGGTCACGCATTTCCCGTTAATTACACTACTGGCCATTAAAATTCTTACACCTAGAAGAAATGCAGAAGATAAACGGGTTTCACTGGACACATATATCATACCAGCACTGACATGTAATTACATTTTCACGCAATTTGGGTGCATAGATCCTGAGAAATCAGTACCCAGAACAACCACCTCTGGCCGTAATAACGGCCTTGATACGCCTGGGTATTGAGTCAAACAGAGCTTGGATGGCGTGTGCAGGTACAGCTACACTTGCAGCTTCAACACGATACCACAGTTCATCAAGAGTAGTGACTGGTGTATTGCGACGAGCCAGTTGCTCGGCCACTATTGACGAGACGTTTTCAATTGGTGAGAGATCTGGAGAATGCGCTGGCCACGGCAGCAGTCGAACATTTTCTGTATCCAGAAAGGCGGTCGTGCATTATCCTTCTGAAATGTAGGGTGTCGCAGGGATCGAATGAAGGGTAGAGCCACGGGTCGTAACACATCTGAAATGTAACGTCCACTGTTCAAAGTGCCGTAAGAGCGAACAAGAGGTGACCGAGACGTGTAATCAATGGCAACCCCACACCATCAGGTCGGGTGATGCGCCAGTATGGCAATGACGAATACACGCTTCCAATGTGCGTTCACCGCGATGTCGCCAAACACGAATGCGACCATCATGATGCTGTAAACAGAACATGGATTCATCCGAAAAAATGATGTTTTGCCATTCGTGCACCCAGGTTCGTCGTTGAGTACACTATCGCAGGCGCTCCTGTCTGTGATGCAGCGTCAAGGGTAACCGCAGCCATGGTCTCCGAGCTGATAGTCCATGCTGCTGCAATGTCGTCGAACTGTTCGTGCAGATGGTTCTTGTCTTGCAAACGTCCCCATCTGTTGACTCAGGGATCGAGACGTGGCTGCACGATCCGTTACAGCCATGCGGATAAGATGCCTGTCATCCCGACTGTTAGTGATACGAGGCCGTTGGGATCCAGCACGGCGTTCCGTATTACCCTCCTGAACCCTCCGATTCCATATTCTGCTAACAGTCATTGGATCTCGACCAACGCGAGCAGCAATGTCGCAATAGGATAAACCGCAATCGCGATAGGCTACAATCCGACCTTTATCAAAGTCGGAAACGTGATGGTACGCATTTCTCCTCCTTACACAAGGCATCACAACAACGTTTCACAAGGCAATGCCGGTCAACTGCTGTTTGAGTATGAGAAATCGGTTGGAAACTTTCCTCATGTCAGCACGTTGTAGGTAGTGCCACCGGTGCCAACCTTGTGTGAATGATCTGAAAAGCTAATCATTTGCATATCACAGCATCTTCATCGTGTCTGTTAAATTTCGCGTCTGTAGCACGTCATCTTCGTGGTGTAGCAATTTTAATGGCCAGTAGTGTACTTACCAGTGTGCTATGCCGGAGGTTTTCGCCTACTAGATCGGCAACCCTTCGGGCAGCTGTATCACGCTGGTAGCCGGCACTGCCTCTGCACGCCTCGATATCACGACGCCGTCAACACCCGTCATCAGGTGGCGAAGCAGGTGCCTGCAGAGCGCCACCAACAAGGGACCTACTCGCGTCCCTGCGCTACGTTACAGGGAAATAGCTCCAACAATATTCTGACGCAGGCAGCTAGACAGGGTGTATCATATTTAAAGGCGTAATGCACACACTTGAAACTACACGATACTAGAAGCAAAAAAATCTCAGTAAACATAGGGTCGAAAATGCATACCATAAGAGCTACGAGCATATTTTGGGAACTGGTAGAACGGACCAAAACAACAAAAAAAGGTCCAGTAAACATGTGCTCTAAAATGCATTCCGTAAGAGCTATGAGCACGTTTTCATCTTAGCTACCTGGAAACACGACTCTTCTAATGATTAAGTGCTCGAAACTTTTAAGGTATGCTTTTTATAGCACACGTTTGCCAGACATTTTTTTCTTATTTTGGTCCATACTACTACTTCCCAAAATATGGAAAGCAAATAACTTACGTAGAAGAGATTTGTTTCACAGTATCTAAGATGTAAAATTGCTCGTAGCTTTTAAGGTATGCATTTTCGGCCATATGTTTACTGAGCCTTTTTTGCTTCTAGTATCGTGTACTTTCAACTGTAAAGGTTTACGCCTTTAATTATGATACGCCCTGTATAAGCCGGGAACAGGACAGCACCAGCTTTCCTAGAGCTCCTTCGGATCCAATTCATCAATCACAAAACCCCATCTGAGTACCAATTTCCCAACCACTCTTCACCAATCCAAATACCCTGCCGCGCCACTACATCCATATTCCGCCTTCCATGCACCCCCATGCCTTATCCGTTCTCTCCCACCGGAATTTTAACAAACTTCCATTCCTCAACGATAAAATCCGTCCCGAGATACACCACTCTTTCCAACCCTAACCGCAACGCGCCCCCCACACCGTCCTCTAATTTTCTCCTGCTCCCTTGATTTACCTTGCTGCCCTCTAGTCGCTACCTGCGGTTCTACAGGGGTCCACAGTCGGTCATAATAATCATCGCACCTTCATCATCACAATTTTTTCGTGTGTCACCTAGCAACACCATTATATCATGACATGATCAAGGTACACAACCTATCAAACAGCACTGATCTCAAAGTCCATCGTTAGATACAAACGCCACTGTCAGAAGTCATTATCGATTCTTCTTCCGGGCACACACCGGCTGATGTTCAGGAACGCTAGTTTCTGAAGAAGCACAGTGTGTCAATTATTATTGAAGTTATTCTGAATTAGACGTTCCGACCTTCAGTCCTTAAGTCCTTTCTTATTGGACATAAACAAGAAGAGTCGTCATCCTAGGACTCAGATTTAAAGGATACGGACTTTGCATCCAGTCAGTTATCTTCGCCGAACGTAGCGTCCAGAAAGTTCTCATACCCGATTTGGCTCCAGGCACTGTCTAGTTCCGAACGACCGAACGGGATAGCACAGTGGTTAGCACACTGGACTCGCGTTCGGGTAGTGACGGCTCAAACCCGCGTCCGGGCATCCTGATTTAGATTATCCGCGATTTCTCTAAATCGCTTAAGGCAAATGCCGCGATGGTTCCTTAGAAAGGGCACTGCCACTTTACTTCTCCATCCTCCCTAATCCGAGCGTACGCTCCGTCTCTAATGACCTCGTTGTCGACGGGACGTTAAACTTTAATCTGTTCCTCCTCCTGTACCGAACGGAGCATTCCACCAGCGTCTTCTCTGTGAACTTAGTTTCCTTCGGCGTTTAGACGCAGTCCGGCCTTATTGTGATCCACGGTTATTTTGTACCTATTGTGTTATTTTTGTTACTTTATTCTTCACCTTTATTTCCATAACATTGGACATTTTGTGTGTGTGCGTGTGGGAGGGGGGTATTCAATAAACTTGTTATAGTCTGGATATCGTCTACTTCAGAGTCGTTTGTGGGCGCGAAGCTGGAGCTCGACCGTGTCGCAGATGCGTCCAAATGAGCTAGAATCAGACGAATTTTGTGATCAAGTCAACAACGTGAGTTCACTATTATGCTCCTTAAAGAACTGCAGCTCGATTATGGATTATGGATTGGGTAGGGGAAGATATCAAGAATAAGGGGATGCAGTTCGTTTGCAATGATGTGCACGTTGTCCACAGCTATCATAGTGCCTTCCATTACCTCCACAGATCCTATGGAAACTCAGGTAAACGTCCCCCACAGAGTAATATTGTCCTATCCGTCTGCACTGTGTTGTTGTAATGGTTATTTTTCGTCGCTGAGAGCTAAAAGACTGTGGCATGTATTAAAATTCACGCTGTAAAATAATCGCAGATACATTTAAAGTCAATAATGGTGATTTCAATAGATTTTTACCTATTGTATCCTTTGTGTGGAACTATGTGTGTGTCCAGTTACTCCACCTTTTTCCGCTATAATGAAATACATATTTCAACTTGCATTTCACCCCGATACCTGGGAAAACGCCACATTTTCTTTGGGGCAAGACGGTAGCTCATAGTACCTTTCTTTTTACAGGCAGATGATGCCTAGCAATTACGGAAAAATATTCTCATGGAACCAACGCTTTTGGTGGACCTGGAAGCTCAGAAACCAAGAGTCCTAATGAATCCGTAAGCGCAGAAATTGCATCTAAGACAAGTGATGCAGCCAAAGCAGGGATCTCTACCTCGTTTGGAAATATTGCACCGACACGAACTTTGGGAACGCCAGAGAAAAGGAGGAAGAAAACTCAGTGGTGTTGACAGACCACAAAACGCTACAAAGTTTGAAAGTAAAGCAACAGAAAAGGGCTGACACGAGAAGAAAAAGTCCATGAACTCAAAAACGACGGGGAAAGCAAAATCGACTGCTGAATATAATAATTGTGGTGTGTGTGAAAGAAAAAGCCGACCCTAAGTAAACTACATTCAGTGCATTCACTGTAACGAACATGCATATATGAAGCAGATATATACGTAACTACCGTATTGTAGAACAGTAATTATCAACAGTAGAACGGTCGGTAAATGCAATAAAAACTTTTATTTTGCATTACCTGACAGTAAAATATGTAATACACTTGGTGATGTTACCAAATTAATTTCGTCTCGGGGTGACATCCCTAGTACTCCAGTAGGCAAAACAGAAATACTGCTACCCGACATGAAAGTTATGATGTTATCATTTACTTTGGTTATTTTGCGGTCTGTATCGTTGGTATAATGATTTCCCAATAGTCACAGCCACAAGAGGCATTCAGTCTCGCAGTGGGCAGTGGTCATAATGATCTGGCACACTAGCTGTCCATAGCTGACAAACGCCCAAAGAACCATAATGTCCATGTTAATGAAAACATAACGTGTTTTAAAGAGACTGATCTGATGTCACAAGTCTTCATCTTCTACATGTAACGTTGGATTGGTTTTAAATTACGTATCGAAACTAAAATTTACCACGGCGCCTGTTGAAATCAGCAGGCTCATGTGTTGCCAGCAGGGGATTCGTTAGTACAGCTGGGTTGCTCACTCGTTCATTAGCCAATGTGAGTCGAGATAGAGAGGCAGCGATAACACAGGAACAGTAGGCATTCTGAGTTCTCCTTTCGAACCTCTAAAATTCACTAACAACTATGCAGCGTGATTTTCGTCGAAACTACGGCTCTATACGCTCGCCTCAAAGTTGGATCAACTGTATGGAGCGTACAGATGGCGCACTGCACCACTGGTCGCCTGATCTGAGGATATGCGATTTATTTATTTTTGGGGGATGGGGGTGGAATTTATTTATTTTTTGGGATGGAGGTGGGGGCGGGAACGTTGAGGGTCTCCTTCCAAAAACCTTGGGTGAATGCGACGACCCAGTAGCTCCAGATCGTAAAAATATGAGATGAATTTCGCAATCATCCGGATTTATCTCGTGCGTCGTGGGGGAGGGGGGGGGAGGGGTCACATTTTACAGTTGTGAAAGGTAAATACAAACTTCGATCCTAAATGTAATTGTAAAAGTACTCCTACGTGGCATGTGCATGTTGTTAAAGATGTATCTATGTAAAATCGGATGGTTCATTTGAAAATAAAAACTTTGCAGTCCAAGTTTATAACTTCATTCATGTAAATCACGGCCGGCCAAATGTTGCAGACTGTGAAGAAGTGCGGAAGTGCGCCATAGGTGCTCCCGCCAGCGGGAAAAGCGGAACAGCGACATCTGTGACTAGACACGTACACCAAATGAGCGGCGACAGTTCCGCTTCCTTATTTACGCGGTACAAGGAGGACCGAAGCACACCCAGCCTAGCTTCCCTCTGGCGACTGTAGCCTTCCGAGGGATGTACAGAGAATTGGCGAATATGGCAAAAAGGCAACCCACGGGAGATCTCCGTTTCAGTGCTCGTGGTCTAGTGGCTAGCGTTGCTGCTTCTGGATTACGGGGTCCGGGGTTCGATTCCCGGCCGGGTGATGGATTTTCTCTGCCCGGGGATTGGATGTTTGTGTTTTCCTCATCATATCATCATCATCATCATTATTATTATTATCCATGACAGCGGCTGGGTTGGACTGTGTAAAAAAACTTGGACTATGAAAAAATTGGGACTTTGCACGGGCGCTGATGACCGCACTATTCACCGCCCCACAAACCAAACGACAACATCATCATCAGCTGTGTCTCAGTCGCTAACACGACTGGGAACTTCAACACAGCAGTAGGTGAAAACTCTCAGTGTTTGTTGTGCCACCGAACAATAGCGGCCAGTACAAGTTCACGACTGAAAGACACTACAGCTCATTTCATACAGATGAGTTTCGTGTACTGAACGGTGAAGAACGGCAAGCCAAATTAAGTGCGCTTAAGAAAATGGATGAGGCACATCAACGGGTTTATAATTCAAGTCATAATAATTGCTACCTCTTCAACTTGCCAACGTCGGCACGTTTCTTGCGTTACATTTGCATCTATTTTAATGTACAACATACTGTTCTCAATTTTCCAGAATGACAATCACAGTACACCTGCACTGCGAGCAAATTTCAAAACTGCATTAAGATCAGCAAGACCCGGGAAATCGTTTTCGAAGGGGGTTTTGTACAAGACTATTTCACTGATGATGTACAACTTTTGTGTCCCACGTACGTTAGCACGTTTCAAGAAATCGGCATTTCCAAATACTGACACGACGTATAAGTGTTATGGTCGGCGATGTGCACAGACAGTTGGTAAATGAGACTAAGGACTGTATCTTACAGATACAGCTCAGGTAGTGATATACTCCACGAGGTATCGAAAACGCTCTGCATGTACCAGAGGACGTCTTGGATTTAGTGCCTCCGAAAGGGACTATGACAGGTGTAGACTTACTCAAAGCTGTCGAGCAAGACATTGATGGTGTCGGTAAACACTGGAATTAGTTAATCTCAGTAGCCACGGATGGAGCACAGACAATGCGGGGCCATCAGAGGACTCACAGCGCCGATGCGCAATGATCTAGGGCGGCACAGAAGAGACGTTGTATGGATTTCACTGCATTCCACATCGAGAGGCGCTTTGAGCAAAATCACTAACGTTAGAAAAATTATGGACATTGTTCTGCATACTCTGAAGTATCTGAAAACAGCTTATCCATGGCCAGTTTCGGCTGTTCTTGGAGGAATTAGGAGAAGAGTACGCCGACATACACTATGTGATCAAAAGTATCCGAACGCCTGGCTCAAAATGACTTACAAGTTCGTGGCGCCCTCCATCGGTAATGCTGGAATTCAATATGGTGTTGGCCCACCCTTAGCCTTAATCACAGCTTCCACTCTCGCAGGCATACGTGCAATCAGGTGCTGGAAGGTTTCTTGGGGAATGGCAGCTCATTCTTCACGGAGTGCTGCATTGAGGAGAGGCACCGATGTCGGTCGGTGAGGCTTGGCACGAAGTCGGCATTCCAAAACATCTCAAAGGCGTTCTATAGGATACAGGTCAGGACTCTGTGCAGGCCAGTCCATTACAGAGATGTTATCGACGTGCAACCACTCCGCCACAGGCCGTGCATTATGAACAGATGCTCGATCGTGTTGAAAAATGCAACTGCCATTCCCTAATTGCTCTTCAACAGTGGGAAGCAAGAAGTGCTTAAAACATCAATGTAGGCCTGTGCTGGGATAGTGCCTCGCAAAACAACAAGGGGTGCAGGCCCCCTCCATGAAAAACACGTCCACACCACAACACCAAGGCTGGCAGATGACGATCATGGGGCATTCGCCATACCCACACCCTGCCATCGGATCGCCACCTTGTGAGTGGCCGCGCTGTTTAGAGCGCCCTGTCACGGATTGCGCGGCCTCTCCCACCGGAGGTTCGAGTCCTTCCTCAGACATGGGTGTGCGTGTGTTGTTCTTAGCATAAGTTAGGTTAAGTTCGTTTAAGTAGTTTGTAAGTCAAGGGATCGATGACCTCAGCAGTTTGATCACGTAGGACTTCACACACGTATGTGAACATGTACCACATTCATCACTCCACTCAACGTTTTTCCACCGTTCAATCGTCGAATGTTTACGCTCCTTACACCAAGTGAGACGTCGTTTGGCATTTACCGGCGTGATGTGTGGCTTATGAGCAGCCGTTCGACCATGAAATCCAAGTTTTCTCACCTGCCGCCTAACTGTCGTAGTACTTGCAGTGGATCCTGATGCAGTTTGGAATTCCTGTGTGATGGTCTGGATGGATGTCTGCCTAACACATTACGACCCTATTCAACTCTCGGCGGTCTCTGTCAGAAAACAGACGAGGTCGGAATGTACATTTTTGTGATGAACGTATCCCTTCACGTTTCCACTTCACTTTCAGATCGGAAACAGTGGACCTAGCGATGTTTAGGAGTGTGGAAATCCCGCGTACAGACGTATGACACAAGTGACACCCAATCACCTGACCATGTTCGATGTCCGTGAGTTCCGCGAAGCGCCCCATTCTGCTCAATCACGATGTCTAATAACTACTGAGGTCGCTGATATGGAGTACGTGGCAGAAAGTGGCAGCACCATGCACCTAATATGAGAAACGTATGTTTTTGGGGGTGTCCGGTTACTTCTGATCACATATTGTACCTTTTATACCGAAGTACGCTGGCTCAGTCGAGGTAAAATGCTGAAAAGATTTTTTGATTTACATTTAGTCGTAGTACATTTCCTACATGAGAATGGAAAGAGTGAACCGAAATTGGAAGACTGTTGCTGGATATCAGACCTTGGATTTCTCGTGCACATTACGTCTCACGTGACCAGCCTAAGCGATAGTTTGCAAGTTGAAAATAATTTATTTTTGACAAGTTGGAAAAAGTAAATGATTTTTAAACCAAGCTTGCTCTTTGGAAGACCCAACTATTGTTTGAAAACACTGCACATTTCCCTACTCTTTATTTGTCCACTTAAGTGCTAGATTTCAAAAAGATGTGTCAATAATTGCAAAAATTAAGGAGCAATTTCGAGCACGATTTGTAAATGTTGCGAGTGTGTCTCCCACCATTCGTTGCTGTGCAGGGCCGTTTCCAGTATCAGTTGAACATGGTCCGAATCCTCCACAGATAGGCCTGATCGATCTGCAGTGCAATACACGGCTGAGAGACAAGTTCTTTGCAGTACGAAGCACAACGAATTCTACAAAAACTTTCCGCAGCAAGAACTTCCATGCCTGCATCACGAAGCTGCAAGAGTTAAGCCCATATTCGGATCTACTTATGTGTGCGAAAGATTTTTCTCCATAATGCAAAATGAATAAATCAAGGTATCGATCTAGTATAAATGACGAAAATCTTTGCGGCTGCTTGCGTTTAACAAAGTACCGTGCTCTTGTACCCGATGTAAACTTTATCGTTTCACATCACCAATGACAATCATGTTTCAGATTTCATTCTTTTCTAATTTAAAATTATTATTCAGTAAGTGTTCCTCACCCTGCACACTGTTAACTGAAAAATCTGATATCGAATCGTTTGTTCACGATATACTTATGTGCTTCAAAATTATCCTTTAATTATTAAGAGAGATGGTCGATACCCTTGCCTTGAAGGATATTTAGGTGCCTACCGTGGGCGTAAAGGCAATCCGGCGTATTTATGCACCATCTGTTTTTATGTTTTGTTGTAGAACCGCGGCGTTTGTTGATAGGGCGATGGAATAACACGATAACTTTGACTGCATTGCATTGCATGACTGCATTGCACACAGTGAAAAGAACACGAGTGTTCTCCGAGTACAGTGTATACTAGTTAGTGGATAAAGTGAAGCTGCGACATCTGTGCTTAGAAACATACACTAAATGAGCGGTGACGGTTCTGTATGCCTGTTTACATGTCTAGTAAGTGTGCATACTGTGATCAGGAAGTTGCACATGTTGCAGTAACTCCGCACATGACTGGACGGCCCTGATGTAGATCCTATGGTCTTGCGACATCGGATAAAACTCTTGGAAACACGTCATACCCATCAGCTGGGCGACAGCGTTATAGGCATTCTTTGTGGAATTTCTCAGTTATTGGATGCTGAATCATTAATGTAAAGAAGTGCAGCCAGTTTAATCGACGCTTATTTTGTAAAAAAAAGTCATGAAAATGACTAAGTCACGCTCATCTCAGTTCACGAGCAACGATTCTCTGTCAGCTTGTGGACTGGAATTTTAAAAGGTCACCTAACGTGACCTTTCTTGAAAGTCTCTCAGACATACAGCCGGTTGATTTGCCCGTTATAGAACGAAATTTCGACGGCGTAGCGTGCCATCATCATCAGATAACTGCTGCTGACTGAGGTCCTCAGTCATATAAATTTTTTCTCTCTCCCTCGCCCGCTCCCCCGCTACCAATTCCGTTTTGTATTATCGCGAAATAGGGGAGAGAGTGGCACTGACATGATACAGGATTCTGGGAGGACATTATTAAAACAAAAGCGTTTTTCGTTGCGGCGGAATCTTCTCACAAATTTTCAGTAACCAACTTTCTCTTCCAAGTTCGATGAAGCCTTTGCCAGACACTTAAGTGTGATTTCCAGAGTATGTAGATGTTGATGTAGATGTAGACCGTGCGTTCTGCACTTCAATCAATTTAAATCCATTATTCTTGTGGATTATGTTCTTTGTAGACCAATTTCGATGGTCTCTTTATTAAGACAGTCACAAAAGAAGGACATAGTTTTCAAAATTTTTGTGGCTTCATGCCTCACTTTACGGATTATGCAGTTTGCAGCAGTTGCTGATTTCGTTGGCTGTTGGAGATCGGTGTGCCGTCTTAGTTCGGTGCTCTTTCTTTCAACGTTGAGAATGGTCTGTTCGAAGTACGCCTTTCAGCACCCACGCGTTATCTGGTAGACGCCAGGTTTCATACTTTACTGAACCTGCAAGAGATTTAGTACTTTCCGGCGGGCGAAACGTTCACTTGATCTTTCGTCGCCCCAAAATCCTGCCACTTTTTTGTCGTTGTGGGTTTATTCCCTTCAGGTGTTTGTTGTGGTGTCGTCTTCTGTCCGAAGGCGTGTCGAACTTGCAGGCCCCTTTTCATCCATGGTAAACTGCATCTGCTTGTGGACAGAGTACAAGAGTTGCAAGAAAACTTGTAGCTCTGGTTTTTTTGGTGCGCATTAGCTAGTGTTAGTCCGAGATATTGGCCAAAATATTTGGACAGAGAGAACGTGATTTAAGCACCACACCACTTCAAAATTAATGTTCGTGACCACCTTCACCACTGATGCGCTCATCGTCGGATTAGACAAAATGATCGTGTCGCATGGTGAGAGCATTCGCCGGATCTCACTCCTGCAGTGTTTTCTCTTTACGATCACATAAATTGTTACTGTATGACGGCGAAATAGAAACTGATAAGAAACTGATTAACAAGATCTTTTCTGAAATTTCCTGGCAGATTAAAACTGTGTGCCGGACCGAGACTCGAACTCGGGACCTCTGCCTTTCACGGGCAAGTGCTCTGCCAACTGAGTTACCCAAGCACGACTCACGGGGCGTGAGTCGTGCTTGGGTAGCTCAGTTGGTGGAGCACTTGCCCGTGAAAGGCAAAGGTCCCGAGTTCGAGTCTCGGTCCGGCACACAGTTTTAATCTGCCAGGAAGTTTCATATCAGCGCACACTCCGCTGCAGAGTGAAAATCTCATTCTGACAAGGTCTTTTCTGCCTATCACACTGTGTAACGGGCAACATAAAAATTTGAGACATTGCGGGATAATTTTATGCGGCGCTGAAATGCATGCATTCTGGCTGACGGACATCATTTCAAACATTTTTTATCATTGCTACAAGGAACGTGTAATTTTTATCAATGGAAACGAAATGTTCACCTACGGCGCTAGTTCCCTATTTTGGAACACCCTGCATGTTCTGCGAATAACTATAAAGTGTGTGAGACAGAACTTAAGTACCGCAAATTTAGTTTTTTTCTGCTGATCCATTCAGGAACAGCTCTTTGAATTATTGCATGTTTGTTCTTACTATTACTTTAGTTTTATATTCAAGGTTCCATAACAATTTTAAGTAGGAAGATAAAAATATATCGAGGTTCTGCCCTAATCTTGGAATAGCCCAATCAGGTTTCTGCGAGATAATCGGCGCCTCTCTTTTACGTGTTTATCGTCATATATTTTGCGGCGTTTCTGCTACATCCTCCAAGGGTATAAGCAATCCTAACAGTGGTTCAAATGGCTCTGAGCACTATCGGACTCAACTTCTGAGGTCATTAGTCCCCTAGAACTTAGAACTAGTTGAACCTAACTAACCTAAGGACATCACACACATCCATGCCCGAGGCAGGATTCGAACCTGCGACCGTAGCGGTCGCGCGGTTCTAGACTGCAGCGCCTAGAACCGCATGGCCACTTCGGCCGGCCTCCTAACAGTGCTGCAGCCCTCCTTTCCTTTCCGTTAATCAAACCGAGACCCATGTACATTACCACATTTTACTGTAAATTGCAAAACTGTTTTGTATTTCCACACACAAAATTTAGTTTTCCGTTATTCAGCCAAATAACGAAAGCATGCTGGCTGATTCATCTGTACGATGATTCCACTTCACATAACCAAAGTTTGCTATTCCAAGATACGTATAATCTGACTGAATCCAGCAATGACTCAGTCTCATATTCAGACGCAACCACATATCTTAGGTTACGAAAGTGGACAACTTATCTCTATATTAACAGCATTTTGCGATGAGTCATATGGAAGGTTGATTTTAGTGCACAGCTTATTTAATATTAGTACAACATCTATCGGTAACATGCTATGATGTATATGCGTGTGAAAAGTCTGAGACACCGGCTAATACACTGTCCTGTTGCAGTGATGTGACCATCTGTCAAAATCCTGGCTAACCTTTAGCAGTGCGGGCCGCTCCGAGACATGCAGAAAGATAGTCAGTGAGGTTCTAGAAGGTTCTGTGAAGTCACGCCGATTGCAGTGCCGTGGTCAGATGCGCTAGGTTTCTCGGTTGAAGGTCCATGGTGCGAACAGCCCGATCGATGTGGCCCCACACATTCTCGACTGGGTTTTAGTCCAGGGGGTTTGGTGGCCAGGGAGTACCGTAATCTCATCCTGGTGTTCTTCGAACACCGCACGCATGTATATTGCGAGCTGTGTGACACGTTGCATTGTCCTTCTGGTAGATGCCATCGTGCCGAGGAAAAACTAACCACATGCAGGGTTAGACATGGTCCCCATGGATAGATGCATACTTGTGTTGATTCTTTGTGCCTTCCAGAATGACGAGACCACCCAGGGAATGCCGCGAGAAGATCCCCAAACCATAATGCTCCCTCCTCCGGCTTGGATCCATCAGACGATTGATGTAGTGTGTTTGCCTTCAGACGTTACACGCCGTAAAATGTGATCCCCTGGAAAGGTCACCTGTCGCCACTCAGTGGACGCCAAGTTCTGATATTGCCCATTCCCATCGGATTACGGAATGATGGGGAAGAAAGTCGGCGGTGCTCTTCCAAAGGAACCATCCCGGCATTTGCGTGAAGCGATTTAGGGAAATCAGGGAAAACTTGAATCAGAATGGCCGGATGCGGGTTTGAACAATCGTCCTTCCGAATGCCTGTCTAGAGTACTAACCTCTGCGCCACTTAACTCGGTAGTGTGATATTGGCGTGAAAATTCCATCCTTCGTCACCAATGAACAGCAGTCAGCATGGGTGCATGAACTATGCTGCGGAAGCCCATAAGCCGTAACGTTCGCTGAGCGTTAGTTAAGAAGATACTGTTAGTAGCCCCTTGGTTCGTCTGGGCGGTCAGTTGCTCAACAGTTGCACGTCTGTTCCCCTGTACACATCTCCGCAGCCATGGTTCACCACAGTCACCTACAGCAGATGTAGTTTTGGAGGTTTTTTTCCCCTCAGTCTAAAAAAATGGTTCAAATGGCTCTGAGCACTATGGGACTCAACATCTGAGGTCATAAGTCCCCTAGAACTTAGAACTACTTAAACCTAACTAACCTAAGGACATCACACACACCCATGCCCGAGGCAGGATTCGAACCTGCGACCGTAGCAGTCCCGCGGTTCCGGACTGCAGCGCCAGAACCGCTAGACCACCGCGGCCGGCTCCCCTCAGTCTTCTGAATGGTTTGACGCGGCTAGCCACGAATTCCTCTCCTCTGCTAACCTCTTCGTCTCAGAGTAGCACTTGCAACCTACGTCCTCAATTATTTGCTGGATGTATTCCAATCTCTGTCTACCTCTATAGTTTTAGCCCTCTACAGCTCCCTCTAGTACCATGGAAGCCATTACCTCATGTCTTAACAGATGTCCTCTCATCCTGTCCTTCTCTTTATCAGTGTTTTCCACACATTCCTTTCCTCTCCGATTCTGCGTAGAACCTCCTCATTCCTTACCTTATCAGTCCACATAATTTTGAACATTCGTCTGTAGCACCACATCTCAAATGCTTCGATTCTCTTCTGTTCTGGTTTTCCCACAGTCCATGTTTCACTACCGTGCAGTGCTGTACTCCACACGTACGTTCTCAGAAATTTCTTCCTCAAATTAATGCCGATATTTGACATTAGTGGACCTCTCTTGGTCAGGAATGCCCTTTTTGACATTGCTAGTCTGCTTTTGATGTCCTCCTTTCTCCGTCCGTAATTGGTTATTTTGCTGCCTAGGTAGCAGAATTTCTTAACTTCATCTTCTTCGTGACCATCAACCCTGATGTTCTCACTTCTACTACTTCCCCTTACCTTCGTCTTTCTTCGATTTACTCTCAGTCCATACTCTGTACTCATTAGACTGTTCATTCCGTTCAGCAGATCATGTAATTCTTCTTCACTTTCACTCAGGATAGCAATGCCATCAGCGAATCGTATCACTGATATCCTTACACCTCGAATTTTAATTCCACTCCTTGACCTTTCTTTTATTTCCATCATTGCTTCCTCTATGTACAGATCGAACAGTAGGGGCGAAAGGCTACATCCTTGTCTTACACCCTTTTTAATACGAGCACTTCGTTCTTGGTCGTCCACTCTTTATTATTCCAATTGTGTGTGAAATCTTATGGGTCTTAACTGCTAAGGTCATCAGTCCCTAAGCTTACACACTACTTAACCTAAATTACCCTAAGGACAAACACACACACCCATGCCCGAGGGAGGACTCGAACCTCCGCCGGGACCAGCTGCAGAGTCCATGACTGCAGCGCCCTAGACCGCTCGGCTAATCCCGCGCGGCTTTATTATTCCCTCTTGGGTGTTGTACATATTGTATATCACTCGCCTCTCACTATAGCTTACTCTACTTTTCTCAAAACTTCGAACATCTTGCAACATTTTACAGTGTCGAATACTTTTTCCAGGTCGACAAATCCTTTGAACGTGTCTTGATTTTTCTTTATTTTACCTTTCCTAATGCCAAACTGATAGTCATCTAGCGCATCCTCAATTTTCTTTTCTATTCTTCTGTATATTATTCTTGTAAGCACCTTGGATGCATGAGCTGTTAAGCTGGTTGTGCGCTAATTCTCGCACTTATCAGGTCTTTCCGTCTTCGGAATTGTGCGCATAATGCTTTTCCGAAAGTCACATGGTATGTCGCCAGACTCATATATTCTACACACCAACGTGAATAATCGTTTTGTTGCCACTTCTCCCAATGATTTCAGAAATTCTAATGGAATATTATCAACCCCTTCTGCCATATTTGATCTTAAGTCCCTAAAAGCTCTTTTAAATTCTGATTCTAATACTGGAAATGGAAATGCCGTGTGGCTAGGGCCTCCCGTCGGGTAGACCGGTCGCCTGGTGCAAGTCTTTCGAGTTGACGCCACTGCGGCGACTTGCGTGTCGATGGGGCTTGAAATGATGATCATAAGGGCAACACAACACCCAGTCCCTGAGCGGAAAAAATCTCCGACCCAGCCGCGAATCGAACCCGGGCCGTTAGGCATGACATTCCGTCGCGCTGACCACTCAGCTACCAGAGGCGGACATTCTAATACTGAATCGCCTATATCTTCTAAATCGACTCCTGTTTCTTCTTCTATTACGTCAAACAAATCTTCCCCCTCAGAGAGGATTTCAATGTTTTCTTTCCACCTATCCGCTCTTTCCTCTGCATTCAACAGTGGAATTCCCGTTGTTCTCTTAATGTTATCACCCTTGGTTTTAATGTCACCAAACGTTGTTTTGACTTTCCGACAATCATTTCTTTTTCGAAGTGTTCAGATTTTTTCTGCGGTCATTTCGTCTTAGCTTCCATGCACTTCCTATTTATTTCGTCCTACAGTGACTTTTATTTCTCTATTACTGAGTTTCCCGGAACATTTCTGTACTTCCTCCTTTCATCGATCAATTGAAGTATTTCTTCTGTTACCCATAGTTTCTTTGCAGTTTCCTTCTTTGTACCTATGTTTTCCTTCCCAACTTCTGTGATGGTCCTTTTTAGAGATGTCCATTCCTCTTCAACTGTACTGCCTACTAAACTATTCCTTATTGCTGTATGTACAGTGTTAGAGAACTTCACGCGTATCTCGTCATTCCTTAGTACTTCTGTGTCCCACTTGTTTGCGTATTGATTCTTCCTGACTAATGTCTTGAACTTCAGCCTACTCTTCATCGCTGCTACATCGTGATCTGAGTCTATGGGTGAGCCTTACAATCCAGTATCTGATTTCGGAATCTCTGTCTGACCATGATGTAATCTAATTGAAATCTTCCCGTATCACCCGGCCTTTTCCAAGTATACCTCCTCAGCTTGTGGTTCTTGAACAGAGTATTTACTATTACTAGCTGAAACTTGTTACAGAACTCAATTAGTCTTTCTCCTCTCTCATTCCTTGTCCCAAGTCTATATTCTCCTGTGACCCTTTCTTCTACTGCTTCCCATACAACTGCGCTTCAGTTTCCCACAACTATTAGATTTTCATATCCCTTTACATACTGTATTACCCTTTCAATATCCTCATACACTTTCTCTATCTCTTCATCTTCCGATTGCGACGTCGGCATGTATACCTGAACTATCGTTGTCGGTGTTGGTCTGCTGTCGATTCTGTTAAGAACAACCCTATCACTGAATTGTTCACAGTGACACACCCTCTACCATACCTTCCTATTCATAACGAATCCTACTCCCGTTATACCATTTTCAGCTGCTGTTGATATTACCCTATAGTCATCTGACCAGAAATCCTTGTCTTCTTTCCACTTCACAGAACCCTACTATACCTAGACTGAGCCTTTGCATTTCCGTTTTCTAGTTTCCCTACCACGTTCAAGCTTCTGACATTCCACACCCGACTCGTGGCATATTATCCTTCCATTGGTTATTCAATCTTTTTCTCATGGTAACCTCCCCTTTGGCAATCTCCTCCCGGAGATCCGAATGGGGGAATATTCCGGAATCTTTTATCAATGGAGAAATCATCATGACACTTCTTCAATTACAGGCTACATGTCCTGTGGATACACGTTACCTGTCTTTAATGCAGTGGTTTCCTTTGCCTTCTGCATCCTCATGCCATTGATCATTGCTTATTTTTCCGTCTTTAGGAGCAGTTTACCAACCCTAGCACAAGAGAGTATCCTAAACCTCCGTTCGCTCCTCCGCCCTCTATGACAAGGCCGTTGCCAGAATGAGGGGTGACTTCTTATGCCAGAAGTCTTCGGCCGCCAATGTCGATTATTAATCAAAATTTAAGCAGCGGCGGGATTCGAATCCGGGGCCGAAGACGTTTTGATTATGAATCAAAGACGCTACCCATAGACCACGGGTTAGAGATTAGAGTGTTCAAACAGACAGACACGACGATTTTAGATAAAACATTAAATTATGGTATTTTTTCGAGAATTGATTTTGATGAAGTAACGCCTGTACCTTGCCCCAAGTTACGGTCACGTTACCTGTGGAAACCCCATGAAATTTCGTGAAGTACGAGGGTTACTCAAAAACTAATGCACCACTTTTTTTTCTGTGTCGATAACAATGCTACGAATGCAAAACGTTACGTATGTATTATTTGAAGTCTACTGAGTGAGTGCGCCACGTTTCCGCCACTTCCGACAGATACAGTAGCTGCAGGACAGTTTCAAAATTGCGTCTGTAAGTGATGTACGTTACAAGCAACGTGCCGTCACTGAATATCTCACTGCAGAGAAAGAAACTGTGGTAAATATTCACAAACGCTTGTGCAAAGTCTATGGAGCATCTGCTGTCGACAGAAGTACAGTTAATCACTGGGCACGGAGGATGAGGTCATCAGAAGGCGGTTCGACGGGGCTCCACGATTTGCAGCGGTCGGGGAGACCATCCACGGCTGTCACACCTGACCTAGCCCCTCGAACTTCCACTTGTTTGGGTCTTTAAAGGACACCATCTGTGGAAGACATTTTGAAGGCGATGAGGAAGCGATTCACGCAATGCAGCACTGGCTCCGCCACCAGGACAAGGGATATAAACGCCCTTGTTTCGCACTGGAGGGAGGCCATAGAACGGGATGAAGATTACGTGGAAAAATATGATGTGTAGATAAAACACTATTCTTTCGTGTGTGTAATTCTCATTATGTTTAATAAAGAACTGTTGAAGAAAAAAATGCGGTCCATTACTTTCTGGGCAACCCTCGTAGTTTTGGAGATACTGTTTTCAGACAGACAAGGCGATTTTACAGTTTTATTATTAGTAATAGATATGTAGATAACATTACCAGCAATGGCACTATTACACCTCCATTGGAACGCTATTCCTTCTGTCTGACAACAGTTCTCCATCGATAACAACTTTCTGCGATTTGCTTCTCAAAGATTTTATCAAATCAGTCGCAGATGTGTTTACACATTCCATACAAGCATATTCTTTTAATAGTGTTGACTGGTACCGTGAGGAAAGTTTATAAAACTGAATCTACTGAGTTGCGTGTATCCATGATACTCCTCCAGAGGCATCATGCGATAAGAGAGCGTGTTGTGTTTCGCATGAACGATGATTACGGAACTCATGCAGCTAGCCACGGGGATGGTCATTTCATTGCATCTGAGATCGCCGCTGGATTACTGAAGTAAGTTGGTGTCTGCAAATCCAAGGGAAACCACAAACATAAAGATTACAGGGTGTCGAATTCGATAAAACTCCACGAAAGCGTAGGGGCGTGAAACGGTACAATTAAGATGCGATTAGAAAACTCACTGCGAGATAAAGATTATGACTGAAATGTGCAGACTGACTTGTCTCTATGATATACCACAAATACCGTTCAGACACACTTCAGTTATCTCGAATTGCACTTGACAACATACAGTGGTGGCTGCCGCCATTGATGAAGGTACTAATGGGCTCCATAGAAAGCTGCTTTTCTTAACAGTCAGGTACCACAGCCACACAAAATTTCTGAAACAACAGCATTTCAGCCACACGCTGTAATTCTTGTTTATTTCACACGACTGGCCGGTTTCGGATGCTACGCCATCTTCAAGCGATAGTTTACGTGCGTAAGGACAGGTCACCAAGATGGCTAGCCACCAGTATAGGGCGCGCAAATCTGCAACTTAAGAGAAGTTGTCGTCCGTAAAACTGATATACAAACAGTTTAGAAACACTTTCATAAACGATAAAACCGCCCAGTGAGAGTCAGTTGTAGAAAAGTACATTGTCATAGTGTTTCCTGTCGTCAAACAGGTAATAATATCATCAACTGAGTGCAAGCCGTCGTTCCCGTTGGCGTCAGCGCAAAGACTGTCGTTATAGAGGCACTCAGGGGTGAGACTAAACCTGCCGCACCAGCATATTTTATGTATGCCGCTCAACCACCTGGTCATAGTGGTCCACTGCGAAAAGCATCCTGTACAACGGCACACTTGGTCCCGAATTAAATCATGATCGCTAACTTAATAAGTGTAAGGTTCTAGGACGGGGGAGGGGGATGGGGAGGAAGGAGAGTAGAGAAGTAGTTGTAAACAAGACAAAAAACACAACTAATGAACAGGCAGTGTTGGACACCAATCGACATACCTCTGAAAGCTGTCGGGAGAACAGTGTAACTTCTTCCTGCTGTCAATCCGATTTGGTCTTCACTTTCTCTCCAGCGAGTGTCAGATTCTTTAACCCCTGTGACAGAAAATCAGCAATTAAAATAGAAACATTTTATTGAGCTTCCGTAATAAGAATGTTGTCTTCACTGATAACGAGCAACAAAATGTCACCTTGATTAATGTGTAAAAAATCAGATTAATACTAAGTGAATTTTGATATGCTCACTGGCTGTGTCCATATATATATATATATATATATATATGGGGTGAGCATAGCCTACTGCTCACGTTCTCAAAATCAAATTTTTGGACTTTGCTGCTTGTCTACAATTTGCCGTAATAGCTAATTTTGCACATTAAACGTATTCGCCTGTTTTATATTCGTTTCTGAACGTATGAGCTTCACTAACAGCTATGGTAAGATTTTTTCGTTGCCACGGATGTGAAGAGAAGTATGTGAGAAAAGGACCAGTTAATTTACATAGGTATATACAAAAAATATCTTTACGTGCTGAAAAATATCGAGACACGGTATTATAAAGACTTCTACCGTAGAGATAATTTCTGCGATTTTATGGTCATATGTTTACGAGACAAGTGCCAGATAAATCGGTAAGTGCGTTTGAGTAAACTGCCAGTCAGTGTATACATATCGGTGCTACGTTAACACGCAGATGAAATTTATACATGACAGTCTGATTAATGTCATTCAGTCTATTAGGTTCTCAGGCTCTTGTCAGTATCTAAGTATTTCTGCAGGAAATAGTTTTCCATACAGTGACACTGTGCGCAATTAAATAGACCAGATTCGACATATGAAACAGTGCTACAGAAAACGTAAAATTATATATATCTTTGGCTCTCACTCCTTTTATTAGCCCAAAATTCAAGCACTGATTTTGATTTATTTTTTTGTTTTTTATGCATAGTGTATGTTTTTACTTTTCTGATGAGATGGCAAAAAAATGTTCCAGATATTTTACTTGTCTACAAAAAACAGAAGCGTAAATAAAGAAAAATTTAATGTAGTAACGCACAAGCAGGTGGTGCAAATCGCTTCCTGTGTTTGCTGTAACAATTTCACAGTTCCAAACGCATCGTTAAATTCGTGACATTTCGGCACCCCCTGCAGTGTCATTGTAACGTAATTAATTAGAACAACAGAATTAGAACAATAGAACAGTGCAATAGAAAACGTAAAAAACATTGTTGGCTGTCACTCACGATCTCGTTACCGAGAAAACGTAAATAAAGTGGAATCTAAGCTATGATACTGCGGCGAAAAAGCACGATGCCACTGCTCTTCACATCTTTAAGCCAATTTCAGTTCCTGGTATCAAATTGTTAAGATGTCTGTAAAAGGCGTACACAAAGTTTCACTGTACATCTGAAGGTGATCTATCTGTAGCAACGAAGTAATTACAGTCAAGGTACGCTAAGCGCTATACGGGATATAGTGCACCGTCCCAAAAGCACGGGACTTGAGCTGTGCGGACATAAGTCTCATTCTGCACATCCGAATGCTCACTCAACTGATATTTATTCTCTACGGGTGTATCACGATATGACTCTAAACGGTATTCTGTTTCTGTACATCTTGGATCATGCCAGACGTTATCGCAGCAAACAGCTTCCAATATACTCTCGTGAAAATGATTCATACTGCGATACTTATATGGTAAATACGCAAAGAAATTTCAGCGTAGTGGAGACACGTATGCGAGATTAATGGTGGCTCAAAGCGAGATAAGATTCACAGAGCTCTGCATTATGACAAAGACATGAAATATCAATAGTCCACAGTGTTCCTTTGCATAAAGAAAGGACTATACTAAGGAAAACGCTTCTTTTCCCAAGTGCATAACGTATGAAAGTTATATCGTGCAACGGAAAGAAAACTGTGTTAATATCATTTATATGTCGTTTTCAGATAAATGGTCCTGACTAAGCCAAGAAACCCAGGGTAAATTTTTTCGTGAAAAATGAAATTTATCTCGTAATGTAACAGAACGACCACCATTTCAGTTTGTGAATCCACAACGCCTTGACCTGCAACGAGAGACAATGAACATCACATTATATTGGTATGGAATATTCTGAAAAAGCCGTACAGCAATAAATGCGTATATACCAGGTAACAAAATATCTCGGTTCTTCCGTCGTACTCTGAAAATTAATAGCGTGTACATCATAAAACGAAGAGTAACGACGCTTTTTTGTGTGTTTCACGTCTGGCTGATTTTGTAATCGCCATAAACTGTCAGCATATGAATGGTTTAACTGCATGACTTTTGTGTTGGGGAACGCGTTGCACTCTGCACAGTTACCCAAAACATCAGAACAACGAGCACAGAACATTATTTCTCCTCTTTTCTTTTGTTTCTTTTATTCATTTATCTGCTATAGCAGTTTCTTGTAGCCACGTTAACAACTGTCGTGGCTATACTCAACTGTCACCTGAGACACATATCCTGAAATAACCAAAAGACAGCAGTCAGAGAATAATGGCCACACTGTTCACATATAGATGGCAGAGCATAACGTTTCTTTCAGTAGAGATTATTAGTGAAGACTGCAGTCATGAGTTGTAGGGATAAAACGCATCAGAGCAGCCAACTGTCTGGTAAAGAGTGATCGTGTTACCAAAATTACAGCAACTGCAGACCGTTTACACACGGTGTCACTAAGCTTTATTACCCATGGACTGACCAAAAGTTCATATGAAGACGGAAGCCCTCAGGAGAATGCAGTGTGCGTGTTATAATATTCTGAGTGCTGTGGCAGCATTTAGTATTTGAGGCCAGTTTCACTGCCAATATGGTGCTTTCAACAACACGCAACCGCCTGAACACGGTGAAAACGACGCAGGTACTGGGAAGTATGTACGATGGGTGACGAAACTGGCACGACAAAGAGATTCCAAACGAACCAGTGCCAGTATCAAAGCTACCTGTGTGTGTTATTTGTCTTTTTTTTTCACTCAGTGCTATGGTGTCACGAACGACAGCACTAAGGGAAATGCTAGGCTAAATATTAATTTCTAAATTTTAAAGTTCACTTAAGTTATGTTAACCGGGGACCTAGAAACTACGGAGATGCTCCGTCCCCGCCAAAGACGCAGTGGTCCGCAACCCCACGACGACTACCACAGTCCACTTCACCCCTCCGCCGCCCCACACCGAACCCAGGGTTATTGTGCGGTTCGGCCCCCGGTGGACCCCCCAGGGAACGTCTCACACCAGACGAGTGTAAGCGTGGTGGAGTAATGGTGGTGTAAGCGTGGTGGAGTAAGGGTGGCGTAAGCGTACGTGGAGAACATGTTTGCGCAGCAATCGCCGACATAGTGTAGCTGAGGCAGAATGAGGGGAACCAGCCCGCATTTGCCAAGGCAGATGGAAAACCGCCTAAAAGCCATCCACAGACTGGACGGCTCACCGGATCTCGACACGAATCCGCCGAGCGGATTCTTGCTGGAGACCGGCGCTCCTTCCCGCCCGGAAAGCCGTGCGTTAGACCGCACGGCCAACCGAGTGGGCTTCACTTAAGTTACTAAGTTAATATTTTAATGGTTCTAATTTTTTTCTTTGTAAGTAATTCTCCTTATTAGGCGAAACATCGGTAGACATTTTTCACTTTGCCTTAGAGATCGTCTTTTTAGCCTTATCCGGCCTAAGAGGTTTCCATGTCGCCTTCTTCTCTGCTTCACAGTGTATGAAAGCTGAATAGTTAACACATGTGTATAAGGAGGCACGATTGTACTATTTTGGTTGATAATCCGCACTTCCCACACGTAACTTCATCATATATCAAAAGCAGCTTTATCTCCTCATATCTGACATTTAAACTAACTCAAAGGATGTGGTACATAAGGTCTGATTTCGAGTAGATAGAACTTTTCGTTATGTTCTGAAGGAAAACAGATCCGTTCAAGATGAAAACAAATGGTGGGTTTCATTCAACACATCAGTTACTTTATTGTCTATATCAGTTATTTCCGTGCAGGTAACGACATCATTTTTTTTTAAAAAAAGTGGATGTTAAACACTACAGTAGTAGTGCACCTGCCTAAAACAGGAAACTTCTTTCCGAAGTCGTTTTACCTCTATCGTGTCTTAGTGACTGGTTCCAGTTCAATGTAGATATATAAAAATAGCAAATTTCCAATTGACCTCTCTTCTGTCTTGAAAACAACAAAAGCTACACTTCAGTTTCAGCCATGTTGTTGTCATGTACATGATTATAACGAGTTTTTTTATGTTACTCTCAACTGAAATTTTTCCTCTATTTGGAATCTGGTATACCCATTCGGTGGAATGCTATGGATTTGAGAACGCAAAATTTTGACTCTTCGAGAGAGAGAGAGAGAGAGAGAATCGCGAAGGTTAATCCCTCCTGATAATCTGTGCGAAGCTAACACAACTAACGTGCAACAGAATCCATACTAGAATTTAAATACTAAAGACTGCCTCAATACTCTTGCGCCCCTAACGCAGGTCATACTGATACTCAATTTTCCAACCAATTTAGGCAGCAGCGCGGAGACCTCCGATCGATATGACACAGAGTGTTGCGACAGTGTGGTCGCTGAAGCACGTAGAAGTCTTCAGCTGAGGAATCTTTAGTTCACCTGAACATTATGTTCATATCTAACAAATCTTATTCTTTATTTTACATACTGTATTCAACGAAACAAGCACGCCAGGCAAAAGAACCACTCTGCTCAGGGCACATCAGTCTAATGCCATGTAACGCAGCGTCCAACCTTGATAGTCATCTCAGTTCGCCAAGGAAGAGAGTCTAACCGTTTCTTCAAGAATTCCATGTCCAGTTGAAGCCATTCACTGGTGATTAACTCCTACAGAGCTACATAATTACGGGGATACGGAGCGCTTGGTTTCACCTGCAGTTCCAAATTGTATTAGATATTTTCTGCGGTTTAAGATTGAGTGATATGACATGACAAAACAGAAATTCCAACATCAGGTGCAACTGGACACTGAAATAAATCAAATTTATACCAGACCGGGACCCGAACCGGGGCTTCCTGCTTGTCGTGAGCGGTTGTCTTAACAACTTTGGTTATCCCAACACGCTTCCCGTTCAGCCCAAATTCCCATAAATGGCACACTAAATACGTAGTGTCCCCTGTCCGTTACTCTCATGACTCGCAGCCTCAACTGATTCCTGCAAGAGGTCGAACGAAGAGTGCATCCGCACTGAGGGTGTTATTTGCCGTCAAGGCGCATTTACGAGGGAAGAGCGGAAAGTAACTCATAATAATTTTATTATTAAAATGTTTAATAGGTAACAAAACAAAAAAACAAATGCATTTACATCTTTTACCAGCTTTTCTACATAGTCACCAGCGCGCTCAACACATTTATCACATCGTGGTAGCAGTGTGAATATGCACTGTTGGTAGAAGTCCATTAGATTGGAGTATAGCTATCTGCTGTCGGCTGATTTCACTTCCGTATCTTTCTCAAATCGCTGGCCGGCCAGTAATTTCTTCATGGGAGCAAACAGGTGGAAGTCCGACGGTGCGAGGTATGGTGGATGGTGGAGCACCTCCCACCCAAATTTGGCCCTTTTTGTTATGTGTCAGGCTCTTAGGCACCCAGCGAGCACTAACTTTACGAAATTTTACAGCGTCACGGAAAATATCGTAGACCACACCATAAGAAATAATGAGCTGCCGCGATAAGTTTCTCAGTTACACATGCCAGTCGTTCAAAATTGCTGTCGCACTGGTTCCGGCATACTGCGCGGTTGCAACTGTTGCCGGCCGCCCGGGGCATGGCTTTCACTAATGTTCACACGGCCGTCTTGGCAGAACGCACACCACCTGGAGACATTGCTACCGTCCACACAATGATTCCTACTCACGCCACTCATGCTCCTGGGAATTGCACTCGGTTTATGTCCTTCGGATGACGAATATCGAACTACGCTTAGCTGCTCTTCACAAGTTGACGACAGTAACATGCGCTCTATTTTTATTTAGGAGTTCAGGCCTGTCTCACTAGAGCTGTACATTGAAACAAAATACTCTCTGTAGCACGAACTTCAAACGATGTCGTCGTGAAATTTCAACAGTCCAGCCGCAATACCACTGGAGATAACAATTATTGTGCTTCACTTTCAGGTCCTCCCCCGTTTTTATGTGCGTGGTGTCTGTTATTTCCGACATGTCAAAAAGAACAGACACCGCACGTATAAATTAGCTGATCTGGCGAGAAAGTCGAGGAGCGACAGGATGCCTGAGAGTTCGTCAAAAAAGGAACGTGGTCGTGCAGTCCTGGGAACACGGCTGCTGCCACAGCATACCCCGTCGTGGACGTGTAGAAGACAGGCAAACAGTTGGCTACCGAAAATCGACAGAACTGAAATAAACATCATGGTTCATAACCACGGTAACCTCAATGATGCGGTCTAAGTCATGCTACGAAAAATACCCAATACGTAAAAGATCAACCACTCGCCTGAACTGCAGGTTCCATAACTGCGATTTGAAGGCATCGGAGACCCGTCGGAGTACTTGACGCTTGCATACAGCGATCCCTGAAAAGCGATATCGTGACTTGGACCACACTACTCGCGGCGATTCACTACTGCCCAGTTTTCGTGTTGTTCGGCGCATTGACAACGTGCAGCTTTATATGTCGTTGAGTGCGATGTGCTTTTAAGAGGTACATCATTCCACACATTATGAATTAGCTCGAAGAGAACGGTCTATTGACACACAGTCAATACGGATTTAGGAAGCGTCGTTCTTATGAAACACAACTAGCTCTTTAATGTTGAGTGTTACTGACAAGGGATTTCAGATTGATTCCTTATTTCTATATTTTCGGAAGGATTTTGAAACTGTACCTCACAAGCGGCTTGTAGTCAAATTGCGTGCTTACGGAATATCGTCTCAATTATGTGAATGGATTCGCGATTTCCTGTCAGAGGAGTCATAATTCGTAGTAATTGACGGAAAGACATCGAGTAAAACAAAAGCGATTTCTGGCGTTCGCCAGGGTAGCGTTATAGGCCCTCTATTGTTCCTTGTCTATATAAGATATTTAGAAGACAATCCGAGCAGCCGTGATAGGTTGTCGCAGATTTGGAAATTGGAAATTTGTGGTAAGGTCTTATGGGACCAAATTGCTGAGGTCATCGGTCCCTAAGCTTACACACTAAATCTAAAACTAACTTACGCTAAGGATGACACACACACTCATGCTCGAGGGAGGACTCAAACCTCCGAAGGGGAGAACCGCGCGGACCGGGACAAGATGTCCAGACAGCGCGGCTACCCCGCGCGGCTTTGTTGCAGATGACGCTGTCGTTTATGGTCTAGTAAAGTCATCAGAAGATCAAAACAAACTGCAAAGCGATTTAGAAACGATATTTGCGTGTTGTGAAAAATGCCAATTGACAAAAAATAGTGAAATGTGTGAGGTCATCAACATGAGTGCCAAAAGGAATCGCCGGCCGGGGTGGTCGAGCGGTTCTAGGCGCTTTGGTCTGGAACTGCGTGACTACTACGGTCGCAGGTTCGAATCCTGCCTCGGGCATGGATATGTGTGATGTCCTTAGGTTAGTTAGGTTTAAGTAGTTCTAAGTTCTAGGGGACTGATGAGCTCCAATGTTAAGTCCCATAGTGCTCAGAGCCATCTGAACCATTTGAACCAAAAGAAATCCGTTAAACTTCGGTTACAGATTAAAAAAGTCAAATATAAAGGTCATAAATTCAACTAAGTACCTAAGAATTACTATTATGAACAACTTAAATTGGAAAGAATACACAGAAAATGTTGTGAGGAAGAAGAACTAAAGACTGCGCCTTATTGGCAGAACATAGATGATGCAACAGATCCATTAAAGACACTGCCTGCACTACGCTTGTTCGCCCTCTTTTGGTACTGCTGCGCGGTGTGGAATCCTTACCAGATATAATTAAAGGTGTACACCGAGAAAGTTCAAAGAAGAGCAGCACGTTTTGTATTATCGAGAAATACGGGAGCGAGTATCACTGACATGATTTGTGGTGGACATAACTGAAACAAAAGGCGTCTCTCGTTGCGGCGGAATTTTCTCACGAAATTTCAATCACCAGCTTTCCCCTCCGAATGCGAGAATATTTTGTTAACGTCGACCTATGTAGGGAGAAGCGATCATCATAATAAAACAAAGGAAATCAGAACTCACACGGAAAGACATACTCGTAGGTGTCCGGTTTTTTCGCGCGCTGTTCCAGATTTGAATAACAGAGAATTATTGTGAAGGTCGCTCGATGAACCCTCTACCAGGCTCTTAAGTGTGATTTGTAGGGTATCAATGTAGATGTAGGTGTAGATGAAATGACTATTACATGTAGTTCCCTTCGCAGTTTTCGCTCTAAAACCAATTGAGATGGACTTGAATTTACTAACAGCAGTAATTCTAGTCGAGTTTTAAACTGGTTACCGTTGACAGCGTACCCTTGTCTGCTTTCCCCGACCGTTACGATCTTTTTACCACCATTGTTCTTACGTCGTGCTACTTGGTTACGAACGGTGCACCATTCCTTCTAGACACGTTCAACAATCCGTTCTGGTACACCAACAGTTTGGACAGACTTCATTCGCAGTATGATCTTGAGCACGACCAGACATGGTGGCTCCAATATGACATTCTGTCACGTTTCCAAATCGACTCATGTCCAACGTGATTCCATACGCACGATTAGCTCATGCCCACTATTCCGCTGCCATGACTTGACAGTGGAGAGTCACGAGACCGTCTCGTACCAGTTCTATGACATCTACAGAACTCTAGAGCGACCAGTGTGCTCTTTTAACGTGCTGCCCGGAGAGATTTTTTTTTCCCCTGCTAATTCCTTTATTACTACGACAACAGAATTAACAAATCAATTCTGCGGCCATGCTGGAATCAAATTTCAAACTATCTTAGCCACGCTATTTGTTGATTAGACCTGTTTTACGCTTACTATTTATATACATACTATTTATATCTATACATATAATAAAATTGTAACTCACCGATATCTGTACATTCGAGATATTTAAGAAAACTTAGAATAAGGACTCTTTATAACAGCAATAGAAACCCAAACAATAATTTTTAGAATTTTTGTTTGTTTCGTTGTCTATCTGTCTGTCTATATGTTTGTACACGCATCACAATTTGCTTGAAAAATGGTATAAACTGCATCACCTCAATGAAAATGTTGACAGTAGCTTTTGGCAAAGTGCTATACATGTTTCAAAGAGGGTCGAGAAGACGTTGAAGACGATGACCATCCTGGTCGCCCCAGCACATCAATTACTGACGACAATGTAGAAGAAGTAAAGAAAGTCTTTCTGGAGAATCGCCGAATCATCATTATAGTTGTTGGTGATGATATCGGCATATACTTTGGCTCATGCGAAGCAATTTTTTAGGATGTTTTGGGCATGAAACGTGTAGCAAGAAAGTTTGTTCCGAAACTGTTGAATTTAGAGCACAAACAACGTCGCGTAGACATCGTCCAGGAACTGCTAAATGAAGTCGACAACGATCCAGAACTTCTGAAGAAAGTTATAACAAGTGACGTCGAAAACAAGGCCTAATCGTCTCAATGGAAACTGCCTAAAGAGCCAAGACCGAAACAAATTCAACAGTTTCGATCAAATGTGAAGGTTCTTCTGTTTTCTACGCTTACAATAGTATAGAGCATCATGAGCTCCTGCCTTATAGTCGTACGGTCAATAAGGAATAGTAACTGGAATTTATGCGCCGTTAGCGAGAAGCAATCCGAAAAAAAGACCAGGATTGTGGCAAAACCACTAGTGGAAATTGCAGGATGATAATGCTCCCAGTCACACCTGAATGCTTGATCGTGATTTTTTTCACAAAAAAACTTTATATTGCCCTTGCCATCGTGTTCACCGGACATTGCTACCTGCGACTTCTTTCAGTTCCCGAGGCTGATAACCATGAAATAACGTCGTTTTTTCACCACTGACATTATAAAAATAGAAACGCTAAAGGAGCTGAACACCATAACAAAAAGTGAGTTCCAGCTGTGCTTTCAAGATTGGAAAAAGCGGTGAAACAAGAGTACTATATCTGAGGGGGATTACTTTAAAGGGCACAAGGTTGATATTTATGAATAAATATTCTTTAAGAAAAACAAAAATCCCCGTTACTTTTCAATCACACCTCGTATACACCCATTCATAATTGAAATTAATTTTTAATGTCGAATTGTGTTCACACACGAATATATTCTAAGCACATCAGCCTAAATTCTTATGTTTCTTCACATCAAAGCCAACAGCCATTCGCTTTCCCTCTCAGCAGCCCTCCTATAGAGACACACCTACAGTGCAAAACACTGTACCGTGCCTATAAAGTGCAAATAATTCAAGCACTGCAAGCAGCTGCCTGTTCCTGTGGAAGACTACATGTTACTTTCTGCATTCGCTTGTCGAAGATTACTGATGCCTGCAAAATCTGACTTTCCTGACGAAGACATTTTCCACGTTCCTAGAGATGCAGCCAGTGCATGACGTTCACATAAGATGACCTCTTGCCACTTTTGGTGCTCAGGAAAGCATTCTAGTTGACCTAAATTCGAATGTTTCCCGTGGTCTAATGGGTAAGAGAGTGAGAGGTCCATTTCCTTTCCTTCTAAGCTTTGTTACTTCCGCCTACGTAGCGGGGCAGCCAATGTCTGACTCACGTGCACAGAACGCTGGTTCAGTTCCCAGTATTGCCAGGGCTTCTGTTCAAATATAAAAATAGAAAACTGCACTCCGTCACTTTTGAAATTTTGTGTTTATTCTGGTTGCTGGCGGGTATAGGATGACGATCAGTATTTATATTCATAGCGAAAATAGATTAACGTTTGTCCAATAGCCAATTAAAACGGAAGCTACCTGCTGGATACTAGCAACAATGTTGAAATCCATACCCCGCATCCCCCAAAGACAATAAAACTGTACCTTTCGTATGCCCCATCTGAAGATGCGCCAAAAGACCCGAAAATTAGTATTTGGGAATAAAGAAATAGTTCGAAAGTGACTGGTTGCAGTTTTCTATATTTATATTCAATACACAGTCACTGCTCTAGGACAGTGGTTCCATACACAGACAGCTCAGAAACTAGAAACATATTACCTACAACTTTGAAACATTATAGTTTCGTATTGCTCTGCATTTGATAACCCTCTTTTACTAAAGTGTGTATTACAGAGCATTGTCAAACAAAGTTCTTCGAAAGAAGCAAAAATAAATAAACATTGGGGGGGGGGGGGGGGGGACGAAATGTTCTGGGGTAATAAAACGGGGCGCCAGGTAGAAAAATTTAGGAACCAAGGTTCTAAAATATTCATAATGGATCAGCTTCATCTAAAGCCTGAGATTTTTGCTTGGTGGGCGGACTGCAACAGGGCTGACTCGTGAGGCCAACTGAATGAATGAAAATATCTGATCCTAGGTCTGGAAAACAGAGAACAGCTGGGATAAAGGAGTATTGAGCCCGTGTTCCTCCATACCACATCCGAATGACTCCATTTGACGTCCACATGACTCCATTTGGCATTCAAATGACACCATTTGACATTCTAATGACACCATATGACATGCGAATGACACCATATGATATCAAAATGATGGCAATTGATGTATGATCGACACCATTTGCCATCCGAATAACAACATTTGACAAGGATCATATGGAGGGCAGTTGTCATCGTATGGTCCACTGGGCCTCATCGCGGAATTACTTTATTTATACAGTTACAAATGGCGTTTCCTACAACGTACCTCAAGTGCACATGATCCACCAGTTGGAGGAAACAAGAGCAGTGCATAATTTTTCAGCATGATGGTGCAACACCACAGCGATTTACTCAGTGTCTCTAGAGGTCGAGGTACACGTATTTCCTTGAAGAGTAGATAAACTACATCAACTCCTGTCCACCACACTAGGTAGGAATCTGTTGTGTACATAGTTCCGCGTAGTCAGCGCGAACACAACTTTCCCACTAGAGCGCACCCCGCTAAGCACAACAGCGCAGGCGCAGCGCTCGTCCGTCTCCGCACTACGAGATGGCGCTGTCTTAGAGACGGACCAAATTCTGCTTCCGCCGATCCGCGTATTAATATGTCACGCAGCCAATGAGATTGCTGCTAACGTAGAACCTTTTGTCCTCGCGGATCACACTCGCGCAGTGATACCTGAACGCGCGAGGTATTGTAACGAGTGTACAGACCTCCGATTAGTCAGTCTGCATCTATCTGCACCTGTCTGTACCAGTCTGCCTTTGTCTGTACCAGTTTATAGTCAAGTTTCAGTCTGCGCCTAATAAGATTATCACATTCCTGCACATAGCCATGAAGAGAAATGTATAGACACTTTGTCAAGTATCAGACATATCTGAGAATAAAATTAACGTACCAAGACCAAAGGAACTTCAGGTTGTCAATTGTAAACAGCATCCAGAATCAAGTTACGTAATATCTATGCTTTTATTTATTTTAATAAATGTGTGTGAAAATTAATCAAGTTCTGTTTAAAGCTGGTCACCGTCAATCTGCTACTCTAAGCGTGCAAGTGGCATTTCTATCGTCTGACCTAACGGCAGAAGATAAACACACCACGATAAGACCACGAGACATATTGCTGACACTCGCCAACTGCATTGGAGCGACAAGTCAAATAATCTGATGGTGTGTGTACGGAAGGTCTTACAGTACGCACACCACAGAATTATTTACTATTTCCTGTTGTAGTGTGTCACACGGACTGTGAGCGCGGATTTTCTTGCCTGAATTTTGTTATCACTCTAATGAATATAATTTAAACTGCCCAGTCTATCAGTGTTGCTATGCTGCTAAAGAAGAATCGAATCATCGCAAACGTGTTCTCAGGCTCATACACTGGCGTCTCTGCGCCGTAAACAAATATTTACGAGATACATTCATTATAAGTAATCGCACCACTCTTTTAGCTTCAGAGACCAAAGCGCCTAGAACCGCTCGACCACCCCGGCCGGCGATTCCTTTTGGCACTCATGTTGATGACCTCCGGCGGGGAATAGGTGAGGTGGGTGTAGCCTTGTATGTTTGAAGTGAGTGCTTATACAACTAATGAAATCTGGTGAGGGGGGGGGGGGGTAAATCCTTGGGTGCTTGAGGCAGGATAAGTTACCCTGGTAGGACTGGGTTCTCCTCCCAAAAAAAGAATTCAGAGATGGTTCCCTATAAGTCTGGCGTAAAGGTTGAATGGAGACCAAGTAACACCAAAAAAAAAGAAAATGGTTCAAATGGCTCTGAGCACTATGGGACTTAACATCTGTGGTCATCAGTCCTCAAGAACTTAGAACTACTTAAACCTAACTAACCTAAGGACATCACACACATCCATGCCCGAGGCAGGATTCGAACCTGCGACCGTAGCGGTCACGCGGTTCCAAACTGAAGCGCTTAGAACCGCACGGCCACACCGGCCGGCTCAGAGTAATAGTTGACTCAAATAGGAAGACATCTCTCAAGACACCCTCCACAAGCCGCAGGAGCACTAGGCCACCGCCACACATGCAAGGAAATAGGGAATCCTGCAGTCCTCGCGGAGATTGCGGACGTCGAGTTATATTATCGATATTTCTCGAGATGAGGACGGCGGTTGTTCCGGGAACTGATCTACATTTCAGAGCTCTCTGTATTTCCACATAGCGGCCTACAGTCAACACAGAGAACGCGGATCGCATTGTACACATCTGAACCGCTTCTGTCTGCCGCCTCTCTAGTTTCCCAGACATTCTGCATGCTCGATCAGAAGCCGACCGATGTTTCCTTCCGCACACATTACACCAAGACAGAATTATTTAGATGAAAATGAGCTTAAAACTGCTCTTTCCACTCAACATGCGAGGTGCACAGTTTCCCCAAAATTATGAGTTCCATAGAAAAACAAACAGGATTAACTGAAAAATCTCTATGCAGCTTTGGGTCAACGTAACGGAAAGCATTTATTCAGTAGTTCTGAGCATACTCCCTTAAGTACAGTTATCGCTGAGAGTTTCAACTGCAAGTTGACGTATTGCCCACTTCAGGAAACTGGCACGTAAATCGTTTTATGTTCGCTTGCCAGAAATAAAGGAGCCGGAATGGCCTTCCGAAGAGGCAGTTAACTCAAGCGGTTGCGTCGCTACCACCGCAAATGGCCTCTCTTGCAGAGACCCATTCGGAACAGGACTTCGCTCTGCTCTATCTCGACAACAATATCCTAAGTCCCTTCTGTCTTGTTCTCATACTAAAAA
This sequence comes from Schistocerca serialis cubense, assembly GCF_023864345.2. Taxonomy (NCBI): domain Eukaryota; kingdom Metazoa; phylum Arthropoda; class Insecta; order Orthoptera; family Acrididae; genus Schistocerca; species Schistocerca serialis. Next base: position 778,516,053 of record NC_064639.1, on the reverse strand, counting down.
TGTTCCAAATAAAATAAACCGGCTTTTGTCCTGAAAACCCTCGAATCGTATTAAACCCAAATGGTACAATGGTATTCTTGTAGCTGTTTGCGTCTCGAGACATGACTGCAAAAATTAGATCTATATTTTCTTTATTCAAGCGTATGAATGTTCAACGACAAAAAAAAGAAATATTAGAGTTGAAAAATCACCATGTTTCAAGCAGGATACTGGTCATCGTCGTTTCCTTGACAGCCATTACACTAAAGTACGGGGTCCTCCATGCCAATTCAATGGCTGTTTCCCATGCCACTCCAATGGCAGAACATAGTTCTCATCGATCTCATCCGCCTAGCCTGGTTACTTAGCTCCACTACGGGGCATGCCGCTGTAGCCTAACCTCTTCTAATGACTCACGATGGCATCACCATAAATGGACATGTATAGGTCGTTGTCACTGAAACAAAATTAAATTAGCACTAAGGACTTTACTTGTTCTCAGTCGACGGATAGATGCTCGGTATGTAACAGTGACAATACTCGCTGCGAGGTGTACAGTGCTGACAGTGCACAGCGCCCGGTGGATTAAAGCTGGAAAAGACCAACAAGTCACGTTCAAAAAAAAAGAACGAACTCGCAAAATTACAGACCAGCATCCCTAAAATCGGTCTGCTGCAGCATTCTTGAACATATCCTGAGTTCGAATAGAATAAACTTCCTGGAGTCAGAAAATCATCTGTCCACAAATCAGTACAAATTTAGGAAGAACCGCTCGCGCGAAACTTGTATCCGCGAACCATCGATGAAGAGCAACAGGTAAATTCCTTGTTTCTAGATTTCCGGAAAGCGTTTGACACGGTGCCCCACTGCAGACTTTTAACGAAGATACGAGCATACGGAATAGGTTCCCAGATACGAGAGTGGCTCGAACACTTTTTCAGTAATATATCCCAGTACGTTGTCCTCGACGGCGAGTGTTAATTAGGGATAAGGGTACCGTCAAGAGTGTCCCAGGGAAGTGTGATAGTGTCGCTATTATTCTCTCTGTATATACATGGTCTGACCCCCAAATAATGAGCAGCTATCTCCGGTTGTTTCCTGATGACTATGTGGTGAACGTGAAGGTACCATCATTGAGTAGCTATAGGAGGATACAACAAGACTTAGACAAAATTTATATTTGGTGCGATAAATGGCAGCTGACTCTAAGTGTAACTTAGTGCACGTAAACAGGGAAAACAATCGCGTAATGTTCGAATACAGTACCGGTAGTGAGGTGCTTGACTCAGTCAGGTCAGTTAAACATCTAGGTTTAACGTTGAAAAGAAATCTGAAATGGAATGAGCATGTAACGCTTGAAGTGGGGAAGGCCACTGGTCCACTTCTTTTATACTGGGAAAATTTTAGGAAAGTGCGATTCATCTGTAAAGGAGACAAAAGGAGACAGCATACAGAACACTAGAGCGATCCATTCATGAGTATCGCCGGGTCGGATTAAAGCGGGGTGCGAGGGGCGGGGGGGGGGGGGGGGGGTGCTATATCTTTTGCTGGTAGGTTCAGTCAACATGCGAGTATTACGGTGAGGCTTCCAGACGTTCTTTTCGCGGAACCCTATTGGAAAAAAAAATTAAAAAAAAAACATCGGCATTTGAAGCTGGCTGCAGAACGATTGTACTGCCGTCAAATACATCTCGCGTAAGGACCATAAAGATAAGATACGAGAAATTAGGTTTCATACGGACGCATATAGGCAGTAGTCGTTTTCCCTCGCACTTTATGCGAGTGGAACGCGAAATAAAATGCCTAGGGTACCCTCCGTCACGCACCATACGGTGGCGTAAGGACTATGTATGTAGATGTAAATGCAGATGTAGATGTAGACTATTACTCTCCAGAGTCCAACGTGTCTCCGCTACTTATTCCCTCTCTGATACTACCAAACAGATGAAGTCAGTTTGCAACCTAATACACTGTACCGGAAACATATCAAAAGGCTGTTGATTGAAACTTAGAATAAGTGGATGAGGTGAATGGGATCTGCTTATATTTAATGAAAAGAGCATTATTATTATTATCATCATTATTATTATGACTCATCTCAAAATGTACGTACGAGTAGCTAACGATCTCCAGGAAAACTGTTGACACTTGCATAGTGCATTAAATACCAGCTGAATCCAGTCACATTTCGATCGTAGTATGAAATTAGTCAGGCATATTTCCTAACACTATTCCTCAGTCAAAAAACGTAAATAATTAAATAATGATCGTAACTTTAACGATACATACGAAGATACTTGTTTTACCTTAATCTAACTTAGTTAATTCTTAGAAAATTAGTGAATAGATGTCAGACTTTTTTACACGCTTCCAGGCAATATGCAAATCCGCTGTTGTAATTTTATGCACTAAAATAAACATTAAATTATCTATATAAGAAAGGTGTGCTCCCTTGGGACCCAGCGAGTGATTAATAAACTGGATTCGATATAGGAAAAACAAGGTTCAAATCACAATCTGGTCATCAAGATCAGGGTTTATAGCGGTTTTCCTAAATCATAACAGACAAATGCCAGAATGCTCTCTTTGGGAACGAGAAGGCTGCTTTCTTTCTTCATCCTTATCCACTCGTAGCGTGAGCTCTATTTATACTGACTTCGTCTTCCATCGGAGTTTGGGACCTAGTCTTCCTTGCTTTACTCTCTACTTTGAATAGGCAAATGTGTCACAAATAATGAAAAGCACTGTCTTAGGTTCATAATGCGACGCGAAGAGGATATTCTTCTGTTAGGTGAAAACATGGGTGACCTGAAGCTTATTGTATTAATACCCTCTTGTGTGCTCCTGCTTCTTTCTGGAGAACTTGATTCTATGCAAAATTAGATCTTCTAAGAGATAAGGCGGGTAAGTACTTTCCCTTGGAGTATCCGATTCACATGAAAATATGTATCGTATCGAATAAGTGAGACGAAAAGAAAGCACTCGCCCAACCGAAGGTGGAACCCGATCTGTCCCGAGGGGTGTGTGGCACATAGGAATGTTGTACATTAATGGAGACTCAGGGATACTGGGCAACCTCCCTGAGTAATTTGCCTTACATCAGTGCTGGGCTCCGCTGGTGTGGACCAAGTGTATATCTCCTATATTCGCGAGAACAAAATGGAGAGTACAGCAGAAAAAAATTGAGGGGCTCTGTGTTCAAGATACCTCAAATGTTCAAACATGGGGTGCTGAGCCGATAGAAGCTATTTCTGCAGGTCGATAGGACGCAACCAGTTCCGCAGTGGAAAAACTTGCCGACAAACGGGATCAGTTCAAGGTTAAAGCCCTGTCTGTGACACGGAGGAAGAAACGAATGTGTTTCTAAGAACAAATGGAGGGAAATAAAAGGTCTTGAACCGAATATCCTCCAAGAAAAGACGTTTCAACGTGAAGGGAGTAAACAGACACCATCTATTTCTCAAGACGAAGCAAGAGAAAGATGGAGAAGTGTGTTACTCCCTGTTCACAAGAGAAAAGCATCCAGAACAAATGGAGACAGAAACAAAAAGTCAGCCTATAGTATTGCAGTCTCGGTTGTTAGGACGGCATGTATGCAACAAGACTACCCTCATGTCAACATTACATTAAAGATAGAGGAGCTAGTCCATAACGCCCTCCTTTAAAAAACTGGGGAGGACACAAGTCAAGGTCCTAAATTCAAGGGTTTAATTGCATAATGGTGCTCTATCTGTCAGATGGAGACAGAGGACTGGCTGAAAGTACCTAAGACATCTAAGTGGGATGAAGCTGCTGGTCAAGAAAGCAACAGAACTATTGAAGACCGCTAAGGCATCATTAATTCTGCTAAGAAAATTCTTTAGTTTCCTCTCCCCCCCCCCTCTCCCCTCCGAGATGCTCCAACAGAAACTACGGGTTCAGAACCAGAAAGTCTCGGCAGAGGACTAAAGGATCATTAACTGTAAGTTGAAACTGACAGCCCAACCGTTTTGGAAGTCGGAGAGAAATACCTGAAGGCAGTGGGAGAGCAAGACCTAAAACTGTTATCGCAGGTGAGTGTCAAGATGATTACAGACATTATTACTCTGCTATTCACAATTAACTGCCTGGCAGAGGGTTCAATTAACTACCTTCAAGCTGTCTCTCTACCGTTCCACTCTCGAACGGCACGCGGGAAAAACGAGCACTTTAATTTTTCAGTGAGAGCCCTGACATCTCTTATTTTATCGTCATGATCATTTCTCCCTACGTAGGTGGGTGCCAACAGAATGTTTTCGCAATCAGAGGAGAAAACTCGTGATTGAAATTTCATGAGAAGATCCCGCCGCAATGAAAAATGCCTTTGTTTTAATGATTGCCACTACAATTCACGTATCATGTCTGTGACACTATCTCCCCTTCTTTGTACTTTTTTGATGTCATCCGTCAGTCTCACCAGATGCGGATCCCACACCGCACAGCAATACTCCGCCCTATTGGGCCGACAAGCGTGGTGTAAGCAGTCTCTTTAGTAGACCTGTAGCACCTTCTAAGTGTTCTGCCAATGAATCTGCCACTGAATCGCAGTCTTTGGTTTGTTCTACCCACAATATTATCTATATAGTCGTTCCTATTTAGGTTATTTGTAATTGTAATCTCTAAGTATTTAGTTTGATTTACAGCCCTCAGATTTGTGTGAGTTATCGCGTAATCGAAATTTAGCTAATTTCTTTTAGTACTCATGTGAATAACTTCACACTTTTCCTTATTCAGGGTCAATTGCGCAAGTTGGCGGCTGAATGTTGCCTTCTGGGGAAGCAGGAGGAGAATGTGGTCAAGATCCAAGAACACTACGTGTACAAATGGGGTGCATCTTCGGAGGAACTGGACTTAAGCTGATTTGACGCGAGGAATCTACAAAACACCAGAACATGCAAATGTTTAAAATTAAATTTCATTTATGCCGATGATGACCTTTTGTTGCCGGAAGGAAACAGCGAAAGAAAGAGAGAACAAAGGAAGTGGTATTGGTCTCAGCATACGTTCTTTATCAGAAAAGTGCACCTCCATCACATGAAGTGTAGACACTGGTAGACAGCTGCTTGCGCCTGAAGGAGTAACAGGTAGTATGGCATGATTTGTATAAACAAAGAGACGCTAATATCAAAATCACTGTAGATGTAGATGTAGAATTTCTTCCACAATAAATTTGGCCTAATATTTGAAACCAGCTTTCCTAAAAAGCTATCCAGAAAATCCATTAAAAATAAGTAAGCAATGAATAAAAATGGGGTTTAAAATTTTGTGTAAGAGGAAGAGGGAAATTTAGACAAGTATAAAGGCCAGAATAAGTCAAGATCCGACATTACTTGCATACTACAAAAATACTGTTACAATGAAAGGAAAGTCATTAAAACATTACGTATGCACGTCCTGACAGAAATTAATAATGCAGACAATAAGATTAAAAGTATATGGGATATTGTCAAACCGGAGACGGGGTAGCCAGTCAGTGACGCAGATTCCATAACAAACCAAAGTAGAATGCTAAGACTGATAATTCATAAGCTGAAAGTACTTTTAACAATTACTTCCTAAATCTAGCAGCAAAAGTACACATATGAGTAGACTTCTTTATATCCACACTGGACAGTTATCCTTCGGATAAAACTCACGTGGGTCATCTGACTAATAAGGATCAAGGTTTGGTCTGTGTATATTTGCATTTTAATGCTTTGTTTGTCACTGTTTCTGTCAGGAACATACTAGGTATTTGCATTAACGAGTATGGAAAACAGCCTAAAAACCGCACTCTGCCTGGATGATTTAACTGGCGTCAGTTCGAGTCTGACTCATTCCCCAGTCTCGCTAGCCAGCACAGAACACGTTACGCTATACGAGCAAATTGCACTACAGATCGACGTAATTTACGTATTTGTTCTCTCGATCCAATTCAGACTTTATGCCGTGTTCCCCTTTTTCTTCCTTCCTAACTCTGTATCGGTTTATCTACCCACCTATCTCTCGCGTTCCTTAATGCAGTGAAATTTTCCCTCAGTCCTAAAGCTACGGATTGCTGTTCTTCTGGTTCGCCGATTCGGACAAGAAATGGGCGGAATCTGTTCGAGAAGAGCGGCAGACAGACGACTGCCTAATGCCGTCCGATTTTTCTCCTCTCGAGACGCAATTATAAAGGCGGCTCGGCCCCCGACGAGCAGGGTAGAGATCTGGCGTCGTCTTGTGTTGTGTGCCCCGGCCCGGCGACCGCCCCCTCCTTCCGTGAGAGGGGTAGTGAACGGCCCACTGCAAATTGAAAAAGATACCGGGAGGCAGGAGCGCACACAGAGAGATACACACACACAGTAGGGATTACGCCCCCGCTGCGGCCCGTCCCCCCACCCTGCGGCCTTTAAACAGCAGAGCTCAGTAGCCGGCACACAAACAGGCCGTGGTCCGATCACGTAGCGGGTACAATTCTGTGTATAATGAGCTCACGTCCGGGGCGGCGCAGCCCGCTCGGGCAAGTAACGCGATGAATTAGGTGTAGCGGCGCAGCGGCGCGCGTGATGGCTATCTGTAATGACCCCGCAGCCCGCAGTCGAAAGAGCCGCACAGTTAGCCGGCCGGAATTACCGCCGCCTGTCCCCTCGGCCGCAAGCACGTCATAAGTCTCGGGACGAGGCGCGCTTTTTCTTAGGGCGCCCGGCCTGAGCCTCGGAGACGATGCGGGGATAAGGGTGGCCGCGCGCCGGCCGCGAGCGACGAGTGATTAATCGGCAAGCTCAGCAGCTGAGCCCGCCGCCGGGTGTTCGAGAAAACGAGAACACGCCGTGCGACGTATACTCGTGCCAACGAGACACGCCAACCATACAAAGCACATTTACAAGTATGCTATCACTGATAGACAACGCCCTCACCGGTGTCTAACACTTGGAAACGTCGCATGTCACCGACAGCGATCCCGCGGTGGCGCTATAGAGTACAAATATCTATGGAGTGAGCATTCGGAAGCGTAGAACGAGCATTCTGTCAGCAGCATCTCCTGCAAGGTACATGATTTTCGGACGGTGTATTTTAGCCCGTATAGCTCTTAGGGTATTTCGACTGTTACACTGCTGGCCATTAAAATTGCAACACCACGAAGATGACGTGCTACAGACGCGACTTTTAACCGACAGGAAGAAGATGCTGTGATATGCAAATGATTAGCTTTTCAGAGCACTCACACAAGGTTGGCGCCGGTGGCGACACCTACAACGTGCTGACATGAGGAAAGTTTCCAACCTATTTTTCATACACAAACAGCAGTTGACCGGTGTTGCCTGGCGAAACAGTGTTGTGATGCCTCGTGTTAGGAGGAGAAATGCTTACCATCACGTTTCCGACTTTGATAAAGGTCGGATTGTAGCATATCGCGATTGCGGTTTATCGTATCGCGACATTGCTGCTCGCGTTGGTCGAGATCCAATGACTGTTAGCAGAATATGGAATCGGTGGGTTCAGGAGCGTAATACGGAACGCCGTGCTGGATCCCAACGGCCTCCTATCACTAGCAGTCGAGATGACAGGCATCTTATCCGCGTGGCTGTAACGGATCGTGCAGCCACGTCTCGATCCCTGAGTCAATAGATGGGGACGTGTGCAAGACAACAACCATCTGCGCGAACAGTTCGACGACGTTTGCAACAGCGTGGACTATCAGCTCGGAAACCATGGCTGCGGCTACCCTTGACGCTGCATCACAGACAGGAGCGTCTGCGATGGTGTACTCAACGACGAACCTGGGTGCACGAATGGCAAAACGTCATTTTTTTCGGATGAATCCAGGTTCTGTTTACAGCATCATGATGGTCGCAGCCGTGTTTGGCGACATCGCGGTGAACGCACATTGGAAGCGTGTATTCGTCATCGCCATACTGGCGTATCACCGAGCATGATGGTATGGGGTGCCATTAGTTACACGTCTCGGTCACCTCTTGTTCGCACTGACAGCGCTTTGAACAGGGGACGTTACATTTCAGATGTGTTACGACCCCCGGCTCTACCCTTCATTCGATTCCTGTGAAATCCTACATTTCAGCAGCATAATGCACTACCGCATGTTGCAGGTCCTGTACGGGCCTTTCTGGATACAGAAAATGTTCGACTGCTGCCCTGGCCAACACATTCTCCACATTTCTCACCAATTGATGAACTGTGGTATCGTGCTGAAGCTGCACGTGCAGGTGTACCTGTACATGCCATTCAAGCTCTGTTTGACTCAATGCCCAGGCGTATCAAGGCCGTTATTACGGCCAGAGGTGGTTGTTCTGGGTACTGATTTCTCAGGATCTACGCATCCAAATTGCGTGAAAATGTAATCACATGTCAGTTCTACTATAATATATTTGTCCAATGAATACCCGTTTATCATCTGCATTTCATCTTGGTGTAGCAATTTTAATGGCCAGTAGCGTATTTCTTCGCTGCTACCGACAGATCACCTTCACAAGTAAAGTGAAAGTTGTATATGCTTTTAATGTCATCTTTATAATTCGATACCAAGGCTGAGCTGCGTCAGGAACGTGAAGAGCAAAGGTATTGTGCTTTTTCGCCACAGTATCAGAACTCAGATTCCACGTTATTTACCCTTCTTCGGTAACGTGATAGCCAACATTTTCTTTTATCTTCTTTTGGCGCTGCTCAACAGCATGTACGAATTTTACAAAATGCATTACACTGTGCTGTATGGAAATGAGCGTTTGGCGTCAATGGCCGGGAGGCCCCTTAAGGGGCAGGTCAGGCCGCCTTGATGCAGGTCGCATTGTATTCGACGCCACATTGGGCGACCTGCGCGCCGGATGAGGATGAAATGATGATGAAGACAACACAACACCCAGTCCCTGAGCACAGAAAATCCCCTACGCAGCCGGGAATCAAACCCGGGCCCGTAGGACGTCAATCCGTCACACTGACCACTCTGCTATCGGGGCGGACACTGAACTGTATGACAAAGCATATATGACATGTATTAAATCTGCGATAAGTTTTTGCCGTTGAAGATGGTTTAGTGGCGAAACCAGTAGCAGAATAATTATGATTGTCACGGACAGTACAGTGTAATGCATTTGGTAAAATTATTTTTTTATTTTTTCTGTTGCACTTATTCATACGTCGAATCACTGTTCTAATTAATTACGTTACAATGACACTGTAGAGGACGCCGAAGTGTCATGAAGAAATAACGCATTTGGAACTATGAAACTTGGTAAATGGCTCTGAGCACTATGGGGCTTAACATCAGAGATCATCAGCCCCTAGAATTTAGAAGTACTTAAACCTAACTAACCTAAGGACATCACACACATTCAGGCCCGAGGCAGGATTCGAACCTGTGGCCGTAGCGGTAGCGCTGTTCCAGACTGAAGCGCCTAGAACCGCTCGGCCACACCGGCCGGCTAACTATGAAACTGTTACACTAAACACGGTAAGCGATTTGCGCCACCCACTTGTCCAGTATCATTTTCAATATTTCTTTATTTACATTTCTATTTTCTACCTTATCGGAAAAGTGAGCTATACACTACACATAAAAAAAAACCAGATCAGTTCTCGAACTTTGGAGTAATAAAAGAAGTGACAGACAATAATATTTTTTTTTTTTTGCGTTTTTTATAGAACTGATTCTTATTGCCGAATCTGTTCTAACTAAATACATTACATTGGCACTGTATAAGAAACTGTATCATGCAGGAATACTTAGATACATACAAGGGTTTGAACTCGTAAATAAATGGAAGGAAATAAATCAGACGGTCACGTATAAATTTACCTGCATATGAACGTAGCACCAGCACTATACACTGACTTGCAGTTTGCTCAGACACACGTGCAGATTTATCTGACACTTGTGTCCTACACGCAAGGCCATAAAATCGCAGAAATTATCTACAATACCAGACTTGTTTCCATACCTCTCAACACATAAAGTGACTGATATCAATATGATATTTACAATTATGCATCTGTTGTACATACTTACGAAAACTAATGGTCCTCCTTTTACATACTTATCTTTACATCCATGGCAACGACAATACTGCATCACAGCTATTATTAAAACTCAAACCTGCAGAAACCTATATAAAACAAGGCGACTACATGTAATATTCGAGTTTTTCCATTACGGCAAATTGTAGACAAGCAGTGTCGTCCCAAAATCAAGTGAGTGGCCCGGTTTGATGTTGAGAACGTGCGCAGTAGGCTATTCTCACTGCATAGATATACACTGATGAGCCGAAACATTATGAACATTGCACACCGCGGGGTTGCATGCCTCCTAATGGTGCACGTGATGCAGTAAGTAAAGAATGTAAGCGAAATAGACAGGAATGGATAGTCATTATAGCAAGGATAGGCGCCGTAAATGCGGAAATCCAGTGATACAAGCGGTTTTGCAAAGTGCACATTGTTGTGGCATACGCCTGAAAACGAGAATCTCTGAAACAGCGAAGCTGGTCGCCCGTAGCGTACTACTGTCGTGAGCACCTATGAAAAGTGTATAAAGAGTAAGCCGTACGGTATTGGACGACCACGTCTCATCACAAAACGTAAAGGTCGGATGATCCCCCACTGTGTAATCTAGGATAGGCAGCGATCTGTGATAGGTCTGACAATAGAGCACAACGCAGGTGCAGGCACAAGTGTTTTGGAGCACACTGTTCAAAGGCCACCTTTGAACATGGAGCTCTACATCACACGACCCCCACAAGTTCCTCTGTTGACCCAATAACATCGTAAGCTATAATTTCAGTGGGCACAATATCACTTTTTCACCGTGGATCGATAGAAACGTGTCGCCTGTAGAATGAATGCATTTCTTATTACATCACGTCGATGGCTGCGTCCTTACATGCCATCATCCAGAAGAATGGCTACACGAACATGCACCGCACTTACAGAATCAGGTCGGTGAGGTCAGAATTATGTTAGGGGTGCAGTGAGTTGGGCTTCCATGAGATCTGTGGTGGTAATCGAAGATATCATGATGGCAGTGAACTACGTGATTATTGCGGACCACCTGCATTGCTTCATTCTTGAAGTCTACCCCTACAGCGATGACATCTTCCAACAGGATAGGTGTCCACGTTGCAATGTTAGAATCGTGCTACAGGCGTTTGAGGGGCATTATAGTGAACTCACATTGATGTCTTGTCCAGCAAATGTACCTGATCTGTACCCACTGGAACACATATCGGATGCCAGCTGCGTGCTCGTAACATACCATCCCGTAATTTCAGGCAATTGCTTGGCCTATAGGTAGACATCTGGTGCCACAAAGTTCTGGAATACTATCAGGGACTTGCAGAATCCATGCCAAGCAGAATCTCCGTTGTACTGTGTTTGGGAAGGGAAACAACACGCTATTAAACAATGGCCATAATAGTCTTCACGGGTTTGCCGCCGGATCACGTTATGCAAATTCCACAATATTTCCTCGGAGAAACTGTCCGACATCTTCAGGTGATTCAACCTTGCTGGTGGAAAGGTTGAACCTCCTGAAGACGTCAGACAGTTGCACCGAGGAAATATTATAGAATTTGCACAACATGATCCGGCGGCAAACCCGTGAAGACTATTTACAACACATCCGCCGGGAAAGCTTGAAGAGTCACAGGTGGACATAATGTTTTGACCCACTGGTGAATGGACTCAATACCCGATGGATCCAACGACGCGCGCCCAATGAGCCATGCCTTCAGTGGCTCCGACTACGAGCGCTCTCTGCCGCAGCGATATAGAGTGGCTGATGATGGCCGATGCCACCTACATGGTCCAGTCTCATTCACAGTGTTCGATAGTTTTCAGTCTTACTCAGCCTTCGACAATTCGGCTGTGTATTAATAGTGGGAGCATCACACTGCACGATGCTCTTTGCTACTTGTAATGGCTGCACTTGCTTGCTGTTTATTCTTTTGTAAAGTTTCTTTGCAACGCTTGGAAAAGTCTACAAGTCAAGTCAAGTAAAGTTTCTCTTTGCTGTATTTACGTGTTTGCTACATGTTTCTGCTCCTGTCAAGCTTCCCTACGACGAGAGCTGCTGCCCCTCTCTGCTGACCGTTGTGTACGAAGTAGTACACAACAACAAGAAATACACAACTCTGCTATTAATTTGTACCTCCCACACATATTCTATGCATGACATAAGGCATGAGATTTGCCAGGATATCAGTGACGTCTTTGACTGATGGAAAATCTTTGCCTGTAAACGAAAACATTGCATGTAAAGCACATGTCGGAAGCTGCAACTGTCATGCAGTATATTATCAAACGCTGTGAGCGACAGTGGATTATGTGAGTGCGTTTGCACTCGAAATTTTGTGCTTCCTTCCAGAAAGGCATGAGCAAAACGAGACAAAAAAACATCCACTGGAACAAATGTAAGTGCACATAACTCATTCACTTTACATGTTTTCAATTGCATACACATTCCTTACACACAAACGAAAAAAAATTGCAACTCCAAATGGTTCAAATGGCTCTGAGCACTATGGGACTTAACAGCTGTGCTCATCAGTCCCCTAGAACTCAGAACTACTTACACCTAACTAACCGAAGGACATCACAGACATCCATGTCCGAGGCAGGATTCGAACCTGCGACCGTAGCAGTCGCGCGGTTCCGGACTGCGCGCCTAGAACCGCTCGGCCTCCACGGCCGGCAGAACTCCAAGAAGGAGTTGTAAGACATAAACGAAAGACGGTAGGCAAGTTTCTACGTGTGAAAGATGATGTCTACTCCGATTTCGCACCACTCGAATAAGAGTTGCGCTAATAGCGCCACTATGAGGTTGCAGATCAGGTTTGCCATAAATACGCGCTGTAACAGTCGTGAGCGTCAGTTATCTTTGAGATTGGACGCATTGAGTTGATTTTAGCCAAGAAGGCCTCTAAGGCGACGAAGAGACGATTATCAACACCTCATTCAGTTTGAATAAGGTCGTGTAATAGGGCTACGAGAAGCCATATGTTTCTTCAGCGATATTGAAGAAACACTTGGCAGGAATGTAGCCACTGTACATGATAGATGGCAGTGGTGGTCAAAGGAATGTACGGTCGCAAGAAAACCGGGCTCTGGACGACCAACTGGCTCTACCGAGAGGGAAGACCATCGAGCTCGGCGGATGACTCTGCCGCATCATACTGAAGTCTGCAGCAGCCATTTGCGAAGCAGTTCGCAGCACGGTGACACAACGAACGGTTACTTCAAGGACAGCTCCGAACCAGACGCCCTGTAGCATGCATTCCACTGACTCCAAACCACCACCATTTGGCGACTTCAGTGGTGTCAAGCGAGAGCTCATTGGAAGGCTGGGTGAAGGTCTGTTGTATTCTCTGAGGAAAGCCGGTTCTGCCTTAGTGTCAATGTTGGCCACTAGGTGGTCAGAAGGAAGCAAATTGAGAGCATGCAACCAACCTGTCTGCGTACTAGACACCCTGGACCTACACTTGGAGTTATCTACATCTATATATAAGTCCGCTAGCCACCAAGCGGTGTGTGGCGGAGGGCACAATCCACGCAAAAGTCATATTTCCCCACCTCTGTTCCACACGCGGATCGCGCGAGGGAAAAACGACTGTCTGAACGCCTCAGTACGAGCTCTAATGCCCCTTATCTCTGAATGGTGATCATTGCGCGATTTGAAAGTTGATGGTAATAATATATGCTCTACATCCTCGGTGAAGATCGGATTTCGGAATTTAGTGAGCAGCCCCTTCCGTTTAGCGCGCCGTCTATCTGCAAGTGTGTCCCACTTCAAACTTTCTATGATATTTGTAACGCTGTCGCGATGGCTAAATGTACCAGTCATGAATCTTGCCGCTCTTCTTTGGACCTTCTCAATCTCTTGAATCAGACTCAACTGGTAATGGTCCCATACAGACGAACAGTACTGTAAGACTGAACGAACTAACGTATTGTAAGCTATTTCCTTTGTTGAAGGACTGCATCACTTCAGGATTCTACCAATAAACCGCAATCTAGAGTTTGCCTTACCCGCTACTTGTGTAATCTGATCATTCCATTTTATCATTTCGCATAGTCACACCCAGATACTTGACGGATGTTACCGCTTCCATAGACTGGGCATTTATTTGGTACTCGTAGATTAATAGGGATTTTCGCCTTGTTATACGCAGTAGGTTACGCTTACTGATATTGAGAAATAACTGCCAGACATTAAACCAAGCCTTTATTTTCTGCAAATCCTCATTGATTTGTTCACAACTTTCGTGTGATACTGCTTTTGTAGACTACAGCATCATCGGCAAACAGTCTAATGCCGCTGTCAATAGCATCAACAAGATCGTTTATGTAAATCGTAAAAAGCAGCGGACCTATTACGCTGCCATGGGGCACACCTCAAGTTAGGCTTGTTTCTGTTGAAGTCACCCCTTTCAGAACGACAAACTGCTCCCTGACTGTTAGAAAACTTTCTATCTAACCGCGTATGCCTTCGGATAGACCTTAAGCGTGCACTTTTTGGAGCAAGCGACAGTTCGGAACCGAGTCAAGCGCCTTTCGAAAGTCTAGAAATATAGCATCAACCTGGGAGCCACTATCTAGAGCCTGTTGTATATCATGCACAAAGAGGGCCAGCTGAGTCTCGCAGGACCGCTGTTCCCTAAAACCGTGCTGGTTTCTGAAGATGGGCTTCTCAGAGTCTATAAAGGTCATAATGTCTGAACGCAAAATATGTTCCATGATTCTACAACAAATCGATATCAGTGAATTTGGCCGGTAATTATACGCATCCGATTTTCTCCCCTTTTTACAGATTGCTATGACCTGGGCCTTGTTCCAATCCCGTGGAACTTTCCGCTGTTCCAATGATCTCTGATGAATATGAATGGTGCTATATTTGTAGCATAGTCAAGATAATATCTTACGGAGATACCGTCTGGGCCAGATGCCTTCCTGGCGTCTAAGGATCTTAACTGTTTTACAGTCCCAGATACACTGAACACTATGTCAGCCATCCTTGCGTTTGTTCGATAAATGAAAGGGGGAATGGTGCTGCAGTCCTCTACCGTAAACGTGTATTTTAAAGCTAGGTTTAGAATTTCGGTCTTCTGTTTTCACCATCCGTTACATTACCCGTACTATCAGCAAGAGAAGGTACTGAATTATTTGTAGCGTTTAGATATACTACGTACGACCAAAATTTTTTGTGGTTATTTTTAGAATCTACAGATAAAATATTGCTTTCAAATTCGTTAAAAGAATATCTCGTTGACCTTTTGACAGTTGCTTTCACTTCGCATAATTTCTGTTTGTCAGCGGGGCAGTTACGATCTAGGGTGCAATTTCATATCACAGCAGAAGCACTTTCCCGGTTATCCCAAGCACCCTGACTGCGAATCTGCACACCAATCTTGTGATTAGACCTGTAGTGCTGCCTTTGATGAACAGCATTCCAGTGGATGTTTTCCAGCACGATAACGATCCCCCACATACTGTTGTTGTAACCCAACGGGCTCTACAGAGTGTCAACTTGTTGCCAGTCCCCAATCGAGCACATTTTTATGAGGAATGTCGGGTGACAACTCCAACGTCACCCACAAACAGCATCAACCGTCCCTGCATTGACCGACCAAGTGCAACGGGCATCCAACGGCATCCCTCAAACAGACATCCGGCTCCTGTACAATACAATGCATGCACGTGATCTTCCAATGTCAATCACTTAAATATGTTACCTAGGCAAATGTATTCCCGCAGTTTCATTTCTCTACATTAATTATTTTTTGGTGTTGCGATTTTTTTCCTTTATTGTAGAAGTCATTTATACGGTATATAAAGTGGCGTTAACTTCTTAAATATCCCTACGCAGTACTGGAGCAGATGGCTGGTCCCGGCGGAGGTTAGAGTCCTCCCTCGGGCATGGGTGTGTGTGTTTGTTCTTAGGATAATTTAGGTTAAGTAGTGTGTAAGCTTAGGAACTGATGACCTTAGCAGTTAAGTCCGATAAGATTTAACACACATTTGGACATTTTTGAACTGGAGCAGATGACACGCTGTCGACCGACGAATACGACGCTATGCTACAATAAATGTAGCCATCTGAAGTATTTGTACTTCTGCATTGACTCTTGCGACTGTCTTCTTCTTATTTTTCATCACAATCCTCTTCTATGAGCGTCTGTCACGATCGCTCAACACACAATCTCGCCCGCGTTGTGACTTAATCGATGTTTTCTGCTTTACCCTTACACAGTAAAAATCTTCGATACGGTGGCCCTTGAACAACAAACACTTCGGTTACCCTGGTTACGGAAGCATCCACCGTAGGAGTACCAACATTTTTTTCACTTTAGATTTCACTTGGCTCCGACATAATGCACACACAACTGCTCCAAACTTTGTTCGGACCCCGACTGACAATTGTAACTTATACAGGACACTGCAAGGATGCAGTTCGAATAGAAGAGCGCAACTTATAGGCTTGGATAGCATCTGCGTTCATATTCAAACATGCATTTGTCCAGGTGTTTCCATGTATTTGTCAACATCTGTAGTTCACTTCCATGAAATACTGTAAGATTAGCAAATCTCTCCCTCGTAATAACGTTTGCGAAATGAAATGTCTAACTTTGAAAGACTGTTGTGATATATATTCAAGTAATGAGCAAACCTACTTCAAGAGTATGGTGATCCTCGCATTACCATAACATACGACATTTCTTTCGAATTCTCTTAAAACAGTAACATGTATTACACAAAATTTAATACTTGTTTGAACTGTTTATTCAAGAACGATTTAAAACTAAAATGGAATAGCATGTTAGTTACTTTATTCAACAAGTAAATTTTCAGTTTAGATTATGCAGTCCAAGAAATGCGATCTTTCTTGTAACTGACAAGTGATTTTACTCGCATTTTAAACATTTCAGTTATTATTATTATTAACAGAATCACACGACCCTTTTATAAATAGTTTCAACATCATGGTCACTCAGATAACTTTAGGAACTGGGAATAAGATTCTCGCACAGGTTACGTGACCAAGGTCAATAACTGTTTCGTAATACATGAACATCTAATTTCACAAATGTATTGGATCACAGTAAAGGAGCTACAGATTCATCAACAAGGAACCAGTACAATGGCTGGAGGTGAAAATGCGACGAACTGTGCGGCGGTCCACAGAGCAGAAAGTATCTACTGGGTCCAGCCGAAGCTCATTACCAGTAAAATTGTAGATAATTCAGTGCCGCTTCCACCACACGAGGCTGACAGTTTAAAGGCCATCGAGTGACTGTTGGCCGTTCCTCTTGGTGTGCTCACCGTCTCCTGTACACGGAGGGGCTTCCCCAGATTTTTCTTCCCTAGTAATACCTTTCTGCGTGTCGATCCTCATGCATGAATCAGTAACAGAACCATCAGTTTCCTCATACATAAAATACACATTATTATTACAAATAGTAAAAAAATATACATTTAGGAGCAGACAATAAAAATACAGGGTTATTACAAACGATTGAAGCGATTTCACAGCTCTACAATAACTTATTATTCGAGATATTTTCACAATGCTTTCCATACACATACAAAAACTCAAAAAGTTTTTTTAGGTATTCACAAATGTTCGATATGTGCCCCTTTAGTGATTCGGCAGACATCAAGCTGATAATCAAGTTCCTCCCACACTCGGCGCAGCATGTCCCCATCAATGAGTTCGAAAGCATCGTTGATGCGAGCTCGCAGTTCTGGCACATTGTGTCTGTTCACTTCACCATTAAGAAAAAATGTTGCTTCATCACTGAAAACAAGTTTCGCACTGAACGCATCCTCTTCCATGAGCTGTTGCAACCGCGCCGAAAATTCAAAGCGTTTGACTTTGTCATCGGGTGTCAGGGCTTGTAGCAATTGTAAACGGTAACGCTTCTGCTTTAGCCTTTTCCGTAAGATTTTCCAAACCGTCGGCTGTGGTACGTTTAGCTCCCTGCTTGCTTTATTCGTCGACTTCCGCGGGCTACGCGTGAAACTTGCCCGCACGCGTTCAACCGTTTCTTCGCTCACTGCAGGCCGACCCGTTGATTTCCCCTTACAGAGGCATCCAGAAGCTTTAAACTGCGCATACTATCGCCAAATGGAGTTAGCAGTTGGTGGATCTTTGTTGAACTTCGTCCTGAAGTGTCGATGCACTGTTATGACTGACAGATGTGAGTGCATTTCAAGCACGACATACGCATTCTCGGCTCCTGTCGCCATTTTGTCTCACTGCGCTCTCGAGCGCTCTGGCGGCAGAAACCTGAAGTGCGGCTTCAGCCGAACAAAACTTTATGAGTTTTTCTACATATCTGTAGTGTGTCGTGACCATATGTCAATGAATGGAGCTACAGTGAATTTATGAAATCGCTTCAACCATTTGTAATAGCCCTGTATATCAATAGCTACACTATGTGATCGAAAGTATCCGGATACCTGGCTGAAAATTATTTACAAGTTCGTGGCGCCATCCATTCGAAAAGCTGGAATTCAATATGGTGCCGGCCGCGGTGGTCTCGCGGTTAGGGCGCTCAGTCCGGAACCGCGCGACTGCTACGGTCGCAGGTTCGAATCCTGCCTCTGGCATGGATGTGTGTGATGTCCTTAGGTTAGTTAGGTTTAAGTAGTTCTAAGTTCTAGGGAACTGATGACCACAGGAGTTAAGTCCCATAGTGCTCAGAGCCATTTGAACCATTTTTCAATATGGTGTTGGCCCACCCTTAGCCTTGATAACAGCTTCCACTCTCGCAGGCATAAGTTCAATCAGATGCTGGAAGGTTTCTTGGGGAATGGCAGCCCATTCTTCACGGAGTGCTGCGCTGAGGAGAGGTATCGATGTCGGTCGGTGAGGCCTGGCACGAAGTCGGCGTTCCAAAACATCCCAAAGGTGTTCTATAGGATTTAGGTCAGGACTCCGTGCAGGCCAGTCCATTACAGGGATATTATTGTCGTGTAACCACTCCATCACAGGCGGTGAGTTATGAACTGGTGCTCGATCGTACTGGGAGATGCAATCGCCATACCCGAATTCCCCTTCAACAGTGGGAAGCAAGAAGGTGCTTTAAACGCCAATGTAGGTCGGTGCTGTGATAGTGCCACGCAAAACAAGAAGGGGTGCAAACCCCCTCCTCCGGCCGCGGTGGTCTCGTGGTTCTAGCCGCGCAGTCCGGAACCGCGCGACCGCTACGGTCGCAGGTTCGAATCCTGCCTCGGGCATGGATGTGTGTTCTGTCCTTAGGTTGGTTAGGTTTAAGTAGTTCTAAGTTCTAGGGGACTGATGGCCACAGCTGTTAAGTCCCATAGTGCTCAGAGCCATTTGAACCATTTGAAAACACGACCACACCGTAACACCACCACCTCCGAATTTTGCTCTTGGCACTTCACACGCAATTAAGTACAATACGTCATTTGCTTTAAAAGATTAAGCAATTTCTATGATATAATAAGAGAGGGAAAAAGTTACGGTAATAGTAACAAATTAAAAACTGAACATCAATTCATTCATAGTATACAAGAAATATAAAGTACCTGATCTGCTGCCTTTGTGTACGTAATACGCCATTATCTGCTTCTAGCCACTGAGAACGGACATATTAACACGAAAAACAGAGTTTTTCAACCTCAGTTTGCACTCTTTAGCACTGATTAATCGTAATTACCACGTAGTAGTACGATCTCTGAATACAGCATCATTTTTGGCAGATTTTCAAAACACCAGAATCAGCGCAGAAATACTGATGATTTTTTAATCGTATTCAACCACTCATCACTTTTCGAGAAAAGCTGTGAACTGTGTGCGAATGAAGTTTTCTTTTATTTATCAATTATTCTGATATTTTGACTCTATATATGTTGATACAGAGAGAGCCAAAATTTTTAATTTCTTTTATTTCTGGGTTTATTATAGGAAATAATACGAATAATAAACCGAAATCGGTTATTTCAGAAAGCAGTTACAATGAGCGGTTTTGATAAAACCGGAAACCGGTTGTTTCAGCGGTAACCATATACCGGGCCACACGCCGGTCACAACTACTTCCCGTATACCGACCGCGATGAGCGGGTAGTCTACTCCACTACCGCAGGCGCTCATGCACCGCAGACTGTCACGCGTAGAGCATCGTTGGTACACCGCGGAAACGTTACTGTAAACAAACCATAGTACGCCTGTTGACACGACGACCTCTAGCAGGTGCCGCTGGGGATGCCAGCCTCGCTCTCCAGCAGAGCACGCACCGGCGACAGCAGCGCTGCCTTCGCTGGAACTATGTTGCGCCCGCGTCAAGTGCTCGCCGAGGGCCGCACAACATCCTTCCGTCCGCTGTCCTTTCGTCCGCTGCCTTTAGACGCCGCTCAGTCGCAGAGAGGCTCATCCGTTTACCTTCCCCAACGAGGATCTATTACCAACCCATCAAGTCCTCGCCTCTCCTCAATCACATTGAACAATCCGAACAATCGACACCATCCGCAAACTCGACACCCGTTATCCTATCCTTTACTCTCTACTTTCCAAACCTCATATGCTGCCGCACCTTTATCAACTACTCCCACCAATCTTCCAACTATACACTGTTTACAAGCTCTCCCAAAGAAATATGAATCATCTCCGCCACCCATATCATGAACTACGCCCCGACACTTATCCATACTACCAGCTATAAGTCCACTCCATGGGTCATCTCCCTCTTTCGTAGCGTTGCTGCCTCTAGATCACGGAGGTCCCGGGTTCGATTCCCGGCCAGGTTGGAGATTCTCTCTGCCCGCGGACTGGGTGTTTGTGTTGTCCTTATCACTTCATCATCATCATCATCATCATCATTTGTGACAGTGGGTAGACTGGATTGTGAAAACAATTGGACTGTGTAAAAATTCGTACTTTGTACGGGCGCTGACGACCGCGCAGTTGAGCGCTCTACCAGCCAAACATCATCATCATCATCATCGTCATCATCGTCATCATCGTTATATCCCCCTCTCCACGCATTTCCTTGCCCCCTTTTTTCCTCATCTGCCTTTCTATTCCCAACAAGTATTAGTGTCACCAATTCGACCCTCCACTTCACCTCCTCATCTGTCCCAACAGCCACTACTACTCCACCACCGCTAAGCACCAATCCCCCATCCTTAGGCCACCACATCCCTACCCTCATCACCGGCCAACCTTTTTCCCCTTCAATAACGGACTCGCTATGCCATTGCAGGTCCTTCCAGTTTCTAGTACCACGGAAGTACTTTCGCAACATGTTTTAGATTTTTTAAAGGATGCTTATTGTGTTTCATTTTATCTTTTATCATGATTATTTTTAACTATCAGTGCAAGAAGTCATCTATCGTATACCAAGAACTTCCCTTTCATTTTTCACCTTTAAAAAGTCTTAAACTCAGTGTAAATATCTCTCCTATCTGTTTCTTGTTTTTCGTCTCATTTAATTTTTTATTGTCAGTTGGCTGGAAAACGAGTTGCCTGTACCGCTGACAGCCCACTCGACCTGCCATATGAGACACGGGTGGATGAAATAACAATAAACAAAAACAAAGCAGGCAGGCAGCAGCACACAAGCCAACGCTCCGGGCATAACGCTGGCCCTCCCGGTCCATCATTCAGAGCTCACATCAGCTGCGCTATGGCGTTCCGCCAGCCCTCGCTTTCGGAGCCTTCGCGTCCGACGCTGGCCTTCCGCAGACTCGATACTTCAGCGGCTGTCCACCGAAGATACGCAAAATAATCCACCTCGATCTCTTCGTCTCCTCTGACACTGGCCTTCCCGGAGATGTTGTCACCGGACCTGGTATTTTTCGTGACTTCTTCTTGACTCCTAAATATGCATGTGAGATCAGGTGGATCCTTTCAGTTCTACCATTCAGAAGCTACCTTGTGTTGAACTTTTTTTCCTGTGGTGTGTTACTTATAATCTATTTGGGAATTCATCATTTACTACGCGCAGCCTACCACTCAGAATACATCATACACACTGACGTTTCACACACACTGACGTTTCACGAGACGTTACTCATCCCTTTCACATTGATCGTCGGTATAACATTCTTTATTCTAGACAGTAGAATGAATCGGCAGAGTGTCGCAATCAGTTACGATGCACGCTGCATAAAATATCTCCTGGATATTGTTATATTATAGGATGGCCAGCCAGTCTGGGAATATTTACGATTTTCATGGAAAAATTTAATTTACAACTCTGTCTTTCCACCAAGTTTTTCAAATACTCCCACATCGCCAGTTTCAACAGTACGAACCTGCCTGAAAATCGCAGAGCTACCATGGTGCCACATTTCCTGTTAGTTGCTGTAGCCAATGTCACGCCACCCCTTACAGCGTCTTGCTGAATAAACTAGCATACCCACGCTAACCTGTTAACCAAAAGGAAACATAGGAAGCAGGTCGGTGCGTGTGTGGTCGCTGCAGGGTCTCGGCGGCAGTTCCGCCTCTCTCCCGTCCTGCGGACGTCAGCAAGAACGGAGGGCTCTCGCCTTTTGCCGCTGGTCCTGCTCACCGGAAATTATGTGGAGAAATGAAAATATTGTTCCTAAAGGATGTATCTACACACTGTAACACTTTCAAACATGTAAAATAAAAGATGGATTTAAAAAAAAATAGCGTGCATTTCTTTTGGAGTGACTTTCGTATTTCGCCACCTCCCTTCCCATGTTCACCCACGCCGCTCCACGTCCTTCACATTGATTTCTAATCATAATGCAAACTAGCGATTCACCTTGATTATTATAAGTAATTTAATAAAATAAAACTCTCTATCCTTACTGTACGTCCTGCGATTAACAGATAACAGACCTGAACTTAACTTCCATTCGACAATGCAGTCATTAGAGACGGAGCTTCATTTCAATTCGACGAAAAATTGTGCGTAATGAAGGATCCGAAACATGGTTATGCTCATAGTCGCCTACCAAGGTTTATTATTTCCCACACA
Source organism: Schistocerca serialis cubense (assembly GCF_023864345.2). Lineage (NCBI taxonomy): Eukaryota > Metazoa > Arthropoda > Insecta > Orthoptera > Acrididae > Schistocerca > Schistocerca serialis. The sequence continues at coordinate 778,493,119 of NC_064639.1, read as the reverse complement.
CCAAGTTTTACATAGCATCTACATACGCTATAGACACGTTTCCGCACAAGTCAACTTGTAAACACGTGCTGGGGCCCCCGCCATGCCTTCGACTAAGCGGCGACCACTTCCTTCTGCAGAAGCCAGACTGCAGCTCACTTATTTGTGTTTCCTGCTAACGCCCGTCCAGCAGCCCGTCTCGTCTCCAGGATACTGAATCAGTTCAACGTATCGCCGTTGTTCCAATGGCTCATGGCGCCACCATTAAATGATGATAAAATCTGAACAGCTTACCTTCCTTCGTTTATCCCTTTACATAGTAATGGCGTTATTTTTATATGTCTGTTTGCTTAATACTTGGTCCATGGATTACTGTCTTTTGCTAAAGATTTTATATAGTTTTATAAGATTTAATGCTTACTTGCGCTTCAACTATCGCAGAATATATTACAGTTTGTATGACCACTAGTGCTCCCACGTCGTACACAAACGTGTTCAATGCCCTCCATGTCATTAGTTTGGTGGTTGACTTCTCTCGCACATACTACGTTCGATGTGAAATTTGACACTCATCGCACGTATCATGTATTTTTATTGACTCTGTAGTAAAGTTATGTTGTGGATCTTAAGCTTAGCCGGTCGATGTGGCCAAGCGGTTAAAGGCGCTACAGTCTGGAACCGCGTGACCGCTACGGTCGCAGGTTCGAATCCTGCCTCGGGCATGGATGTGTTTGATGTCCTTAAGTTAGTTAGGTTTAAGTAGTTCTAAGTTCTAGGGGACTGATGACCTTAGAAATTAAGTCCCATAGTGCTCAGAGCCATTTCTTAAGCTTAACTATTTTACATCTGTTTTAACAAACCTTTTTTACTTCTGCTGTTCAATCTTTATACATATGCTTTTAACATACTTGCTTCATATATTTATTTTTTCCAATTCCTTGTAGGACACAACCGTCTGATTCTTCTTTTGACATTGGCTTTACCAATGATTTAAGCCTATTTCACTTCTGGAGATGACAGTTTAAACTGTCGAGAGCGGTTAAGTAAACCAAACAAAGGTTTTCTTTTACAGCTAACGACTGACTTTTTATCTTTGGTGAGGTCCCAGATATCTCTGTATGAATGGCCCAAGAAGGATTTGATTTCTAGCCCATCCTTCACCCCTGCCTCTCCATCGCCTCATTCAAAACGAAAGTCCAGGGCATAAACCACTACGCTACGACGGTGAACCACGTATAGCGCCAAAGGAGTGCACTATGCATGGAACGAGTCAGGTAGGTGACAGCAGAGAACAATGCGTCACAGAAACACTGGCCAACGTCGTTAACGAAAGAAAAAAAGCAGAAGAAAATTGTCTGACCATTCCTTTCTGTAAGAGAGATGAGTCTAGGAAATGAATAATCTGTACATTGCTGGACAAAACGAGCTTCCGTGCCGCAAAGGAATTGTTTGAAAACCACATTACGTATGCCACATCCTGGTGCCATTAAACGAATGAGGCTACATTTAAGACAACTATATTAGTTTCAAAAAGTTGGTATAATATGATGCCAAATCCTGCCTGTAGGAATGGCGCTTGACATATTTCTATCACCTACTAAGCTCTTTCGATCTGAGTCTAAAATTCCGTAGTGCTGACTTCCGGAAGAAAATGTTTGACCAATATTACGTCCAATAAGGTAGCCATCAAACACCAGATTTGCCGTATATTCTCCTCGGTTTACCTGCGCAGTGTCTGAGAGAGATGTCGGAGTTGTTAAAACATTGGACTCGAATTTCCGAGGGGTAGGTTCAAATGGCACATTCTCGTTTAGTTTCTCATTATTTACCCACATCACGATGCCTGCTGAAATACACTCCTGGAAATTGAAATAAGAACACCGTGAATTCATTGTCCCAGGAAGGGGAAACTTTATTGACACATTCCTGGGGTCAGATACATCACATGATCACACTGACAGAACCACAGGCACATAGACACAGGCAACAGAGCATGCACAATGTCGGCACTAGTAAAGTGTATATCCACCTTTCGCAGCAATGCAGGCTGCTGTTCTCCCATGGAGACGATCGTAGAGTGTCTGAGTGTCTGAGAGAGATGTCGGAGTTGTTAAAACATTGGACTCGAATTTCCGAGGGGTAGGTTCAAATGGCACATTCTCGTTTAGTTTCTCATTATTTACCCACATCACGATGCCTGCTGAAATACACTCCTGGAAATTGAAATAAGAACACCGTGAATTCATTGTCCCAGGAAGGGGAAACTTTATTGACACATTCCTGGGGTCAGATACATCACATGATCACACTGACAGAACCACAGGCACATAGACACAGGCAACAGAGCATGCACAATGTCGGCACTAGTACAGTGTATATCCACCTTTCGCAGCAATGCAGGCTGCTGTTCTCCCATGGAGACGATCGTAGAGATGCTGGATGCAGTCCTGTGGAACGGCTTGCCATGCCATTTCCACCTGGCGCCTCAGTTGGACCAGCGTTCGTGCTGGACGTGCAGACCGCGTGAGACGACGCTTCATCCAGTCCCAAACATGCTCAATGGGGGACAGATCCGGAGATCTTGCTGGCCAGGGTAGTTGACTTACACCTTCTAGAGCACGTTGGGTGGCACGGGATACATGCAGACGTGCACTGTCCTGTTGGAACAGCAAGTTCCCTTGCCGGTCTAGGAATGGTAGAACGATGGGTTCGATGACGGTTTGGATGTACCGTGCACTATTCAGTGTCCCCTCGACGATCACCAGTGGTGTACGGCCAGTGTAGGAGATCGCTCCCCACACCATGATGCCGGGTGTTGGCCCTGTGTGCCTCGGTCGTATGCAGTCCTGATTGTGGCGCTCACCTGCACGCCGCCAAACACGCATACGACCATCATTGGCACCAAGGCAGAAGCGACTCTCATCGCTGAAGACGACACGTCTCCATTCGTCCCTCCATTCACGCCTGTCGCGACACCTCTGGAGGCGGGCTGCATGATGTTGGGGCGTGAGCGGAAGACGGCCTAACGGTTTGCGGGACCGTAGCCCAGCTTCATGGAGACGGTTGCGAATGGTCCTCGCCGATACCCCAGGAGCAACAGTGTCCCTAATTTGCTGGGAAGTGGCGGTGCGGTCCCCTACGGCACTGCGTAGGATCCTACGGTCTTGGCGTGCATCCGTGCGTCGCTGCGGTCCGGTCCCTGGTCGACGGGCACGTGCACCTTCCGCCGACCACTGGCGACAACACCGATGTACTGTGGAGACCTCACGCCCCACGTGTTGAGCAATTCGGCGGTACGTCCACCCGGCCTCCCGCATGCCCACTATACGCCCTCGCTCAAAGTCCGTCAACTGCACATACGGTTCACGTCCACGCTGTCGCGGCATGCTACCAGTGTTAAAGACTGCGATGGAGCTCCGTATGCCACGGCAAACTGGCTGACACTGACGGCGGCGGTGCACAAATGCTGCGCAGCTAGCGCCATTCGACGGCCAACACCGCGGTTCCTGGTGTGTCCGCTGTGCCGTGCGTGTGATCATTGCTTGTACAGCCCTCTCGCAGTGTCCGGAGCAAGTATGGTGGGTCTGACACACCGGTGTCAATGTGTTCTTTTTTCCATTTCCAGGAGTGTAGTTCGTTACAACAGGACATCGCCACTTCATTCCTTCGACGTTGGAGAGTAGAGCTAATGCTCCGTCTCTAATGGCCACGCTGTCGACAAGACGTTAAACTTTGTCTTCGGTTTCCAGACTACTTTCCTATTGAGTCACTACTCTGGGACGTCACCGATAGAAAATGTTACGTCTAAAGTCACTTTGAGATGGTCTCTGAGCAGATTCTCATAGGTGAGTGTACCTGAAGTGAGGACATGTACGGAAATAATGTGTCGGAAAAATTCTCAGAAAAGCATCGAAAGGTCTCTTTGCTTCCTTACGTTACCTGAACGAGCTCTTACTTCACGTCAACTAACCTTCACAAGTCCTATCCTGTGGTCGCACTGTTCTGGAGCCGTGATCTTCTTTTTATACTAAGGTCAATAATGAAATGCATGAGTATTATACTCTCTCGGTGATTTCTTTATCAATTTGCATTTTTTGTTTGTAGAAGCGTAAACAAATACTCTGCATATTTGGATTATCACCCTGGACCAAAGAGTACATATTACTACTTTGCATTGAAAATTGAGCAAAGTTCCAATTAATCTTAAAACGAAGGGAAAGGGGATTGCCAAACAACGAATAATATAAAAGATATGGCAAATGAGGAGATAAATGGAAATCTGTGAGAAGTATGAGCAGAATACAAATACAAAGGAAAATTAGAATTTAACGTCCCAACGACGACGACGTCATAGAGATCATAAACATGAATTTTGAAAGGGCGGCGAAGGAAATCGGATGCGCACTTTCAAATTTGCCTCAGGAAATTTATGGCAATCACGAGAAACATAAATCAGAATGACGGGACACGGATTTGAACCTTCATCCTCCCCAATATGAGTCTAATAACGTATGCCGAACTCGCTGTTCCTCTGATACATCGATTTCAAAATTGTCACTATCACGACTGTTACTACGAGGGCAAGTTTTTTGTTATCAAGTATGACATCTGGTGCGATTAAAACCACAAATGTGTTGTGCTGTGTCTCTAGTACGCCCGTCAATCGCGTTACGTCGCACTTTTCAGTTCTGAGTACGTAGTGGGCACGTATAGCTGTCTAGCACGATATAGTTTCCTGCCAAGTGTCAAGTGCATTTTGTCATTCGATTTCTTCATGCTGAGGGGTTCTCTGATTTTATTACGCCTATATAACGTAACTGTCACGCGTGGCAGCAAAGTGCGGCAATGGTGCAGGTACTTTGAAGCAAAACGCACAGACGATGCAGACGGTCAGAGCAGGAAGCGATTGTCAAACGATGATCTGGTTCAGCCAGAGGAATAGGTGATTCGAGAAACTCGTCTATCAAGGGCATCTCAGGACAAGCGAAGAGGAGTGTTGCCACAAGAATTGTCCTTCTGACAATGCTCCGCCGCACACTTCAGGTGGGCTGCACACTGAAGGTGCGACAGAGATGGGTTTTTGATAAGTGTTTGATCACCCACCATATAGCGCGGGCTTGGCTCCCAGAGATTTTCATCTCTTTGCTCACATGAACCGCTGGCTATGAGGATATCATTTTGCCAAAGACAAGGAGCTGCAGACTAGCGTAGAGAATTGGCGGAAAGCACAGGCGGGTACCTTCTATGACGCGGAATTTGCGAAGTTGCTGCAACCTTACGACAAATGTCTAACTCCGAAGGTGTAGTTAAATGTTGCAAAAAACTATTTTTGGTTTTCACAGTGGTTTTCATTTAGCGACCGATCGGACCTCGGAGGAAAAACGAACAGCCCTCGTACTTCCACTTTCAGTGGCATTGAAGATCCCACTGATCTGTAAATTATAACGAGTGATGTAATCTTCTTTGTCGTCTGATGACAGTGATTCTCCTAGGCTTGCTGTTTGAAATTCAGAGTGTGAGTTATTGCTGGCAGTTAGTCGCTATTAATACCAAAGTTCCATATCAGGAACCAGCCTTATGACGTTTATTTCAAACGCGCCCTTGTTCCTCGGCGGCAACGGAGTCCGCAGCTCGAGGTCTAGTGACTAACGTTCCTGCCTCTCGATCACGGGGTCCCGGGTTGGATGCCCGGCCGAGCTGGGGATTTTATCTGCCCGGGGACTGGGCTTTTGTGTTGTCCTCATCATTTCATCATCATCATTTGTGACAGTAGCTAAATTGGATTCTGTAAAAATTGGACTGTCTCAAAATTGGGACTTTGTGTGGGCGCTGATAACCACGCAGTTGAGTGCCCCACAAACCAAACATCATCAACGGCGCCAACGGACTTGCCGCAGTGGTAACACCGATTCCCGTCAGATCACCGAAATTAAGAGCTGTCGGGCTTGGCTAGCATTTTGATAGATCACCGTCCGGATCTGCCAAATGCTGTTGGCAAGCGGGATGCACTCAGCGCTTCTGACGCCAAATAAGGAGCTACATAACTGAGAAATAGCGACACCGGTCACGAAAACTGAAAACGGCCGGGAGAGTAGTGCACTGATCACATGCCATTCCGTATACGGTGACACAAGGGCTGAGGATGACACGGCGGCCGGTCGTCGCTACCTTTGGGCCTTCAAGGCCTTTTCGGACGGTGTTTTTTTTTCCCTCGGCGATGGAGCTCCGGAACACGTTAGTTCCTCGTTATGAAGACTCAGAGGGCAGGCGAGAGTTTAATAAATTGAGTATCGGATTCCAAACATTGTTTGAATTGAACATTCAGTCCTTGCTCATGGTATTTCCGAAATCTTGATTAACCACGATGGTAGTTAGTTAATAACTTATTTCCATGGTTTAATATGATGCAATGCCCAATCGACGTGTCTTGTAAATCTACGCAACTAACCTAGTGGTTTGCCACACATACAGCTTACTACAGTCACACTGTTTGCGGTACGTACCCAGTCTTAGAAGGTCTAAATCGTATTAAAGTGTAATACCTTGTATTCTGTGTGCCACTGTGGCGCGATTGGATAAACATACAACAGATTCGAAACCCTTGCTTTTTATATTGGTTACATCAATCATCACAATATCGTGTAGAAGAATGGAACTGCCAAGCAGGCTAGACACCTTGGAATATGTCAAGTCATTTAGGCTAGATGTTATTTACATCAGTTTATTTCGGTGGTACAGTTGATACAAAAGATACTCATCCTCCTGTATTTACAATATTACCAGGAACTTAATGAATGTAACTGGGCATTTAATTATATCTTAATCTTACGAGAAATGTCCACGGCACATTGTATGAAGTCCTTTCAAACTACAGAATGGTAGGTTTAGCCTGAAACGCTCCTGGTTCAAATGTACTTAACAACTGCTAACGCGACAGACTTAATCAGCTTCACACAGAGCTGAAATTCCCTCACAGAACACAAGAAAACCTTATTAATACCCAAGAACAGCTCAGTTCTACGAAGAAGAGAAGCAGTGTAACCGAGCAATAATCATCCAAACCGGCGAAGATATTTGCGCTACTTAAACGACACTGTACGACATAAATTTACACCAGGTTGTCTGCAAATGTGAAGTCAAGACAACGGCAAACTAATACACTGTGTGAGTGGCTACGTCAGTAATTACATTAAACACTCGTTCCCTTGAATTTTATTGTTACTGTAATCATTAGTACGAGGAGTGATTTGCAGTTTTGGTTCAAATGGCTCTGAGTACTATGGGACTTAGCTTCTAAGGTCATCAGTCCCCTATAACTTAGAACTAATTAAACCTAACTAACCTAAGGACATCACACACAACCATGCCCGAGGCAGGATCCGAACCTGCGACAGTAGCGGTCGCGCGGTTCCAGACTGTAGCGCCTAGAATCGCTCGGCCACCCCGGCCGGCATTTGCAGTTTTCCATGCTTCTCTGTCCAGTGCAAGTATCTTAATTTCTGCATAACGACTGACCCCTACACATCAGAGTATTTTGACATGTTTACTGCATACAAGTCCTCGACAATTTCTATCCAACCAAACGTCTCTCCATTACCAAACTACCTATTCCTTGATGATCCCACACGTGTCCAATAAACTCGATCCACCCATATAATCTTCAGCATCCTTCTGTTATAGTACACTTCAGAAGCTATTCTATCCTTATCTGGTCACAGCCCACGTTCCATATCCACACAAGCCCACACTCTAGAAACGGCTGTTCACATAAGACTTCATAATACTTAAATTTGTTTTAGATGACAACATATTTCTCGTTTTAAGGAAAACTTTTCTTTCTTTTGCCAGTCGTCAGTTATTTTTCTGACCATATTGTCAAACTTGCCTTGTACCTCCAGCATGTTATTTCCTAATATAATTCCCATTACCCTTATTTTACACTGTCCAGTCACATTGCTATAAGCACCTGTCAAAAATATGAATAAGCACCTTTTCCAGAGCAGACAGCTGTGGGACACGCAGGAAGAGTGTCCGTGAGTTTCTGGAAGGTACCGACTGGAATGTGTAGCCTTGCCGACTCCAATGCCGTGGCCAGCTGCGCTAGGTTTCTGGATTGAAGATCCATGATGCGAACAACCCTAGGAAGGCAGTCCCACAGATCCTCGACTGTGTTTAAATCTAGGGAGTTTGGTGGCCGGTGCTGTTCGAGCCACGCGTGCACATTTTGAGCAGTGGGAGACGTTGCATTGTTCTGCTGGTAGGTGCCATCCTGCCAAGGAAAAACAACCTACATGTAGGAGTGGACATGGTTCCAGAGGATAGAAACATACTTATTCTGATCCACAGTGCCTTTAAGAATGACCAGATCACCCAGGTATTCCACGAATACATTCCGCACACCATAACACCGACTCCTCGTTTGGTTTCAGACGGTCATCCCGTACACACCAACGTCATCTGTCTGACGTTTCATAAAACGTGATTCATCTGGAAAGGCCATCTGTCGTCGCTCAGTGGCTGTCCAGTTGCGGTAGTGGCGTGCAAATTCCAGTCTTCTCACCGAAAATAAACAGCAATCAGCATGGGCGCATGAATCAGGCACCTGCTGCGGAGGCCCATACGTCGCAAAATTCGGTGAGCAGTCGTTGAAGAGACACGGTTGATAATCCCTTAGTTCATCTGGGCACTCAGCTGCACAACAGTTGCACGTCTATTCACCCGCCGCGCGGGGATAGCCGAGCGGTCGAGGGCGCTGCAGTCATGGACTGTGCTGTTGGTCCCGGCGGAGGTTCGAGTCCTCCCTCGGGCATGGGTGTGTGTGTGTTTGTCCTTAGGATAATTTAGGTTAAGTAGTGTGTAAGCTTAGGGATTGATGACCTTAGCAGTTAAGTCCCATAAGGTTTCACACACATTTGAACATTTTTTCTATCCATCCGCACACACCTCCGCAGCCTTCACACCCGTCGTCTATGTCCTGTGGCCCACCACAGCTGCCTAGGTCCCGATTTTCGACAGAGCCATTTTCACATACAGGATGTACTTTAACCACGGCGGCACGCGATCACTTTCCAGACTTAGCCGTTTTGGAAACGCTGCCAACCTTGTTGCGAAAGCCAGTGATCAAGGCCTTTTGGACGTCACATAAATCCCTCCGTTTCCTTATTACGGCAACGACGCCATCGTTTTCTCCGTCTCCGCGACACGCTGTGTATACCCTCCACAGCCGGCCGAAGTGGCCGTGCGGTTAAAGGCGCTGCAGTCTGGAACCGCAAGACCGCTACGGTCGCAGGTTCGAATCCTGTCTCGGGAATGGGTGTTTGTGATGTCCTTAGGTTAGTTGGGTTTAACTAGTTCTAAGTTCTAGGGGACTAATCACCTCAGCAGTTGAGTCCCATAGTGCTCAGAACCATTTGAATCATTTTATACCCTCCACTTCTAATGCTGCCAGCAGCAGTCTTGAGTGGTTATTATACGTTGATGTCGAAGACTGGCAGTGGTCACATTAACGTTACTGCACCGTGTATGACTTAGTGGTTGAGATACTAGCCTTGCATTTCCCGTCGAACCATCCTGCTTGAGGCTCTGTCATGATTTCTCTAAATTACTTAAGGCGAATGCCTCGTTGGTTCTTTTGAAATGGCACGGCCGATTCCCTACCTTATCCATCCCATATACGAGTTTGTGTTCAGTAGTCTCTAATGACCTTGTTAGCAACAGAACGTTAAATTCTAAACTTTCCTCATTACTCTTGTTTTTCTTTTATTTATGGTCATCTTAAAGCCTCTTTACAAGGCATAATCCACTCCGTTCAACTGATCTTCGGAGTCCACTGCCGTGTCTGACAGAATTGCTGTGTCTTCAGCATTTCACAAACTTTAAAGTTTTCATTTCTTCTTCCTGAGCTTAAATTTTCTTGCAGGTGTGATGAAACCATAACATTTTTTCAGAGAAGAATTATTAACGGTTAAATTACTAATTTTTCTTGAAAAGAAAACTGTATAAGCGCCTACGCTAAAGTCAGTCTTCGGTGCTTCCGCACAGTACCCAATAACGTTTTTTTAACCACGTACACGTTTTCATCGTTCAGTGCCCTGATCGAAAACTACAACAGAAATGTTTTGCTATAGTGCGACAGTCGCAATCTCAATACTCTTACGACTAATAATCTGTGAAACATATCTTGCCTCGCTGAATACAATCATATATGTTGGTTTGCGTTCCACATTTTATTTTCACTTCGTATCTTTCACGCGTAATTCAGCCGACGAACTGTCAAATGAAAAAGAGCTCCCTCCTTGAAGACGTGTAAGGACGATGAACAGCACACTGCAGAAACGAAAAGCAGCGAAGCGTATACGACGTTATTCCACTCCCAGAATTTCACGTAAATTTAATTGTTGTAATTTTGAAATCTCACCAATTAGATTTAAAAATCTCTCTTCGTGCATAACTTCGTAACATATTTCTGGCTGTATAAGTATTGATAACTGTAGATCTCTTCTGCTGTTTTCATAACGCCTCGCTGACGCACTGATAATTCTTAACATGATTAGGAAATCAATAATTCACATCCAACGAGACATTTCCCACCAAAAAAAATTATAACAGGATTACGAGCTGAAACATCGACTGCTAAGAAAGCATCTGCTCCTTGCTTTCCAAAACAAAAGCCGTCAAAATTAAATAGCTTACCTCGTTTCACTCAGTACAGCGAGTTCTATTAGTGTGTTCACACATTATTTCCTTTTCTATAAATTTGCCGATGAACAGTAACTATTACATAAATGAAAAGAATGCTACTCTGGCACAAAAATGAGACTTCTCTGATCATAAAGAACTACTTGTTGCGGACTACCAAAGCGAACCAGTGATTTTTTTTTATGCGCTCGGGTGGATAGTCAACATGTCGGTTCTCATGGAAAATTATATACAGCAGTTGAACGAACGAATGGAAAAGTATCTTCATCGAAATAGGTCTTACTTGGAACAAAAGTACCAGTAATTGAAAATGTTGGGTACGAACACCAATTAGCAGGATTGAGTCTTGCTTCTTTTGTGCAGACCTCCTACTCGATTTTATAAGGCCGAAACAAAGGAACAGGTCTACAATACACTGATTGTCCATTCTCACTAAGGAAATTCATTTTTTTGAAACTTGTTAAAGCGGAAAACACAGCTCAAGGTCGTGAAACAGTCGCATACTAATACGTCACGTCAGATAGTTGCTTATCACAATATCCAGCACTACTGTCAGTTGTAATTTCATTATCAATTTACTTGCAACCGATTTCGACGATACACTTCTTCATCAGCAGGCCCTGTAGGTATATAGCGGCTGAATTTTCCGGAGAGACATTAGGCAAAATGTCCCACCTGAAAATTACCGGTATCCTTATCAGCTGTTTTAGGAAGAAACCACATACCAAAGGTTTGCAGTCTCACCATGTGTGATTGCTTACTATACTTACAGGTTATTTTCAGGTGGGACTTTTTGATTGATGTCTTTCTGGAAAATTCAGCCACTATACATTTAAATGGCCAGATGATGATGTGTATCGCCTAAACCGGTTGCTAATAAATTGATAATGAAATTATAGCTGACAATAGTGTCGGAAATTGTAATATTCCTATCGCCTACGGTCCTCTCCTGCTATTTAACGATTGATATGCCGAGATAGTTTCTTAATTATGTGCGCAATCTCAACTCATTTCCGCTAAGATAGTAAATACACAGGACAAAAAGTTAATTACGGGCAGGAGATATCACGCAGGTTCGCTGAATCAACCTGAAGTCACTCACTGATGATTAGGTCAGGTAGAGCTACCAAACTGGGGGTGATTACTAGTTTTCACCCGGTGTACCAACCAGTCGCAGACATTTTCTATGTGATTAACATCACGTGACTGAACGGGCCAGTGGAGGGTGCCTGGCTATTAGTTAAACCAGGAACCTAAACGTAAAGCCTTGGGAACACGACTGCCGCCAACCTGGGTGATAGGAGTGACCACAGCACACTGAACATGAAGCTGTAGAAGAGAGGGCAACACTTGGTCACCGAGAATGTTCATGGTAATTTGAATGAGTGAGCCTACGCCAAGGTACAAAAAACAGTCCCATGAACATCACAGAACCACCTCCGGCCTGAACTACATGCTCCACTTACTACAAGTCAAACGCCTCATTGAGCTATCTCTAAGATGCCTTGCATCATTTGCAAAGAAGTACTATCGCGACTCGCCCCTCGGACTACTCCTTTCGGATACTGTCCCATTTCTGTGTTGTTTGACCCACTGAAGACGTGAAGCTTTGTGTGCCGCTGCGAGCGACGCACTTCTGTAAGGTATCCGACTCCAAATGTCCACTGATGAGCTTCCCTTTCCTTCGCAATGGCCACTCGGGAACCGATCGATATGGGCCTCCGTTCACTGATAGCAGAACTGATGTCGGGTTTGAAAGCAACTGCAGTTGACAACGCATTACACTCGTTTCCGGCCTCTGTCCCTTAGGATTTTTTTTATCATCAATTTTCTTACGCCATGCCACATGCCCCTGAATGGCACACCATTCCCTGTATCACGCTGGACAGTTCTCGTTTATACAGTAGCAAATTGGGCCAATTCATTCATGGTGTAGTCATGCAAACGTCCAAACCCTATAGCTCCGACGCCTCTTACTGAAGTTGATTCCGTACAATCCACTGGCATATAAACACCATTTCTCTTCCATGACTTGCGTCAGTGATAGATGCTCACATTATCTACAGCACTCCATACCGAATAGGTACTCTTTAAAGTGGCGAATAATATTTTATCCCGTCACCTTATTTACGTGACTATACCAAGTCCGCCATTAATTATGTTGCGGCCCTGGGCCTCGGGAGATTTTAGAATCTCCTGTTTTAATTAATGCACGTGCTGGCATACGTAGCACACCAGCGCAGTATAAAAGCGCGTGACAATACATTATCATTTCCCTGTAGACTAAAAGCTGTTTCGCACTTCTATATTTTTTGTGTTTGTTTCGAACACCATGTGTACTACAGCATCCACGCTTAGTTACGCATATCATCTGAGTACTTCTCCTTGATGAAAGATGTGTTATTCTGCGTAACGTATAACACTGGAAAAAATCATCGCTGGCCTTGAGAATGAACCAGATATTGACGTCGTAGAATGTTCTTGGTGAGCTGATACCTCTTGGACAAAGTGCTTCAGATGAATCATTGTTTACCTTCGTACAGTCGTTCCTATGTTCAAAATTATTTTTTACGTTTTAAGCCTTCTGTGTTTGATCTTCATTATCGTGTTTCGCTAATATGAGTGAGTGAAATACTCTCCTTACTCGAATCATAATACTCCGATACTCGTGTATTTCAGACTAAACGTTTTCTACACTTCTTCTACATATTTCATTAGTTAAAAATGGAAGAACACTTGATAATTTTCTTCTCTTTTTGTCCAATAATTATACGAACTTACAGCGATTTGATCGCTTTCTACCGTCTGTGACAGTACTGAACATCAATTTATAACATATAAATTGAGTCATTTTTACGCTTTTTCCTTATGTTTAACTGTCAGTCGGGTTAGATCCCAGACACTCTTGCGTGCGTATTTCAAACCTCACTGTAGTTATTTTCTTTCTACTTGCTGACTACTAGAAAATTTAAAAATGGTTCAAATGGCTCTGAGGACTATGGGACTTTACTGCTGAGGTCATCAGTCCCCTAGAACTTAGAACTACTTAAACCTAACTAACCAAAGGACATACACACATCCATGCCCGAGGCAGGATTCGAACCTGCAACCGTAGCGGTCGCGCGATTCCAGACTGCAGCGCCTAGAAACGCTCGGCCACGCCGGCCGGCAAAATTTAAAAGACATAGCCGCCATTTTATGAGTATCACTTCTGCAACAGATTTCGTTTAGGCCTTACTTCAACATTAAAGTTTATTCCATCGATCAGATAGTATATGCCTCGAGAACTGTTTCAAGTCAAAAGTTTAGTTTATTTTTGCAGTGTACCTACGCGGACTGCATTCTAAGTGACATACGTCTAATGTCAATAAAGCCAAAGATAATTGCTATAAACTATAGCTGTGAATTATTTATTTATCCTCATCACTAAATTACTGAAGCGAGGAAAAGAGTTAAAATCTCGTCTAAATTAAATATCAAGTGCAGTTTCGTGATCTTATCCGGAAGAACCGTCCGCCTCGATAGCTGAGTGGTCAGCGTGACGGATTGCCGTCCTACGTGTCCAGGTTTGATTCCCGGCTGGGTCGGAGATTTTCTCCGCTCAGGGACTGGGTGTTGTGTTGTCTTCATCTTCATTTCATCCCCATCCGGCGCGCAGGTCGCCCAATGTGGCGTCGAATGTAATAAGACCTGCACCAAGGCGGCCGGCCTGCCCCATAAGGGGCCTCCCGGCCAATGACGCCAAACGCTCATTTCCATTTCCATCCGGAAGAACCGAATTTCATACTCGCTACTCAGGCTACCTTTTATTTTGATGATATATGAACCTGCTGCATACATCAAATATAATCGCTCAGATTATTCAAATTAAAGTCTAAGAGAATTAATTTTTCTAAAAGAATTAATTTTTATGCCTATTGCCACCATATAAGACGGGTGTCATTGCCGTACTGAATGATAGCATTAGGGACTTTTATAAGCGAAGCACCCACATTCTGGATGGAGCTGATTCTGAGCTCACTGTGAGGTCTGCATTTTCATTTCCACGTCTTATTCGTAGATCAACGTCTCGCCTCCTGCCAAAATAAGTTTCAGAATGTTCTCGTCGCGTTTTTATTTTCACGCCACCTCCTGACTAGCAGATATGTGACCGCCTTTCTACTCCTCCGTCAGCAATCTGGAGCGAATTTTGCAGTGCAACGGTTCGTGTGGAGTTTACCGGTTAAATTGTGTGAGCAGATGAGCGCTTAGTTCTCAGCCCCTCGGACTGTTCTCCAGCGAACGAACACTCTGCACATGGTGATAGTCGGTATCGAAAGTCTCCCAGGCCTCTCTCTAGTCTTCGTCACGTAATATTATGATGTATTTAAAACGCTCGACCTGGTCACAACAGTACGGATGCGTGAAGAACTTTCCGCACGCATAATTTAAAAAAATAAATGTTCGTTCAAGTATTTTCATCAGTTTTCACAGCTTTGTTCCTGTAGCTATTTCGTTGTGAATTTGCCGAACACTTCGCGAATTGCAGGTACAGCTCGAAAAGAAACGCGTCGGAGTGTGACAACAAGCATCCTCACAACTAATAAAATGTTTCGGGCTATTATGCGTGGTCGAATGGATTTCACATTCATACCCAAAGTTTCGTCCCCCTATCTTCGGAGGATATTTTTAAGGGGAATCGTATCTTCTTTGAGTGTCCAATTAACACCCTGGCTCGTTGCCGTCTGCAGCAAAATTACGTTTACGCATTCACCCGCGCAGTGGCGTGACCTCACGTGTTTTAAATACCAGAGCGCAACTGGCCGTTCTCGATTACTACCCCATGCTGGAAGACTGGTACACATCATCTTCAGCACAGGGCATTTAATTCCACGCACTACTCCTTCCTACTGAAATTCCTGGGGTGTTTAAAAATCTCTACGAATTCTTTGTACAGCCTTCCTTGGTAGCCACTAGTGCTTGACAGTACTCGACTCCTATCAAAATGAATGTGGTGGTCCCCCGATTGCGCAGCATGTTCCGCAATAGCTGATCTGTCAGTCTCCCCTGTTCTGCAATTACCGTTGTGCTCTTCTAGACATTTTTTGACCGTTCTTATTGTAGTAACCACGTACACCTCCCCGCTGAGATAAACGGAGTGTTAAGACCACCGCGCAGTAATCATGGCGATACACAAGCGCCTGTGAAATCGAAAGTTTTCCTGCCCTTCATTAAGGACGTTACTGACGGCATAGGAAAAATCTTGAAAAAACGAACATCGCAGTAATCTACAAACCCACCCAGAAGATAAAAGATCATCCAAAATTGACCTAGGATGCTCGCAAACCGCTGGAAAAAATTTGAATTTATAGTATTCCGTGTAGTTGTGGAAAGATATACGTGGTTACTACAAACAGAACGGTCGAAAAGTGACTAGAAGAGTTCGAGGGCAATTGCAGAAAGGTGGAAAATTGACAGATCAGCTGCTGTGAAACATGCTTTGCAGGTACGAAACCACCACATTCATTTTGATGGGACGCAAGTACTGGCAGCCACAAGCAGATACCATGAAAAGCTATACGGATAAGCAATAGAGATTGTTAAACAACCCAAGAATTTCAACAGGAAGGAGGAGGGCGTGAAACTGAATGACAATTGTATCCCAGTCCTGAAGAAGATGTGTCCCAGTGTTTCATCACGTGACGATAGTAGCAGCGTACGATGGCGACTGAGAACGGCCAACTGGTATTCAAAACGTGTGAAGTCACAGCACAGGAGCACCTGTAAACGGAGTTTTGGTGCAGTCAGTAGCGAGCCAGGTTGTTTACATTTTACAACACGCATAACAAAAGCAACCTTACTACACCGTTCTTCATTTTCCCTCGGTGGCCCCTTAGCGGCTTGTGCTTCTCGGCCCAACAGTGTAAATCACGGCTCTCGGCCGTCAGAGAGCGCTGGCCTACTAGAATCAGGGCGGTGCCCGCAGCATCCCGCGGCGCACAGATGCAACACTGGTAGCAGCCACTCCCAGGGGCGCTCTACGGCGCCTGCTCAGCTTGCCGAGGAGCGGCCCGACACACGACGCAAAACAGCTTGCGGCTAGCCAGCCACTTCCCAGCGCCAAGTGCTCTCCCAGTTCCTAGTGCACATGTTCCACGATAATTTCACATATAGGTCTCGAATAAAGAGGCAGGCTTGCTGGTGTACTGCTATAAATACCAGATTCTTACGACACTGTTGCTATCCAGGTATTTTTTTTTTTCACTGTTGGCCATTACTACTTCAACACCATCAAGAGGACATGCAAGAAACGCCAACTGTCATGATTTGTTGCAATTTTAAACTGTGGGATCGCATATTGAGATCTGAATAGAGGTAGGTGCTTTAATTACACTGAGGTGACAAAAGGCTTGGGATAGCGATATGAAAATACAGAGTGGTCCATTGATCGTGATCGGGCCAAATATCTCACGAAATAAGCGTCAAACGAAAAAACTACAGAGAACGAAATTTGTCTAGCTTGAAGGGGGAAACCAGATGGTGCTATGGTTGGCCCGCTAGATGGCGCTGCGATAGGTCAAACGGATATCGACTCCGTTTTTTTTAAATAGGAATGTAACGACATTCCTCTCAACAGCGAGTATTTCGCCTTCCGTAATGTTCGCACATGCATTGACAATGCGCTGACGCATGTTGTCAGGCGTTGTCGGTGGATCACGATGGCAAATATCCTTCAACTTTCCCCACAGAAAGAAATCAGGGGACGTCAGATCCGGTGAACGTGCGGCCCATGGTATGGTGCTTCGACGACCAATCCATCTGTCATGAAATATGATATTCAATACCGCTTCAACCGCACGCGAGCTATGTGCCTGACATCCATCTCATGTTGGAAGTACATCGCCAATCTGTCATGCAGTGAAGCATCTTATAGTAACATCGGTAGAACATTACGTAGGAAATCAGCATACATTGCACCATTTACATAGTCATCGATAAAATGGGGGCCAGTTATCCTTCCTCCCATACATTAGCCAGCCAAGATCGCTGATGTTCCACTTGTCGCAGCCATCGTGGATTTTCCGTTGCCGAATAGCGCATATTACGCCGGTTTACGTTACCGCTGTTGGTGAATGACGCTTCGTCGCTAAATAGAACGCGTGCAAAAAATCTGTCATCGTCCCGTAATTCCTCTTGTGCCCAGTGGCAGAACTGTACACGACGTTCAAAGTCGTCACCATGCAATTCCTGATGCATAGAAATATGGTAAGGGTGCAACCGATGTTGATGTAGCATTCTCAACACCGACGTTTTAGAGATTCCCGATTCTCGCGCAGTTTTTCTGCTACTGATGTGCGGATTAGCCGCGACAGCAGCTAAAACATATACTTGGGCATCATCATTTGTTGCAGGTCGTGGCTGACGTTTCACATGTGGCTAAACTCTTCCTGTTTCCTTAAGTAACGTGACTATCCGGTGAACGGTCCGGACATTTGGATGATGCCGTCCAGGATACCGATCAGTATACATAGCACACGCCCGTTGGGCATTTTGATCACAATAGCCATACATCAACATGATATCGACCTTTTCCGCAATTGGTAAACGGTCCATTTTAACACGGGTAATGTATCACGAAGTAAATACCGTCCGCACTGGCGGAATGTTACGTGATACCACGTACTTATACGTTTGTGACTATTACAGCGCCATCTATCACATGGCGAAATCTGTGGCCCAACTAAAACACTCATATTTCTTTACGTACTACACGAATATGTAATAAACAATCCTATTTTTAAAAAAATGCAGTTGATATCCGTTTGGCCTATAGCAGCGTCATTTAGCGGGCCAACCATAGCGCCATCTGGTTTCCCCCTTCAAGCTAGACGAGTTTCGTTCTTTGTAGTTCTTTCGTTTGATGCTTATTTCGTGAGATATTTGGCCCGGTCACGATCATTGGACCACCCTGTATACAGATTGAGGTAGTATAGAGTAAAAGGTATAAATGGGCAGTGCATTGCCGGAGCTGTCAGTTGTACTCAAGTGATTCATTTAAAAAGATGTACGACGTGATTATGGACGCATGACGGGAGTTAACGGACTCTGAACGCGGGATGGTAGGAGCTACACTTAGTGGGACAATCCATTTCGGAAATCGTTACGGAATTCAATATTCAGAGATGCACAGTGTCAAGAGTGTGCCGAGAATACTAAATTTCAGGTATTATCTCTGAACACGGACAACGCAGTGGCCGACGGCCTTAACTGAACGACCGAGAGCAGCGGCGTCTCCGTAGCGTTGCCAGCACTAACAGACAAGCAGCACTGCGCCAAATACCCGCAGAAATTAATGTGGAGCGTGCAACTAACGTATCCGTTAGAACAGTGCGGCGAAATTTGACGTTAATGCGCAATCGCAGCGGACGGCCGACGCGAGTGCCTTTGCTAACAGCACGACATCGCCTGCAGCGCTTCTTCTGGGCTTGTGACCATATCGGTTAGACCGTAGACGACTGGAAAAGCATGGCCTGGTCAGTTGGTGAGAGCTGATGCCAGGGTTCGACTGTAGCGCAGACCCCCGAAGCCGTGGACCCAAGTTGTCAACAAGGCACTGCGCAAGCTGGTGGTGGCTCCATAATAACGTGCTCAGTGTTTACATGGAATGGACTGGGCCCTCTGGATGTTCGGCTACTTGGAGATCATTTTCAGTCATTTATGGACTTCATGTTCCCAAACAACGATGGAATTTTTATGGATGGCAATGTGCCATGTCACTGGGCGACAGTTGTTTGCGGTTGGTTTGAAGGACATTCTGGACAGTTCGAGCGAATTTGGCCACCCAAATCGCCCGATATGAATCCCATCGAACAATGATGGGACTTAATCGAGAGGTCAGTTCGTACACAAAATCCTACACCGAAGACATTTCCGCTATTATGGACGCCTACAGATGCAGCATTGCTTAATACTCGTATTTCTGCACGGGACTTCCAACAACGTTTCGTGTTCATGCCACATCGAGTTGAGGTCCGACACGATATCAAGAGGTATTCCATGTCACTTCAAAGTACATCACACTCATCGTCACTGTTAATAAATGTATTCCAGAGGAACACACTCACACTCATACACTGTACAGAATGACACTACCGTCACATTACAGTGTTTACGCCGAGAGTAATCTCTCTCAAGTCACGGTAAACAAGGAACTATGTCTGCCAGGGGAAGTAAACACGAAGCAAAAAGCAAACGGCAACAGCTAATCGACAAAGCCATGCCAGCAGACGACGCCAGTACAGTGTGGTTGAGTTTCCCGGATCTATCAACAGATGGCGACAACACACCACCGAGGAATGCCGAACCAGTTGCAGACGACGCAGTTAAAAATGGTTCAAATGGCTCTAAGCACATGGGACTAAACATCTGAGGTCATCAGTTCCCTAGAACTTAGAACTACTTAAACCTAACTAACCAAAGGACATACCTGACCTTTTAGCAACAAATAATCCTGGACAAATAGTGAGTATTGTGACGCCTACAGGGATTAGCGACCGCAAGGCAGTTGCCGCTAGGCTGAATACCGTGACACCTACAACCATCAAAAAGAAACGCACAGTATATCTATTTAAAAAAAGCTGATAAAAATGCTCTTAACGCCTTTTTAACAGACAGTCTTCAGTCCTTCCAATCTGATCATGTAAGTGTAGAAAACTTGTGGAATGTTTTCAAAGAGATAGTATCGACAGCAATTGAGAGACATATACCACATAAATTAATAAGTGATGGTACTGAACCCCCATGGTACATATAACTGGTCACATCGTTGTTGCAGATGCAACGAAAAAAACAAGCCAAATTTAAAAGAACGCAAAATCCCCACGACTGGCGAAGTTTTACAGAAGTTAAATATAGCGCGAACTTCAATATGAGATGCTTTTAATAATTTCCACGACGAAATTCTGGTTCGAAATCTGGCAGAAAACCCAAAGAGATTCTGGTCATACATAAAGCACACCAGTGGCAAGACGCAATCAATACCTTCACTGCACGATAACGACGGTGAAGTCACTGATGACAGTGCCACTAAAGCAGAGTTATTAAACACGGTTTTCCGGAACTTGGTTGGTTGTTTTGGGGAAGGAGACCAGACAGCGTGGTCATCGGTCTCATCGGATTAGGGAAGGATGGGGAGGGAAGTCTGCCGTGCCCTTTCAGGGGAACCATCCCGGCATTTGCCTGGAGTGATTTAGGGAAATCACGGAAAACCTAAATCAGGATGGCCGGACGCGGGATTGAACCGTCGTCCTCCCGAATGCGAGTCCAGTGTCTAACCACTGCGCCACCTCGCTCGGTTTTTCCGGAACTCTTTCACCAAAGAAGACTAAGTAAATATTCCTGAATTCCAATCGAGAACAACTGCCAAGATGAGAAACATAGAAGTACATATCCTCGGTGTAACGAAGCAGCTTAAATCACTTAATAAAGGCAAGGCATCCGGTCCAGATTGTATACCAGTCAGGTTCCTCTCAGAGTATGCTCATAAAACACCTCCATATTTAACAATTATATACCACCACTCGCTCACGGAAACATCCGTACCTAAAGACTGGAAAATTGCTCAAGTCACACCAATACCCAAAAAGGGAAGTAGGAGTAATCCGTTAAATTACAGGTCCATATCACTAACCTCGATTTGCAGTAGGGTTTTGGAATATATACTGTATTCGAACATTATGAAGTACCTCGAAGAAAACGATTTATTGACACATAGTCAGAACGGTTTCAGAAAATATCGTTCTTGTGAAACACAAACGGCTCTTTATACTCATGAAGTAATAACTGCTATCGACAGGGGATGTCAGATTGACTCCATATTTTTAGATTTCCAGAAGGCTCTCGACACCGTTCCTCAGAAGCGTCTTCTAACCAAACTGCGTGCCTGTGGAATATCGCCTCAGTTGTACGACTGGATCCGTGATTCCCGTTCAGAAAGGTTACAGTTCGTGGTAATAGACGGAAAGTCATCGAGTAAAACAGAAGTAATATCTGGCGTTCCCCAAGCAAGTGTGAAAGGCCCTCTATTGTTTCTGATCTATATTAACGACATAGGGGACACTCTGAGTAACCGTCTTAGATTGTTTGCAGGTGATGCTGTCATTTACCGTCTTGTAAAGCCATCAGATGATCAAAACGATTTGAAAAATGATTTAGATAAGATATCTGTATAGTGCGAAAAGTGGCAGTTGACCCTGAATAAGGGAAAGTGTGAAGTTATTCACATGAGTACTAAAAGAAATCAGCTAAATTTCGATGACGCGATAAGTCACACAAATCTGAAGGCTGTAAATTCAACTAAATACTTAGGGATTACAATTACAAACAACCTAAATTGGAACGACCACAAAGATAATATTGTGGGTAGAGCAAACAAAAGACTGCGATTCATTGGCAGAACACTTAGAAGGTGCAACAGGTCTACTAAAGAGACTGCTTACACCAAGCTTGTCCGCCCTATTCTGGAGTGCTGCCGTGCGGTGTTGGATCCGCATGAGGAGGGACTGACGGATGACATCGAAAAAGTACAAAGAAGGGCAGCTGGTTTTGTATTATCGCGAAATAGGGGAGATAGTGTTACAGATAAGATACTTGAATTGGAGTGGCAATCATTAAAACAAAGGCGTTTTTCGTTGCGACGGGATCTTCTCATGAAATTTCAATCACCAGTTTTCTCCTCCGACTGCGAAAACATTCTGTTGACATCCACCTACATAGGGAGAAATGATCATCACGATAAAATAAGAGAAGTCAGGGCTCGCACACAAAAATTTAAGTGCTCGTTTTTCCCGCGTGCCATTCGAGAGTGGAACGGTAGAGACAGTTTGAAGGTGGTTCATTGAACCCTATGCCAGGTACTTTATTGTGAATAGCAGAGTAATCACGTAGATGTAGATGTAGAGAATGGGAAAGAAAACTGACGATATGGTAGACAGCGATCAATTTGGTTTCAGTTAAGTTCAAGGCACTGGAGAGGCAGTTCTGACGTTGCACTTCTCAACCGACAAAAAGCGGTCGGCACTGTAAAATGGCGCAGAGTCTAATAAATCCTCAGGAAATTAGGTATACGCCATAGGTAACGAGGAATATACAATATACACAAGAACGAACAGAACAAAAATACAATGTAAGACCTAGCGAGAAGTACCTGGATCCAAAAAGAGGTAAGCCGCGATCTTTACACCGAAAGAGCAAAGAAACTAATAAAAGGATGTTCCACGACTGAGATTACAGTTCAGTGTCAAAGGATATCAGTGATAAGATTTGTTGATGACATTGTTATCCTGTGTGGAAATAACGAACAATTACAAGCTCTACTGAACGGAATGAACAGCTCAGATCACAGAATATGAGCTGACAATAAACAGCAGAAATACGAAACTACAGAGGTATAGGAGAAATGACATTAGTAACCATTCACACACCAAAATTGTGGAGCACGTAGAGGGTGAAATCGGCAAAACAGTGAATGGCGGAAAAGACAATGAGAAACAGACTACCACAAGCGAATGGAGCACCTCTGGCCGAAAGAAGTATGCTAATATTAAACATAGAGGAAAATTTTTTGGAGAACTTACATTTATAGCACAGCAGTGCATGGATGTGGAACTTGGATTGTGCAGAAATCGGAAAAGAAGAGAATTAAAACTTTTGAGATGTCGTGCTACAGACGGAAGCTTATTAAGTGAACAAGATATGTGGACGTTCTCCGCAGAATCTGAGAAGAAACTAGTATGTGAAAACACTGAAGAAGTGTGTTTAGGCGTCAAGGAATAACGTCAATAGTTCTAAAGGAAGCTATAGAGGGTAAAAACTGTACGGGAAGTTAGAGATTGTAATACATCCCACATACGGTGCAATTGCTACATTGACGTGAAGAAGTTAGCACAGGAGAGGAATTTGTGGGGAACCTCATCAGACTAGTCAAAGTATTGATGAAAAAAAGAAAAATAGAATTGCTGAACAAAATTTTACTAATCGCGCGTTATTAATTTTACCAGCAGCATTCTAACACCAGAGACAAGTGATGTTACTTATAATGGAAAACTCATTCGATTTCGATAAGATTGAAGTTTGTCGAAGTGGAAATAGCCCCAGTACGTGCACGACCAAGCATATGTAGATTCAATTAAAATTATCGGTTACGGCATGGAAGTGTGTCATTACTGGAGTTGCGTTTCGATCTCACACCTGAAAATTAGGAGTCAGCCTAAACACTTGCCTTTACGAACGAGAATTCGTGACACAGAGACAGAAGACGAGACATACGGGCATACGAGGTGTGTGACATAAATAATGAGACTGAGAACACCGCGGGCGCTGTGGCAACGCCGTGTTGGTCCACTTGTGTGGACCAGTGTGTTCATCCCTTTCAGATGCTCAGTACAGCCATCAAGTTATTTTTGAGAGCGCCATCAGTGAAGATGTGTTTTTGCTGCGTGTTACGAAAATGGAACAGTGGAATGTAGAGCAACGTTATGCCATAAAATGTTCTCTTAAATTTGGGGAATCCGCGAACGTGACCTTTGAAAAGTTTAAACAGGCAAGTCGGGAACATTTCTTGGCAAGAGCACAAGTTTTTCGCTGGCAAAAATCATTTTTGGAAAGCAGAGAACACGTTGAACATAAAATGCGCAAAGGGAGACCTTCGACTTCAGAAACCGCCGAAAATGTCGAACGTGTGCGTGCTTTTGTGAGATCAAAAAATGGTTCAAATGGCTCTGAGTACTACGGGACTTAACATCAATGGTCATCAGTCCCCTAGAACTTAGACCTACTTAAACCTAACTAACCTAAGGACATCACTTCCCTCCCTAGGCCCGACAAGACGCCTCCTGAGACGCGGCAAGGTAGGAGTAGGCAAAATGCAACAGGGAATAACAATATTAATGTGCTAATAGTAAACTGCAGGAGCGTCTACAGAAAGGTCCCAGAACTGCTCTCATTAATAAACGGTCACAACGCCCATATAGTACTAGGGACAGAAAGTTGGCTGAAACCAGACGTAAACAGTAATAAAATCCTAAACTCAGATTGGAATGTATACCGCAGAGACAGGCTGGACAGTGAAGGGGGGGGGCGTGTTTATAGCGATAAGAAGTGTAATAGTATCGAAGGAAATTGACGGAGATCCGAAATGTGAAATGATTTGGGTGAAGGTCACGGTTAAAGCAGGCTCAGACATGGTAATTGGATGTCTCTATAGGCCCCCTGGCTCAGCAGCTGTTGTGGCTGAGCACCTGAAGGATAATTTGGAAAATATTTCGAGTAGATTTCCCCACCATGTTATAGTTCTGGGTGGAGATTTTAATTTGCCGGATATAGACTGGGAGACTCAGACGTTCATAACGGGTGGCAGGGACAAAGAATCCAGTGAAATTTTTTTAAGTGCTTTATCTGAAAACTACCTTGAGCAGTTAAACAGAGAACCGACTCGTGGTGATAACATATTAGACCTTCTGGTGACAAACAGACCCGAACTATTTGAAAAAGTTGACGCAGAACAGGGAATCAGCGATCATAAAGCGGTTACGGGGTCGATGATTTCAGCCGTAAATAGGAATATTAAAAAGGGTAGGAAGATTTTTCTGTTTAGAAAAAGTGACAAAAAGCAGATTTCAGAGTACCTGTTGGCTCAACACAAAAGTTTTGTCTCAAGTACAGATAGTGTTGAGGATCAGTGGACGAAGTTTAAAACCGTCGTACATAATGCGTTAGATGAGTATGTGCCAAGCAAGATCGTAAGAGATGGAAAAGAGCCACCGTGGTACAACAACCCAGTTAGAAAACTGCTGCGGAAGCAAAGGGAACTTCACAGCAAACATAAACATAGCCAAAGCCTTGCAGACAAACAAAAATTACGCGAAGCGAAATGTAGTGTGAGGAGGGCTATGCGAGAGGCGTTCAATGAATTCGAAAGTAAAGTTCTATGTCCTGACTTGGCAGAAAATCCTAAGAAATTTTGGTCTTATGTCAAAGCGGTAGGTGGGTCAAAACAAAATGTCCAGACACTCTGTGACCAAAATGGTACTGAAACAGAGGATGACAGACTAAAGGCCGAAATACTAAATGTCTTTTTCCAAAGTTGTTTCATAGAGGAAGATTGCACTGTAGTTCCTTCTCTAGATTGTCGCACAGATGACAAAATGGTAGATATCGAAATAGACGACAGAGGGATAGAGAAACAATTAAAATCGCTCAAAAGAGGAAAGGCCTCTGGACCTGATGGGATACCAGTTCAATTTTACACAGAGTACGCGAAGAAACTTGCCCCCCTTCTTGCAGCGGTGTACCGTAGGTCTCTAGAAGAGCGTAGCGTTCCAAAGGATTGGAAAAGGGCACAGGTCATCCCCGTTTTCACGAAGGGACGTCGAGCAGATGTGCAGAACTATAGACCTATATCTCTAACGTCGATCAGTTGTAGAATTTTGGAACACGTATTGTGTTCGAGTATAATGACTTTTCTGGAGGCAAGAAATCTACTCTGTAGGAATCATCATGGGTTTCGAAAAAGACGCTCATGTGAAACCCAGCTCGCGCTATTCGTCCACGAGTCTCAGATGGCCATAGACACGGGTTCACAGGTAGATGCCGTGTTTCTTGACTTCCGCAAGGCGTTCGATACAGTTCCCCACAGTCGTTTAATAAACAAAGTAAGAGCATATGGACTATCAGACCAATTGTGTGATTGGATTGAGGAGTTCCTAGATAACAGGACGCAGCATGTCATTCTCAATGGAGAGAAGTCTTCCGAAGTAAGAGTGATTTCAGGTGTGCCGCAGGGGAGTGTCATAGGACCGTTGCTATTCACAATATACATAAATGACCTTGTGGATGACATCGGAAGTTCACTGAGGCTTTTTGCGGATGATGCTGTGGTGTATCGAGAGGTTGTAACAATGGAAAATTGCACTGAAATGCAGGAGGATCTGCAGCGAATTGACGCATGGTGCAGGGAATGGCAATTGAATCTCAATGTAGACAAGTGTAATGTGCTGCGAATACACAAAAAGATAAATCCTTTATCATTTAGCTACAAAATAGCAGGTCAGCAACTGGAAGCAGTTAATACCATAAATTATCTGGGAGTACCCATTAGGAGTGATCTAAAATGGAATGATCATATAATGTTGATCGTCGGTAAAGCAGATGCCAGACTGAGATTCATTGGAAGAATCCTAAGGAAATGCAATCCGAAAACAAAGGAAGTAGGTTACAGTACGCTTGTTCGCCCACTGCTTGAATACTGCTCAGCAGTGTGGGATCCGTACCAGATAGGGTTGATAGAAGATATAGAGAAGATCCAACGGAGAGCAGCGCGCTTCGTTACAGGATCATTTAGTAATCGCGAAAGCGTTACGGAGATGATAGATAAACTCCAGTGGAAGACTCTGCAGGAGAGACGCTCAGTAGCTCGGTACGGGCTTTTGTCAAAGTTTCGAGAACATACCTTCACCGAAGAGTGCTCCCTCCTACGTATATCTCGCGAAGAGACCATGAGGATAAAATCAGAGAGATTAGAGCCCGCACAGAGGCATACCGACAATCCTTCTTTCCACGAACAATACGAGACTGGAATAGAAGGGAGAACCGATAGAGGTACTCAAGGTACCCTCCGCCACACACCGTCAGGTGGCTTGCGGAGTATGGATGTAGATGTAGATGTAGATGTAGAACACCCAATCATCACGAGGCAGAGAAAATCCCTGACCCCGCCGGGAATCGAACCCAGGAACCCGGACGCGGGAAGCGAGAACGCTACCGCACGACCACGAGCTGCGGACTTTGTGAGATCAGACCGACGTTTTTGAGTAAGGATGATGGATGACACGTTACACATTTTGGCTGTACAATAAATTTTGACCGACAGTTTGCACAGGCGAAAGGTTTGTGCCGAGAAACCTCACAACTCAGCAGAGGTACAATCGGAGAAATGTGCACGTTGATCTTCTCAAGAGGACTGCCAATGATCACGAATGGTTCAGTCGGGTGACCAAAAGTGATTAATCCTGGATTTTTAAGTGCGATCCTGAGACAAAGCGGCAAAGTGAGAAGTGGCACACTCGGACATCTCCTCGACGGAAGAAAGCTTTAATGAGCAAATCAAACTTAAAAACAATGCTGATTTGCTTTTTGGACAGTTGATAATATATCGTGCATAAAGAATTTATTCCTCCAGGACAGAATGTCAACCAAGTGTTTTACAAAGATGGCATTGGAAAGCTCAGGAAAAGGGAGAACGGAGTGTGACCAAACCTTACAGACAAGTGGATGCTGCATCATGGCAACGCACTATGTCACGGGCCACTTCCATCACGGAATTTTTGACCTCAAACGGCTTTCCTGTTGCTCTACAGCCCCCCTAATCATCTGATCTGAGTCCTTGTCACTTTTTCTTTTCCTGAAATTGAAAAATTGTCTTAAAAGGACGTCAGTTTGTGGCTCTTGAGAACATTCAAAAGAATGTGACCGACATGCTAAAGGCCATACCAGTGGAAGCCTTTCACCGCTGCTACCAAGACAGAACAACGACTCCGAAGGGAACTACTTTGAAGGAGACAATTGCAATTGAAAAAAGTACGAGGGTCACTCCAAAAGAAATGCAAACTATATATTTTTTTAAATTCATCTTTTATTCTACATGTTTGGAAATTTTACAGTGCGTAGATACATCCCTTAGGAACAATATTTTCATTTCTCCACATAATTTCCATCCCTCTCAACTGCCTTACGCCAACTTGCAACCAGCGCCTGCATACCCGCACGGTAAAATTCTGGACCAACCTGTTGGAGCCACTGCTTGGCAGCGTGCACTAGGGAGTGATCATCTTCAAACCTTGTTCCACGAAGAGAGTCTTTCAGTTTCCCAAATAGATGATAGTCACATGGAGCCAGGTCAGGACTGTAAGGCGGGTGTTTCAGTGTTGTCCATCCGAGTTTTGTGATCGCTTCCATGGTTATTTGATTGACATGTGGCCGTGCATTGTCGTGCAACAGCAAAACATCCTGCTTTTGCCGATATGGTCGAACAAGACTCAGTCGAGCTTTAAATTTCTTCAATGTCGTCACATATGCATCAGAATTTATGGTGGTTCCACTTGGCATGTTGTCCACATGCAAGAGTCCTTCGGAATCGAAAAACACCGTAGCCATAACTTTTCCAGATGTAGGTGTGGTTTTGAATTTTTTTTCTTGGGTGAATTTGCATGATGCCACTCCATTGATTGCCTCTTCGTCTCTGGTGAAAAATGATGGAGCCATGTTTCACCACCTGTGACAATTCTTCCAAGAAATTCATCTCCACCATTATCGTACTGTTCCAAAAGTTCGCTGAATACCGTTTTTCTTGTTTCTTCCTGAGCCAGTGTCAACATCCTGGGAACCCACCTGGAACAAACCTTTTCTAACGCCAACACTTTCAGTATTCTGCAAACACATCCTTCCCCTATCCCAACGTTGCGTGACAATTCGTTCACTGTGATGCGTCTGTCAGCAGTCACCAATTCGTTAACTCTCTGCACATTGTCTGGAGTGTGTGAAGTACGAGGCTTGCTGCTGCGAGGACAATCTTCAAAACTGCCGTGCCCTCTTTCTTCACGTAAGCTGCTTGCCCACCGACTAACTGCACTGCGATCGACAGCAGCATCTCCATATGCCATTTTCAACCTCTTGTGGATGTTTCCCACTGCCTCGTTTTCACAGCGCGGGAATACTATGACAGCACGTTGCTTCTGACGAACGTCAAGTGTAGCAGCCATCCTAAAGACGTGCTGTGACGGCGCCACTCACGGCTAACAGGTTGAACTAAGTTTGAAAACAAGCAGGAAGGATGTATCCACACACTGTAAAACTTTCACACATGCAGAACGAAAACGGTATTTTTACAAAAATAGTGTGCATTTCTTTTGGAGTGACCTCGTAAAACCTTCGGTACATAAAAAAATCACTAAAAATATTTTTCTCACACATCTCGTATTTCATCAGCCAGAAACTCCTCTGTTCGTGTTTCCGATGTGCGCGAAAAATACCAGT
Source organism: Schistocerca serialis cubense (assembly GCF_023864345.2). Classification (NCBI taxonomy): domain Eukaryota; kingdom Metazoa; phylum Arthropoda; class Insecta; order Orthoptera; family Acrididae; genus Schistocerca; species Schistocerca serialis. The sequence goes on along the minus strand of NC_064639.1, from coordinate 778,463,374 downwards.
CTCTAATATTTTTTGCGCAAGCGATGGGGGCCTCTGTTGTTGCAGAGGACATGGAAATCAGCGGGCCGCGCCGCGGGACGCCACTAGGGTAGGTATAACAGGCGACCTGCATTTCTGGCGCGACACTGCTCCGCGGCGGGATTGCACAATGCGCTGTTGAGCGGCAGCCATTAAAACTTGCCGAGATTAATGACGTCACTTTGGATAACAAGAGGCGGCCGCGCCTTGTTCTCAGCTCGGATCAATTATTTGTGTCTCGGCGTCTTGGCGTCTCGGCGTCCGACTAAGGGCGGGAACAGTTGGCTAGTAGGTCTGCGGGCGACGACGGGACGGAGGGGGGCTTAAGCAGCTGTGGTCGGCGTCTTCTGTCGCGGGCGGGCCGCATCCCCCCACTGCCAGTTGCCAGGCAACCGCCAAGTGCTCCGCCGTGCTCTCCCAAACTCACTGCGCTAACTCGGCGCTTCGCTGCCTCTGTGTTTCAGACACAAGAATATCTAATTACTTAGGCCGTGCCTCCACGACCGCACAGTTACTTCCAAGGCTTCAAGAGTCATCTCAAAGACGTTTAGTTCGTTTTCTTACATGTGTACTGGGACGAAATAACTACAGGTGCTTTTCTCATGGACGAAATCAGATGGATTATAGAGAATAAAGTATTACCAAAAACTTCAATAGAAACCTATAAAAGCAGCATTCAGTTTACATTCTATTATGAGGCAGCAAATACGGAAGTCGGGTGAATTATTAGAGCATTACTGCATCCGCTTGCATGCACTGTATATATTTTGAAGACAGTAACTGTTCTCGAAAGAAGAGATACTGTTGATGACTGTGCAGCTTTTCACTGGAATAAATGATGATTAACTGAAACCCTCAGCTGCCGACAGCTGTTGTTGATATACCTCGATGTGGACAGCTGAAAATGTGTGCCCCGACCGGGACTCGAACCCGGGATCTCCTGCTTACATGGAAGACGCTCTATCCATCTCACGAGAAGCGTGCAAGGGATAAGTCCCTGCAGTCGCGCTATTCATCTGTGTCCTCGGTTGCTCAGATGGATAGAGCGTCTGCCATGTAAGCAGGAGATCCCGGGTTCGAGTCACGGTCGGGGCACACATTTTCAGCTGTCCACATCGAGGTATATCAACAACACCTGTCGGCAGCTGAGGGTTTCAGTTACTCATCACGTACATATTTTATTTTATCTTATCATGCGTATTATTTCTCAAGTCAACATTCCTTTTTAGTCAACACATTCTACTCGTACAGGGATGAATGAGGAATCGACTGAAAAGTTTCTTAATCGGTTTCTGACACTGCGTGCCGATTTTGCACTAACACTTACTATTTGTGAAAAATTTTAACATAAAAGAGACTTTTTAACTATCATAAGCAAAATGGCATCATGGATACTCCAGCTTCTCATACCTGTACTTTACGAAGCTAACCTATTAATCACGAATAAGAGACTCCATTTTCGTATTATCTTATAATAAATACGATTTTATTTGTCTTGAAGTACTAAGTGCGAGGGTAAATTTTTACAGCATTGTCATAGATAACGGCCGTGACCACTACGGTACTCCATTATCTCTGCCTGTCGTAAAGGCTGACTTTTCTAAACGAATATACGTTCCGAAATCACGTATTTGTCATTGTCGCCATGAAATGTGATTTAAAATGGTTCTAAGCACTATGAGACTTAACATCTGAGGTCATCAGTCCCCTAGACTTAGAACTACTTGAACCTAACTAATCTAAGGACATCACACACATCCATGCCTAGGCAGGATTCGAACCTGCGACAGTAACAGCAGACCGGTTCCGGAGTGAAGCGCCTAGAACCGCTCGGCCGCAGCGGCCGGCGAAATGTGATTTACCTATTGCTACTACGACCGAACGTGCTTACAGTAACGAAATTTAGTTCAAGATTACGTGCTGGAAAATGTATATAAAAGGATGCATTACAAATCCAATATCATTATTTCAAGTCATTCGGTTAATTTTTAAAGATATTGCCTCTTCATTCCCACAACTACCCTTACCCCAACGACTACACTTATTCCAAATACTGTCATTATTTAGAAATATAAAAGTGCAAAATTTCAGCTCAGGTAACCTATTTATAATTAATGCTCACCTGATTGATACCGACACAACTGTTGTAATACCATGGATCTGATCCAAGCATGCCTTTTCAACTGACAAGAAGACAGTTGCCTATTAAATGGCATTTGCGAACACTATCAACAAGCCGCAAGCACAAACTCTTCGAAGAGCAGGACAGTATTTACCAGTATTTACCAAATCTTTACTCATGGACAGTTGTACGTAACCTATGCAGTGGTGACTAAATCAACAACATTCTTATCCACTAAAATAAAGAAAAACGAAACTTACATGAAGATAACATTCTTACGTCAAATCTCTTTTACACCGAGATATTGTAATCCACTGTAAAGAATTTTGTTCAAAATTATCTGCACGGAAATGTATAAACAAGGACGTGTCATAAAACATGATTATTATTTCGCGTCGTTCGTTTCATTTTTAAAGATGTTTGTTCTTCATTCCCACGACTACCCTTACCCCAAAGATTACACTTATTCCAAATACTGTCAGTATTTGAAACTATAAAATTGCAAAAGTTTTACACGTGTCCTCTGGTTTCGTTTATTGCTGCACTTCACTTCAGGCTAAGGTTGCTGTTGTTGTTGTGGTCTTCAGTCCAGAGACTGGTTTGATGCAGCTCTCCGTGCTATATTATCCTGCTCAAGCCTCTTCATCTCCGGGTAACTACTGCGAACTAAATCCTTCTGAACCTGCTTAGTGTATTCATCTCTTGGTCTCCTTCTACGATGTTTACCCTCCACGCTTCCCTCCAATACTAAATTGGTGATCCCTTGATACCTCAGAACATGTACTACCAATCGGTCCCTTCCTTTAGGCAGGTTGTGCCACAAAGTCCTCTTCTACCCAGTTCTATTCAGTAGCCCCTCATTAGTTACGTGATCTGCTCATCTAATCTTCAGCATTCTTCTGTAGCACCACATTTCGAAAGCTTCTATTCTCTTCTTGTGTAATCTATTGATCGTCCACGTTTCAATTCCATACATGGCTACACTCCTTACAAATACTTTCGGAAAGGATTTCCTGACATTTAAATCTACACTCGATGCTAACAAAATTATCCTCTTCAGGAACACTTTCCTTGCCATTGTCAGTCTACATTTTATATCCTCTCTACTTCGACCATCATCAGTTATTCTACTCCCCAAATAGCAAAACTCATCTACTATTTTAAGCGTCTTATTTCCTAATCTAATTCCCTCAGCATCACACTGATTTAATTCGATAACATTCCATTATTCTCGTTTTGCTTTTGTTGGTGTTCATCTTATATCCTCTTTTCAAGACACTGTCCACTTCGTTCAACTGCTCTTCCAGGTCCTTTGCTGTCTCTCACAGAATTACAATGTCATCGGCAAACCTCAAAGTTTTTTTTCTTCTCTATGGATTTTAATTCCTACTCCAAATTTTTCTTTTGTTTCCTTACTGTTTGCTCAATATACAGGTTGAATAACATCGGAGATAGGCTACAGTCGTGTCTCACTCGCTACCCAACCACTGCCTCACTTTCATGGCCCTCGACTCTTATAAACTCCAGTCTGGTTCCTGTACAAATTGTAAATAGCCTTTCGCTCCCTGTATTTTACCCCTGCCACCTTCAGAATTTTAAAGAGAGTATTCCAGTCAACATAGTCAAAAGCTTTCTCTAACTCTACAAATGCTAGAAACATAGATTTGCCTTTCCTCAGTCTATCTTCTAATACAAGTCGTACAGTCAGTGTCGGTATTTTGCAGCCGTGACTTATTAAACTTATAGTTTGGTAATTTTCACACCCGTCAACTCTTGCTTTCTTTGGGATTGGAATTAGCATTTTCTTCTTGAAGTCTGAGGATATTTCACCTGTCTCCTATATCTTACTCACCAGATAGTAGAGTTTTGTCATGGCTGGCTCTCCCAAGGCTATCAGTAGTTCTAATGGAATGTTGGCTACTCCCGGAGCCATTTTTTTTTTTTTTGACTTTGTCAAATTCTTCACGCAGTATCATATCTTCCATATCATCTTCATCTAAGTCCTCTTCCATTTCTATAATATTGCCCTCAAGTACATCGCCTTCTATATACGCCTTCCGCCTTTCTGCTTTCCCTTCTTTGCTTAATACTGGTTTTCCATCTGAGCTCTTGATATTCATACAAGTGGGTCTCTTTTCTCAAAAGTTCTGTTTAATTTTCCTGTAGGCAGTATCTATTTTAACCCTACTGAGATATGACTCTACATCCTTACATTTGTCCTCTAGCCATCCTTGCTCAGCCATTTTGCACTTCCTGTCGATCTCATTTTTGAAACGTTTGTATTCTTTCACGCCAGCTTTGCTTACTGCATTTTTTTATTTTCTCCTTTCATCAATCAAATTCAGTAACTCTTATCTTACCCAAGGATTTCTACTAGCCCTCGTCTTTTTATCTACTTGATCCCCTGCTGCCTTCATTATTTCATCTCCTTAAATTCCCAGAATTTTGCAGTTTCTTCAGTTTTAATCTACAGTTCGTAACCAATAGATTGTGGTCAGTGTCCACATCAGCTCCTGGAAATGTCCTACAACTTAAAATCTAGTCCCTAAATCTCTGTCTTACCATTATATAATCTATCTGAAACCTTCGACTGTCCCCAGGACTTTTACAAGTATACAACCTTCTTCTTAAACCGAGTGTTAGTTATGATTAAGTTATGCTCTGCGCAAAATTCTACCAGGTGGCTTCCTCCTTCATTCCTTACCCCCAGTCCATATTCACCTACTACTTTTCCCTCATGACTATTAAATTTTCGTCTCCTTTTCTTCGCCATGAAGTATACAACATAAAAAATGAAACTGCAAACTTTGCACATTATTAAGTTATTTTCTAGCAACTACAGAAAATTCATGTTTGATACGTATTTAAAAATCTATACTACTAAGCCGCTATCGCGGAACCCATTCCTGTGGCGAGACAGCTCTAAGGGCTCACTGGAGTAACAAATTTTTGATTTTCAGTATTCATTATTAACTAAATTTAAAAATTTAAAATGTTCTCATAATCTACTCATGAAAAGGTAAAATCTTATGTTGAATGTTCTACACGTTAAGAAAAGTGTTACAGTTAGAAACTGCGTGTTTGTCTCGAGACAGCTCAAGTGACGGGCGCTCAAATATCCAGTCTATACTCACCCACTATTTGTGAATGAGACCACTTAGCGACGTCCGACAAATTTTACACGTAATTTGAAAACTTCAAAAAACTTTCTGTCGTTGCCACCCCACTCCCCCCACCCTTATAATATGAAGAAAGGAAGAAAGTTCGTCGCTTACTACATTTTCGCTGTTTTTGCAGTCAGACTTCAGCATCAGGCATGATGTTTTAATTTATTACTTATATTCGCAACACAGTTTGCAGATAGTATCGACGTCGACCTGCACAAATATATCACTGCACGATACGCAGTTCAGGACATATGACTTTATAAACATTGAGATGGGTGGAAAACTAACTTCTCTTTAAAACGGAGCACAAATTACTTACGTTACATTCATCCACTATTTCGTAGTGAGAGCACTTAGTGACTTCCAACAAATTTTCAATGGAGTTTCAAAACTTTTCTGAACTTTTTGTCACTTACATGCTTAAAGTCAAATATTTAACACATTAACTCATTTGTAAATCAGTCACATGTTTGAAGCTGTTTCATACACGGGAGTTTAAACAATAAAATGTTATTCTAGAATTGAAGGATGAACTTCAGCATAATGACACTCACAGAGAACGGTAACAGTGAAGATGAAAGGAAATCTGTGTTTTTGTCCCCCCACCCTCCAGGCTTTTCCAGGAAGATTTCTTTTCCACGTACTTAGAAAAGAAAGAAGGAAAGAATGAAATATCGTTACATCGACGAAATAATACCGACGCACCGCCCTACAACAACATCGGCTGCACATTGTAAATGTACTGCCAGTTTTAGAACTGTATATTTAAGTATTGATTTATTATTAGATATTCCGTATATCAACAAATTAGCAGCCTCCTTAAACCCGTTAGAGCAAGAATTGAAAGGCAAACGATGCACTTTCACGCCTTGCGATAGCCACTTTGCTAACAATGGTACCTGCAAGTAAGTGGCGCAATAAAATGTGTCCGATGGGTCAGTCGTTCAATTTCGTCACATATCGGATTTATCCGGAACCCTTCATGTCGACGTCCCTGTTTGTTCAAATGTTCAAAAGTGTGTGAATGCCTGAGGGACCAAACTGCTGAGGTCATCGGTCCCTAGACTTACACACTACTTAAACTAACTTATTCTAAGAACAACACACACACCCATGCCCGAGGGAGGACTCGAACCTCCGCCGTGAGGGGCCGAGCAATCCGTGACGTGGCGCCTCAAACGGCGGGCCACTCCGCACGGCCTTCGCTGTTTCTTCATTTCTGCAAACACCAGCGACCTAGCAATTGCAGGGTCAATAGTGCGTGATGAAGTTAAACATTGCTGTTTCTATTACTGGCGCCAAGCACCGTTTACGTCAGAATTTCCCTTCACACGCCTCCACCCACCGCAAAGAGCAATCACAAGACTTAGATTTTTGTTCATCATTTTAAGCAGTTGTTTTTCAAGAGTGCTGATGTGAAGAAATAGCGCAGCAGTTACGTACAAAAATTGTTTTTAACGCAACTGGTGTGCTATTTCTTCATGTCGGAAATCTAGTTATTCTATTCACACAGCCACGCGAATTATTTCCGGAAAAAATATAGGTAAGTCGATACTTTATCAACAGGCCTTAGGAGCCTATGAGCTCACAGCAGACAACTGCATCCGGAGTAAATCTTTCACTCAGCATCGAAGACGGTGCTGTTCTGAAACTATGTGTACCACCGTAAGATTAGATCCTAGAATTTTATTACCCTTTGTTATCAATGCTGTCAACTGGGCTTTCAGGGCACGACTCACCTCGAGCTACATTCCAAACCGGAGATTCTGCTGCTTTCTTGGCTGAATTGTCACTTCAGCGAGAAAACATAACGTATGAAATGTCGTATCCACGCTGTAAGGTTTGTTTCCAGAACGGATCTCTCACCTGCAGCAGAGTATGCTGCATGATTGCCTGACACAGTTGAGCTCCTGATATTTGGCCACATGGTGTTAGGGCCTCTTTCACCGAACTATGAGAAATTATCACAGGGAGATTAGGAGGAAGAAAGATGATAAGGTTTCAATGACCCATTGGCAACGAGGTCAATAAGACCGATCAATGGCACAAGTGCGGGACAAAAAAGTTATTGTCGAGTTTTCGAAGAAACCATTTAAACATTCGACTCGAACGATTTAAAAGTACGTCGGAAAATGAAAACCAGATAGATAGGAAAACTAAGAAACTATCTATCATTTCAAAAGTAGTCGTCATAACGGTTAATACATTTATCTCACTGTAAGACAAGTCGGTCAGTGCCTTCATGGAAAAACGTTTGCGGCTGCCTACGGAACCATGATAGCATTCAAGCGTGCGCCTCTTCGTCCTAAGCAAATCGATGGCCTCGAATGTCTTTCTTCAGGGGTCCATAAATATGGAAATCGCTTGGATTATGTCGAGATTGTATCGAGCATATGTACGCGATTCCCAAACAAACTTCTGCAGCGAACTCGAAACGACCTTGGAAACATGTGGGCGGGCATGTTTTTGGCATATTGTTTCAACTGCACGGTATCAGACAATTCTGAACTACGGCAAAAAAAGTCATACATACGAAAGCTAAGTTCTATGTTGAGGAAACAGGTCTTCAAACGGTAACCAGCAACTTCAAATTTACAATCGAAATACTAGCACACTGTAAAGGAACTCAAACTATGTTAGAGCAGTTCCTACCCTTTGTGAACCACAACGGGGCAAAGGACAGTTTTATGCTTACAGTGTTGCTGAAATACCTGATATGTACACGGCGAACTCAGCGCAGGACATATAAACGGAAAGTAGAGAGGCACGAAGGATGATATCTTCCGTAAAAACACTTTCAGTGTACGCTTGGAGCGATGCAGAGTGCGAGTACTTAAGAATCAGTGTAAACGGCAATTAAAAGGGGGAGGTAAGAAAACGTACAATGTTAACTGAAAAACACATAATAAAACTCGTGAATGGTTCATTTTTCATCAGTTGCCCCTAGAGAAGAGGTATCAAACCGTTTATAAATCGAACAATTAACACATAGCACGGCAAGAAATGTAAGTACCCTACTATGTACATAATTTTACCAAAAGCCACGTGGAAAGACACGTGGGGTGGTCAATGTTTTAAAATAAAATATCACATTTGATTTTAAGACGTTCACCGAGCCATGTCCTTCCACTTCAACAGTTAGGCTAACGTATTTTAATGTATTATGTATGCTGGTACGGTGACAAAACCCTCTTAAGGGCTGAGGTTTTTCCATTTAACATATGTACGAGGGCGTGCTGAAAAATATTACCTCCAATTTTTTATGTGAAAATTCTTAAGGCTTTTTAAATAATACAAATGTTATTTAACATTACACGAGTACATGTTTACTCTTGAATCTAGATATTTATTCCTCAGCAAAGTCACCCTGATGACGAAAACAGTTCTCCAAACGAGAGACCAGTTTGTTGATACAGTCATTGTAGAGTGTTTGCAATTGTTGACGGAGCCACCACGTCACTTTTGCTTGCACCGCTTCATCACTATCAAAAGAAAGTCGTCGAAGTGTTCTTTAAGTTTTGGAAACAGACGAAAATAGGATGGGGCCAAGTCGGGACTCCATGGAAGATAATCGATGACAGTGAATAATGTCGCAGTTCTCGCGTGTGGCCTGGCAGTGTCATATTGAAAGAGTGTGTGCTGCATGTGTGGACGAACTCATCGGATTCGAAACTCGATTACGGCATGCTGTGTCTCACGCACCGATATAGTTGCATTGCAGACCGTCAAGCTACACGCTACAATTCGGATTCCTCTAGAGGCAGAGCGTTGCAAATATGGAGACATGAAAAATAAAGATGTAGAATGTTAATAACGTTTGCTTTATTTAAAAATTCTTAACAGCATTAACATAAACGATTCGGAGGCATTACTTTTCAAACATGACTGTGCGAAACACTTATTGGGGACGGAATCTCATACTGCTTTCCCCCATCCTGCTATGTGTATCATAACATGTGGTAAGCACACCAGTTTTTATTATAATGTAGTCTGATAATAACCAAGGGGTTGGAATTATGTAACTACTAAATAATGGAATAAAATGTTTATTTCAAAATAAAAGAACAGCCTACTGATTTTTTTTATGAAACTATCGCTAATATTCGCGGATACATCGCGCAGGACAATATAAGAGCGTGGCAGAAACGGGCTATCGTGTTTGAAAGTGCCCGTATAACAACATCGTGAATGAAGTTGCCTGTACCATGTAACACGGAGTAAGAAACGCGCTCGTAAAACCATCCTAACCAGCAAGGGAGCGGAGACGACTGCCACGCTTTGCCAACAACAATCGGTTTCAAAGCCGACAGCAGTTGCTGCTGTTACTGAATGTAGGTATACCTCAACCACTTTTCGGGATAAAATTGCGAAGGGAACTCCATGCAATTTACATTTGCAGTCGGGTACCTCGAAAAAGGCCGTTGCTCGCACTGACACGTCTTCAGCTGGCAATACCAAAGAAACTGGGCAGTAGCTGAACGATGTGTAATGCAGTTTAATGCATCACTAACTCAAGGCAATTTTCCACAGAGACTGAAATATGCCGTTATTAAACACCTTTTTAAGAAAGGTGTTAACAGAGATTCATTGCAGACATCATTTTCCACAATTTTCGAGCAGGTGATATATTCTGGAATAGTATCTAACCTGAGCAACAACAATATCCCCAGAAAATTGCACTTTATATTTGAGCTGTTTATATTGCTGTACTAAGAATATTTACATTTTCACTTCCCAAATTTTACAAGCATTAAATAACAAAATAGCGACAGAGAGTGTTTTCTGCGACCTATCTGTTGTATCTGACTGCGTGAAGCACAATATTTCCCTAGACAAACTGAAGTTCTATGGGGCTGATGGTATAGCCAACCAACGGATAAAGTCATACCTAACCAAAAGAATGCCGAAACTTGTACTTAATAATTCAACCAATGTGGTCCGGGATCTGACTGTGGACAAATACCCTATGGGTTTACCCAACGCTTAATATTACTCCGCTATTGTTTATCATATATGTAAACGAATCTTTCGTCTAACGCACGACAAGCAGAAATAGTTGTTTTTTGAGATGACACTACTGCAGCAATCAATCCAAGCTTCCATACAGCAACAGATGAAATAGTAAACAAGGTTCTTTTAAGTATCAATGGCTGGTTTTCTGCCAATAGCCTCACCCTCAGTCTTAAAAAGACACAATATATTCAGTTCTGTACATCTACAGGCACTACACCAATGATAAGTGTAACTCATGGCGAGGAAATAATAAATAGTGTGGAAACTTCAAAATTCTTAGGTGTCAATACTGATGATAATTTAAACTAGAGAAAGCGTATTTTGGAACTCTTAAAACAACGTAGTCCGGGCAAATTTCACCTAGAAACATTCCAAATTTTGACGTGAGACCCATCATCAGGGTGTTGGCATATTTTGCTTATTTTCATTCATTATGTCACGACGTTAATTACTCCTCATTAAGACAGTCTTTAGCAAAGAAAAGGTTATACAATGTCGCAACTAAAAGTTTTGACCACTTACACTGACAGGCAGCAAAGTAAAATTTGAAAATAAAGTGAAAAAGTTTCGCCTTGACAATTCCTTCTATTACAAAGAAGAATGTCTGTCATGCAATGTGTAAAAGCCGGTGGGTAAACATTACTAACCCACATCTTCATATTTAATAATGCTAATTTTTCGAAAAAACTTATCAATGTTCAGAATGCAACCATATTTACCAATTAATTTGTGACGTGAATGTAAAATGACTCGTTCCACATCGCAAATGATCCATGGGACATGAAATAGCTACCTTACGTGTTGTGCGGTCTGAGGAGTCTCGATTTTGCGTCTTTTCAGATAATATTAAGCATCGAGGGCACCGACGACCCATTGAAGTATTTAAACCGCAATACATGGAGGGAGTAGTTGAGGCTGCACGAGCTTCTGTGATATTTTAGGGGCGTTTCTCGTACCATGACAAGGCCCGCTCATTGAGGCTACCGTAAACAGGAACCAAGAGGTTTATTTCAACAATCTTGGTGTGCAAGTGTCATCCTCTCTTCAACTTTGTCATGATGAATATGCTATTCACACATTCGCCAAACAACGTGAAAACAGGCATGTCAACAAGGCTGCAGCTATACGTTCATGCTTTGACGAACCATAGGCACCCTATCACTGATCGACTGTGTCAACCGATCTTAACCCTAAAGAAAACGTGTGGGGCTGTCCACCTGCTTAGCTGGATGGTAACGTGCTTGCCTCCCATGCAAGGGCGCCCCGAGTTCGAATCCCGGCCGGGCTGGAGATTTTCTCCGCTCATGTACTATGTGTTGTGCCGTCCTCATCATTTCATACTCATTGCAGGCACGCAAGTCGCCCAATGTGGCGTCGACTGATCCAGACTTGCACTTGGCGGCCGAACTTCCCCGGATGGGGCACCCGGCCAACAATGGCATACGTTCATTCCCATTTTTGTCGGGGGCTGTTTGCAACAATGGATGAGAGGCAACAATCAGTAGCCTCCCAATCTGATAGCTCCACGCGATTTAAAAACTGAGCGATTTCAACCGCATACGGCGTACCGTCTGCTGTAAGTGACAACAGTTATAATTTTGTATTAAACGTCTAAATTCTTCCTGAATGGCTTTATAACGTCGCTTCATAGGAAATTCGCAGCATCCGACTATTACATAATTGCCTAATAGATACTGAGAATTCTCATGCCTCTCTTCTGTCATTCCCACTCATTTTTAAAGACTTGTGTTATCTCCTTTTGTGTAAACAGTCACTGGACCTGTGAACGTCCATACCACGAACAAATAGCGAAAGGTAAGCAGGGCTGACACAACGATTCTGCTGAACTGAAGAGAGGTGTGTCGACTGGAAAATGCCACGCCGCAATACTAACTGAAATGTCGCACTCTACCGGGTACTTCCGAAAAGAACCGAGCAAAGCCGAGACAGGCCGAGCCACGGCATGCACGTGGCCCACAAATCTGGCTCGCGTGCGATTTAAGCGATTTAGCACACTCAGTGTTGCCAATTTAGCGACTTTGTCGCTAGAAATGGCGACTTCTGCCTTCGTCTTAGCGACAAGAAAAACGTTTTAGCGACAAAAATTATTTAGCGACTTATCTGGCGACTTTTGGAGTACTGGCGACTTTTGAAGTACAAATCAAAACTATTTTGGGCCAGTATTTTCAATAACAAAACTAAGATTTTAACTATAGAATTGGTACTACACTGACTTTGTTCTAGATTTACTAAGTTAAGTTCTTAGCAGATCATGTAGCATTGTTCAGCATTTAGTAAACCTGAATGTGGGAATTGCCTACAGAGTAAGAAAACGTCGACTATGGAACAATTCATTATTCATTACCCACTAGCCTGTTATCGTCGATAGCGTATCGATCTATAATTCTTCAACTTTTGAACTCCCTTTATTTTTCGAATTGACGAAAACCATGTGTAATATTAAGTATAATAAAATACACTTCTGTCCAGCAACCTCTAATTTTTCGAAATGTTAACTCGCAGTCAAATTATTACCTCATGCACAGTGGTTACGCAAGAACAATTCTGTGGGGGGGGTATCTAAGACATTATTACGTTTTAAACAATGAACAATAGGACTGATATCGAGTTACCGAGTGAGTAGATTGTTTCACGACCCCTAGTTCGCCTGAGTTTTAATGTATTTTCAGTGATTATAAACTGGTGAAACATATCTTGTGGTGGCTTACATAATGGATTTCCCGCAGAAGAAGAAGCAGTACGCTCAAAAATATCGGGATGCGTGGGAAGCAGAATCTGAGTTCAATGGGTGGCCGAAACCAGTCGTTGGAGACTTATCCAAGGCAAGATGTCAAGTATGTGCAACAGAGTTTTATGCTGAATTGTGTGATATTAGAAAGCATTCGAAAACTATTAAGCATAAACAAAAAATTGATTTAAAAAAAAAACACAAACCACCTTACCTGTGAAAATTGTTCTGAAAACTACAGTTAGAACAGCAAGCAGAGCGGAAGGCGCCCTTTCTTTATTTATTGCGGAACATTGTTCTATTTTATCTGTAGATCATTTAGGAATACTGCGCAAGAAGGTGTTTTCCAGTGATGAGAGCGCTAAAACATGCAATTACGTCGTACAAAGTGCACTAACATTATAACTGAAGTTTTGGCTCCATATTTTACACAATCATTGGTTGAAGATGTAAGTAACCAAAAATACAGTGTACTAATAGATGAATCCACAGATGTATCAATATCTAAAAAGCTGGGTATCGTTATACGGTACTATAGTGCAAACAACCAAACCATTAAATCAGTATTTCTCAAACTCGCTGTAGTTGAAAATGCAGATGCAAGAAATCTGGCTGCTGTTCTTGCGAATTCTTTGAAAGATCTCAAACTTCCAATAGCTAATATGGTAGGAATTGGCAAAGATAATGCTTATGCAATGGTTGGAATAAACAATGGGCTTTTCGACAACTCAAGAGAGAATATGTTTTGAAGCATTTGTCACTCTCTTCAGCTTGCAGTTTCGCACGCCTCAGTGAGTACCATAGCTAGAAACATAGAGTTTCTTGTACGGGAAACCTACAATTGGTTCTCCATTTCACCCAAAAGACAAGAGGAATATAAAAAGGTTTATGAGACAATAAATTGTGGAAAACAGCCACTAAAATTTTTGAAGGTCTGTGCAACACGTTGGCTTTGAATTGAATCAGCAATACGAGGAATTCTGGAGCAGTGGGAAGAACAAAAGCTACATTTTTCACTTGCCATGGTTCAAGACAATTGTTACACTGCCGATCTTTTGTACAAGATGTATTGTGACGACTCAAATCATATTTACATGTTTTACCTTAAACATGCTTTAAAAGACGTACAAATAGCAATAAAAGCATTTGAAAGAGAAGACAATGACCCCACTAAATTACTAGATACATTTGTATTTCTCATGCAGTCACTCAACAAAACATAGTTTTTCCAACTGTTGATTTGTTGACAACACCAGTTCCTAGCGAATGTATGTACGCAAATCCGAACCTTCGCTTTATGTTTGAACAGAAATTGTCTGAGTCAAGTTTGTCTGAAGAAAATAAAGTTTATTTGAAGAAGAGATGCATTCAGTTTAGTCCGAAACTCATAAAAGAAAGTCAACAAAGACTGCCAAGTAACGTTACGATCCTGAAAAAAATCTCAATGCTGAATGTTGAAGAAACACTAGAAGTTAATAAAAATAATGCTGTACCGGATATAGCCAAAGAATTGGGTTTTAGTGGCAATTTCATAGACGGTATGCTGCAAGAATCGCGTAATATCAACTTCATTAGGTGGAATAACACTACTAACACTGTTCGATTTTGGAGTAAGGTTTTGCAGTATAAAAATGCCGTAGGGGACAATCCTTTTTCTTTGATTTCAAAGCTAGCAATGACTGTTCTATGCCTACCACATTCAAATGCAGAAGTGGAAAGAATATTCAGTTCTATGAACATTATAAAAACTAAACAACGTAACAGATTATCGTTAAAGACAATTAATGCTTTGATCATACTGAGAGACCAGCTGAAGAAACAATACCGTCAGACGTATTGGAGCTTATTGGAACGAACAAAAGTTACTCTTTTGCGACAAAACCAGTCGAACTGCAACATCATCTTTTGAGCGACGTTCAACCCTCTACATGAACCACAGTTCTGTCAGAGCATGAAACAGAAGAGTTATTCGATGTTCTGAGTGACGACGACGAATAGCTCACGGTATGTAAATGTTTTGTAACCTAATTTGAGTTCTTGATTTCTTTTGTTACAAATATAGTTGTATATTTCTAGTATATTTGACTACTGTGATTGACCAACAATTTAGGTTTTGCGTCAATTATGATAACATGTTTAATTAAACGTTAGCGTATTTTATATGTCTGTTGTTGCAAGCGATACGTCATTTAATTAAGACAATATAGCAATTACGTATGAGACAGTTTTTGTTAATACTTTATTCCCCCCACCCCCCTACCCCCCCAGTGGCTTATTGCTCCATTCACAGCAAGAAATTTTCAGTACACTCCTAGAAAAATCAGTTTTAGCGACTTTCTAGCGACTTTTGATATTGAATCTGGCGACTCGGGGTTTCTAGAGTTGGCAACACTGAGCACACTATGACCAGCCCTGGCATAGAGCATGTCTCCAAGTTTCAATTCGTAATATGCACCGTGGCGAGGCTGCGAAGTGTAAGTGTGTAAGAATATGGCTTATAGTCGATTGATGTGCGTGTTTTGTGTCCATGAATTCGCCAAATCCGAGTCCTTTGTGAAGTTTCAGCGACAATTTCCAAATGTCGGGCAGAAGCTCCAACGCACATAACAATCCACGGGTTGTACAACACTTAAGACTGGCTGCTCATGTGGTGTGAAGAAAAAAAAAATAAAGCTGACGTGGACTGTAAGCACAAAAGGTGGAGTGTGCGTGGGAATCATTCGTCAGAAGTCCAAACAAACGAACAGCATGTGCGAACAGAGAAATGCAGATACCGCAATCCACTGCCTAGTGCATTCTTTACAAACGTCTGCATGTAAAGCCAAACCGGACGTAGTAATTACGTGCGCTAAAAATTCAGGCAAGAAGCATTGTTCTGACTTCTGCAATAACTTCCAGTGGGTATTGGAGGAAGAGGGTTTTCGACAGAAGCTGGTTTGCAGTGACGAAAACACGTTTCACATGTCTGGAAAGGTGAATCGTCTGAACATGCATGTGTGGGGCACAGAACGTCAACATGAGATTTTGAACACATTCGTGGTTCACCTGAAGTCAACTTTTTTTGTGCCATGTCCTCTTCAAAAGTTTATGCACTATTTTTCGTTACGGAGAGAACCGTGACGGGTTTCGTCAAGCTGGACATGCTGCAGTAATGACTTTTGGCACAGTTACAGAAAGACAGTGGAGACTTCATTTTGTAGCAAGACAACGGTCCACAACACTTTCTTCCAGACGTTCAAGGTTATCTCAAGGCTAAACTGCCTCACCGTTTGATTGAACACGCTTGCCAACATGACTCTTCTCTTCTTCAGTGAATTCCATGGTCACCTGACTTAATTCCATGCGTTTTCTTCTTTATGGGGTTATGTTATACATCCCGTGTTCCGGACTCTACTGGTACTTCATTTGGAATAGTTCCAAGGAATGGTATTCAATGCAGTTGCTAATATCGACCACGATGTGTTGGGAAGTCTACGGAACTCTGAATGTACATTATACATTTTGTTGACATCTTCGGAAATGCCGTTAGGTTGATTCTAAAATGGTTCTCGATCCGAAACTAGTCATCGAAAGAAAAGTAAAATATTTGCAACTTGGATTGGGTTTTCGTTCTATTGATTAACAGAAGTTGCTGGCCCAAGTTACTCCAGCATGCTGAAAGTTCGCATATAAGGCAATAGTTTGACTATGGTACTGATGTTACCACGTCACAATCGTGCCTACACTGATCACCTGCACTGCGAGTTGGAGACATGTTCTATCCACTGACATGCGTCTATTTCCTGGATTTCTTGTGGTTTCGTCTTCTGAAATCACAAAGGTACTTATGAATCACCCGGCACATATATGTAGATGGTGGCCATGGTCGCCTAGTCGTTAAAGTACCAGTCCTGAAAGTCCCACGTTCAACCCGGATAGGATGGTTCAAATGGCTCTGAGCACTATGGCACTTAACATCTATGGTCATCAGTCCCCTAGAACTTAGAACTACTTAAACCTAACCAACCTAAGGACATCACACAACACCCAGCCATCACGAGGCAGAGAAAATCCCTGACCCCGCCGGGAATCGAACCCGGGAACCCGGGCGCGGGAAGCGAGAACGTTACCGCACGACCACGAGCTGCGGGCCCCGGATAGGAGTAGAGATATTTTCCTCGTTCCGTTCCTTCCAGGACGGACCCAAGACCACTCAGCATGCTATCCAATGACTACTGGGGATCTTTCCCGCGGATTAAAATCGGCCAGGGCGATGGTTCCGCCACCGTTTCCCTCCCACTGCCGCGGCGAAGAACGACAACACTCGACCAGCAGAGAGGCCGATAGCCTAGTCATCGTTTGCACTACAGACTTTACTTTACCTTTTTATAAATGCAGGTATTATCTTAGGGTGGTCATCTAAAATGGCAGATCTGAGTATTATCTACTAGTGTCACAACCACAAACAAAGACAGTGTTGAAGTACACACAACAGAAAATTTCAGCATTTATTTCCTAATTGTATCTAACAGTTAAAGAAATATTCACGTAGTTTCTTCGATCCGGAGTTATTGAAACAGTCAACAAAATCATTTACTTAGGGCAAATAAAAATGACCAACGGATGGACAATACGAAGTAAACAGAAGACCAATATGACTTTGAGATCATTAGGTACTTACACTGAGGCGAGAATAGTCATGTGATACTTCTTGATATCGTGTCGGACATCCTTTTGCGTGGCGTAGTGCAGAAACTCGACGTGGAATGGACTCAATACGTACTCAGAAGTATCCTGCAGAAATCTTGAGCCATTCTGCCTCTATAGACGTCCATAATTGCGAAAAAGTTGCAGGCGCACAATTTTGTGCACGAAATGAACTCTCGCTTATGTCCCGTAAATGTTCGACACGATTCATGTCGGTCGATCTCGGCGGGAAAATCATTCGCTCGCATTGTCCAGAATGTTCTTCAAGCCAATCACGAGCAGGTGTGGCCCGGCGACATGGTACATTGTCGTCCATAAAAATACCATGGTTGTTTTGGAACATGAAGTCAATGAATGGTTGCAAATAGTCTCCAAGTAAGCCGGCCGTGGTGGCCGAGCGGTTCTAGGCGCTACAGTCTGGTACCGTGCGACCGCTACGGTCGCAGGTTCGAATCCTGCCTCGGGCATGGATGTGTGTGCTGCCCTTAGGTTAGTTAGGTTTAAGTAGTTCTAAGTTCTAGGGGACTGATGACCTCAGAAGTTAAGTCCCATAGTACTCAGAGCCATTTGAACCATTTTTAGTCTCCAAGTAACCGAACATAACAATTTCAAATCAATGGCCGCTTTGATTGGGCCAGAGGACCTAGTCCATTCCATGAAAACACAGCCCACAACATTACGGAGCCACCACCTGGTTGCACAGTACCTTGCTAGAGCTTGGAGCCATGGCTTCGTGGGGTCTGTGCAGCACTCGAACCTTGCCATCAGCTCTACCAACTGAAATGGTGACTCATCTGACCAGGCCACGTCTTTCCAGTCGTCTGCTGTCCAATTGACATGGTCACGAGCCCAGCAGAGGCGCTGCAGGCGATGTCATGCTGTTAGCAGAGCCACTCGCGTCGGATGTCTGCTGCCATAGCCCACTGACACCAAATATCACCGCACTTTCCTAACGGATACGTTCGTCGTACGTTCCACATTGATATCTGCGGTTATTTCACGCAGCGTTGCTTGTCTGTTAGCACTGACAACTCTACGCAAAACGCCGCTGCTCTCGGTCGTTAAGTGAAGGCCGTCGAACACTGCGTTATCTGTGGTGAAAGGTGGTATTCTCAGCACACTCTTCACATTGTGGATTCTGGTATACTGAATTCCACAACGATTTCCGAAACGGAATATTGCCTGTGTCTAGCTCCAACTACCATTTTGCGTTCAAACTATGTCAATTCCCGTCGTGCAACCATAATCGCGTCGGAATCCGTTTCACATGAATCACATGAGTACAAATGGCAGCCCCCCTAACGCTCACAACTTTTGTACTTTGTGTACGCGATGCTACCGCCACGTTTGTATGTACATAATCCTATTCCATTGTTCTTGACACCTCAGTGTACGCTACCATACACAAACATAATTATCATTTTGCTTGCAATCTTAATTCTTTAACGGCTGCTACTGGTTTTAACCTACAACAGTGATACACGTTACGCAATTGTGATATCCATTCAAAAGCTGTGAGAGATATGTTGGGAGTAATAAGAAAACAGAGATAAATAAATGTGTAAGATACAATAAAGGAGATGAGGACATTATAGAGATGACTAAGAAAACTTTTCTGAGAAATTCATCATCAGAAACGACCTATCCTTGTGCTTAATAGAAATATAGGGACTTAGTAGAAGAATACGACACCAGAAACTATGTGCAACATAGGTGGATGCGTAAAACTGGAGATGATTTCATAAGGTGAAGTCTAAAAGAGGCAGTCAATCAGCAATGGACGAACTAGCAGTATTACTAGCGGTAGAAGTAGTAGTAGTAGTAGTAGTAGTAGTAGTAGTAGAAGAAGAAGAAGAAGAAGAAGAAGAAGTTGTTGTTGTTGACGGCGGTAATGATGATGATGATGATGATGATGATGATGATGATGATGATGATGATGATAACTTTACGAGACAGAACCATTTAGTTTCGAAGCATTAGGAGACAGGGAGCACAGCACACGATCTATCATACCAGGACTCCCTTCACAAATAAAGTGGCACCGTGAATTATGGAAGTCTCAGAACCGGAAACAAAATCTGAACAGCTAATACTAGAAAGTTTGTGACCGCAATAGCAGCTTGCACGACTAGTTGTTTTGCACAGCAGCACGATTCGAAAATGTCATTCTTCGAAATGACTTATTGCGTCCTCTACTGCAGGTTGCCTCATTTTTTTCAATTCACGCTCCCTAAATCAGAACACAGAATGCAATTTCCTCTCGCGAGATGTCTCCTCGCAAAAGAATGGCGGCAATAAAAAAAAGTGTATTCGCAACACACGTTCCAGCAGCACGCGCGCGCTGTTCGGAATGAGTGTAAAGTTCAAAGAAATTAAGATTTTTCTTTTAGCCCATGGCAGAGAATATGACGCTCAGCAGTTTCATTACATGTGGCTGCTAACAGCGAGATATAATATTTGTCACTTTACTGAACTACCCTTTTCTTATGACACTTCATGTGGTGTGAGCAAAACGAGTCCTGTAAACAACATGACAGAGCTACGACGTACTTCAAAGCCGCGATATGAGTTAGCGAGATAAACGTACAAAGTTCTACCGCAAAATTTAAAATCAAGTATGTTCCTCACCGCGAGGTACTTTAAATTAACTACAAAAGCGTTACAGTTACTAAAAGCGGTTGCCAAGAAACACTTACGTAGAACATAACAAAATTTAATTCACAGAAAGTTTATGTACGTTTTAAAGCGCGCAACTAGAAGAAGTGACAAAGTTCAGAAGACTTCGTCACATCCAACACTAGGAGGCAGAATGCGAGAAAGAGAATATGACGGGCAATACATGTCAAAGTTCTTATTCCAACACAACAAACACAAATCTAGTCATGACAATAAATCTTACCGATTGGGTCAAGCCAAATGTAGCAATTATGCCGACAGAACCATTTCCAGTGGAAAGTTTGGGAAACAGCCTGCACCGACATGCCCAAGGAATCCATAACATCGATCTGATTCAAGGCCTAAGGGCTCTGTCAGACACGTAATTGTGACAATGGGCGCGATTTCAGTATTGTGCTGCCTTTCATGCCCCAGAGCAAGAGAATGCACATTCTAGAGCAGAGAGCGGCTAAGAACTTACTGTGCATTATTGTTAGGTCAACTTCCGCCGTTTTGCTGTATGCGGCAGTAGCGGCAAGTGGGGTTCGGGTGGTTGGTCATAGGTGTAATACAAAAAGCTTAGGCATCTGTAAACATAATGCCACAAAAATATTAGTCGATTTGTGATTGCATCATAAGGTTATTCTCGATTAAGTTCGTCAACTTACGTAACCATTTCTCGCCATTTGCGGGAAGTTTCAATTTTCTGCTTTAATACGGAAATCTGCGGCTGTGGCTCTTAAAATGTTGGGTAAGATCAATGGTGAGGGAACTATTAGTGGAAGAACGTGCAGACAAAGTTTTGAACGCCTTAAGAACGGTGATTTTGATGTCGAAGACCGGCATGGCGGTGGAATAGAGACAGTTTTCGTAGCTAATGAAACAGACGGAGACAGTCACAGGACGTCATTATCGAAAGCAGTTGATACGATCGAGCCCAGCACTGAAACACAAACGGCCACAATACAGCGATATACACGTAAAGGTAATTTTGCAGCAGGTCAGTGCTCGACCCCATGTCGCAAAAAAAGTCGAAATATACGTGGAAACGTTTAAATGAGAAGTCCTATCCCGCCCGCCGTATTCTCCATACGTTGCTCTCTCTGACTACCGCCTTTTTCGATCAGTGGCATACAGTCTGGCTGACCAGCACTTCCGATCATAGTGCAAAACTGAATTGATTCATGGATCCCCACAAAAGAGACCCAGCTCCACTCCGCCACGGAATTCGTATGCTATCTGAAAGATGGGAGAATGTAGTGGCCAGCGATGGGCAATCATAATTTTCTTTAAGTATTTCACAATAAATACCCGAACTTCGAGAAAAACGGGGGAAGCAAGGTTGTAAACTATCATTAAACTATAATTTATAAATATTATTTATTTAATTCGTTGTTGTTGTTGTGGTCTTCAGTCCTGAGACTGGTTTGATGCAGCTCTCCATGCTACTCTATCACGTGCAAGCTTCTTCATCTCCCTGTACCTACTGCAGCCTACATCATTCTGAATCTGCTTAGTGTATTCATCTCTTGGTCTCCCTCTACGATTTTTACCCTCCACGCTGCCCTCCAGTACTAAATTGGTGATTCCTTGATGCCTCAGAACATGTCCTACCAACCGATCCCTTCTTCTAGCCAAGTTGTGACAGAAACTCCTCTTCTCCCCAATTCTATTCAATACCTCATCATTAGTTAGTTGTGTGCCGGCCGAAGTGGCCGTGCTGTTCTAGGCGCTGCAGTCTGGAACCGCGAAACCGCTACGGTCGCAGGTTCGAATCCTGCCTCGGGCATGGATGTGTGTGATGTACCTAGGTTAGTTAGGTTTAACTAGTTCTAGGGGACTAATGACCTCAGAAGTTGAGTCCCATAGTGCTCAGAGCCGTTTGAACCATTAGTTATGTGATCTACCCACCTAATCTTCAGCATTCTTCTGTAGCACCACATTTCGAAAGCTTCTATTCTCTTCTTGTCTAAACTATTTATCGTCCATGTTTCACTTCCATACATGGCTACACTCCATACAAATACTTTCAGAAACGACTTCCTGACACTTAAATCAATACTCGATGTTAACAAATGTCTCATCTTCAGAAACGCTTTCCTTGTCATTGCCAGTCTACATTTTATATCCTCTCTACTTCGACCATCATCAGTTATTTTGCTCCCCAAATAGCAAAACTCCTTTACTACTTTAAGTGTCTCATTTCCTAATCTAATTCCCTCAGCATCACCTGACTTAATTCGACTACATTCCATTCTCCCCGTTTTGCTTTTGTTGATGTTCATCTTATACCCTCTTTTCAAGACACTGTCCACTCCGTTCAACTGCTCTTCCAAGTCCTTTGCTGTCTCCGACAGAATTACTATGTCATCGACGAACCTCAAAGTTTTTATTTCTTCTCCATGGATTTTAATACCTACTCTGAACTTTTCTTTTGTTTCCTTTACTGCTTGCTCAATATACAGATTGAATAGCATCGGGGAGAGGCTACAACCCTGTCTCACTCTCTTCCCAACCACTGCTTCCCTTTCATGCCTCTCGACTCTTATAACTGCCATCTGGTTTCTGTACAAATTGTAAATAGCCTTTCGCTCCCTGTATTTTACCTCTGCCACCTGCAGAATTCGAAAGAGAGTATTCCAGTCAACATTGTCAAAAGCTTTCTCTAAGTCTACAAATGCTAGAAACGTAGGTTTGCTTTTCCTTAATCTATTTTCTAAGATGAGTCGTAGGGTCAGTATTGCCTCACGTGTTCCAACATTTCTACGGAATCCAAACTGATCTTCCCCGAGGTCGGCTTCTACCAGTTTTTCCATTCGTCTGTAAAGAATTCGCGTTAGTATTTTGTAGCTGTGACTTATTAAACTGATAGTTCGGTAATTTTCACATCTGTCAACACCTGCTTTCTTTGGGATTGGAATTATTATATTCTTCTTGAAGTCTGAGGGAATTTCGCCTGTCTCATACATCGTTTTTAATTCGTTAACTATTACTAATATGCTTTGTACACTAAATTCCCATACAATAATAACAATAATAACAAAAATAATATGTAATGGCATCAGATTCAAATGAAATTTCTGTACTGAGCTGTGCGTCCATTATGTGTTTCGAAGATCATCATTCCATCACCAGCGACAACCACACGCTTTACACACCAGAATCGTGACAGATTTCCAAGAATAAAGGAAGGAAGAACTATCACAGTCATGTCAGGTCACGTCGACATCGAGATCATTAGAGTCAGTGCACAAGCTTGAAATGTTTCAAGAATTGGAAAGGAAATTGACTATACTCTTTCAAAGGAACTATCGCAGCAGTTGCCAGGAGCCATTTAGGGAAATCGTGTAAAACCTAAATCAGAATGGTAAAACCTAAATCAGAACGATCGTCCTCCAGAATGCGCGTCCAGTGTGCAAATCCCCGCGCGGTCTCGCTCGGTCAGATTTCCAAGACTGGTCGAGAACGATTGGTTGATCAACTTCCTTACAGCAGTTAATCCTGACATTAATAATCCACGCTGTTGGCAAATAATAAACAGGAGTGCCTTTTCTGTTAGTCGTTCGTATATGTGGGGCGGTTAAAAAATTTCCGTTTGAGGACTTGCTGCAGCGAATATGCAACGTAGCATGATTCCGGTGCGGCTATGTAAGCACCGACATACAGGCAAGGAATTAATGTGGCATTCGTGTCTTTCTAACGAGGAAACATAAACAAAGAGTTCAGATAGAACCAACATGTTGCTATCCTTTTCTTGGCTGCCAATGGACGAACAGCGGAAGATATCCATCGGAGAATGAAGGATGTGTATGGGGCAGCAAGTCTGCCGAAAACCAGCGTTGTGGAATAGTGCATCAAGTTCCGTGAGACAAGGCGTGCTGCTGCTCCAGTTAACGCACGTCCCCATATTGCAAATGTAACCCCGAATTTACGCCATCCCAATTGGGAGACACTCAAGCACCTGCTTTATAGTCGTGATCTCTCCCAGAGCTGTTATCACGCCTTCGGTCCATTACAGGAGGCGTTGAAAGATGGACTTTCCCTGTCGGATGAGGATATGCAGCGGGCTAAAACGGACATCTTCTGCAGGACACGGTGTTCTACCAAACGAGTATCTTCGACCTGGTGCGTTAATGAGATGACTGCTTCATTGCATGATTGGTACAACGATTCTGGGCCCAGTACGGCCTTCCAACGGAAACTTTTCGATTGCCGACTATATAGGGTGCGGCAGAACCGACTGAGCAATAAACTGTAAATCTGGATGTTGTTGTTGTTGTGGTCTTCAGTCCTGAGACTGGTTTGATGCAGCTCTCCATGCTACTCTATCCTGTACAAGCCTCTTCATCTCCCAGTACCTACCGCAACCTACATCCTTCTGAATCTGCTTAGTGTATTCATCTCTTGGTCTCCCTCTACGATTTTTACCCTCCACGCTGCCCTCCAATACTAAATTGGTGATCCGTTGATGCCTCAAAACATGTCCTACCAACCGATCCCTTCTTCTAGTCAAGTTGTGCCACAACCTTCTCTTCTCCCCAATCCTAACAATATACCATTTTACATTCATTTAGTTTTGAAAACAATGTCCTCAAGATGGAGGCCGTTAGCACCAATACATTGTTGTAGACGATCCCTCAAGTTTCGAGCAGCTCTTGCACACACATCGTGGGATATGACATTCACTTCGTCAATAATCCGCTCTTTTAACTCTGGTAGGGCGTGAGGGTGGCTTTTGAAAACCTTCAGATATCCCCAAAGAAAGTAGTCACAAATGCTGAAATCTGGTGACCGCGCAGGCCACCCGACATCACCCCTCAAAGAGACGAGGCGTCCCGGAAACGTTTCTCTCAAAACATCATGTGAAATTTGAGCTGTGTGAGCAGTAGCTCCATCCTGTTGGAAGCACAAGTCACTCAGTCCATATTCTTCACCAATCTCGTCCATTCTGGGTGGCAGAAAATTTTGCAACATTGAAATATAACGTGTGGGAATCACTGTCACGGTCACTCCTTCCTCCTCAAAAAAGTAAGGGCCTACCACACCAGATTGTGATATGGCACACAACACTGTCACTTTAGGAGAACCCACTAAGATGAAAATGTGCCTCGTCACTACTGAAGAAAGCTGCATTCGGAGGGATCTGAGCAAGCATTTGCTCACACAGATTTTGACGGTTGGTGTAGTCTGCTGGGCGTAATTGTTGAGCAATAGATATTTTGAAAGAATGGAACTTCAAATCGCATTGCAGGATCCTTCTCAAACGGCGGTCTGAAATCGCCAATGCAACAGCATGTCGTCGTGCAGAACGTTGGGACGATTGTTGAACTGCTGTTCTCACCCGCTACACATTTTCTGGCGTTCTGATGGATTTGCGTCGGCCTTGTATATCTATTCTTAGTGTGCTACCAGTTTCCTACAACTGCCGAACCCAGGACCGAATTGTGTTTGCATTAGAAACGGCATTTTTGCGTGGAATGTTGAACTGTCGCCGAAAAGCTCGTTGTGTAGCGATCACAGGTCTGTTGTTTTCATAATTAGCGCGAACGGCAAAGGCACGATGTGCAGCGGTCCAGACCATGTTGGCTACTGAAATGGGGTCAACGACTGAACAAAGGCAGACCACGTGCAACTGCCTACCCCCAACACAGTCCCAGCGGTGATCTATAGAAACTGCTTAGTCGGTTCTGCCGCACCCTGTACTACAGACGTTCCGAGGACATTCCTCCAACAGCACTGATTCAGGTTATTTGAATTGCCACGACTATCATCTTTGAATATAAATTTCTGAGTAAATGTTATTTATTTCCAGGAAGAACTCTGAAAACAATACATTAAAAAATTAATCCCCTCAAAAGAGCACACTGGTCCCTTTGGTTTGCTGTAAATGGTACAAAATTAGTGCAAGGCAGTCATATCACCCTCCGCCTCTGACGTGAGGCACGGCAGTGAAGCTTTGTGTGTGTATATGTCAATCACGTATATGGAATCACTGCAGTAAGAGGGGTTGACCCTGAGACGTGGCAATATGGCAGAAAGCAGCTGCAGTGTATGGACGAGTTCGAGACCAAGCCGTGAAAGAAGTTACCCGATTTGTTGGTGTATAATCGTGGACTTTCTAAGGTGTCTGCAACTAATGGTGTGTTACTCGCAGCTATGTAAAATGAAGTAAGAACAGTGCTTGTAAAAATATCTAACCGACAGGGCAAGGAAACGAGTGTCATGCTTTGTCAATGGGAGTCGCCCATCTGAACCAATTTTCGAGCGAACATTCGGGAGGGAGTTGCGTCCAATTGACTTTTGGAGTCACAAAAGAACGTTGCTGTGAGCGCACATAAAGCTGCACGATTTCAGAGGGAAAAACAACACAGACGCTAGACAATAGCTGATTGGTGGCGTGTAATGTAGTCCAACGAATCGCCATTTTGCTTCGTTTCAACTGATGAAAGGTGGCGGTGCTTGATGGCAAATGAGCCACAGTGTGCAGGGTATAGATCAGAACGGAGGTGATTCTGTGATGTTTGTGGAGCATTTTCCACACCATAGCTGGGGCTTGCATTCAGGTTACTGTTAACATGAACCAAGATGCTTATGTCAACATTCTCGGCCTTATCTCGATGAGTATGTTGCGGACACTCCCATCTTGCAAGAAAGGTATGGAAACCTATGGAAAATTCGTAGGACAGTTTCAAACAGCAGGTAAAACATAGCAATGAACATCCCTTTAAATTTGGTACGCTATAAGGAATCTAATCATCAGTGATTGGTTTCAGCTGGAAATGGCATATCTGAATATACTCGTGGATTCTCTTCCTCGCCGAATCGCGGCCATTAGCAAGGTCAGAGGCAGTGTTAGACGTCTCCTTAGAGTGACTAATTTTTTGTCCATTGTGCTCACAGTTGATAGCATTACTTTTACTACAGACAAGCATTAGCAAAAGGTCGTCACTCTGGGTAACATTAATTCCTCACAAGTTTTTCACTCATTACCACGAGGCTCATTTTACTCAGAGATCTTTCCCAGCTATGTATTGTTGTACTAATATGCGCAACAAATGCGGATGCTATGTTAGACCTTAGGACTGTAATAGCAAAAAGCAAAGATCCGCTTTCGGTCCAGCATACAGTTTCATTGCGGTAAGCTACAATGCATAGGCTGCTGGAGCCCTTTTCGTCTACATTTCATGAGGTGGGCCCAAGAATAAACTTCCGTTGCTACTAGGGACTTCACAGAAGTAAGTTACAAATGTCGCCTTTCAACTCTCCAAACCCTGACAGTTAAACGGACGAATAATGCGAAATACTAAACGTGCAAGAAATATTGTTAGAGGAATAACTGCTTTGCCTTCGTATTTTCGCGACGTCGAAAGGTTGGAAAATTTCAAATGCGCTAATTTTGATTCCCACTAGGCAATCAGGCTTTTTTAATTACTTGATATGCAGATTCTAAGCAATTACTACAAATCTTATCTATTTCGGTGAGATGGCCCCATGGCGGCTAAACAGATATCGCCCAAGCCGGCTATTTGCGTTCACAACACGATTCACCCACATTTAGCCGGCCGGTGTGGCCAAGCGGTTCTAGGCGCTTCATTATGGAACCGCGCGACCGATAAATCGCAGGTTCGAATCCTGCCTCGGGTATAGATGTGTGTGATGTCTTTAGGTTACTTAGTTTTAAGTGGTTCTAAGTTCTAGGGGACTGATAATCTCAGATGTTAAGTCCCATAGTGCTCAGAGCAATTTGAACCACTTTTCACCCACATTTCCACTTGGGAACATATTGATACACCAAGGCCAATAGGAGAAAAGCAACAAAGAAAGTAACAAAAGAAGAATGTCAGGTATCACTTCACAAAGATATCGTAATTACGACTTATTCTTCTACATTTTGAAACACTATAGATTCTGTTTTACATATAAGACTCTTTTCTTTATAATCAGTGCCAAAGAGAATAATTAGCTCATTATATTTATAAAAAGAAACAGTTATTTTCCCAGCACAGAAAAAACAACAAAAAATACTAGTATGTTGTTATAGCCTACATTTTATGAGGTGGGCCGAGGAGAAAACTCCCATTGCTACGTAGAAACTTGAAGAGGTACTTTACAAATGTCGTCTTGCCGTCCTGATAACACCGGTTCCCGTCAGATCACCAGAGTTAAGCAAGCACTGCCAGCTGCCAGGCTTGACTAGCACTTTGATGGGCTAGCGTCCGGTCCTGCCGAGCGCCGTTGGTAAGCAGGGAGGGTGCACTCAGCCCTTGTGAGGCCAATTGAGGAACTACTTGACTGAGAAGCAGCATCACCCGTCTCGTTTCCTACTCTGATTCCCTTAACATCACCTGATTTAATTCAACTTGATTCCATTACCCTTGTTTTGCTTTTGCTGATGTTCATCTTATTCCCACCTTTCAAGACCTTGTCCATTCCCTTCAACTGCTATTCCAGGCCCTTTACTGTCTCTGACAGAAGTATAATGTCACAGGCAAACCTCAAAGTTTTTATTTCTTCTCCCTGAACTTTAATTCCTACTCCAAATTTTTCTTTCGTTTCCTTTATTGCTTGTTCAACGCACACATTGAATAAACTCGGGGATAGGCTACAACCCTGTCTCACACCCATTTCGTCCACTACCTCCCATTCACGTCCATCAACTTTTACAACTGCCTGCCTATTACTGTACAGGTTGTCGGCAGCCTTTCGCTCCCTGTAGTTTACCCCTGCAACCTTCAGAAGTTCAAAGACAGAATTCCACCCAACACTGTCAAAAACTTTCTCTAAGTCTAGAAATGCTATAAATGTAGGTTTGCCTTTCCTTCGCCTGTCTTCTAAGGGTCAGTATTCCCTCGCGTGTTCCTACTTTGCTCAGGAATCCAAATTGATGTTCCTCGATGTCGGCTTCTATCAGTTTTTCCATTCTTCTGTAAAGGATTCGTGTTAGTATGTTGCAGCCATGGTTAATGAAACTGATAGTTCGGTAATATTCACATCTGTCAGCACCTCCATTCTTTCAGATTGGAATTATCACATTCTTCGTTAATCTGGGGATAGTTCGCCTGTCTCATACATCTTGTTCACCAGATGGAATAGTTTTGTCACGGTTGGTTCCCCCAAAGTTCTCTCTCCTAGCTATTTCGGAATAATCTCCCACCCATTTCGCGATAATGTAAAACGGGCTGCCATTCTTAAATATTTTTCAGTATCCTCTGTCAATCATATCTGGTAATGATACCATGCCGCACAGGAGTACTCTGGGAGATGCCGGACAAGTGCAGTGTATCTAGAATGAAATTTTCACTCTACAGCGGAATGTGCGCTGATATGAAACTTCCGGGCAGATTGAAACTGTGTGCCGGACCGAGACTCGAACTCGGGACCTTTGCCTTTCGCGGGCAATTGCTCTACCGACTGAGCTACCCAAGCACGACTCACGCCCCGTACTCACAGCCTTAATTCCGCCAGTACCACGTCTCCTGCCTCCCAAACTTTACAGAAGCTCTCCTGCGAACCTTGAACTACTGGCGGAATTAAGGTTGTGAGTACGGGGCGTGAGTCGTGCTTGGGTAGCTCAGTCGGTAGAGCACTTGCCCGCGAAAGGCAAAGGCCCCGAGTTCGAGTCTCGGTCCGGCACACAGTTTTAATCTGCCAGGAAGTTTCATGTGCAGTGTAGACAGTCTATTTAGTAGATCAGTTGCGTCTTCTAAGTGCTCTGATACTAAAACGCAGTCTTTCGTTTGGCTTCCTAACAAAGTTTTCTATGTAATCATTCCAGTTCTAGATGTTCATAATTGTAATTCCTAGGTATTTAAATTAATCGACAGCCATTAAATTTGTACGACATAGTGTGTAAGCGAAATTTAAATGATTCCTTTTAGAACTCATTTGAATGACCTCACATACTTTCTTGTTTAGTGAAACTTACTACTTTCTGCACCATGCATATATCTTGTCTAAACCATTTTGCAGTTTGTTTTGATTTTCTGATGACTTTTCTATGTGGAAAACGACAAGATCAACTGGAAACAATTTAAGAGGGCTGCTCATACGAGTTGTGTGCTGAAGCCTTTATATATGTTATGAAGAGCAAGGGGCCTGTAACACTTCCTTGTCTAACGTCAGGTATCACTTGTGTTTTACTGGATGACTCCGTCAATTACTACAAACAGTGACTTATATGACAGAAAGTAATCACGAATCCAGTAACACAATTGCAACGATAATCCACAGGCACGTAATTTGTTTATTCCCATTGTGAGGAATCACATCAAAGGCCTTCTGGAAATCTAAAAAGATGGATAATGTTAACACAACTGGCTGTAGTCGATTTGGACTTACCTTCGGAGAGAATCAAGCACGTTTGCTGATGTTCCGGCGTGCCAGAGTGCTTCAGGACTTCAGTACTTCTGCTTATAAGAAGGAGAAACCTGATAAACAAGAAGAGATAATTTATTCTTAAACTAAATCCCGTAGAAAATAAATCAGTATAAGATCTATTAGGATTTATGCTGTATCAGTTGTGTAGAAAATTCAACTTAATCCCCTCAGCAACAAAGCAGCTAGATGTATTCGGTTTTAATTAACAATTTTTTTAACCGGTTAGCTCAAAACGAAATTACATTCACGAACATGTGTCGTTAAGAATGACCTACTTGCAAAACAGTAAATAGAAAACATCTTTTGTTGATCGTATTGTAGTTAAGGATAAAACGTGCACATTGTGACCCATGTGTCAAATGCATGTCTGTCTTATTTTCAAATGGTTCAAATGGCTCTGAGCACTATGGGACTCAACTGCTGAGGTCATTAGTCCCCTAGAACTTAGAACTAGTTAAACCTAACTAACCTAAGGACATCACAAACATCCATGCCCGAGGCAGGATTCGAACCTGCGACCGTAGAGGTCTTGCGGTTCCAGACTGCATCGCCTTTAACCGCACGGCCACTTCGGTCGGCTGTCTTATTTTCCCTTGCACAGACACGATGTGCTCGGTTGTATTCGTTTTAGTACTGTACTAGTGAAAAATGAAAACAGATCAAGCCTGAGAACGTAAAGTAAAAAACTGTCACATCAAATAAGCTATTTCGACTACTAAAAAACTACAGCGATATGTGAGTACAAGACCAACCTAAGTCGTACGGATTACTAAGCAGTAAGCTTCTGCTTTTTGTTGTAAATGACCCAGAACTACGCAAGATACGTCCATAACATTATCCAGCTATTTCAGTCGCCGTTCCTGAAACGCCTGTGAGGTAAGCTCACGTTAACCAACCAGCTCTCCAACAAGACAAAAAATAAAAACACCTACAGCCGTCCTTATGATTTTATTTTATTTTGTCGCTACCAGTTTCAACGATTAATTGTGTCATACTCAGGCTGTTTTGATGCGGTACAGGTTGACACGATCCCCATGCATAACCCATCAGTTGCCAGCATTACTGGATTCGCAGATAATGTGTCAGCACTCAAACCATCAACTGCCAACACGAATCCAGTAATGCTGGCAACTGATGGGTTATGCATGTGGATCGTATCAACCTGTACCGCATCAAAACAGCCTGAAGATGACACAATGAAGCGTTGAAACTGGTAGCGACAAAATAAAATAAAATCATAAGGACAGCTGTAGGTGCTTTTATTTTTTGTCAAGATAGTAACGGCCGTCGTCCCAGAGACCTCTTGCTAAAAGGATGGACATACAAAAACTCTCCAACACGTTCGTCAAACTCTCCTGGACAGCACAGTCATCAGAATTACGACTCAACATCGGTTGAGGAGTTACATGACATGCATGTTACTCAGTAAACTTTCCCGCTTCGCTGACGTAAGTTACAACTTCTTCCGCTAGAGGGCTCCGAAATGTTGTGTGTATCAAGGTGGTGTGCATCTTACCTACGTTGCTGTGTGAGAAACAGTGTGCTGTATCGAGTTTCTAACCGCCGAAAACGTAATCCAATTGAAATCCGTACAATAATGAAAGTTTTTTACGCTGATGGTTGTATCGACATTAGTAACGTGCGATACTGGGTTGTTCAGTTCCTAATGACGGCAACAGTGCTGCTAACGTCAACTTGATCCAATACGATTTTCATCTGTTTCAAAAACTTAAGAAAACACCTCCGAGAACTTAACTTTGATGGTGATGAAGCGGTGCAAGCAGAGTTGGGGCTGTAGTTCCGTCAACAGTGATAGTATCAATAAACTGGTCTCTCGTTGGGAGAAATGAATTCATCGCCAGGATGACTCTGTTGAGAAAAATGAATCTGTAGAAATGATGAATAAATATGTAAAATGTTAATATTGTTTATTTTATTTGAAAAACGTCTAAGACTTTTCATATAAAATATTCGAAGGCTTTACTTTCCATTACACCATCGTACCATCTGTTAAGCATGTGTGGGATATGCTCCGACAGTGTCTGGCGTGGCTTGCTTTGTCGATAACGTCCCTTGGTACAGTCACTATAACTGGTGGAAGTAGCGTGGAATACCAGCTCCCAAAATAGTTTCCCGCACGTCTCTGTACACGAATGTAGAACAACACTGTAGCCAGAGGTGACAGCACAAGATACTGTTACTGTCTGTCAATCCTTTCTCATTCATCTGGCCCAGTGATTATGACAGTACAGCCGGCCGCGGTGGTCTCGCGGTTAAGGCGTTCAGTCCGGAACCGCGCGACTGCTACGGTCGCAGGTTCGAATCCTGCCTCGGGCATGGATGTGTGTGATGTCCTTAGGTTAGTTAGGTTTAAGTAGTTCTAAGTTCTAGGGGACTGATGACCACAGAAGTTAAGTCCCATAGTGCTCAGAGCCATTTGAACCATTTATGACAGTACATAGTGTACAGTCTGTATAATATGTGAAAAACTTGGTAAAGTGTGTTCAGTTTTCATTTCCTAATACTATATTAATTTCCAATTCATGTATGCGACGTCAAGTAAAATGGCCTTTTCGCTGACAAACATACCAACTCTGGGAGGAAGCAATTTAAAAAAAACGCCTCTCAGAATACGATACTTGTCAGTTTTTTGTGACACTACTTGCTCACATAGCTCAAATTATTGGCTGAATGCAACATATTGTACATTGATAACATACACGATCTAAAAAAAGCGTAGGACGAGCGCATATAACTTACAGCAGATGTAAATAAACCATTTCTGTAACAGTGTACTGTAAAATAAAGTTTTTAAAATTATCAGGATATTAGAGCTGTTGTATCCGCAAAGAAAGTGATTCCCACATTGACACGAGTGACAGTAATGAAGACGTAAAAAGGTAAGGGCTTACTGAAGAGAGAGTAATTCAGGAGTGCAACTACTGGTTATTGCATATTTTTAAGAAGTAATGAAGCGAGTGAATTAAAAGTTCATCTTAACAATAGTGAAAGTGCGAAGGAGACATAGTGTTAATGTTCGCTGACAACTCTCATTAGCGAAGCTGCAGAATAAGTAATGAATTCAGATTATTGACAAAGCAGAAGTCACACACAAATGAATGGACAAAATATTTGACAGGATGAACTGTAGCATTAATACTCAGGTATAAAGGGGCGATGCAAATATAAAAACTAGCACCGACGCTAG
The DNA here is from genome assembly GCF_023864345.2 of Schistocerca serialis cubense. Classification (NCBI taxonomy): domain Eukaryota; kingdom Metazoa; phylum Arthropoda; class Insecta; order Orthoptera; family Acrididae; genus Schistocerca; species Schistocerca serialis. The sequence goes on along the minus strand of NC_064639.1, from coordinate 778,429,379 downwards.
TGACATTTCAGAAAAGATTGCTCTGCTATCTGGTTTTGGAAAGTTCTAAGAACATCTAGGCTTCTGCTTCATTATACTGTTCTAATTATCACTACTGATATTATTATTGTTCGGCACATATATCATCTAGTCAAGACAGCAGCTATTAGAACAAATTAAACTAACTTGTATTTTGCTTATTCTTGGTTATCCGAAGCAAATTTCGTATATATAGGCGACAGAATTTTTCTGGGAAAGGTGAAATCCAAGCACTAAACAACGAAAGTTTCTGTGCTGAATATGATTGGAAACCATATACACAACATTTACGCTTTCTTTGACATGATCCTGGTATTACAGTATGACATCGTCCAGGATTAACAGAATTTTTGAAATTGTTTAATCGCACTCGTCGTACAAGATAATCGTCGGCAGGTAACTGTACGCAGTACCGAACATTTGGTATTGTAAGCCTCCATGATATTAACAGTCCGAAGAACAATTAAAACTGCAGTGGAAAAATACTTTCTGAAGATCATTTCAGTTTCATAAAGGATAGAGGGACTACCGTCATGACTAAAATGAATCACAGTAAACGAAGAGGAAGAATCCCTTCAATGGTTCCACTGACGTTCAGAAGGAATTTGGTAGGTTGAGATAAAAGTGACTGTTCCAGTGCTGAGAAATATAGCCACCGAAGACATACATGGAAATTGCACAAATATGAATAGATATTCTGAGCTCTAGTGGCAACCGGCCACCGGATAAAAAACACCGACATTGTCACGTAAAAGTAATTTCATTTTGTTTTGGTATTTCCTTTGTTGTAGATTTTCTTTGTTCATTCATACTAATTTCGGACTCAGTGCCCACGAATTCAACGCCGACCCCTTGATATATGCTGAAATCACTGGTGATATGTTGTAAGGCAGTTATAAGGGGACCCACCGTTTAAAGCGTTGACTCCGAACCACGGGGTGAAACTACGCACTTTTCACCTTAGTTGTTCATTGCCAGAGGTAAACCAGGTGATAAGTGACAAAAGCTCCTGAAGGATGCACCCTGCGGGAAGCAGTACCTAGATGATGATGATGGTGATGGTAGCAAGGCGTTGGCTCCTACGTCGAATAGTAGAGTGGTACCATGTGGAGATAGTGGTCCTGCCAGTCAGGTGGCGTAAGGTCATCTCTTTGAACGGAGATTACGTAACCAAAAGAGTGGAAGAAAATATGGTGTACTGGGATCCTGAATAAAGCCAACCTGCTTACAGAAGGAAAATACACTACTAGCCATTAAAATTGCTACACCAAGAAGAAATGCAGATGATAAACGGATATTTATTGGACAAATATATTATACTAGAACTGACATGCGATTACATTTTCACGCAATTTGGGTGTATAGATCCTGAGAAATCAGTACCAAGAACAACCATCTCTGGCCGTAATAACGGCTTTGATACACCTGGGCATTGAGTCAAACAGAGCTTGGATGGCGTGTACAGGTACAGCTACCCATGCAGCTTCAACACGACACCACAGTTCATCAAGAGTAGTGCCTGGCGTATTGTGACGAGACAGTTGCTAGGCCACCATTGACCAGACATATTCAATTGGTGAGAGATCTGGAGAAGGTGTTGGCCATGGTAGCAGTCGAACATTTTCTGTATCCAGAAAGGCCGGTACAGGACCTGCAACATGCGGTGGTGCATTATCCTGCTGAAATGTAGGGTTTCGCAAGGGATCGAATGAAGGGTAAAGCCATGGGTCGTAACGCATCTGAAATGTAACGTGCGTCAATGCGAATAAGAGGTGACCGAGACGTGTAACCAATGGCACCCCATACCATCACTCCGGGTGATACCCCAGTATGGCGTTGACGAATACACGCTTGCAATGTGCGTTCAGCGCGATGTCGCCAAACACGGATGCGACCGTCATTATGCTGTAAACATAACCTGGATTCATCCCAAAAAAGACGTTTTGCCGTTCTTGCACCCAGGTTTGTCGTTGAGTTCACCATCGCAGGCGCTCCTATCTGTGATGCAGCGTCAAGGGTAACCGCAGCCGTGGTCTCCGAGCTGATAGTCCATGCTGCTGCAAACGTCGTCGAACTGTTCGTGCAGATGGTTGTCGTCTTCCAAACATCCCCATCTGTTGACTCAGGGATCGAGACATGGCTGCACGATCCGTTACAGACATGCGGATAAGATGCCTGTCATCTCGACTGCTAGTGATACGAGGCCGTTGGGATCCAGCACGACATTCCCTATTACCCTCCTGAACCCACTGATCCCATATTCTGCTAACAGTCATTGGATCTCGACCAACGCGAGCAGCAATGTCGCGATACGATAAATCGCAATCGCGATAGGCTACAATCCGACCTTTATCAAAGCCGGAAAAGTGATGGTATGCATTTCTCCTCCTTACACGAGGCATCAGAACAATGTTTGACCAGGCAACGCCGGTGAACTGTTGTTTGTGTGTGACAAATCGGTTGGTAAATTTCCTCACGTCAGCACATTGTAGGTGTCGCCACCGGCGCCAACCTTGAGTCAATGCTCTGAAAAGCTAATCATTTGCGTATCACAGCATCTTCTTCCTGTCGGTTAAATGTCGCGTCTGTAGCACGTCATATTCGTGGTGTAGCAATTTTAATGGCCAGTAGTGTATGTTGCATTACTTATTGAACGCCTCTCGTATTTTAAGGAGGTCCGGTAAATGTAACATAAGGAAATACTGGTGGACATGGTCTTTGTAGGCTACTTTATCGTGCCGTAAGATACTGACACAGACTTTTGTACCAAGCGTGACTGAAATGTATATGTGAAGACGTGCCCAGTTAGCCACATTTGTGTAAACATCACTGCAACTGCGAGAAACCTGAGCACGGAAGAAATTTTTTTTAAAAAAAAAAAAAAAGGAAAGTCTGGGAAGCGTTTGCGTAACACCAAGTGGACGATGTGCGGTGGTCATTTTTCAGAGTTTAGGGCTAACGCCTGAGCGACTGGAGTCGGGCCAACGAGACCGGCAGCAAGTGGCCTGGCGGCGGCGCTCGAGCGGCTAAACTACTGTGCGCGCCCTAAATCAGAGGGACCGGGCCGGTCAGCAGGGCGGAGGCCGTGCCCGTGGCAGGCAGCCCGCCAGCGCACGCACGCACCGTCCTGCGCTCTGCGCCCTGCCGCTCTGAAATATTGGCCACGAGCCGGGCCGGCGCGGCGCGGCGCAAAACTCCGCTGCTGCTGCTGCTGCTGCTGCTGTTCGAGCTGGCAACATGCTCCCCATGCTGAATACATTCCCCTTCCGTGGTTGCCACCACAGTGGGTGAAGTCAATGGCATCACAGGATGTGGAACGGCGTTCGGGGAGGAAAGCACAGTGACGTCGCAGCCAAAAAAGTAATTCTACCGTCACTGGGTGTTGCCTGGGCTTCCGAGCGTAGTTTTAGCGACTGAAAAAAAAAAGGACGTCCTTATATGTTGTTGTTGTGGTCTTCAGTCCTGCGAATGGTTTGATGCAGCTCTCCATGCTACTCTATCCTGTCCAAGCTTCTTCGTCTCCCAATACCTACTGCAACATACATCCTTCGAAATCTGCTTAGTGTATTCGTCTCTTGGACTTCCTCTACGATTTTTACCCTCCACGCTGCCTTCCAATACTAAATTGGTGATCCCTTTGTAACGCCGGAAATGCATATCCTCCTATTTCCATCTATTGTACGATAAATTTTTTTCCTTATTTTGTTACCTGAAGATATGACATTTCTGTGTCTTTATATATTGTAATTGTGTTACTATTTGTATATATATTTATTTATGCATTTATGTCGATGTATAATTGGTTTGTTTTGTAAATACTGTTTGTATTTTTACGCTGGGTCTTGCCTAGGGAAAGCTATGCTATCGAACGATTACATCGATAGGTCGTGTGGAGAACCAAAGTGTTTAGGATCTTTGGTAGTGTGAACTTGGCCGCGTGGAGCGCGGGCAGAGGAGAGTTTGGCGGGAGTAGGGCGTTGGAGCAGGTGTGTTGTGTGACACTCCCGCGAGTTGCCGCGATTTCGGGGTTTGGCAGCATGTAATTGCGCTCGACTTGCTATGATAGTTTCTGACACAGTGTCGCGGACGGGAAGCATTAGCTGGCGCACATCAAGAGCCCGTTTCGCCTGGTGACCGTGGCGAGAAGAAGGCGCGCCAACATCCAGCTTCTGCAACAACGACGGGCGACAATGAATGACTGTCGCCACCTCTCCGATCGACGACTGCAAACCTTCAATCAACCAACAGGGAGACTAAAAGCACGTAAAGTTTTAGAACTGTATGACAGACCTCAGCTTTTCAAACTGTTACATCACAAAATTACAGAAACTTAGCATGAACCTTTGTTGCTCATTGTCCCAATTGCATTACCAAGCAGGGTCCCTTCCTTTTCTGGAATGAGCCCGAGTGCCGTTGAAATTCATACGCCAGCATTAAAGTAATATCATTCCATTTCACTACTTTAATTTCAAAGTTCAGTTAAAGTATTCATAGCTGACTACAATATTTAGATTACACAAGCAGAAATTAAGAGTGCGAGTTTTGTTACCATATTTTAGCTTACCTGTGACTGCAGTTCAGCTTGGTACGTACTAAATTTTGCTATTGTTCATTGTTCACAATCATTTAATTCAAGTTCAAAGTTAAATGTCTTATTTCTAAATAGCGTAGATTCAAGTATCTTTTGATATGATGTTGAGGTAGCCCAAGACTAACCTTCTTTTATTGAATTTCGTAGTGCTTCAGAAACAAAGCTCACTGTTAATTTCAGTCACTAAATTAACTTTCAATTTTCCGGTTTTATTAATTCTTTTGCTAAATTAAGTCAGAGTGTAGCGAAATTTATTACTTCTCACAAACATTCAGTTTTCACACAGCACGTGTCAACCTTCAGTTGCCACGCCTTTAGTGCTAATTATATGTGCATTAATCTTTCATTTTCAGTTATTATAGTAGTTGTCCATAGAACTGGCGACCGTAATTTTCCCCAAATCTCAAAATCTAATTAACGCTAATTAATTGTTAACGTAACGACCGCACCTTTACTTTCTTTATTAATTTTACCCTTTTCTCAAAATTAATTCCACCAATTCCAACCGATCCCTTCTTCTAGTCAAACTGTGCCACAAACTCCTCTTCTCGCCAATTCTATTCAATATCTCCTCATTAGTTATGTGATGTACCCATCTAATCTTCAGCATTATTCTGTAGCACCACATTTCGAAAGCTTCTATTCTCTTATTGCCCAAACTATTTATCGTCCATGTTTCACTTCCATACATGGCTACATACTTTCAGAAACGACTTCCTGGCACTTAAATCTATACTCGATGTTAACAAATTTCTCTTCTTCAGAAACGCTTTCCTTGTCATTGCCAGTCTACATTTTATATCCTCTCTACTTCGACCATCATCAGTTATTTTGCTCCCCAAATAGCAAAACTCCTTTAATACTTTAAGTGTCTCATTTCCTAATCTAAAACCCTCAGTATCACCCGATTTAATTCGACTACATTCCGTCATCCTCGTTTTGCTTTTGTTGATGTTCATCTTATATCCTCCTTTCAAGACACTGTCCATTCCATTCAACTGCTCTTCCAAGTCCTTTGCTGTCTCCGACAGAATTACAATGTCATCGGCGAACCTCAAGGTTTTTATTTCTTCTCCATGAATTTTAATACCTACTCCGAATTTTTCTTTTGTTTCCTTTACTGCTTGCTCAATATACAGATTGAATAACATCGGGGAGAGGCTACAACCCTGTCCTTTATAAGAACTGCAAAAGAACGGATTCGCAAAATTACAGACCACTATCCCCAACATCGGTTTGCTGCAGAATCTTTGATCATTTTCTCAGTAAGAACACATTTTTTTTAGTCCTCGAAGTTTACGTCTACGAATCAGTATGGTTTTAGAAAGCATCGCTCATGCGAAACTCAGCTTGCCCTTTTCTCATATGACAGGCTGCGAACCATCGATGGAGGGCAACAGGCAGATTTCATATTAGACTAGTGTATCTTCAGGAGTGCCACAGGGAAGGGCAGAAAAATGTAAGTTAATGCGGATGAGCAGGAAAAACAAACGCATAATGTTCGGATACAGCATTAGTAGTATCCTGCCTGACTCAATCACTTCATTTAAATATCTGGGCGTAACGCTGCAGAAAGATAGGGAATGAAATGAGCATATGAGAATTGTGGTAGGGATGGCGAGTGGTCGTCTTCGGTTTATTGGGAGAATTTTGGGAAAATGCGGTTCATCCGTAAAGGCGACCGCGAATGGGACGCAAGTGCAACCTACTCTTGAATACTGCTCGAGTCTTTGGGACCACGCCAGGTCGGATTATACGAACTCATCGAAGTAATTCGGGGGCGGAGAGCTATATTTATTACCGACAAGTTCGAATAAAACGCAAATGTTATGGAGGTACTTTGGATACTCAATTTGGAATCCCTGGGGGAAAGGTGACACTCTTTTCGAGGAGCACTAACTGAGAAAATTTAGAGAATCAGCATTTGAAGTTGACTGCAGAACGATTCTACGGTCGTCAACGTACATTTCGGTAAGGCCCACGAAGATAAGATACGAGAAATTTGGGCTCATACGGAGGAACATAGGTAGTCGTTTTCTCTCGCTCTTTTACCGAGTCGAATACGAAAGGAAATGACTGGTAATGGTACTCGGTGCCCTCCGCCACGTACCGTATGGCTTGCGCAGAATGTATGTAGATATGATAATTTGGCAGTGATTGTCATTTTTACTGACGATTATCGCGCTACTCCAAGAGATTTCGGGATTGTAGCCGGGTGATGAACGGATTGTCCTAAATGTGGAGATATTAAATTTAATGCAGATGCATACGGGAAAAACCTTTAATGTTCGAATAAAGTATTAACAGGGCACTGCCTGACACAGTCACTCGATTTAACATCTAAGTGAAGGATTCTAACGTACTGTTGCGATATTCAGTCCAAAGTCTACTTTGATGCAGCCAAGGACGTAGCCAGGACTTCGTCAAAGTGGGGTGGAGGGTCTGATTTGTTAAAGAGGACCTTAAAGATTCTTGTGTTTTTCAGTTATTCTTAAAATTTGCATAAAGAAAGATAAATCATTTTATTCGACAACGATGTCAGGTTTTCATAAAGTGGAGATGTAATCTCCTAACCTAGGAGTGCTGTATTTTAGCAAACCACTAAGAAGCAGTTTCACTCTAAAAGGGCATTTTACACTCTTCTTCTTTCAGTCTGGATTTGAGCTGATGAAGTGATCAGGAACTGACGAGTGCTAATTTTTTGGGACACCGTGATTATTACCGGTAGGGCTTTTGAAATAAAGAGGTCTTTGTTCGACAGACAATCTAGAATAATTTTTGGTGGTGGTGAAAATGCAAAGGATCTAGAGTTATTCAGCTTTATAGTTTCCCAAGTTTCCTCATTTAAGTATGCATCTCGCATTTCTTGCAATGTAAGAAAAATCATTTTCTGCATTAAAGAACGTCCCGACAGACAAATGCTTGAGTATAATGTGGAGAACTTTGATTATTATTTATTAATCATATGGCTTTTAGTGCCGGGAGTCTCCAAAGAGATGTTCGGCTCGCCCTGGATGTAGCTCTTTTCAGTCAAGCAGAGGGGCTGCATCTTTAGGGAACTGGAATCTTTCAGGAAAAGAAGGTATTCAGACGGAATTAGCTGTGGCCTTTGGTAAGGTATCAACCCCGGCATTTGCCTAAATTGAATATGGGAAACCATAGAAAACCATTTTCAAGATTATTGGAGAATGCATTCAAACCACCTTGCCTCCCGAATCCAGGGATTGCTAGCTCAGTGGCCCAACATGCAGAGTTTCCCAAAGTAGGTTGAGACTTTGGAAAAACTGGTTGTTGTCCGTACTTTTAAAATAAAATGCATCACAACAAGAGACTGAATTCTGACATTGCATGTTTTTCCTTTAATTGTGCATGTCTAGTGATCTGCTAGTGCATGAATGCCTGCATATTTTAAGATTTAATTGTGTGTGGAATTACTGACTTTAGTTATAACAGCACCACGAGGGAGAAAATAGATTTTGGACGAAAGAGGGAGGGAGCGATGCAGAGCGCAGTCGACTCGGACGAATTCAAGCAGCCCGCTGAAAAAATCTTTTAGAAACGAACGAAATATAGAATATGCTGTTATACCAAAACCCATCATTTAGTATCGGAACTGATTTTCATAACTGAGTACCACGCAGGCGACCACATTGGGCGATCTTTTGCCCTTTGGCCTCCTACTAACGATAGGCTATTGAGTAAACTTTTTTTAAAGCAATGCAACGACCCCCGTTTGGGCGATATTTTTGTTGATCAACGACACAGGCAAATCCAAGTTCATTTTTATGCACTGGTTTTAATTTAACGTTATTTATAACGATATTTACCGCTCCGCAGCATTGTGACAATAAACTGCTGTAGATAGGTAATTGGACTATTATAGTAATGCATAAATACTTTTAACCTACCGTAATACAAGCGAATGAATCAAAATCATTTTCCTCTTCCTTCTCGTTACGAACTTAACCACAAATAGAAAGTATCACAACAGCACACAGCACAAAAACAATAAACGGTAGTGCTTACATTAACAAAACAACAGCTTTGCTCAAACAAGATGGGCGATAGCCGATAGTACTATAGATGTATAAATAGTTTAAATCTATCGTTGGCCTAGCTGACTCTCGATAGTGATTAATCTTTTTCATCGTATGATTGAAAATCAAAATATGTTTCAATTTCACTACACAGCAACTACTTCATGAATAATTTCATTCAGGTGATAGGGGAGGTTTGGACCCCCTGGAGATCCCCCCCCCCCTTTTGCCTACGGCCTTTACGCAGCTTCCCGTGCTAGTCTATCCTGTGCAAGCCTCTTCAGTTCTGTATAATTACTGCAACCTACATCCGGATGATCCTGCTAACTGTACTTCAGTCTTGGTCTCTATCATCAACTATTACGCTCCAAACTTCCTTCCATTACCAAGCTGACAATTCTCTGACGCCTCGGCACACCTCCTAGCTGATTTCTTCTCTTAGTCAAGCTGTGTCATAAATTTCCTTTTTTCCCTGATTCGCTTCAATACCTCTTCATTTGTTTTTCCATCTACTCATCTGATCTTCGGTATTCTTCTGCAGTACCGTGTTTCAAATACTTCTATTCTTTTCTTGTCAGAATTACTTACCATCCATGGTTCACTTCCGAACAAGGCTACACTCCATACAAATACCTTAAGAAAAGACTCCACAACATTTAAACTGATAATTATTAGATGTTAACAACATGCCCTTTTTCAGAAATGTTTTTCTTGCTTCTGTCGGACTCCATTTTATATTCTTTCGATTTCAGCCATCATCAGATGTTTTGCTGAACAAATAACTCATGTTGTACTTTTAGTGTCTCATTTCCTAATCCATCGGCTGATTTATTTCGACTGTATTCCATTACCCTTGCTTTGCTTTTGTTGAAGTTCATCTCATAAAATTTTTTCAAGGCTCTACAGAAGGCCAAGCTGAGAGACCTCTGCGTGAAATCAGGATAGCTATTGAGAACCTGTGAAGCATCAACGACGCTTGTAAAACATTATTAGAATTCAGTCATTTATTCTCAACGGCTACACGTCGTCGTTCATCGGCACCAGTCTTGGCTATTGCTCATTCAGCTGCATCTTGGATTCCAACTGACGTTTGTCCAGCCAACTCCCCGGTTGCACGCCCATGTGAGTTTTAGTCACTCTCATGCCACGACGGCTTGCCAGCGAGTAGGCGCGGCCATTGCCCAGCGTGAAGTCTGAAGCTAAATGTTGGAGCGTCCTCGGTCCCATTCCAAATTCTACTGTGACCCTTGATGACCCATCTGTAATGTACCTCGTGTCAGAGGTCATGTGGTTGGTTGATCTCCTCCCTGCCCCTGGTAGGCATCAGTACCCAGAGGTGCCTAGGTATTGAACAGGTACGTGGACCTCAAGTGGCCCTGTTGCTGGCTTCTGTGTTGAAGTTCAGTGCTGGCACCACCCGGCGATGTGGCGTTGTCGGAAGACAGCCAGTTTGTCCATCGGTAGATGGTAGGCAGGGAGCAGCATAAGTAGACCAGGTGTAGATCATCATCTCGAGTACATATTTGTCGAGTTCACATACTGTGCTAGAGTATCTAGGACATAGATTCACTATAGCATCATAACTATAGAATCGAGTGGATCGAGCCCAATGATCAACTCATGACGAGAGCTGGAGAGCTGGAATGTTTAAAGGGAGCAAGAGTGGAGCTAGGATACGAGACTCAGTTCATAATGACCGCATGTGTCCTTATTCTGCTACATCCACTTAACAGGCTGTTAACTCCTGTGTCAGTTCCTCGCTGTGTGCGCTTGTCAGAGAGGCAGGGTTCCTTGCAACATGCCTTACTAGCTAACAAATACGCCTGTCTCACTTCCTTTGGTCTTCTATCGAAGCCTCCCTTTTGCTGAACGCATGTACTCCTCAGCAGATAGTGTTGTAATGTGTTGTCGACCCGACCGAGGTTGCAACATATTGCCCGCTTCCTGCTGCCACCTCTGTCTCTGGCATGACTTGAGTTTGTCTGGGGCAATGTCAGTGAGTTTTAATAAAATTTTCTAATTTCTACCCATACTATTCCGTACTGTATTAGCACTGTCTATTCCATTCATCTGCTCTTCCAAGTCCTTTTCTGGCTCTGCCAGAATTACACTGTCATTTGCAAATGTTGAAGTTTTTATTTCTTCTCCCTGAACGTTAATGCTTATCCAGATCTCTCCTTCGTTTGCTTCACTGCTTCTTCAATGTACAAATTGAATAACATCTGGTATAGGCTACAACCTTGTAATTACCTTCCCAACTATGGCTTCCCTTTCACATCCTTCGACTCTTATAACTGTTCTCTGGTTTCTGTACAAGCTGTAAATAACTTTTCACTCTCTGCATTTAATCCCTGCTACCTTCAAAATTTCAAAGACTCTCAACATGTGTCAAAACTTTCCCTAAAACTGTAGATGCTATGAACGTAAGTTACATCTCTCGATTTCTTCTAGGATAAGTCGTCGGCTCAGTGTTGCATCGCATTGTATTTCCCGGGGACCAAACTGATCTCCGTCAATGTTGGCTTCTATCAGTTTCCTCCAGTCTCCTCGAAACAATTCATGTCAATATTTTGCAAGCATGGTTTATCCAACTGACAATTTGGTAGTATTTATACCTGCCAGCCCCTTTCTTCTTTGGAATAGGAATTATCACATTCTTCTTGAAGTGTGAGGATATTTCGCACACCAGATGAAATAATTTTGCCATGGGTGGGTCTCCTAAGTATGTCAATAATTTTGAGGGTATATCGTCTACTTTAGAGGCCTTACTTTCTACTTAAGCCTTTTGGTGTTTTGTCATACTCTACTTGCAGTGCCATACCTACCATCTTATCTTCATCTACGTCCTCTTTCATTTCTATAACACTGCCTTTAGGTTCATCTTCCTTGTGCAGACCTTATATATACTCCTTCCATCTTTCAGCTTCCCCGTCTTTGCTTAGTACTGGCTTGCGATCTGGGCTTTTGATATTCCACATCTGCTGCTCTTTCCTTCAGATGTCTCTTTAATTTTCTTGTAGGCAGCTTCTAGCCTGCCACTAGTTATGCATGTCTCTACAATCTAGCATTTGCTCCCTAACTATTCCTGCTTAACTACTTTGCACTTTCCGTCATATCTAATTTTTAGATGTCTGTTTTCGCTATGCGTGGTTCAGTTGCTGCATTTTTATATTTCTTCCTTTCTCGAGTTGAATTCAATATCTCCTGAGTTATCCAATGACTTCTAATAAGAGCCTCTGTTGCCTTCCCTATTTCATCTCTCAAGGCTCCCCATTCCACTTCTATTGTATTCCTTTCCCTTGTTTCAGTCCAAAGTTGCCAAATGCTCGCTCTGAAACATTCAAACACCTCTAGTTGTTTCAGTTTATCCGGATCCTATCTCCTTAAATTCCTACCTTTTCGCAATTTATTCAGTTTTAATCTACATTTCATAGTCATTAACTTAAGTCAGAGTCCACATCTGCAAGTGGAAATATTTTGGAGTCTAAAATATAGATTTTAAATCTGTGTCTTAACACTATAAAATCAGTATGAAAACATCCAGTGTCCTCAGGTTTCTTCCTCGTATACAAACTTCTTTCATAATTATAAAATCAGGCGTTAGCGACGATTAATTTATGCTCTGTGCAAAATTCTACCAGGCGGCTTCCACTTTCATTCTTGTCCCTCAGTCCATGTTCTCCCACTATTTTTCTTTCCTTTCATTTTCGTACAACCTAATCCAGTCAGCAACCACCAACTTTCGTCTTCTTTATCTCATCATACATTCATTCACTCTCTTCAGAATCTATGGAGGTAGTTGGCGTATGAACTCGTACTACTATAATAAGTGTCGACGTTGTGTCTGTCTTGGCTACGACAATGCGTTCTCTATTCTGTTCTTTGTAGTTTACCCACATTTGTATTTTCTTATTCATTATTCGGCCTACTCCTGCATTACTGCTATTCAATTTTCTGTAGATAACCCTGTAACGACCTGAGCATAAGTCCTGTTATTTCTTCCACCGCATTTCACTAAATCGCGCTATTATATGATGCAAAGCTCCAGCAGTGGAACGGGGACGTAAGTTTGGTCGTAGAAAAGCCAAATGCTAGATCTCGGTTTACAGGGGTAATTCTAGGATAGTCTAATTTATCGTTAAAGGAGATCGTATACAGAACATCTGTAGCCCCATTCTTGAGACTTGCTCGAATGTTTCGGATTCCCACCAAGTCGGATAACAGAAAAAACTGGAGCAATTCAGAGGTGTTCTACTATATTTATTACTGATAGCTCCAATCAACACGCGATAATTACAGAGATGCTCCATCGAGTCAAATGTCTATTCCTCGAGGGACGAAGCTATCTTTGCGGGAAATGCTATTGGGGAAGATTAGAAAATTGTCATTTACCAGAAACAGCAGAAAGATTCTACTGCAATCGATGTACATCGCGCGTAACAACCGCGAACACAAAAGAAGTCAGGAAGCGTAAAGAAGCGCGTAAACGCTCGCTTTCCTATCGCACCGTTTGCGAGTACTACACGAAAGACAATAATTAACAACGGCACAAGGTCCTCTTCACTGGTTTGCGGAGTATATATGTAGACGTAGACTTTTTTCTTTAATTTTCCAGCTGACAACCAGGCAGCCATCTCTAGATGAATTTTACGACTACAGATTAATGGTATAGATCGGTACACTTACACCAGTAATTGGTGTCGTGACGCATCCGCATATGTCTCAGCTGTATGACCGTAATCTGTCTTCTTTTTTTTGTCAATAATCATTTTGTGTTTCTATGGACAGACGGATTTTTCGAGATACGGATCAGTACCTTTCAGCCAAATATCAGGTGAGATGTTAGTAGACTTACCAGTTCCGCCATTTGACTTACATTCATGGGAAACCACCCTGTAACGTGCAGGGGAACCACCCGCGTCTACCTTTCCGCCCATTTGAGGCGCGCCGGCGCATGCATAACGGTCAGAGTACACTCACACTCTCTGTTGAACTGTGCGCCCGAGGAGTTAAGGCACGGTCATCAAATTTATAAATTCACCTGTCGCTGAACCTGGCAAGAAGCGTAAAATTTTGTCTGGCCAAAAAAGTCACAGAAAAGACCATGTCACATGCTTTTCACCAATTGAAAGGCGCCTTGCTGGTCAACAAGTAGTCCCGCTATATATATTTCCAAAGATTCCTTGATAATCGAATCTCGATGAACTTCATCACCAAGATTTCCGTATCAAAGTAATTCAAGGGATGTCCCATGGACTCACAAGACACAGCTATGGGTAAAATGCAGGGCTACGAAAACTGCGTGTGTCTATCACCTTCCACAAAATTTGCTATCATAATTTCGGATAATGGGTGACGATAAGTAAATATCCATAATTCTACATACGGAATATTAAAATTTTGAATTTAACTTTTTTTCCTTTCATTGGAAAGGAAATTCATTGTACCACGTAAAAAAGAGACCGTTCACACATCCACCGCAATACATTTAGAGAAAGCACGAGAAACGTAAATCTGGATGTCCGGACTGAGATTTTATCTCCCTCTTTCCGAACCCGAGTCCTGTGTCTTAATCACTGCGCCGTCTCGCTCTATTCTAAAATAAGAAAAGCCACATGCTAATGAAAGAAACGTAAGATACCACAACTGTGAACTATTGTCCAATCCAACAGCAGATTTACCTACCGAATGCGTTAAGATCAATGTGCAGCCACTTAAAACACTATCACAGCGGGAAGCAAATCTCGAACTACTAAAGAAGGAGTCTCGGAGAAATCTACATATTTAATTATGGTAAACACGTTCTGGAAAGCTGAACAGAAATTGATACTTGTCGTCCTTGTCGACCTTACAACCATTCCATCCATCTAATAAGCAAGAGATTGTTCAAATGGCTCTGAGCACTAAAGGACTTAACATCTGAGGTCATCGGTCTCCCAGAACTTAGAACTAAACTACTGGCCATTAAAATTGCTACACATAAAAGAAATGCGGATCATAAACGGGTATTCATTGGACAAATATATTATACTAGAACTGACATGTGATTACATTTTCATGCAATTTGGGTGCATAGATCCTGAGAAATCAGTACCAAGAACAACCACCTCTGGCCGTAATAACGGCCTTGATACGCCTCGGCATTGAGTCAAACACAGCCTGGATGGCGTGTACAGGTACAGCTGCCTATGCAGCTTCAACACGATACCACAGTTCGTCAAGAGTAGTTACTGGCGTATTGTCAAGAGCCAGTTGCTCGGCCACCATTGACCAGTCGTTTTCAATTGGTGAGAGATCTGGAGAATGGGCTGGCCAGGGCAGCTGTCGAACATTTCCTGTATCCAGAAAAGGCCTGTACAGGACCTGCAACATGCGGTTGTGCATTATCCTACTGAAACGTAGGGTTTCGCAGGGATCGAATTAAGGGTAGAGCCACGGGTTGTAACACATCTGAAATGTAACGTCCACTGTACAAAGTGCCGTCAATGCGAACAAGAGGTGACCGAGACGTGTAACCAATGGTACCCGATACCATCACTCCGGGTGCTACGCCAGTATGGCGATGACGAATACACGCTTCCAATGTGCGTTCACCGTGATGTCGCCAAACACGGATGCGACCATCATTATGCTGTAAACAATACCTGGATTCATCCGAAAAAAATGACGTTTTGCCATTCGTGCACTAGGTTCGTCGTTGCGTTCACCATCGCAGCGCTCCTGTCTGTGATGCAGCGTCAAGGGTAACCACAGCCATGGTCTCCGAGCTGATGGGCCATGCTGCTGCAAACGTCGTCGAACTGTTCGTGCAGATGGTTGTTGTCTTGCAAACGTCCCCATCTGTTAACTCAGGGATCGAGACGTGGCTGCACGATCCGTTGCAGCCATGCGGATAAGATGCCTGTCATCTCGAGTGCTAGTGATACGAGGCCGTTGGGATCCAGCACGGCGTTCCGTATTACCCTCCTGAACCCACCGATTCCATATTCTGCTAACAGCAACTGGATCTCGACCAACGCGAGCAACAATGTCGCAATAGGATAAACCGCAATCGCGATAGGCTACAATCCGACCTTTATCAAAGTCGGAAACGTGATGCTACGCATTTCTCCTCCTTACAGGAGGCATCACAACAATGTTTCACCGGGCAACGACGGTCAACTGCTGTTTGTGTATGAGAAATCGGTTGGAAACTTTCCTCACGTCAGCCCGTTTTAGGTGTCCCCACCGGCGCCAACCTTGTGTGAATGCTCTGAAAAGCTATTCATTTGCATATCACAGCATCTTCTTCCTGTCGGTTAAATTTCGTTTCTGTAGCACGTCATTTTCCTGGTGTAGCAGTTTTAATGGTCAGTAGTGTACTTATACCTAACCAACCTAAGGACATCACACACATACATGCCCTAGGCAGGATTCGAACCTGCGACTGTAGCGGTCGCGCGGTTCCAAACTGAAGCGCCTAGAACCGCTCGGCCACAGCGGCCGGCATTTAAAAACCATTTTGCAGAAATGAGTCTTGAAACGCCACAAACTAATAAAGTACGGCACCATGTAATACACGAGGCTATTTTCGTCTACGATACATGAGAGATGCAGGTTTCCAATAGTTTCCCTGGATCACTTACGAAGAATTATGGAATGGTTCCTGCAAAAAGGCTTAAGTTTATTTCCTCTTCTACACTTACCCGGTGTGAGCTTGTTTTTGGTATCGAACGAGCTCGAATCCACGAGACTTTTAATCCCAGTCACCCTTCCTTTCCATTCAACGGGTCGTTGACCGATATCATCGAGTGACCTCCGAACTTATCACAAGTATAGTACGGACTGGGAGTGCCATACAAACAGGGATCCATTGCTGTTCTTCGACATAAACTGATTTTAATTTCCCTTCCATTTGCAAACTCAACAAGAGCCACTTGTGAACTCAACAAGAGCAACATAAAGACTGAACCATATTTCACAAGAAGTCGTGACATATATACACATCACACATCCAGCAGAACATCACGCTTGTCGGCCATAAGAAGGCAGTGATTACACTCTTCTAATGTGTACTCTCCCGGAATGGAACACAGATTGACTGTAGGAGGATACAAGATGACTTGGACAGGATTTGTGATTGGTGTAAAGAATGGCAGCTAACTATAAATATAGATAAATGTAAATTAATGCAGATCAATAGGAAAAAGACTCCCGTAATGTAATGTAGCGCTTGACACAGTCTCGTTGATTAAATATTTGGGCGTAACATTGCAGAGCGATATGAAGTGGGACAAGCATGTAATGACACTTGTGGGGAAGGCGGATAGTCGTCTTCGGTTCATTGGTAGAATTTTGGGAAGATGTGGTTCATCTGTAAAGGAGACCGCTTATAAAACACTAATACGACCTATTCTTGAGTACTGCTCGAGCGTTTGGGATTCCGGTCAGGTCGGATTGAGGGAGGACATAGAAGCAATTCAGAGGCGGGCTGCTAGATTTGTTACCGGTAGGTTTGATCATCAGGCGAGTGTTAAGGAAATGCTTCAGGAACTCGGGTGGGAGTCTCTAGAGGAAAGGAGGAGTTGTTTTCGTGAATCGCTACTGGGGAAATTTAGAGAACCAGCATTTGAGGTTGACTGCAGTACAATTATACTGCCGTCAACTTACATTTCGCGGAAAGACCACAAAGATAAGATAAGAGAGATTAGGGCTCGTACAGAGGCATATAGGCAGTCATTTTTCCCGCGTTCTGTTTGGGAGTGGAACAGAGAGAGAAGATGCTAGTTGTGGTACGAGGTACCCTCCGCCACGCTCCGTATGGTGGATTGCGGAGTATGTATGTAGATGTAGATTACTGGAAACCTAAATCAGAACAGCTGGGAACCGATATGAAGCTATGTTCTCTACAACATGCGTCCAGTGCCTGTAACAGCTGCGCCAGCTCGTTCGGCATGGGCAGAAGGTAGTAAACTGAGGCACCGTGATGGAGCAAATGTGAAGAAAATGGATCAACACGAACACGCCCACAAATTAGCCAATATCATCCCGTTAGCAAGTAAGAGAAGGCACACACGAACCTTCCGGGTAAGGAGCAGAAGCGGGTAACCCTTAGCGGCTGTCACACGCCGAGACTTGCGGGGAATGAAACGTAATGACCAAGCGAGCAGCGGACCGCATGGTGTGTGACCAGCCGACGGCCTTGTGAGTGGAGCGTCGCATACTCAGAGTAATTACTGGGCGGGAGTTGGCTCAGTTAATTAGCAATGCGACCGCAGCCGCGCCCTTGTGAGGCGAGCCGAGGCGGCCAGAGTGCGGACAAATATTTGAGAAGCGGCCGCCCACTTTGAGCGCTGTTATCTCGCTGACAGCGGAACTTGCGGCTCGCCTGGCCAAGTTCTGCCACGAGCGCCGGCCTGTCCCTCTCCTTGTGTGCCGGGGGAAGAGATGCGGACCAACTGGCGCCATCTAGTTTGTAGCACCTCACGATTTTAAAGGTCATTACTTCTTCTTTTTGCCTCAAATAACACGACAAATCCTTCGGCTTTGTCAGTGTCCTCAACAGGAACTCTGTCACACATCGTTAAAATAGAACTGGCAAAAAGATGCAATCACGTTGGGCCAATTAAGAAAGAATGAATAAGTAGAGACACAGGCATGTCATCAGTTCAGGTTACATCAATCTTCAATCCTCAACTGCTATTTGCAACCCATTTCTCAGTGTATAGCCTGAGGACATGCTCCTGGATGCCCAATGATGTACTCACTAGCGTATGACAGTGGGCATAACAGAAAACCTTTACATGACGCTGTCATATTACAGCCGACGCAATTGTGAATGCCATATTCAAGGTCACTGGCGACACGTGTCAAGCCCCCACAGGGAGGGGGAGGGGAGAGGAGGGAATGGGAGGGAAGGAAATGGGGTGATGAAGGGGAGGTCGGCCTTTACACCAATCAGAATCAAGCTCTGTGTAGTAAGAGGACCACAGGCACCAACAAACAGCAAGAACGTAAGTATTTGTATTAATTAGAGAACCCCCTGCCCTAAGACAATTTGCTATGAATTATTTATCCAAAACTAAGTGTTACTATTGCAATGTAGCACCATCTGCGTGAAAGACTCTGAACTGTACCACAGTGCAGTTTCCGCTATCTATTCTGATATCATGCCATGCGCATTCCATATTCGGGTCGTATCGATAGTAGCCATTCACGGCGAATGTGTCTGACCAGGACGCCCTCCCGCAACACCGACTCAAAGGAAGGCCTCGGCGCTTGTTGGTGACGTCACGTCAGCTAGGCACGGCGAACGCCAGGTCTGTTGCATGCAGAAACGCCTGGACGTTCTTATCACTGTGAATCTCTTGGATTCTGCAGTTTTATTTAGATGAAAGATTTTCTTACTATCGTAAAGCTACAAATGAAGATCATAGTTCTGCATTACTGAATCCTGTCGAAACAAACGTAGATCAATATGAGAAGATGCTTTGCCCCATTGCAAGCTTCGTAAATTTTACATTCAAGTAACTATATTTACTTGATCCATTTTGCTATCAAAACTTACCCCAACCCCCTTACAATGAACTCGTTTCTTTTATTCATTTATTTATTTTCGTTTGACATCGCTGAGCTTAAATTTTTTTTAAGCATGCACATTAGAGAAGATAAATATTCCCCTCTTGCAACTGAAAGGAGAAACTTTATAAGATAAAATTTTTTTATTTGATTAAACAAGTATCTCTCTTTTGCCTATTCTTCTGTCGCCCACCCCCTCCCCCAACGTGTACAATCGCAAGATATTTCATTAACATTCAGTGCTCTTCACCCCACATTCAACCAAGACACCTAAAGAAGAGCACTAATATGTTCACAGTTTCTTGTAAAAGCAGCCCAGTACAAACGTAACTTCCTCAGATTTACAAATAAGGTAAAGAAGCACGAATTCTGTTGCTGCTGAACCATGAAGTTGTTTTTGTACGTCAATCCTTAAAACAGGTGGAAATTTAAGTTCAGGAGCACACTATTTGTTAAGAACTATAATGAATTGCACAATTGATTGATTGCAGGAATCTCTGAGAACAACGTGTGTTGGCCAACTACCGCCAATAGTTTCACATTTTCCTGTGTCAGAGAGGGAGACACCACCATTGCGAGTATGACTGCAACAGACCTGGCGTTCGCCGTGCCTAGCTGACGTGACGTCACGAACAAGCGCCAAGGCCTTCCTTTGAGTCGGTGTTGCCTCCCGCCAGCGGACAGGGTGGCTGCGTCAAGCGGCAATATATGGACATTGAAAGGTGGCTACACTGAGCCACAGCGCCAGAGATTGCGCCAAAGAGTATTATTCAGCCGCCTCCACTGGCAGTTCTTATCGAGAAGTCGTGGTGGAGAGTGCTTGTTGAGATGTAGCAGTGGTGAGTCGTTGTTGAGAAGTTCCCACAGAGAGTGCTTGTTCATAACTTGTAGTATTGTTTTGATGGGCTAGACACCAGATGTTGTTGGATTAGGGATGCTGTAATGTGCTTTTCGTCAATATATATGAAGGTAAAAAAATTCCTCTTTTTTTATTTATTTCAATGTCTTAAAGAATAATGCCTCTTGGTCACAGGTTCAGTCAACAAAGCATCTGGCTCGTATTCTTGTATTAGACTGTATTTCTGGTTTCTATGTGCAATTATAGTATTTCTGGTTTTTTTTAATTACTTCAGTATAAATGGTGTTTAAAATATCTGGTCTTATTGAGGAAGAACCGTGCCAGATGTGTACGTTGAATCACACTTCCACACACAGAACAGCTACACTTGTGTTTTGTTGTTTCGTAGGTTTTATAGTTGCTGGGGACTTAATTAATTAATTGTGTTAACGGAAGTTTTCTTTCATTCGTTGTTGTTCTATGCAGTCAGATTGCGTACAATTACTAGTCAGGGCCAACCGGTTACGAGACTTCGTAGCCGGACAGACAACTACTAAAAAAAAAAAAAAACATAAAAGTATTTGCATTAATATTTAATGAAGCCCCCAAGCACGTGGCGACCGCTGCTTCGGATCGTCTCTTGGAATTCTTCTGATTGTAAAAATAGCAGACAGTAGTATTGTTGTAGTAATTTGTAGTTTAGTAATTGTAGTCTATATTGCATGTGTAGATTTGGTAATTGTCATTCTTCTAATGGTACTTTTTTTTTTTTTGCAGAATTTAATTTTTGTTGTCTTGTATACGGGTTTGACAATTTTGTGCAATTATGAAGATTTCAATTGTTCGTTA
The DNA here is from genome assembly GCF_023864345.2 of Schistocerca serialis cubense. Lineage (NCBI taxonomy): Eukaryota > Metazoa > Arthropoda > Insecta > Orthoptera > Acrididae > Schistocerca > Schistocerca serialis. The sequence goes on along the minus strand of NC_064639.1, from coordinate 778,408,489 downwards.
ATCGTGTTTGAGGGAATCATTTCGTGTGAATGGTATTGTTGGTGATAAAGTGCCATTGTGTGTAATTTTCGTATAGTGACGAGTTTTGTATGTTTTGTAAATGATTACGCGATCGATGAAAAAGGCAAAATGATGAATAGTCAGAATAACGAAATTGTTGACATGGCGAACTCGCCAACACAGGAGAACAGTATGATGAATAATGAAGTAGAAAACAATTTAATAAGCAGGGAAAATAGTCCGGAACCATTTCAAAATTTTTCACAATCAAAAAATTTTCAGAATACGAGCTTAACGACAGAAGATATGGAGCAGTTGATGAGTGCAATATTAAATTTGGGATCACGGTTAGACTCACTGGGATCACAAATAGGAACAATTAGAACTGAGATGGGAACAATGACAAGACGGTTAGATTCACGAATAGGGACATGTTTCAAAAACATGAAAGATGAATCAAAGAAAGAAATTAGAGAATAAGTACATCCGATTTTGAATGCTCGCAATAATAGATTAATTTCATTAGAAATCAGACAAAAGGAACAGGATAGAGAACAGGAAGAAAGAGATCATGTGATAGTACAAAAATTTTCAGAGTTAAATTTACAACGTGAACACGATAAGGAAGAAATACTTGAAAGAATCGAGGAATCCGTACCAAATGACAGAATAAATAACTTAACGCAACAGTATGAACAGTTAACTACTAAATGTGACAATACCGAAACCCGAGTCGCGACACTTACGGAAGACGTAAATAAACAGAAAGAAAAAATAGGTGACTCATCGGAAAGAGTTAAGGAGATCTCAGATAAACTGACAAGTCTTAGTTTAAATGGGGACAAAGATTCGGATGATACAGCTCCATTACCATTTGCAGAAACCGAAGAGTACCAGAACATTAATAAACATGTTGAAAATCAGGGAAAATTTAATGAACGCGTTAAAAGGGAATTTGAGGCGTTACGGAAGCAAGTCAAACAAATTGAAGGAAAAGACAGCAGAAAAAATTTAGAATCACAGATAGCAGAGGGGTTTGAAGAAAACAATTTTTCATTTACGGGACGCAACAAGAGAGCGCCAGGCACGCGAACTTGACAATAATAGACATTCGGACTGGGACAGACGCGATAGGTCTTTGTCGCCACGAGGAGAAAACTTTGACTATAAACACTTCTTAACTGTTCGGAAATTTAAGATCTTTCGGAATTCTAAGAATGACATACATCAATTTACGTATGCACTTCGGCCAGATTTGCCACGAAGTCACAAACTGGAATTTACGTGTGGCTGTTAATGTCCTCAGGGGATTCGCTACACTAAGTGAATATGTAGCGTGCACAGGGCCCCGAGCTGTAGTAGTGCTATTTCCCTTTTAGTTTTCTGCACCGCCGCCTACTCTTCTACTGGTCTATCAGAACAACTCTTCAACTATCAATCTATCTAGAGAGTCAGTAAACAATAACCGGATATGACTATTTTACCCAGAAGTGATTTCGGAAATTACCATTTGGACTTACTTTATCTTCAGCAGCATTCATTCGTAGTTTAAACAAAATTTTACCTGTTTATCTTCGTAACAATATTACTTCATATGTTGACGATATTCTTATTGCTAAACGTTCTTGGAATGAGCACAACAAAATTTTGGATTCATTATTACGTATTTTTGCAAGAGTTGGCATTACAGTGAACTTGGAAAAATCTGAATTTGGTCGTTCTCAGGTGAAATTTCTTGGTCATATTATTTCTACAGAAGGTATTCTTCCTGATCCAGAGAAACTAGATGCTATTCGTAATTATGCTGTCCGTACTACAAAACGTGATGTTCGTAGTTTCCTTGGTGTCTGTAATTTTCTTAGGCGCTTTGTTAGATTGGACGATTTGGCCACACCTCGTTTATGTGAACTATCTGGAAAGAATTCTAATTGGTGTTGGGATGAGGAAGCTCAATCAGAATTTGAACAACTTCGTGATGCTTTAGTTGCTGCTCCACTTCTTTCACATCCGGATTTATCAAAAGATTTTTGTTTGGCGACGGACTCATCATACAAAGGCCTAGGTGCACACTTGTTTCAAGAGATAGAAGAAAACGGCGTTGTAATACAGAAAACTATTGCATTTGGAAGTCGTGTTCTCTCTAAATCAGAAAAGAATTATTCGATTACGGAACTTGAAGCCTTGGCTGTTGTTTGGGCTTTCACAAAATTTCGCATATTTTTGTATGGCAGACATACTAAGGTTTACACCGATCACCGAGCTCTGGAATTTCTTATGTCAGCAAAATTAACTCATGGACGATTGTCACGATGGGCGCTGTATCTACAGGAATTTGACTTTAGTATTGTTTACATACAGGGTTATTCAAATATTATTGCTGATGCTTTATCACGTGCACCGATGGGTTTGAAACAAAGTGCTGAAGAGGATTGTAAAGAAAACAATTATTGTCTGATGTATATTCAAGGTGTTGCGTTTGAGAATTTTATTTCGTCTTCGCTCCAGGACATCGCTAAGGAGCAAAATAAGGATCCAATCTGGAAGGACATTAAGGAGAAGTGGAGGAGAAAGGAAAGCGTAGCGATTAGACAGTATTATTTAGTTCGCAATGATATTCTTTTTAAACGAAAATCGGTCGACAACTCTGTTTGGTTAGTTTGCATTCCTGATGAGTGGGTTAATAAATTGATTTGGTATATACATTTCAGTTATGCGCACTTTGGTCCCAGAAAATGCTTTCATAAATTACGAGAAAATTGCTACTTCAGTAATATGGAAAAACGTATTCGATCTGTTCTTGCCAAATGCAAATTATGTCAAAAGGCTAAGCCGCCAACTATTTCTCACAGAGCACCGTTGTTTCCTATCATTCCAGCGAAATTAAAGGACATGGCTGCAATCGATTTTTTCGGTCCAGTGGTTCGTTCTACTAATGGTTTTGCGTACATTTTAGTAGCAGTGGAATTGACATCAAAATATGCGTGTTTTACACCTTTACACAAAGCAACAGCTCATTCAGTATCTAATGCTTTCATCAAACATTTTCTTAAAGAAGTGGGTCATGTTGATAAGGTTATATCAGATAATGGATCACAATTTCGCTCTAAAATTTGGCTTCGTACTCTACGGCGTCGTACGATTAAACCAATTTTCATTTCACTTTTTCACCCTCAATCTAATGCTTCAGAGAGATGGATGAAGGAAATCAATAAATTGTGTCGACTTTATTGTCATCAGAATCACAGAGCTTGGGATCAGTATCTTCATATTTTTCAAAACATTCTGAATGAACTCCCTAATGATTCAACTTCTTTACCGCCTATATTGATATTAAAAAATAAAGCACCGACAAATCGCATTTCTGAAATCGTTCCTTTTCCGCCTTCACGGAAACTGCGGCATTCTGAAGTTGTCAACCTGTCTCTACAAAATATTGCATCTGCGGCTGCTAGAAGAGAGATATCAGCTAAACGTCCTGGTCGTTTAAAAACCTTGTCAGTTGGTCAAAAGGTGTTAATTAAGTCTCATCGTTTGTCTCACAAAGGAAAAGGCTTGTGTCGCAAATTTTTTCTGCTTTATAACGGTCCATATAGAGTTCGCAAAATTATTCATGATAAGACTGTCGAAGTAGAAACTCTTAAATCTCGGCGCTCTAAGGGAATACATCATATATCGAACGTTAAAATTTTTGTGGAATGACATACTTTTGAGACATCAACAGTTATACGTAAACATGCAGAGAATACAAGGATACCGCGCCGTGTTCCGGCGGCGGCACATACCCAAAGCAACAGTCAAGTCTGCGCGCCGCACAAGGCAGTCGTTGACCGTAAACAATTACTTCCTACGTCACGCGTACCTACAGCTGATCGAGCGCTCAGTGCGAATGCACCGACAGCCGTAAACAAATACACAGTCTAATTTCTCTGATTAAATTCAGTATAAAGCTATAATGACTTGATAAATTATGTTATTAACGTTCAGTATTTTTCAGGATACGGTTGTATAAAATATTTAAGAACTTCAGGTAAATTCTGTGTGTGTCCGACGTTAAGAGGACTTGCTATCGAGAAAATTTCAGGAAGAATGTAATTTCGAAGAAGAAACTAATAAACTAAAAAGGTAACTATTAACTGAGTTTATTTTTCAGGTAACATATTTCCACTTAGGTACGTACTTTAGACGTAATTTGCTGCTCGCGATTACGTGATTTATACTTTGTGCTAAATTTTATGTTCTATGAATTTACTTGTGAAGCGACGTGCTTGCGTACATTAACTGATTTTGACAATGATTGATTAATGAACAGGGTTGTTACTTGTGTATATTATGCATCGCTTGGCTGCACTGCTTTTTCACTGATGTCATATTTTTCTATTATGTGCCTGCTGCGCGTATTTATTTAAATTATAATTGTCACCCGATTAATTGTACTGATATGGTTATTTATGTAAGTCATACTTTGTGATTTATCTGCTTGCGCCTTCATGTTTACTTATTAAGATTACATATGAACATTTATTTGCTTATGCTGACATGATGCTAATCACCTGTTTATTATGTGAGATATATATTTGCTGCATTGCGTATGGATTGCATATTTACACATTTCTGTTTTGTTGTCATAACTACTCTTCAATTTAGGATATAGCAATGCTGATGTACAGTGCATGAACATGGAGTTTAGGTCACACTATGGTATTAATTATAGATTGTTCGCTTGGCAGAGCCTCATTGTAGGAATTGTGCTACATTCACTTGTTAACAGTCTGTTCTCTACTGGTATATTTACTCGCTGTTGCATGTTTTGCTTACGCTCAGTGCCTTATATTTTTAAGATAAGAAAATGAACTGCCATGAGCTGGAGGTTTCATGGAAGCTGTATAAATTTATGCTAATAGAAAGGAAGCTAACGACATGAAATACCAACATTAGGTTTAGACCATTGACAGTTATTACACTGCATTCTTCGTGAGCAACTGAAATAGTGACACTTGACATAAGAAATACTCCACATGTTTGCTTCTGTTTTGCCATGATTCTTGAAGTGGTGTACACACTGTGAAATATTACGATTTATTCATTCAAAGTCTTATGTGATCTTTCATACTACGTACTCGCACCTACTTACTGAAAGTTATTCAAACTGAAGGCTGTTAGAGGTCATGTATGCATTTCTTTTATTTTAAGATGGACAAGGTAACCAAAATGTATTTTATAATTCATAATGAGTAGAAGATATGGGTCAGGTGGATTACACAGAGGTTGCGTGTGGACATTGTGTCTTCGGATTGTATGGGATGATGAATTGAAGTTTGCTGTAGGATTTTATCTGTAGTTGTTCGAGGAGACTGACGAGAGGAAAGAGTTGTTATGGAAGTGAAATGATATTGGTAATAAGGTCTATATGTATCGACGTATTGAAGAGGTATTATTGAGATTGTGTGAAGTTGATGATTATTGCAGTTTTGGTGGACAAGAGGTAAAGTAAATGATATTGATGATAAGGTTTATATGTATCGACGTAAGAGGTATTATTGAAGTATTAAGATTACGTGATGATAATGATTATTGCAGTTTTGGTGGATAAGAGGTGAAGTAAGTGAGGAGCATAATTTTTTTTTTTTTTTTTTTTTTTTTTTTTTTTTTTTGTTGGTTTATATGGAACAAGGAGGATGAAGATGGCAGACTAGAACACTCAAGTGGAAAGAAGATTGTCTACACACACACACTTTGTTAAATCAATAAGGAGTATATACTTTTTTTTGGAGAGAGGAAGTAATTGCATATCTTGGCACACTGACAGTTGTTCAGCAACCGTACATTTTGATTTGGCTTGGCAAATATTGGTCTTGACATGATGACTACGACGTTGACTAACTATAATTGACTGTTATACATTGCTGCCACTACTACTTGATACACAAGTTGAACATAAAATTTTGGACAGAATTGCATTTACACAGTTAACACTATTCAATTACACAGTAGTACTTAATGTGGATGAAAGATGAGTGAGTTTGTTTTGTGTGTTTTCCTTTCCTAATCCTAAATAACTGGTACCGACCTATCTCCTAAATATTATTTTACTTGTTTGTTGTGGCTTGCACTGACACCCATAAATATTATAGGTTTACTGATATTTGTGTATTTGTAATATTTAATATGACAATTATCTGATATCATTTGTGTGTTTATTATAATTTGTATGTTTAGTGTAAGAGCATTGATAATAATTTTGTAAAAGCAATTGTGTGTGCATTCAAACTGTTGTTTGTGCTTGCACCTATTCAACATTGCTGGGTGCCACCTGGAAATGTTTAATTTCTGCTGATAAACTGTATAATTAGTGATAGTGAATATTATGGACTGTTACGTGCACCTGTTCAACATTACTGGGTGCCACTGATAGACTGCTTCTGCTGAAATGATGTCACTTGTTGGTGTCTGCACCTGTCCAACATTGCTGGGTGCCACTGATGGGCTGCATCTATTGAAATAATGTCGCTTTTTGGTGTCTGCACCTGCTCAACATTACTGGGTGCCACTGATGGACTGCTTCTGCTGAAATGATGTCACTCGTTGGTGTCTGCACCTGTTGACCATTGCTGGGTGCTACTGCTGTAACTGTCAACTACTTCTTTATTGAACTATGGAAAGCATTTTATGTGAATATTTGTATAAACTGATTTTTTTGTGTATTTACTGTTTGTGAAATGTTATGAGACTCTTACCTACACCTATTTGACATTGCTGGTGCCATTGATTGAATGGTACTTGTGTAAACTATTATGTAAATCACATGTATGAAAGCATTTGTATTTTATATATTAGGTTATGGAATTGTCAGTGCAAAGCCAAAATTTATTTAGTGAAGTGATATTTACTTATTAATATTATCTTTTATTTTTGTCTGTTTTTTTTTTTTTTTGACGAATTTGGTGGTATTTTCACCATCAATGCTGGCAAAAATACCATCAAATTCTGGCCCGTGGAGGAGGGGCATATGAAAGGTGGCTACACTGAGCCACAGCGCCAGAGATTGCGCCAAAGAGTATTATTCAGCCGCCTCCACTGGCAGTTCTTATCGAGAAGTCGTGGTGGAGAGTGCTTGTTGAGATGTAGCAGTGGTGAGTCGTTGTTGAGAAGTTCCCATGGAGAGTGCTTGCTCATAACTTGTAGTATTGTTTTGATGGGCTAGACACCAGATGTTGTTGGATTAGGGATGCTGTAATGTGCTTTTCCTCAATATATATGAAGGTAAAAATATTCCTTTTTTTTATTTATTTCAATGTCTTAAAGAATAATGCCTCTTGGTCACAGGTTCAGTCAACAAAGCATCTGGCTCGTATTCTTGTATTAGACTGTATTTCTGGTTTCTATGTGCAATTATAGTATTTCTGGTTTTTTTTAATTACTTCAGTATAAATGGTGTTTAAAATATCTGGTCTTATTGAGGAAGAACCGTGCCAGATGTGTACGTTGAATCACACTTCCACACACAGAACAGCTACACTTGTGTTTTGTTGTTTCGTAGGTTTTATAGTTGCTGGGGACTTAATTAATTAATTGTGTTAACGGAAGTTTTCTTTCATTCGTTGTTGTTCTATGCAGTCAGATTGCGTACAATTACTAGTCAGGGCCAACCGGTTACGAGACTTCGTAGCCGGACAGACAGCTACTAAAAAAAAACATAAAAGTATTTGCATTAATATTTAAATAAGCCCCCAAGCAACATGCACAGCATACTCAGGTCCTGTTGGCACAGCTGTATACAGTTAGGGGTCCGGTGATGCCTTATAAGTCTTGACACCCCTGTGGGTTGAACTTCGCGTGAAGTTGGCAGCCTGACTTGGGGTGTACGCTGTTGCCACCGAGATGTCGGTTGGAATTCATACGGTAAACCACTCAACTTTTGGGGGAAGCAAACTTGGCGCGGGAATCTGTCTCAACTTAGGTCTGTGGATTTTATGATGAGCACCCATTTCCAGCTATGTACAGCAATTTTGAATTTGATAAACAACTGTTGTGATCCCAGGCAACCTGATTATCTTTCTAGTTTGTGAGTGATTTTCCAGTAGCTGGTATGATAAATTGCGGAGCGTGTAAGCGCTTGTATTGGCAACTTTCACATTATATTGTCGTACTTCTGAGTGATGTGGATTGGTAGTGTCTGTACAAGTTCCACGTTTTTATACCGTATAGGATGCTGTGACTTTGAACAATTGCAGTAAAAATTCCTTGGCTATTGTATTTCTTATGCTTGCCAGTCTTGTATGCCTGGCAGCAAGCCTTGCAGTATTGTCCTGTGTACCTCCAACGGAACTAAGTTCACAGCAAATTCAGAACAGAAAGGAGGGGAGAACAAGAGGCACTTTAGGATTTTGTTTAACTCTTTATACATCATTGGAGAGAGGTATCTTACATGTGTATCTTTGTAAAACAGCTACCAGCTAATTTCATGTATGCACTTTAATTATAAGTTTTTTACTGTTATCCTTCATTTGAGTGTGCTCGGCTCTCGTGCTGTTGTCAAGTTGCATGTCTTTTTGTCTCTCTATTGTTCTATTTTAATTTCACTACTGTGCTCACAGATATTGATATCTAGTAGTGCTCAAAGTTAGTTATATCACTTTCTTAATCACCTGAATGACTGGTGTTGTTGTTGTTGTTGTGGTCTTCAGTCCTGAGACTGGTTTGATGCAGCTCTCCATGCTACTCTATCTTGTGCAACTTCTTCATCTCCCAGTACCTACTGCAGCCTACATCCTTCTTAATCTACTTAGTGTATTCATCTCTTGGTCTCCCTCTACGATTTTAACCCTCCATGCTGCCCTCTAATACTAAATTGGTAATCCCTCGATGTCTCAGAACATGTCCTACCAACCGATCCCTTCTTCTACTCAAGCTGTGCCACAAGCTCCTCATCTCCCCAATTCTATTCAACACCTCCTCATTAGTTACGTGATCTACACATCTAATCTTCAGCATTCTTCTGTACCACCACATTTCGAAAGCTTCTACTCTCATCTTGTCTAAGCTATTTATCGTCCACGTTTCACTTCCATACATGGCTACACCCCATACGAATACTTTCAGAAACGACTTCCTGAAATTTAAATCTATGCCCGATGTTAACAAATTTTTCTTCTTCAGAAACGCTTTCCTTGCCATTGCCAGTCTACATTTTATATCCTCTCTACTTCGACCATCATCAGTTATTTTGCTCCCCAAATAGTAAAACTCCTTTACTACTTTAAGTGTCTCATTTCCTAAACTAATTCCCTCAGCATCACCCGACTTAATTCGACTACATTCCATTATCCTCGTTTTGCTTTTGTTGATGTTCATCTTATACCCTCCTTTCAAGACACTTTCCATTCCGTTCAACTGCTCTTCCAAGTCCTTTGCTGTCTCTGACAGAATTACAATGTCATCGGCGAAGTTTTTATTTCTTCTCCATGAATTTTAATACCTACTCCGAATTTTTCTTTTGTTTCCTTTACTGCTTGCTCAATATACAGATTGAACAACATCGGGGTGACGCTACAACCCTGTCTTACTCCCTTCCCAACCACTGCTTCCCTTTCATGTCCCTCGACTCTTATAACTGCCATCTGGTTTCTGTACAAATTGTAAATACCCTTTCGCTCCCTGTATTTTACCCCTGCCACCTTCAGAATTTGAAAGAAAGTATTCCAATCAACATTGTCAAAAGCTTTCTCTAAGTCTACAAAAGCTAGAAACGTAGGTTTCCTTAATCTTTCTTCTAAGAAAAGTCGTAGGGTTAGTATTGCCTCACGTGTTCCAACATTTCTACGGAATCCAAACTGATCTTCCCCGAGGTCCGCTTCTACCAGTTTTTCCATTTGTCTGTAAAGAATTCGCGTTGGTATTTTGCAGCTGTGACTTATTAAACTGATAGTTCGGTAATTTTCACATCTGCCACCACCTGCATTCTTTGGGATTGGAATTATTATATTCTTCTTGAAGTCGGAGGGAATTTCGCCTGTCTCATACATCTTGCTCATCAGATGGTAGAGTTTTGTCAGGACTGGCTCTCCCAAGGCTGTCAGTAGTCCTAATGGAATGTTGTCTACTCCAGGGGCCTTGTTTCGACTCTGGTCTTTCAGCGCTCTGTCAAACTTTTCACGCAGTATCATGTCTCCCATTTCATCTTCATCTACATCCTCTTCCAATTCCATAATATTGCCCTCAAGTACATCGCCCTTGTATAGGCCCTCTATATACTCCTTCCACCTTTCTGCTTTCCCTTCTTTGCTTAGAACTGGGTTTCCATCTGAGCTCTTGATATTCATGGAAGTGGTTCTCCTTTCTCCAAAGGTCTCTTTAATTTTCCTGTAGGCAGTATCTATCTTACCCATAGTGATATAAGCCTCTACATCCTTACATTTGTCCTCTAGCCATCCCTGCTTAGCCATTTTGCACTTCCTGTCGATATCATTTTTGAGACGTTTGTATTCCTTTTTGCCTGCTTCATTTACTGCATTTTTATATTTTCTCCTTTCATCAATTAAATTCAATATTTCTTCTGTTACCCAAGGGTTTCTACTAGCCCTCGTCTTTTTACCTATTTGATCCTCTGCTGCCTTCACTATTTCATCCCTTAAAGCTACCCATTCTTCTTCTACTGCATTTCTTTCCCCCATTCCTGTCAATTGTTCCCTTATGCTCTCCCTGAAACTCTGTATAACCTCTGGTTCTTTCAGTTTATCTAGTTCCCATCTTAAATTCCCACCTTTTTGCAGTTTCTTCAGTTTTAATCTACAGTTCCTAACCAATAGATTGTGGTCAGAGTCCACATCTGCCCTTGGAAATATCTTACAATTAAAACCTGATTCCTAAATCTCTGTCTTACCATTATATAATCTATCTGATACCTTTTAGTATCTCTAGGGTTCTTCCATGTATACAATTTTCATAATTACATGCTGTTATTGATATCAAATCAAAGGTATTATTTGTGAAAATTATTGATGGCACCATCAAGAGGTGGCTGTTGGTATATTACTGCATTTACCAGCTGATGAGCATTGTAAAATTTAGAATCATTTTCGTTTATTTATTTAGAACATGCTCCATTACAGTATTTGTAATACTAAAAGTGTGTATTTTGTGTGTGTGTGTGTGTGTGTGTGTGTGTGTGTGTGTGTGTGTGTGTAGTCTAATGTTTCTGTTGAATGCTTGAGTTGGTGACCCTTCACTCACAGCCCCAGGCAATGTTGGCTTCCATCACACAGCTTCAGGCTGCTGCCAAGGGGCATCACTGGCGGGAGTCGACGCGGAGATGTGAGGGATGTCGAGCACGTTTCACGTGTCCCCCAATCGATCTACTGCTGTGGCTGTCCCGGGTACTGCCTGCACTGAAATTCACACCTCACCCGTGGTCAAGTGGGAGATCATTCCAAGTCAGGCTGCCAACTTCACGCGAAGTTCAACCCACAGGGGTGTCAAGACTTATAAGGCATCACCGGACCCCTAACTGTATACATCTGTGCCAACAGGAGCTGAGTATGCTGTGCATGTTGCTTGGGGGCTTATTTAAATATTAATGCAAATACTTTTATGTTTTTTTTAGTAGCTGTCTGTCCGGCTACGAAGTCTCGTAACCGGTTGGCCCTGACTAGTAATTGTACGCAATCTGACTGCATAGAACAACAACGAATGAAAGAAAACTTCCGTTAACACAATTAATTAATTAAGTCCCCAGCAACTATAAAACCTACGAAACAACAAAACACAAGTGTAGCTGTTCTGTGTGTGGAAGTGTGATTCAACGTACACATCTGGCAAGCAGCGAAAGACTTTCTGTGGGGCTGACCATAGGGCCTCGTTTCACGAACTGGTTACAGGTGTTATCTGTGGCTGACGAAATCTCTGAGCTGGATGCAGTCGTCCACCCTGTTCCAGAGGAAGCTTCTCAGCCCACAAGGTCTGGGCATTCACAGAGTGTTGCTGGTTGTTGGAAGCTCCAACATTAGGCGCCTAATAGGGCCCCTTAGGAATATGGCTGCCAAGGAGGGAAGGAAGCCAGTGTGCACTCCGTGTGCATACTGGGGGGAGTCATTCTGATGTGGAAAGGGTTCTTCCAGATGTCATGAAAAGTACAGGGTGCAGCCAACTGCAGGTGGCCCATGTCGGTACCAATGACGTGTGTCACTTTGGATCAGAGGAGTTTCTCTCTGATTTCGAGTGGCTAGTAGAAATGGTAAAGACTGCCAGTCTTGATTCCGAGATGAAGGCGGAGCTCACCATCTCCATATCATCGACAGAACCGACTGTAGTTCTTTGGTGCAGAGCCGAGCGGAGGGTCTGAATCAGAGGCTCAGGCGGTTCTGTGACCGTGTAGGCTGCGGATTCCTTGACTTGCGCCATCAGGTGGTGGGTTTCCGGGTTCCGCTCAATAGGTCAGGAGTCCACTAAACACAGTAAGCGACTACACGGGTAGTGGGAGGTTTTCTAGGTTAGAGGGTCCCAGGAAACCACAGAAAGGACGTCTACCTAAATGGTCAAACGGCTCTAAGCACTATGGAACTTAACATCTGAGGTCATCAGTCCTCTAGACTTAGAACTACTTAAACCCAACTAACCTAAGGACATCACACACATCCACGCCCGCGGCAGGATTCGAACCTGCGACCGTAACAGCAGCGCGGTTCCAGACTTAAGTGCGGCCGGCCCACTGGTGTGCTTTATGTATGACCAGAAGACGCGATCAATACCTTCACTGCACGAAAACAAAGGTGAAGTCACTAATGAAGGTACCACTATAGCAGAGTTATTAAACATGGTTTTCCGAAACTCCTTCACTAAAGAATACGAAGTAAGTATTCCTGAATTCCAATCAAGAACAACTGTCAAGATGAGGAACACGGAAGTAGATATCCTCGGTGTAGCAGAGCAGCTTAAATCACTTAACAAAGGCTAGGCCTCCGGTTCAGATGGTATTCCAGTCAGGTTCCTTTCAGAGTCCGCAGATGCATATTTAGCAATTATATCCAACCGCTCGCTCACAGAAAGTTCCGTTCCTAAACATTGGAAAGTTGCTCAAGTCACACCAATACGCAGAGAGGGAAATAGGAGTAATCCGCTGAATTACAGGCCCATATCACTAACGTCGATTTTCAGTAGGGTTTTGAAACATATACTGAACTCGAACATTATGAAGTACCTCGAAGAAAACGATTTATTGACACATAGTCAGCACGGATTCAGAAAGTATCGTTCTTGCGGAACGCAACTAGCTCTTTATACTCATGAAATAATGAGTACTATCGACAGGGGATGTCAAATTGATTCCATATTTTTAGATTTCCAGAAGGCTTTCGACAGCGTTCCTTACGAGCGTATTCTAACCAAACTGCGAGCCTATGGAATATCGCCTCAGTTTTGAGATTGGATTCGTGATTTCCTGTTAGAAAGGTCACAATTCGTAATAATACACGGAAAGTCATCGAGCAAAACAGAAGTAATATCCGGCGCCCCCCAAGGAAGTATTATAGACCATCTATTGTTCCTGATCTATATTAACGACACAGGGGACAATCTGAGTAGCCACCTTAGATTTTTTGCAGATGATGCTGTCATTTACCATCTTGTAAAGTCATCAGATGACCAAAACGAATTGCAAAATGATTTAGATAAGATATAAATGATTTAGATATGGGTTTGGTGCGAAAAGTGGCAATTGGCCCTGAATAAAGAGAAATGTGAAGCTATTCACATGAGTACAAAAAGAAATCCACTAGATTTTGGGTACGCGATAAGTCACACAAATCTGAAAGCTGTCAATTCAACTAAATACTTAGGGATTACAATTACAAATAACCTAAATTGAAATGATCACATAGATAATGTTTTGGGTAGAGCAAATCAAAGACTGCGATTCATTGGCAGAACACTTAGAAGGTGCAACAGATCTACTACAGAGACTGCTTACACTACACTTGTCCGCTCTATTCTGGAGTACTGCTGTGCGGTGTGGGATTCACATCAGTTAGGACTGACGAATGACATCGAATAAGTACAAAGAAGGGCAGCTCGTTTTGTATTACCGCGAAGTAGGGGAGATAGTGTCACGGACATGATACGTGAATTGGAGGGGCAATCATTAAAACAAAGGCGTTTTTCGTTACGACGAGATCTTCTCATGAAATTTCAATAACCAGTTTTCTCCTTCCATTGCGAAAACATTCTGTTGGCACCCACCTACATAGGGGAAATGATCATCACGATAAACTAAGAGAAATCAGGACTCGCACGGAAAACTTTAAGTGCTCGTTTTTCCCGCGCGCCGTTCGAGAATGGAACGGTAGAGAGACAGCTTGAAGGTGGTTCATTGAACCGTCTTCCAGGCACTTTATTGTGAATAGCAGAGTAACCACGTAGATGTAGATGTGATGATGATAATAATGCTGATAGTGATGATAATGATGAGAGAAGGGAGATGGTGAACTCCAGTGCCAGCACATAGCCCGTTGCCCACTCCTCACGAAAGGCACTAAGGGGGCCGCCAAACTTAACGTTGCCCTCCGACAGACGGATAACCATCAACACGTGCCCTCACTTCACGAGACACTGCAGAGCGCTTTGGTGTTTAAACCAGGACGTTGGCTCGAAGTCTGATGATCAGGAACTTGACCCCACCTCTCCTCTCCCCACTGGCCAAATACTGGCGGTAAAAACTATTTCGACCGCCAGGATTCGAATCACTTACCCTTGGTCGAGCGCCACCACACAATCATGCATTAGCAACTGCGGCCATAGGGGGTAGAGAATTTAATTGTCTTCAAAAAAACATGTAACATATCCGCTGCCAATGGTGTATTTTGATCAAAATTAGAGACATATTTTTGGTGTACCCCATTTGTCTGCGTCGTGTTATACCACGTGAAAGTGTGCGGAAGTTTTCGAAATGTTAGCGTATCGTCTAACTGGAGCGCGCTCGGTTGTCAAATGGTTCAAATGGCTCTGAGCACTATGCGACTTAACTTCTGAGGTCATCAGGCGCATAGAACTTAGAACTAATTAAACCTAACTAACCTAAGGACATCACACACATCCATGCCCGAGGCAGGATTCGAACCTGCGACCGTAGCGGTCACGCGGTTCCAGACTGAAGCTCGGCTGTCCGGGCTGGTAGTTATTCCCACATAATTGCTGTAAAAGGTATAATGTATTTCAGATGCTTCCCATGGTTGCCATGTGCGGGCCATGAATAGCAAATAGCCAGTGAATAGCAAAATACATACCCAGCACGTGGGCTAGGAAACAGCTTCGTAGGCGGGCTGCAAAATGGTACCGACAGAAGCAAAAACTCGTGTGAAGTTACTCAAGGAGCGCTCTCAACAGACAACCTTGAGCAGTTAGTTAGAAAACCAACTCGAGATGGGAACATATTAGATATCTTGGCGACAAACAGACCTGATCGTTTTGAGAAGGTTAATCTACGAGTAGAAGAAGGTATTAGCGACCATAATGTCGTTGTGGCTTGTATGTCAGTGGCAGTTGGGAAAAAAAAAACAGCGTAGAGTTTTCTTGTTTGGGAAAGCAAATAAAAGTGTCGTTAATGAATATCTTCAAAGCCAGCTCCAAGCATTCACCACGGGACACAAAGATATTGAGCATTTTTGGATGGAATTTAAAGGGACTGTCCGCCACGTGATAGAGAAATATGTGCCTAGCAAAAATATAGGGGATGGAAAGGATCCTCCTTGGTTCAACCAAGATATTAGGAAAATTCTGAGAAAGCAGAGAATTTTGCATAGTCGTCTTAAACGTAGTCACTGCCCCGCTGACAAACAGAAATTTTGCGAAATGAAAGCAGTTGTCATAAGGTCAATGAGAGAATCTTTTAAAGCAATATTTTATCTGCAGATTCTAAAAATAACCCCCAAAAATTTTGGTCGAACGTAAAATCTATGAACGCTACAATTAATTCAACACCTTCTCTTGCTGACAGTACGGGTAATGTAATGGATGATGATAAACAGAAGGCCGAAATTCTAAACCTAGCTTTCATAAACTCGTTTACGGTAGAGGACTGCAGCACCATTACCCCTTTCAATTATCGAACAAACGCAAGGATTGACGACATAGTGTTTAGTGTGTCTGGAATTGTAAAACAGTTAAGATCCTTAGACGCCAGGCATCTGGCCCAGATGGTATCCCCGTAAGATATTATGTTGATTGTGCTACAAATGTAGACCATTCTTACCGATCATCTATCAGAGATCATTGGAACAGCGATAAGTTCCACGGGATTGGAACAAGGCCCAGGTCATAGCAATCTGTAAAAAGGGGAGAAAATCGGATGCATATAATTACCGGCCAAATTCACTGATATCGATTTGTTGTAGAATCATGGAACATATTTTGTATTCAGACATAATGACCTTTCTAGACTCTGAGAAGTTCATCTGCAGAAACCAGCACAGTTTCAGGAAACAGTGGTCATGGGAGACACTCTTTGTGCATGATATACAACAGGCTCTAGATACCGGCTCCCAGGTTGATGCCAAATTCCTCGACTTTCGAAAGGCGTTCGACTCAGTTCCGCACTGTCGCTTGCTCCAAAAAGTGTGCACTTACGGTCTATCCGATGACATATGCGGTTGGATAGAAAGTTTTCTAACAGACAGACAGTAGTATGTCGTACTGAATCGGGAGACTTCAACAGAAACAAGCGTAACATCAGGTGTGTTCCAGGGCAGCGTAATTGGTCCGCTGCTTTTTACAATTTACATAAACGATCTGGTTGATGGTGTTGACAGCGGCATTAGACTGTTTGCCGATGATGCTGTAGTCTGCAGGGAAGCAGTATCACACGAAAGTTGTGAACAAATCAGTGTGGATTTGCAGAAAATAAATGCGTGGTGTAATAACTCAATCTCTCAATATTAGTAGCTGTCACCTACTGCGTATAACAAAGCGGAAATCCCCATTAATGTACGAGTACAAAATAAATGCCCAGTCTTTGGAAGCGGTAACATCCGTGAAGTATATGGGTGCGACTATTCGAAATGGACTCAAATGGAACGGTCAGATTGCCGGCCGGTGTGCCCGTGCGGATCTAGGCGCTTCAGTCTGGAACCGCGTGACCGCTACGGTCGCAGGTTCGAATCCTGCCTCGCGCATGGATGTGTGTGATGTCCTTAGGTTAGTTAGGTTTAAGTAGTTCTAAGTTGTAGGGTACTGATGACCACATATTTTAAGACCCCTAGTGCTCAGAGCCATTTGAATGGAACGGTCAGATTATACAAGTAACGGGTAAGGCGAACTCTAGATTGCGGTTTATTGGTAGAATCCTGAAGCGATGCAATCCTTCAACAAAGAAAATTGCCTACAATACTTTAGTTCGTCTAGTCTTAGAGTATTGTTCGTTTGTTTGGGTCCCTTACCAGTTGGATCTGATTCAAGAGATTGAGACAGTCCAAAGAAGAGCGGCAACATTCGTGACGGGTACATTTAGCCATCGCGAGAGCGTTACAAATCCCATAGAAAATTTGAAGTGGGACACACTTGCAAATAGACGACGCGCTAAACGGAAAAGGCTGCTCACTAAATTCCAAAATCCGATCTTCGAAGAGCATGTAGAGCATATATTATTACCGCCAACTTTCATATCGCGCAATGATCATCATTCAAAGATAAGGGAAATTAGAGTTCGTACTGAGGCGTTCAGACAGTCGTTTATCCTTCGCGCGATCCGCGAGTGGAACAGAGGGGGAAGGGGGGGGGGGGGGGGGAAATATGACTTTGGCGCAAATAGTGCCCTCCTCCACACACCACTTGGTGGATAGCGGAGTATATATGCAGATGTAGAGGTAGACGTTTTACGACGTAAGATCGTTACGTCCAAATACTTCAGCATGGTTGACTCGACTATTGCGCTGCAGTGAACATCAACAATGCATTCGGAACTCTCACTGCAAGTGGGAAGAGTCAGACTATGACAGTTTGAGAAATTACGATCGGAATACATCGTTCGGGAATGTGGATTTCGTGCACTTGTGGCAGTAACATAAGGCAGCAGCTGTCGATGTACACATATTTGTGGCGTAACTATTAGACTGATAAATAATAATACAGCGCAGAGTGGTAAAAAGTTTACAACTTATCAGTTTAATACAATTTAAAGTGCTTCACTGGTAGCTAGCTTACTACTAAAGGCGCTTGTCAAGGGAGACCAAAATAAGCTGCTTTCCTGACAATGGTGACATTAGTAAAAGCAGCAACGGGCATCGGTACTTTAGCAGCTCCCGAAATAGATCATTTGTGGAAGCACTCCGATTTATACAACCGAATACGATAGTTGGTATTTCTTGTTTACTTCAGAAACGTAGCGGGGGCGATGTACGAGCGAAGCACGTTTCTTGACGCAGACGCGATGGAATACTCAGAGTGCGGTGGCAGTTCTAAAGCTACTTGAACATCGCTCTGGTAGCGAAAGGTGCGCTTGTTGTTAAGCTCTTCCCCCGCTTCTGAGGAATTCTAGTCGTTCTCTGTTCCACATTTCTCTGGTTGAACGCCCTAACGCGTAGGATATTCGTAACTGTGCTTCCATAACGACTACTTTCTCCAACGTGATTGGCCTCATTAGCAAAACTGTCTACCATTTAATTCACACTGACACAATGGTACCATTTCTTTACATAGCAGGACCCATTTGGTTGTCATCCGAGGTACCCTTGCAGTACAGTGGTATGTCAACGATATTCTACGCTCCGTTTTGTTGCCCTTCACGGCAAGCCATCCTGGGCTAACATTTCAGCAAGATAACGCCCACCCACACACGGCGAGTGTTTCTACTGCTTGTCTTCGTGCTTACCAAACCCTACATTCGTCAGAAAACTGGCCGGATCTCTTCCCAATTGTGAAAGTTAGGAGCATTATGGACAGGATCCTCCAACCAGCTCGGGATTTTGATGATAAACGTGCCAACTGGACACAATTTTGCACGATATCCCTGAGGAGGACATCCGACAGCTCTGTCATCCAATGCTAACGGCTTGCTTAATGGCCAGAGGTGGCCCACGCGTTATTGACTTGCTCGATTTGTGAAACTCTTTCTGTTGGATAAACCATACGATATTTCTGAGTCTGCAATCATTTGTTTGTCTGTACATGCATGTCACATCTACCGATTTCCGTCCTGGTCGGATAGTTCTTCCATGGTGCGTCTTTCTTTTTACTTTATTTATTTATTTATTTTTGGTCTTAGAATCTACATTCAGGTAAAACACTCGGTACAAATGAGATTTAAGTTTGTTAATTCGTCACCTACGACAACCCACCAGCTGGATGTAAAAAATATTTGCGTTCACTAGAAATCGACAGAAGAGATATATAATTCTGCTATGAAGGAAACGTAATAGAGGCTCGCAAGGAGGGGAAACTGCTCTTGAATGCAAATAAAACACGAAAAAAGGTTATAGAAGTAGCCATTACTCTAACGACGCAACTATCGGAAAAATAGTTATGATCTAAATTGCGCAGCTCCCTGTTCTACCAGGAAGGTACATTAGGATGCGAGCCATCAAACAGGCGTACGACTGGTCTTTTAATATGCCCAATTGTCATACCGAGTTTAATAATGCACCGAGTACGGCAAAGAGCTGCTTAGTCCGCCAATGAAGTCTTCATTACCGCGTCTCAGAGCGATGATGGGACGCAGAAGTTATGAAGTACCCGACGAGAAGAAATAAACTCGTAGCTAGCAAATAAAATGAATTTCACGAGGAACTTTCTTTCAGGTAACTTCCAGTTTCACTGAGATAAGCTCGTCGGCTGCCGCGCAAGCTAGTCAAAGAGCCAGGCAAGCGGCAAGGTCCAGCTCTCTCGCCTTGGAAATAATTCGTATCGTTCTAACTTCCATTTCGGTACTGTAGTGTGCTAAGAAAAAGTAGAGTCGTATGGTGCCCATTCATCGGTTGCGTCAGTGCTGCGTCCTAAGTGAACCTATCTAGCATACAAGCCTTTGAGGGAACTGAGATAACAAGGAATGTGTTGAAGTTTTTCTTTTAGGTTCCTCTTCTCTCCACATCAACAATGCTACACTACACAAGCCCGGATACAGTATCCGGTCTTGTGTAGTGTAGTATTGTTGATGTGGAGAGTAGAGGAACCTAAAAGAAAAGCTTCAACACATACAAGCTTTTGAAGGAACTGAGATACCCAGGTATTTTTTTTTAAGTCATCAGTCTTCTGACTGGTTTGATGCGGCAAGCCACGAATTCCTCTATTGTGCCGACCTCTTCCTCTCAAAGTAACACGTGCGCACAGTGTCCTCAATTGTTGTATATATTCCAGTCTCTAAGTTTTCCCGTACAGTTTCTACGCTCTACAGCTCCCTCTAGTACAATGGAAGTTATTTCCTGATACCTAAACGCATAACCTATCATTTTATTATTTTGTTCATACCTTTTAAGTACAAGTTTTCTGTGATACAAGTTACACAACGAGCTCGTTATGGCGATTTGGTATTATCAAGTGTACGTCTTAGCTGGTATGACGTGGTCCATATGGCATCCTGTCGGTTATCTTTTTGTTATGATACAATCACGCTATTTATAACTTTTCTTTTTATTTGTGTGATCTTATAACGTTATTTTTTGACAATTTTTCTGACAGATGTCTAAAAAATAACTGTAATAGATCACGCAAATACAAAGTAAACATACAAATAACGTGATCGATGGCAAAAAGACAACTGACATTTACGCCCCAGGATGCCATATGGACTACGTCATACCGACTAAGACGTACACTTGATAATGGCAAATCGCTGAAACGAGCTCGTCGTGTAATTTATATCACTAAAGTAAATAGACATATAGTGCAGCAGAAAACTTGTACTTACAAAAGAATATGCTGCGGACCCACTGGAAAAGAAATTTTTCATACCAGTTGCTTTTTCAGCAACTGTAGTATACTTTCCAGAATTTCGCTTTACCGGTATCAACAAATTAATTTGTCATCTCCAGAAGCCTACAAAATTACGATTATTATAAATCATTAGAGCGAGGCCATACATTTACGTTAAGTATAAAAGGCGTATTACAGAAACTTACTTACTGTTGGTTTTGCACATGTCAGTATCTTCTTCACATAAGCATAATGCTGTGACATGTCTAAAACTGTACATACTGTATGTGATTATCATAAAAACGCATTGATAATTTACAGTAAATGAATCATATGTATGAACAGGGAAAGCTGTTGTGTCAGCAGCAAGGAACGTAAATAAATGCAGATAAAAAGTATAACTAAGGAATACAAGGAACTTATATAAAACGCTTTTGAAAAACATCCACATTAACAGTTAACTTTTTGAAACCGGTAAAGCGAAATAAAAATATCTGTGCAACTGACGACTGAATTTCATTTTGAAAAATGTCTTATTATCGCGTCGCTTCTTCTTGTCAGTGTCCCCCATATATTACACACTGCTCTCTTCCGGTTTTCCCAATATCCTCGATTCACTTCCAGAGAACGCTTTGTTCTAAACGAATATTCTTCCTGAAATAAAGGCCGATGTTCGACACTACTAGACTTCTTTTGCTTAGGAATGCCTCCTTCGGCGGCGCTAGTCAGCTTTTTACGTCTTCCTTGCTTGTTCATCATGTGTCATTCTGCTCCCAAAGTAGCAGAATACCTTAGCTTCATCTGCTTCATGGTCACCAACTTTAATGCCACGTCTAGTGCTAATCTCATTTCTCCTAATCCCCATTACCTCTCTTTCTTCGGGTCACTCTCAACCGATATCCTCGACAAATCAGTCCCGTAATTCTTCTTCATTTTCACTGAGGATAGCACATGCCATCAGCGTATCTCATCACAGATATCCTTTCTCCCTGTATTATAATCCCACTCCTGACCCTTTCTTTCATTTCCGGCATTGCGTTTCGGTGAATAGATCGAGCAATAGCGGCGACAGACTACATCCTTTCCAGAGTCCTTTCTTTCAGGAGTGCTAGTTCTGTAAGGTTCGCAGGAGAGCTTATGTAAAGTTTCGAAGGTAGGAGACTAGGTACTGGCAGAAGTAAAGCTGTGAGGACGGGGCGTAAGTCGTGCTTGGGTAGCTCAGTTGGTAGAGCACTTCCCAGCGAAAGGCAAACGTCCCGAGTTCGAGTCTCGGTCCGGCACACAGTTTTAATCTGCCCTTTTTAATCGGAGCACTTCATTTTTGGTCTTCCAGTCTTATTGTTCCCTCTTAGTTTTTGTACATACTGTATATCGTACGTCCTTCCCTACAGCTTACTCCTATTTTTCTCGAAATTTCAAACATCTTGCACCATTTCGCATTGTCAAGATCGACATATCCAATAGACGAGTCTTGATTTCTCATCAGTCTTGCTTCCATTATCTTTCTGGCATCTTTACATTTCCTAAACTACACTGAAGGTCGTATAACAGATTCTCAACTTTCTTTTCCATTCTTCTATATATTACCCTTGTCAGAAGCCTGGCTGCTTGAGCTTTTAACTGATTCTGCGGTAGTTCTCCCACTTATCTGCTCTTGCTGTCTTCGCGATTGTATGAATCATTTTTTACGGGAAGTCTGATAACATGTCTCGAGTCTCTCAGTTTCCAAAAACTAACTTGAATAGTTGTTTGGTTGTCTGTGCCCTCAGTTATTGTAGATATTTTCCATGGAGTATAACATCACTTCCGCCTTATTTCAAATGGTTCAAATGGCTCTGAGCACTATGGGACTTAACTTCTAAGGTCATCAGTCCCCTATAACTTAGAACTACTTCAACCTAACTAACCTAAGGACATCACACACATCCATGCCCGAGGCAGGATTCGAACCTGCGGGCGCGCGGTTCCAGACTGTAGCGCCTAGAACCGCTCGGCCACCCCGGCCGGCACGCCTTATTTGCTCGTCAGTCTTCATTCATGCTATCAGCAAGAACTGCTCAATTCCTGTCATAGTATTACAAGCACATAATCGAGCGAAGTTTTTGTTACCCTTTTTCCTCTTTTTTAAATCCTTTTCTCACGCTCCAAAAAGCTGTTGGCAAACCGAAAGTCATCGACAGAACGCGGGCACTTTTCACTGTTATTCAAAATACGTTGATTTATGCAAATGGTGCCTGAATGAACAAAACAAATTTTAACACGTAAAGCAAATATTCTCGGCAACGGGTGTCTGTGACCTGCAAACAAATGAGATGATACTTCCAATTAGGCGCTGTTTAAATACCAAATGACGCCGTAATGTTTGATACATTTATTTTAAAAGTTACGCGTAATGACGTATTTACACTGCGAGTCCGTGATTTTAATAAAATTGGAGAGTAGGAACGGGAGGCAGATTCTGCTCTTTACATGCACTGGTCGTAGATATCAATACATACGAGCTGTATGCATAGTATTTGTATGTGTAGAGGGTACCATCGCGTAAGACGAGAGTCACAGCTACAGTTTAGTAACCTCAGAGAAGAAAAACATAAAAAACTGATGTGAGAAACACTCTTCTGCCACAACATAGCCGTTATTCAGCTACGTTTTCCTGTACCAGATACTGTAATTGATGCAGGAAATCTCGTTAAATAAAACGTTCTTCGCTGTTAAGAATACTTCTTTACCACTCTTTCCAAATACAGTTTCTGCCCGCAGGAGTCTTCCAAGGTGCGAGAATGTAAGCAATACCTGACTCCTATTTGGTAGTGCACACATGAATCAGTACGTGGAAAGATTCTAACGCGCATATGACTTGGCGTACTTCCCGTACACTTGTGCCATCTGGTAACAATAGGATTCCTCGTCTTCATTTCTCCACTATTCCATTTAATAAATTTTCATTTCACACTTTTTCTACGCACTTACGAGGGGTATCCGGAAAGTACCAAATGTTTTGTTCTGTCGTCGCGGTGGGCGGGGCACAGCCGCGTCTTGGTGTCATAACGTTCCTGCACTCAGTACGGATCCAGCGGTGGTAGCGCGTGGTCTGTCCCTCAGCTACTTTACTTTCTGTGACGTGGTAAAACTAACGCTGCAATAGAAAATTCCGCCATTTGTGAGGTACGTTCTGTGATTAGGGTTTTGTTGGAAAAAAAATGCAAACCGCTTGAAATTTATCGCGATCTTTGTGATGCGTACGGTAAAAGAAAAATGGTTGAAAGCCAAGTGAGACAATGATGCATTAATTTTAAAAATGGCCGTACCAGTGCTCACGATGAAGACTTCAGTGGTAGTCCTAGACCTTTGACTGACGAACTAGCGATGAAAATCAACCACAAAAATCGTGAAAATCGTTGTTTCACTATCAGAGAAATTTCGTAACATCTTCCCAAAATTTCACGGAATTTGGCGAATGAAATTCCTGCGAAGAAGCTTGGTTACCAGAAATTCTGTGGTACCTGTGTTCCCAAAATCCTAACGTAAGACACCAAAAAAACAGAGACTGGTTGAAGAAGAGACCTTCCTCGTAGATTACGAGAAAATGGTAACAAGGTTATTGATCGTATGGTAACTGGGGACAAGACTTGGGTGAAGCATAGCAACCGTGAAACAAAAAGGTAGTTGATGGAATAGGAACACACAGATTCTCTCAAGAAACCAAGAAAGTGTTTGCAAACGCTGTAAGCAAGAAAGGTCATGGCTATTAAGTTTTGGAACTCTAAGGAGTGATTCTCGGTGATTTCCTTGAACTTGGCACAACAGCTGATTCAGAGGGGCGGGCGATACAAAACAAGCGTCTGGGAAAAAGTAGTGCAAAATTTTTGTTATTTCTCGACAACACACAGCCAAACGTACCCGAGAGCTCCTACGGGGTTCCGATGGGAGGAGTTCGATCATCCACCATACAGCCCAAATTTGGCATCCAACGACTACCGTCTCTTTCCAGCCACGAAGACATGGTCCGCTAACAACGCATTGAAACTGATACCGTACTGCATGCAGTTATAAACCAGTGGTTGCAGTGGCACGCCGCAAATTTCTACAGAGACGGTATTGAAAAATTTGTGCCACGGTATAAAAAGTGGCTCAACTTGATTGGCAATTATGTAGATAATAGCTTAAGAGTGTACTTGTAAAATATGATGATGAAGTCCCATACTCCGTAACAGAGCATAGGGGACGATGCGGGAGACCCGCAGGACCGTACTAGGCAAGGTCCTAGTGGAGGTGGTTTGCCATTGCTTTCCTCCGACCATAATGGTGATGAATGATGATGATGAAAACGACACAACAACACTGTCATCTCCAGGCAGGTGAAAATCCATGACCCCGCCGGGAATCGAACCCGGGACCCTGTGCTCGGGAAGCGAGAACGCGACCGCGAAACCACGAGCTGCGGAATACATATAACAAATTTTATATATAACAAATATATATAACAAAATTTGTTTTTCCATATTGTTAATTTTTTACTTCGAAACGTCTGTTACTTTCTGGACAAGCAACATAAATAATATCATTATCAAACTGCAATGTCATATTTCACAATACAGATACCGTGCATTATTTCTTGGTTTTAGTAGTGTCTGATGACACACCCCCGTATAGAACACAGTCGTAGAATTCCAGCGAATAATTAAACTGCAATCCGCAACAACGAAAGAGAGGCGCTCCTGAGGACCACACCTGTCTCTCAACACAGTAGCGCCCTCACACAGAGGTCAATATGGACCCGAGCCTGGAAGCGCTCAGCCCCCAGTTCGTAACCTCACCTGAAGCAGCCAACATCATCAAGCAAGATTAAATAGTTATTCAAGTCTCAGACGGAAATGTACTTTCGTAAATTGTGGGCACTGTACTTCAAGAGAACAGTTTGTTAATACTCAGTGAAAGGTGTAAATTGTCAAGCACTCCTGCGACAAAGTATTGTTTCGAGTTAACTGAATATTTTCATTCATCCATGTAATAAAGCACAGCAATCAAAGAACTAACAGTTATGCTGGATGATTGTAAAGTAATTTCATCTGGTGATGACACTAAGTCTGATTTCTTTGTGCGCCACAGTGTCTGAAAATTGCTATCACTTTGAAGGAAATATGAGAGTGACATAAAACATAAACAATATTTAAACCACGCTTGATATTAGATTTACACAGGGCTAAAGTCCCATGTGAGTATTACATACAGCATTATGGACTCTAGAGTAGCGTTTAACGTTCTTTTTTTCAAATGTGTGTGAATTTCTAAGGGACCAAGCTGCTTAGGTCATCGGTCGCTAGATTTACACACTACTTAAACTAACTTGTGCTAAGAACAACACACACACACACACACACACACACACACACACACACACACACACACACACATGCCCGAGGGAGGACTCGAACCTCCAGTGGGAGGGGCCTAACATTCTTTCAGCAGCAGATGATTCATGATGGATCATTACATTCCCTTGACACTTAAGACCACCACAGGACCCTGACATGGATTTAGAACTAGGTCTTTGGTAGACCGTTGGATATTTAAACTGTAGTCCAAACATGGCGTTTCGGAACTGCAATGATATTGCGTGAAAGCCGTAAGACGAAGGAAATCGAACGAATGAAACCTGACAACGGACTGCGGATACAGGAGAACATGTTGACAGACACCCGACTTGTAAGGTAACAAATCATCTTTTACAATGAGTCTTGCTACGTTCTGGACTGCATTGATTTCTGAGCACACGCGAGAAGCTATTAAGTGAATTTGGCCTAGAAGGATATCTTGGTATTTGGTACAGAGAAGCCTCACGGAAACTGGAAAGCCAAGCACGTGCAACACAATAATGCACCAGTTTACTTCACTGTTAGCTTAGAACAATCTCTAACGTTCAACGCACATTGCATCAACACCACGGCAAAGGTTTCATCACGTATCTTTTCTGCTGCATAAGATAACTTGATTTGAATGGGGTGTCCATCATCAGACAGCAAATTTGGAAATTTGTGGTAAGATATTATGCGACCAAACTGCTGAGGTCATCGGTCCCTAAGCTTAGACACTACTTAATCTCACTTAAACTAACTCACGCCAAGGACAACACACACACACACACACACACCCATGCCCGAGGAAGGCTCGAACCTCCGTCAGGGGGAGCCGTGCGAACCGTGGCAAGGCGCCCTAGACCGCGCGGCTCAGACAGTAAGGACAACTGCCGTAATACTCTGCTACTCTGCTTGTCCTGTGTGGTACAAACCATCTCATGCAAAGAAAATCGCTATGGCCCTGAATGAAACCCGAAGACTGTTTGAAACCATCTCCGGCGCAGAAGCTGTATTTGCTTGCAGGTATAGCCCCGCCTGATATCAAACGTGAAGTGGCAAAGACCTGTCAATTCTCAGTCCATCTGCTTCACGAAAATCAGCCGCCATACTCTCGTCCGAAGTCAAGAAAAGTTTCTTTCAGTCTTCTGTTCCACTTCAATCAGACCCCGGAAACGTCAGGGTTGAACTACGAAGTTCACATTTCATCCGAACTATCAAAATTGAAGAATTGCTACGTGGTCATGAAGTGAGATGGTGTACGTGGAAGTCAAACAGACTGCGCAGAGGTGTTGCAAGCTCCAAGGGTAACCTCAATAAATAGGACACCGAGCAAGATAGAGACTCAATGTGCGGGTCGCTTCATGACATGCCGCCTCTATACGGATTCGTGAACAGGATGGGGATTCGTACTCGCTACAAGCAATGCCGCCAGTGTAGCCAAACACTGGTCACAACTTGTATAAATATTTTATATAGTATAAATACTTTATTTTGCCCATTTATGTTCTGTGTAGTATTTTATAGCCTTCTGTTCCAAATTCTTTGTTTCTAAATCGTCAGTTATGTCAAACTTATCCTTGTATAGTTCATACTCTTTGTATTAAACATCTGTTTTGTTTAGTACTTCCGACACAAATAAAAAGGAAAATGACCAAGGATGAACTATTCAGTGCGGCAACAAGTGAATTTATATTGTGATCAGGTTAGCCACCACCACATATACACTCCTGGAAATTGAAATAAGAACACCGTGAATTCATTGTCCCAGGAAGGGGAAACTTTATTGACACATTCCTGGGGTCAGATACATCACATGATCACACTGACAGAACCACAGGTACATAGACACAGGCAACAGAGCATGCACAATGTCGGCACTAGTACAGTGTATATCCACCTTTCGCAGCAATGCAGGCTGCTAATCTCCCATGGAGACGATCGTAGAGATGCTGGATGTAGTCCTGTGGAACGGCTTGCCATGCCATTTCCACCTGGCGCCTCAGTTGGACCAGCGTTCGTGCTGGACGTGCAGACCGCGTGAGACGACGCTTCATCCAGTCCCAAACATGCTCAATGGGGGACAGATCCGGAGATCTTGCTGGCCAGGGTAGTTGACTTACACCTTCTAGAGCACGTTGGGTGGCACGGGATACATGCGGACGTGCATTGTCCTGTTGGAACAGCAAGTTCCCTTGCCGGTCTAGGAATGGTAGAACGATGGGTTCGATGACGGTTTGGATGTACTGTGCACTATTCAGTGTCCCCTCGACGATCACCAGTGGTGTACGGCCAGTGTAGGAGATCGCTCCCCACACCATGATGCCGGGTGTTGGCCCTGTGTGCCTCGGTCGTATGCAGTCCTGATTGTGGCGCTCACCTGCACGGCGCCAAACACGCATACGACCATCATTGGCACCAAGGCAGAAGCGACTCTCATCGCTGAAGACGACACGTCTCCATTCGTCCCTCCATTCACGCCTGTCGCGACACCACTGGAGGCGGGCTGCACGATGTTGGGGCGTGAGCGGAAGACGGCCTAACGGTGTGCGGGACCGAAGCCCAGCTTCATGGAGACGGTTGCGAATGGTCCTCGCCGATACCCCAGGAGCAACAGTGTCCCTAATTTGCTGGGAAGTGGCGGTGCGGTCCCCTATGGCACTGCGTAGGATCCTACGGTCTTGGCGTGCATCCGTGCGTCGCTGCGGTCCGGTCCCAGGTCCACGGGCACGTGCCCCTTCGGCCGACCACTGGCGACAACATCGATGTACTGTGGAGACCTCACGCCCCACGTGTTGAGCAATTCGGCGGTACGTCCACCCGGCCTCCCGCATGCCCACTATACGCCCTCGCTCAAAGTCCGTCAACTGCACATACGGTTCACGTCCACGCTGTCGCGGCATGCTACCAGTGTTAAAGACTGCGATGGAGCTCCGTATGCCACGGCAAACTGGCTGACACTGACGGCGGCGGTGCACAAATGCTGCGCAGCTAGCGCCATTCGACGGCCAACACCGCGGTTCCTGGTGTGTCCGCTGTGCCGAGCGTGTGATCATTGCTTGTACAGCCCTCTCGCAGTGTCCGGAGCAAGTATGGTGGGTCTGACACACCGGTGTCAATGTGTTCTTTTTTCCATTTCCAGGAGTGTAAATTCCAGTTACTGCGAATTGTGGATACTATTAAAGCAACAGCTAATTCAGAAAATTGTAGACAACAAATGTTACCTTTGATTACTTCTCTGAGGAGCGGATATGCATTAGCCAAAGAGCTCATTTATAGAAACACTGCCTTCATTCAGAGAGAAGCAATCTCAAATAACATTAACCACAAACTAGTTCACAGTTTTCTTGATTCAGTGTAGGAATTTTTAATGCAACACATGGCGGCTTCAACCAGAACTGCTTTTAGTATGATACAAGAGCACTGTGCCTATCAGTTCCGTTATACACTTACATCGTCGAAGTGTATATTGTGACGTACATTATTACCTACTTGACACTAGATCTTTCTTCTAGGAGATGGTCATAGTAACTTGAGTGGGAAGGCCACAATAAACGTCGTTCTAAACTTTGAAATTTTGCTTGTAATGTTCGAGCTGTTGACTGTGCGAGTGTCAGAGAAGCTTAAACTGTTTCGGTTTGAACAGTTACGGCGAATTTGCGGCCAGATTTCACTGAAACGCATCGCGTCGTAAATGTGAAGCGGCGACCGGTACCATTCACTCAATAATAAAACATCTCTCGGGACCCATTGCAACAAATAGTAGTTACGATCAATTGTGCCCCCGCGTGGCAGCTGCAGGACTTTCGCTACAGCTTGTGTTCCGCCTGCGCGCCTCTCGGTATTTTTTTTTTCCCCTTTTCTTTTTTAACGCCATGTTCAAATGGATTAAATTCCACAACAGACGCCTCACTGAGCGCACCGGGGCGCCACTGCAAGTGCGAAAAGGGCGCGCGAAACGTGTTTACTAAACCTCAGACGACGTTATTTTAAACTGCCGCTTTGCCTCAATCACTAGATATTTCATTCACAACGTGCAAGTCCGTCAGCTTTCATTAGCGTTTCAGGAACAGACTGCCGTCTCCCTCGACGTAGTATTAAGCGGGGTCAGGTCAAAGCTGGTGGCTGCATTTGTTTTCACACGTGACGAGCTGTGCAGGTGACCGATAAAAACAAATACGTTTTTATTTTGCTGCTGCAGTCACGTTTTCCTTTCGAATATATTTTTTCTCGTTGTTGAAAGGAGAAACCATTGGTTGTATAGTCAAAGGGATTTCTGGCATTTCCAGATGAATCCAGCCAAGTGAACTCAAGTGAAAAGTCCCGCTGCTACAATATCACGCACAAGTGTTTTACCTACGTCACCATTTGATAACAAAATATCCTGCAGATTCTTTAAGAAAATGTGTTAACGTAGGTTTGCATTAATTTCCCATTTGCTGTTATCCAGTATGAACGACATAAGCCACTCGAGGAAGATTTCGGTTAATGTGCTGAAATGCGAATATTTTTAACACTTTCTTTGCGGCTATTGCCGTAGCAATGGAAGTACTATGGAAATGAGTACATGTAGGCCGTTTCCTGACACACTGAACAGGAGCGTTACAATACTATGTCTCCCATGATAGCCAACAACAGCTCGTGCATAACACAAGAAGAGCTACTTATCATTTTGCCCTTCCTCAGCAGGAGTCAAAAACATTACGAAAGTGGTAAACAAAATTGTATATCATATCATCAAGAAGTTACAGTATGCACATTTACTGAAACCGTGTTCAAAGAGGCTGTGAGGAAAGATAAAACGTATTTAGTCATTAAATGCAGCACTGTCACGGAAAGCTACAACCATTCCTACTTTGCAACACTAAGCCCATTAAACGGACAGTTGGAGAATGTGACCATTAAAATCTAAAACCAATGTTGTGACGCAATTCACGAAGCTATGTTGACGTTCATTTCAATTATTTTAATATTGATGACAAAAAGAAAGAACCACTGATGCTGCCGCGCGGGGTAGCCGCGCGGTCTAGGGCATCTTACACGGTCCGTGAGGCTACCCCTGTCGTAGGTTCGAGTCCTTCTTCGGGCGTGTGTGTGTGTATGGGTGTGTGTGTGTGTGTGGTTTTTTTTTTTTTTTTGTCCTTAGCATAAGTTAGATTGAGTAGTGAGTAGGCTTAGGGACCGATGACCTCAGCAGTTTGGTCCCGTAAGACCTTACCGCAAATTTCCAATGTCCACAAATGTTGTGGCACCGCACAGTTAACTTCACCAAATGCCAAATAAAATTTCCGTATTTTGGCAATAACTAGGCAGTGTAGGGAGAGCTAAGTAGTCTAATCCGAAACAAGTTTAGCTCTCTCTAGATTTGTATCGGCTCAACTTGCAGTCATCGTTTTATTTATTTCGTACAACCCTGTATCAAATCAGTTACGTAAAACTACAAACGCAAAACACTGTAATCAACATTGGGCCATCATTCAAACAAACTGCATCTATGTTGTAATGCAACTGGATTGAAACTGTGTGAGCACACCGATTCTATTAGCACATACAGGGTGTTTGACTATTCTAAGGACAAACGAAAGTGGTGAGTAGAGAACAAAGCAATAAGCTAAAAGCTCGAATAAACAAAGGTCTGGAAACCAATGGTTTCCCCAGTGCGATGTATTACGAGTGATATACATGAAACGTATTGCCAGTTGCAAATGTGGACAATCATCAACTCTAAAATGGAATGACGACAATGGAAACTGTCTCGAACACGTATTTTCCGCTTATCGCGAACGGTCGCCTTAGGACTAGGCTATCCGAGCACTCTCCACAGCCACAAACAAACTTCCATATGCCGTCAACCATGTGTCTACAGCCTGCACTCGTACATTCATTACGTATATTCCGGCACAGGGGAGACATCTTAAATGAAAGCCGCTTGCATGGTGTCGGCGAATAAATACGATATTGCAATGCCTCTGTTGTTCAGAATTATGATTCAATACTCCTTCGGAGGGGCATGCATGTCCAAAGGAACAGGCACTGCGTTATGAAATACATGAAGTGTATTCGAATTTGCGAATATGGACAACCATGGGCTGTATAATGGAATGATAACAAAATTTATGCCAGATCGGGACTCGAACCCTGCCGCAGTTCCTTTTCCTTTGGGCATGCATTCATGTCTGAAAGAACATTTGAGAGCTACTACGGACGAGATATACCCATTTGCGAACTTCGCTGGATCGAGAAAACCATTTGCGACGTGCTACGGCTTTTTCCTGTATGCGCGAGACCGGGAGAAACGCACTGGTTCACAAGAATTTTAGTTCAAAGTCAGTCATCTAGTAAAACTAAATGGCTCGAGCCCCCACGTGCTTCTGCATGAAAAAAACAAAAAAAAAGAACAATTATCACCCAAGGACCTACACAGCATGCATCCGCTTGGGGTTCCCTAAAATGTGGTTGGACTTATTAACTAAATTGGCTACGTTAGGTGCGAGGGGTGCCAACCACATCCGCTGCACTATCCCCAGCAATTTTAAATCAATGTCAAGTTTATAAGAACACATGTTAGCAGGCAGGAATAATTTTTAGTGAACACAACACCGTTTTAACTAACTGGAGTTTATTTTGACTTGTTCAGGAGAGATTTGACCGAAATACTGTTAAGTGATATAGATTAGACCTCAGATATTTACCGAGTTAGTTCAACAGCGTCACTCAAATACTAATCACAATCATTTAGCAATTATTCACTTAATGTTTCTTTTTAAATAGCTGAAACCCCAAGATGAACAGAGTTCCGAGTGGAGAATACTTCTCGAAAAAACAATAATAAACCAAACACAATCCGAATGCCAACTGCAAGCTGAAACCGCTATGTCCCCCAGCGGTTGTTCAGAGTTAATGTTCGACACGACATCGCGGTACGAAAATATTCTTATAGAACTTTTCATTATTTGAAATACTTCCAGTGCATAAATAACTGATATTATTATTGTATTACCTATTTCCTTATGTCTATTTTTCCGTACTGCCGCTATCTTTATAGTTCCTATTTTTTATTTATCAAAATTCTGCGTTTTTAATCACGAAAACAGCATTCCGGCTCCTCATTTGATAAAATATATAAAAAACGTTATATAGATATATTGATACTACTCATTCAGACCTTTCATTTGACACTTCGTTCGTAAAATTTTGTCAATGCGTCTCCAAGATGTCCAATTCTTTACAATCTGACTTAGTAAAATATTCAATTTATTATAATTCAAAAACTACCAGGGCGACTGGGGGCGCTATTATATGAACACAACCGACCATTTTTCTGCTTTAAAATGAGCCTACAAGCTCCTTTGTGCCACATTGGGATCGGTTTTTATTTATTTCTACATCATACATTCACTTTAGCTCTATGCTAAAAGCGGCCCAGAGAAAGCCCGCCATGAGTCAGCGTGCCGACCGTTGAGTTTCCCCGTTACGTGGCTAGACGCCAAACTGAGCGTATTCATTTTAAATTACCGCCATCTGTCGGCCAGTGCCGAAACTAGGACGATTCTGCTGCTGTCACGACTGCCGACACACCCATCTTAGGAGAAAACACGCCAGATTCTCGACTGCCACTTTGCCGCGATTTTTACTACAGAAACTGCAGTCTTCACATCCGCCGCCCCCCCTCCCCCCCCCCCAAAGCCTGTCACCTCACACTTTGCATTACAATTCTGAGCAACACAGGCACTGCAGTATACGAGGTGCATTCAAGTTCTAAGGCCTCCGATTTTTTTTCTAATTAACTACTCACCCGAAATCGATGAAACTGGCGTTACTTCTCGACGTAATCGCCCTGCAGACGTACACATTTTTCACAACGCTGACGCCATGATTCCATGGCAGCGGCGAAGGCTTCTTTAGGAGTCTGTTTTGACCACTGGAAAATCGCTGAGGCAATAGCAGCACGGCTGGTGAATGTGCGGCAACGGAGAGTGTCTTTGATTGTTGGAAAAAGCCAAAAGTCACTAGGAGCCAGGTCAGGTGAGTAGGGAGCATGAGGAATCACTGCAAAGTTGTTATCACGAAGAAACTGTTGCGTAACGTTAGCTCGATGTGCGGGTGCGTTGTCTTGGTGAAACAGCACACGCGCAGCCCTTCCCGGACGTTTTTGTTGCAGTGTAGGAAGGAATTTGTTCTTCAAAACATTTTAGTAGGATGCACCTGTTACCGTAGTGCCCTTTGGAGCGCAATGGGTAAGGATTACGCCCTCGCTGTCCCAGAACATGGACACCATCATTTTTTCAGCACTGGCGGTTACCCAAAATTTTTTTGGTGGCGGTGAATCTGTGTGCTTCCATTGAGCTGACTGGCGCTTTGTTTCTGGATTGAAAAATGGCATCCATGTCTCATCCATTGTCACAACCGACGAAAAGGAAGTCCCAGTCATGCTGTCGTTGCGCGTCAACATTGCTTGGCAACATGCCACACGGGCAGCCAAGTGGTCGTCCGTCAGCATTCGTGGCACCCACCTGGATGACACTTTTCGCATTTTCAGGTCGTCATGCAGGATTGTGTGCACAGAACCCACAGAAATGCCAACTCTGGAGGCGATCTGTTCAACAGTCATTCGGCGATCCCCCAAAACAATTCTCTCCACTTTCTCGATCATTTCGTCAGACCGGCTTGTGCGAGCCCGAGGTTGTTTCGGTTTGTTGTCACACGATGTTCTGCCTTCATTAAACTGTCGCACCCACGAACGCACTTTCGACACATCCATAACTCCATCACCACTTGTCCCCTTCAACTGTCGATGAATTTCAATTGGTTTCACACCACGCAAATTCAGAAAACGAATGATTTCACGCTGTTCAAGTAAGGAAAACGTCGCCATTTTAAGTATTTAAAACAGTTCTCATTCTCGCCGCTGGCGGTAAAATTCCATCTGCCGTACGGTGCTGCCATCTCTGGGACGTATTGACAATGAACGCGGCCTCATTTTAAAACAATGCGCATGTTTCTATCTCTTTCCAGTCCGGAGAAAAAAATTCGGAGGCCTTAGAACTTGAATGCACCTCGTAGTGTATATTACGACTGCTGAGTGCTTGAACGCCCTATAATATAATCAGATGTGCACTCGGGACAACACGTTACAGTAAGTTCTCCACATTGCCGCCTTTCATGTGGAGGAAGGCTTCAGTATGGTTTCTCATCGGTGTCCCTGTACATCTAAATATCCAGGCGGTTTCAGAATGCACTAATAACGATCTACAATAGGTTCCTCGAGTTTATCGACTCCATCTAACGGGCTGTAATACACCAAGCCTTTTAAATAACCCCACAAAAAATATCGAACTTATTCAAGTAGCAGAACCTGGGAGGCCATGGTACTGGCGAACCATGACCTATACACTTGTTGTCGAAACGCTATTTATCGGTACTCATATGCAACCGGAATGATGATAAAATCAAACGATAGCAGCTTGCCATTTCGTAATTCACGCCTCACTTGTGGTGTTTCGAAATAAATGTAGCCTTGGATATTAACAGTGTTGTAACATTGCCACGACTGCATTGTGCATACGTCGTTTCAGGGAAACCACTGGTTTCCGGACCTATGTTTATAAGCATTACTTGCTTTTTTCATTATCCTCTACTCGCCTCTACAGTAGTCGAACACCCTGTACTCGTATTTTCTTCCTATGTGTGGCTCTTGTGTCCGCAGTAGCTTCAAATTATCAAAAGGTTTTAAACGTGTCTTTGCAAACTACTATTAAAAACTGCATATTTCTTTTATCATTCGACTTTCGTTTCTTTCAGCTACAACATGGGCAGTGACAGTAGCACTTTTGATTTCCCCTTACATCCTGAAGTGTCCACTGTTGGCACATTTTCTAGATACTCCTGCATTCAGCATCGGTATTTTTGGGCTAATTTCACCTTCGCTTGCAGCACTAAACACATTTCTTGATCCAAAACACGGCAAAAGTTTGGCTCGGTGGATTTTCCGACGACGGCGTTCCCGACCCTTCTGCAGGTGCAGCAGGCACCCGTGGCTCTTCTGACCAACGTTTTGTACCATGGCGTTTCCGACCAGAGCTTCCGCCACTGTTGCAGCTTCCTTCGACGGTCAACAAACCCACGGCTAAAACATTTATGGTCGAAAACACCATGACGTTACTGATTGCAAAGTTATGGTCGGAAAGTCCACGGTACCAAAGTTTTGTTCGCTAGTGTTTATTTATGTGATCCTGTAATCAAATGATGATTATGTGAGTTCGTGCCTTTTCATAGGGTTCCGTAAGTCGAATGGTAAAAACGGAACCCTTCTACATTCGC
The DNA here is from genome assembly GCF_023864345.2 of Schistocerca serialis cubense. Lineage (NCBI taxonomy): Eukaryota > Metazoa > Arthropoda > Insecta > Orthoptera > Acrididae > Schistocerca > Schistocerca serialis. The sequence goes on along the minus strand of NC_064639.1, from coordinate 778,371,929 downwards.
TTTGTTGTCCGTCTGTCGGTCTGTCAGTCAGTTAGTCCGACGGTTCAGAAACCTTTTTCTCAGGATCGGGTAGACGTATAAAATTGAAATTTATATCAAATACTAAGGTCTTCCTCGGCGGTGTAAAAAATTTACAGTTGTATGTCAATGAAATTAAAAGATACGGCGATTTTCGTCACATATTTTCTTACTCACAAACCCTCTCATCAAAATCTATAGGGTACTTCCCGTTGACCTACAATCACGAAATTTCGCAAGAAGCTAGGTTCCGAAGTACAAGTACAGGAAAAGATTCTAAAATCGTTAATTTGTAATAACATCAAAAGAAAAAAACATTTTTTGAATTTGCTATCCCTCTGTCTGTCCGTTGTTAAGACCCCTTTTTCTCAGGAGCAGGAAGACGTATGAAATTGAAATTTACGTTACATGTTAAGGTTTACTTTCCCTTTGCGACTTAAAACATTTAACCTTCTAAGCCAATGCAGTCATAATATACGACTAATTATGCATTTTGATATTCGAAAACTCACTCATCAAAACCCATAGGGTACTCCGCATTAACCTAGAATCACGAAATTTTGCAGGAAACAAGGTTCCACGGCAGAAGCAAGGGAAAAATTATAAAACTGTTTATCTGTAATTATATCACGCGAAACAAATATTTTTTGTCATGTGAGGCGACTGGTTGTCTGTCTGTCTGATAAGACCCTTCTCTCAGGAACAAGTAGACGTATCAAGCTGAAATTTATATTGCACACTTTGGCTATGGTCCTTGGCGGTGGAAAACATTTAAGTTTCTACATCGACGCAATCAAAAGATATTGCCATTTATGTCACATATTTTGATACCTTGCCAGTATCGCATAGATAACAGGCAAAGAACGTTGAAATTCTAGATTCCAGAGATGGATGAACTATCTATCCACAAAGTTAAGTTTGTATGGAACCCTCGGTGCGTGAGTGCTATTCTTACTTATCCGGATTTTTTTTTTCTCTCTCTGTATAGTTGTGTGGAAAGGCAGCAGTTTCGCACATGAAACAATATATTATTCGACTGAGTTAATCTTGGGAAAGCTTAGAAAATTACAAGAACAGTTTTTCATGGTGGTAACCTAGAAGAGACTGTGAATACCAGTAACAATACTTTACAAGATACATCCGTGTATGGAATGGAGGAACACTTAATACACAGTATACCGCAACGTGAGCTCTGTTGCAGTGATTTGCATAGTTTAGACATAATGTAATGCTGTACTCACCTATACTTGGGAAACGGATGAGAATACAGTAACGGCTCTTCTCTCGCACGTGCAATAGCAAACAATAATTATTAGTCGTGGCAGCGTCAGTCACCTACATTAGAAAAAACACGCATTAGCATGAGGAATACGGTTTCTCAAAGCAGCAACAAAAATGGTGATATATGTTAAGAAGGCTGCGTTGCCTCGAAAGAGTGTTTTTACCACGTACATCTGGAATTTTGCTAGTTATCTTCAGTTCATAGTTTTTATTCTCTAACATGTGCATAGGATAGTCTCCGATTCACACTGTTTAATTGCAGAGCTACTTCACTTAAAGAACCTACACGTATTTGCGCTTCAAACGACCTCGTACATGTTGTTATTGAGTGTGTCTATTTTTACTTCTCAAGTTTTACTGTTGAGTTTGTCACTTTGGAATATATTGACTAATATTAAGCTGATGTATTCTTCTAAAATGCGCGCCATTGCTTTACCAATGCATATAAAACGTTTTCCTACAAGCTTTTGTACACACAAAAGAGGTAATCACTTTTCTATGATGTTGTTCCTCCATCTCAGTGCCATTTTTATGAAAATCAATATACTTCCCGACAAACTGGGAGTCTGCCTCTAGTACCCCTAATTGGTATCTTCTCTTAAGAGGCATCTTTCAGATCTGTGAAATTAAAATGGCTTCTTTTGTGATTATTCCGTGTGGTTTGCATCACTTGAAACTGAAACTTTCGTGCAATACAAGCAACTTTTAATGAGAGAAGTAGTCATCACACCGTCCTGTCAATCTGATAGTGGAATTTCCTTCGTTATAACCATGTGCAATCTCTTATCAACGTTATGAGTAACCAACTTAGAACACGCTAAAACCCTATCAAGAACCCATTTTATAAACAATTACGTAATCTACATGTATGAGCTGCAACCGAAGGAGAGAGTTCATATTACTCTGTACAGCTGGAATCTGTAAGGGTTCACTACATCACTTACTGGATATAGTATTTAATTAAAAGAATACAGGCTTAAATTATAATTAAACACCATCCTAATTTATAAGGCTGCTCATACATAGTTTGGGAGCCTTCTCACCGCTACCTTGGTTTCATGTATTACGTTTCTGACAACATCACTGAATTTCTTAATCGTTACTTTTAAAAAACATTGAGAAGGTGTCGCTTGTTTATAAAATAAAATAATAAATGTCGTGTGACTAGGGCCTCCCGTCGGGTAGACCGTTCGCCGGGTGCAGGTCTTCCGATTTGACGCCACTGCGGCGACTTGCGCGTCGAAGGGGATGAAATGATGATGATTAGGAGAACACAACACCCAGTCCCTGAGCGGAGAAAATCTCCGACCCAGCCGGGAATCGAACCCGGCTCCTTAGGATTGACATTCTGTCGCGCTGACCACTCAGCTACCGGAGGCGGACTGTATAAAATTATATTGTTCATCAATGACCCCTTAACTAGGTCCAGTACTCTAGTAATCAATTTTACAACACGGAAACGTGTTCAAACAATACTTTCTCAGAACACAGTAACTATGAAACACATGCCACTAAACAAAAGCAACAGAGGCTCTTGCATTATGCTTCGCTCTGAAGGTTTCTCTGCTTGATATGCGTTGTTACTACTAACGGACAATTAATCATCACGATATCCAATTTTTATTACGAGTGCATCCGATCATTAAGAAAATTGTCTCTGTAAAGGAAAAACGATCACTCTGTTTCACATGCATTCCATGCTAGCAGTTCAGTGAACACCTCAGTCGGTACGCAGCACTTGTGTTCCTATGTGGTACACTATATTGTAGCGTAATGCTGTACTGACGCCAGAATTCAACGCCGGCCGGTGTGGCCGTGCGGTTAAAGGCGCTACAGTCTGGAACCACGTGACCGCTACGGTCGCAGGTTCGAATCCTGCCTCGGGCATGGATGTGTGTGATGTCCTTAGGTTAGTTAGGTTTAATTAGTTCTAAGTTCTAGGCGACTGATGACCTCAGAAGTTAAGTCGCATAGTGCTCAGAGCCATTTGAACCAACCAGAATTCATCCTGTATCCTTTACTCACAAACTCGGTATGTGTGTGGCTGATTCCTGAAGTTCCTAGCGGATAGCACCACGAAAGTGTTGAAATTATGTGCACTATTCCGAAAATATGCCATATATCAGATGCGAAGTGTTTCCTGCAACAGTGTTAAATTTTAGCACATAAATTTAGTAGTGTTTTCGTATCCCCCACCACTCCCCAAATGTTTCGCGTGGAAGCAATTTGTTACCATTTATCATGGATAAACTGAAATTTAGAACTTATGTTTAACCTCTGTGTAAAATGTTCCGATTCGCAGGGACTCCCTTTTCGATGTGTTACTCCGTATTCTTGAGAAAAAAGTACCTATAATTTCCATTTTAACTTTCACAAAAAAAATTGTCAACGGCATATGAGTTGTAAAATTTTTTTTAAATGAAGTTAAATAAATTTCTCAAAACAGTACTCTCACTTTCTGAGGCACAGTTGTTAATTCTATGAAGAAATTAAAAGGTAATCGGACTACCTGGAGTCCATATTAATTTCAGTTCTGTATACTCCGGTCACCAGATTTCTTAGTTAGAACCTCGAAAATTTCTTACCCTAGCGGAATGCGTCGTATATACTAAACATATCCACATATTTAAATTTTTGAAATGACAACTGTTTTATTGTCTATGTGTAGTTGCTTTTTATTGGAATGGGATATATGCCATGACAGAAAATGTTTTCGATAGAAGCATTTTATTGTTTTTTTTTTTATTTTCTGCTATAATAACGTAGCTGTTATACGCCATGGGTGCGTCAGCAAAACAGTAGTGTGTGGAAGGTAGAGAGAGGGGGGCGGGCGTTGCAGCTACACTAGAAGCAAATTTATCTTCGCAAAACCGAGCTTGCATTCTGACCCGCCACGCTCACAGGCGTATCAATTAAGTATCAGTTTGAAGTAAGGCGGAAGGCAGACCTTCCAATGGACACTGACCAGAAGCAAGTGTACCGAAAACCATTCACAGCGCAAACTATATCGCCATTCACTGCGAAACCAATATGGGTTATACACCCCCCCCCCCCCCCTCTTCACCGCCCCGCTTTCTCCACTCATCATCGAGCTCCTGTGTATTTTCTTATCGGGTACAGTACTTCTGATTTTTCATACTGGCATTTTTAAAACCCATACAGCGTTACACAATCACACAGCCAGACAACAACCGTGAACTACCTAGTCGGCTATCAATGTAACTAAATACAAGTACACACCATTGGTGGGTGTGCAAGTCATTACGAGTTACAGCTCTCTGTGACAGATCGAACGGCGGCCAGATTGCATTAGTGTTATCCGTGTTTAGTTTTGTTGTTAAACCAGGTAGGGTATATATGGGGTCTGAGGATCACTGAGAAAGACATGGAGATGCCATGTACTCGTGTGAGACACCATATCGACAACTGTCAGGGTTTGAAAAGGACCTGTTGTGGGTCTGCTGGTCCACTCGTGCAATACCCAATTTTTTGGGGCATTCGGATGTGACAGTGTTCCGATGTTGGACAACATGGCAATGTGAGAGCAGGAATACTCATCGTCAACGTTCCGGTCGACTACGTCTGACTACAACGAGGCAGGATCGCCGTATTGTGCGTCAACAATATCCTAATCTCTTCAAAAATGAGCCTGTTGCTCGGCCACCATTGACCAGACGTTTTCAATTGGTGAGAGATCTGGAGAATGGGCTGGCCACGGCAGCAGTAGAACATTTTATGTGTGCAGAAAGGCCGGTACAGGACCTGCAACATGTGGTCGTCTATTATCCAGCTGAAATGTAGGGTTTCGCAGGGATCGAATGAAGGGTAGAGCCACGGGTCGTAACACATCTGAAATGTAACGTTCACTGTTCAAAGTGCCGTCAATGCGAACAAGAGGTGACCGAGACGAGTAACCAATGGCACCCCGTACCATCACGCCGGGTGATACGCCAGTATAGCGATGACGAATACACACTTCCAATGTGCGTTCACAACGATGTCGCCAAACACGGATGCGACCATCATGATTCTGTAGCAGAACCTGGATTCATCGGAAAAAATGACGTTTTGCCATTCGTGCACCCAGGTTCGTCGTTCAGTGCACCATCGCAGGCGCTCCTGTCTGTGATGCAGCGTCAAGGGTAATCGCAGCCATGGTCTCCGAGCTGATAGTCCATACTGCTGCAAATGTCGTCGAACTGTTCGTGCAGATGGTTTTTGTCTTGCAAACGTTCCCATCTGTTGACTCAGGGATCGAGACGTGGCTGCACGATCCGTTACAGCCATGCGGACAAGATGCCTGTCATCTCGACTGCTAGTGATACGAGGCCGTTGGGATCCAGCACGGCGTTCCGTAATACCATCCTGAACCCACCGATTCCATATTCTGCTAACAGTCATTCGATCTCGACCAACGCGAGCAGCAATGTCACGATGCGATAAACCGCTATCGCGATAGGCTACAGTCCGACATTTATCAAAGTCGGAAACGTGATGGTACGCATTTCTCCTCCTAACACGAGGCATCACAACAACGTTTCACCTGATAACGCCGGTCAACTGCTGTTTGTGTATGGGAAATCGGTTGGAAACTTTCCCCATGTCAGCACGTTGTAGGTGTCGCCACCGGTGCCAACCTTGTGTGAATGCTTTGAAAAGCTAATCATTTGCATATCACAGCATCTTCTTCCTGTCAGTTAAATTTCGCGTCTGTAGCACGTCATATTTGTGGTGTAGCAATTTTAATGGCCAGTAGTGTACATCAACGGGGACAGTTGAAAATGTGTGTCCCGACCGGGACTCGAACCCGGGACCTGCTGCTTACATGGCAGACGCTCCATCCATCTGAGCCACCGAGGGCACAGAGGATAGTGCGACTGCAGGGATCCCTTGCACACTCTCCGTGAGACCCACATTCCCAACTTAATGTCCACACACTACATTCGTAGTGCCCCTGCCCATTACACTCATTACTCGCGGCAGACAATCTCACCGAGTCCCGTAAGAGTTCGGGCAATGCGTGTGCATCCAGCACAGAAGAAGGTCAATGGCTGGTTAGCCTTAACTATATGAAGATGGTATTTGTTCTTTCGGACATGTCCGAAAGAACAGATATCATCTTCATATTCATAGAAACTTCCATATGTCATCAACCATGCGTTCCGGTCCAGCACAAATTTTCATTGTCGTCATTCGATTCTACAGCTGATGGTTGCCCTTATTCCCAATTGTGAATACATTTAATGTACTTACAACATTTGTAGGCCAACTTGTTTAAGGAGAGGGTACTACGGTCTCATCAGACCCTTTTTAACCAAATCATTGCACGAATCCAGGCCAGACAGGGTGCAACGTCACACTCATAAATGTGGTTATACAGACAAGTTTTTTTTCTCGCCGGCCGGTGTGGTCGAGCGGTTCTAGGCGCTTCAGTCTGGAACCGCGCGACCACTACGGTCGCAGGTTCTAATCCTGCCTCGGGCATGGATGTGTGTGATGTCCTTAGGTGAGTTAGGTTTAAGTAGTTCTAAGTTCAAGGGGACTGATGACCTCTGATGTTAAGTCCCATAGTGTTCAGAGCCATTTTGTAAATTTGCTTCGATTTTGTAATCACTGAAGTAACCCCAAATACCCTCTCAACCCGTGAAGTTTCATTTCGTTTCCTTCTCCCCTTCTGGACATTTCATTTTGACAGACGGTGTAGATAAAAAAAAAAAAGGAACGCTGAATGAGTGGAAACGAACAGGTCCCAAAAACGACAGCGCAAGGGTGAACTACACTACTGGCCATTAAAATTGCTACACCACGAAGATGATGTGCTACAGATGCGAAATTTAACCGACAGGAAGAAGATGATGTGATACGCAAATGATTAACTTTTCAGAGCATTGACACAAGGTTGGCACCGGTGGCGACACATACAACGTGCTGACATGAGGAAAGTTTCCAACCGATTTCTCATACACAAACAGCAGTTGACCGGCGTTGCCTGGTGGAACGTTGTTGTGATGCCTCGTGTTAGGAGGAGAAATGCGTACCATTACGTATCCGACTTTGATAAAGGTCGGATTGTAACCTATCGCCATTGTGGTTTATCGTATCGCGACATTGCTGCTCGCGTTGGTCGAGAACCAATAACTGTTAGCAGGTTATGGAATTGGCCTGTTCAGGAAGGTAATACGGAACGCCGTGCTGGATCCCAACGGCCTCGTATCACTAGCAGTCGAGATGACAGGCATCTTATCCGCATGGGTGTAACGGATCGTGCAGCCTCGTCTCGATCCCTGAGTCAACAGATGGGGACGTTTGAAAGACAACAACCACCTGCAGGTACAGTTCGACGACGTTTGCAGCAGCATGGACTATCAGCTCTGAGACCATGGTTGCGGTTACCCTTGACGCTGCATCACAGACAGGAGCGCCTGTGGTGGTGTACTCAATGATGAACCTGGGTGCACGAATGGCAAAACGTCATTTTTTCCGATGAATCCAGGTTCTATTTACAGTATCATGATGGTCGCATCCGTGTTTGGCGACATCGCGGTGAACGCACATTGGAAGCGTGTATTCGTCATCGCCATACTGGCGTATCACCCGGGATGATGGTATGGGGTGCCATTGATTACACGTCTCGGTCACCTCTTGTTCGCATTGACGGCACTTTCAACAGTGGACGTTACATTTCAGATGTGTTACGACCCGTGGCTCTACCCTTCACTCGATCCCTTCGAATCCCTACATTTCAGCAGGATTTTGCACGACCGCGTGTTGCAGGTCCTGTACGGGCCTTTCTGGATACAGAAAATGTTCGACGTTTGGTCAATGGTGGCCGAGCAACTGGCTCGTCACAATACGCCAGTCACTACTCTTGATGAACTGTGGTATCGTGTTGAAGCTGCATGGGCAGCTGTACCTGTACACGCCATCCAAGCTCTGTTTGACTCAATGCCGAGGCGTATCAAGGCCGTTATTACGGCCAGAGGTGGTTGTTCTGGGTACTGATTTCTCAGGATCTATGCACCCGAATTGCGTGAAAATATGATCACATGTCAGTTCTAGTATAATATATTTGTCCAATGAATACCCGTTTATCATCTGCATTTCTTCTTGGTGTATTAATTTTAATGTCCAGTAGTGTAGTTGATAAAGGTGGAAGAGTTCGCCCATCTCCAGTAGACAGTGGAGATGCCAGGGGCCGAGTGCAGCACGGCAGTCTGCAGCCGCGTGCTGCGCTGCGCTGCGCTGCGCTCTGCTGTGGTTGAGTTGGCGGACACGCGCAGCCAAACTGGCTCCAGCACACAGCGCACGGCCCCCTTGGCGCACATTTCGGCGGAGCGGCCGCAATGCGACGCGCCGGCCGGGGGCAGCAGTGGGGGCGGGCCGCGATGGGGCACGTGTGTGCCGGCCACTCCACACTACACGTACCGGTAGCCGCAATCACACTACTACCGGATGACTTCAAGGCACTTAGGACTAGTTCTCGCAATGTTGTGTTTTCACCAGTACTGAACATCAACACACCGCATGGCATTAAAGCATTTCAGCGCAAGCGTTCACAGTACGTAGGAGTCACGCCACCCACATTCTATATACAGCCTCTTCAAGCCCTCACCTAGCACATTACGCTACATCCAAGGTTCCATGGTGGTTTTTCCCCCCTAGCGCAAGTAACGAACAGAACTCGCTGTGCTTGATTTTGGCACATACAGGGTCGTTATAATTAAACATTCGCTACTCGAGAGGGACACTATGACAAACGAGTGCTCGTAGGAGAATGTAACTTTGTGGAAACATTTGTAAGGACATGCAAAAGACAAATATGAATAAATCACTGAAAGAAGCACATTTTAATTTCCATGACAGCGTAACATTTTTTAATTGCGTACTATGTTTACGTTCCAGGTTACAAAAGTTGCTCAATGTAACGACCATCTGCATGCATGACAGCTGGGAGCCGCACTAGAAATACTATTTCACAACTGTTCGGAGCACTTTTCGAACAGTAGCCGTACCAGGTCTGGTTGACAGAGGAGATAGAGAAGATCCTAAGAAGAGCGGCGCGTTTCGTCACAGGGTTATTTCGTGAGCGTGACAACGTTACGGAGATGTTTAGCAAACTCAAGTGTCAGACTGTACAAGAGAGGCGCTCTGCAACGCGGTGTAGCTTGCTGTCCAGGTTTCGAGAGGGTGCGTTTCTGGACGAGGTATCGAATATATTGCTTCCCCCTACTTATACCTCCCGAGGAGATCACGAATGTAAAATTAGAGAGATTCGAGCGCGCACGGAGGTTTTCCGGCAGTCGTTCTTCCTGTGAACCATACGCGACTGTAACAGGAAAGGGAGGTAATGACAGCGGCACGTAAAGTACCCTCCGCCACACACTGTTGGGTGGCTTGCCGAGTATAAATGTAGATGCAGAAATTAGAGTTTCCAGCTGTAGTGACACTGCTTGTATATGGCACACTGCGTCCACCATGTTCAATTTTGGCAACAGTAACTTCTTCAACAATCTGTGGTGCAATTGGCAGTCGGCCTCTCCCATGAGCAATTCCCACTTTGTCCAGATCAATGTTGACTATAAAGCAGACTGAAGCTTGTGTTTCAACCCTACATCGCCGTACCAGTACCGGCACGTAACGGCAAGTCATGACTCTAAATTTACAAACAATAAAAATCCTACAGTGCGCAATGTAAACATCATTCCTATAATGTTTTTCTTCTACACTAAATGGTTCAAATGGCTCTGAGCACTGGGACTTAACTTCTGTGGTCATCAGTCCCCTAGAACTTAGAACTACTTAAACGTAACTAACCTAAGGACATCACACACATCCATTCCCGAGGCAGGATTCGAACCTGCGACCGCAGCGGTCGCGCGGGCCCAGACTGAAGCGCCTAGAACCGCTCGGCCACTCAGGCCGGCTACTACACTAACAAAAGTAGCGAAAGTTTAATTACAACCATCCGGTACTTAATACCATGTGCTTTGAGGACGTTACATTTTTTAGTTTCTCCATGCTCCCAGTAGATGGCAGCATGCAATTAAAAAAACGTTATGGCAGTGTCAACATATCTTCGAGAAATGAAGATAATCTCTGCTAATTTTTAGTAAATTTGGACTAGAATGGGCCTAGAACGTGGTGTAGTTAATATACCCTACACTATGCAATAAGCGACTTTTTATTTCATCACAATACAGTGAGGTCTTTCTTGGATGTAGCTCTGGGACTACATTCGCCAACGACCTACGAGTACACATTCAAATTTCCAATGACACTGTTTCCAAACCTTCGAGGTGTTTAATACTGACTGTCCAGAGTGTTCCAACAAGGAAGTCTACGACAAATGACATAAAATTTCAGGCATAGTCCGTAAAAAACTCTACAACTGTACGATCACCTCAAGCGAATTGACGGAACCAAGATGAGCAATATGTTTTTCCACTTTTTATTCAAATCCAAAAACCAGAATGCCCTGGTTTAGAAATACTACAGAAGACCTGAAACTCCTACAAAGCAAACCTGAAGAAGCCTGTAACAAAGATCTCTTCCGCAATAAGGAACGGGCTACACCGAGACGAACAATCTAACAGAACACGCAGGTGCCTCTTGGATGAAGGAGCCTAAGCAAGCCCACTCACAAAGAATGAAGGAAATCTAGGCTTCAAAGAAAGGAGAGGTCACTGCCAAGTGTAACAAGACTTAGCACGGCCATGGTGGCGTCAGAGAAATAAATAAAGTAAATGAATAGTATTAATTTTGAACGTATTCTAAAATTTTGGGAACTACTCTAGGTTTTTTAAATTTAGATTTTAATCTGATTTGTTCTACGACAGTGCACTCATAATAAAACCTTCCATCCATAAAACATAAAGTCACGACTGAGGAGGATAACCAAAGATTAGCTAACGCGTTTCTCATTTGGAAAAATCCATTGAATGTTGGCTGTTCTTGTGTAGGAAGGAGAAACTTTCTGTCGACAGTGACAGAACAGTTTCCAATCGAGACTGTGGTTTCTCGTTCCGCGACATTTCTGCTCCCATTTGTCGACATCCACCGAGCGTCTGCCGAATACGGGATCGACGGGTACACGGCCATGCTCAACGCTGTACAGGGTCTCAACGGCGTCACGCGACTAGTGCTCGAGGGGTCATAAATATTGTTAAATTGTTCGTTTTGCCGTACGAGACCCCACAGCCATGTCACATACCTAATGAAGTGACAAAGACACACTTCCACGTTAGTTTCACTTTAAGTAGAATGCATTGAAATTCCGATTCTGGGGCACGAGAAGACGCGGCGACACCGGATCGAATCCACCCGGCGAATTAACAACGAGAGTCGGCGTGCCGGCCAGCCTGCATGTGGTTTATAGGAAGTTTCCCACGTCCTTCTAGGTGAATACCAGGCTGGTGTGTGTTATGTAGCTGTGGGAACTTTTGAGCATAGCATCGTTGTGCTGATCTTCCAATGCATTCAATGAACGCATACGCTAGTTGCTAATCGGTTATTTCTTAACCGGACAACCTATCCACACTGCTGTGTATCACTGTCACCGTACAATTAACTAACACTGGTGGGAAAACAAATCCGAGATAATAACGGCTTTACTGAATGCAAGCTTAACGGCAGAAATTAAATTGGGCTTTACTGTTATCAACGGCAAGAACTATGACCGTACGGAAAATGTTTATTTAGAAATAAGACTCACAGTTCATATCGCCAACATCTGTTCTGCTGTACAGATATTTTTCAGTACAATACAGATACAAAGATAAATGGGGGTAAAAACCAAACAAAACGTAACTCCTCTCTAAGGAGCTGCGGAAGACCACTGTTCCCTTATATCAAAGCAATCAGAATGCATCCCTGAACAACCTCAGAAAATTTGTCGATGGAGTTCGGGTTCACCCCGCAGGCCGACAGGAGCTTCAGTTCAGAGTATTTAACACCATGTAATTTACCAGTGGTGAAGCCACATGCACGACTCAGATTTATTCGAAGAATCGTAAGAAAGCGCAATTCACACATGAAAGAAGCCACATAGAGAATACTCGTTCCAGCAATTATTGAGTACTGTTCGTCAGTCTAGGACCGTTATCAAGTTAGTTTAACCTAAGAGGTAAAACCCCCCATGAACCACGGACCTTGCCGTTGGTGGGGAGGCTTGCGTGCCTCAACGATACAGATACCCGTACCGTAGGTGCAACCACAACGGAGGGGTATCTGTTGACAGACCAGACAAACATGTGGTTCCTGAAGAGGGGCAGCAGCCTTTTCAGTAGTTGCAGGGGCAACAGTCTGGATGATTGACTGATCTGGCCTTGTAACACTAACCAAAACGGCCTTGCTGTTGTGGTACTGCGAACGGCTGAAAGCAAGGGGAAACTACAGTCGCAATTTTTCCCGAGGGCATGCAGCTTTACTGTATGGTTAAATGATGATGGCGTCCTCTTTGGTAAAAAATTCCGGAGGTAAAATAGTCCCCCATTCGGATCCCCGGGTGGGGACTACTCAAGAGGACGTCGTTATCAGGAAAAAGAAAACTGGCGTTCTCACCGAGCGAGGTGGCGCAGTGGTTAGCACACTGGACTCGCATTCGGGACGACGACGGTTCAATCCCGCGTCCGGCCATCCTGATTTAGGTTTTCCGTGATTTCCCTAAATCGCTAAAGGCAAATTCAGGGATGGTTCCTCTGAAAGGGCACGGCCGACTTCCTTCCCTGTCCTTCCCTAATCCGATGAGACCGATGACCTCGCTATTTGGTCTCTTCCCCCAAAAACCAACCAAAACTGGCGTTCTACGGATCGGAGCGTGGAATGTCAGATCCCTTAACCGGGCAGGTAGATTAGAAAATTTAAAAAGGGAAATGGATAGGTTAAAGTTAGATATAGTGGGAATTAGTGAAGTTCGGTGGCAGGAGGAACAAGACCTCTGGTCAGGTGAATACAGGGTTATAAATACAAAATCAAATAGGGGTAATGCAGAAGTAGGTTTAATAATGAATAAAAAAAATAGGAGTGCGGGTAAGCTACTACAAACAGCATAGTGAACGTATTATAGTGGCCAAGATAGACACGAAGCTCACGCCTACTACAGTAGTACAAGCTCATATGCCAACTATGCAGATGACGAAGAAATTGATGACATGTATGATGAGATAAAAGAAATTATTCAGGTAGTGAAGGGAGACGAAAATTTAATAGTCATGGGTGACTGGAATTCGACAGTAGGAAAAAGGAGAGAGGGAAACATAGTAGGTGAATACGGATTGGGGCTAACAAATGAAAGAGGAAGCCGTCTGGTAGAATTTTGCACAGAGCATAACTTAATCATAGCTAACACTTGGTTCAAGAATCATAAAAGAAGGTTGTATACATGGAAGAATCCTGGAGATACTAAAAGGTATCAGATAGATTATATAATGGTAAGACAGAGATTTAGGAACCAGGTTTTAAATTGTAGGACATTTCCGGGGGCAGATGTGGACTCTGACCACAATCTATTGGTTATGAACTGTAGATTAAAACTGAAGAAATTGCAAAAAGGTGGGAATTTCAGGAGATGGAACCTGGATAAATTGACTAAACCAGAGGTTGTACAGAGTTTCAGGGACAGTATAAGGGAACAATTGACAGGAATGGGGGAAAGAAATACAGTAGAAGACGAATGGGTAGCTCTGAGGGATGAAGTAGTGAAGGTAGCAGAGGATCAAGTAGGTAAAAAGACGAGGGCTAGTAGAAATCCTTGGGTAACAGAAGAAACATTGAATTTAATTGATAAAAGGAGAAAATATATAAATGCAGTAAATGAAGCAGGCAAAAAGGAATACAAACGTCTCAAAAATGAGATCGACAGGAAGTGCAAAATGGCTAAGCAGAGGTGGCTAGAGGACACATATAAGGATGTAGAGGCTTATCTCACTAGGGGTAAGATAGATACAGCCTACAGGAAAATTAAAGAGACCTTTGGAGAAAAGAGAGCCACCTGTACGAATATCAAGAGCTCAGATGGAAACCCAGTTCTAAGCAAAGAAAGGAAAGCAGAAAGGTGGAAGGAGTATATAGAGGGTCTATACAAGGGCGATGTTCTTGAGGACAATATTATGGAAATGGAAGAGGATGTAGATGAAGATGAAATGAGAGATACGATACTGCGTGAAGAGTTTGACAGAGCACTGAAAGACCTAAGTCGAAACAAGGCCCCGGGAGTAGACAACATTTCATTAGAGCTACTGACGGCCTTGGGAGAGCCACTCCTGACAAAACTCTACCATCTAGTGAGCAAGATGTACGAGACAGGCGAAATACCCTCAGACTTCAAGCAGAATATAATAATTCCAATCCCAAAGAAAGCAGGTGTTGACAAATTACCGAACTATCAGTTTAATAAGTCACAGCTGCAAAATACTAACGCGAATTCTTTACAGACGAATGGAAAAACTGGTAGAAGCGGACCTCGGGGAAGATCAGTTTGGATTCCGTAGAAAAGTTGGAACACGTGAGGCAATACTAACCTTACGACTTATCTTAGAAGAAAGATTAAGGAAAGGCAAACCTACGTTTCTAGCATTTGCAGACTTAAAGAAAGCTTTTGACAATGTTGACTGGAATACTCTCTTTCAAATTCTACAGGTTTCAGTGGTAAAATACAGGGAGCGAAAGGCTATTTACAATTTGTACAGAAACCAGATGGCAGTTATAAGAGTCGAGGGGCATGAAAGGAAAGCAGTGGTTGGGAAGGGAGTGAGACAGGGTTGTAGCCTGTCCCCGATGTTATTCAATCTGTATATTGAGCAAGCAGTGAAGGAAACAAAAGAAAAATTCGGAGTATGAATTAAAATCCATGGAGAAGAAATAAAAACTTTGAGGTTCGCAGATGACATTGTAATTTTGTCATAGACAGCAAAGGACTTGGAAGAGCAGTTGAACGGAATGGATGGTGTCTTGAAGGGAGGATATAAGATGAACATCACCAAAAGCAAAACGAGGATTATGGAATGTAGTCAAATTAAGTCGGGTGATGCTGAGGGAATTAGATTAGGAAATGAGACACTTAAAGTAGTAAATGAGTTTTGCTGTTTGGGAAGCAAAATAACTGATGATTGTCGAAGTAGAGAGGATATCAAATGTAGACTGGCAATGGCAAGGAAAGCGTTTCTGAAGAAGAGAAATTTGTTAACACCGAGCATAGATTTAAGTGTCAGGAAGTCGTTTCTGAAGGTATTTGTATGGAGTGTAGCCATGTATGGAAGTGAAACGTGGACAATAAATAGTTTGGGCAAGAAGGGAATAGAAGCTTTCGAAATGTGGTGCTACAGAAGCATGTTGAAGATTAGGTGGGTAGATCACGTAACTAATGAGGAGATATTGAATAGGATTGGGGAGGAGAGAAGTTTGTGGCACATCTTGACTAGAAGAAGGGATCGGTTGGTACGAGGGTTCACCAATTTAGTATTGGAGGACAGCGTGGAGGGTAAAAATCGTAGAGGGAGACCAAGAGATGAATACACTAAGCAGATTCAGAAGGATGTAGGTTGCAGTAGGTACTGGGAGATGAAGGAGCTTGCATAGGTTAGATTAGCATGGAGAGCTGCATCAAACCAGTCTCAGGACTGAAGACCACAACAACAACAACAACAACAACAACAAGAGGTAAAAGACATTCAAAGAAGCACTTTGGTTTCAGTCAGCGCGAGAGTATCGCAGAAATGCTCAAAGAACGTTAGACGAAAGAAGTTATTCATTACTCGCAAAATTTCAAGAACCCTAGTTTCAAAGTGCATCAAGATACATTAATTCCTCCAACATAAACCTCGAGTAACGACCACGACGCCAAAATTAAAAGATTTCTGCTCATACAGCAGGGTACCATTATTTTTTATTCTGGACCATTTGCGAATGGAAAAGGTAAGGCCCAAAACCGTGACCGGGTCATTAGCCTGGCTGCAGGTCGAGTGCCGCGACACTAGGGGGGCAAGGGTGGCGGGCCCATCGCTTTGGCCGACTTCTACCCCCGGGAAAAATCCCCGGTACTCATTTGATGACAGTATGAACGGACTGCCTGGGACTGAACCCATGACCTCACTCCTGCCTGCGATAGAACGCAGGACCTCCAGGGCCGGAGTATAGCGCTTTACCAGATAGACCACCACGGCCACGAATGGAAAAGGAAGAGGTAAAAATGATATATCTGCATCTACATACACATACTCCGGAAGCCACCATACATTGCAAGGTTGATGTTACCCATTGCTGCGTTTAGTTATTCCCTTTCCCGTTCCACTCGCAGATGTAGATAGTAGAAAACAAATGTCAATATGCTTCCACACGAGCACCGATTTCTCTCATCTTGTCCCCGCGCTCGTTATGCGAGATGTATGTTGGTAGCAGTAAGATCGTTTTCCAGTGTATCTACGACAACTCTCTAAACTTTTTGATTGGTGTTTCGTGACAAGAACTTCGTTTTCCCCCCATGGATTCCTATTTGAGTTCACGGAGCATTTCAGTAACACACGAGCAGCACGATAGAACGTGTCGCACAGGTGTTCTGTACGCAGTCTGCTTTGTAGGTGTGGTATAGTTTTATATGATTCTCACAGTAAATCGAAGTCGACCAGTTCCCTTTCTTACATTGGACCTTACATATTCGTTCTGTTCCATGCATCTTTCCTACGTTACGCCTATACAAGATGATTCACAACGATATGCAAATATTTTAATATGTTATTCTACAAGTAAAACAAAAGAAAAAAGTTCATATAAACATAGGTCCGCAAATGTTTAGTTACGGCTAATAAAAGATTTTGCCTGAAATTTAGTAACTTCGCTAATATGAAGGCATCGCAAAACTGCATGAAGTTAAAGTGAAGCACGATTTTCATTTATTTTGTTGTTATTGGTCTGGTGAACCTACTAAAACATGTCCCAGATGTGTATCTGCAGTAGTTTTCCAGAACATCAAGAGAAGCAAAGACGTAATTTCGTAAAGTTCTTGATTTATTAACTACTTGGCCCAGTTTTTTTTTTTTTTTAAATTCCAGACAATTGCACAAAGTTGTCAACAGAAGTTGCAGCGAATTTAATTTTGGAAAAATGATGGTACTAACGTTAACTGAAACTGTATGAATGTGTCAGAGCCGGCCGGTGTGGCCGTGCGGTTAAAGGCGCTTCAGTCTGGAACCGCGTGACCGCTCCGGTCGCAGGTTCGAATCCTGCCTCGGGCATGGATGTGTGTGATGTCCTTAGGTTAGTTAGGTTTAAGTAGTTCTAAGTTCTAGGGGACTGATGACCACAGATGTTAAGTCCCATAGTGCTCAGAGCCATTTGAACCATTTGAATGTGTCAGATAGTCTGCTTTTATTAATACCGTAGCACACGTGAATTCATGTTAAACCGGAAAAAACAAAGCTCAGTGTTAAGGAAGTTGTACAGTGTACATACAATTTAACAATACATTCACAATAAATGTTCAAAAATGTCTCTACCGAGTTCAATGCATTTAGCTGCAAGTGTATGAACAGATTTTGTTGCTCGTTTCAGTTTCACAGGGTTGTTCTTAATTTCGCCTATTGCACTCATAACACGAGCAAGTAATGCCTCACGTGTATTGACTTTGCCCTCATAAAGTATGTCTTTCATCCATCCCTGTACACAAAAATCCATTGGGGTTAAATCGGGCGATCTGAGTGGCCTCAGACGCGTAGCACCACGACCAATTCATTTCTACTGCTACGGTCGAAGGTTCGAATCCTGCCTCGGGCATGGATGTGTGTGATGTCCTTAGGTTAGTTAGGTTTAAGTAGTTCTAAGTTCTAGGGGACTGATGACCACAGATGTTAAGTCCCATAGTGCTCAGAGCCATTTGAACCATTTGAATTCATTTCTGAGGAAAATGTTGATTTAAATGTGTAGTAAAGGCGTTGGTGAAATGTGGAGGCCCACCATCATGTTGAAAATACATTTGCAATCGCGTAGCAAGTGTAACATCTTCGAGCAAGCGAGGCATTTCTTCTTGAAGGAATGAGGGTACGCCCCCCCCCCCCCCCCCCCAGTTGGACGTCCTGGGAAAATGAATGGTCCAATAAAGTGTGTGTTGACTATACCACACCACACATTTATGCTAAATCGCTGCTGGAAATTGCGTTGCACTGTTGTATGTGGGTTTGCTTCAGATTATATGTGCTCGTTACGTAAATTGCTTACACTATCTCGAGTAAACAGTGCCTCATCAGTAGATAAAATGTATTTGTGTAACTGCCGATTAGTATTTAACCAGTTGCACAACTTCAAACGAAGGGCAGGATGTCCCAGATGTAAATGATGCACTTTTTGTTTATGGTAAGGATACAGATTATTGTACTTCGGTGTACGCCATACCTTAGATTCTGAAATGCCTAATCATTGAGCGATACATCGTGTACGGTACCCGGGCTACGTTGAACAGCATCGATAATATCCTCATCATCGTCTCCACGTCTCGAGAGCTCGTACTGATTATGAACGCTAGATAGGGAACCTGTCTCCCGTAACATTAGAAATACTACGCTAACGGTTCGTGCGTTCGGAATCCCCCGAGTTGGATAACGTACGCGATATTCGTCAACTGCAGCCGCCTTAGCATTACCATCACATTTGCCATAAATAAACACAACATCGGTGTATTCCTCTGTCGTAAATTAAAAGGCATCCATGTTTCATAAATAATCGACAAACTTCAACAGTTACTATGTGGTTTAACTTAAATACACTGTTGTTATTGTGTTGTTTCACTGAACAATAGAGAAAACTAACTCGTGTCAAGTTTAGGAAACGGCTGAAACAACTCACTAACGGTTGCCAACAATTACATAACCGTTGTTACATTCTTAATGGAAAGTAAACAGATTTACTTGTACGAGGGTGAGTCAAATGAAAACCTTAAATATTTTTCTAAATATTATTTATTGTGCAGAAGTGGTACAAAGCCGAATCACTTTACAACATAATCTCCCCCACGCTCAATGTAAGTCCTCCAGCGCTTACAAAGCGCATAAATTCCTTTAGAAAAAAATTCTTTTGGTAGTCCGCCCAAGCACTCATGCACCGCGTGGCATACCTCTTCATTAGAACGGAACTTCTTTCCTCCCATTGCGTCTTTGAGTGGTCCAAATATATGGAAATCACTTGGGGCAAGGTCTTGTGAGTATGGTGGATGAGGAAGACGCTCAAAATGCAAGTCTGTGATTGTTGCAACTGTTGTACGGGCAGCGTGGGGCCTTGCATTTTCATGTTGCAGAAGGACACCTACTGACAGCAATCCACGTCGCTCTGATTTGATTGCTGGCCGCAGAAGATTTTTTAGGAGATCTGTGTACACTCCTGGAAATTGAAATAAGAACACCGTGAATTCATTGTCCCAGGAAGGGGAAACTTTATTGACACATTCCTGGGGTCAGATACATCACATGATCACACTGACAGAACCACAGGTACATAGACACAGGCAACAGAGCATGCACAATGTCGGCACTAGTACAGTGTATGTCCACCTTTCGCAGCAATGCAGGCTGCTATTCTCCCATGGAGACGATCGTAGAGATGCTGGATGTAGTCCTGTGGAACGGCTTGCCATGCCATTTCCACCTGGCGCCTCAGTTGGACCAGCGTTCGTGCTGGACGTGCAGACCGCGTGAGACGACTCTTCATCCAGTCCCAAACATGCTCAATGGGGGACAGATCCGGATATCTTGCTGGCCAGGGTAGTTGACATACACCTTCTGGAGCACGTTGGGTGGCACGGGATACATGCGGACGTGCATTGTCCTGTTGGAACAGCAAGTTCCCTTGCCGGTCTAGGAATGGTAGAACGATGGGTTCGATGACGGTTTGGATGTACCGTGCACTATTCAGTGTCCCCTCGACGATCACCAGTGGTGTACGGCCAGTGTAGGAGATCGCTCCCCACACCATGATGCCGGGTGTTGGCCCTGTGTGCCTCGGTCGTATGCAGTCCTGATTGTGGCGCTCACCTGTACGGCGCCAAACACGCATACGACCATCATTGACACCAAGGCAGAAGCGACTCTCATCGCTGAAGACGACACGTCTCCATTCGTCCCTCCATTCACGCCTGTCGCGACACCACTGGAGGCGGGCTGCACGATGTTGGGGCGTGAGCGGAAGACGGCCTAACGGTGTGCGGGACCGTAGCCCAGCTTCATGGAGACGGTTGCGAATGGTCCTCGCCGATACCCCAGGAGCAACAGTGTCCCTAATTTGCTGGGAAGTGGCGGTGCGGTCCCCTACGGCACTGCGTAGGATCCTGCGGTCTTGGCGTGCATCCGTGCGTCGCTGCGGTCCGGTCCCAGGTCGACGGGCACGTGCACCTTCCGCCGACCACTGGCGACAACATCGATGTACTGTGGAGACCTCACGCCCCACGTGTTGAGCAATTCGGCGGTACGTCCACCCGGCCTCCCGCATGCCCACTATACGACCTCGCTCAAAGTCCGTCAACTGCACATACGGTTCACGTCCACGCTGTCGCGGCATGCTACCAGTGTTAAAGACTGCGATGGAGCTCCGTATGCCACGGCAAACTGGCTGACACTGACGGCGGCGGTGCACAAATGCTGCGCAGCTAGCGCCATTCGACGGCCAACACCGCGGTTCCTGGTGTGTCCGCTGTGCCGTGCGTGTGATCATTGCTTGTACAGCCCTCTCGCAGTGTCCGGAGCAAGTATGGTGGGTCTGACACACCGGTGTCAATGTGTTCTTTTTTCCATTTCCAGGAGTGTATGATGCTCTGGTGACCGTGGTCCCTCTAGGCATGTAATGCCCCAAAATGACGCCTTTTTCGTTCTAAAAGAGAGAGTCAGCATAACCTTCCCTGCTAGTTGTTCTGTTCGAAACTTCTTTGGTTTTGGTGATGAGGAATGGCGCCATTACTTGCTCGCTCTCTTCGTTTCCGGTTGGTGGAAGTGAACCCAGGCTTCGTCCCCAGTAACGATTCTTGCAAGGAAGCCATCACCTTCTCGTTCAAAGCGCCGAAGAAGTTCTTCACAAGCATCAACACGTCGTTCTCTCATTTCAGGAGTCGGCTGCCGTGGCACCCATCTTGCAGACACTTTGTGAAACTGGAGCACATCATGCACAATGTGGTGTGCTGACCCACGACTAATCTGTAAACATGCTGCAATGTCATTCAGTGTTATTCAGCGGTTTTCCTTCACTATGGCTTCAACTCCTGCAATGTTCTGTGGAGTCACAACTCGTTGTGCTTGACCTGGACGAGAAGCATCTTCCACTGAAGTCATGCCACTTACGAACTTCCTACTCCATTCGCAGACTTGCTGCTGTGACAAACATGCATCACCATACTGAACCTTCATTCGTCGATGAATTTCAATCCGTTTCACACCTTCACTGCGCAAAAACCGAATAACAGAACGCTGTTCTTCCCCGGTGCAAGGCGCAAGTGGGGCGGCCATCTTTATTCTGATACGGCGACGGTATGTGTGCATCTGCACTATGTTGCCACCTTTAGGCCATTCTACACGCTGTGTGTAGCACGCTTATTAGCTTACAGGATAACAGCGCGAAATTTCGATTTGTTATTACAAATTTAAGGTTTTCATTTGACTCACCCTCGTATAATAATCTTTGCTTCTCGGGATGTTCTGGAAAACTACTGTAGATACACGTCTGGGACATGTTTTTTTACATTCACCAGACCAACAGCCACAAAATAAATGGAAATTGTGCTGTATTTAACCGAGTACACTTCTGCGATGGCTTCATATTGGCGAAGTTGCTAAATTCCAGGCAAAAACTTATTAGCTGTAACTCCGTAACTAATCATTTGGGGACCTACGTTTATATAAACTTTTTTCTTTAGTTTTACTTGTGGAATAATATATTAAAATATTTCCATATCTTCGTGAATCACCCTGTATATTTAATCGCCGTGACCCTCTGAAGAAGCACTTTACTATTGCTGCATTTGACATCACAGTGTCGTTTTTGCTACTCACTTGCATTAACTTAACATTTTCTCTCATTTACAGCAATTGCCATTCATCATACCAAATAGAAATTCTATACAAGTCATTCTGTAACTTCCTACAGTCACTGAAAGACAATGCTTTCCTGTACACTACAACGTCATCATCAAACAATTGTAGACTGCCGCCCACCGTATCCGTCAGGTCGTTGATGTATATTGAAAAAAAAAAGGTGGTCTTGTTGCGCTGTGTTATTGCGTATGCTCGGGCCTTCTTTAACAGTCTGCAATATCTAGGAACATGGAATCCGCCTGTTGCCTTCATCTAACGAGGGTCACTCCAAAAGAAATGCACACTATTTTTGTAAAAATACAGTTTTCATTCTGCATGTGTGAAGGTTTTACAGTGTGTAGGTACATCCTTCCCGCTTGTTTTCAAACTTAGTTCAACCTGTTCCCGTGAGTGGTGAGGTCACAGCATGTCTTCAAGATGGCTGCTACACTTGACGTTCGTCAGAAGCAACGTGCTGTCATAGAATTCCTGTGCTGTGTAAACGAGACAGTGGGAAACAGCCACAAGAGGTTGAAAAAGGTGTATGGAGATGCTGCTCTCGATCGCAGTACAGTTAGTCGGTGGGCAAGCAGGTTAAGTGATGAAAGCGGGCACGGCAATATTGAGAACTGTCCTCGCAGCGGCAGGCCTCGTACTGCACACACTCCAATGTGCAGAGAGTTAACGAATTGGTGACTGCTGACAGACGCATCACAGTGAACGAAATGTCACGCTACGGTGGGATAGGGGAAGGAAGTGTTTGCAGAATACAGAAAGTGTTGGCGTTAAAAAAGGTTTGTGCCAGGTGGGTTCCCAGGATGTTGACAGTGGCTCATAAAGAAACAAGGAAAACGGTATGCAGCGAACTTTTGGAGCAGTACGAGAATGATGGAGATGAATTTCTTGGAAGAATTGTGACAGGTGATGGAGCATGGCTCCATCATTTTTCACCAGAGACAAGAGGTAATCAATGGAGTGGCGTCATGTAAATTCACCCAAGAAAAAAAATTCAAAACCACACCTACTGCTGGAAAAGTTATGGCTACGGCGTTTTTCGATCCCGAAGGACTCTTGCTTGTGGACATCATGCCAAGTGGAACCACCATAAATTATGATGCATATGTGAGGACACTGAAGAAACTTCAAGCTCGACTGAGTCGTGTTCGACTACATCGGCAAAAGCAGGATGTTTTGCTGTTGCACGACAATGCACGGTCACATGTCAGTCAAAAAACCATGGAAGTGATCACAAAACTCGGATGGACAACACTGAAACTCTGACCTGGCTCCATGTGACTATAATCTCTTTGCGAAATTGAAAGACTCTCTTCGTGGAACAAGGTTTGAAGATGATGACACCCTTGTGCACGCTGCCAAACAGTGGCTCCAGCAGGTTGGTCCAGAATTTTATCGTGCGGGTATACAGGCGCTGGTTCCAAGATGGCGTAACGCAGTTGAGAGGGAAGGAAATTATGTTGAGAAATGAAAATATTGTTCCTAAAGAATGTATCTACACACTGTAAAACTTTCAGACATGTAGAATAAAAGATGGATTTTTTTTTAATTGTGTGCATTTCTTTTGGAGTGACCCTCGTATGTTTTGCAATGTATCGTGCGAGGAAAGGGCAAGCTGAGCATAGCACGTTGGATACTTCCTAAACACGTCTAAACCCGTGTTGATCTGTGTCCAGGTGACACACTAAGAAACCCCCGCCATGAACAGTACAGTGTGCAAATAGGGGCCTCGATGTAAAGTGAATTTCTGGGTCTATTTGTGGATCGCCAACCCCAATTAGCGGCTTTAGTTTCGCCTTGAAACCGGCCACGACAGTACAGAAGACGAACAAATGAATGACTAGACACTTTTTGGAAACTGTGTTGTCGCGCGGATCACGACTGAATTAGCTAATTTCTGAGGAAATCCGAGGCGCGGCTGCTCCCGCTGAGCCGCGAGACGATCCGCGAGCGCTCCAAAGGCGGCGGCGGGTGTCTGGTAATTCTGCGAACAGCGGGCGACTAAGCCGCCAGAGGTAGAAACGAATCCCGGGGGCCGCGTCTGCGGCGCCACAATAGGGGCGGCGGCTCCTCAGAGCGGCTTCCCTCAGCACGCGCCGCCTTTTGTAACCGCGGGAGATGGGCTGACAGAGCTGCCTAATTAGCGACGGACAAGAGCGGTAACCAGAGGCGGCGGGCCGCGCCGAGGCGCAGCTCCGTCCCCGCTCCGCCCCCAGATCGACTCCGCGGAACAGGAGACGAGCGGAGAGCCACGCACTTGGAACAATACCCGCTCCATCGGCCCGCAGTCTACAGACCGCCACAAGATACTTACAAAAATACCTTTCTCAGTTACAGAGGCAAGTCATGTTGTTATCATAATAACCTACATTGTCTGACGTGTACTGCTTCAAGCTCGTCCAGTATGAGACTTTTTCGAGCGCGAGTGGCGGGCATCTGAAAAATTAAGTTAGCGCCCATCAATTACAATATGAGCTTTGTTCCTCACCCTTAGCCCTCCCTCTGCTGTTTCCCAATCGCCAGGAAACCGGTCGTAAACAGCTTGGCACAGGATTTTCAAGCCGTTACACCTGGCTATACTTTTTGGGGTGGAAAATTTGCAAGCTGCCAGGAATTTAATGGAGAGCTAGCGCACAACAGTCTGGACCGCGGAAGGCAATCAACACCCATCCCAACTGCATAGGATACTATTGTGTTGGCCGAAGAGCCAACACCGTGTTACTACAGGAGGCCGAAATGCACGCGTTTTAGCTCACGCAGGCTGGCGTGAGGAGGGAAGAACTATATTCACGTGAGGTCTGGAACATGACAAGGAATTAGAATTCAGAAAGCGGACGTAATTAGTTTGATACTTAACTTTAATCCATTAATGATGAACGTCGCTCTTGACGAACACACTGGACTCGCATTCGGGAGGACGACGGTTCAATCCCACGTCCGGCTATCCTGATTTAGGTTTTCCGTGATTTCCCTAGATCACTTCAGGCAAATGTTGGGATGGTTCCTTTGAAAGGGCACGGCCGATTTCCTTCCCCATCCTTCCCTATTCCGAGCTTGTGCTCCGTCTCTAATGACCTCGTTGTCGTCGGGACGTTAAACACTAATCTCCTCCTCCTCCGCTCTTGACGGTACATGATTCACAATATTATCTTTTCAGAATAGTAACTGAATATGGCGCCTTGCTAGGTCGTAGCAAATGACGTAGCTGAAGGCTATGCTAAACTGTCGTCTCGGGAAATGAGAGCGTATGTAACAGTGAACCATCGCTAGCAAAGTCGGCTCTCCAATTGGGGCAAATGCTAGGGAGTCTCTCTAGACTAGACCTGCCGTGTGGCGGCGCTCGGTCTGCAATCACTGATAGTGGCGACACGCAGGTCCGACGTATACTAACGGACCGCGGTCGATTTAAAGGCTACCACCTAGCAAGTGTGGTCTCTGGCGATGACACCACAGATACCAATTAATTAGGAGACTGAGCGATGTGGACTGGTATTCAACACTAATTAAAAAAGATTATAGCTTAGAAATAGGAAATATTCTACTAGAATTTGTATATACTCGTATATGGCCGAGATCAACCTTCAATGGCTAGTCAAAGCAACTCACATACAGAGAGAGCAATAAATGAATGCAGGAATCAACATGTACTTATAATTACCGAAAGTATTTGACTAGCCCCTTAAATATGAATGTGCTGGAGAGAGCTAAACTCATGAAATAGCGGTCCATCTGAAAAAGAGGGGGGGTGGGGGAGGGGTAACGAGGAATGCCGTCGATATGCGAACAGCTGGGTTTGACAGAGATTTGCAGACACCACTTTTGCCAGATAATGGTCGTGTTCAATAATGGCGCGCAATTTCGAGCAGGTCACCGTTTCTGCCGCACCCTGTATAAACAAAGAGGGATAAAATATTTGACGGTATACATCTATAGATTTCGATCAGCCACTAATTATTGCTATAGGCGCATGTCCACATTCCTTAATCATTTTTGATACTTTCGTGAGACTGGCGTGAATTTAACACACTATTAGTTACCTAAAAATATAATGTACTGTTCGAAGTGGAAACAGTTTTCGGCGGCTGCACTGTGCAGTACTGCTGCGATTTAACTTGAAAAGCTAAAAAATTAAGACGAAAGCAAGAGAATAATTCATTAACCACATTCATAAGTGTTAAATATAATTTTTTCTACATGGATTTAAACAGCGAGGAATTTTGCATTAAATACGATTCAAGAAATTTAATCTGAGTAACAAGGTTTTTCATTTGTTTAAATGTGTTGTGTGAAGACATTCATGAATAAATATACTGCTATTTCGCTCATATTCTGAGGGCAAAAAACGCTTTTTGTTTATCTGGGCACTAAAGAACATGGTCTATTATTTTTTCTCATGTTAAAACATTATCAAGTCTTTTTTAATAGCAATTTTGCGGTGGTAATGATTTAGTCGACTTGTCTACCATGGTAGATAACAGTGCAGTTTCAGAAAACTATCCGTGAGGAACAAGTACAGGTATAATTCAAGTCAAACAGGGACCAAAAAGAATATACATAAACATATAAACGATTGTTACAGACATCTAAATAAATGAAAAGTAAATCTTTAAACGGTAGACCATCTCAGTATTATATTTAAGGTAAATAGGAAACAAATGAAATTTTTGAACACTGAAGATCCAAAGAAACAGGTATGGGCTTGAGTATTCAAATACAGAGATATGTAAATAGGCTGAATAAGGCGCTGCGGTCGGCAACGTCTATGTAAGACAAGTGTCTGGCGCAGTTGTTAGATCGGTTACTGCTGCTACAATGGCAGGTTATCAAGATTTAAGTGAGTTTGAACGTAGTGTTATAGACGGCGCACGAGCGATGGGACATAGCATCTCCGAGGCAGCGATGAAGTGGGGATTTTCCCGTACGACCATTTCACGAGTGTGCCGTGAATACCAGGAGTACGGTAAAACATCAAATCTCCAACATCGCTGCGGCCAGAATAAGATCCTTTAAGAACAGTACCAATGACGACTGAAGAGAATCGTTAAACGTGATAGAAGTGCAGCCCTTCCGCAAATTGCTGCAGATTTCAATGCTGAGCCATCAACAAGTGTCAGCGTGCGAACCATTCAACGAAACACCATCGATATGGGTTTTCGGAGCCGAAGGCCCACTCGTGTACTCTTGATGACTGCACGACACAAAGCTTTACGCCTCGCCTGGGCCAGTCAAGACTGACATTGGACTGTTGATGATTGGAAACATGTGGCCTGGTCGTACGAATCTCGTTTCAAATTGCATCGAACGGATGGACATGTATGGGTATGGAGACAAGCTCATGATGAGTGACCCTGCATGTCAGCAGGGGACTGTACAAGCTGGTGGCCGCTCTGTAATGGTGTGGGGCGTGTGCAGTTGGAGTGATATGGGTCCCCTGATACGTCTAGGAACGACTCTGATCGTTAACCCGTACGTAAGGGTCCTGTCTGATCATCTGCATCGATTCATGTTCATTGTGCATTCCGACGAACTTGGGCAGTTTCAGCAGGACAATACGACACCGTCACACGTCCACAATTGCTACAGAGTGGCTCCAGGAACACTCATCTGAGTTTAAACACTTGAGCTGGCCACCAAACTCCCCAGACATGAACATTATTGAGCGTATCTCGGATGCCTTGCAACGTACTGTTCAGATGAGATCTCCACCCCCTCGTACTCTTACGGATTTATGGACAGCCCTGCAGGAATCATTGTATCAATTCTCTCCAGCACTACTGCAGACATTTGTCAAGTCCATACCACGTCGTGTTGCGGTACTTGTGCGTGTTCGCGGGGGCTCTACACGATATTAGGCAGGTGTACCAGTTTCTTTCCTCTTCAGTGTATAAACATCAAGCTCTTCCAACAAACTGAGAGCACGTCTTTTGGCTCTATGTGGATAATACGCGTACTATTCTCAAATGCTCCTCGTAGTACGTTCGGTCGCTGCTCAGCAAAATCCCAAGACAGTTTTATTACGTTGTTGCAAATGCTTCTTAGACCTTGAATTACAGGAACTGCCGGTTTGGCCGATAATGCACTTATTATAGTTACTGCAGTCTTTCGATATAGCCCAGAACCAACACATTTGTCATATGCGCTTCTCCGACTGTCGTTTACACCAGGGGCTTACAGATTTTCTAGGACCACTGACCTCAAAACCCTCATAAAAAAGAAGAGCATACATAATTTCTCTACAACATCTCCCCCCTCCCCCTTCCTGAAGCACTCAGGGCGTCGCCCTTGTGACGCGACGACCGTGGCGGTGGCTGTGGTAGCTCGCTTTCGGGAGTCGAGAGGTGGACCTCGGTCAGCACTCCGCCTTTATCCTGCTCGGTGTACTGCCTGTGTTGCCTTTGGAGCAACTTCTGTGCCGGATGTCATGCTTGGCTACGATGAAATCTATAGTGTTTGTTGATTAGGTTCTTCTGTAGCTGGATTTCGATAAACTCTGTGCATACATTATCCCTAAAGAGTGATGTTTTCAAGGCTTTTCTCTCTCCATTTCTCATTATATAGTTTGTTTCCAGCCAATATTCAGTGACTGTGAATTTCGTTGCCTGCTGGAGGTTGGCGTGACGTTTATGTTCGTCCATCTTTCTTCAATCGTACAAACGTTTCGTCTGAAGTATGCTTTTCCCCACTCACACAGTGTGTGCTACAAGCCAGACATTCGGAATCCCAGTTCATCTTTTACTAATCCTAGCAGGGATTCAGTCTTAGCGGTACAAATACTTGATGTCGTGTTGGCGAAACATTTTGCCAATTTTTCTTGATATGTTGCAGACATATGGGACCACACTTCACTGTGGAAATACCCTCCTCGGATGTTGGTAGTGTTGCGAATTTACGTAGAATTTGGCGGTCGCTATAGTCATTTTTCTTCATTGTTGTTGCCTTAGGGTTGCAGAGTACTGGTGTTAAAATCTCTTTGCCGACGACGCTTTAGCATCACCTCTACAGCACCTGATTACTGCCTTCGCACGCCTTACAGACAAGGGATTAGGTAGGCCACACGCCGCAGTTCTAAGCGTAATCGGCTGGCGGCCTGCCAAGAGGCTAAGTACTGTTACTCGCGATATTCGTTTCACAACAGTGGACTAGTCCTCGTCGAGACCGCTCCTTTCTTCAGAGGACAGACTGATTACCTCTTCTGTCTCTCGTAAAATCGCCTACGACATGACGTTAAATCCAAAAACACACTACTGCTGAAAGGTATGTGGCCTTTTAGCATGTTGCAACACACTACACTACTGAAAACAGAAATTTACTGCCAAAACTTACAGGAATTTCTCCGGTCATACTGCTTGCGCCTACCAACGGCATTTGTGGAATCACCCATTAAAAAAAAAGTCTCTGAGCTCTATGGGACTTAACTGCTGAGGTCATCAGTCCCCTAGAACTTAGAACTACTTAAACCTAACTAACCTAAGGACATCACACACATCCATGCCCGAGGCAGTATTCGAACCTGCTACCGTAGCGGTCGCGCGGTTCCAGACTGTAGCGCCTAGAACCGCTCGGCCACTCCGGCCGACTCACTCAGTAAAAACTTTGACAAAAATTTAAAATGCCGTAAAATGTTTTAAATGCGACAAGTAACCTCTCTGAACTATTCGCCTCGTCCGGCATTACTGAAAACAAGACTCGCAATCCTGACATTGGTCAAATCTACATTAGGGTGTATAGTAGAGTGATACCGCACCTCCGCACCCGTGTTTACAGAAATATATATTTCTGGCCCTGTTGACCGCCTTGGAATCGCTTGTCTTCAGCTCTGATATTTTCCTCAAATATTTCCGTCTCCTACAACCTGTCGTCCTGAGCCTGCAACTAACATCACGTGCACACACATATTATCTTTGACACTAATTTAACAATTACTGATCATAGATACACAGTAGCGGCATTCTGAGAACTTAAAACGTATGCCCGAGGCCGACCCTGTACCTCTGACTTTCATTTTTCTCCGCAGCGGCGCTCCGTAATCTCAAAGGCCAGAGTTATTCATACAGCACTCTTAAACCAGTAAATAATTAATTCTAACAACCGCTGCGCGGTTTATGCACCAATGACACGATTAATTACGGTCCACAGAAGAGTTTTGTCGAACAGGAAGTGATGTTTCTCTTCACAGATTTTAAAAGTAATTATGGGATTAATTCTTTAAATATGCAACGGTAATATACATGTATTTTTGGTGTTACATTGCGTGCTATGAATTTCATTGCCTGATTCGTATCATGAAGTTACAACGTAGCTGTGAGTGAGAAGACATAGAATAAAATAATTTAGATCGAAAAGGGTTATTGTTGCTAATAACGCATGGTATACAGGAAAGAAATTAAAATCTATACACAATTTTCTTGGGATGTACATTTCTTTCCGTATACTGTATATCGTATTGAACCACAATAACCATAAAAAATACAAGTAAATGCGTACTTAAGAACGGGAAATCATATAGTGCGTTCGCTGCCTCACCATAAACCCATGTGCCGGCCGCGGTGGTCTCGCGGTTCTAGGCGCGCAGTCCGGAACCGCGCGACTGCTACGGTCGCAGGTTCGAATCCTGCCTCGGGCATGGATGTGTGTGATGTCCTTAGGTTAGTTAGGATTAAGTAGTTCTAAGTTCTAGGGGACTGATGACCACAGCTGTTAAGTCCCATAGTGCTCAGAGCCATTTGAACCATAAACCCATGTAATTACTTCTGGATTTCAGCGTAAGGATACGCATCGCAAAAAGTGAAAGTCGAGTGAAGTCATCTATTGAAAGAATTCAGTAGTGTCTGGATTTCCTTTTTATGTGATATTCTTTGATCTTATTTTTTTGTTTCTCCGTCTCTTGCACCAGTATTTTACATCAGTCTGGGCGAATTTCTAAAAGCATCTTCAGTAAATTGCGTCTAAGGTTTTTAATTTTTTGATGATCTACTGACCTGACCCCATTCCACTACTAAACAACATAAAATTCTTAGGATATATTATAGGCTGCTCTAAGAAGAGCTTCTTGTAGCTGAAATGATGGCTGTACCAGGAGAGTATGAAGTTTATAATTGAGAAAGACTCAGGCAATGCGACTCCATTTCACCAAAATTATTTTTTGTCTCCATCTAAGGGGTAAAAAGAAGGTAAAAACTCCAGAGGAAGACAGAGATTGGAATACATCCAGGAAGTAATTGTGGACGTACGTTATAAATGCTACTCTGAGGTGAAGATGTTGGCACAGCAGAGGAATTCGTGACGGGCAGCATGAAACCAGTCAGAAGACGAATGACGCAGAAAAAGGGGGTCTTCAAACAATTAAACTGGGATGAAGAATGAATAAGCACAAACGGATATCACCTGCGCCATCTTCAGTTAGAGGATGACATCCGTTTGTTTAGGATTCAAAGGAAATTCAGCACAGAATGGACGAACTGAACAGTGCAAGTACGACCGTAGGCTTGAATATCAACTACAGTAAGACCAAAACAATGTACAGTCAACGGGATGATCGTAAAACAGTAAAGATTAATAGTGATATTTGTGGAGATACCTCCGAATTTGAGAAGACAGGCATGATACATTCATAGGAAAATTTTTTAAAAATCTCTTTATTGAGTACCTAGTTTGGACGCTGGGCAGCTGCCCACGGCCTCACGCCTTCAGCTTGTGATGCTGACGTGTTAAAGCTCTCATAGTGTGTCTACTGAACGAAGGACGCCTTCAGTGAACGTTGTTCAGCGGGGCCAATGAGGTGGCGTAAGAGAAGTCATGTAGCGCCTCAGGAGCGGACGCACAAGTGACTGCGCGAAGTCGAAACGCTCTCGTGTCCACCGGCGCTTGTCCTGTTCACACTGCTTTTTCGCTCCCCCATGCCATGACTCCTACGAGCTGTACTTTGGGTTCCTATGATCGCCTCTCCACTTCTCTACGCACCAATGTATACCCTCTTTCGGGAGTCAGGTTTTAGCAGTTAATTTCTTGTTGATCATTTAACCACCTAAATCCGAATGCCTGCTCCCTCACATATTGTAGCGACTTGCCGATACCCTCGTAATAGAAGGGCCACGTCCCTATGCTGGTCGGCAACTCCCTGTCTGTGCCAAAATGCTGTCCTCATAGCTGGCTGTTCGTATGAGCAAAGAGATGAAAAATCAGAGGGAACCACGCCCGGGCTGTATCGTGGGCGATCAAACACTTCCCACTGGAAACACTGCTGGAGAGTCCTCATAGCACTTGCAGTGTGCGGCCGAGAAAGGTCAGGAAGAAGGAAACAAATGACAGTTACCATATGGGGGTGCATGTAAATCAGGTGAAATCCCTCAGTAGACATCCACGCTTGGCGGGAGACACTATTATAGGCATCCTTATCGCCCACTGTGCGCTCAGAACTGAATAGTGCGACATGACATGATATAGAGCATACCAGAGACACTGCTAAACATATTTGCCCAAAGCTTCACTGGGTTTTCGCTGTGATTTAAATTTCGCGGTCGATCAGACTTGGAAAAATATAGCCCTAATAATACCATACGAAAATGAACGAGTGTATAAGTGAAGTATTAAGTTAAGAATACATTTTTGTATTTTATTATGTCATTTACAGTTACCGAAGGAAGGTTTGTTAATAGTGGCCTTGTGGTATATCAGGCATGCTATGTTACATAGATGGTCTGTATTTCCTTGAAAGAAGTGGATTACTTAACAGAAAGGTGGAGTGTGAGACTCAGGGTACCTTAAGTTTCGCACACCAGTGTAATAATTAGAGCTTCTTCAGGTTATATTGATTTTTGGTAATCAGTGTTCCACTTATACAGCCGGCCGGAGTGGCCGAGCGGTTCTAGGCACTACAGTCTGGAACCGCGCGACCGCTACGGTCGCAGGTTCGAATCCTGCCTCGGGCACGGATGTGTGTGATGTCCTTAGGTTAGTTAGGTTTAAGTAGTTCTAAGTTCTAGGGGACTGATGACCTCAGAAGTTAAGTCCCATAGTGCTCAGAGCCATTTGAAGCTTTCCACTTCTACATTTCCTTCACAACTGTAATGAGAAGCCAGCGAAAAGACTCCGTTAACGGATGTGCAAGGATCTGGGATAATGCGAAGGGAGGCTGGATCTTCATTCCAATATTAAATGCACTCCCTCCATGCGTTTCTCGCTTACGTACAAATTAAACCCCCACATGGTTCTTTCGCTACGCCACTTTGCTTGCTTTCTCGAAAACAGCGCGCTCGCCACGTAAAATAATCCTATACGAGTATCAAAGTTTTGCATCGTGGCTACAAGTAGTGTTATAATCGAGCGAAACCGATATGACGACCATTAGCGCCAAGAAAACAATAAGGCAGCGTGTTCTCGTCCGTTGCCGCCAGTCTTCACAGGTACAACTGAACAGTAATGAACACTGCCAAAATGGCTCTGAGCACTATGGGACTTAACATCTATGGTCATCAGTCCCCTAGAACTTAGAACTACTTAAACCTAACTAACCTAAGGACAGCACACAACACCCAGCCATCACGAGGCAGAGAAAATCCCTGACCCCGCCGGGAATCGAACCCGGGAACCCGGGAACACTGCCAAACTGTCTGCGAATGCTCGTTCGCTTGTGCTCATATCCATTCACTGCAGTGTAAAAGAAGTCTGACGTGGTGTATCTAGCCCATGCACCGACCAACTGTCACGACCGCATCCAGCGCGAAACCAGTGAGGCTAAATACTGAACTGCAGAAACTACTCTACGAAGCAAAGCCGCGACGCATGACGTCACTGTCGCCATGTTAGACAAGGTCCAGCTGCCACACTGTTCTGCTAAACAGGAAAAATGAATTGCTGATATAACGTGAGGAGTCTTAGATTAGTTTACATTATCACTTCACTGAATGACACTCCTTCGAAAGTCCCAAGCACACGAACTACTAACAACTCCGAATGATCCTCGCTAACACGGGGTCTACACCAAAATCCGTCAAAGTTTTCTAGGCGAAGTAGCATTTAAGTAGTCTGTCCAGTGTACTACTGAATTCACTGTATCAGACCTTACCATGTAGGTCAAACTGGCGTGACACGCTGCACATCCCACATCCAACACTAGCAGTTGTATCTAACTCAGTCGCTCACGAGTGTATATGACAGTATAGCATTGCATGCAGCAGGCTTCAGTTGCTCCTGAAACTTCCAAGTAAGGTGTTTTTTTTCCCACTGTCAATAAGTATCCCTGTTCTGGATATCGCTCCATACTAATTTGAGGCTGCTTCGTTGCCTGTGCGCATAAAATCAAAAGCTATAAATAATTTTAACTGTAAA
Source organism: Schistocerca serialis cubense (assembly GCF_023864345.2). NCBI lineage: Eukaryota > Metazoa > Arthropoda > Insecta > Orthoptera > Acrididae > Schistocerca > Schistocerca serialis. The sequence continues at coordinate 778,337,253 of NC_064639.1, read as the reverse complement.
AGGAAGAAGGTAAGGATGGTCAGGATTTGATGCCACGTCGATGGGGCAGACATTAGAGACGGAGTACAAGTTAGTTAGGATTGGGGAGGAAACTGGCCGTGCCCTTTCAAAGATATAATCCTGATATTCGCCTCAATTGACTTTTGGAAATCGTAGGTAAGGTAAAGCATGTGGCTATTGGTCGACTGCAGGCAGAGTACAGCCTTTCTTCGGCGCGGCACTAAGAGGGGGAGGGGGAAGGGGAGGGCCTATCTCCATGGCTGTGTTTCAACCCTTGGGAAAATCCCCAGTACTGATCTGATAGCAGCTTGAGTAGTCCTGGGGCCTTCCTAGAGGGATTGGAACGAGGAAAAACCTCCGCCACTATCCGAGACTGAACCTGGGACTTACAAGGCTGGTCTCGTGCTCTACCCAGTAGACTGTCACAATCACTGTGGAAACTACGGAATACCTAAATCTGGATGGCCGAATGGAAATCTGAAATGTCGATCTTCCAATGTGAGCCCATTCTTTCAACCACTGCGTCTTCTCGCTCGATAACACCGTTTGCAACACAAGCCAAAAGCACCTCATCCCCTGATTTAGTACAATATCATCTCCAGCCTCAGTCTGCTGGTTAAGGCAGTCACTAAGGCTTCTTTAGTTATACAGCTCAAGCCGTTAATCAATGACTGGTCCCAAAGACCTACCAAACTGTGAGGATGCTGACTGCTATGTTTCACCCAATGCCCCAAACAGCCGCTGAAATTTTCTAAGGGTTGATTTAACGGGTCAGTCGAGGTGCAAAACGGTGTCTTAGTCATCAAACCAAAAACGTATGCGTATGGCCCTTTGAACACGGATGTTGTCTTCTTAGGTGTGTCCACAGCATACTCAACCATCTCATCATGAAGATATACAAGAAAAGTCAATATTGGGACACCGAGAATGTTGACATATGTATATCGTGGGTGATGTTGGTAACCTCAACGACTAGACCCAAGTAATGGTATGACCAACACTCACAACACATAACCACTTCCTGCCTACTGTCGGCCAAGCTGTTGAACTTCTCAAGCTACTTACAACTCTTGCTCCAGACGCCAAAAACATTACCATTATGAAGGAAGCTAAAGGCAGCGTCAGGACGAGCTGTTACAGTTCTAAAGATATACGTGACTCCTCGCTCGTCCACGATCGCAAGGAATCAATCCTATTTCTTCTTTCAGTATGTGGTTGCGACACAATTTCAGCCTTGTCTGCTGAAGGGAAGATGCAGGCTTTCTAAACTATTCCACCAATTCCCTCATCTTCATAACATTTCACGAATATTCACCGATACAGCTTTGTCTCCTGGGGCCACTGCAGAAGCAGTAGGAAAATTCATCCTCTCTCTCTCTCTCTCTCTCTCTCTCTCTCTCTCTCTCACTATCTCTCTCTCTCTCTCTCTCTTCACAAAAACAGGAAAGAGTAAATTTGATGATCCTTTAAATGATATCAGAATTCAATGTACTTGCGGGTCAGGCAAGCAATGCTGTCGCACACTCTCGTCTGCCACCCGCTACTGACGCAGTATGCCACCATGCCTACCGAAAACAGTCCAGCTACAGTTGGGGAAGTGCTTGGATGCTAGAAACTGGGGTGGAGAGAATCAAATTCATCCCTCTCTAATTCACATGAAACGACAGCAGCTCCAGGCAAGATACTGCTACTGATTACATGCGGCTCCGCTCAAGATTACGGAAGAAAATGCAAGTGTGTGAAAATTGCACAACAATGTATAAAAGTTGTTGAGGAAGAAGCTGCGCTAACGTGACTCCCAGTGATTTGACAGGAGATGTGTAAATAATTATAAACAACAGCTTATTTTTTCAACAGATATTATGTAATTTTCGTCGATTACATGTAGTAAATATGATTGTTGTAAATATATTATAGAGACAGCAATTGTTGATTAAATCTACAATGATTTTGATTCCAACGTAAATACTAAGGTGCATAATACTGGAAAAGAAGTGTATAGCAGAACTGTTCTGAAATAATAAATATCAGTTTTAAAAGGAAATTCACTCTCTTCACTAACCTTCAGATTTTATCACGAAACACCGGACATCACGTGAAAACAGGAAAAGTATGATTTGTCAGCCCACAGTACAGGCCTCCAGCCGGGCACTATGCAGTTTCTGTGCTGTTTGGTCGATTTACACGTGCAGCTCTGTCATTGTGAGCAATGGTCTTTTGCGAGCTAATCGACGCGAAATGTCCATAGCACGCAATTGCCTTTGAATGGTTGCTGGAAACTTGTTGAGTTGGCCCTGCGTTCTGTCGAGTTTCAATCCGATTGTCATTGACAAGACCCCAGTCCCAGTTAGTTGAGATCTTTTTTCGACCACTGTTGTTAGCAGTCTTACATGGCTACGAGTGGTCCACATAACTTGTAGACACGCTAGACCATCCACGTTCATGCACCAACAAGTTCAGCAACTTCATTCTCGGTGTTGTCACTGGCGCGTACAAATACACTCCTGGAAATGGAAAAAAGAACACATTGACAGCGGTGTGTCAGACCCACCATACTTGCTCCGGACACTGCGAGAGGGCTGTACAAGCAATGATCACACGCACGGCACAGCGGACACACCAGGAACCGCGGTGTTGGCCGTCGAATGGCGTTAGCTGCGCAGCATTTGTGCACCGCCGCCGTCAGTGTCAGCCAGTTTGCCGTGGCATACGGAGCTCCATCGCAGTCTTTAACACTGGTAGCATGCCGCGACAGCGTGGACGTGAACCGTATGTGCAGTTGACGGACTTTGAGCGAGGGCGTATAGTGGGCATGCGGGAGGCCGGGTGGACGTACCGCCGAATTGCTCAACACGTGTGGCGTGAGGTCTCCACAGTACATCGATGTTGTCGCCAGTGGTCGGCGGAAGGTGCACGTGCCCGTCGACCTGGGACCGGACCGCAGCGACGCACGGATGCATGCCAAGACCGTAGGATCCTACGCAGTGCCGTAGGGGACCGCACCGACACTTCCCAGCAAATTAGGGGCACTGTTGCTCCTGGGGTATCGGCGAGGACCATTCGCAACCGTCTCCATGAAGCTGGGCTACGGTCCCGCACACCGTTAGGCCGTCTTCCGCTCAAGCCCCAACATCGTGCAGCCCGCCTCCAGTGGTGTCGCGACAGGCGTGAATGGAGGGACGAATGGAGACGTGTCGTCTTTAGCGATGAGAGTCGCTTCTGCCTTGGTGCCAATGATGGTCGTATGCGTGTTTGGCGCCGTGCAGGTGAGCGCCACAATCAGGACTGCATACGACCGAGGCACACAGGGCCAACACCCGGCATCATGGTGTGGGGAGCGATCTCCTACACTGGCCGTACACCACTGGTGATCGTCGAGGGGACACTGAATAGTGCACGGTACATCCAAACCGTCATCGAACCCATCGTTCTACCATTCCTAGACCGGCAAGGGAACTTGCTGTTCCAACAGGACAATGCACGTCTGCATGTATCCCGTGCCACCCAACGTGCTCTAGAAGGTGTAAGTCAACTACCCTGGCCAGCAAGATCTCCGGATCTGTCCCCCATTGAGGATGTCTAGGACTGGATGAAGCGTCGTCTCACGCGGTCTGCACGTCCAGCACTAACGCTGGTCCAACTGAGGCGCCAGGTGGAAATGGCATGGCAAGCCGTTCCACAGGACTACATCCAGCATCTCTACGATCGTCTCCATGGGAGAATAGCAGCCTGCATTGCTGCGAAAGGTGGATATACACTGTACTAGTGCCGACATTGTGCATGCTCTGTTGCCTGTGTCTATGTGCCTGTGGTTCTGTCAGTGTGATCATGTGATGTATCTGACCCCAGGAATGTGTCAATAAAGTTTCCCCTTCCTAGGACAATGAATTCACAGTGTTCTTATTTCAATTTCCAGGAGTGTACATTAACGGAAAAAATATAGCAATGCGAAGAAATAATTAATTTACAGTAATAAAATTTCGGTAATACTTTTGTCCAGATAGCATATTTAAAAGATTAACATCGCCAGCTCAGAGGTTCATGTAAGCGCGAGATACGCCATTGCCAATGTGAAATGCTGGTAGATTTATAACCGGTGTAACCGCCAGAATGTTGAATGCAAAAATGCAAACGTGCATACATTGTGCTGTACAGGCGCCATATGTCAGTTTGTGGGATGGAGTTCCATGCCTGTTGCACTTGGTTGGTCAATAAAGGGACGGTTAATGCCGTTTGTGAATGACGATGATGTTGTAGGCAGATCCGGTGAACGGAAAGGCCAAGGCAACATGTCGACACCTTGTAGAGCTTGTTGGGTTACATAACAGCGGTATGAGGGCGACCGTTATCCTGTTGGAAAATACCCCCTGGAACGCTGTTCATGAATGGCAGCACAACAGGTCGAATCACCAGACCGACGAGTCCGCCTTCTTAGCTGGGTGTTAACGTGCTTGCCTCAGATGCACTGGGCCCGGGTTGGAGATTTTCTCGGTTCGAGGACTGGGTGTTGTTGTCCTCATCATCATTTCATCCTCATCATCGGCCGCAACTCGCCCGATGTGGCGCCGACTGAAATAAAACTTGCACTTGGTGGCCGAACCCGCATGGGACCTCCCAGCCAACAATGGCATACGATCATTTCATTTACCAGACTGACGTACAAATTGGCCGTCAGAGCGTGTGGGATGAGCACGAGAGGGCTCCTGCTGTTATACGAAATCACACCCCAGACCATAACTCCAGGTGTAGGTGCAGTGTGCCTAGCACGCAGACCGGTTGGTTGCAGGGCCTCAACTAGCCTCCTTCTGACCAATTCACGACCATCACTGGCAGCTAGGCAAAACCATGTTTCATCAGAAAATGCAACAGGCATTCACCCTGCCTCCCAATGAGCTCTTGCTTGACAACACCGAAGCCGCAAATGGCAGAGGTTTGTGGTCAGTGGAACGTATGCTGCATGGCGTCTCGCTCGAAGCTGTCCTTGAAGTAACCGATTTGTAACAGTTCGTTGTGACTGTGGTCTTAACTGCTGCTCAAAACTGCTGTTGCAGAAATCAATATGATGCAACAGAGTCATACGCCGAACACGATGTTCTTCCCTCTCGGCAGTGTCAGGTGGCAATTGGGAGCCCGGTCTGCTTGCGACCGTACATTCCCGTAACGACCTCTGCCAGCCTTGGCTACATTCCTGCCAAGTCTTTCTGTAGTATCGCACAAGGAGCATGCAGCTTCTTGTAGGTCCATTTCATGACCTCGTTGTAACTCAGTGACGTGTTGGAAATGGCGTCTTCGTCGCCTTAAAGGCTTCCTTCACTAGCATCAACTCACCACATCCAGTCTCAAAGGCAATTAGCGCTCACGACCATTACAGTGTGTATTAAAAGCAAACTTGATTTGCATCCTCATAGTGGCGCTACTAGCGGCACTTTATGCAACTGGCTCGAAGTCTGAATAAATATCATCTTTCAGGTGGCCCAACTCCTTCTTGGTGTTGCGATTCTTTTGCCGTCACTGTACAATAGCTCTTTTCTGCCGTTGTATCACGTCTCCGCGTCCTCCTAACTGTACCGAGTGGTGCATACGCACCACTTCACGCACATGACTTGTCAGCGTTGGAGGGTCATTTCTGCAGTATCTACAGCGCGACGAGGTAAATACTGTGCTGTTTTAAGAGGGTGGGTAATGTAAGGGGTGCTCAAAAACTTTTTGTTCGTGGGCTTTGATGAAGTGTACATGCAACGTACTGCGACTGCGGTTACATAAGCGCCAACATGTAGACAATCGATTAGTGTGGCATTCGTGTCTTTCCGACGCGCTTGCGGTATACGGTTGTTATTACGACATCCGTCTAAACTGAAATAACTTTTCTGGGATTGCCGAAGGGCAGACACCGGTCGACATCCATCGGAGAATGAAAAATATGTATAGAGTGGCATGTCTGTGGAATATCTGTTAAGGAATGGTGCGTCAAGTTCCGTGCTGGTCGAGATTTGATCGCATATCGCAACTGTCGTAACGCAGAAGTTACACTTACTCAAGCGGGAGAGACTCGAGCACCCGCCCTATAGTCCTGATCTCTCCCCATGCGATTACCACAAATTCGGTTCCTTAAAGACGGTCGTGAAGGGTCGGGGATTCCTGCCGGACGAGAATGTGCAGCCGGCCGGAGTGGCCGAGCGGTTCTAGGCGCTACAGTCTGGAACCGCGCGACCGCTACGGTAGCAGGTTCGAATCCTGCCTCGGGCATGGATGTGTGTGATGTCCTTAGGTTAGTTAAGTTTAAGTAGTTCTAAGTTCTAGGGGACTGATGACCTCAGAAGTTAAGTCCTATAGTGCTCAGAGCCATTTGAACCATTTTAGAATGCGCAGCAGGCAGTTATAGACTTCTTCCCGCAACAGGACATGGGGTTTTATAAAATGAGTTTCTTCAACGCGGTGCGTCCGACGGATGATGAAGTGAATGCTCACGGTGATTTTACCTCATTGGCATACCGATTCTGGACTGTAGGGCCTCCAAACGGAAACTTTTTCATCGCTCTTCTTTTGGGAACATATCTCCAAAAACATCACAAATCTGACTGTTCGCGACGCCCAAAACCAATGGCCTCTGTGAGAAAATGTTGTTTCGGTTCTTTCATTACGGTAAAGCACAACATGCAATTAGTTTTATCTCAAATTACGTGGTTCCGTTTAAACGCAACAACCGCAGCTGACGCAATAACCGAGAAAATTAGAACATACGTTCCGAGGGACAGGTCCGGATGAAATAATGTGGCCAGTTCGCTGTACAGCCTCGTTGGCGCCGACAGGATAAAGACGTATAGGGCGTCGTCACTAACCAGGAAGCGGCCTTTAATGGGCACTCAGTCCGGCGCGCGGTTTCATTCGTCCCTATTCGTTGCCAGAGAGCCCCCTCACTCGCAATTTCCCGGCCGCAACGAGCGGCCGAGGTCGGTAAAAGATCGCGCCCGCGGACGCCGTAAGGGATACAGATGATAGCGGGCCAGGCCGGGCAGAGAACACGGCGGTCTCCAACGGAAGGCGAGGCGTCCAACACGGCCCGAGCGCTTACGACGCGCCCACCAGCAGGGTCTGTAGCAGCACCTGTACTCTGCAGACCACCATGAAATCTGCCGGAGAGGACGCCTTTTATTGTGTGCCATACGCTACCAAGGTTTCTTAGCGTTCCGTTCTCGGATGATACGTGGGAAGACTAGCTGTGTTTGTGCCTCCGACCCAGCTCTTTCAAGACTCCAACAACCCCATTGTCTCTCCTCTAATGTCTAATCCAGGCGCGGCGTCGCGCCTACACGTACACATCTCACTAATCTTACACCAACACGCACTCCATATACTTTCCCGACAAAACCTGAACCGACACCCTCTACCAGACAATGAGCGTCATTCTGATATTTATCCATTCTAGTAACTCAGGTCTCTTGTTCCCTATCTCACGCCCCTCTAGAGCTCCCCTCGCCACTCTCCATCTTTTCCTATTCCCTTTCTTCTTCATACCATTCCGCACCCACACCCCATGACCCTGTTCTATCTCTGCGCCGTAGCCTTTCCCCACCCTAGCCCTGCTATCATCTTCCAGTTAGAGCTCGTTCCACTGCTTTTTATATATATATATACACCCTTACGCTATGGCCCAACAGAACGTCCACTCTTCTCTCTCTTAACTACCTTTCCTAGTGCACATATTTCAACTATCAGCAAATACGCTTTGCTTCATTTTAATGTCTTCACCTTTCTGTGCCATATTTTCTTTTATTTTCATTTTTTTCCAAATTTAAAACGAAAAAATTCAACTGTTTTTAATGCCATAAATGCGAACATGTTTTTGACCATTTACAAAAATTAAGTACCTCGTCTTACGTTCATTTGGTTCTACACGACTGGCCATTTCAATTGCTACACCACGAAGATGACGTGCTACAGATGCGCAATTTAACCGACAGGAAGAAGATGCTGTGATATGCAAATGATTAGCTTTACAGAGCATTCACACAAGGTTGGCGCCGGCGGCGACACCTACAACGTGCTGACATGAGGAAAGTTTCCAACCGATTTTTCATACGTGCAGCTGGACCCGGCGGAGGTTCGAGTGCTCCCTCTGGCAGGGGTGTGTCTGTTTGACCTCAGGATAATTTAGGTTAAGTAGTTTGTAAGCTTAGGGACTGATGAATTTAGCAGTTAAGTCCCATAAGATTTCACATACATTTGAATATTTCTCATACACAAACAGCAGTTGACCAGCGTTGCCTGGTGAAACGCTGTTGGGATGCCTCGTGTAAGGAGGAGAAATGCGTAGCATCACGTTTCCGACTTTGATAAAGGTCGGATTGTAGCCTATCGCGATTGCGGTTTATCGTATCGCGACATTGCTGCTCGCGTTGGTCGAGATCCAATGACTGTTAGCAGAATATGGAATCGGTGGGTTCAGGAGGGTAATACGGAAAGCTGTGCTGGATCCCAACGGCCTCGTGTCACTAGCAGTCGAGATGACAGGCATCTTATCCGCATGGCTGTAACGGGTCGTGCAGCCACGTCTCGATTCCTCAGTCAACAGATGGGGACGTTTGAAAGACAACAACCATCTGCACGAACAGTTAGACGACGTTTGCAGCAGCATGGACTATCAGCTCGGAGACCATGGCGGCGATTACCCTTGACGCTGCATCACAGACAGGAGCGCCTGCGATGGTGTACTCAAGGTCGAACCTGGATGCACGAATGGCAAAAAGTCATTTTTTCGGATGAATCCAGGTTATGTTTACACCATCATGATGGTCGCTTCCGTGTTTGGCGACATCACGATGAACGCACATTGGAAGCGTGTATTCGTCATCGCCATACTGGCGTATCACCCGGCGTGATGGTATGGGGTGCCATTGGTTACACGTCTCGGTCACCTCTTGTTCGCATTGACAGCACTTTGAACAGTGGACGTTACATTTCAGATGTGTTACGACCCGTGGCTCTACCCTTCATTCGATCTCTGTGAAACCCTACATTTCAGCAGGATAACGAACGACCGCATGTTGCTGGTCCAGTACGGGCCTTTCTGGATACAGAAAATGTTCTACTACTGCCCTGGCCAACACATTCTCTAGATCTCTCACCAACTGAAAACGTCTGGTCAATGGTGGTCGAGCAACTAGCTCGTCACAATACGCCACTCACTACTCTTGATGAACTGTGGTATCGTGTTGAAGCTGCATGGGCAGCTGTACCTGTACACGCCATCCAAGCTCTATTCTACTCAATGCCCAGGCGTATCAAGGCCGTTATTACGGCCAGAGGTGGTTGTTCTGATTTGTCAGGATCTATGCACCCAAATTGCGTGAAAAAGTAATCACATGTCAGTTCTAGTATAATATATTTGTTCAATGAATACCCGTTTGTCATCTGCATTTCTTCTTGGTGTAGCAATTTTAATGGCCAGTAGTGTATATATTTAAAACCTATTGAGTGAAAACTGCGATGTTGTACCGCTCTGCCCTCAATAGACTAGGAAGCTGAAGCAACAACAAAGAAAAAGGTTTTACATGACTATTTTTTTTTATCTTCGCGGCCTCTAACTGTGCGGCGGCTGCAGACTACTTGCAGCTTTTCTCATGAAAACCAGATCTTGAAGTTTACGCGAGACACTAGCCCTCTCTCCCCGTGTGGTTACCTGGTCAGATCTTATAACATTTCTTTTAGTTTTTCGACAACCAAATAAGTCTGTGACCATAGGCGATTCTCTTCTTTGTACACTTTCGCTGTTCCTTGTTGTGCCCACTCATTTTATATATATGCATCTACATCTACATCTATACTCCGAAAGCCACTTTACGATGAGTGGTGGAGGCTACTTCGTGCACCAGTGTAACCTCCTCCTTTTCCTGTTCCAGTCGCATATGGTTCGCGGTAGAAACGATTACTAATAAGCCTCCGTGTGGGCTCGAATCTGTCTAATCTTATATTCATGGTGTTTTCGCGAGATACACATAGGAGGAAACCTCTTCTAGGAGATTACTCCCTCGGAAATTTTAACAGTAGACCGTAACGTGATGCAGAACGCCTGTCTAGCAGCGTCTGCCCCTGGGGTTGGCTGAGCATCACCGCGACGCTTTCGCTCTTGCTAAACGAACCTGTAACGAAAGATGCTGATCTTCTTTGGATCTTCTCTATACCCTGTGTCAGATCTATTTCGTACGGACCCATATTGACAAACAATATTCAAGTATTGGTTGAGCAAGTGTTTTGTGAGGTACTTTCTTTGTTGATGGGCTACATTCCTTGAGGATTCTTCCAGTGAATCTCAGTCTGGCATCTACCTTATCGCCGATTTATTTTATGTGCTCGTTCCACTTCCAATCGCTCCGTATGCATACTTCTAGATATTTTATGGAAGTAACTGACTCCAGTATTGTTCTACGATTTTGTAATCATGCAATAAACGGTCTTTCTGTCTACGTATTCGCATTAGGTTACATTTGTTTATGTTGACGGTCAATTGCCACTCCCTGGTCCAAGTGTCGACCCTCTGCAGACCTCCCTGCATTTCGCTACAATTCTTCTAATTTTGCGACTTCTCTCTGTACAACAGCATCATCTGCGAAACGCTTCATGCGACTTTCGACGTTATCTACTAGGTCATACACATATTGTGAAAAATTATGGTCCTATAACACTCGCCTCTTGATCAAACAAGGTGGAACGGTCATGAGACATTGGAATTGCATTTGGGAAGACAGTAGTTCATATCCCCATCCGCCCATCCAGCCTTAGATTTCAGGAGTTTCCCTAAACCGGTTAAGGTGAAAGCTGGGACGGTTCCTTTGAAAAGGACATGTCCGATGTCCTTCTCCACCCTTCCTCAATTCGAGATTCTGCTCCGCCTGTAATGGCATAGTCGTTAACGGGATGTACAACCTATTACGGACCTTAGGTACCATTAAGGTATTTTGAAATTACTCTCTCTCACAGACAAAAGGTCCCACTGGCCTTATGCTTTAACTCACTGAACTAACAGACAGTTCCGAAATGGACAGTTTCATTTTACTGGGCTTAACAATAGTTAAAACAAGCTGAGTGAAATGAACGAGTATACGACAAATGAAAATAAATAAATTCGGTTGATGGAACGAGGTAAGGAAAAAAAAGCGAGGGATATGACGACGGCTAATAAGTTATAAACGCAGGCAAACGGCACAGTAGAGTTTAAAGAAGTTACTACGACTATAGGGACAGCTACAGCATGGGCAGTATAATAAATGACAACTACCAAGAGAGCGATGATGGTTTCGAATCCTAGCACTGTGCATAAAGACATCATACCATTGACAAGAGTTGATGCTAACTGGCTGTGCTTAAGTGAATGATGGCGTCCGATTTCGTAGCCTTTCATTACTACTGATGAGGAAGTAGTAGGGACACGTGATGTGCTCCATCTCAGTGGAAGTCGATTTCTGCTATCCCATAGAACGAATCAGTAATAGACTTGGCAGTGAATCGATGCCTATCGTAATTGACTTGACAATAATGAGAGCTTAGCATTTTATTTACCTAGAGGTGAGTCTCTTTGTCAGTTTCACTTCATACTTCCACGCATATTTATGACATAATTTGCAGACTGACTTCACATATCATTATCTAAAGAGCTTGCTGCCAGTCTCTATATTAGGCCGACGTTTCGCCAAAATGTAACGGAATAATACTTCAGTTTTACTGTACAACATTTCCTCATAAGTAGCCACATCATCCACGCAATTGCAACTGGCATTAATTGTTAGATTGGTAACATGTAACATAACCCGTACTAGCCCATATAACATTTCTCTGAGACGACAACCGATTTCTGTGCCTCTGGATAAATTGCTACCATTTGCACGCCACAGAACAAGCATCATAGACGACGTAACAGAGTGATTTCAAAACTGCATGGAACAGATGCAAATACACAGCCTCAGACATAATCACACATTATTCATGAGCATTTGGTTTTACCACAGTCTTACACAACAGTCACGACACTCCGTCTGGTTTTCGTTAGCCATACCGATGCAGTGTGTCAAACGTCCAGTAAGCTACATTTCCGTATACGATATCGAATTAAAGCGAATAGTACACTTTGTATTGACTTGTAACACAGTTTTTATAGTAGGGAACGTATGTAGCGCCATAAAAATCGACAGTAACTAAAATATGACAGGCCATTTGTCTGTCTTTAGTTTCCTAATGGTCATGGGAGGTAGAAAATTTACGGCACATTACAGGACAGTTTCTTTATGATTATCTTGCAACGTATAGATATTTACTGAAGCATGTCGTTTTCCTTGAAGAACAAAAAAATTACTAGTAGAAACCAGAAGACCCGACTATCCGCAGAAAGATACCAAATAACCCTCCACACATGTAGCTGAAAGGAAAATCACGCAGACGTGATAATAAAACATCAAGAGCAATAAAACTGTTTCCCGACCCAGACGAAACCATTTCCACAATATTGTGGCTACATCTGAGGCAGAAACGGCAAGAATCTTTAACACATTAGCTTTGGAAGCAAGAGCAATTACATCAACAAAAATATTCGTATGCGTCGAAGTATGAAGTGCAACTATCAAAGAGGCTCAGCTGTAGGTAAATAAAATGCTAAACTCTCATTTTTGCTAGGCATCGATTCACTGCCATTCGCTCTGTGTCAACTGACCCTGCTAGACCATCACGGATTTTGATAAAATTTTATGTGAATATTCGCGCTTCCTCGATGAAAAGTGGTAAAACTTAACTTTGTCGAAGCAATACTGGCAGAGACGTAGACACTTAACTCATGCACGACTTGGCGCAGAGCGAGTGATACGGGTTGATACATACGGGTCTCTAAGCCAACGGATTACTTCCATTTACTTTCTTCAGTACCGTGACACCTGTACAACTTTCCGGTCTTTAGATACGGATCTTTCTACGAGAGAGCGGTTGTATCTGCATCGCTATGCCGAGGATATCTACGTTACTCTTGATTCGGATTCTGGAATATTTACTTGGTCTTCTTCGGCAGAACAATTTCGAAAAACCGTGTTCAGTAACTCTGCTTTAGTGGCACTGCCATCACTAACATTATCATTGCTATCGATAAGTCGATGTTCCCCTCTTATTTTATAAACTGTAACAAAACTGGCAATGGAAAACTATCTGTCAAACCCTAATATAATAATGGCTCTGAGCACTACGGGACAACTTCTGAGGTCATCAGTCCCCTAGAACTTAGAACTACTTAAACCTAACTAACCTAAGCACTTCACACACATCCATGCCCGAGGCAGGATTCGAACCTGCGATCGTAGCAGCAGCGCGGTTCCAGACTGTACCGCCTAGAACCGCTCGGCCACCCTGGCCGGGTCCGCAGCTCGTGGTCGTGCGGTAGCGTTCTCGCTTCCCGCGCCCGGGTTCCCGGGTTCGATTCCCGGCGGGGTCAGGGATTTTCTCTGCCTCGTGATGACTGAGTGTTGTGTGTTGTCCTTAGGTTAGTTAGGTTTAAGTAGTCCTAAGTTCTAGGGGACTGATGACTATAGATGTTAAGTCCCATAGTGCTCAGAGCCATTTGAACCACCCTGGCCGGATGTCAAACCCTAAGATCAAGCTCATACACTAAGGTAAATCAAAATAATACTTTGACTTTCACAGTTACCTACGGAGTATCTTACGGCATAAAGTGCAACAGTGTATTCATTTTCAACTGAATGTGGCTATAATTTCAGAGAATTAATACTTGAAACATCGTATCGGCGAGCAATTAAACATATGTCGAAACTACTTCAGTGTGTTTATTCTGTTCTCGTAAATCCGTGGATCTAACGGCCTTAATTCCAAGACACGGCCACATGGTTATCGTCATTTTTTCCATTACACCTAACACTCGCATTTCTTTTCGTAACAGAGATAACACCAGAGTAATGCCCCAATGGACGTAGTCTCTCGAAAATAAATAAAATTCACTTTGAATTGCGTTGCACTGATCGACTAAGAAACAATGTTCGTCCAAAAACTTCATCGTACTTTGCAAACACCACATAAAATGCTACATAATTTATTTATGTGAAGTAAATAACAATAAAATGTACAGAAAACAATCACAAAAGTGGGGTAAGCTGCTACATAGGCTGCTGCTGCGTGTTATTCAGTAATTCTACCAGAGCTGTGCCGCAGTGCGGCTTTCTCGTAATCGCGGAAGGAGACCTCTATTGTGCGAGAAGTAAGGCCAAGCCCCCCTCCCAAGCTTTCTGCTCCGCGCATAACAGGTCCAGTCTTCAAACAATACCGCTTTAATTACTTAAACTACAACAACCGGTTTAAAATACCCACACAAAGTATCTGACAGCTTCTTGGCCTTAGTAATCTGGTCTAGTTTTGGAGAAGGGAGCTTTTCTAAACAGCCAAGGTCCCTATTTAGACTCAGCTACATTATGCTGTTTATTCTCTCGGGCAGTCATTGGTACTAAAAAGGAAGCAGACAAATTGAATCCCAACGTCTTTTATTGTACAAGTACCAAGGGTAACGTTGTGTAACATCCGACGATATTGCCAAATTTTACTAAACGATTTCCATATCATTTAACAATTCTCTTACATCCAAGAACGAACACTCAAAGCTGTGAATGGCCTCCCGCCGGCTCTCGACCAATACTAAGACGAAAGATGATAGCATGAAGAAATGCAACAAAGCCAGCTTTAAAATAAAAACACGGAGTTTGTGAATAAAAGTAATCTTCGAGAGTACTTATAGTACAGTAGTCACACTGTAACTGACAGAAAACATATCCAATACCCAAGCACATTTACTTAAGAAGTCATCGTTGCAAAATAATGACACGAATTACCTACAGACGAACGGAGAAGCTGTTAGAAGCCAACCTCCAAGAAGATCAGTTACGGTTCGATAGAGATGTAGGACCTTATTTTTCTTCTTCTTTTCTGTAGCGTTTATCCCGTCTGGTACGGGATCCGCTGTTTCAGAATTTGGAAAATTTTATTTTGTGGCTGGATGCTCTTCCTTACGCCACAGTCGTTGAGGTAAGCTAAGAAAGGGAAGACGAGTGCGCAACTTTTTTCTGTTCGTTATTGTACTTTATCTATTTATACATCGTATTCTCTGAAGCAGAAGTTGGGAACCAGCCCAGAATTTGCCGAAACGAGTGTGCGAAACCGCCTAAAAACCACACTCAGGCTGTCCTATGTGCGCAGATTCCACCCTAGTCTGGCTCACCTCCCTGTCCTGAGAGCCAGCGCGTTACGCTATATCAGCAACTCGGAGAAAAGTAGGAACACGCGAGTCAATACTGGCCCTGCGACTTATTTTAGAAGAGACGGAAGAAGGGCTAACGGACAGCTATAGCATGTGTAGCTTCACAAAAAGCTTTTGACAGTGTTGACTTCAATGGACTTTAATACTCTCTTTCGAAATGTGGAGTTGTTATTGATGAAATACAGTCAGCGAAAAATTATCAGCAACTTATAGAGGAGCCAGACTGCAGTTAGAAGATTCTACGGATGTGAAATGGACCTCGTCATACACAAGGAAGTGAGACACCGTTGTAGCCTGTTCCCCACGTTATTCAAACTTATGTTAAGCAAGCGGCAAAGGAGATTAAGAAGAAAGTTGGATAAAGACGAAATAAAAACTTTAAGTTTTGCCAATTACACTGCGATTATGTCAGAGGCGGCAAAGGACTAGGTACGCAGCTGAATATTATAGTTAGTGCCTTGAAGCTACGAGATGAACATTTAACGAAACATGGATAATGGGTCCACAATGAAATTTTCACTTTGTCACTGTGCTGACACTTCCTGCCAGATTAAAACTAAGTGCCAGGCCGACATTCGGACTTGGTAACTTTGCCTTTCGCGGACGAGTGCTCCATCGACTGAGTTGCCCAAGTACGACACACAACCCGTCCTCATAGATTTACTTACGGTAGTACCTCGTCTCCAACCTTCCAAACTTCACAGAAGTTCTCCTGCGAAACTTACAGGACCGGCTCTCCTCAAAAAAGGATATAGCGGGGACATGGCTTATTCACAGCCTGGGGAATGTTTCGGGAATGAAATTTTCGTTCTTCTTAGGCACAGGTCCCCAGTTCGAGTATAGGTTCGGTACACAGTTTTAATCTGCCAGGAAGTTTAATGGGGTGGTTCGAAGAAAACAAAAGTCACACTCATTTGCACGAAGGGTAGCAGAAATGATCCATTAAACTATCTTCCAATGTCTTTGACTTCCATCTGGTGGAAGATCTCGTGGCAAGGAAGATGCAGCATGGATGAAGAGACGACGACAGATGTAGAAGTAACTGCAGGCGCGCCCTTTGGAAGTGTGATGAGACTCTTGCTGTTCATTTTGTATATTAAACACCTGGCAGGCTATCTGCAGATGACGCAGTTATTTATTATGAAGTACCAGCTGAAAAAAACGGCCCAAATATCCAGTCGGAGCTTTGTTAGATTTCAAAGTGGTGCAAAGAATAACAAGTTATTTGAAATTCTTAGAAATGTATAATTGTGCAGTTTATACAACGCTGAGAACTAGTATCCTATTATAACAGTATCAACGAGTCTTAACTAGAATCAGACAGCTTATATAGATACATGTACGTAAAAAAACGGCCCAAATGTCCAGTCGGAGCTTTGTTAGATTTCAAAGTGGTGCAAAGAATAACAAGTTATTTGAAATTCTTAGAAATGTATAATTGTGCAGTTTATACAACGCTGAGAACTAGTATCCTATTATAACAGTATCAACGAGTCTTAACTAGAATCAGACAGCTTATATAAATACATGTACGTAAAAATCTGTAGGGCTATGAAATGGGATGGTCATTCGTAGGTAAAACAAGTGGCAGAATTCGGTCCACTGGTAGGATACTGGGAAATTTGGTAATCTACAAACGAGATTGTTTACAAAACACTTGTGCCACACATCCTAGATTATTTTTCAAATTTGTGGAAGCATATCAAATAAAACAAAGAAAAGATATTGAGCGTACACAAAGCACAGCAACAGGAATGGTCACAAGTTTGCTTGATCCAAGCGTCAATGAGATGTTGAAACACCTAACCTGGCAGACTGTCGAAGACCATCGGCAATGGAATGGGAACAAACACTAAGATGTGTTACTATGGGAGCTAGTCTCTGACATGCACTCCACAGTGATTTGCAGAGCATGGATGTTGATGTGGTGTGAGACCCAGATACCCGTCCACGCATCCACGTTCAGGTTTTCAGCGCGGATGTTCTAAATCACTTAACATGAATCCAGGGAGGGTTGTTCTGAAACTGACACGTTTGTTTTTCTGGCACATCTTGTCGAATTCAAATTTGTGCTCTGCCTCTACTGACCTCGACGCCCACAGGTCGTTCAATAGTTTTTTCCCTTTACGACAATGATGTAAATCATTAGGCAATATGGTAGACCCACGGAAACATGAACTATATTTTGGAATCATTGATGTCTTAGGAGTTACGTTACCTTATTGCCAGATATGATGAGGTTGATTAGTATCATGGTTTTAGCGTGCTTAACTGATGGCTCGTCCACGTCGTAATATCCAAGAATATGAAGACTTCGTTGGCTTCCATTTTTTTTAATATATACGATATTGCGGTAATTTAACAGACAAAATTTTAAAAACTTTTACTCTTCTTCACTAAGTCTGCCTTACATGGCACTTATTCTCAAATTAATGAACCAGTAAAGTTTGGTACTTTTCCATAAACTTGCAAACATTTAATTAAAAGTAAATCTAATTACGAAAAGACACTAGTTTACGGTAAACCTCACGAGAATAGAGACCTTTTTTTAATCATGCTAGACCTTTAATTTGATTTCAGTAATGTAATGGTACAGAGAATCTCTTCCATAGCCCTTTTCAGACACATTGGCGACAAAACACACGCGTGTGGAATAGTGACAGGTAGCGAAGCTTAAATAAAGGGTGTCGATAGTGGTCAGGTGACCATCAATTTAAGCTCTATACGAGCACATATGTATATATTCTCGGCTGGGGGCTTGACGTGACCAGGATTATTCATTTCAACATCAAAGAAAACAACACATTTGCGCGCAAACAAAATTTTACCGGCCTACCGCTTTGTGCAACTTTGTTCAACCAGGAGCCATTGATTTGCTTGTCGTTCTAGTGGGTGGAAGGCTTTAGATCTTTTCAAAACCCATTACATCAACATGACATGATGTGCGGCGAAATCGCTTATGAGCAGATGATACCTTGAAAATGATGAAAATATGAAATTTGTTTTTATTGGTGATTATGATGGTTTGAAGTATTCTTTGTGCGAATACAGAAGTTTTTAGACCAAATATATAATATACAAAGGTCTGAAATGTCAGTTCAGATGGCAGCTTGCAGAGTCACACACGCCCACTGGTTGTTCTGTGACTTCTCTTCTTGGAACTCATAAGCCAAGAACATTTATTACCGTTGCTTTCAACTATTAGCTACATCGTTTGTTGTCTTGGGTTTAGTTATTTCTTATAACAATAACGTAACAGTTTCTTTTTTTCTGAGCAAGGAAATGCCGAGATCGACCTCCAGATCTGGCAACAAAAGGTCTGGGGAAAGAAAATAGTGAAAATCATGAAAATAATGTTAGGTTTGTCCACAGCATGCGTACTGGTGGAAATGGGTTAACAGCAAGGAAAACATTATCTGCTGTTACGAACTTACCAAGCTATCCTACACAATTTCAGAAATGCCATTCTTTATTGCATGCCGCTGGCAAATCCCTGTGACAATAATTTATGAGAGATGCAGTTAAAGAAGCTGTGAATGTAAATGATGAGTGCATAGAGGCAATGTATTAAAGAATCTGCATATGCAGTAATAACATCTAAAACTCAATTTCCTAAAACGTTTGTTTTTTCTAGCCTAATGTTCCTTTTCTCTGAAACCAGTTATCCCAGAGCAAAGACATTCATCAGTCATTGCCTTCACAAACGTGCATGCAATGACTTTTTTTAATCTATCTAGCTTTATTATAAAGGAACCATTGATCTTGTTTATCTTAAAAATTTGACCGAACAACGGGTCACTATAAAAACATTTCAAAATTACAACTTAGAATACTTGTCTTAAAAAAAATGTCAGTTTATCAGCACACAGTGAAAAGTATGTGGAAAAATTCAATGTTCTATTGTTAAAACGTCCTGAGGGAACGTACACAGAAAATGGTCAATTTAACATGACGGAGATAGAAGGTACATTCTCCTCTTAAGTCACTCTTTCTTCTCGAACTCGTTTCGTTTCTGCTTTTTCACTTAGATTTACAGTTCGGCATATATCAAAGAACTTAAGAGCGGCAATTACGCTTTTCCAGTCTACAAAGTACAGGAAAGGGAACAACTGGAAGATCCATTCAACAAATTCTTGTGTCATTAATTGAGAGTAGTTTCACTGGAATATCCAGAATTTGTGTTAATTCCATCCAATACTTGTCCAGCCTTCTCCTAGTTTGTTACGTGGCTCTCGCACCGACTTTGCTATCTGGAGTTGTAGAGAAAAGTTAAGGTATCGAAAATGAAACAACAGAACATTACTCACAACATTAATAAGAGAAAAGTTAAGGCAGCGGAAATGAAACAACAGAACATTTCTCACGACATTAATAAGCTGCCTGGCGCATTACTTCGCCAGAAGTATATTTAAAGGAACTGTGCCTTACATCAACAATCAACATAACGCTAACTTGACACTAAATAATTAGTATAGTAATTTATAAAAACTGTAGACAAAAAATCGATAAAGAAGGTGGTTTTTAGAGTGCCGTGCCTCAAACTCTAAACACGGAACACAATTGTTGTCCGTCCATTGCGTCCGTCCGTCTGTCAGTCTGTCTCTCCGACAGTTAACAACCTCTTTTCCTCAGGAACGGATACACGTATCCACTTAAAATTCATGTCATATAGTAACGACTATGGTCCGTAGCCAGTGTGAAAATTTTAAGCTTTAAGTCAGTGCAATTAAAAGATACGACCATTAATGTCACATTTTTTTTATATTCGAAAACTCACTCATCAAAACCCATAGGGTTTCGCGTTATCCTAGAATCATGAAATTTGGCAAGAAGCAAGGTTTCACAGTACAAGTAAAGTAAAAAATATGAAAATTTTTGATTTGTAACTACATAACACTAGAAAATATTTTTTTCGTTATCTTCTTATCCGTCTGTCTGTCTGTTAAGGTCTCTCTTTCTCTTGAACGCACTGGCGTATCAAGTTAAAATCCGTGTCACGTAAAGCGGTCTATAGTTTCTTGGCGGTGCAAAAATTTCATTCTTCTAAGTCAATGCAAGCAAAAGATTCGGCCTTCCATGTCACATGTTTTGATACTTGAAAACTCACTCATCGAAACCTATAGAGCACTTGCCGTTGACGTAGAATCATGAAACTTAGCAAGAAACCAAGTTTCACAGTACAATTAGAGGAAAAAATGTTAAAATTGTTAATTTTTAAATTGATAAATTGTGATCATATCACATAAAAATATATTTTCATCATTAGAACATACACTGCGTTCATAGTCCGTCAAAAGCATAATAGACGAACATTACTGCAAGTAAACATAAAATCTGATTTGCAGTACTGATTTACTACGTAAATATAAAATATGTATGATCAGTTTGCACTGAGCCCTCAATGCGCGAATGCTGCTCGCAAATGCCCAATTTTTTTCTCTTGCAGATGCCTCTTCTCGCGATTAAATATTAGTGGTAGGCTTTGAGCTGTAGGTATCCATCGATAATTTACGAGTATATTTCCCCTTTTCACGTACAAGTATTAACCTTACTTCGCCACCACTAAAACTATTTTCATAAATTTAAAAACAAAGAAGGCTATTGTTATATACTAAGCGCGATACTGTGGAGCAGAACTGATGTCTGAGCTTTTGCTGACGCAGTTGCTGCGCAATGTATTTTGCTGTGCCTGCTGTCTTACTAATTTCATCCTTACGTTTGGTATTTTGCGCACTTAGTTTTCGTCTTATTCCAGAGTTGCTAGCGACAATTTTATCTGTCTGCTACTGATATACTACGAGAATTTCATCTCAATTGTCTTGACTTTAGCCGGCCGGTGTAGCCGAGCGGTTCTAGGCGCTTCAGTTTGGAACCGCGCGACCGCAACGGTCGCAGGTTCGAATCCTGCCTCGGGCATGGATGTGTGTGATGTCCTTAGGTTAGTTGGGTTTAAGTAGTTCTAAGTTCGAGGGGACTGATGACCTCAGATGTTAAGTCCCATAGTGCTCAGAGCCATTTGAACCATTTTTTTTGTCTTGACTTTCCATCCTCGTACGTCGCTTTAGGACCGAGCGAGGTGGCGCAGTGGTCAGCACACTGAACTCGCATTCGAGAGTACGACGGTCAAACCCCGCGTTCGGCCGTACTGATTTAGGTTTTCCGTGATTACCCCAGATCGCATCAGGGAAACCCCGGGACTGTTCCTTTGAAAGGGCACACGGCCGGTTTCCTTCCCTAATACGAGTTTGTGCTCTGTCTCTAATGACCTCGTTGTCGAGCCCCTCCTCCTCTATTTAGACCCGGAAGTTATCCAGGCGTTCGCTGCGTCTGTTGATGCTTATTCGTTTCCCGGCGCCCGTGCTAGTGTCAAGTGAAACTTACCAACCCTTCGCGTTTTCTATCTTGACGCAAGAGGTAGTCTGCAAGATCTCAGAAAGTGGAGGATACCAAGCTCTAATGGAACATAAATCTAAGTCGCTGTTTATTGGGTTCCCTGACTATCTTATTACGATAGACTCCTCATTTAAGTACCTCAGAAGCTTGGAGCCTGTAGCGAAACACTGATATTCTCCTATCTCATCGCAATTAACGCCAGGCTGGGCTATTCGATAACTCATTCTGTTGACTGAATCAGGTGCGACGGCGATGTTCGGTGTTCAACTCTTCAAATGTTCCTATAGTCGGCCCCTAAATTTGTGGTACCAAATCAGCAGATAAAATGGTATACATCTTGCTGATGATCGTCAATAATATTACAAAGCAACATGGTATCCACTGTACTTCACACTAGGAGACGTCGATACAATGACATCGACGGGCCTTCGCCGAACAACAGCTTTCACATTACTTCTACGTTACATAAATCGTATACCGTGGATAACGCAGGTAGAACTCTCTCCAATGTGTATGGAAGTCAAACACTAACAGCATGACTTACTAGTACATTTAAGAAAAACAGAGTGTTTCAGACCTTTTGGGTCAAACTGAAACTGACGATGGCGGGTCCACAACCGATTATATTGAGACAGGGAATCAATAATCGGAAAGGCATATTTATTGTGTTATGAACATACACAGCGTACACCGCATAACAACAACGAAGCTCACAGAAACTGTCAAAATTGGCTACCGCCAGTCTCCACGTATGCGTGACAACGCCGCATGAAGTACTGCCACACTCTCTCAGGCGTCCCTGGATTCTGTTGAACCAGCAGACAGGCAACTTGGACCCCAGCAAGCAGGTCTTTTTCCGTTTCTGCAGGACTTCTATACACCAACACCTTGATGTAACGAGAGGAAAACGTCCAAATGCAGAAGATCCGGTGATCGCGCTAGTCATGGGACAAGACCCCCCCTTCCAATCCAACGATGAGGTTACGTGTTGTTCAGGTGCTCGCGGACATCAACATCGAAATGAGCTGGTACACCGTCGTGTTAAACCACTTCCTTTCGCGGACGACAAGGGGACAGTCTCCAAGAACTGTGACAGCGTATCTCGAGGAACACAAGGTAACGTGGATCAGTCAAATGGGGAGGCAGCAAGTAAGGTCCTGTTGAATAATTCTGCTGCAGCCTGTAGTGGGGTTGTGTACCATTGAGGCCTACGGCGGGGACGGAGCCTCCCCGTCGTTTCTAGGTCCCCAGTTCAATAGATACATACAAAATCAGACTAAGAACAGCCGACCAGTTGCAAAGGATAAAGTAATCTTTACCTAGGTTTCAATAGATATAAATCTATCTTCTTCAGAAGACGGTAGTATTATAACATGAAGTGATATGTCCTTATCGTTTAGGCAAACATCCGCATAGTTACATTAATCATATAAAATATAGCCCTGAAAACAGGGTTTGTCAAACAAATAATTTTTTTTTTTTTTTTATATTTGTTTGACAAACCCTGTTTTCAGGGCTATATTTTATATGATTAATGTAACTATGCGGATGTTTGCCTAAACGATAAGGACATATCACTTCATGTTATAATACTGCCGTCTTCTGAAGAAGATAGATTTATATCTATTGAAACCTAGGTAAAGATTACTTTATCCTTTGCAACTGGTCGGCTGTTCTTAGTCTGATTTACGTGGAACCGTTGCTGTAGCGCAGCTATGTTTAAAGTACTGAGATACATACAAGGTCCAGTTGGGTGATCTCGGAGAATGGCAACCCACATGTTGACAGAAAATCGTTGCCGGTGGCCATCGATGTGTGTGACATGAGGATTGTCCTCAAGCCAGACATGGTTGTTGCGGCTGTTGAAAACACAATGACAGATGAATGAGGCATCAACCGCGAGCAATACCAACTGTACAAAGTTCGGCACTACAGCACTGCAGTCGGTAATCCATTGACAGAAGTGAATGCGGGACTCAAAATTCCTTGGTTCCACTGCTTGGACACGTTGCAGTATATGCACTGAGACTGGCGGTCGTCGCTTTGAACAATTACTATGAGCAACTTTTTTGTTATGCGATGTGTGGTATTTATGTCCAAATACAATAAATATTCATTTCCAGCCAGTGGTTCAAAATGGTTCAAATGGCTCTAAACACTATGGGACTTAACATCTGAGGTCATCAGTCCCTTAGACTTAGAACTACTTAAACCTAACTAACCTAAGGACATCACACACATCCATGCCCGAGGCAGGATTCGAACCTGAGACCGTAGCAGCCGCGTGGTTCCTGACTGAAGCGCCTAGAACAGCTCGGCCACAAAGGCCAGCCAGCCACTGGTTCTCTGTATCAATACAATCAATTGTGGTCCCTGTACCACCTATTTTAACTTCACCCAAAAGGTTTGAGACACCAGTATTATAATATTACACTGCTAATATAGAAATATATGATAACTAATACATTTCTTGTAAGAATCCTTATGGAGGAGGAGATTAGTGTTTAACGTTCTGTCCACAACGAGGTCGTTAAACACGGAGCACAAGCTTGGATTAAGGAAGGATGGGGAAGAAAATCGGCCGTGCCCTTTCAGAGGAACCATCCCGGCATTTGCCTGAAGTTGTTTAGGGAAATCACGGAAAAGCCAAATCAGGATGGCGTGACGCGTGTCTGAGTCGTCGTCATCCCGGATGCGAGTCCAGCGAATCCGTACAGAATTATCCTCACGGATAAAACGAAATGGAAAGAGAAAATCCCTTAACCCACCCTTAAACTCCACTATATTACCTACATGAAATTTACGTGCTGAATGGCAGTTAAATTCATACAATTACGAGCTAAAACATTATGAATGCTGGACATCGCAAGACTGAACACCGTTTGGTGGCACTGTGTACACGCGACGCGACAAGGAAAGTTCATAAGTGGACCAAAGACGAAGGGGGAATCATTGTAGCGACGATACGGGCCGCACATGGGAAATCCACTGGCATAAGCGAGGAAATAGGGGTAATGCAGGAGTAGGTTTAATAATGAATAAAAAAATAGGAATGCGGGTAAGCTACTACAAACAGCATAGTGAACGCATTATTGTGGCCAAGATAGACACGAAGCCCACGCCTACTACAGTAGTACAAGTTTATATGCCAACTAGCTCCGCAGATGACGAAGAAATTGTAGAAATGTATGATGAAATAAAAGAAATTATTCAGGTAGTGAAGGGAGACGAAAATTTAATAGTCATGGGGGACTGGAATTCGGTAGTAGGAAAAGGGAGAGAAGGAAACATAGTAGGTGAATATGGATTGGGGGTAAGAAATGAAAGAGGAAGCGTCTGGTAGAATTTTGCACAGAGCATAACTTAATCATAGCTAACACTTGGTTCAAGAATCATAAAATAAGATTGTATACATGGAGGAATCCTGGATATACTAGAAGGTATCAGATAGATTATATAATGGTAAGACACAGATTTAGGAACCAGGTTTTAAATTGTAAGACATTTCCAGCGGCAGATGTGGACTCTGACCACAATCTATTGGTTATGAACTGCAGATTAAAACTGAAGAAACTACAAAAAGGTGGGAATTTAAGGATATGGGACCTGGATAAACTGACTAAACCAGAGGTTGTACAGGGTTTCAGGAAGAGCATAAGGGAGCAATTGACAGGAATGGGGAAAGAAATACAGTAGAAGAAGAATGGGTAGCTTTGAGGGATGAAGTAGTGAAGGCAGCAGAGGATCAGGTAGGTAAAAAGACGAGGGCTAGTAGAAATCCTTGGGTAACAGAAGAAATATTGAATTTAATCGATGAAAGGAGAAAATATAAAAATGCAGTAAATGAAGCAGGCAATAAGGAATACAAACGTCTCAAAAATGAGATCGACAGGAAGTGCAAAATGGCTAAGCAGGGATGGCTAGAGGACAAATGTAAGGATGTAGAGGCTTATCTCACTAGGGGTAAGATAGATATTGCCTACAGGAAAATTAAAGAGACCTTTGGAGAAAAGAGAACCACTTGTATGAATATCAAGAGCTCAGATGGAAACCCAGTTCTAAGCAAGGAAGGGAAAGCAGAAAGGTGGAAGGAGTATATAGAGGGTCTATACAAGGGCGATGTATTTGAGGACAATATTATGGAAATGGAAGAGGATGTAGATGAAGATGAAATGGGAGATACGATACTGCGTGAAGAGTCTGACAGAGCCCTGAAAGACCTAAGTTGGAACAAGGCCCCGGGAGTCGACAAAATTCCATTAGAACTACTGACAGCCTTGGGAGAGCCAGCTCAGACAAAACTCTCTTTCAGATTCTGAAGGTGGCAGGGGTAAAATACAGGGAACGAAAGGCTATTTACAATTTCTACAGAAACCAAATGGCAGTTATAAGAGTTGAGGGGCTTGAAAGGGAAGCAGTGGTTGGGAAGGGAGTGAGACAGGGTTGTAGCTTCTCCCCGATGTTATTCAATCTGTATATTGAGCAAGCAGTGAAGGAAACAAAAGAAAAATTCGGAGTAGGTATTAAAATCCATGGAGAAGAAATAAAAACCTTGAGGTTCGCCGATGACATTGTAATTCTGTCAGAGACAGCAAAGGACTTGGAAGAGCAGTTGAACGGAATGGATAGCGTCTTGAAAGGAGGATATAAGATGAACATCAACAAAAGCAAAACGAGGATAATGGAATGTAGCCGAATTAAGTCGGGAGATGATGAGGGTATTAGATTAGGAAATGAGACACTTAAAGTAGTAAAGGAGTTTTGCTATTTGGGGAGCAAAATAACTGATGATGGTCGAAGTAGAGAGGATATTAAATGTAGACTGGCAATGGCAAGGAAAACGTTTCTGAAGAAGAGAAATTTGTTAACATCGAGTATAGATTTAAGTGTCAGGAAGTCATTTCTGAAAGTATTTGTATGGAGTGTAGCCATGTATGGAAGTGAAACGTGGACGATAAATAGTTTGGAAAGGAAGAGAATAGAAGCTTTCGAAATGTGGTGCTACAGAAGAATGCTGAAGATCAGCTGGGTAGATCACGTAACTAATGAGGAGGTATTGAATAGGATTGGGGAGAGGAGAAGTTTGTGGCACAACTCGACTAGAAGAAGGGATCAATTGGTAGGACATGTTCTGAGCCATCAAGGGATCACAAATTTAGCATTGGAGGGCAGCGTGGAGGGTAAAAATCGTAGGGGGAGACCAAGAGATGAATACATCAAGCAGATTCAGAAGGATGTAGGTTGCAGTAGGTACTGGGAGATGAAGAAGCTTGCACAGGATAGAGTAGCATGGAGAGCTGCATCAAACCAGTCTCAGGACTGAAGACCACAACAACAACAACAACAACAACAACAACAACAAGCGAGTTTGACAAAAGGCAGATTGTTGTAAATAGTCTTCACGGGTTTGCCGCCGGATCACGTTGTACAAATTCCACAATATTTCCTCGGAGCAACTGTCCGACATCTTCCAGTGGTTTAATCTTGCTCGTGGCTAGGTACGACTGAAGATGTCAGACAGTTGCTCCGAGGAAATTTTGTGGAATTTGCACAACGTGATCCGGTGGCAAACCCGTGAAGACTATTTACAAAAGGTAGATTGTTACTTTCCGGTGCCTGGGAACGAGTATCCCTGAAACGGCGAAGTTAATCGATTGATCGCATACTACTGTCGTGAAGGTCTATGGAAATCTGAAGTTCGGCGAAACTGAAACTGCGCCACTAGATACTGGATGTGCAGGTCTCATCACAGAAAGTAGAATAAACGAACCTCTGTGGTAGATCTGACACAAAGCACAATGCTGGCGCATGTTCAAATGTTTCGGAGCACACCCTTCAGCACACACGAGGCTTCGCAGTGTTCCCATGTTGACACTACGTCATTGTCAATTACGACTGCAGTGGGGGGAGTGTGGATGATTGGACACGTGTTGCTTAGTCGAATGAATTACGTTTCTTATTACACCACGTCGATGGTCACGTCCGGATACGCTGTCATTCAGGCGAACGAATGCTGACCAAATGCACCGTGTGACGGACGCAGGTTGGTGGGAGCCGTATAAGGCTATGAGTGACATTTACCGGGGTTGCCATCAGACATGTGGTAGTAACTGAAGGCACCATGATAGCTGTGGATTACGAGAACATTACTGTGAACCACCTGCATCTCTTCATCACTGATATCTTCCCTGATAGCGATGGGGTCTTCCAGTATGATAACTATATGAAGATGGTATCTGTTCTTTCGGCCATATCCGAAAGAACAGATAGCATCGGTCACCATGCAGCTCTCTTAGAATGAAATGATAATTAAATCGAGACCCTAAGCTGTCGACAGGCCTCGATATACATCAACGGAGACAGTTGAAAAGGTGTGCCCCGACCGGGACTCGAACCCGGGATCTCCTGCTTACATGGCAGACGCTCTATCCATTTGAGCCACCGAAGGCACAGAGGATAGTGCGATTGCAGGGATTTATCCCTTGCACGCCCCCCATGAGACCCACATCCCCAACTTAATGTCTACACTCAAATGGTTCAAATGGCTCTGAGCACTATGGGACTTAACATCTGTGGTCATCAGTCCCCTAGAACTTAGAACTACTTAAACCTAACTAACCTAAGGACATCACACAACACCCAGTCATCACGAGGCAGAGAAAATCCCTGACCCCGCCGGGAATCGAACCCGGGAACCCGGGCGCGGGAAGCGAGAACGCTACCGCACGACCACGAGCTGCGGACTAATGTCTCCACTATACATTCGTATTGCCCCTGCCCATTACACTCATTACTCGCGGCAGACAATCTTACAGAGTTCTGTAAGAGCTCGGGCAATGCATGTGCATCCAGCACAAAAGAAGGTCAATGGCCGGTTAGCCTTAACTATATAAAGATAGTATCTATTCTTTCGCAAGTGACCCTTCTGTGCTGGATGCAAACGCATAGCCCGAACTCTTACGGGACTCGGTAAGATTGTCTGCTGCGAATAATGAGTGTAGTGGGCAGGGGCACTACGAATGTAGTGTGTGGACATTAAGTTGGGAATGTTGGTCTTACGTGGGGCGTGCAAGGGATAAATCCCTGCAGTCGCACTATCGTCTGTGCCCTCGGTGGCTCAGATGGATAGAGAACGTCTGCCATGTAATCAGGAGATCCCGGGTTCGAGTTCCGGTCGGGGCACACATTTTCAACTGTCCCCGTTGGTGTATATCAACGCCTGCCGACAGCTTAGGGTCTCGATTCAATTACCATTTCATAGTATGATAACTGTCCGTGTCACAAGGCCAGAATCGTACTGCAGTGTTTTGAGGAGCGTGGTGGCGAACTTGATGTCTTCGCCACCAAATTCGCTTAATCTGAATCCGACATTTCACAGCTGGGTCACTATCGACCGCCAACTCCGAATCCACAAACTACCGATCCGTAATTTACGCGAATGCATGACCTGTGTGTACACTCTGATACTACATACCTCTCGCATCCCATTTTGTCGACGCCATGCCGCGCCGAATCGCTGCTGTATTGGTTTTTCAAAGGTGGATCAACGCACTATTAAGCAGGCGGTTATAATGTTTTGGATTATCGCTACAAACTCCATCATAGGATCTGTTGTTGGCAACATTGACTCTTTCAGAAGAAAGTGCAACGTTCTTTCAGTGAACAGTGCAAGACTAAGCAAAATTTCTCATAAAGGTGAGCTATAGCTCATTAGGCAATGGAAACAGAATAAACCAATTTCTTCTGTTTCAAATCACCTAAATCCGTAATTCTGTCAACAGTAAATGTATCTGCACTGCTGCCCTTCAAGCTGTGGGTTTTCTCATTCAGGTCGTAGTCCTTCTCTAGTCCGAAAAACTGAAATCAGTCTACTTCTTGTATGTCAGTGTTTGAATAAATCACATTTATAGCTTCAGGAATTCCAAAAGAATTACTGAAGCATATGTATTGAGCCTTGTAAAAATTTAACACAATCAATTTGCTTTGGGCTCTGCCGACATTTTCAAATACGAAGTGTATTCTAGTTACAATGCCGATTTCTTTCTCACAAGGTAAACATACGACAACTGTGATGCTTGTGTCATTTCTGAACGACATCTACTACACCGATACACATTTTTCACAGTGCCGGCGCCATGACTGCACGGCCACAGCGAACGTTTCTTTAGTTTGACCACTGGAAAACTGATGATGCAATAGCGACAACCTTAGTGAACGCGTGAACACTGAGAACGTCTTTCATCGTTGCATACAGCCGAAAGTCGCCAGAAGCCGGGTCTAGTGAGCAGGGAACGTGAGAAATAACTTCAAATTGTTGTCACTAAGAGACTTAAGCGTCGCGTTTGCTCGATGCGTTGGTGCATTGTCTTGGTGAAAGAGCACACTACCAGCCTTTCCAGGCAGTTTTCCACGCAGTACTGGGAGGAACTTGTTCGGTAGGATGTGCCTGTCACGATGAACGCAATGGGTAAGGACTACTCCATAGCTGCCCCAGAACATTATGAGTATCATAATGGCATTTACCGAAATCTTTTTCTGGTGGTGTGAGTGTGTATGCTTCCATTTAGTTTACTGGCACTTCGTTTCAGTATTGAGAAACGCCTTCCATGTCTCATCCACTGTAAAGCTCACTTTACACGACGACACTAGGTAGCAGGCAACTGCGCTAACGGCCGCGCGCCGCGCGTTTGCGCAACTCGTTAGTGAAACTAAACACTTTCGCCGTGTTCCAACTTTGGCGACACTAGTTGCATGAGTTCTGAAGTTAAGCGTGTTCGTAGAGTGTAACCAAATTGAAATATGAAGTGGGGAACGGAGAGTAATGTTCGCTTTTTGGATATCTATGCTTTAGATGTTTGTGGGATTTCATTATTGCTGATTACAAAAATAAGGAACACATTGCTGCCGCTGAGAGCGTCATGTGCGATTATAACATAGACGGTTTGACAATATCTGAGCTGCAGGGCAAAATTTATTGAGTTAGGAGCACATATAAAATTAATTAAGAAAAATACAAGCAACTGTAATTCTAGCGGTGGCAAAGCTCTCGTCTGCAAGACTAAAATCCCATCGTTCGAGTTGGCCAACTCTTTGTTAAGGAATAACTTTGACAGGAGGGAAGGCTATACAAATTCATGAAGCTGCATTCTTTATTCAATATTCATCTATTTCAAAAGTCGCTGCAGTGCACCCCATTCACATATGTTAGAATTTTGAAATATTACCACTGTAGGACCTACAGATCTATCTTCAAGAGAGTAGTTTGGAAACCATTCTCTTCTTAATGCGACCTGTTTCGAATAATTATTGTTGCTAATGTTGATTGGATGTGTTGTTGGATGACTGACTGATCTGGTCTTGTAACAATAACAAAAACGGCCTTGCTGTGCTGGTACTGCGAACGGCTGAAAGCAAGGGGAAACTACAGCCGTAATTTTTCCCCAGGGCATGCAGCTTTACTGTATGATTAAATGATGATGGCGTCCTCTTGGGTAAAATATTCCGGAGGTAAAACAGTCCCCCATTCGGATCTCCGGGCGGGGACTACTCAAGAGGACGTCGTTATCAGGAGAAAGAAAACTGGCGTTCTACGGATCGGAACGTGGAATGTCAGATCCCTTAATCGGGCAGGTAGGTTAGAGAATTTAAAAAGGGAAATGGATAGGTTGAAGTTAGATATAGTGGGAATTAGTGAAGTTCGGTGGCAAGAGGAACGAGACTTCTGGTCAGGTGACTACAGGGTTATAAACACAAAATCAAATAGGGGTAATGCAGGAGTAGGTTTAATAATGAATAGGAAAATAGGAATGCGGGTAAGCTACTACAAACAGCATAGTGACCGCATTATTGTGGCCAAGATAGATACGAAGCCCACACCTACTACAGTAGTACAAGTTTATATGCCAACTAGCTCTGCAGATGACGAAGAAATTGAAGAAATGTATGATGAAATAAAAGAAATTATCAGATTGTGAAGGGAGACGAAAATTTAATAGTCATGGGTGACTGGAATTCGGTAGTAGGAAAAGGGAGAGAAGGAAACATAGTAGGTGAATATGGATTGGGGCTAAGAAATGAAAGAGGAAGCCGCCTGGTAGAATTTTGCACAGAGCACAACATAATCATAACTAACACTAGGTTTAAGAATCATGAAAGAAGGTTGTATACATGGAAGAACCCTGGAGATACTAAAAGGTATCAGATAGGTTATATAATGGTAAGACACAGATTTAGGAACCAGGTTTTAAATTGTAAGACATTTCCAGGGGCAGATGTGGACTCTGACCACAATCTATTGGTTATGACCTGTAGATTAAAACTGAAGAAAATGCAAAAAGGTGGGAATTTAAGGAGATGGGACCTGGATAAACTGAAAGAACCAGAGGTTGTACAGAGTTTCAGGGAGAGCATAAGGGAACAATTGACAGGAATGGGGGAAAGAAATACAGTAGAAGACGAATGGGTAGCTTTGAGGGATGAAGTAGCGAAGGCAGCAGAGGATCAGGTAGGTAAAAAGACGAGGGCTAGTAGAAATCCTTGGGTAACAGAAGAAATATTGTATTTAATTGATGAAAGGAGAAAATATAAAAATGCAGTAAATGAAGCAGGCAAAAAGGAATACAAACGTCTCAAAAATGAGATCGACAGGAAGTGCAAAATGGCTAAGCAGGGATGGTTAGAGGAAAAATGTAAGGATGTAGAGGCCTATCTCACTAGGAGTAAGATAAATACTGCCTACAGGAAAATTAAAGAGACCTTTGGAGATAAGAGAACGACTTGTATGAATATCAAGAGCTCAGATGGAAACCCAGTTCTAAGCAAAGAATGGAAAGCAGAAAGGTGGAAGGAGTATATAGAGGGTCTATACAAGGGCGATGTACTTGAGGACAATATTATGGAAATAGAAGAGGATGTAGATGAAGATGAAATGGGAGATATGATACTTCGTGAAGAGTTTGACAGAGCACTGAAAGACCTGAGTCGAAACAAGGCCGTCGGAGTAGACAACATTCCATTGGAACTACTGACGGCCTTGGGAGAGCCAGTCCTGACGAAACTCCACCATCTGGTGAGCAAGATGTATGAAAAAGGCGAAATACCCTCAGACTTCAAGAAGAATATAATAATTCCAATCCCAAAGAAAGCAGGTGTTGACAGATGTGAAAATTACCGAACTATCAGTTTAATAAGTCACAGCTGCAAAATACTAACACGAATTCGTTACAGACGAATGGAAAAACTAGTAGAAGCCAATCCCGGGGAAGATCAGTTTGGATTCCGAAGAAACACTGGAACACGTGAGGCAAACTGACCTTGCGACTTATCTTAGAAGAAAGATTAAGGAAAGACAAAGCTACGTTTCTAGCATTTGTAGACTTAGAGAAAGCTTTTGACAATGTTGACTGGAATACTCTCTTTCAAATTCTAATGGTGGCAGGGGTAAAATACAGGGAGCGAAAATCTATTTACAATTTGTACAGAAACCAGATGGCAGTTATAAGAGTCGAGGGACATGAAAGGGAAGCAGTGGTTGGGAAGGGAGTAAGACAGGGTTGTAGCCTCTCCCCGATGTTGTTCAATCTGTATATTGAGAAAGCAGTAAAGGAAACAAAAGAAAAATTCGGAGTAGGTATGAAAATTCATGGAGAAGAAATAAAAACTTTGAGGTTCGCCGATGACATTGTAATTCTGTCTGAGACAGCAAAGGACTTGGAAGAGCAGTTGAATGGAATGGACAGTGTCTTGAAAGGAGAATATAAGATGAACATCAACAAAAGCAAAACAAGGATAATGGAATGTAGTCTAATTAAGTCGGGTGATGCTGAGGGAATTAGATTAGGAAATGAGACACTTAAAGTAGTAAAGGAGTTTTGCTATTTGGGGAGCAAAATAACTGATGATGGTCGAAGTAGAGAGGATATAAAATGTAGACTGGCAATGGCAAGGAAAGCGTTTCTGAAGAAGAGAAATTTGTTAACATCCAGTATTGATTTAAGTGTCGGGAAGTCATTTCTGAAAGTATTCGTATGGAGTGTAGCCATGTATGGAAGTGAAACATGGACGATAAATAGTTTGGACAAGAAGAGAATAGAAGCTTTCGAAATGTGGTGCTACAGAAGAATGCTGAAGATTAGATGGGTAGATCACATAACTAATGAGGAAGTATTGAATAGGATTGGGGAGAAGAGAAGTTTGTGGCACAACTTGACCAGAAGAAGGGATCGGTTGGTAGGATATGTTCTGAGACATCGAGGGATCACCAATTTAGTATTGGAGGGCAGCGTGGAGAGTAAAAATCGTAGAGGGAGACCAACAGATGAATACACTAAGCAGATTCAGAGGGATGTAGGTTGCAGTAGGTACTGGGAGATGAAAAAGCTTGCACAGGATAGAGTAGCATGGAGAGCTGCATCAAAACAGTCTCAGGACTGAAGACCACAACAACAACAATGTTGATAATTATTACTCTTAATGTTAATAATTATTGGTGCTAATGAAACAGCGTCGTCTACAACTAAAACCGTATCTTATAGCATGCCGAGTGTTCTCGATTGTAATGCACGCAATATGATATGTAATTTCAGTTCTGGCGACAGTACTTGATGCATTACAGTACCTTTATTCCTTATTGCATAATTAACTCTATTTAGAAGAAACGTGAACAGTTCTGGTGACATTCTAAGATAATTAAAAGAACTTCTTGGATCTTCCGTTATAAATTATTTCATCAAGGATGCTCAGCAACCGAGCTAACGTGTTTTCTTCATCCAGTCACGAATCGAAACACGTTTCTTTTTTTTTTTTTCTTATGCAACGTTTCCACGCAACAAGCCTTAACTCCATCACAACATCTGCGACGCGCAGCTGCCAAAACTTTCATTTCAGACACGATTCAAGGACCCACGAAACTACGAAACTGAAGTGTATACTGGTGTCGCCGTATCTACAGTCATATATGAAACCACTTGCGTCCAACTCATTCCACGCAACCAGTGGCGCAACCCAATGTCGTTGTGTAACCTAGGCTTAACAATCGATGAAACGAAGACGCCTTTCAAGCCGTCATCACGCGTAAACACTGCCTGGCAACATGCTACGCCAGAATCCTTTCGTCGTCCATCAACATTCGTGGCGCCCATCTGGAGGACACTTCTCGCATCTTCAGTTTCTCATGCAAGATTGCGAGCTCATATTCCGCGGAAATGCCAGCTTTGGAGGCGATGTATTCCACATTCATTCGGAGATCCAACAAAACAACTTTCTCTGCTCGCTCGATCGTGTCGTTAGACCGGCTGATGCATGGCCGAAATTGCCTTGGTTTGTTATCGCACGACGTTCTTTGAACTGCCGCACTCAAGAATGCACTTTACACACATCCATGCCACCATAACCACATGTCTCACTCGACTGGTAACGAATTATAATAGGTGTCATACCACACAAACGGAGAAAACGAGTGTTACACGCTGTTCTTGTAATGAAATTTCCCCCGCTGCTGACACAGTTCTGTGTACGGTGCTGCTGTCTTTGTCACCGATTCACATGTTCACGTGTATTTTGTTATGACAAGAATGTACCTCGTATTTAACTACATGTCTTTTCGGTAACAGTGCTGTTATTTATATCCGTATTTGCTTCATCTGTGAAAGAGGACAAAATATGCATCCTGTTATACTCAAACCAGATGTTACTGATGTAGGTTTGAAACAACAACGGATACAAGACAGAACTCTGTGAATGTTCCGAATACAGAGTGTTTACGGAGCGTGATGGGCGACAGCAACACACTACTTTTTCTAGTGTAGGTAAGGTTAAAATCTTGCTGTAATAATTAGCCGTTAACTGTGCA
Organism: Schistocerca serialis cubense; assembly: GCF_023864345.2. NCBI lineage: Eukaryota > Metazoa > Arthropoda > Insecta > Orthoptera > Acrididae > Schistocerca > Schistocerca serialis. Next base: position 778,301,719 of record NC_064639.1, on the reverse strand, counting down.
ACGTTGTCACAGTTCTTACAATCAAAAGCCTTAGCTAAGTCACAATATAACCAAACTTGTAAAAATTCCTCATTTCAATACGTGCCACGGTGAATATACGCTGTTTAGTTGACAGTTTTCTGTAAAATCCAAATTATTTAACACTGAGGAAGTTCTCGATGACGTTTGACAACTGGAAACGCTCGTCGCTTACCGCCACGTCACGAGAGAGCCGATGTCAGTCTTGTGAAGATGTGTAGTACGTGCCCAGGTGAAGTAGTACTGTGTGTGTGTGTGTGGGGGGGGGGGGGGTAGTTAACACCGATATGCTGCATTCACGATCATCATCGAGTTGTCAATATGTCGAAATATTACAAGATTCATACTGACCAAGATTTTCAGCACTACTACTTGTTTACAAAATTTATTGTACATATTTCTAAAATCTTTTGAAAATACAAACAATATTGAGGTCGGTTAGTAGTTCGTTACTATCGTTTTACCTTCTTTTCGTGAAACTGCTAGACAACATTTAAGCATCCGTGAAAAAAAAAAAAAAAACTCTGCGAAGAGATTCATTATGTAAGTAGCTTACTATGCTACAAAACTCTGCTGAGCAACATCTCATTATTTCACCACTGATTTCATTATAATCATTGCAAATATTATTTAATAATTTCTCACCAAGTATTGCTGCTATTGTGTATAGATGTTAAAGAATAAGAAAGGAAAAAATCCCTCAGGTTTGAAATATACTACTGGCCATTAAAATTGCTACACTACGAAGATGACGTGCTACAGACGCGAAATTTAACAGACAGGAAGAAGATGCTGTGATATGCAAATGATTAGCTTTTCAGAGCATTCACACAAGGTTGGCGCCGGTGGCGACACCTACAAAGTGCCGACATGAGGAAAGTTTCCAACCGATTTCTCATACACAAACAGCAGTTGACCGGCGTTGCCTGGTGAAACGTTGTTGTGATGCCTCGTGTAAGGAGGAGAAATGCGTACCATCACATTTCCGACTTTGATAAAGGTCGGATTGTAGCCTATCGCGATTGCGGTTTATCGTATCCCGACATAGCTGCTCGCGTTGGTCGAGATCCAATGACTGTTAGCAAAATATGGAATCGGTGGGTTCAGCCGGGTAATACGGAACGCCGTGCTGGATCCCAACGGCCTCGTATCACTAGCAGTCGAGATGACAGGCATCTTATCCGCATGGCTGTAACGGATCGTGCAGCCAAGTCTCGATCCCTGAGTCAACAGATGGGGACGTTTGCAAGACAACAACCATCTGCATGAACAGTTCGACGACGTTTGCAGCAGCATGGATTACCATCTCGGAGACCATGGCTGCGGTTACCCTTGACGCTGCATTACAGACAGGAGCGCCTGTGGTGGTGTACTCAATGATGAACCTGGGTGCACGAATGGCAGAACGTCATTTTTCGGATGAATCCAGGTTCTGTTTACAGCATCATGATGGTCGCATCCGTGTTTGGCGACATCGCGGTGAACGCACATTGGATGCGTGTATTCGTCACGCCATACTGGTGTATCACCCGGAGTGATAGTATGGGGTGCCATTGGTTACACGTCTCGTTCACCTCTTGTTCGCATTGACGGCACTTTGAACAGTGGACGTTACATTTCAGATGTGTTACGACCTGTGGCTCTACCCTTCATTCGATCCCTGCGAAACCCTACATTTCAGTAGGATAATGCACGACCGCATGTTGCAGGTCCTGTACGGGCCTTGGTTGGTTGGTTTGGGGGATGAAAGGGACCAGACTGCCATTGTACGGGCCTTGCTGGATACAGAAAATGTTCGAGTGCTGCCCTGGCGAGCACATTCTCAAGATCTCTCACCAATTGAAAACGTCTGGTCAATGGTGGCCGAGCAACTGGCTCGTCACAATACGCCAGTCACTACTCTTGATGATCTGTGGTATCGTGTTGAAGTTGCATGGGTAGCTGTAACTCTACACGCCATCCAAGCTCAGTTTGACTCAATGCCCAGGCGTATCAAGGCCGTTATTACGGTCAGAGGTGGTTGTTCTGGGTACTGATTTCTCATGATGTATGCACTCAAATTGCGTGAAAATGTAATCACGTGTCAGTCCTAGTATTATATATTTGTCCAATGAGTACCAGTTTATCATCTGTATTTCTTCTTGGTGTAGCAATTTTAATGGCCAGTAGTGTAATAATCATTACCATTAACTTTCTATAAATTTCTGTATGTATAATAAAAGCTTCTAAGTGGTAATCACCTCAGAATAACCTCATTTTTATACTTCCGTTCCCACTTCCCAGCCTTATGGAAGTGGAAATTTCTCCTTTTCCTACATCTGAATGCTAAAAAATATCCATCAATAATCAGTATTCTTCCTTCGATGGTAAAACGATGATCGTAGTAGAGCAATACATCAATATGATTTGTAAGATGCACTTCATCTGAATTATTCTGAGATTAATGTTAATTTATGCTCTTCTAATATTTTGACGTAACAAACTAACTGCAACATACTTTTCATCTTCAAAGTTTCATGTTCAATAATTTTACATTAGTGCAGTGTTTATATTTGACAGTATCTGTAAATTTCGATGCAATATTCCTTCGGACACTGCTGACGATTTAAAGCTTTATTAAGTCACGAAATTTATTCGGGAAATGTGTACTGGGCCGTCACAGTTATACAATTCACTGGAAACAAAACCATGCATGCACGAAGGAATACTGCCCCGAACTTTACGAAAAGCTTCAAATACAGGCACTTCACTAATGTATTTCATGCCAAAGCCAAGGCGATCTGACGAGAATATTTGAAGTCTCTGCCTGCGCAGGCATCACGTCACTGTGCGACTACTATGGGCAGAAGACTCTAGGAAATATGGAAATTTAGGTCCTTCCGTGAAGCTCGCTCAGATAGCCGAAGCGAATAAGGCGGCTGCGTAAAGTGGGGAATCCGCGTTCGATTCCTGGTCCAGCAAAAATTTTGATTTGTTTCCCCTAAATTATATTGTTGCGGTGGTCCTGTATTCGCAGTTTGCTAATACACATCCTGATTCGATTATTTTCGCTCCTCCATGTGTGAACATCCTTGCCCACAAATTCTTCATTCCCTACATAAATATTCTTTTCAGTCATTCATCGTTATCTGTTGACGCTGACGTTATCTTTGAGACCACTAGTTGTTAACTGTTAATGGGTCTACAATTTTGCTTCCGCCGTTTTTACTCGAAGTTCGGGGCTTTACTGTGAAAAACTTGCAAAAAAAAAGAATTATGATTCATAGTGTTGCTCATCGCTGGCCACTACATTCTCCCACCTTTCGGATAGCATACGAATCCCGTGGCGGAAGAACTGCGCGTCTTTTGTGGGTATCCATGAATCGATTCAATTTTGCACTTGTTCTTTTGATCGGAAGTGCTGGTCAGCCACGTCGCTGGTCGAAAAAGGTGATAGTGACAGGGAACAACGTATGGCGAATACGGCTGGAGGGATAGGGCTTCCCATTTCAACGTTTCCACGTATATTTCGACTGTATTTGCGACATGGGGTCGAGCACTGACCTGCTACAAAATTACCTTTACGTGTCTGTCGCTGTATTGTGGCCGTTTGTTTTTCAGTGCTGGGCTCGAAAGCATCAGTTGCTTTCGATAATGATGTCCTGTGACTGTCTTCGTCTGTTTCAGCAGCTACGAAAACGTTCTGTCTTCCACCGCCATACCGGTCTTCGACATCAAAATCACCGTTCTTAAGGCGTTCAAAACATTCTCTGCATATTCTTCCACTAAGAGTTCCCTCACCATTGGTCTTACCCAACATTTTAAGAGCCACAGCCGCACATTCCTTCATGTTAAAGCAGAAAATTAAAACTTTCCGCAAATGGCGAGAAATGCATACGTAAGTTGACGTACTTAATCGAGAATAACGTTATGATGCAATCACAAATGCCGGCCGTGGTGGTCTCGCGGTTCTAGGCGCGCAGTCCGGAACCGTGCGACTGCTGCGGTCCCAGGTTCGAATCCTGCCTCGGGCATGGATGTGTGTGATGTCCTTAGGTTAGTTAGGTTTAGGTAGTTCTAAGTTCTAGGGGACTGATGACCACAGCCGTTGAATCCCATAGTGCTCAGAGCCATTTGAACCAGCCAATCACAAATCGAGTAATATTTTTATGGCATTATGTTTACAGATGCCTAAGCTTACTGTATTACACCTATGACCAACCACCTGAACCCCACTTGCCGCTACTGCTGTCTATTGCGAAACGGCGGAAGCGAAGTTGTAGATCTAATATTTTCTTTGAAATGTTTATAAACTGTGCCGCTATTGTGTCATCGTTTTTCCAGTGGTGAAACTAGAGCCATAAAGAAGCGTTCGCAGCGGGCAGGGAATCATGGCGTCGACATGTGAAAAACGTGTATCAGCGCACTAGATTACGTTGAGAAGTGACACAAACTTCGCAGTTTTCGTATGATTAGTTTGTGAGAAAAAAATTGGCTGAATACTGTACTGTTCACATCTTCAGTTTCAATTCACTTACTTATCTGTGATATTTTTATCAGCCTGCTGTTATACGGAGGACGTAACTGAAGGAGGGTCAGCATCCAACGTTTCCCAATGAAGCCTGTTACCTTTCTCGACCATTCATACACCTCATCATTATTCGTAAAGCTCCATTCTCGTTTCCAACTGATCCACAGGTCTCCCGACCAATGCTTCGTTTGAACTTTTCAAGTTCTCTTCTCGGAACTTGTGTGTCTGGTTTGGTGCTTTGGATGCACACAGAATCTCCAGTCTAATAGAGCAGTATCTTGACTTCTCGCTACGCTTTCTTATAACAGACACCGACGATGTTTATGCTAGCAGATTTCATTTCATTTATAGAGGGTAAATCACGTCTTGCGTTTCACATGTCCGGCTTCCCTGCTATGTATTTTGCGGCTTAGATTCTTTTGATAATTTTCCCGCTTCATAAGCTTTCAGACGATCTTGACTTATGAAAAATAGTTGCGTACACTCTTCCTTATCAGCGTGGTTCAGAGTGTACTAAAACAGTCGAGGAGACGTGCAAGAAACATCCGTGACACGCCCAACTGAAGCATACAGGCGAATTAAATTTCACTGAGACGAGCTGGCATATAATCACGCAATGAGGTACGACCACAGCAGTACCGACGTGCAGGCTCCAAGTTTCTGGGCCGGAGTAATTGGTGTCTGGGTTAGCGTAATGAAGGAGTCTTCCGGAATAAGAGTGTCGGAAAATCTAATAAAAAGGGACGGAGATTTCAATTTAAATCCGGCACAATTTTGGACAATCCCGCCAGAGTCTAAAACACGACGGAATAGACGTTTCACAGATAACCGGTACAGGATCCGGAGAATATCTATCTATACTAGTATCTATCTAAAGAGAATATCTATCGATACTAATAACAAATTTGTAAAATTGTCGTGTCTTTGTCCGTTGGAACACGCTTCTCTCTCTCTCTCTCTCTCTCTCTCTCTCTCTCTCTCTCTCTCTATACAGGGTGATCCATTGATCGTGACCGGGTAAAATATCTCACGAAATAAGCGTCAAACGAAAAAACTACATACAAAGAACGAAATTTGTCTAGCTTGAAGGGGGACACCAGATGGTGCTATGGGTGGCCAGCTACATGGCGCTGCCATAAGTCAAACGGATATCAACTGGTTTTTTTTAAATAGGAACCCCCATTTTTTAGCGCATATTCGCGTAGTACGTAAAGAAATATGAATGTTTTAGTTGGACCACTTTTTTCGCTTTGTGATAGATGGCGCTGTAATAGTCACAAACATATGGCTCACAATTTTAGACGAACAATTGGTAACAGGTAGGTTTTTTAAATTAAAATACAGAACGTAGGTACGTTTTAACATTTTATTTCGGTTGTTCCATTGTGATACATGTACCTTTGTGAACTTATCATTTCTGAGAATGCATGTTGTTACAGCGTGATTACCTGTAAATACCACATTAATGCAATAAATGCTCAAAATTATGTCCGTCAACCTCAATGCATTTGGCAATACGTGTAACGACATTCCCCTCAACAGCGAGTAGTTCGCCTTCCGTAATGTTCGTACATGCACTGACAATACGCTGACAAATGTTGTCGGACGCTGTCGATGGATCACGATGGCAAATATCCTTCAACTTTCCCCACAGAAAGAAATCCGGGGGCGTCAGATCCGGTGAACGTGCGGGCCATGGTATGGTGCTTCGACGACCAATCCATCTGTCATGAAATATGTTATTCAATACGGCTTCAACAGCAAGCGAGCTATGTGCCGGACATCCATCATGTTGGAAGTACATCGCCATTCTGTCATGCAGTGAAACAACTTGTAGTAACATCGGTAGAACATTACGTAGGAAATCAGCATACATTGCACCATTTAAATTGCCATCGATAAAATAGGGGGCCAATTATCCTTCCTCCCATAATGCCGCACCATACATTAACCCGCCAAGGTCGCTGATGTTCCACTTGTCGCAGCCATCGTGGATTTTCCGTTGCCCAAAAGTGCATATTATGCCGGTTTGCGTTACCGCTGTTGGTGAATGACGCTTCGTCGCTAAATAGAATGCGTGCAAAAAGTCTGTCATCGTCCCGTGATTTCTCTTGTGCCCAGTGGCAGAACTGTACACGACGTTCAAAGACGTCGCCATGCAATTCCTGGTGCATAGAAATATGGTACGGGTGCAATCGATGTTGATGTAGCATTCTCAACACCGGCGTTTTTGAGATTCCCGATTCTCGCGCAGTTTGTCTGCTACTGATGCAGGTCGTGGGAAACGTTTCACCTGTGGCTGAATACTTCCTGTTTCCTTAAATAACGTAACTATCCGGCGAACGGTCCGAACACATGGATTATGTCGTCCAGGGCCGAACGGAGTGGCCGTGCGGTTCTAGGCGCTACAGTCTGGAACCGCGAGACCGCTACGGTCGCAGGTTCGAATCCTGCCTCGGGCATGGATGTGTGTGATGTCCTTAGGTTAGCTAGGTTTAAGTAGTTCTAAGTTCTAGGGGACTGATGACCTCAGAAGTTGAGTCCCATAGTGCTCAGAGCCATTTGAACCATTTGTCGTCCAGGATACCGAGCAGCATGCATAGCAGACGCCCGTTGGGCATTTTGATCACAATAGCCATACATCAACACGATATCGGCCTTTTTCACAATTGGTAAACGGTCCATTTTAACACGGGTAATGTATCACGAAACAAATACCGTCCGCACTGGCGGAATGTTACGTGATATCACCTACTTATACGTTTCTGACTACTACAGCGCCGTCTATCGCAAAGCGAAAAAAGTGGTCCAACTAAAACATTCATAAATTCATATTTCTTTACGTACTACACGAATATGTAATAAAAAATGGGGGTTCACATTTTAAAAAAAAACGCAGCATCATCTAGCGGGCCTACCATAGCGCCATCTGGTTTTCCCCTTCAAGCTAGACGAGTTTCGTTCTTTGTAGTTTTTTCGTTTGATGCTTATTTCGTGAGATATTTGGCCCGGTCACAGACGTTAAAGTAACCTCTGGCGTGCCACAGGGGAGTGTTATGGGACCATTGCTTTTCACAATATATATAAATGACTTAGTAGATAGTGTCGGAAGTTCCATGCGGCTTTTCGCGGATGATGCTGTAGTATACAGAGAAGTTGCTGCATTAGAAAATTGTAGCGAAATACAGGAAGATCTGCAGCGGATAGGCACTTGGTGCAGGGAGTGGCAACTGACCCTTAACATAGACAAATGTAATGTATTGCGAATACATAGAAAGAAGGATCCTTTATTGTATGATTATACGATAGCGGAACAAACACTGGTAGCAGTTACTTCTGTAAAATATTTGGGAGTATGCGTACGGAACGATTTGAAGTGGAATGATCATATAAAATTAATTGTTGGTAAGGCGGGTACCAGGTTGAGATTCATTGGGAGAGTGCTTAGAAAATGTCGTCCATCAACAAAGGAGGTGGCTTACAAAACACTCGTTCGACCTATACTTGAGTATTGCTCATCAGTGTGGGATCCGTACCAGGTCGGGTTGATGGAGGAGATAGAAAAGATCCAAAGAAGAGCGGCGCGTTTCGTCACCGGGTTATTTGGTAACCGTGATAGCGTTACGGAGATGTTTAATAAACTCAAGTGGCAGACTCTGCAAGAGAGGCGCTCTGCATCGCGGTGTAGCTTGCTGTCCAGGTTTCGAGAGGGTGCGTTTCTGGATGAGGTATCGAATATATTGCTTCCCCCTACTTATACCTCCCGCGGAGATCACAAATGTAAAATTAGAGAGATTAGAGCGCGCACGGAGGCTTTCAGACAGTCGTTCTTCCCGCGAACCATACGCGACTGGAACAGGAAAGGGAGGTAATGACAGTGGCACGTAAAGTGCCCTCCGCCACACACCGTTGGGTGGCTTGCGGAGTATCAATGTAGATGTAGATGTAGATGTAGAATGGACAACCCTGTATATATATATATATAAAAACATCGAATCACCGAAAGAAAGCACACTAATCTCCAAAACTACTAGACGAGCTTGCAAGGGGTTTTCGCAGGTAACTTGAGCACATGTTGGAACATCGTACAGGCTTTATTTCATAAAAATCGGATCATGGGAAAAATGATATCATAATTGAAACTTTCATCTATGTCAATATTATAAATGCGAAAGTAACTCTAATACGTTTTCACGACAAACGAGCTGAACCGATCTCGATGAAATTAGGTATGGTGATCGCTTGAACCATTACGAAGAACATAAGCTACTTCAGAAAGTGTGTAGCAGAAGATACTTATTCATTAGAAGAATATTACGCAAATTATGGGAAATATTTGCTCTTTGAAAAAGCTATTTGCTCTTTGGCATTTGATCTTTATCGTATTTGTGAAAATGGTTTTATTGGTTGATACGATTCGAAGTAATGAATACAGTGCTTATACAATCTTTATGCTCCTACGAATGCAGCGCTCGGCAGGGATGCCACCGCGTCGTGCATTGGAACAGAATGAGTGGGGACAGCGAGGCACACATCGAGAACCATGCTTACCCAAACGAGCAGACATGTGACGGCAGCTGATTCTACTGCACGAACAGTAATTTACTTACCATCATTCATCATAACAAAACTATCGATATGCGAGCAAAGTCGTGGTTAACAGCTAGTATGTTAATGAAAGAGAACTATGAGGTATCAGAATTGATTCGAGTATAAATAACGGTGAATTACAAAAATAAATCACATTCAAAAATTTATTCCAATCCGTTGTGGTGCGGTGACACATCAAACTTCTATTGTGATGGTTCGATGAACCCTCTGCCAGGCACTTGAATGTGATTTGCAGAGTATCCATGCAGATGTAGATGTAGATCTACTGAGATTAATGTTAAAAGGCGGTTGTTGGTTGCAGAAATCTCTTCACTGGCTAACAAACGATGCATTTCACCCACGAAGGTACAAATGGCTCTAAGCACTATCTTAAACCTAACTAACCTAAGGACATCAGACACATCCAAGCCCGAGACAGGATTCGAACCTGCGACCGTAGCAGCAGCGCGTTCCGGACTGAAGAGCCTAGAACCGCTCGACTACAGCGGCCGGTACCCACGTAGGAAATCATCAGGATTTCTCGAAGTACAATGAAAAACAGACATAGTAAATAACCTGGCGTGGTCCTGTCCTGAGCTACTATACCCAACAACGAAAACCAGAAATGTAAATATGCGGGGCATAAAGGGGAGGGAAGCATTTAAAAAATGTTATGATTACTGCAAAGAAGCATTTGTCAATTATGCCCAAAATAGCCGGTAAACGAAAGCGAAAAACACCGTAAGAGATGGTACAGAGTATAGACGCTATAAGAATAAACGTACAGAGGATTGCTTAAAAAGTGTAACCGTCAGTTTACCCCGTGCAGTATGAGTCCAGAGTCATAGCGGCAAAGAGTAAGGTCACGCTCAAAAACAGTAAAAAAAACTTAAATATTGTTTTTTGCAGAATGACTAAAACTAAAAGAGTAACTGTCAAGAGCGAATAGCCCAAAACACAACAAGTTTATAATCCTGAAATTAGCATATATTTCTGCTGTCATGAACAGGAACCTCCAGTATCAAGTAAGACACAACTGCAAACGTCAAATATTCCATAATATATAAAGCAAATACAAAACTAAAATTTTTTTAGAGTGAAACATAATAGAAACCTACAACAAATTAAAAGCAGTATCCACACAGCAAAAAAAAAAAAAAATTATGCACAGGGGGACGGGATGGGCATTGAGTAAAACATCCTTCCTAGTAGGCTATAGGAATGCTTAACGATTTATTTTTTTCTGACAAGCGCTCCCGCTTACGTACCTTAGGTTTGGATGTTGTATTGTATATTTTTCTTTTACTTTATCTTCGTCCTGTCCGTCAGTTTCCCCATTCGGTTTATAGTATTACGCACTTCCGCCGATATTCTTCTTCTTATTTCTAAATCCTTTCTATTTCATTTCATTGTAACAGGTTCGCACACATGAACCCCGTTGTTTGTTGTTGTGGTCTTCAGTCCTGAGACTGGTTTGATGCAGCTCTCCCTGCTACTCTATCCTGTGCAAGCTCCTTCATCTCCCAGTACCTACTGCAAACTACATCCTTCTGAATCTGCTTAGTGTATTCATCTCTTGGTCTCCCTCTACGATTTTTACCCTCCACGCTGCCCTCCAATACTAAATTGGTGATCCCTTGATGCCTCAGAACATGTCCCACCAACCGATCCCTTCTTCTGGTCAAGTTGTGCCACAAACTTCTCTTCTCCCCAATCCTATTCAATACTTCCTCATTAGTTATGTGATCTACCCATCTAATCTTCAGCATTCTTCTGTAGCACCACATTTCGAAAGCTTCTATACTCTTCTTGTCCAAACTATTTATCGTCCATGTTTCACTTCCATACATGGCTACACTCCATACAAATACTTTCAGAAATGACTTCCTGACACTTAAATCTATACTCGATGTTAACAAATTTCTCTTCTTCAGAAACGCTTTCATTGCCATTGCCAGTCTACATTTTATATCCTCTCTACTTCGACCACCATCAGTTATTTTGCTCCCCAAATAGCAAAACTCCTTTACTACTTTAAGTGTCTCATTTCCTAATCTAATTCCCTCAGCATCACCCGACCTAATTAGACTACATTCCATTACCCTTGTTTTGCTTTTGTTGATGTTCATCTTATATCCTCCTTTCAAGACACTGTCCATTCCATTCAACTGCTCTTCCAAGTCCTTTGCTGTCTCTGACAGAATTACAATGTCATCGGCGAACCTCAAAGTTTTTATTTCTTCTCCACGAATTTTAATACCTATTCCGAATTTTTCTTTTGTTTCCTTTACTGCTTGCTCAATATACAGATTGAACAACATCGGGGTGACGCTACAACCCTGTCTTACTCCCTTCCCAACCACTGCTTCCCTTTCATGTCCCTCGACTCTTATAACTGCCATCTGGTTTCTGTACAAATTGTAAATAGCCTTTCGCTCCCTGTATTGTACCCCTGCCACATTTAGAATTTGAAAGAGAGTATTCCAGTCAACATTGTCAAAAGCTTTCTCTAAGTCTACAAATGCTAGAAATGTAGGTTTGCCTTTCCTTAATCTTTCTTCTAAGATAAGTCGTAAGGTCAGTATTGCCTCACGTGGTCCAGTGTTTCTACGGAATCCAAACTGATCTTCCCCGGGATTGGCTTCTACTAGTTTTTCCATTCGTCTGTAAAGAATTCGTGTTAGTATTTTGCAGCCGTGACTTATTAAACTGATAGTTCGGTAATTTTCACATCTGTCAACACCTGCTTTCTTTGGGATTGGAACTAATATATTCTTCTTGAAGTCTGAGGGTATTTCGCCTGTTTCATACATCTTGCTCATCAGATGGTAGAGTTTTGTCAGGACTGGCTCTCCCAAGGCCGTCAGTAGTTCCAATGGAATGTTGTCTACTCCGGGGGCCTTGTTTCGACTCGGGTCTTTCAGTGCTCTGTCAAACTCTTCACGCAGTATCATATCTCCCATTTCATCTTCATCTACATCCTCTTCCATTTCCATAATATTGTCCTCAAGTACATCGCCCTTGTATAGACCCTCTATATACTCCTTCCACCTTTCTGCTTTCCCTTCTTTGCTTAGAACTGGGTTTCCATCTGAGCTCTTGATATTCATACAAGTCGTTCTCTTATCTCCAAAGGTCTCTTTAATTTTCCTGTAGGCAGTATGTATCTTACCCCTAGTGAGATAGACCTCTACATCCTTACATTTGTCCTCTAGCTATCCCTGCTTAGCCATTTTGCACTTCCCGTCGATCTCATTTTTGAGGCGTTTGTATTCCTTTTTGCCTGCTTCATTTACTGCATTTTTATATTTTCTCCTTTCATCAATTAAATTCAATATTTCTTCTGTTACCCAAGGATTTCTACTAGCCCTCGTCTTTTTACCTACTTGATCCTCTGCTGCCTTCGCTACTTCATCCCTCAAAGCTACCCATTCTTCTTCTACTGTATTTCTTTCCCCCATTCCTGTCAATTGTTCCCTTATGCTCTCCCTGAAACTCTGTACAACCTCTGGTTCTTTCAGTTTATCCAGGTCCCATCTCCTTAAATTCCCACCTTTTTGCATTTTCTTCAGTTTTAATCTACAGGTCATAACCAATAGATTGTGGTCAGAGTCCACATCTGCCCCTGGAAATGTCTTACAATTTAAAACCTGGTTCCTAAATCTGTGTCTTACCATTATATAACCTATCTGATACCTTTTAGTATCTCCAGGGTTCTTCCATGTATACAACCTTCTTTCATGATTCTTAAACCAAGTGTTAGCTATGATTATGTTGTGCTCTGTGCAAAATTCTACCAGGCGGCTTCCTCTTTCATTTCGTAGCCCCAATCCATATTCACCTACTATGTTTTCTTCTCTCCCTTTTCCTACACTCGAATTCCAGTCACCCATGACTATTAAATTTTCGTCTCCCTTCAGTATCTGAATAATTTCTTTTATTTCATCATACATTTCTTCAATTTCTTCGTCATCTGCAGAGCTAGTTGGCATATAAACTTGTACTACTGTAGTAGGTGTGGGCTTCGTATCTATCTTGGCCACAATAATGCGTTCACTATGCTGTTTGTAGTAGCTTACCCGCATTCCTATTTTCCTATTCATTATTAAACCTACTCCTGCATTACCCCTATTTGATTTTGTGTTTATAACCCTGTAGTCACCTGACCAGAAGTCTTGTTCCTCCTGCCACCGAACTTCACTAATTCCCACTATATCTAACTTCAACCTATCCATTTCCCTTTTTAAATTTTCTAATCTACCTGCCCGATTAAGGGATCTGACATTCCACGCTCCGATCCGTAGAACGCCAGTTTTCTTTCCCCATGCTTCAGGTATTGGACAGGATTCTGTAATAATACTTATACAACTTATTTCCTATTCAGCGTGTTTGTAGCTCGCTTACCAAAATTTATTTCTCTCTACTATAATGATTTTTCATTGACGGCTTTGTATTTGCATTTGGCGCTACATATTGACTGTTATCTTAACTGCCGGCCGCGGTGGTCTAGCGGTTCTGGCGCTGCAGTCCGGAACCGCGGGACTGCTACGGTCGCAGGTTCGAATCCTGCCTCGGGCATGGGTGTGTGTGTGATGTCCTTAGGTTAGTTAGGTTTAAGTAGTTCTAAGTTCTAGGGGACTTATGACCTAAGATGTTGAGTCCCATAGTGCTCAGAGCCATTTGAACCATTTTGTTATCTTAACTAGCGCTATCAGTCGCTTCAATGTATACACTGTGTGAGCACCGATCAGCCACCAACAGTTTGCTCCGGGGCCATATTTACAGTTTTTGGGAGTGGCCTTACTCTTCGCCGTTATGACTGATGACCCACTTTGCACGAGGTATTCCTCTGTACGTTTATTCTTCGTGGTTTATATGCCATCTATTACGATGGTTTTCATATTCGTCGACCCGCTAATTTAGGCGTATTTGACAAATGTTTTCACTTGCTTCCCCTGTACGACTTACACATTTACGTTTCTAGTTTTCGCTGTTGAGTATAGTAAATCACGAAAGGAATTATGTACATTTTTGATTGTACTTCCAGATAATGCTATGATGCCCCACCCGGCTGAAAATTGTCGTTTTTGACCTAATAAAGAGCTTTCTGTGACGTAGGACTGTCTTTTAATATTAATTACATCACATTCTGGTTAAAGCTCAAATATAAAGCATACACTGGCTTGACGAGAGTCATGGGATAGCGACACGCGACACGCGGCAGACCGCGTACACAATGTACAAAAGAGAAGCGCTTTCGCATATCCGTCATTTGGACTCAGGTGACTACGGCCGCACAACGATAATTAACAGACTTTAAACGATGAATAGTACAGGTTCAATAACATCGGTGACAGGATACAACCCTATCTCACTCCCTTCTCAACCACTGCTCGCTTTCATGCCGTCTATTCTTATAACTCCCTGAATTTACCCTGCGGCCTTCAGAACTTGAAAGAGAGGATCGATAATTAACAGACTTTAAACGATGAATAGTACAGGTTCAATAACATCGGTGACAGGATACAACCCTATCTCACTCCCTTCTCAACCACTGCTCGCTTTCATGCCGTCTATTCTTATAACTCCCTGAATTTACCCTGCGGCCTTCAGAACTTGAAAGAGAGGATTCCAGTCAACACTGTCAAAAGCTTTCTCTAAGTCTACAAATGCTAGAAAAGTAGGCTGCCTTCCCTTAATCTATCTTCTAACACAAGTCGTAGGGTCAATATTGCATCGCGTGTTCCATCATTGCCACGGAGATCAGTATCTTCCCCGAGTTCGGCTTCTATCAGTTTTTCCATTCGCCTGTAAAGAATTCGTGTTAGTATTTTGCAGCCATGCCTTATTAAACTGGTAGTGCAGTAATTTTCACCTCTGTCGACACCTGCTTTCTTTGGGACTGGGATTATTATATTCCTCTCTTCAAACCTGAAAGGTGGTTCTCTTTTCTCCAAAGGTCTCTTTAATTTTCTTGTAGGCAGTATCTATCTTACCCCTGGTGAGATAAGCCTCGCCGGCCGGTGTGGCCGAGCGGTTCTAGGCGCTTCAGTCTGGAACCGCGCTGCCGCTACGGTCGCAGGTTCGAATCCTGCCTCGGGCATGGATGTGTGTGATGTGTTTAGGTTAGTTAGGTTTAAGCAGTTCTAAATTCTAGGGGACTCATGACCTCAGATGTTAAGTCCCATAGTGCTCAGAACCATTTGAACCATTTTTTTAGATAAGCCTCTACATCCTTACATTTGTCCTCTAGCCATCCCTGCTTAGCCATTTTGCACTTCCTGTCGATCTCATTTTTGAGACGTTTGTATTCCTTTTCGCCTACTTTATTTACTGCATTTTTATATTTTCTCTTTTCATCAATATATTCAATGACCTCTTGTGTTACCCAAGGATTTCCACTTGCTCTCTTCTTTTTACCTACTTGCTACTCTGCTGCCTTCACTATTTCATCTCTGAAAGCTACCCAATCTTCTTCTACTGTGTTTCTTTCCCTGTTCTTGTCAATCGTTGCCTAATGCTCTCTCTGTGACTCTCTACAACCTCTGGTCTTTCAGTTTATCCAGGTCCCATCTCCTTAAATCCCTACCTTTTTGAAGCTTTTTCTGTTTTAATTTACAGTTCATAACTGATTAATTGTGGTCAGACTCCACATCTGCCCCTGGAAATGTCTTACATTTTAAAACCCGGTTCCTAAATCTCTGGCTTACCATTATATAATCAATCTGGAACCTTCCGGTGTCCCCAGGTCTCTTCCACGTATTCAGTCTTCTTTCATGATTCTTAAACCAAGTGTTAGCGATGATCGTTATGCTCTGTGCAAAATTCTACCAGGCAGTTTCCTCTTTCATTCCTTACCCCCAGTCCATATTCACCTACTACTTTTCCTTCACCTACTACTTTTCCTTCTCTTCCTTCTCCTATATCGAATTCCAGTTCCTCATGACTATCAAACTTTGGTCTCGATTAATTACCTGAGTAATTTCTTTTATCGCATCATACATTCCTTCAATCTCTTCATCATCTGCGGAGCTAGTTGGCATATAAACTTGTACTACTGTGGTAGGCGTGGGCTTCGTGTCTATCTTGGCTACAATAATGCGTTCACTATGCTGTTTGTAGTAACTTACCTGCGCTCCTATTTTTTAGTCACTATTACACTTACTCCTCCATTAACACTATTTGATTTTGTATTTATAATCCTACCTGACCAGAAGTTTTGTTCCTCCTGCAGCCGAACTTCATTAATTTCCACTATATCTAACTTTAACCTACGCATTTCTCTTTTTAAGTTTAGTTTGCTGCCTGCCCGATTAAGGGATTTGACATTCCATGCTCCGATTCATAGAACGCCAGTTTTCTTTCTCCTGATAACGACGTTCTCGTGAGTAGTCCCCTTCCGGAGATCCGAATGGGGGACTATTTTACCTCCGGAATATTTTACCCAAGAGGACGCCATCATCATTTAACCAAATAGTAAAAGCTGCATGCCCTCGAGAAAAACTACGGCTGTAGTTTCCCCTTGCTTTCAGCCACTCGTAGTACCAGCACAGCAAGGCGGTTTTGGTTGATATTACAAGACCAGATCAGTGAATCATCCAGACTGTTGCCACTGCAACTACTGAAAAGGCTGATGCCCATCTTCGGGAACCACACGTTTGTCTGGCATCTCAGCAGATACCCCTCCATTGTGGTTGCATCTACGGTACGGTTAACTGTATTGCTGAGGCACGCAAGCCTCCCCACCAACGGCAAGATACTCAAAATCAGTGAATAACAAATCCAAACATTCGTACCAAAAGGTGTAATACTCCTTAAAAAATGTGGATGATACCCTGCATTATAAGTGATATCACAGCAATCAATGCAGCAAACCTATGCAGCAGCAAATCAACATAAATCACCGCCTTCTAGAACAAACGATTCCCGAGATATGGTTCGTGAGCAAGTGCTCATGAAACCTGTAGTAGGTATTACTTGTGCAGTAAAGTATTTTAAAATGAATTAAAAACACTTACAGTCATCCAGAATCAACGAAACATAGATCAAATTAAATAGAAAACTCCAAACAACAACTTTCCACAAAAAAATAAAATCAAAATGTTATATTCACACCACTTTTTGTGGTCCCATTAAATAAGCAGCAACACTGGCACGCCAGTCAGGCTACTGATGTCAAATCGAAAGACACCTCCCACCTCCACTCGCGCCATCCCATCCTTCGACTCTAATGGAGTTATTACAGAAACCTGAGTTGGCGTTCTGACTTTAAGCGTTTCTTCAGAACAAAAGGAACGCCATGTGGGGCTTCTGGAACTTTCGTTGGGCTGTTACAGAGAAATAATTCTTGCTGACTGGAGCAACTGCTGGGGAGTAGGACGCCAAAAGGGAAAAAAAACAAAAAACAAAAAAACTGGTGTGTATAGTCAACACATGTGAGCAATGGTGATGCATTCATTAAACGCAAGCAGCTGGCGCTAGACGATGGTTTCGTGTGTCATTATGAGGATTGCTCTTATCATTGTGAGAATCTGTCCTCAAAGATATGCAGGAGGCGACAAAGACATTGGTTGCAGATAAATCACATCCCTCTATGATAGCACAAAATCCGTCGGGAAATAAGTGATGAACTTTCCTTCTGAGGTAAATTCAGTCTTACTCTGAGCTTATAATACCACTGCGTTCCCGCAGTTCCGTCAAAACCTGGAAAGCTTAACATATTACTAAAATATAATTGATAGTCTCTGAGAAGAGGAAGTGAGAGGAAATTCGACTATCAACCCGCCAATCTCTTTTTCCACAATGTAGCTTACGGTAACGTTTTCGTCCCAAAACGCAAAACAACAAATATGTTTAGTATTTCAGCTCGCTTGAAATTGAAACAAATGTCAATGTTAATGTGTCCATCTTACCTACTGCGTGAATTTGAAGGAAGCCCTATGGTAAGGGGCGAGTCTGAAAAATCCTGTGAATGGCCTCAGAAACTAACGGAAGCAAGAGTTGCAAACAAAATACGTTTACTTGTCTTCGCATTAATCACCATTTTTTACAACACAGTTCTAACATCGGCTGTCAAGCTGTTGGAATCAGTCTGCAAAGGCGTCTTGTGGAATCGCTCGGAGGTCCGTGGTCACGTGTTGTGGGATATCCATTACCTCTGCGAAGCGTAAGCATTTCAGGTCCTAATTTAAGGAGGGGAAACAAAAAGAAGTCTGCCGGCGCCAAATCTGGAGAATAAGGAGGGTGCTGAAGAACAGTCACCTTGCGTTGAGCGAGGAAGTCGAGCATGCAAGTCAGATGGCCGTTGTGGTGGAGAAAATTCCACTATCCACTACGGTACAGCTCTGACTGAACCCAGCGGCATGCGCTGCAGCAGCCCTTTCAGAAATTCCTCGTAAACTTCACAGTCTGACCTTCGGATGGAAATTCATGATGCATCAAACTCTTACTGTTGAAAAAGGCGATCAACATCGTCTTAAACCCGGAATACCGGCGCATTTTCAGTAACATGTTTTACCAGGGGATGAGAGGTACTTTATGCCACCTTAAAAAAAAGAAAATTTGTTAATTGTTGTTGGCTTACACTAACAAAAGACTTTAAACGATGTACTGATGCGCAAGTGCACTCCAGAACTTACGCGTACTATCAGGGGGGACCGAGTGGAAAGGGGGGGGGGGGGTTAGTTGATGACCACGAACAAATAAATCTTAAAGTACAAACTTCCTTCATCATTAACTTTCTTTGGCAACATACTTTTTAAGAGATACCGATGTTTAGAGTCCTGAACACGAAAATTTGAATGAGACATTCAACGTGAAAATTCACGTCTACTCATGAGATTAAATTTATGGGTTAGATGTAACTGAAAAAAATCAC
Organism: Schistocerca serialis cubense; assembly: GCF_023864345.2. Classification (NCBI taxonomy): domain Eukaryota; kingdom Metazoa; phylum Arthropoda; class Insecta; order Orthoptera; family Acrididae; genus Schistocerca; species Schistocerca serialis. The sequence continues at coordinate 778,282,724 of NC_064639.1, read as the reverse complement.
AATATTTATGGAATCTGGTGGATGACTTCATCAGAAACTATAAATACTTTTCAAAATTTTATAACATACAGTAGCTGAGTATATTACAGTATTTTCAAAAAGTGGGCACAGAGTACGTCCCTCCCCCTCCCCTTGATACCACAAGGGTTAATCTGGATTTTGTCAGCCGACTTCTTTTGGGAGGTGGGGAACACTATGAACACAATGCCACTGACTGGCCCTCGGTATTCTCATCGTATTGGTAGCAGCAGGCCTCATCTCTGTAATGACGGTTTTCAAAAACTGTGGATTCCAGTCAGACACGTCGATGAAATCTCCAAACGTTTCCATGCTAGTTTGCTTCTCTTCGTGTGTCAGCGTGTGCGGCACAAATCGAACACAGCTCTTTCAGCTTTTCAAATGTTCATGAACAACAGTGCTTACATGTCTCTGCTCATCTTCAAATCTTCTGCTACCATTCTCAAAGACCGCCGCCGACCATCCGCAAGCATCCGTCACCTTGTTTGCTGTTGCTTCATATTGCGCGTATTGAAGGTCGACCCGAACGCCACTTACCCTCTACACTTCCCTTTTGTCTCCAAAAGGTTTAAACCACTCATAGCCACGAATTTTACTCACTGCTTCAACATAGCACACCCGTAAAAACATATATATATCTACATCTACATACATACTCCGCAATCTGCCAAACGGTGCGTGGCTGGGGGTACCTCGTACCACAACTATCATCATCTCTGCCTGATCCACTCCCAAACAGAACGCGGGAAAAATGACTGCCTATATGCCTCTGTACGAGCCCTAATCTCTCTTATCTTTTCTTTGTTGTCTTTCTGCGAAATATCAGTTGACGGCAGTAAAATTATACTCCAGTCAGCCTGAAATGCTGGTTCTCTAAATTTCCTCAGTAGCGATTCACGAAAACAACGCCTCCTTTCCTCCAGAAATTCCCACCCGAGTTCCTGAAGCAAATGGTTCAAATGGCTCTGAGCACTATGGGACTCAACTGCTGTGGTCATTAGTCCCCTAGAACTTAGAACTACTTAAACCTAACTAACCTAAGGACATCACACACATCCATGCCCGAGGCAGGATTCGAACCTGCGACCTTAGCAGTCGCACGGTTCCGGACTGCGCGCCTAGAACCGCGAGACCACCGCGGCCGGCTTCCTGAAGCATTTCCGTTAACACTCGCGTGATGATAAAGCCTACCAGTAACAAATCTAGCAACCCGCCTCTGAATTACTTCTATGTCCTCCCTCAATCCGACCTGATAGGGATCCCAAGCGATCGAGCAGTACTCAGATGAACCACATCTTCCCAAAATTCTACCAATGAACCGAAGACTACTATCCGCCTTCCCCACAACTGCCATTACATGCTCGTCCCACTTCATATCGCTCTGCAATGTTACGCCCAAATATTTAATCGACGTGACTGTGTCAAGCGCTACACTACTAATGGAGTATTCAAACATTACGGAATTCTTTTCCCTATCCATCTGCATTAATTTACATTTACCTATATTTAGAGTTAGCTGCCATTCTTTACACCAATCACAAATCCTGTCCAAGTCATCTTGTATCCTCCTATAGTCACTCAACGACGACACCTTCCCGTACACCACAGCATCATTAGCAAACAGCCGCACATTGCTAGCCACCCTATCCAAAAGATCATTTATGTAGATAGAAAACAACAGCGGACCTACCACACTTCCTTGGGGCACTCCAGATGATACCCTCACCTCCGATGAACACTCACCATCGAGGACAACGTACTGGGTTCTATTACTTAAGAAGTCTTCGAGCCACTCACATATTTGGGAACCAATCCCATATGCTCGTACCTTAGTTAGGAGTCTGCAGTGAGGCACCGAGTCAAACGCTCTCCGGAAGTCAAGGAATATGGTATCCGTCTGATACCCTTCATCCATGGTTCGCAAGATATCACGTGAAAAAAGGGCGAGTTGCGTTTCGCAGGAGCGATGCTTTCTAAAACCGTGCTGATGCATGGACAGCAACTTCTCTGTCTCAAGGAAATTCATTATATTCGAACTGAGAATATGTTCGAGAATCCTGCAACAAACCGATGTTAAGGATATTGGTCTGTAATTTTGAGGATCCGTCCTTCTACCCTTCTTATGTACAGGCGTCACCTGCGCTTTTTGCCATGAATCTCCGTCACCATTTCCTCTAATTTGAAGCAAAACTTGATTTCAACGCGTTGCTCTGTTTTGCGCTCCACTGCCGTCAGTTCTGACACTACTTCGTTAGCTTGCTTCACGTCGGTGATTTGCACGAGAGGAGGCGTTTGTGAACATGTTTCTCAGTGTGTATGCGCGGCAGACTCATTCTAACTAGCGCCGTTTTTAACGTACACTGAGGTGACAAAAGTCATGGGGTACCTTCTAAGCCGGCCGCGGTGGTCTAGCGGTTCTAGGCGCTTCAGTCTGGAACCGCGTGACCGCTACTGTCGCAGGTTAGAATCCTGCCTCGGGCATGGATGTGTGTGATGTCCTTAGGTTAGTTGGGTTTAAGTAGTTCTAAGTTCTAGGGGACTGATGACCAAAGATGTGAAGTCCCATAGTGCTCAAAGCCATTTTGAACCAAATGATGCAGAGATCTTTTGCAAGCGATGCTACCGCCATCTGCATATGCGCAAATCGCTAACCAGTGATTTTTGTCACCTCAGTGCATAGGATCAGTGGCCGACCTTCTAAGGAGCACCTTGTCTTACCAATTATTTAATAATTTTTGTTTTCACACACCGTCTTAATGGATAAATTATCGTTTCTAGTAAGCACTCGTTTTAACTCCATTATTCGTGGAAACTTTTCTGCTCATAAAAGAAAACGGAAGCAACCGTCCATCAGCACGTATATCACATTGCTCACGGCGAGGCACCGATGCAGGGGAAAGAGTGTTGCAGCAGTACATGTATCTCACTTTTTTAAAATTTTTTTTTAACAGTCCAGTTAATTTTGTTGCCCGTCCGCTGCTGTCCGCTCCTATCTATCAGCACCACATAAATCTGAGGATTGTGTCGGCGAGAGTTCCACGGAAAAGGCCGATGAGCGACTGCAGTGAGCGGCGCGGCGCGGCGGGGGTAGAGAAGAGCAGAATATTGTGCTGGGCGCCGTGACTGAATTTCTGGCCGCGGGTGAGAAATGTGCTTTGGGCGGATAGAGCGAGTGCTGCGCGGCGCGGCGCAGTTTTAAATCAGTAACGACTTTCATTATCAGGTTCACGGTCGAGTGGCGGTCACGGAGCCTCTCAGGCCTGCTGCCGGCGTCGCTCTGTGATGTATTATGCCGGCTGCAGAGGCGCCCGGCCCTGCAAGGGCGCAGATAATTTGTACCGCCGCTGGCTGGCGACTACAGTTGCCGGCACGCCGCCACCTATTGTAGGGGCTTCTCCACTGAATACGTCACGACACGCACGTCCGTACGCCGAACTTATCCGTTAATTATCAGTGAAATTCACCAAAAGCCGGATAAATCAGGTCGCATTTTATTTTACACTGAAGAGCCAAAGAAACTGGCACACCTCCCTAATAACGTGTAGGGCCCACGCGAGCACGCAGAAGTGCCGCAACACGACGTGGCATAGACTCGACTAATGTCTGAAGTACTGCTGGAGGGAATTGACACCATGATTCCTGCAGGGCTGTCCATAAATCTGGAAGACTACAAGAGGGTGGAGATCTCTTCTGAACAGCATGTTGCAAGACCTCCCAGATATGTTCATGTCTGCGGAGTTGGGTGGCCAGCGGAAGTGTTTAAACTCAGAAGAGTGTTCCAGGAGCCACTCCGAAGCAATTCTGGATCTGTGGGGCCGGCCGGTGTGTCTGAGCGGTTCTAGGCGCTTCACTCTGGAACCGCGCGACCGCTACGGTCGCAGGTTCGAATCCTGCCTCGGGCATGGATGTGTGTGATGTCTTTAGGTTAGTTAGGTTTAAGTAGTTCTGTAATTACACAAGTCTGTAATTACACAAGTCCGTCGGTTCAAATGGCTCTGAGCACTATGGGACTTAACATCTGTGGTCATCAGTCCGTTAAACTACTGAAACCTAACTAACCTAAGGACACCACACACATCCATGCCCGAGGCAGGATTCGAACTTGCTACTGTAGCAGCAGCGCGGTTCCGGACTGAAACGCCTAGAACAGCTCGGCCACAGCGGACGGCGAGGATGCAGGTAATCAGATTGGATGCTTACGTACGCGTCACCTGTCAGAGTCGTATTTAGACATAACAGGGGTCCCACGTCACTCCAACTGCACACGCCCTACACCATTACAGAGCCGCCACCAGCTTGAACAGTCCCCTGCTTACATGCAGGGTCCATGGATTCATGACGTTGTCTCCATACCCGTACACGTCCATCCGCTCGGCAAAATTTGAAACGAGACTCGTACGATCAGGCAACATATTTCCAGGCATCAACAGTCCATTGTCGGTGTTGACGCGCGCAGGCGAGGCGTAAGGCGTTATGTCGTGGAGTCATCGACGGTGCACGAGTGGGCCTTCAGCTCCGAAAGCCCATATCGATGAAGTTTCGTTGAATATTTCGCACGCTGACACTTGTTGATGGCCCAGCATTGAAATCTGCAGCAATTTGCGGAAGGGTTGCACTTCTGTCACGCTGAACTATCTTCTTCAGTCGTCGTTGGTCCAGTTCTTGCACGATCTTTTTCCGGCCGCAGATTTGATGTTTTACAGGAGTCCTGATATTCACGGTATACTTATGAAACGGTCGTACGGGAAATATCCCCACTTCACCGCTGCATCGGAGATGCTGTATCCCATCGCTCTGCACCGACTATAACACCACGTTCAACCTCACTTAAATCTTGATAACCTGCCTTTGTAGCAGCAGTAACAGATCTAACAACTGCGCCACTCTCACCAGTTTCCTTGGCGCTTCATTGTATTTTGACTACCAATTTCGGCTTTCCTTTGTCCGTCTTCAGGCCCTGCCTAATAGAAGTGCACGCTTGTAGTGTATTTCACGGTGTACTAAACAAGCTTTACAGAAAGTGGCGGGTAATCATAAAAGCATTTAAAGCTACAAAACGAAAGTAGTGGCGGTAAAACAAATCTCTATGTACATCCATCACAATAGAATAACCATGTGTACATATTTGCCGGCCGAAGTGGCCGTGCGGTTAAAGGCGCTGCAGTCTGGAACCGCAAGACCGCTACGGTCGCAGGTTCGAATCCTGCCTCGGGCATGGATGTTTGTGATGTTCTTAGGTTAGTTATGTTTAACTAGTTCTAAGTTCTAGGGGACTAATGACCTCAGCAGTTGAGTCCCATAGTGCTCAGAGCCATTTCAACCATTTGTACATATTTGTCAGTCATGAAACTATTTAATATAAAGGATTTATAAGAGAACACGCAAAAACATTAAAGGATCAGAAATAGACAGTATACAACCAGGAGAACCGCCGAACAAAGCTTGTCAATTACTTTTTTTTTTTTAATAAAAATTCTACACGATTCTTACAGATGAGGAACCCCTAGTATATATGAAGACATATCCTCATTTAAAGTAAAATGTAACACTCTAATCATGTGCATATTTACGGCCTAGGTACCATCACAGCCGGTGCTACAATTAATTGTCACGCTATCAAAGTACAACTTGACGCAAAAGCCAACGGCAGATGACATATCAAGAGAAAAACGCAATGCAAAGAGCACGCTAAGAATGTTCAAAAATATCTTGTGAGCCTATGTTATACAACAAATCAAAGTGAAAGGATATGATATGGTGTCCTTTATATCGCTTTAACACGTCGGCACAACCACGGTGAAACAAATCACCAATGATCTCAAACCCTACTTAACTAAGGGCAGTCCTGCAAGTTCTCAGCCGATAATGACATATTATTTTCCTGGGAGTATAAGCCATTACACTAACGATCTATCTATAAAATGACGAAGCCATCTAACTAATAACAGCACACAGCAAGTTGGGTCAGGATAGGTAGTACGGGTATGGAAAAATCTAAACAGTAGGTGAGTGTGCGAAGAATAACATAACATCAAAGTTTAAGATCACTAAGTAAGTAACGTGCTTGCGCACCGAAGGGGCGCCGACTGCGCGAGAAAAAGGGTGCATTAACTGGAATGACATTAGAAAGTGCTCTTGAGTGAATAATAAGGCATAGCCAGTAACGTAGTAGCCCAAGACAATGAAAGAAAGTGTTGGTGCAAGACCAAATACGCATAGAGTCTCAAGCCGATTACGTTTCACAATGGTATCCCATAAACTCAAAAACTATAACTAAAGTCAGGTCGGCATCACACTCCATAAACAACGAAACGCGTATCTGGCAAGAACATCACAGTATTCGCCGTAAGCTGTATGGAGAAGTAGAGGACAACGTTGAAACGGCGATAAACCATCCGAATCCTAACCTTAGCCATCAGATGCAGTCAACAAGTATCCAATTTCCCACAAATAATCTGAGGAATTTATCAAGTTGGGTCTAAAAATAAATGGCTAAAAAGCGGTATGCTAACAATAGATAACAGCAGATCACACCATACGGAATCAGTAAAAAACTACATTGTCCTAGGTATAAAAGTTAATGGAATAAAAGTTGTCCGTTAACGGTACAGGCAGGTAGCAAGGGCGGAAGCGTTGAAGTCAGCTGTATCATACGTTGGCTTGACCAGTGGCATTTGCCGTGTTGCGTTATGTGCGCGCAACTCCACATAGGAAAAAAAAAAGAAAACTGAAAATAACTCATTGTCTCATACAGTCACACAAATCTCAACCGAAACGACCGGTTTTGGCTGACATCGCCCATCCTGAGATCTACACCGTCAACTCAAATTAACCCTCCGCTGGCACGTTGGAAAAGTTACATGACTTGGCACTTGGGCTCTTTCAAGACCCCAATTTGTTTGAAGAAGGGGCTCTGAGCACTATGGGACTTAACATCTATGGTCATCAGTCCCCTAGAACTACTTAAACCTAACTAACCTAAGGACATCACACAACACCCAGTCATCACGAGGCAGAGAAAATCCCTAACCCTGCCGGGAATCGAACCCGGGAGTGGGAAGCGAGAACGCTACCGCACGACCACGAGCTGCGGACCCAATTCGTTTGACTGGACCACTTTGTTTATTGTTGGGTTATGCCATTATTTCCTTGCTATAACATCAAATTGTTATATTCCACACTGGAAAGAAAATGAAAACTTCAGTACAATGAAATGCCATATTTAGCAGGCTTGCTTTTCATGTATTGTCGAAATGGACATTTACCTCCAAACGCGACCAGATGTTCATCAGCAGTTATGTCAAAGCCTGGTCTGTGCATGGAAGAAATCTGTGAAATGAACATATCTCAGATGTTTCTAAATGCAGCTAATTCATCACGACTCCTACGATCTTCCCTTGTTTCCTTATTGTCAAATCTGAGAAAACGTGTGATTCCTTGAAACCTTTTTAGGCGCATTGTTGCTCTGAAAATAGGCCTGCCATGTTCTTCCTTCCACTGTTCACTCAAGCCCTTCCTGCCTGATCCGTATTGGCTCTAGTAGATACAAGCAAACCAATATACACCTCTCATTCTTCCGCATCTAGTTCCTTCCATACCTTAGGTATAATCTTCATTCCACTTTTTGTACACTCGCCTAGCCTCTCTGTTAGTTTCCCTTACCACGACGGACATTATTTGTGGGATAATTAGGAGCTTCAGGGCTTCTTTTATTGGACTGGAGCGTACCACTTTCGGACCAGGTTTATCACGAATTATATTACGAGGTGGAGTTTGGCACTTAGTTGGAGGCTCTTTGTACCAAATCACTCTATTTTTTCCAATTACATAGTCACCATTACACAGTGTTGCCATTACATAGTCACATCATCATCACTGTGAATGACGTCATCTACATTATCTTCCTCTTCCATTACATCACTGCCTCCCTCCTCTTCACTATTTGAGGGCAAGTATTCATCATCATTCAGGTCAGAAATACTTCCATTATCGACATCAGCATCATCCCACATCTGAAGAAAAATCTTATCAGCTTCCTCAGCCCAAAGAAGTTTTCCGTCAGCCTTATACAAAAAATTAATCCTGTATTTTAATTCTAACCTAAGTTATAAGAAAATAGTTTTTCCTAGAGTTCCCAGAGTGAACAGATATTCCTTTCTTTTTATGAATAATATCAGACATGTATGCAAAACTGTAATATTTAAAAACAAATACTGTGCTTACCTAATAAAGCCAGCCATCATCTATTTCCCTCGCATCAACAACGCTGTCTGAAGCTTAACACCTGAGTAACCTTCATTCTTAATAAGTTGTGCCAACTTCAGCCATTTTCTGGCAACACTGAGTCATTTAAACCAGCCGGGTCTTTGAAGACCCCAAGTGCCCATTTTCGTCGGTTCTTAAACTGTCATAGATTAAAGAAATATTTAATTAATCGTATTTCTGCATAGTAGTCATTTAGATCAGAACTAAGAGAGAGAGATGTCAGGTACCATGAGCGTTGCAGGTCCAGTAAATAAAGAAGTGGACGAAGTGTAATTGGTATGGGATATCAAAAGACCCCAGGTGTCCAGCAGAGGGTTAATGGTGACCACCTGTCAAAAGTCTGAATAACCACGTTTTGCTGAGCGGACCGCTGCGAGCCGCATAGGAAGAGGGTCAGTGAGCTTCTGGGTAATACCGACATGGATGTGCAGCCATGCCAACTCCAGTACCGTGACAGGGGCGCTGTTTCTCGGTTGAGGATCCATGAAGCGAACAGCCCGATCGAGGTAGTCCCATAGGTTCTCGATTTGGTTTTAAAAAATGGTTCAAATGGCTCTAAGCACTATGAGACTTAACATCTGAAGTCATCGGTCCCCTAGACTTAGAACTAAGTAAACCTAACTAACCTAAGGACATCACTCACATCCATGCCCGAGGCAGGAATCGAACCTGTGACCGTAGTAGGCGCGTGTTTCCGGACTGAAGCGCCTAGAACCGCTCGGCCACCCTGGCCGGCAATGAACAGCAGTCAGCATGGGTGTATGAAGCAGGTGGCTGCTCAGATGCGGTCAGTTGCTCGCTATTTGCCCGCACATACCCTCCACAGCCACATCGTTCACCCTATCCTCTTTGTTCTATGGTGCACCATAATTGTCTCGGCACAGTCTTTGGATAGCGCCATTTTGCCATGCACGGTGTACCTTAACCACAGCAGCACGTGAACAGTTTAAAAACTTAGATGTTTCGGAAATGCTTCCACCCTTGGCCTGAAACTAATGGTCATGGCCTTACTTTTGTACGTCAGACAAATCGCTCCGTTTCCGCATTATGACAACGACTGCACCGTTTCCCGTCTCTCTCCACCCCCGTCGCCCTCCCCCCCCCCTTCCTCAACACGCTTTACATACCCTCTACTGCTCGACTGTTTGTGCTGTCGCCCGCCGCCTGTGAGTGGTTCTTGCATTTTGGCGTCCAACTTAGAGGTCACATTAAGTCACACTAATGTGAGTAGGCTGTGTATAAGGCAAACAAATAAAAAAAAATGAACGAGGACTGATGCATACTACCTCAAAATTAAAATACACTAAAATAATGTGACATCATATAATAAAATACATCCCATGACTCAATCTCCCCACTGTGAAAACCACGTTGCCAATTACCATACGAGTATACCGCCTGACAAAAAAAGTGAAGTACGCAGAAGAGATGAGAAAAGGAAATGCGCCTTCGCGGGTTGAGACTGTACGTCATTTCTTTTTATTTCAGTGATTGGAAAACAGAGCGAAATTTACACAGAACTCGTCAGTATGACCCGTCTTATCTTGCCGTTGATATCCCGGATACCAGCACAGGGACAAATTCCACGTCCGAGATGGTCCCACACACGTTTTTCACCCGGGACAGATCCTGGGGTCTTGCTGACCACGAGAGTACCCCAACATCATGCACACAGTTCGCAGAGACACGTACCATGTGTGGGCGAGCGTTGTCCTGTCCAAAAACGGCACCACGATACTGTCGGCTGAGAAGTAGCACATGAGGAGGCAGGATGTCCGTCAACTAGCACCACAGCTGCCCTGAAGTCACAGCCGATGATTTCCCACGCGATAACAACAGAAGTAACACCGATGTGCCTCCCCAGAATACTGGAAGAATGAAACCTCTCCCCATGTGCTGACACACTCGCCGGCGATGGTCATATGGAGCAGCCCACAACCACGATTCATCGCTGAACACAATCCAACGTCATTCATCAGTATTCTGTGCTCCTGGTCACGGCACCACTCCAAACGCAGCCGTTTGTGTTGTGGTGTTAAAGGCAGCCTACACATGGGACAGTAGTTCCCTAGTTCGGCTGCTGCTCATCCCAGACCAATGGTGATGGATGAATACTGCGGAAAGTCCAATACTTGTTCTCGGATGGCAGGCACAGTTGTTAAGGGGTTGTTGGTTCACAATACGGTGATCTTCCCTTGTGGTGGTCAGACGTGGTCGATCGGAACCTTGATGACGAGTATGTCTGACTTCACGTTCCCACGCAGTCCAGCACAGGGCCACTGCCACATCGGAATGTCCAACAACTCTGGATATGGTTCGATGCGACCAGCGGGCCTAATGGAGGTACACAATTAGCCCCTTTCAAACTTTGTCAGAAGTGGATATCGCTGTCTCACACGAGTACACAGCATCTTCGTGTCCTTCACACTGATCACTCAACATTTGGCGCTATCGACCTCCCTTAAATACCATACCAGGCCTGGTAACAATACTAAACACGAACGACGCTAATACACTCTGCAGGCCATTCTATCAGTCAGAGAGAAATGCAACTCTAATCATTTATATACTCCCCGATGGTGAGTATCCGCACTAAGCTTCACTGACACCCGACGAAATTTTCTAGGGGCTTCACTTTTTTGCCAGGCAGCGCACACGAGGATGTTCCCGTATTGAAAATATAAACCCCTGGAGGGCTACTGAAAAACTATTCATGTAGATCTGAGAATGGCGCATGTCGGTCGAAATCGGTCATTTCATTTGGACATTAGTGCGAGTGTGTCGGAGAATGAATTATCTTCAGACAACGAATCACTTTGGTCTCCAGCTCTATTAAAATGTTTTTTTCCTGAAAAAAACATTGAGGGTGAGAATTTTGCTTCTATGTTACTTTCTGGAATCTCGGATAACAGACTGGTCTGTAGCACAGTCCGAGACCTATGTTGGCGTGTGAGCTGCAGAAGCCGACGACTGTGTATCAAGATAATCAACTACGAGGCGCAATCATACAACTTGAATCAACACGTAAAAAAAACAGGCTGGGACAATGAAACTTGGTTATTGTGTCACCCCTTCTCTACATATTCGCCTTTCAATTGACACATTTGTCCCAGCAATGGAGTACCTGACGGTGGCTCTGACTGTAGAAATCTCATTTTGGCCAGTCAGGAAACGTTTCACCCCAAGAATCAGCTCGTCATCATTCCAGAAGTAGTAGCCATGCAATTTTTTCTTCTTCCAAGGAAAGAGGAAGAAGTCACTGTGTGCCATGTCGGGAAAATATAGTGGGTAGAAATGAAAAAAGGCCCCTACTAGCGCGGCATTCAAGAGTTCAATCGAGGGAAATAAAAAATGGGAGTAAAATAACGTAGCTTGAGCTAGATGTGAATCTCCTCATAATGAAACTGAACCTATCACTAGACGTAAATGTCAGGCTGGTGTCGTGCTTATGTAACTTCACATGGCAATCGGGTGATTGAAGACAGCCTGCGTTGGTGGAAGCGCCATCTGGTGGACACGCCCACTTTTTACAAATTCTTAGTCACGATGACGCCGATAATGCCGCCAATACGTTCTGCGGAGCACTTTCAGTTTCACCATCACAGCGGAAGTAACGACAAACAGTTGCTCCTTACAAAGGCGAAGGATGTAATCGTCGACGTTCTAATTTTGACTCTAATTTGGCACCGCAAGTTGACCTAGACTACTTCATACAAGGATTTCGTCGCGAGGAACTTCGCTCCCAGCGCTCTGTTCGACCGTACTTCTGCCTTTTTGTGTAACGGTGGATGCACGTCTAGCTTTTAGTCACCACTCAACAATGCGAGAAATCTTTCAAATTATGATTCATATTTTACAAACACTGCATTCAAATATCCTCCGCCGAATGCTTTTGATCTGGAACCAACAAACGCTGCAGCTATTGCGCACTGTTGATTTTTCGACTAAGAATTTTATTCAGGATATTATACAGCCGATCACATGAACTGCTTACCAAGTCAGAAGTCAGGAAACCTAAAGCGACAGTGGACGGTCCCCTAGCACGACACCACGACATTTATCGACCGTTAATTCAGAAAAAACTTCATTCGGTTGTTTGCAACGCAGTGTTCTTATGATCATACTTATCCAGTATTTTACTTTCTTACCTTTTAGTATCATTTATAGCATGACAAAACTACAGAAAAATACGACACGTGTACAACATAAAAATAGGATACAAAACAACACACGAAAATGTTAGCAAATTAAAGTAAAAATACAGAAAATGAACATTTGGAGACATCAATAATTTCACGGTTCCATAATTCTGTGACCAGGGGCCTTAACCATACTATTGCCTTGAGAGAGACCTTTATGATGTGGTTCCGGTCTCCTTTAAATTTTTGTAGTGCATATTCGTGAATAGTGTGGTCTACTGTTTGTTCCTTTGCACTACAGTCACATTCAAGGCTGTATATGATCCACAATTTACAAAGGAACGTTATGAATCTATCATGCCTGGTTTTGACGCAGTTGAGACGGCTCCAGTTTTTTCCTGACTGCCGCATGCCTATAGCCGGTAGGGTTGAATCAGTCCGATTCGCCGGGGTTTGTTCAGCGAACAGTGTCCAATTAGAACTCAAGCATTCTTCTAACTGGGAAGGAGCAAGGCGGGCTGCTGAAACGCCCAGTAACTGATCCGCTGTATATTTTACTCCATTTCGGTCCACTACCTATTGTCATCCGAGAGGCAGTGATATGCGTTTTCCAATACTCGTCAGAATAGTTATTAAATTTCTCTAATTTCAGGTATGTCTGAACTATATTTCATCTTTTAAAACAAAAATGTTTTGTCACTGCACGATGCGCGTCTTTATCCATGTGTACAAAGTATGTGACGCATATCACTTAAAACACCTACAAACCATCAACTGCGTGTTGCATCTGTTTCACAGTTTGACAAAAGTACAAAAGGATTCGCGGTTAATGACACCAATGGCGCTTGAAAACATTCCGCCATTTCATTGAAATTTACAAGGTCCGTCTGTGAACTCTCACATAGAAACTTTATGAACTCTTTACAGATTAGAAGAAATGGCTGAATTTGTATATTTACTGTGTACGAATGTCGTTCAAGTTGTTCTATCAGTATCAAAGAAACTAATACGTTCCAAAAAGATGCGCTCGAAAACGCGAATTTTCAGGGGCTCAGGACTCGGATTATATTGATCACAGGCATAAGGTGACAAGGGTCTTCGAAAGCCATTGACCTAGGGACTATTTGAATCTTTATCGGGAGAACGGGAGTACTGTAGCTATCCCACAGTACGGGGTCAAAATTTCAACATTACACACTTCCTCCAGCCCAGGCAAATTGAGTAAATCGGATGGTTGATTTACACTGTGGGCTAGGGTGGACCTTAGACGACTTATAAAAGCACCACTTTTTCACCTGCGGTTCCTGAGAAAACGCCGAAAAGTCATGATTTTTGGGTACAAAAAGCACAAATTGTGGGAATGGTCATTTCTATATTTTCAGTTCATGGCAGATTGTCGAAATTTTTATTATATGTTTCTAAGTTGAAATTCTCGGAGAACTTCGAAACTTTTTCCGGTGTCATTATCCGACGTCCAGAGGTTCAAAGTTACCGTGCTTATACAAAAAAACTGAAAAACCAGATTTTTTGAGTTTTTGCATGGTTGGCCGCAATTATCTAAATAATTTAATATACCAAATGACTCACATTTTTACCCAATTTTCCCGTTTTCGAAACTCTGTATCCGTTACCAAGATAAACCCGAACACCATGAGTTTTGGTTAGCAAAAGAACCAGTTGTGCGAATGACCACTTCTATAATATTTATTCATGGAAAATCGTCGAAAGTTTTATCATATACTCTTAAGATTATGTTCTCGAGGAAGCTTGGAACTTTTTCGATATCCTTATCCGTTACCGAAATAGAGAGGTTTAAAGTTACTGCACTTATGCATAAAAATATGCACGTAATATCCGTTTTGGCACGAAATGTAGTTCTAATTGAATTAGTGAACATATGGTAGAGATTATAGGGGCATCGCAGGGCTTCTGAGGTAACCAAAAATGTTTTAAATCAGCATTAACACACCAAAAAACTTTATAACGCGCTGTGTCTGTAAAATGGATGCTTTATGCCTGTAAAAATATGACCAAAATGTTACTGCAGTGACAAAAAATGAGCTAAAAAGGGTCTTAATACGCCCGAAAATACTTAAAATGACTACCAAAAATTATGTAAAAATGCAAATTCAGCAATATATTTCTAATAACATTTTCACTTTTTTAAGATACAAATCATAACCCGGGCGTTTTAGATGAATTGCCATCGATGAGATAATTATCAAATGGCTCTGAGCACTATGCGACTTAACTTCTGAGGTCATCAGTCGCCTAGAACTTAGAACTAATTAAACCTAACTAAGCTAAGAACATCACACACATCCATGCCCGAGGCAGGATTCGAACCTGCGACCGTAGCGGTCACGCAGTTCCAGACTGAAGCGCCTAGAACCGCACGGCCACACAGCCGGCTGTTGTTGTTGTGGTCTTCAATCCAGAGACTGGTTTGATGCAGCTCTCCAGGCTACTCTATCCTGTGCAAGCTTCTTCATCTCCGAGTAACTACTGCAACCTACATTCTTCTGAATCTGCTTAGTATATTCATCTCTTGGTACCCCACAGCGAATTTCACCCTCCACGCTTACCTCTAATCCTAAATTGGTGATCCCTTCTTTTACTCAGGTTTTGCCACAAATTCCTCTTCTCCCCAATTCTATTCAACACCTCCTCATTAGTTACTTGATCTACCCATCTAATCTTCAGCATTCTTCTGTAATACTATATTTCGAGAGCTTTTACTCTCTTCTTGTCTAAACTATTTATCGTCCGTTTCGGTTCCATACATGGCCACACGCCATACAAATATTTTCAGAAAAGACTTCCTGACACTTAAATCTATACTCGATGCTAACAAATTTATCTTCTTCAGAAACGCTTTCCTTTCCATTGCCAGTCTACATTTTATATTCTCTCTATTTTGACCATCATCAGTTATTTTGCTCCCCAGATAGCAAAAGTCATCTACTATCTAAAGTATCTCATTTCCTAATCTAATTACCTCAGCATCACCTGATTTAATTTGAATACATTCCATTATCCTCGTTTTATTTTTGTTGATGTTCATCTTATATCCTCCTTTCAACACTTTGTCCATTCCATTCAACTGCTCTTCCAGGTCCTTTTCTGCCTCTGACAGAATTTCTTCTCCATGGATTTTAATTCCTACTGCAAGTTTTTCTTTTGTTTCCTTTACTGCTTGCTCAATATACAGTTTGAATAAAATCGGGGATAGGCTACAGCCATGTATCACTCCGTTTTCACGCACAGCTTTCCTTTCGTGCCCCTCGACTCTCGTATCTGCCATCTAGTTTCTGTATAAATCGTAAATAGCATCTCGCTCCCTGTATTTTACCCCTGTAACCTTCAGAATTTGTAAGAGAGTTTTCCATTCAACATTATCAAAACCTTTCTGTCAGTCTACAAATGCTAGAAACATAAGTTTGCCTTTCCTTAATCTATGATAAGTCGTAGGGTCAGTATTGCCTCGTATGTTCCAACATCTCTACGTGATCCAAACTTATCTTCCCCGAGATAGGCTTCTACAAATTTTTCCATTCGTCTGTAAGTAATTCGTGTTAGTATTTTGCAGCCATGACTTATTAATCTGATAGTTTGGTAATTTTCACACCTGTCGACACCTGCTTTCTTTGGGATTGAAATCTGATGGTATTTCACCTGTCTCATACATCTTGCTCACCAGATGGTAGAGTTTTGTCATGGCTGGCTCTTCCAAGGTTATTAGGGGTTCTAATGGAATGTTGTCTACTCCCGGGGCCTTTTTTTGACTTAGGTCTTTCAGTGCTCTGTCAATTCTTCACGCTGTATCATATCTCCCATATCACCTTCATCTAAGTCCTCTTCCCTTTCCATAATATCGCCCTCAAGTATATCGCACTTGTATAGACCTTCTACATATTGCTTTCTGCTTTCCCTTCTTTGCTTAGGACTGGTTTTCCATGTGCGCTCTTGGTATTCATACAGGTGGTTCCATTTTCTCCAAAGCTCTCCTTATTTTCCTGTATGCAGTATCTATCTTACCCCTAGTGATATATGCGTCTGCATGCTTACATTTGTCCTATAGCCATCCTTGCTTAGCTGTTTTGCACTTCTTATCAATCTCATTTTTTGAGACGTTTGTATTCCTTTTCGATTGCTTCATTTACTGCATTTTTATATTTTATATTTTCATCAATTAAATTGAATATCTCTTCTGTTACCCATGGATTTCTACCTGCCCACGTCTTTTTTGCCTACTTGATCCTCTGCTGCCTTCACTGTTTCATCTCTCAAAGCTACCCGTTTTTCTTCTACCGTATTTCTTTCCCCTTTTCTTGTCAATCGTTCCCTAATGCTCTCTCTGAAGCTCTCTACAGTCTCTGTTTCTTTCAGTTTATCCAGGCCCCATCTCCGTAAATTCCTACCTTTTTGCAGTTTCTTCAGTTTTCGTTTACCGTTCATAACCAATAAATTGTGGTTATATAATGTATCTGAAATCTTCCAGTGTCTCTAGTCCTCTTCCCCGGGTACAACCTTCTTTCATGATTCTTATATCAAGTGTTAGCTATGATTAAGTCACGCTCCGTGCAAAATTCTAGCAGGCGGCTTTCTCTTTCATTCCTTACCCCCAGTCCATATTCATCTACTACCTTTCCTTCTCTTCCTTTCCCTACTACTGAATTTCAGTCCCCCATGACTATTAAATTTTCGTCTCCCTTCACTACGTGAATAATTTCTTTTATCTCATCATACATTTCATCAATTCCTTCGTCATCTGCAGAGATAGTTGGCAAAAACTTGTACTACTGTAGTAGGCGTGGGCTTCGTGTCTATCTTGGCCACAATAATGCGTTCACTATGCTGTTTGTAGTAGCTTACCCGTACTCCTATTTTTTTTATTCATTATTAAACCTACTCCTGTATTACCCCTATTTGATTTTGTATTTGTAACCCTGTATTCACCTGACCGGAAGTCTTGTTCCCCTTGCCACGGAACTTCACTAATTCCCACTATATCTAACTTTAATTTATCGGTTTCCCTTTTTAAATTTTCTAACCTACCTGCCCGACTACTGGATCTGACATTCCACACTCCGATCCGCAGAATGCCTGTTTTCTTTCTCCTGATAGCGCCGTTCTCCTGAGTGTTCCCCGTCCGGAGATCCGAATGGGAGACTATTTTACCTCCCGGATATTTTACCCAAGAGGACGCCATCATCATTTAACCGTACAGTAAAGCTGCATGCCCTCGAGAAAAATTACCGCTGTAGTTGGCCCATGCTTTCAGCCGTTGGCAGTACCAGCGCAGCAAGGCCGTTTTGGTTAACGTTACGCCGCGCGGGATTAGCCGAGCGGTCTTGGGCGCTGCAGTCATGGACTGTGCGGCTGGTCCGGGCGTAGGTTCGAGTCCTCACTCGGGCATGAGTGCGTGTGTTTGTCCTTAGGATAATTTAGGTTAAGTAGTGTGTAAGCTTAGGGACTGATGACCTTAGCAGTTAAGTCCCATAAGATTTCACACACATTTGAACATTTTTGGTTAATGTTACAAGGCCAGATCAGTGAATCATTCAGACTGTTGCCCCTGCAACTACTGAAAAGGCTGCTTCCCATTTTCAGGAACCACACGTTTGTCTGGCCTCTCAACAGATACCTCTCCGTTGCGGTTGCACCTACGATACGGTTATCTGTATCACTGAGACACACAAGCCTCACCACCAGCAGCAAGGTCCATGATTCATGGGGGGAGAGGGGGGGGGGACAAAACTTTACTACCCTACATATTCATTTTGTATAAGCCGCGCACACTGCTGTACCAGATAAAAGAAGAGAACCAGCTGAAAAATGCACCTGTTGGAGCACAAGAAAGGCGAATCTGTTGCTCTTTAAAAAGAAAAAATTGGGGACCAGCAGCTTCAGTCCTCATTCCGCCTCCCTCACAAATAATTTTGGCATGTGAACATATTCGTGCTTTTGTTTGCTCAAAGAAAGTAGCAGAGAGACAGTGCGGGGGAAAAGAGAGGAGACAGTGGTGGGAGAGAGAAAGTGTCAGTGAAAGATCAAGACAGATCGATGAAGACAATAGCAGTGGGAGCCAAAGAGAAAGGTGATATTGATAGTCAGTAAAAGACAGTAGTAGTGAAAGAGAAAGAAAATTTTATGGAGACAGGAGCAGTGGGAGCAAACGAGAGATGAGTGGAGACCATAAATAGACTTGGGGGGGGGGGGGGGGGGGGCGTGTGTGGTCTGGATCTCCCACACCAGCGATCTTTAACATGTAGGTAAAAGGGAGAATGAGTATTGGTCTGAAATTTTAAACACGTGGGTACAGGGGATAGAATAAATTGGACGCCCCGGAATTTTTATGTTGCCCAGGTGCGGTGAGAGTGTCAATGGGAAAGAAGGACAAAAGGAGACAGTGTGAGTGAGAGATGCCAGTGGCAGTGGGATGTACTCTAAGTCACTGTGAGGGAAAGGAGACAGTGGGAGAGAGACATATATGGACAGTGGCAGTCCGATGGAATTGCTGAGTAGAAGCATTTAACTACAAAGAGAGACTGGGCAAAATGATGTACAATGTTCTGCATTTAAAGAGGGCGACGATGTTCGCATGCCAAAATTTTTGCCGAGGAAGGCGGAATGACGACTAAGGCAGCTAGTTGCTCACTTCTCAGTCAGAATCTTTGGACGAGCACGGCGATGGCAAAAAAAAAAAAAACACTCGTAACTCCATCTGACTGTGAAAAACCCTCAGTTCCAGTGACCAGTATCTCCTTTAACCAAGAGAGATTTGAAAGTGCGTGAATTTCTCTAATGTTATCAATAACTGGGCTTCTACTACACTTCAGCACGATACCACAGTTCATCAAGAGTAGTGACTGGCGTATTGTGACAAGCCAATTGCTCGGTCACCATTGACCAGATGTTTTCAATTGGTGAGAGATCTGGAGAATGCGCTGGTCAGGGCAGCATTCGAACATTTTCTGTATCCAGAAAGGCCCGTACAGGACCTGCAACTTGCGGTCGTTCATTATCCTGCTGAAATGTAGGGTTCCGCAGGGATCGAATGAAGGATAGAGCCACGGGTCGTAACACATCTGAAATGTAACGTCCACTGTTCAAAGAGCCGTCAATGCGAACAAGAGATGACCGAGACGTGTAACCAATGGCACCCCATACCATTACGCCGGGTGATACTCCAGTATGGCGATGACGAATACACGCTTCCAATGTGCATTCACCGCGATGTCGCCAAACACGGATGCGACCATCATGATGCTGTAAACAGAACCTGGATTCATCCGAAAAAATGGCGTTTTGCCATTCGCGCACCCAGGTTCGTCGTTGAGTACACCATCGAAGATGCTCCTGTCTGTGATGCAGAGTCAAGGGTAACCGCAGCCATGGTTTCCCAGCTGATAGTCCATACTGCTGCCAACGTCGTCGAACTGTTCTTGCAGATGGTTGTTGTCTTGCAAACGTCCCCATATGTTGACTCAGGGATCGAGACGTGGCTGCAGGATCCTTTACAGCCATAAATGCCTGTCATCTCGACTGCTAGTGATAAGAAGCCGTTGGGATCCAGCACGGCATTCCGTATTACCCTCCTGAACCCACCGATTCCATATTCTGCTAACAGTCATTGGATCTCGACCAACGCGAGCAGCAATGTCGCGATACGATAAACCGCAATCGCGAAAGGCTACAATCCGACCTTTATCAAAGTCGGAAACGTGATGGTACGCATTTCTCCTCCTTACACGAGGCATCACAACAACTTTTCGCCAGGCAACGCCGATGAACTGCTGTTTGTGTATGAGAAATCGGTTGGAAACTTTCCTCATGTCAGCACGTTGTAGGTGTCGCCACCGGCGCTAACCTTGTGTGAATGCTCTGAAAAGCTAATCATTTGCATATCACAGCATCTTCTTCCTGTCGGTTAAATTTCGCGTCTGTAGCACGTCATCTTCGTGGTGTAGCAATTTTAATGGCCAGTATTGTACATAGTTACACATGCAGCAACTTTATCTGGTTCACTTTATATATTTTTTTAAGAAATCGTTTTTGCTTCTCTTGTAAGATTTAGCAAAATGGAGCAACGAGGTTTTGATTGTCTGCCATCGGTATTCGCATATTATGCGCACCGACAGCAGCATTTCCCGCTGGTTTATGAAATACTCCCATTTACAGTTAACAGTTTACATTTCTTAGAAAATACTTGTATTCAGTATGCAGTTAGTAGAGCAGCACGTTCTTCGTGCATAAATTTTTTAATAGAAGCAACTGCCGAGAAACTGCAGCAGTACGTGTTGGCGGCTTGTACGTTCTCTCGGGCTACCGCGCCGAGCCGTGTTACCGATACATCGCAGCGCTGTTATTACGACAGCCTCGGAACTAAAGACCCTAATAACAATGGCTGCGACGCCGGAAGCTTTTAGCTGCATACCGCAGCACGGCGTCGCGGTGCAAGAAACTTCCTGCAAACGCCGAACTTGACTTTTATGTCTGCACTAAACTTAAAATTGTCCGCAACTGCGGTGTTTCCGCCGCAAGATTTCGATGTCGCTTCCGAGTGACGAGAAGACTTCTCATCTGAAAATAAGATGAATTTCTGACCGACGTGGCCATTAAAAGATTTCTTCTCTCCTCATTTCTATAGAAAAAAGACGAAGTAAAATTCAGATTGTATTTGAACATCTTCACATCGATTTTTCAGCCCAGAAAGTTTTGCGTAGTTCCCAGAAAAGAACTCGTTTTCTACTGTTGTCACCTTATACTAACTTGACGATAGTTTCTAACTCTAATATAATGTACTTAATCAATGATTGTGTATTACATTTTTTAAATACTGCGCGTCAAGAGTATCGTACTCTTCCATTACTTCGAATCATCTGAAAACGTGTTAATCTACAAGTGTTGGGTGATGTCAGTGAACACATTCTTCAAATTACGTTACAAATTGCAGAAAACTGTCGAAGTTGCAATATTGATTTTCTTTATTACTTGATAACTAGTGACGAGCTATGCAATAACGTACATTACGACAGCCGCACGACTCTTCATTCCAGTTAAACACATATTGTAAAGCAGTACAGGGCTGAAATTCATTCACCTAAATGCTACACCGCAGTGAACACATTTATGTAAAATGCTAGAGCCATATCGTCCCTTTGACCTTTCCTTTGGACGTGGATGACGAAGCGACAGGGTCCCAGATCATAGCGAAGCTGAAGCATTTGTCTGTATTCATCTACAAGCTTGTCCTTTGTCGTCGTATATTAGAATATATCCTACTCTGATTTTATGTATCGCCAAATGGTTCGCAAGATGACATTCATACGCCAAGCCCATGATTTAAGCGACTGCATACCGATACCCCACCGTTTCTCAACAGTTCAGCTGTTCTCATCAGTTCCTGCAGTTTACCTACAGTGCCAACCAGTTAAGAGTTATCAAACAAATGCACAATGGACACGAATGGATGCAAGTGATTAGACAGGATGCTTAAATACGTGTCACCTGTCAGAGTCGTATCTAGACATATCAGGGTGCCATATCACTCCAAATGCACACGCCCCACATCTTTACAGAAACTACCCTGCTGACACACAGCGTCCATGGATTCATGAGGCTGTCTCCATACCCGTACACATCCATCCGCTCGATACAATTTGAAACGAGACTTGTCCGACCAGGAAACTTGTTCCCAATAAAAATAATGGTTCAAATGGCTCTGAGCACTATGGGACTTAACTTCTAAGGTCATCAGTCCCCTAGAACTTAGAACTACTTAAACCTAACTTAACCTAAGGACATCACACACATCCATGCCCGAGGCAGGATTCGAACCTGCGACCGTAGCGGTCGCGCGGTTCCAGACTGTAGCGCCTAGAACCGCTCGGTCACCCCGGCCGGCTGTTTCCAATCATCAAGAGTCCAATGTCAGTGTTGGAGGGCACAGGCGAGGCGTAAAGCTTTGTGTCGTGCAGTCGTTAAGGGTACACGAGTGGGCCTTCGGCTCCGAAAGCCCAAATCGATGATGTTTCGTGGAATGGATTGCACGCTGACACTTGTTGATGGCCCAGCATTGAAAACTGCAGCAATTTGCGGAAGAGTTGCATTTCTGTCACGCTGAACGATTCTCTTCAGTCTTCGTTGGTCCCGTTGTTGCAGGATCTTTTTCCAGCCGCAACAATGTCGGAGATTTGATACTTTACGGATTCCTGATATTCACGGTACACTCGTGAAATGGTCGTACAGGAAAATTCCCACTTCATCGCTACCACGGAGATGCTGTGTCCCATCGCTCGTGCGCCGACTGTAACACCGCGTTCAAACTCACTTAAATCTTGATTACTTGCCATTGTAGCAATAGTAACCGATCTAACAACTGCGCGAGACATTTGCCTTATATATAGGCGTTGCCGACCGCAGCGCTGTATTCTGCCTGTTTTCATATCTCTGTATTTGAATACGCATGCCTATGCCAGTTTCTTTGGCGCTTCAGTGTAACTGACGTCACGTTTCTGTACAAGTTGTACATAGCCTTTTGCTCCCTGTATTTTGCACCTGCTACCATGAGAGCATTTTCAAAACCTTTTTCTAAGTCTACAAATGCTACAGACCTAGGTTTTCCTTTGCTTAACCTATCTTCTAAGATAAGGCGTAGGATTGGTATTGCCTCGCATATCCGTATACTTTTCTGGAATCCGAAATGATCTTCCCCGAGTTCGGCGTCTATCAGACTTTCCACTCTTCTGTAAAGAATTCGTGTAATAGTCACATCTGTCAAAACCTGCTTCCTTTGGAACTGGTTAAAACAATAAATTTTTCGCGTAGAACGTAAGTAAAATAGTTGGCTGGTTCAAATGGCTCTGAGCACTATGGGACTTAACATCGATGGTCATCAGTCCCCTAGAACTTAGAACTACTTCAACCTAACTAACCTAAGGACAGCACACAACACCCAGCCATCACGAGGCAGAGAAAATCCCTGACCCCGCCGGGAATCGAACCCGGGAACCCGGGCGTGGGAAGCGAGAACGCTACCGCACGACCACGAGATGCGGGCAGTAAAATAGTGATTTTCATTTATTATAATGTTGTTCTACCAAGAATTGACGGAAGAATCAGTTAATATGATCATAATTTATAGTTTATGCACTAGTAAATTACAGTTATAAAGTGTCCAAACGTATATCAAAAACAGAATAAGTACAAAAAGTCATGTTCTATACCCTATATTGACAAGTGGAGGGAACCGGAAATTTGTGGTGAGTTCTATGGGACCAAACTGCCGAGGTCATCGGTCCCTAGGCTTACACAGTAGTTAATCTAACTTAAACTAACTTACACTAAGGGCAACACACCCAACCATGCCCAAGGGAGGACTCGAACCTCCGACGGGGAGAGCCGCGCGAATCGTTGCAAGGCGCCCCAGACCGCACGGCTACCCCGTGCGGTTGCGGGAACCGGGAAATGGTATTAACAGCAATCGTAAATTTTACGTGAGTTTGATTATCAAGGATTAAAACACCAACATTCATAATGCAAGTGGATTTATATTTTTCTTTTTTCTATAATTTGTGTTTGCTGTCTGTTATTAGATTTAACAGCACATCCAGTTCGCCACAGTATCACAAGATTCATTCTGGAGTGTGAACGGCAACAGCTGCATTATCCGGCGGCAGATGTGTGACTAGCAGAAAGGTCTCCAGGACGCACGGCAAAAAGCGCTCCAGCAGCGGGCGGTAAATTGCAGCGCGGCGGTGTCGCAGCCCCCCTGGTTTGTGAGAGAGATAGCGGCCCTCATCTGACCTGAGCGACGACGCATAGCTTCCTCTCCTGAGCTCGTGTACTGGCCTGGCCCGCAGATTCTCCCTTTCTGTGGTTTCATTCACTGGGTGCTTGTTTCGTTTTGGAATTTCTTTTTTATACGTCGAAGATAACGTGGTGTCGTCTTGTAACATCTCATTTTCTGGCCGTGCCTATGGCCACTGTCTAAGATAAGATCGGTTTCTGGGGGTAGGAAGCTTTCTTCAAGAGTTGGTGAACAGGTCTATCCCTAGCTCCCTAAACGGGTAGTGGTCTGGACATATGCCGTAGGTTCAACGTCGAGTATTTCCCCAGGAGGGTTATTGTATCCACCACCGGTTACACAGAAACTTATAAAAGTCCTTCATAGGAAGCAGCAAGTTACAGAAGTGTTGTAAGTGGGAGCAGGAGATGGTCAAGGGAAGTGCCGAAATTCTGCTCCTGAATCTGACTGGCCGATAGGCCTATATATTAAATAATTTCATGGGAAGGTTTATAACTAGCGAAATCGAGGAGTCGATCAGCAGTCCTCGTGTGGTGGAAAAGTCGCGTGCCCTACAGGGAGGAAGTGGCGTTTTCGTTGTGTATGAGGGGCAGTCAAATAAAAAACTAACTCCCGCCACGACGACACCGCGGAGCGGTTCTATTCAAAAATAATCACCACACGTGTTAAGACACTTGTATCACTGGGAGACGAGATGATCAATTCCTGTTTCACAGAACGCGGACGGCCGTCGACGGATCCCCAACCGCAGCCACTTTTGGCACTCCCTCGTCCGACTGAAACCGACGTCTACACATACTTATCTTCAGGTCGACAAATACGTGAAAATCACAAGGTGAACGAACCGAGCTGTACGGAGGATGTTGCAGTGTTTCCAACCATATTGCTGAGGCGTGGCCTTCGTCTGATTGGCAGTATGGGGCCAACATGATGATTCCATCCGACAGCATTCCTGCGCGTTTCTGCTACACAGCACGTCGCATTTTCTCCATAGTGCTGTAAGTTGATTATGGTTCAGTGTTCGAGAAACTCGACGAGCAGAGGGCCTGCGCTCGACAAAGAAGGTCATAGTTATCTTACCGAATTCTAGGCGCTTCAGTCTGGAACCGCGCGACAGCTACGGTCGCAGGTTCGAATCCTGCCTCGGGCATGGATATGTGTGATGTCCTTAGGTTGGTTAGGTTTAAGTAGTTCTAACTTCTAGGGGACTGGTGACCAAAGATGTTGAGTCCCATAGTGCTCAGAGCCATTTGAACTATTATCTTACCGAAACCTGTATGAACAGCTTAAAAGTTGGACATCTATGATTCTGCTGTGTGCATACACTAACTCTAAGTCTGAGATATTAGTATCGCGAGTAGTAGTGAGCGAGCACTTGTCGAGGGGAGTCGGAAGCGGTCGGACGCATTGTGCTGTGGAGAGAAGCTGCGCGATATGAGAGGTCGCAACCTGCCGTGATCGTGCTAGTAGCGCCGGAGGAGACTTTGGTATTAACTGATATTTTTTTGATAATTTGCCTTTTTGCTGCACGTAGTTGGGGGTTGCTTGCGCACTGGAGGGATTCTGTCAGATATGTGTATGGGTGCACTCAGAGTAATATCCGTATCTTTGCTGTGGCCAGAAACGTGTTTATTGAGTACAGACATTGTGGAATAATTAAAAGACTGTGTAAAGTTTGTCAGCCTTTAGATCATCAATTTTCTGAATATAAAAATAAAAGTTTTTTATTGATTTCCTTCATTTTTCTTTACATCATTTAAGGTTAGTTGACCAAACCCCTCCTGATCGTTCAGTTTCTATCTATAAAAGTATGGCAATAACTGTCGCATTTAGTCCATGCGTTGCACTCTGCATGGACCGCAGTACTGCTTTCTGAAATAATTTAGCATGTTGCTGATCACGCAGTCGCAGCGGAATACGAGGTAAGTTGTCTGCTACTTTCGTAAGCATTGCAGAACAGTTGTTAGGAGACGTTAGAGGATATTTTAAAACTCGCAGTCAGACGGTTGAGAATTAATTTCTTTATAACTCGTGGGAGGACTAACTAGCTTTCTGTTCGAATTTTTGTTTTTCTTTGTTTTTCAATCAGAATTTTATTACTGTCAGAGATGTAACGTCACACATTTCCGTACGTCTTTTAAAATTAATTTACACAGAGGAGTTTCAAGCTTCATATTTGTTTGGCGGGGAAGATGTGTCCAATGTTGGTCTTGCCTTTCACTCTCGTGCTCTAAATGATGGCAGCTACGTAAGGTCATGATGCCCTTCTTTTCCGACTGCAGGGGCCGTCCGTTCGTCGAGTTCCCCGAGCATGAAACAACAATCAATGTGTAGCGCTTCGATGATAATTGCGCAGAAACTACGACGCGAAAGTCAGAACGTCCAGGAATGCTGTCTGACGGAATTATCCAGTTACATGACTACGCTGGCCCCAACATTGCGAACTGGACGAAGGCCACGCTTCACCGATTTGGATGGGAAACACTGCAACATCCTCCGTACAGCCCGGACCGTTCACAGCGTGATTTTCACACATTTGGCGACCTGAATAAAGATATGCGTGGAGGTCGGTTCCAGTCGGACAAGCGCAAGAGTGTATGCTGTTGTGTATCCGTCAGCAATCGATAAAGGAATTGATCGTCACGTTTCCCAGAGGGATAAATGTCTTTCGTGTGTAGGTGATCCCTCACGAGCAACCAAGTTACTTGTTGCACGACGGAAGACAGAATCCGCAGTTCGTACCCAGGCGCAGGAATGGAATTCGGGTCCGGTACTTTCCTGTTATTTCTCGGCGAGTGTTATGAATCAGTAAGTGCGGACTTGTAAAGAGAGAGGCTTCAGAGCAGACCAGGGAACCATTCATTATCTAGCTAGAGGTGGTGTTGGATAACAATGACGAATTTGGCTATAATTAACTGAAACAAATTTCATTTGTTTCCATGAAATTTTAATAGTGATGTTTTTGTCTGACTCTTTCCCTATTGACTTCTAACTGTATTCCTCTTTTGAGGTGATTATCGGCGAGAGTTGTTAGTGGCCAGTTGGTGGCGGTGAATGAACTATCGAGACGTACCATATTCCAGTCCGCTGGTTGCTTCTCGGAATCTTCGTCGTAGCAAAAAAATGTGTTCAAATGTGTGTGAAATCTTATGGGACTTAACTGCTAAGGTCATCAGTCCCTAAGCTTACACACTACTTAACCTAAATTATCCTAAGGACAAACACACACGCCCAGCCGCGCGGGATAGCCGTGCGGTCTAAGGCGCCTTGCTCCGGTTCGCGCGGTTCCCCCCGTCGGAGGTTAAAGTCCTCCCTTGGGCATGGATGTGTGTGTTGTCCTTAGTGTAAGATAGTTTAAGTTAGATTAAATTGCGTGTAAGCCTAGGGACCGATGACCTCAGCAGTTTGGCCCCACAGAACGTACCACAAACTTCCTTCCACACGCCCATGCCCGAGGGAGGACTCGCACCTCCGCCGAGATCAGCCGTACAGTCCATGACTGCAGCGCCTGAGACAGCTCGGCTAATCCCGCGCGGCTTCGTCGTAGCAGTTAAGCTTTTAATTGGAGCAGTGAGAAGCTGAACCCCCGTCTGGCAAGTCAAAGCGCGGGCTGTCGACCCTTATTTGGAGTATACTGATACTGTATTAGAGCAGAGAATTAACCCAGTACAATTTTCCGACTAAATCCGCGGTGCAGTACGTCACGCAAGAGCACACAAATAACTCATTGGAGTATACTTCTTTGTGCATCGGTCCACAGCCGTAACTGAGAGCTCAGTGAGCTGACGCTGCCTCCACCGTTCGGGTCATGCACAATTTTTTTCTTTAATTTTCTGATGCTTTCATTATTGGCTACATAGTTTATGGTTTATACACCATTTTACTAACACAAACAGATATGAAGATTATAACTGATCGTAATTGGTAATCAAACAAAATATTAAAACCTTGCAAGCAAAACAGTTACAAATTCTACATCTTGACACACTGAATCGCTGTTCCGCCTTTGTGACCACGTCACACTCCATCGTAATCGTATTTCCTGCAAAGATGTATTTTATGAAACAAAAATTTCGGAACTGTTGCCATTATGAAGTATAACAATTTTTATTTAATAAAATTGTCGACAAAATACAGGGCATCCATAAATATTTGCGCTGATGAAGTATAACAATTTTTATTTACTAAAATTGTCGAAGAAATACAGGGCATCCATAAATACTTACCCCGATTTCAAAATTAAATATTAATTATATTTATGGTGGCAACGTTTGCTTCTTGGTACAGGTCTACTGGAGAACCCGTGAAGTTTCTGTACAGCTGTATCTCATTCAACACTTTCGCCACAAGGAGCACTGTGTGAGCTACACCGTAAAAAGTTCAATCACTGTGCTGTTTGGCTATCAGAAATCACATCACTGATTACCGTGCTGCGAAAGTGTGTGTCCCATTACGGAAAGAAAGCAGCTCATGTCAAGTTAATGATAACACGGATGGAATTTTTTTTAGCAACGAGTTCGATTAAGAAACGGACAAGCAGCGGCAGACCGTCTGTTTCGGATGAGACGGTGCAGGCAGTACAAACCGCGTTCACGGGGTCGCCACAGAAATCGATTATACAAGTTTCGTGGGAGCTTCAAGCGCATACATTGTATTCATGCAAGGTCCAAATTGTTCAGGCATTACAACCAGATGACTGCCCAAAACGTGAACAATTTGCGATGGACATGCTGAACCGTTTGGATGAGGGCCTGTGTAGTTGCCCGATGAAGCTGCATATCGAGTTTGTGGCTCATTTAACGCCAATAGGTGCAGGTCTAGGGACTCAGAAAATCCTCATGTTGTACGAGAACACGTTTGTGAGAGTCCAAAGGTGTGGTGTGGGTTAATATGTGATCGAGTGACTGGCCCATTTTCTTCACTGAAAGCAATAAAAGTGGATAAGTGTACCTAGACGTGTTCCTGAATTATGCCGTCACCCAGCTGCAGGATGTACAAGACACTATCATCTTTCAGCAAGATGGTGATCCCCCTCATTGGTCTCTACAAGTACGCGATTTTCTTAACGAAACCTTTCCCAACAGGTGGACTGGCAGAGACGACCCAGACCCATGACCCCCTGACATCACCTTACATTACCTCCTTAGATCTCTTTCTTTGGGGGTATTTGAAAGATACTTTGGACAAAACGGCAGTTCTTCATACTGTGACATTGCAACAAAACATCAGAGATGCCACTGGCACAATTACGCCAGAAATGTTGCAGTATTGTGACAATGTATTACCTGTATTAAATGCTTAATTAGTAGAGGCATATGTAGTATACCGCACGTTTCATTTACAGTATCCAATAAAGAGTTAAATTGTTTTGTTATCAGGATAAACAAATAGCATTTGTAGACTTAGAGAAAGCTTTGGACAATGTTGACTGGAATACTCTCTTTCAAATTCTGAAGGTGTCAGGGGTAAAACACAGGGAGCGAAAGGCTATTTACAATTTGTGTAGAAGTCATATGGCAGTTATAAGAGTCGAGGGGCATGAAAGGGAAGCAGTGGTTGGGAAGGGAAGGAGACAGGGTTGTAGCCTATCCCTGATGTTATTCAATCTGTATATTGAGCAAGCAGTAAAGGAAACAAAAGAAAAATTCGGAGTAGGAATTAAAATCCATGGAGAAGAAATGAAAACTTCGAGGTTCGCTGATGACATTGTAATTCTGTCAGCAAAGGATCCGGAAGAGCAGTTGAACGAAGTGGACAGTTTCTTGAAAAGAGGATATAAGATGAACATCAACAAAAGCAAAACGAGAATAATGGAATGTTGTCCAATTAAATCAGTGTGATGCTGAGGGAATTAGACTAGGAAATAAGACACTTAAAATAGTAGATGAGTTTTGCTATTTGGGAAGCAAAATAACTGATGATGGTCGAAATAGAGAGAATATAAAATGTAAACTGTCAATGGCAAGGAAAGCGTTTCTGAAGAAGAGAAATTTGTTATCATCGAGTATAGATTTAGGTGTCAGGAAGTCTTTTATGAAAGTATCTGTATGGAGTGTAGCCATGTATGGAAGTGAAACGTGGACGATAAATAGCTTGGACAAGAAGAGAATAGAAGCTTTTGAAATGTGGTGCTATGGATGAATGCTGAAGATTAGATGGGTAGATCACATAACTAATGAGAAGGTACTAAATAGAATTGGGGAGAAGAGAAATTTGTGGCACAACTTGACTAGAAGACAGGATCGGTTGGTAGGACATGTTCTGAGCAACAAGGGATCACCAATTTAGTAATGGAGGGCAGCGTGGAGGGTAAAATTCGTATAGGGAGACCAAGAGATGAATACAGTAAGCAGATTCAGAAGGATGTAGGTTGCAGTAGGTATTGGGAGATGAATAAGCTTGCACAGGATAGAGTAGCATGGAGAGCTGCATCAAACCAGTCTCTGGACTGAAGACCACAACAACAACAACAACAACAACAGGATAAATCTGTATGGACACCCCATATTTCATTTACTAATCTCAATGAAACAGTTTACTGGTACAAAAATACATGAATAATTTACGTAAGCTTTTAATTAAACGTTCTAAAATCTGCCATTGACATGTAGCGTTGAACCATGGTACACTATATCGACTTTCGACTCTAGCCAGCCCCGTAGTACTAACATATTTTCTTATCCCATTATTAAATTATGGCATTCACTGTTATGTGATGTAGTCCTTTTCTGAAATTACAAAAATGTCTTCGTAGAATTAAGGATTGCCGGCCTGAGTAGCCGAGCGGTTCTAGGCGCTACAGACTGGAACCGCGCGACCGCTACGGTCGCAGGTTCGAATCCTGCCTCAGGCATGGATGTGTGTGATGTCCTTAGGTTAGTTAGGTTTAAGTAGTTCTAAGTTCTAGGGGACTGATGACCTCAGATGTTAAGTCCCACAGTGCTCAGAGCCATTTGAACCATTTGAATTAAGGATTTTTCAAATGTGAAAGCATGTTCCAAGGTACAACATGGTCTCGTAACTAACAACAGATGTTCTATTGAAATTTAGAAACACAGCAAATGAGAAAATCTTGGCAATATTGTATTAATCGCCTATCTGTTACATTACTACTCTTTTGCACGCTAAAAATCACGAAGTGCAATCAAATTAACCACAAGTGTTATAATAAGCAATTAAAATTAAAGACATTTTTAAATAAAAGCTATTGGAAGCTCATAAAAATTTCCATTTTCAAGGCAGGTAAAATTGTTAAGACTTTAAAAACTCAGTTCATTTGCATGTATCATGTGTTCCGCGGTGAAAAACCTCCTTCCGTTCCAAGGTGACAAGGTGGTGCACGATCGACGAAATACGGCGTAACTGTCAACGTGTGATACGCAAGAAGGTGACAAAAGTCATGCGATAGCAATATGCACCAATACAGATGATTGTAGTATCGTGTATAAAATCCCTAAAAGGGCAGTGCATTGGCGGAGCTGTCATTTGTACTCAGCTGATTTATGTGAAAGGATTTACGACGTGATTACGGCAGCACGGATGGATTTAACAGACTTGCGATGCGGAATGGTAGCTGGAGCTAGACACATGTGACTTTCCATTTCGGAAATCGTTAGGGTATTCAGTATTCAGAGATTCACAGTGTCAAAAATGTGCTGAGAATACGAAATTTCAGGCATTACTTCTCACCAACCACAATGCAGTGGCCGAGAGCTTACATTTAACGACTGAGAACACCGGTGTTTTTGCTAGAGTTGGCATTGCTAACAGGCAAGCAACAATGCGTGAAGTACACACAGAAAACAAAGTGGGACGTACGACGAACATATCCGTTAGGATAGTGCGGCGAAATACGACGTTAATTGGCTATGGCAGCAGACGACCGATGCGAGTGCCTTTGCTAACAGCACGACATTGCCTGCAGTGCATCTCCTGGGCTCGTGACCGTATCGGTTGGGCCCTAGAAGACTGGAAACCCATTGTGTAGTCAGATGAGTCCTGATTTCATTCGCAAGAGCTGTTGGTGGGGTTCGAATGTGGCTCAGACCCAATGAAACCACAGACCCAAGTTGCAACACAGCGCTATTGGTGGCTCCATAATGGTGTGGGCTGTGTCTACATGGATCACTGACTGGAAATGGTAGTGTTCGGCTACTTGGAGACCATTCGCAGCCATTCATGGACTTTTTGTTTTCAAACAATGATCGAACTTATGGACGACAATGTGCCATGTCACCGGGTCACAATTGTTCATGACTGGTTTGAGGAACGTTCTGGACAATTCGAGCGAATGATTAGGCCACCCGGATCGTTCGAAATGAACCCCATCGAACATTTACGGATCGTAATCGAGAGATCAAATTGGGCACAAAGTCCCTCTCCGGCGACACTTTCGCGGTTATGGACGGCTACAGAGGCAACATGGCTCAATATTTCTGCACAAGACTTCCAACGGCTTGTTGAGCCCAAGTCACGTCGAGTTGTTGCAATACGCCGGGCAAATGAGGTCCGACACGATATTAAGAGGTATCCCATGACTTCTGTCGCTTCAGTGTAAATAGTTCTAAGAATATATAGCATTTAACTCACCATGAAATTCAGTAACTGAAGAATTAACGGTATATTCTAAATATCTCCGACGTATTACATAGCACTTAAATATATAAAACTCGAAATGTTTACAAATGCTAGACAAAACCAAACTCATATCTAACTACAACAAAACCTATACAAAATGATGAAAACTAATTATGGTGGTTTGTAGTACACATTCTTTATGCCATTATACACTCCTGGAAATGGAAAAAAGAACACATTGACACCGGTGTGTCAGACCCACCATACTTGCTCCGGACACTGCGAGAGGGCTGTATAAGCAATGATCACACGCACGGCACAGCGGACACACCAGGAACCGCGGTGTTGGCCGTCGAATGGCGCTAGCTGCGCAGCATTTGTGCACCGCCGCCGTCAGTGTCAGCCAGTTTGCCGTGGCATACGGAGCTCCATCGCAGTCTTTAACACTGGTAGCATGCCGCGACAGCGTGGACGTGAACCGTATGTGCAGTTGACGGACTTTGAGCGAGGGCGTATAGTGAGCATGCGGGAGGCCGGGTAGACGTACCGCCGAATTGCTCAACACGTGGGGCGTGAAGTCTCCACAGTACATCGATGTTGTCGCCAGTGGTCGGCGGAAGGTGCACGTGCCCGTCGACCTGGGACCGGACCGCAGCGACGCACGGATGCACGCCAAGACCGTAGGATCCTACGCAGTGCCGTAGGGGACCGCACCGCCACTTCCCAGCAAATTAGGGACACTGTTGCTCCTGGGGTATCGGCGAGGACCATTCGCAACCGTCTCCATGAAGCTGGGCTACGGTCCCGCACACCGTTAGGCCGTCTTCCGCTCACGCCCCAACATCGTGCAGCCCGCCTCCAGTGGTGTCGCGACAGGCGTGAATGAAGGGACGAATGGAGACGTGTCGTCTTCAGCGATGAGAGTCGCTTCTGCCTTGGTGCCAATGATGGTCGTATGCGTGTTTGGCGCCGTGCAGGTGAGCGCCACAATCAGGACTGCATACGACCGAGGCACACAGGGCCAACACCCGGCATCATGGTGTGGGGAGCGATCTCCTACACTGGCCGTACACCACTGGTGATCGTCGAGGGGACACTGAATAGTGCACGGTACATCCAAACCGTCATCGAACCCATCGTTCTACCATTCCTAGACCGGCAAGGGAACTTGCTGTTCCAACAGGACAATGCACGTCCGCATGCATCCCAACGTGCTCTAGAAGGTGTAAGTCAACTACCCTGGCCAGCAAGATCTCCGGATTTGTCCCCCATTGAGCATGTTTGGGACTGGATGAAGCGTCGTCTCACGCGGTCTGCACGTCCAGCACGAACGCTGGTCCAACTGAGGCGCCAGGTGGAAATGGCATGGCAAGCCGTTCCACAGGACTACATCCAGCATCTCTACGATCGTCTCCATGGGAGAATAGCAGCCTGCATTGCTGCGAAAGGTGGATATACACTGTACTAGTGCCGACATTGTGCATGCTCTGTTGCCTGTGTCTATGTGCCTGTGGTTCTGTCAGTGTGATCATGTGATGTATCTGACCCCAGGAATGTGTCAATAAAGTTTCCCCTTCCTGGGACAATGAATTCACGGTGTTCTTATTTCAATTTCCAGGAGTGTAAAATCCGTCACTAGATTGATGTACTAACAACAAAAAGCATCTTGCGTTTCTAGGGAAACTCTTCTCTAAGTACAACACTGATCCCTACATACTCTTCAGCTCTCTTCGTATTATGTGTAGCCTGGGATTACTATTATTATGTTTTTAAGGATGTCTTGGCTAGTAGGATTACTGTTGATAATACGAACGACTAATTCGTTTCTTGTGTTTACTTTATCTCTGTAAATTATGCTGTTCATCAATATCCACGAAAAAGAATCTGTTGCGTGAGGTCTGATGACTGCAGTTGCTAACTGACTCTAACAGTACAGGCTATCCACCGGTGAAGGGCGGAAGACCGTGATCAGCCATTTAGCAAAACGTCCCTCTTCCAGTGGCAGCAGGTGATCAATTTCTAGTTTCGTACCTGAGTCCCATAAAACCATTCGATAAGACAACAAGCCCAATTAACCGATCTTTTATCCCACTGCTTCAGACACTTGCGGAGGTACGATGCTCAAATGATGTCTCTCTAATAGTTTGTAGATTTTTATCGCACTACCGTAACCATTTGCGACCGTTGTTTAAGTCACCACATGCGAATATAGCTTCGCTCGTGAATGGTACATTTATAATTAATGTAAAAGTAGTAGTTATAGCGAAGAAATTTAAGTCGCCCCGTGAGATTACGTACGTGAACATGTCGGTCGCGTAGCTGACGAAATAGTACATGACATGATTTGGTAAGATACACTGATGAGCCAAAACATTATGACCACCTCCTTAACTGCTTGTTTGTCCGTCTTTGAAACGAAATACATCACTGATTCTGCGTAACTGGGATCCAACAGTTTGTTGGTAGGTTTGTGGAGGTATGTGGCGTTAGACGTGTCTGCACAGGTCATACAATTCGCGCAACTAACGGGTCGCTGCTTTGCCTACGCGGTGATGGCGCCCGACAACGGCCCAGATGGTCTCCATAGGATTCAGATCAGACGAATTTGGTCGCCGAGACATCAACGTAAGAGTTCATTTTAATGCTCCCCAAACCACTGTAGCTCGGTTCTGGCTCCGAGACATGGGCAATTGTACTGCTGAAAGATGACATCGCCGTTGGGCAAAACATAGGCGTGAAACTACGCAGCTGGTACGCAGCTGTCAGCTTGTCTTCGAATACTACCACAGGTCCCGTGCAAGCGCAGGAGATCGTCTCCCATAGCGTAATACTGCTCCCACCAGCCTGCACCCGTGGCGCGCTGCACGTTTCGAGCCGCCGTTCACCTCGATGACGAAGTTTGTGGAGACGACCGTCGACCTAGTGTACCGGAAATTTAATTCGCCCAAAGAGCCGACACATTTTCATTGTTCGACGGTCAAATCCCGATGGCCCTGCGCCCACAACAGCCATAACTGACGATATCGTTGAGTCAACATGTAAACACGTAGGGGTACTCCGCTGCGGAGATCCATATTCAACAATGTACGATGAACGATGTGTACCGAAATACTTCTGTGTGCACCAGCATTGTACTCTTTAGGCAGAGATGCCATAGATCATCATTTCTCCTGCTTTACAGAGCAGGCAAGCCTCAGGACCCCACGTTCTGTGGACGGTCGCAGAAATTACCGTTAGCGTCACGACAGAAGTATGTGAACATTCAACCAGTTTCGCCCTTTTCGAGACACCCATTATTCACAGGCTGCGCGTGAGAATAATCTACCCTTTGTCAATGTCTCTTATCGCAATGGATTTCCCGTTTGTAGACCATATCTTCGCTCGTGCGATCCCCCCGTTCGTGTCTGCTCCGCCATCATACTTTTGTCGCCGCACCACCGTGCCCGCAACGCCACCAGGCGGCCTCCAACGTCACGGTGGACAGTGGCCATAAGGTATTGGCTTATCGGTGTATGCCGCACTTACGTAAGCGCAACACCAAAGTGAGTTTAAATCCTCTGTGTGCTTGGCGTAGGACTATATTCTACCGACCATAGGCTGATCTATGTTAACTGGGAGCTCTGCTTGCCTACGTTTGTTGTACTCTGTGGTTGGAAAACTGTTCGATGTTCTTGACACACAGCAAGATCACTTCCATTTTAAAATTCACACCCTGTAAACGAACACCATGTCAGCAGATTCAGCATATGTAAAAATACGTTATATTAATATTTCGATTAGCACAAATAGTCAGCTATGAACTACATTACCGAGCGAGGCGTCACAGTGGACCCCCATTCGGGAGTAAGGTGGTTCGAGCTGCCGTCCGCCTACCCAGGTTTAGTTTTTCCGACAAGATGTTGGACGTTCATCCCTCATTGCAGGGCGTACAGGTCAAAGGGTTATGTGCTATGTAAGGCAGGATAGATGCATTCTGTGGCAGATCTAACGACAGAGTACAATGCTGGTGAAGGCACAAATGTTTCAGAGCAGACCATCCAGCGCGCATTGTTGAATATAGGCGTCCACAGCAGTTGATCCCTACGTTTTCCCAAGTTCACCTAATGACAACATCAGTTACGAATGAATTGGGCATGGGATCGTCGAGGTCAATGGACACGTGTCGACTGGTCACATGAGTCATCTTTCGTGTTACACCAGGTCGATAGTAGTCTACAAATACACCATCGTCGAGGCAAACGTCTGCCCGAAAGATGCACCACACCACGGATACAGGCCAGAGGGAGCAGTACTATGCAGAAAATGTCCATTAACTTGGGCTTCCATGTGGCCTGCGGTAGTAAGGAAGGCACAACGACAGCTGTGGATTCTGTGAACATTATTGTGAACAACCTGCATCATTTCATACTTTATGTCTTGCCCAACGGCAATGTCATCTTCCAGCAGGATAACTCTTGTCACATAGCTGGAATTGAGCTGCAGTGGTTTGCACTGCAGCAAATTCGCGTTGATGTCTTGGTCACCAAATTCATCTGATTTCAACCTGGGGGAACACATCTGGGACACAGTCGGACACTACCTCGATGTCCATATATATATCCGACCTGTGCAATTACTTAAACTGTGGGTAGGCATCAGGTGCCACATAACTCCGGAAATATACCAAGAAGTTGTGTAATCCATATCACGCTGAATCGCTGCCGTATTGCTTCCACGACTGGTCATAATGTTTTGGTTCATCAACGTACATAGCTTTTTTATATCCACTTTGTTGAAGAATCTCATTATTGTCTCTCGTGTGAACAAATGTGATGAGATTTCGCTTACACTTGCAGGGCTTCAGTTTTGGAAATACCTGTAAGACTGTTGAAATGTACAATGACCATATATAAGGGGGTTGTTTTAGTTGTTGCCCCGAATGATAATTAGGCAAAATACTTAACAGGATTTGTAAGCGGTGGCTCCTTGAGGAATAGCAATACGCGAACACGAGAAGTAAGTTTAAACAGTTTTATTAACAAAGGCTGATTGTAAAACGCGCACGCTACGCGCACCCTTTATCAGTGTGTCTGACATGCTAACACCGGCTAATTACGGTCGTATCGAAAGGCTCCATGGTGAGCTAAGAAAAGAGACATATTCGCGCCCGAGGCCGCGGTAGTTAATACTGCGCACTGCGGACATCAGCCAGTGGCTTATGAGCTGCCTCACACTCCGGCCGAACACACGTGTACTGACCGCGCAAATTGTCAGCATTCCAGATAGGCCGGCTGGCGAGCGCGTATTTCGTACCATACGGCTGTGTGCAACCCATAGACCCTTACACGTATATGATTATCCACAAGCTGTAACTTCGTAGCCGGCCGCGCTTCAGTCTGGAACCGCGTGACCGCTACGGTCGCAGGTTCGAATCCTGCCTCGGGCATGGATGTGTGTGATGTCCTTAGGTTAGCTAGGTTTAATTAGTTCTAAGTTCTAGGCGACTGATGACCTCAGAAGTTAAGTCACATAGTGCTCAGAGCCATTTGAACCATTAGTAACTCCGTAACCATGTGTCATGACATTTCATACCCTTCCTGTAACATGCTGCTGCTTCTGTCTTCCAAATGCAACATCTTATATTATAGACACCGTAGTGCGTCAGCTATTTGTTCCTCTTTGTCATCTGCATTGTCATCGTCATTATCATCAGCCACGTGATATCCACTGCAGGGTAAACACCGCCTTTAGATTTTTTAGTGCACTACCATCTTCTGCGACATGCATCCACTTGCAGTTTCAGTTAGTCAGTCGTCTTGGTTTTTTATCTCTTGAAGTTCACTTAAGTAGGTGGCTAGTGTAACGATATGCAACTGTGCGGGTAAAGTTTCAGAGTGTTTCGGTATGCTGGCCTCTGATACTTCACTGCAACACCATTTCGTCGGACCAAGGACCTAAAATAGGTTGGTGATAGAAGAGGAACAAGTTATGTCGCATAATCTGTATAGGATATACAGGTATCCCATTGGATGTAATCACCTTTCGTCCGTTGAGTTATTATAGACGAAATGGTGTGGGGGCGACCTGGGTTTAAATGAACTATAAGCCTGGCAGGCGTCGCAAAAATTGGGATGCCCTCCAAAATAATGAATGAGGAAACCTGTGACTGCTAAACGAGACACGAATCACAATTACTCTGATCTATTCCGATAAATTATTGACAAAACAAATGACAAACAGTCGTAATATTCATATAATAAGGTTTAGGTATATCTGACAAGAGGGGTGAGGGGGGAGTAAAGATACTGATAATCGAGCAAGTGAATTAACTTCAGTCACAAAGTGCCCAGTGACTGCCATGATAGTAATTGGAAAAGGATAATATTACAGAAGGGGATACATAACACCTGCTGTTGGAGCTGAAAGAAGACTGTTCACTGATACGAAATACAAGTCTTCAAAGTTGTAGGTGAAAGCTGAAGTGCCTGCAAAATCAGCTGACGGAACCAACAATAAAGCATAGATCAGCCAAACATTTCTCTAAGTTTCTCGATACATCAGCTCTGGCTGCGACAGACCAGCGGCTCTTAGTGGCCCAGTGGTGTCGTTGAACAAGATGAAGTAGTTCAAGATGAAGACCAAGATGAATTGAAGCCTGCACGAATGTTTACTACAAGAATACCACGCATTGCCAAATTTGCATTTCTTATTTCAGTTCAAATTGGCTGGGCCCTGGATC
Organism: Schistocerca serialis cubense; assembly: GCF_023864345.2. Classification (NCBI taxonomy): domain Eukaryota; kingdom Metazoa; phylum Arthropoda; class Insecta; order Orthoptera; family Acrididae; genus Schistocerca; species Schistocerca serialis. The sequence goes on along the minus strand of NC_064639.1, from coordinate 778,243,195 downwards.
TTCTGAGCGCTGATCAATAAGAATGCTCCTTAGAACACGCTAGTCCCCTTCCCTGGGCTCTCCTCTATTTGGTTAACCAATAAACTTCCTCCTATTATCTCACAGAAAATTGTTGCTTCACTTTCTCTCTCAAGCTCTCTCTGTGACCAATGAGGCGGTCTTCACGGCCACGGCCTAACTGCTCTGCTTAACCTGTACGTTATTTAAGTGGGCCAATCCCTGTGATTCTTACATTACGTAAACATTTGTTTCTTTTATAGAGACAATAGAACTAATAGTATCTCATGTCTCCGAAGGCCTAAAACTGAGTTCCCATTCCATTTTCGAGATGTTTCTCTCTGGTGACAGTGCTTTCGAGAGAAAAAGTCAACTTTCTACATTTGAGCACAATAGTGCCTTCTGCTAAAAAGGATTCCTTCTCACTTCACTCCCAGGTTGTAAAATGTTTTCGCCTGAGGTTTGCGCCATGGGATGTCCTACCCGTATTTGACCATACAGCTAGACGTTCCGGGTGGCACTACAAAAGGCTGACTGTGGGCTACTGACCCTCGCCTCGCCCTCGGGAGGCCTTCTGCAAAATGGCTCTAAGGTTAGTTGCCAGCTCTTCCTGCCCCTGCACCGTCCAGAATGGTTTCAACATTATCTCACTTCTACAAGGCACGCAAATCCCAATCAAGAGTAAAATAATTGTAAGGATACATTGGGCGTTAACGACAGTCACTAGTGTTGCTCTTTATCATATTTCTTGGCGTCAGTTAAACGATCTGATGAAATGTGTCTCTCGTTATTAATCTGCATACATTACGCGATTGTTTCTGAAAATGGTTGTGTAACAATGGCTACAAGTTTTGGTTGACGCAGGGATCAGGCGATTACTTAAATGAAATTAAGTGAGAAGTTTAAGCTCACGTCTACTACATATAAAAGGTTCAAATGGCTCTGAACACTATGAGACTTAACTTCTATCAGTCCCCTAGAACTCAGAACCACTTAAACCTAATTAACCTAAGGACATCACACACATCCATGCCCGAGGCAGGATTCGAACATGCGACCGTAGCGGTCGCGCGGTTCCAGACTGTAGCGCGTAGACCCGCTCGGCCACCCCTGCCGGCCATATAAAAGGAATAGAGTACTCTATGGCGCGGTTGAGTTGTGGACCACCTAAAGACGCACGTACATCCACTTGAGTGGATTGGTTTTTCTTTCCTTGGCAAATCGTTAGAGTTGTGTCTGAAGTGCATTCACTGAATATAGGAAACTGTAATGAGTGTGTACAGTGTAGAGGTGTGTTTGTGTTGTAGGATGATGATATCACAAGTGGTCGCCGGGCCTGATGTATACATCAGACAGAGGGATGACGATCCATCACCATCGACGGTGTCACATGCCCACACTTCATAACATACTGTGGAGAGATCTGGAATATAATCCAGGACAATGACGCAGTGTCTGATGGTCACTAACTTTATGCCTCCGGGTCTCCTCTCCTTGCTAGCCAAATACTGGTGACGAAACTTACTTTCCCCACCAGAATTCAAACCAGCTATCTCCGAGTCGAGTGCCAGTGTACAGGCATGCCTTAGCTACTTTGGCCACGTGATCGGGTTATAACAGGAATTGTTTGGGATATTATTGAAAATTAGTTTGACACTGGTTTACAGCTGATGAAGCTTGTAAATAAAATACGCCTAGTGAAAACTGATGACACCACACAAGTAAATAATTTACGCCTTTACTTGATGTTTGGCGCTGACTGGAGAATATTTCATTGGTTGCTGAACAGTGTCGACACTCGCGAATCGGCGCGCTCCTGAAAGTGGGAAAAGTGCCCGCGGTGGTTGGGGACGCAGCGGGTCACTGGGGAACACGGTTCGGAGCGCCCGGCGACAAGAACAGCATTAGAAATAGATGGCCGCGCTGCCCGCCGGGAGATGTACACGCCACTGACCGCGGCCGGCTGCATGTTGCGTTGTCTGGCGGTGGCGGGGCCGCGCCGCGCGGCCAAGTGGCGATGCCTGCGCTGGCCACGATCCATTATTCAGGGCTGCGCCGCGGGGCTTCTTTGTTTCCTGTCCTCGTCAATGACAGTCGACCGAGGGGATTGCAGCCTACTCTCATCTATACCGCACACCTCAGGAAATCGTGTGTGGCCGCTACTCCGTCTAGGTGTGGCACAATGATGCTCTGTCGCTGCAGAGTGGCACTTAGTGCATTGTTTGCCAGTGGCTGTCTATTTGTACATAAACAGTGGCAACTATTTATTTACACCTCGTACAAAACAGATACGTGCTTTAAAGTTTCACTGAGCTTCAAAGAAGTCACCAGCATTGTGTATAACTCGTTGCCAGCGATGGGAAGTCGTAGGATACTCTTAGCAGTGCCAGTTGTGTTGACAGTTCGAGCGGCGCGGTCTATTGCCCGACGAATTTGTAGCAGTTCTGAAGCGAATGCTGTAAGTGTTCCCTTCAGTTTAGATGGTTCAAATGGCTCTGAGCACTATGGGACTTAACTTCTAAGGTCATCAGTCCCCTAGAACTTAGAACTACTTAAACTTAACTAACCTAAGGACATCACACACATCCATGCCCGAGGCAGGATTCGAACCTGCAACCGTAGCGGTTGCGCGGTTCCAGACTGTAGCGCCTAGAACCGCTCGGCCACTCCGGCCGGCTTCAGTTTAGAAATCGAGTTGAACTTACGAGGGCTTAAGTCAAGGGAGTACAGTAGGTGGTATAGCATTTAGCAACCCCATCAGTCAAACAAATCGGTAACAGTTTGCACTATACGTTGTTGATCATTGTCCTGCAAAGTGATGGTCAGGTCCTGCAGAAAGTGCCATCACTTCTGTCTCTAAGCTGGTCGTAGGTTGTTTTCCAAAAATGGACAGCATAGAGACAGAAGCGATGACACTTTCTGCAGGACCTGACCATCACTTTGCAGGACAATTCTCAAGCTCGTACAGTGCAACCTGTCACTGATTTCTTTGACTGATTGGGCTGCTGAGTACTATACCATCAACTGCACTCCCCTGATTTAAGCCCTCGTAAGTTCAACTCGACTTCTAAACTGAAGGAAGCACTTCACGGCATTCACTTCACAACTGCTACAAATTCGTCGGGCAATAGACCGCGCCGCTCGAATTGTCAACCACAACTGGCACTGCTAAGAGTATCCTACGACTTCCACATCGCTGGCAACGGGTTATACACAACGCTGTTGACTACTTTTAAGGTTAATGAAACCTTGAAACACGTATCTATTTTGTACAAGCTGTAAATAAATAGTTGCCACTATTAAAGTTCCAACCCTAATATATATATATATATATATATATATATATATATATATATATATATATATATATATATATATATATACACACACTCCTGGAAATTGAAATAAGAACACCGTGAATTCATTGTCCCAGGAAGGGGAAACTTTATTGACACATTCCTGGGGTCAGATACATCACATGATCACACTGACAGAACCACAGGTACATAGACACAGCCAACAGAGCATGCACAATGTCGGCACTAGTACAGTGTATATCCACCTTTCGCAGCAATGCAGGCTGCTATTCTCCCATGGAGACGATCGTAGAGATGCTGGATGTAGTCCTGTGGAACGGCTTGCCATGCCATTTCCACCTGGCGCCTCAGTTGGACCAGCGTTCGTGCTGGACGTGCAGACCGCGTGAGACGACGCTTCATCCAGTCCCAAACATGCTCAATGGGGGACAGATCCGGAGATCTTGCTGGCCAGGGTAGTTGACTTACACCTTCTAGAGCACGTTGGGTGGCACGGGATACATGCGGACGTGCATTGTCCTGTTGGAACAGCAAGTTCCCTTGCCGGTCTAGGAATGGTAGAACGATGGGTTCGATGACGGTTTGGATGTACCGTGCACTATTCAGTGTCCCCTCGACGATCACCAGTGGTGTATGGCCAGTGTAGGAGATCGCTCCCCACACCATGATGCCGGGTGTTGGCCCTGTGTGCCTCGGTCGTATGCAGTCCTGATTGTGGCGCTCACCTGCACGGCGCCAAACACGCATACGACCATCATTGGCACCAAGGCAGAAGCGACTCTCATCGCTGAAGACGACACGTCTCCATTCGTCCCTCCATTCACGCCTGTCGCGACACCACTGGAGGCGGGCTGCACGATGTTGGGGCGTGAGCGGAAGACGGCCTAACGGTGTGCGGGACCGTAGCCCAGCTTCATGGAGACGGTTGCGAATGGTCCTCGCCGATACCCCAGGAGCAACAGTGTCCCTAATTTGCTGGGAAGTGGCGGTGCGGTCCCCTACGGTACTGCGTAGGATCCTACGGTCTTGGCGTGCATCCGTGCGTCGCTGCGGTCCGGTCCGGTCCCAGGTCGACGGGCACGTGCACCTTCCGCCGACCACTGGCGACAACATCGATGTACTGTGGAGACCTCACGCCCCACGTGTTGAGCAATTCGGCGGTACGTCCACCCGGCCTCCCGCATGCCCACTATACGCCCTCGCTCAAAGTCCGTCAACTGCACATACGGTTCACGTCCACGCTGTCGCGGCATGCTACCAGTGTTAAAGACTGCGATGGAGCTCCGTATGCCACGGCAAACTGGCTGACACTGACGGCGGCGGTGCACAAATGCTGCGCAGCTAGCGCCATTCGACGGCCAACACCGCGGTTCCTGGTGTGTCCGCTGTGCCGTGCGTGTGATCATTGCTTGTACAGCCCTCTCGCAGTGTCCGGAGCAAGTATGGTGGGTCTGACACACCGGTGTCAATGTGTTCTTTTTTCCATTTCCAGGAGTATATATATATATATATAAAAAAAGAGAGAGAGAGAGAGAGAGAGAGAGAGAGAGAGAGAGAGCTGATACTATTGACACAGCTGTCTATTGATTTTACGGTGGGTCTTCTACACATTAGCTTAGAAAGACAGTGCTGCCCGTGTGTTTATTTATTCCAGTCTTCTATTAGTCCATCTCCTCATCACTCCACTCTCTGTTCATCTCCTCCACTCGCTCTCTCTGTCATCTCCTCCTCCCCCTCACTCTCTGTCCACTTCTTCCTCCCATCTCTCTATACACCTTCTGTTCCCCCTCTCTCTGTTCATCCCCCCTGCCTGTCCATCTCCTCCTCCCCATCTACTTGTCCATTTCCTCCTTCCCCCTCTGTCCGCCCCCCCCTCTCAAATATCTCTCTCTCTCTCTCTCTCTCTCTCTCTCTCTCCATCACCTCATTCTCATCTCTGTACACCTCCTCCAACTCTTTCCTTTTTCTCCGTGCATCATTCTGATATCAAACCCACCTCACACCAATGGGAGGTTCATGGTTTTTACCCCCACAGTATTCTTTTCCAGGTAGCAAGTAATATGTGTACCCTGTTTGGCTGAAATCGATCTGAGGGCTTAAAAGATGTTGAACATACGCGTATGTGACACACTTTGACTGAAAACAAGTACATCCTTTTAGAGGTTTCCAATTCACTCAAGATTTATTGTTTCCAACAATGCATATGTAGTACATAAAATGATTACATTTACACATCACTAGCACAAGCGGTATTGACGAACTAGGTATCGATCACGTTGAAACACCCGTATTAGTACGTGCTGCAGCGTCCACAGGCAGCAATGCATGTGCTGACTCTGGCATCCAGTCGATCGTACAGATGGTGAATAGAGTCCTGAGATATGTTATGCCACACGTGGTCCAATTGTTAGCGTAGTTCTGTAAGAGTTGTTGATTGACGAGATGCACGAGTCACTTCTCATCCCACCATATCCCACATGTGCTCGGCTTGAGATACGTCAGCGATCGTGCTGGCCAGGAAAGACGCTGCACGTCTTGCAGAGCACAGTGAGTTTCACGGGGAATGTGTGGGCGAGCATTAACCTATTGAAAAAACACATCACCTTCCTATTGCAAGATCGGCAAAAGGACAGGTCTAACAACATTCTGGACATACCGAGCACTGATTAGGTTCCCTTCCAGGAACACCAAAGGAGAACCAGAGTGTAGCTTATCACATCCCAGAACATAACGCTTGGGTGGGGCCACTGCGTCTTGGACGAATGCACTGTAAGAGACAGCGCTCACCAGGTATACGTTGTACATGCTATCGAACGTTACTTGCTTAGGGGCAGTATCTGCTTTCATTGCTGAAGACCATGGCGCGCTAATCCAACTACCAGGTGATTCTCTAAGGCACCAGTCGACCCGTGCCCGTCGATTCTGTGGCGTGAGTGGAAGATGGGCTACAGGTGAGTGAGCCCATAGTTCCACTGGTAATAATTTGTTCACAATACTTAATAAGACACGTCTGGGCTCACAAGTCCTCTTATCTGTGCTGTGGTAGCTGTACGATCTGCTACTGCTGGCATCGCAATACGATGCTCCTGAAGATCTTGCTTACGGGAGGGAGAACATTTGCGTGACCATTGATACCAGCATCACTGCACAACTGACGTATCACGTCCAACTTGTGTGGCAGTTCTCTGAAAGGACCATCCCGCCACTCGGAAGGCCACAATTTGATCATTTTCAAACTCGCACAGTTGGCCGTAGGAAGTAAGAGTACATCTCCAAGACATGGTCGCCTGCTTGCTTCCCACATTTGCAACACTATGAGCTTCCTCGTTTGAGCTTTCCCTATTGAAGGGTAGACACAGATTGTGGCTCTCTGAAACCATTATCTGTACATCTACTATCCCTGAGTTGGCATATGTTGTCGTCAGATCAAAATCGACGTCGTCTTACCAAGTGTACTAATCTTTTTCCAGCAGCTAACTCTGTTGTTTGATATACAGGACATAAAACCCCATCTGAGGCCTGCGATCATTTTTACGTTAATAATTGGCAACTAATGCTGTACAATCGCAATAAAGTCATGAGATGTTCAATTGACTCTTTTATTATAACATGCTACGCGTTTCGGGCTTACACCCATCTTCAGACATCACAAACTTCAACTCCTTCCTCACCAACTAGGCATACAGCCTTGACAACTCAAATATGACTGTCATAACATATGACTGCGACACAAGCAGTCTTGAAGCAGAGCGTATACTGCCGGCCGGAGTGGCCGTGCGGTTCTAGGCGCTACAGTCTGGAACCGAGCGACCGCTATGGTCGCAGGTTCGAATCCTGCCTCGGGCATGGATGTGTGTGATGTCCTTAGGTTAGTTAGGTTTAATTAGTTCTAAGTTCTAGGCGACTGATGACCTCAGAAGTTAAGTCCCATAGTGCTCAGAGCCATTTGAACCATTTAGAGCGTATACTGCTTGTGTCGCAGTCATGTGTTATTTGACACTTTTGAGATGTCAAGGCTGTATGCCTAGTTGGTTAGGAAGGAGTTGAAGTTTGTGATGTCTGAAGATGGGTGTAATCCCGAAACGCGTAACATGCTCTAATAAAAGAGTCAATTGAACATCTCATGACTTTATTGCGATTATGCAACATTGGTTGCCAATTATTTTCTCTGATGTTTTCCACAATACCAGAAGGGATGTTAAACTTATCTTTGTTATTTAGCCACGTGGCTTGATCCTAGATCCCAAAACACATTGACAAAATTATTGGCTCGTTGCAGAGCTCATTCTCATGTAGCTAACAAATTTGGTCGAAATTAAAGCAGATGTTTTTGAGTTACTTTCCATTCCCGCCCAGACAGGATGTAGCTGGTTCCTAATCCCACAGTGATCTTTGCACATAGTAAGTAAACAGTAAACCCCCATACTATTATAGAGTTGATCCTCTTTCTACGGAAGAGCTTCAAACTTCTGATTACACTGTAAATGGGGTAATGTGTTAAAAATTTTACGAAGACATCTACGCGAGAAAATGTTTACAAAATGTGAGAAATTAGCTTAAAAAAAGTTTCTTGTAAGTCGCTAAGTGCTCTCATTATCACGCACTGGACAAGTATAAGCTGAGTAATTTCTGTTCAGTTTTAAGAAAACCTAGTTTTTCACGCATCTCGGTCTGTATGACGTCCTACCTCCTATACTATATGTCGTACAATCATTCAGAGGTATATGTGGATAATGTCTGAAAAATGTGTTACAAATAGAGTTAATAAGTAAACAAATAATTAATTATAACACTGTTCCCCGTGTGGCTGTTTAGCTGCAGGAACAGTGAAAATGTAGTAAGTGATAAAAATTTTCCTTTTATCATTTTGTGCGACGTGTAAGAGAAAAATAGTTTCGTAATCATTTGAAATTATGTGTTAAGTTTGATACAAGTCATTAGGTCCTCTCATTCTCAAATACTGGATGAATATAGTCTTGAGTATTTGCGCGCGATTAGTTACACTTCTGTTTCATCCCTACTCACAACACTTTGTAGAGGTAGGTGGTTCATACATCCACAGTGGTTCAAATAGATCAAGTTGTTTACGAACATACGTACATGCAAGCAGGTCCGATGACGCATTGCATGGTACTTCTTAGTAACACAGGCACTGCCATTTCGTATTTATTGGCCATTACCAGAACGTCGACTCCCAATAAAAATGTCCTTCCTGGACGGGAAAATAAGTAACGTACGAGTACAGGTTGGCACATGGACGACGACACGTGGAAGTTAGCGTCTGGGCAAGATTCGTGCTCCGACGGACGAAGCAATTCAGGCGACCGCTCGCGTAAAACGGGAAATCCGCGTTCGAGACCCTGTACTGCACAAATTTTCACTGTAGCTATCCCCATATACAGCCGAAGGTGATTCATATTCGCAATTACAAATACATTTCTTGTCTTTCCCATTTTTGCTTGGTACTGGTTTTTCATGTGAGCTCTTGATATTCAGACAGGTGCTTCTCTTTTTGTCCAAAGGTCTCTCTAATTTCCTTTAGGCGGCACCCACCTTTCCCCTCGTTACATGCTTCTACGTCATTGCATTTCTTGTCCAGTCACTCATGGGTAGCCATTTTGCACTCCTTAGACGTGTGTATTCGCTTTTGCATACTTCGTTTCTCTTTTATATTTTCTCCTTAGTCAGTTAAATTCAATATCTCGTGAGTTATTCAACGATTTCTTCAAGGCTTTGTCTTTTTGCCTATTTGATCCTTCGCTGCGTTCACTATTTCATCACTCAAGGGTGGTACAGAGGTCCAAATTATACTAAACAGGTAAGGATACATTAGGAACGAACGTTATCACTACATCTACATCCATACTCCGCAAGCCACATGACAGTTTATGGTGGAGGGCACCTTGAGTATCTCTATCGGTTCTCCCTTCTATTCCAGTCTCTTATTGTTCGTGGAAAGAAAGATTGACGGTATGCCTCTGAGTGGGCTCTAATCTCTCTGATTTTATCATCATGGTCTCTTCGCGAGATATACGTAGGAGGGAGCAATATACTGCTTGACTCCTCTGTGAAGGTATCTTCTCGAAACTTCAACAAAAGCTCGTACCGAGCTACTGAGCGTCTCTCTCGCAGTGTCTTTCACTGGAGTTTATCTTTCATCTCCTTAACGCTTTCGCGATTACTAAATGATCCTGTAACGAAGCGCGCTGCTCTCCGTTGGATCTTCTCTATCTCTTCTATCAAATCTATCTGGTACGGATCCCACACCAGTGAGCAGTATTCACAAGTGGGCGAACAAGTGTACTGTAAACTACTTCCTTTGTTTTCGGATTGCATTTACTTAGGATTCTTCCAATGAATCTCAGTCTGGCATCTGCTTTACCGACGATTAATTTTATATCGTCATTCCACTTTAAATGACTCCTAATGCCTACTCCCAGATAATTTATGGAATTAACTGCTTCTAGTTGCTGACCTGCTATATTGTAGCTAAATGATAAAGAATCTTTCTTTCTACGTATTCGCAGCACATTACACTTGTCTACAATGAGATTCAATTGCCATTCCCTGCACCATGCGTCAATTCGTTGCAGATCCTCCTGCATTTCAGTATAATTTTCCATTGTTACAACCTCTCGATATACTACAGCATCGTCCGTAAAAAGCCTCAGTGAACTTCCGATGTTATCCACAAGGTCATTTATATATACTGTGAATAGCAACGGTCCTACGACACTCCCCTGCGGCACACCTGAAATCACTCTTACTTCGGAAGACTTCTCTCCATTGAGAATGACATACTGCGTTCTGTTATCTAGGAACTTTTCAATCCAATCACAGAATTGGTCTGATAGTCCATACGCTCTTACTTTGTTCATTAAACGACTGTGAGGAACTGTATCAAACGCCTTGCGGAAGTCAAGAAACACGGCACCTACGTGGGAACCCGTGTCCATGGCCGTCTGAGTTTCGTGGACGAATAGCGCGCGCTGGCTTTCACACGGTCGTTTTTTTCGAGACCCAAGCTGATTCCTACAGAGTAGATTTCTAGTCTCCAGAAAAGTCATTATACTCGAACATGTCACTACTGTGTAAGGGCAACTGTTAAAGCAAATTAGATCATTATTTAGTGGCGCCACGTTCAGTGTTGTCTTCTACGTTGCATTATAGAGTGCAAAAGGTGTTGTCCAGCAGGTGAGTCATCCATCGTCTCCTCTCCAAAATCGCAGAGGGAAACTCCATTTTTGATCTTTGATTTGGATCCCCCAAGTGAAGATCTAAGTCTGCTGTAGAATCCACAACTACAATCACGCATATGTTACAAAACAGTCCAAATCGCAACAAACTATTTATTTCAACCGGTTTCGGACCAGAGGTTCCAGATGACGTGAGATGACCAACTGACAGTCCAGCTGGTGACATGTACCAGTTGATGCTCACAGCATCTCTGTGAACCGGCTCCTCGAGTCATCTGGCGCCTCCGGCCTGAAGTTTATTGTGTAGAGCTAAACCGATTACTGAAGTTAGAAATAAATAATTTACCAATATTGCGGCCTGGGCTGCTTTTTTGCGAAATATCAAGTACTGCAGCTAAAAAGGAAAGAAGAAATCGGTTACATAGCAGCCAGCAATCCAAGACTGTTTGGTAATAGCCGGCTGGTGTGGCCGTGCGGTTAAAGGCGCTTCAGTCTGGAACCGCGTGACCGCTACGGTCGCAGGTTCGAATCCTGCCTCGGGCATGGATGTGTGTGATGTCCTTAGGTTAGTTAGGTTTAATTAGTTCTAAGTTCTAGGCGACTGATGACCTCAGAAGTTAAGTCGCATAGTGCTCAGAGCCATTTGAACCATTTGTTTGGTAGTATTCGTCTCTGCTAGTCCAGCTATTGCTGTGGACAAATCATTGTGTACATCTCTGGACAGTACTCCACCTCGTGATGTTATTGCTTACAAGACTTTAATGTTGAAGGAAGCTCTGTGGTCTTATTCTTGTAAAGCTACTGCAAGTGTTTATGTGGATAACCCGTTGTATATTAGATGACGTCAAAAATTCTTCATCAAGCATATGTACACGCTTAGCAGGCTACTTATCTTCCCAGAATGATGTTTAGACACGATAGCAAAATACACCGAAAAAAAAAAAAAATCTCAACACCAAGAACAAGTTGTGCAGCACAAACCAAAGTTGGTACACCTGTTTCTAATCTGAAAGATTAGAGTGGTGCTAGTAACGCCACTATGAGAATGCACGTCAGGTATGCTTTAGACACGCGCTGTAACGATTGTGAACGATATTTATCTTTGAGATTGGACGTAGTGAGTTCATGTTAATCAAGAATGCCCTTATGGCGACAAACACGCCATTATCGACACCTCACTGAGTTTGAAATAGGTCGTTTAATAGGGCTAAGAGAAGCTGCATGTTCGTTCTGCGATACTGCAGAAAGACTGAAATGTAGCCACTGAACATGACTGCTGGCCGGAGTGGTTACGAGAACGTAAGAATATCGGTCGCAAGAAAACTGGATTCCGGACGGCCACGTGTCACTACTGAGAGGGAAGAGGAGGAGGAGATTTGTGTTTAACGTCCCGTCGACAACGAGGTCATTAGAGACGGAGCACAAGCTCGGATTATCGAGGGAATGGGAAGGAAATCGGCCGTGCCCTTTCAAAGGAACCATCCCCGCATTTGCCTCAAACGATTTAGGGATATCAGGGAATACTTAAATCAGGATGGCCAGAGACGGGTTCGAACCGTCGTCCTCCCGAATGCGAGTCCAGGGTGCCTACTCTGTATCCTTCCGCCGATCGTTTCGGTACTCAAGAGCACCGAACGGTCTAGTACTCGAATTAGAGCCCTTGCATTATTCTAGAGAACCGAAGCGCTGCTGTCGGTTCGCGTCGCAAGGCAATCAAAAGCAAGCGGCCGCAGATCCGGGCATGCGCACTGCAGCGCGCACAGCGCCACGAACACAAAGCGGCTAGCAGACGACACAGGCGTGCTATTCTTCGAAGTACAGAAAATTTAGTTTACCTTGCCATAACGAATGACGCCGTATTCCATCGAGCTGACGTGCCTGCCTTCATCGCTCTTGCCTCCTCTTTAACAGTATCAGGCGCAATGTATACATTTCCACGAATCTCAGCTGAAATGCATAGAAATTTTTACAGTTTCCATGCATGTATAATAACGATTTCGTATTTGACTGTATTCTGCAGATTGTCGCATTATATCATCTTATTCTCATTCACACTGACACGGTGTTTTGGATTTTACGTTTCGGAAAATAAGTTATGAATAGTGTACTAATACATCTATAAAAACACCCGAAAATTTGATTTCGAGAGTTTCAAAGAATAAGAATATAAACAGAATGTGGATATAACTCGCTCCTAGAGATCCAAATGATTAAGCAGCCCACTTCCCTATAAGATACGTCAACGATTTGGGCCTTAAAAACAAGATTGAAAAAACGCATTTTCAAGAGCTCCTGCATCTCATGAATGAAAATGTTTCTTATATGGTGCTAGAGCCTAAAAATATTACGGCGGAGATCTTCCATCTCCGTCTACTGTTGTTGAGGATTCGATCGCAGATAAATACTTGTGACAAGCAAGTTTATGAAGATGACTGCTGCTAGTTACATTCTCAGTAATTTGTGCTCTTAGATTCTTGTCTAACCGCGTACTCGGAAATCGCTACATATTCGAAAAAAATGGTGAATTATTTCTGACAAGAAAAAATATAAAGGTTGTGCTCTTACATTCCTGTCTAACCGCATACTCGGAAAGCGCTACATATTCGGAAAAAATGGTGAATTATTTCAGACAAAAAAAATATAAAGGTCACTGTCGGTTGTTGCACTCACAGCAATTCAAATTTCGTTTTTTAAACAGAAGTCACGAAATCATTACTAAGGACGTGCGCTCTTACATGTAAGTAATAACGAATATTGCAGAAAAATCTTAATTTACACGAATAACAATGTCTCAGAACGTGTTACATACATGAAGAGGAAAAAAAAATTGCTCCCATCCGTGCGTGAACCCGTGATCTTCAGTATCGCATAACTTCAGTATCTACTTTGCCACGCCAAGCAACAGAAAGGCAGGGTTCAGTTCTCGTACTATTGTGTGTAGGAACGTAGGCTGACTTCATTGCCAAATGGTGCTGCGTAAGTCATAAATGCGTGATAGTTTGGAAAGTTTCCAATATCAGGCACCACACAACTGCTTACCATTGTTACTTGAAAGATGTAAACACGTTTCGGTAGTTACTAACTAAACCATTTGTGGGAAAATGTACACGAAGTCACTAGTTACGTCAGTTCACACCCATGTAATATACGTAAGCAGAGCCGATGTCTTGATATTAAATGATCTTTAAACCCTTATTTGCATAAAAATAAAACGTATTTTGAGAGAATATTGACCGAAAACGTTTTTTTTATGTAATCATTCACCGTAACAACTTAAACTAACCATATTTCTAACAAAGGAAAATAGTCTATTATGAACTTACTTTCCAACCGGATGCGTCCTCTGGTGATTCTTTAGTAACACAATCACTAAATCCAAAGCTAAAAACGCTAAATATGTTTAATATAACAAATTATAGGTGTACATAAAGCACAGCTCACCAATCGACAGGGCCACACCGAAATCCAAAACCTCGCGGTACAATTGTCGTAAAATCGGTGGGAGCACCGTTCAGTAACAGGCCTTAGAAGCTTACTGAATAGGATATTTCGATATAGAACCGAAAATGACGTCACTACCGAGACTAACCTACTACACCGATCGGTATTAACGATATAGAATAGGGCCCCAGTGTGCTACCACTGCACCACCTCGCTTGGTGAAAAAAGTATGTGAAATCTTACGGGACTTAACTGCTAAGGTCATCAGTCCCTAAGCTTACACACCACCTAACCTAAATTATCCTAAGGACAAACACACACACCCATGCCCGAGGGAAGACTCGAACCTCCGCCGGGACCAGTCGTTCGGTGGCAGGGAAGACCATTGTGTTTGGCGTATGGCTCTGTCCAATGTATTGCATCTGCAGCAATAATTTGAGCGGCAGTTGGCACCACAGCGACACAACTAACTCTTAAAAGTCGGTTACTTCAATAGCAGCTCCGAGACAGACGCCCTGTAACGTGCATTCCACTGAGCCCAAACCACCACTATTTTTGAATTCACTGGAGGTCAGGATGAGGGGCTGTTGTGTTTTCTGATGAAAACTGATTCTCCCTCAATGCCAGTGATGGCCGTGTGTTGGTTAGAACCTGTCTGCGTGATAGTCACTGGACCAACACCGGGAGTTATGGTCTTGGGTGTGATTTCGTATGACAGCAGGAGCACTCCCGTGGTTATCCCATGCAACCTGACTTCAAAATTGTATGTCAATCTGGTGATTCGACCTGTTGTGCTGTCATTCATGAACAGCTTTCCAAGGGGTGATTTTCAACAGGATAACGCTCGCTCACATACCGATGTTGTAATCCAATATACTCTACAAAGTATGGATATGTTGCCTTGGCCTGCTCGATCACCAATCGAGCACATATGGGCATCACCGGAAAATAACTTCAACATCAACAACAAACAGAATCAACCATCCCACGATTGACCAAGTACAACAGGCATGGAACTGCGTCCCACAAACTGACATCCGGCTTCTATACAACACAATGCATGCATGTCCGCATTCTTGCATTCAACATTCTGGCGGTTACACCGGTTATTGATGTACAGGATTTCACATTTGCAATGACTTAACTCGCACTTACATTAACCTGTGATCTTGCAATGTTAATTACTTAAATATGTTACCTAAACAAATGTATTTCCGAAATTGCATTAACTCTACATTAGTGTTGCGATTTTTTTCTGTCCGTTTATTATTAAATGGAATTCACCAAATTTGAGTTTCGATAGGGCTTAGCTTAAAATTACCTCTAATAGGACATTTGGGTGGCAGCAGGCGGACGAAATAAGAACTACTTGTCGATGGAAGCTGTAAAGGGCTGTTACTCGTTTATCGGGAAACGGTTGACCGTTTGCCTATTCATGGTGCGCACTGAAGGATTAATGAAGCTGTCCGGCGGCAGCCGTAAATCAGAGAGAACTGTTGTTGCCGGGAGTGAGTGAAAGTTGTTGAATCAAACATTGGGAATGGAAATGGATGTGTGTCGGGGCGGATGAAGCGGGACGTGGCTATCGGATTTTCCGGCGTGCGTGTCGGCCGCCGCCGCCTATCCGTCTCTGGAGCGACAGGCAGCCGGCCACGGCGCTCCAGCTCTCTCCCTGTATCCATCTACTGCCGGTTAGGGAAGCCTCTGCTCCAGAGAAACATTGAGCTCTGTCTGTCTGCAGCGTCGACGTCAAACAATGTCCTGTAGCTAGAAACCGTAATCAACGTCGGTTGGCTACAGAATTCTTGAGCTTATTCTACGATTATAATGCAACATTCCCCCCCCCCCCCCCTTGAGACAGAAATGCATCCATCCGTACGGATTTCAAAGGCTTCTCTCGAGCGAAATTCACCTTGCCCTTTTCTCACATGACATACCGTGAACCATGGATGAAGGGCAGCAGACAGATTCAATACAGCTTTTGATGCAGCGCCCGTAAGCAACGTAGTAGTGTACGATGAGCTGAGAATTTGGAGCGGACAGAAAGCGTGCTCGTACAGTTGAAGCCGTTAAGACGGGATGATGGGATGCGTGGCGGGGGGGCGGGGGGGGGGGGGGGGGTAGGGAGGGGGGCGAGGGTAGGGGGCGGAGAGAGGAAATCAGCAAACGCGCCGCATTTAAATGGCACTGCAGTTGCACTGCGTACGAGTTTATTTTATGTTTCACATTTTTCAACAACACAGACCACAAACAGAACAAATTTTCATGTTATTTAATCATTTCCGGAGCGATGAAGACAATATAATTTTTATCTAGTACAAATTGTCGGCATACAAACAGACGCAGAAAATTTCACAGTTTCGCATTCAGGTTGCCACGTAATAGTGACATATTTAGTTCCATAATCGAGAAAAGGTGTTTCACACAAATGTGCAGAAATGTTGTAGCACTCATTATGGGCCGGCCGGAGTGGCCGTGCGGTTCTAGGCGCTACAGTCTGGAGCCGAGCGACCGCTACGGTCGCAGGTTCGAATCCTGCCTCGGGCATGGATGTGTGTGATGTCCTTAGGTTAGTCGCATAGTGCTCAGAGCCATTTGAACTCATTAGGGAGACTTTGAAACTCTACCTGAGGAAAGTAATGTAGATGTCCTGGACAATTTTAAATTAAAAAGATTTCTCGTTAAAACTGGAATTACCTTGCAGGTCAATCAATTACATTTGCCCGTGCACAGGGACGCTTTAAACTGAAACGGCAAACGATCTCGAAGACAGCTTGAAAACAGATGCAAGACTGACAGTGTTCCGAAACCTTTATAAAACTATCCTTGTAATTCTTTCAAGGCCAATACGAATTCTTCGAACCTCGCATTTTCTTTAATGCCAGTGAGCTTAGGGAACTGGACTACGTCACACTGTGTACCTTGTACAACACTATTTACTACATCCCCATGAAGTCTGAACGAAGCTACCTTGCAATGTCTTACTAGGAGCAGTGTGCAACCAAGTCCATTGAAATGAGAAGTCTGCAATCCATTCTGGATGTTCTAATTTTCGATTCTGCACCCCATTTTCCATCATAAATTAAAAATACAGTGAGTTTTAAATCGAAAAACTGTTCCAGGTATGCCTCTTGACTTAACCAATGTACTTTGCAGAAATACGAGCTGGAGTCTGGCCAAACAAATGCTGGTCATCACGTCTTTCATGCGATGGCCAGCTTCGATAATGAGCGTCAGTTTGTTCCCTGTTACAAACAAGATGATTTTTAAAGTGTAATTTTGCTTGCCCTTCGACAGAGCGGTCTCGAATTAGTCTATTACGCTATTGGTTTTATCGACGAGTGTTAACATAGACATTAAAACACGAAGACTCCAACAGCGAGAGCATCGTGGCCCGCGCTGACTGCGATCGCCACACACAGGCGCTGCTGGAGTCGTGGTTATTCTTTCTGTTATACTGCCACTTTCACACACATCGGTAGAATGAGTAACGCACTTGACCAATAAAGGACCGTTTTTTTGGAATGGGAACGTAGTATTCCCATTTAAAAATCATTTTTCGTCGACGCTTGGCCGTCGTATGAAAGACATCATGAGCAGCATTTGTTTGGTCTGACGCCAGCTACACGATGCAAAGACTAAATTGCAAATATCTGCCGAAACACCAGAGATGACCCACAGAAGCGACACCCGGTATATGTACAGGGGCTCCAACGTTAAATTTGTTTTCGCCCGTCTGGCTTTGCTCCATTCTCGTTTTCGACACTGACGTTTTCGTGGCGTTATTGAACACACGCAATAAATTTGCAGGAAGTGGCAAGTTCGGCAGGTACTTGCAGCAAGAAGCAAGAAACTGTTTCCACTAAGTTGCGGAAGCTACTTCTGCAAGTTAACGAAACCTACAGAAATCGACTTGCTGGGAGTGTTTCACGTCAAAGAACTTGCAGAAGTAGCTTCTGTAAGCCACTTGCGGAAGTTTACTTGCTAGTGGACACACGCATCTAATGAAGGTTCGAGCATACAGAATAGGTCCCCATACAATTATCTGAGTGGCTACAAGGCAGTTGAAGTAATAGAACCCAGTACGTTGTCCACGGGGGTGAGTGTTCGTCACGGTTAACGTAAGAAGTGCCCCAGGGAAGTGTGATAGGGCCCCTATTGTTCTCTGTATACACAAATGACCTGACAGAGAGGATGAGCAGTAATCTGCGACTGCTTGCTGATGGCGCTGTAGTGTAGGGGTAGTGTCGTCGTTGAGTGACTGTAGAAAGACGTGAGATGACTTAGATTTCAATTTCGTGTGATTAATGGCAACTTGCTCTAAATTCGGAAAATTCTAATTAAATGTAGGTGAGTAGGAGAAACAATCATGTGATGCTCTATTACTGTGTTAGTGGTATGCTGCTTTACACAATCAGGTCGATTAAATATCCAGCCGTAACTTTGAAAAGCGATATGAAATGGAACGAGCACCTAAGGTCAGTTGTAGGGAAGGTAGGTGGTCGACTTCAGTCTACTTAGAGGATTTTAGGAAAGTGCAACTCAGCTATAAAGGAGGTTGCGTATAGAACAATAGTGCGACTCGTTCTTGAAGACCGTTCGAGTGTTTGTTGATCACCAACAGGTCGGACTAAAGAAAGACGTCGAAGCAATTCAGTCGTCCTGCTAGATTTTCTACCGATGGGTTCGACCAACACACGAGTATTACGGAGATATTTCGTGAACTTAAATGGGAACCTCGCAAAAAGGCAAAGTTCTTTTCCCGAAACTCTGTTGAGAAAATTTAGGGAACCAGGATTTACAGCTGACTGCAAAAAGATTCTGTTGCCGCCAACATACATATCGCGTAATGTCCGCTAATACGAGACAAGACAAAATAAATAATAAAATTCGGAGCGTGTCTTATAGACAGACGTTTTTGATTCATTCATTTTCGAGTGTAACAGGAAAAGAAATGTCTAGTAGTGGTAGAAGGTACCCTCCGCCATGCCTCATATGGGTGCATTTGGGTATATATGCAGTACGGAGTACGGGACTGGCTCCTCAAAGTAAGGTATTCTGCATATTATGAACTTACGAAATTAAGTGTTAAAAATTCAGGCGTTTGAGATCAGAAATAGTGAATTATTAGTTGTTGTGGAGAGCTGCATCAAACCAGTCTCAGGACTGAAGACCACAACAACAACAACATGGAAAAGTGGACTCCTGCGTTGGTTGAGGTACTGGGTTTTCTTTAGATAATAACTGAGTTTAAATCCCATCTGGCCTCCTAGGTTGGTTTTGTCTGAGGCTTCTGTAAGTTACTTTACGCGATGCCGGAATAGTTAGTTCAAATGGTTCAAATGGCTCTGAGCACTATGCGACTTAACTTCTGTGGTCATCAGTCGCCAAGAACTTAGAACTAATTAAACCTAACCAACCTAAGGACATCACACACATCCATGCCCGAGGCAGGATTCGAACCTGCGACCGTAGCGGTCGCTCGGCTCCAGACTGTAGCGCCTAGAACCGCACGGCCACTCCGACCGGCGGAATAGTTAGTTCAGCCAGGACAACGTTGATCTAGTTTTGTCTCCGTAATGAACTCATGAGCGGGATGACATAATGTTTAAGGTAATGGACTACAAAAACCCATGACTATCTTTTGAATATAACACTGAAAATGAAATCGCTCGGTTTTTTTCTTTCTTTTAAACATTCGTCTATTCCCATAAATTACTTTCCGAACCTTTGAGGCTCATCTCCAGATGGAGCATATGAAGTTACATGTTTATTCCCGTAACGTGATGCTGGGTACTGACTCCATGACAAGAAGATGGATAACACGACTTTAATTTATCGCCATGAGAATTAGCTATATGGGGAGCTGTATAGAAAAACGAACTCTGCCAAAATATGGACACCTTTGTAGTTGGTATCCTCCTGGCAGTTTCCAATGTGTTTGCCAGGTGACGGCAGATTACTCTCTTTTCACTGTGCACCTAAATATATAATGACTGTCACTGTAAATAACACCCAGTAACCTAGCGGACAATAATTCTTGTGCTATGTACCTAAGTAACAAAGCTTTCCATTGTTCAAAAAATGTGTTTAATGCTCATTTACATATTACTGTGTCAGTTACAATAAAGCGGATGTATGTTTATCATAAGACAATAATTAATAATTCCATACCATGTTAATGTAAGAACACTTATGAGTACAGATATTTTTATATGCGGTACCTTAATGCGAACATACATCAGTGTGTTGTTTGTTTTTTATCTGTGCTGAACAGTCTTCCAACAGACATGTCACATAATTTACTACCTGATGTTTTCCGCACGGTTTTAACTGTCCCATAAGTACAGACTAGCCATTTTGCGTCCATGTGTCCACCCTTCAATACTTGATCTGCTGTCCAGGGGAAAATAAGCATTAACGGTTTGCTCTTGCCACATGTTCTAGGAGGTACTACCCAAACTAAAAACATACGACTTGTAACAGCTGAAATTATTAGCCTACAAATGACGTAAATACCGACGTACACCGTCCTCAGCGACCAACTGAAGTATCTGCACTAATACTGGTTACATCAGCCTGATGAAAGAAGTGAAGTACACGGTCGAATGTCAATGGGACATTGTACATGAACACACCACCCATAATTGCAATTGTCTGTGACAGGTAGACGCCACCAAAGTGCGTTAGTGTCGTTCGTGTTTATTGTTGTTACTAGTCCTGGGAGGATATGTAGAGGGCGTGATAACTGTGAAGTAGTCGGAGATGCCGAGCGTTCATTTGAGAAAGCATTGTCAGCACCGGACAGAGTTTGAACAGGGGCTTCATTGAAGGTCTGCATTTGCCCAGCTGGTGGAATAGTGCAATATCAAGACTTATGGAGTATTCGACTGTGACAGTCTCCTTTTACAATGAAGAACCAAAGAAACTGGTACACCTGCCTATCATCTTGTAGGGTCCCCGCGAGCACGCAGAAGTGCCGCAACACGACGTGGCATAGACTCGATTACTGTCTGAAGTAGCGCTGGAGGGAACTGACACCATGAATCCCGCAGGGCTGTCCATAATTCCATATGAGTACGAGGAGGTGGAGACCTCTTCTGAACAGCACGTTCCAAGGCATCCCAGATAGGCTCAGTAATATTCATGTCTGGGGAATGTGGTGGCCAGCGGAAGTGTTTAAGCTCAGAACAGTATTCCTGAAGCCACTCTATAACAATTCTTGACTGGTGGGGTGTCGCATTGTCCTGCTGTAATTGTCCAAGTCCGTCGGATTGCGCAATGAACATGAATGGCTGCAGATTATATTCAACCAGTATTTGAGAGCACTTATAAACTTGCAACTGTAATTTCAGATCTTTTTAAACGTTTTTTTCACTTACAAGGTTAACGTCAAACATTTAACACACTAACGTATTTGTAAAGCAATTAGAAGTTTGAAACTGTTTTCTACAGGGGAGTTCGACTCTTTAAAAAAAATCAGGTGTTTTCTATTTAGTTTTGAACTTTTCTACAAACATATTGCACCACAATCCATTGTACTTTAAACAAAAGTCTGGCGGGACACAAGACTGTAATGCTCTGCTGGCTTCTGTGTCGGGATCTTCGGCCGCTGTTTAACGATCTTCCTGACGTTTTGCCAGTACGAGTGGCTGGCATTGTCAAAGGTTCACCCTCCACGGCTGAAAACCATTTTATTATAAGACATCCAGCGTGAAATATTATGGGCAGTTAGTCACTCATGTTTCATGCTTAATGTGTAGACAGTAATCAGGAAGACGCTCATCATATTTAACGTTCAGTTTCTGTAAGAGAGGGCTTCTCTTCTACAATACAGTATAGGTTTTGTTGATGTACCCGGTTCATCATCTTTTGTTAATAACGCTGGAACTGAGCCTAATTTCCAAGTGAATGACTGGTGTAGTTTCGCCAATCCAGGAATACTTAATATAATATAGTTAACACACATTCTCGTACATATTTCTCGTCATAGCAACTTCGTCTTTCTGTATCAACTTACAGAACACCTAAATTGCTCCATACGTTTTCTTTAACTGTAACATGCAATTCGTAACAAGGCTACAACTTACCCCTCACTTTTATAAAGTACACTAACTTCAAGACAAAATATAAGAAAATATTTAAGATAGTACTTTATCAACATAATTAACAATTGAGTTCTTATTACACAATCTGAAAAGATCTTCAGATTTTTACCAATATACTTAGATATTCTCTAGGGCCAAATTACGTCAAATTACGATATCTGCAAAGTTCTAGGCTTAATAAGTTTTATGTTCCACCTGACAGGTAATCCTTGGGAATCTTATTGCTTTTACATATGTGTCTGAGTGTTTATTTCACGTAATTATAGTCCCCGTTTTCTTACTTTTTATTCATTATATGTATATAATGACACCACCGATTCTCAAAGGGTATCACTACATTCTTGTGAATACGTGTTTGGCTAACACGGAGACTTGAGTGTCTGCGGCACTACTCCCCTTTTGGTCCTGCAGTACTAACCTCAGACTGTCCTCTTTCTCCCCTCGGGAGCCCGTTCAGAGGCTGGGTACAGGCTAGCGCAATCTAGGTGCAGTGGAAAGGCGAAATAGCAAGAAGACAAGAATTTCTGGGCAGGTGGATATAGCAGTAAATATTAGAAGGGACGTAGGATTTGTTATGAATAGGAAGGTAGAGCAGGGAGTGAGTTACTGCATTCAGCATAAGATTGTTGTTATCAGAATCGAGATCAAACCACCGCAACTACAATAATTCAGGTTCACTCGACGATATCGCAACAAACAGAATATGAGGAGACAGAAAAAGTGGATGAGGACATTGAACGAGTAACTAGGTATGTAAACGGAGATGATAATCTAATAACCATGGCAGATTTGAACTGAATAGTAGGAGGAGGAATAGCAGAAGAATGTGGGTTTGGTAATAGGGATCAGAGAGGAAAGAGAGACTAATTGAGTTCTGCAGTAAATTTCAGCTAGTAATAGCACTGTTCAAAAATCACAAGGGGAGGAATACTTCGAAGAGGCACAGAGATTCCATATGGATTACATCATCGTCAGACAAAGATTAAGAAAGCCGATACTGGGTTCTAAGGCTTACCCAGACGTAAATGTAAACTCAAATCACAATTTCGTAATGGTGAAGAGAAGAACAGACTGAAGTTTAAGAAAATCATCTGAAAGTTCAAATGGCTCTGAGCATTATGGGACTTAACTTCTGAGGTCATCAGTCCCCTAGAACTTAGAACTACGTAAACCTAACTAACCTAAGGACATCACACACACCCATGCCCGAGGCAGGATTCGAACCTGCGACCGTAGCGGGCGCGCGATTCCAGACTGTAGCGCCTAGAACCGCTCGGCCAACCGGGCCTGCCATCTGTAAGTGGCATACTGAAGTGGTATACTGAAGTACTGAGGAATGATGAGATGAGTCTAAAGTTCTCTGAGACTACAAATAGTTCGATAACGAGACCCTTAATAGGCAGTTAAATGAAGAGGAATGGACTTCTCTAAAAATGGCAGTCACAAAAGTTGGACGGACAAATATAGGTACAAGAGAAACAGCTCCATAGAAATCTTGGGTAACTGAAGAAATACTTCAGTTGATTGACGAACGAAGGAAATACAAAAACTTTCAAGTAATGATAGGCATACAGCAACACAATTCATCACTTAGGAATGAAATAAACAGGAAGTGAAGAGAAAAGCGGTTGCAGGAAAAATGGGAAGAAATCGTAAAAGAACTAGCCGTCATAAGGACTGATTCGGCATATAGAAAAGCCAAAACAACCTTGCGTTGTATTAAAAGCAAGGAGGGCAACATTAAAAGTGCGACAGGAATTCTGCTGTTAAACACAGAGAGAGAGCATAACTGTAAGGAGAATACAGTGTGTTCATTTTAACTGAAGACATTGAACTGTCTCAAAAACTACACACTGGATCGAAAAAATTTATAATTTAGATTTGTTTGTCGCGGAGGACATATAGCATGATATCACCCTGTAAGTGGGTGGCAACTTTGAAATCTTCAACGGGAACCTCCATTTTTTATTGCAGATTACGATTCTACGGCAAAATTTACATGTTTTGCCTGAAGCATTTTCTTCGTTTCGCCACAGATGTCGCTGTAATCGGAGGAATAGACATGGTAATTTACGACAAGCATCTAATTGAAAACCCCATTCCTAACGATGTATTCCTCCAACATATCGAACAGGGGGACTACTTGACTTGTCACCATGGCTCCCTAGCGAAATATGACATATTGTAACAGGCAGCACACCGCGACTGGAGCTCACGTACTGTGCAGAGGTAGGACAGATAGTGGCTTGAAACATTTCAATACTTGCGCAGTGTTCATTGCCTGCATATCTACCTTTAATTTAGAGAACAAACGTTCAAGTGGACGACGAATATTGCTACCACTGAGGAAAAAATTGAAATGATCCTGTTTTACAGAGAGCGTAAGAGAAACGTTGAGGCTGCCGTTGTCTAATGTGCATAATATTTTCTAGAGAAAGCACGCTCTCGTTCGTTCTTTTACAAGGTCGTGAACCATGGCAGCGTGCAGATCGGTAAAAGGAATCGAAGCAAACGTGTTATAGGGGAAGCTAATGAAATAGCTGTATTAGCGGCAGAGCACCACAACCCTCGGATAATAAAACCCTTCTGATTACGGCAATTTGACCATCAACGTCCTTTGTCGGTTAACGTATGGTGTGGCATACAGCGGAACAAACTCACTGGTCCGTATTTTACCGACGGCACGCTAAATGGAAGCAAATATCGAACGCTTTTGGAATAACTACTGTACTACTGCAAGATGTTAGCCTGGACGTTCGTCTATGTGTGTGGCTTCAGCAAGATGGCTGCCCAGAGCCTTTCGCAACTGAAGAACGGGAGGTATTAGACCGTGTTTACACTGGTCGGTGGATCGGCAGAGTTGACTCTATTAATTGGCCCGCTAGGTCGCCGGATTTCTTTCTGTGGGCATTTTTAAAAGATAAGGCGTACCAGCAAGTGCCAACAGCCCCTGAGGACATCAGAAACCCCTGTACTGACATTCCCGCAGATATGCTTCTGTCCTACGCACGGTCATTTCAAATGAGGATCACTAAGTGTATTGAAGTTGGCAGTACTACGTTCGAACACACTAACTGGAAGAGTAGTCGCCTCGAGCCACGGTCACAGTGGGGCGTCGAGTAGTCCCCTGTTCGGCATGACGGAGGAATACAACGTTGCAAATGGAGTCTACAATTAGTAGTTATGAAATACTGGCGTGTTCAACCCTCGCAGCATGGACGTGGGGCCCCATATGCCATTAGATACTGAAGGGCCGTTGCGTAGCATGTCGTAAATTACGATTGTGGACCCATTTCTGTTCCACAGATTACTGCGCCATCTGTGGTGAAACGAAGAAAATGCTTCAGACAAAACGTATGTGATTTTCTATAGAATCATAATGCGCACTTAAAAAACTGAAGATTTCAAAGCTGCCCACCGCCACCCACGCACGGAGTTGGGTAGGGGGGTGGCGGGTCGAGTGTTGTACAGTCAAATCTCGTATATCTAATGAATTTTGCCTTCCCTAGAGATTCGATACATCGAGGGTTCGACATAACGGGGTTCCCGGAAAAAAAATTACAACCCACGATTTTTTCGCGTGTGTCTAGGTGTGGGCCTGTATTTAGTACAGGTAGTACAAAAAAGTAATCACATTGTTATGCATATTATTTTATTTCTTATAAATTAGAGAACAATTTATTAATTTAAAATAAAGTTCTTTCATCGTAAGAAAATTATATTCAGTAAAAGAATACGCAGTACATACATAAAAATTTCCAGAAATCATTGGCTTTAAACGTAGTCCGTAATTTTGACTTGCTTTAAACTTTCGATCACCTGTGAGTAAATTTCATTGACTATGATTACGACGGCTGAGAACACCCTGACTGTATCGAGAGCCTCTTTGGCTTTTTCGACGTCTCTCTCCTCCTTTCCCTGTCGTTTTCGTCTGTCGTTTTCTTTACTGTCTTCACGGAGTCACCAATTTCGGCTTCTCTCAGCGATCCTGATACTGCAATATCGTTGTTTATATCCACGAAATCTTCAAAACAAACGTGAGCGGTGCTAAAGCGAGTCGCCACTTTTGTCCAATCGGATTCGAGGATAATGATACGGGACGTCTCCTTTAAGTATTGTATAAAATAAAAACTTTAATCAGAATTACCATAATCCAGTGTCAGAATCAAACTATGATTTTACGTGCTTACGTATTAAACCCACCAGCTGCTCATTTTCATCTGTCGTCGAAAACCCACATGTTCGGTAACAATTGACGATCGTTTGTTCCTTCGTGTTTCTTTACGCTTTTCCAGCATTCTCATAGATCACAGTTGTGGGGTTGTCATCGTCAATATTACGGACTGTCATTCGGACAATTTCGTAGCTGTATTTTTCTTTGGCGTTTATTCCTTATTCTAAGGGCTGCAGGTTCGTCGTAATGTTAGGTGGTAAAGATTGTACTGTCACAGATTCAACGGAGGGATAGCATTGTGCACACTGCAGTTGTCCACAAACAACACAACTTTTCGTTTTTCAGTAGTCATTTTCCTATCTACAGCCTTTAACCAGTTGGAAAACACTTCTGAAGTCATCCGTGCTTTCTTGTTCGCATTATGTTCCACAGAGAAGACTTACACCCGGAAAAACATCGCGGTTTCTTATGTTTTCCAGTCATAAGTGGTTTGTGTTTTTCTGTGCCAGTCATATTTGCTGCTAACAGAATGGAAACACGATCTTTGCTTAGCTTGCCTCCGGGACAAGTCAGTGTTTTGTCTGGAAGACATTTGTGAAAACTGTCAAAGTTCATCTGCATACATCATCTGCTTTGTAATCTTGAAGGGTCCTATGCACATCTACCTTCTACTCATCACAAATTTTATCTATACTGCCTCTTTCCTCACTCACTTTTCGAAAAACAATACTACGTCTTTTCCTGAAATTTTCTAACCACACGTCACTCGCACAAAATGTATCGTATCTCAACGCTGCCGCAAAGTAATCTGGCTTTTATTTCAAAATAAGTCAACCAATAGTCACATTACTGTACCTCTGTTGTCGGAACAACTGTACTAAACACTCTTCTAAATCTGGAAACTCAACCTTTCGTTATCGTTTCCAATCTGTCCCTTTATCTGTGTTAATCAAGCTGTCCTCATTCTCGATCATTGTGGATCATTGCTAGAATCCCAAACTCTGTAGTTACGTCTTTTTATTCACTCCTGCTTTAACTTCATTAGTGAACTTCTGCTTTTCAGCGGCTGTCAGACGTTTCCGCTTTGAGACCATAGCTGACAGTTACAGTTTACGTCAGTAAAAAAAACCTGCCTGAAATCGTACCTGCACAGAGGGCGTGGGAACTACATGACGCAGATCTTGCTGATGCATCCATGCAGGGAGGAGAGGGACTGGGATTCCTATTTGCATGCACTTCGGCAGAGAGAGATGCCATATGAAAGATTTTGATATATAGAGGTGACTTTGATATAAAGAGTTTTTGTCAACTGAACTTTGATTTATAGAAGTAATGTCTGCCATTCTTGAATCTTCCAAAAACTTCGATATAATGGCGGGTTTTCTTTGAAATATCAATGTTTTTGGCTCCCGAGTGAAGGGAAAGAAGAAAAATTTCGATATAGACAGGTCTCGAATATGTCGAGGTTCGATATATCGAGGTTTGACTGTATCATGGATGTTCCCCTCCGAGGCAAATTGGAATTACAACATTTTTTGATCCGATGTGTAATCTTCGAGATACTTTAATGCCTTCAGATAAAATGATCGCCCTGTATACACGAAGTGACTGTTCTTTTGGGCATGTCCTAAAGAACATACACCATTTCGATCCAGCAGCCATTATGAATGAAGACACAAGGAAATTACAGAGATTAGCTGACACAGGACATTGACTGAAATCAATGGGGAAAGTTGAAAATTTCTGCCGGACCAGTATTCAGACCTGGATCTCCTGCTTACGAGGCAAATGCTCAAGTCGGCAAGACGGCCAACAACCTCTTCAGTGCATATGCACACCTAGCTCAAACTCTTATGGGAATCTGCGAAACGCCGCAAGTAATAAGGATAATGGGCAAGGGACAGTAAATTAGTAGTGTGTAGATAAATTGAGAATTTGAGCCGGCCGGTGTGGCCGAGCGGTTCTAGGCGCTTCATTCTGGAACCGCGGGACCGCTACGGTCGCAGGTTCGAATCCTGCCTCGGGCATGGATATGTGTGATGTCGTTAGGTTAGTTAGGTTTAATTAGTTCTAAGTTCTAGGGGACTGATGACTTCAGATGTTAAGTCCCATAGTGCTCAGAGCCATTTGAACCATTTTTTGAGAATTTGAGTCTGACGGTAGGCGTGCTAGGGTAGTCCGTGTAGATGCAAGGACTAATCTGCGCCGATGGCTAAGTGCTCAGAGCATCTGCCTACTAAGCAGGAGACCCAGGTTCGAATCCCAGTACAGAACAAATTTTCTACTTACCCCATGGATTTCAATCAACTGCCCACTCACAGCCAATGTCAAATTAATTTGCGTCTTGTAAGGCGTAGACTGAAGACCTCTATAAGGGGGCGGACATGACAGCAGAAATGGGATTCGATATGAGAGACACAGAACATCAAGTATTGGTGCCAGGGTTTTATTGACGTTTAGAAGACTTGAGATCAAATAAGGCAGGCCCCATGGGTAACATTCCATTGGAATCTAAAATAACTTACGGAAGTGGCAACCAACCAACTATTCAATTTGGTATTAGAATCAATGAAACTGGAGATATACCACAAACTTTCGTAAAAATATCCATACAATCCCAAAAATAGCAAGAGCAGGTAAATGTAAGGACTATCAGGCAGAGTAACAGCTATGCAACCAAATTTCTCAAAAGAACAATATACAGAAGAATCGAAAATGAAATGTAAAATATCTCGAATAACAATAAGTTTGGCTTTAGAAAAGGTACAGGCAACAGAGAGGCAGTTCCAACATTGTGCTTGATAACAGTAGGAAGACTTAAGAAAAATCAAGACACTTCGTAGGCTTTGTTGACTTGAAAAAATTTCACAACACTGTCTAACAGTGCAAGCTGTTCCAAATTCCGAGAAAAATGGAAACAAACTGTAGGGAAAGATGGCTAATATAAGTACGATATGTATGAGGAAACAACACGAATGGAACACCAAGAATACAGTGTTCAGATTAAAAAGAGTGTGAAACTGGGAGTCTGTCCTTCAGCCCTGCCATTCAAAAGATACATCAAAGAAGCGATGAGCACACACTTTGGACTGAGAGTAAGCTGAAGAAAGACGAAAGTAATGAGGAGTAGCAGACATAAGATTAGCAAAAACACTTATCAATATATGTGAATAAAAAGTATACAAAGTTAAAGAATTCTTCTTCACGGGGATGGAGCAATGACGACATAATAAGCGGACTAGCAAAGGCAAAGAGGGCATTTCTGGTCAAGAGAAGTTTATAAGTATAAAACATAGGCCTTAATTAGACGAAGAAATTCTTGAGAATGTACGTTTAGACTTTAGAGCATAGTATTCTATGGTAATCAATCATGGACTGTGAAAAACCGGAAAAGGAGAGGGTCAAAGGATTTGAGCTGTGGTGCTACAGAAAGATGTTTAACATTAGGTAGACTGAACAGAATCAGCGAAGAAAGGAATATATGTTTAGACATCAGAGAATGGTTTCTAGAGGCAGTGACAGAGAGTAAAAACTGTAGGCAAAGACGGAGATGGAAATACACCCAACAAAAAACTGAGCACATAGGGTGCAAATGCTACTCCAAGATGAAGAGGTTAGTGCGAGAGAGGAATTGGTGGCGGGCTACATCAGTCACAGGCCTGAGGAGAACCTTAAACTTCAAGATGTTGAACCTGTAGTAGTAATATAGTAGTAGCATCGGTAATTTGAAAAGACACTCAGAAATGACACTGACATAGCACCAGAATGGTTTCTCGAGCGATAACAGACATACTGATCTATACTAGTTGATGTCTGGGAATGCAACAGAAGAAAACCTAATATCTTTAACGCTGTTGTCAAAAATGGATAATGAATGCCAGAGTGTATTCCACCAGAAGGAAGGGCAGACCAAGAGCTAGATGGATGGACAATGTGCTGGCTGACCTTGCCAAAATGGGAAACTGTGGATGGAAGAAAAAAGCTGAAAACAGAGAGATATGGAGGAAGATTGTTGAGAAGGCCAGGGCCCATCAAGTGCTGAAGAATAAGAAGTTGTCAAACCACTGAACACTGCAGTAAACTAATAATTGAGTCACAAAATGAAATGACTCCATCTATCAAGGTCGACCATACCATGCATCTGTTTCTATTATTAAACACATAACTTCACCAGTTATGTAAAAGCCAGCATCACCATGAAACTTTTGTAAGAATCTGGGCATTTCCTGAACAAGGATTGATGTAATACTTACAATCTAGAGGCTTTCACCAGATAGACAAGTGAAGTGAGCTGGATAAATCAGTCTTTGGACTGCAGACAACAATAACAACATACATCAACAACACAAAATGCTAGATTCTAATACCTATAGGTCTTGTCTTCCCAAGATTACTCGCCTGGGAAAGCATCTTTCATTACGAACTTCACTTCTGTACACTGAATGATTGAGTAAGAATACATGTTTAATATATCTTCTGTGTGGTGTATACTACATGTAGCAATATTGAATGTATATGTGGTTTCCGATCATCTGTTTGACTTGTGCTATACAATGTACATTACATTGCTGTGGTATATCGAGAGGTTGTAACAATGGAAAATTGTACTGAAATGCAGCAGGATCTGCTGCGGATTGACGCCTGGTGCAGAGAATTGCAATTGAATCTCAATTGTAAATCTCAAGTGTAATGTGCTACGAATACATAGAAAGAAAGATCCCTTATCATTTAGCTACAATATAGCAGGTCAGCAACTGGAAGCATTTAGTTCCATAAATTATCTGGGAGTACGCATTAGGAGTGATTTAAAATGAAACGATCATATAAAGTTGATCGTCGGTAAAGCAGATGCCAGACTGAGATTCATTGGAAGAATCCTAAGGAAATGCAAATCGAAAACAAAGGAAGTAGGATACAGTACGCTTGTTCGCCCACTGATTGAATAATGCTCAGCAGTGTGGGATCCGTACCAGATAGGGTTGATAGAAGGGATCGAAGACCCAACGGAGAGCAGCGCGCTTTGTTACAGGATATACGGATACGGAGATGATGGATAAACTCCAGTGGAAGACTCTGCAGGAGAGACGCTCAGTAGCTCGGTATGGGCTTTTGTTGAAGTTTCGAGAACATACCTTCACCGAGGAGTCCCAAGCAGTATATTGCTCCCTCCTACGTGTATTTCGCGAAGAGACCATGAGGATAAAATCAGAGATTAGATCCCACACAGAGGCATACCGACAATCCTCCTTTCCAAGAACAATACGAGACTGGAATAGGTATCCTCCGCCACACACCGTCAGGTGGCTTGCGGCGTATGGATGTAGAATATTTGTTCTATAGATCATGAATATGACATCTCATAATGATGTGGAATGTGTCATTTTAACGTAAGGTTTCTTTACTACTACATATCTAAAAATTCATCTACTGAGTTGAAGGAGTTATTATTAAAAAATCCTTTTAATTTGCTTTTAAATGTTGGGTTGGCTATCTGTCAGACTTTTAATGCTATTTGGCATATGACGAGATATTTTTGTGGCAGCATAATTCACCTCTTGCTGTGCCAAAGTCAGATTTAACCCAGAATAGTTGAGATCAACCATTCTTCTAGTGTTGTAGTTATGCACTTCACTGTTATTTTTGGATTCGGATGGGTTATTAATAACAAATTTCATAACTGAATAAATGTATTACAAAGGTGCTGTGAATATCCCGAGCTCCTTAAATAAATGTCTGCAAGGTTATCTTGGGTGGGTCCAGCTATTATTCTGATTACACGCTTTTGTGCAACGACTACTTTCTCTCTTAATGACGAATTGCCCGAAAATATGCCATATGAAAGCACTGAATGAAAGTAGGCATAATAAGCTAATTTCCTGATATGTTTATCACCAAAATTTATAGTGAAATGGCACGCCGGTAACTAAATACATTACCATGAACTACTCGTAATGATTTTGTTGATAAATTATACGCTTGAAATGCCAGTAACGAAAGTAAAGAGATGACATATACGTATTTCCTCCACTGCCTCTTTAATCGATTAATTTGAAAGTCTACACATAGATCAAGTGTCTAGATGAACCTAATTACGTTGAAATCTAGAATCAACAACGACTATGCGAAACGCACAGCTCGCCAAATGCATAAATGACAAAAGCGCACAATAACAGACATGCCACCTTACCCATAGACGCAATATAACTTTAATAAGAAATCGCAGACAAGTGGCAGCCACAACATCCAAAAGCACATTATTAATTACGCCAACAAAACCTAAGAGATCCCAGTAATAAAACAGAAATTACGCTTCTGGGTACATACATTAGGCATATTACGCGAGTCACTAAATTCATTGTACTTACTTACAAAAGACAACGATACTGTCAGTATTAGTTTTGCCAACAAATTTGCGGGACTTCACGCAGATACTAAACAAGGCATGACTGCACTTTCCATAGTGCTATTGTGCACACACACATGAAAGTTAAACGTTTAGTTTGTAGCTATTCTTTAAAACAAAAACTTACGTAACCTAAGTTTCGTACTTTGGTGAGGAATATTTTAAATAACTTTTAAACTTTTAAATAAATGGTCTGAATACGGTTCAGTGACGGGTCTGTTTATGGGACTTCATATTTCTTACAATTCCTAAAACGAAACGTCCAGCAGACGATTTTGGTTCGAGTTTTTATTTAAAACATTCCAACATCAGAATTGCATCTTCTAGTCCATTAGACGCACGTGACTTTTAAAGCTTCTCAGATACTTTCCACAAAGTTATAAAAAATTCTGGACATAAAAAGGGCACAGTTGTGTATTATGCATGTAAAAGAAGGTTACACACGATTACATCGACAAAACTACAATAACACACACAACACATTGCAGTACGATACAACGTTGCATTTAAAGACAACTCACTGTCTGGGATAGCAGACCACGCCGACGTAAACACCAGAACGCTAGCCAAAGAACTCACCGCGGAAAGAGACCGCACTCCGGAAACATGTGTGCAGCGATAAATATAGCTGTGAACTTTGGAATAACATCTTTGGCAGGCTTGGGAGAAGCCGGAAACTAACATATGTCCAATTATGTGTCTATATTTTGACGGTCAAGTAGAGTAGCTAAACGTAGCAAGGGATGAATTCAGTTTCTTTTAATCAGTCGGAAACTGATGCTCACCGAAAGCATACTAATAAATTGAATGAAAAACCGCAGCTCACAGCACACGCCACTGAAAACTTATCAGTGAACGCTATCTCTAGCGCTTTTTGTTTCCTGTCTTACGTAACACAGAGTCCTGCCGACTTTTAAACCACAAAGCAATATGGAACTGATTCACTGTGAAAATTGTTGTCAGTATCAGCCTACTGTTTTGAGAAACAGCATTAGAAACCCATTTTCAAATTAAAATATAAATTAAAACGTTTTAATAAACTAAGAAATGTCTTTCCAATAATCAGTTTTTCATTACACTTCCTCCTAAATCAGAGTGTAATAAATATTTTTTGCTTAGTAATTTACTACCATCAAGCCTCTCAATGTAGCATGTGTCATTGCGAATGCCTTCTCTCTCTCTCTCTCTCTGTGTGTGTGTGTGTGTGTGTGTAATTATATGATTCCAGCGGCAGATCCTAGAGTGACTACAGAACTACAGCTCACCCCCAATCCCCTAATCAACACCCACACCACACCTAGCAGATAATTATATTCACCCTAAACTATGAATTTGTCAATACAACATGTTTTCAATTTTGTAATTTCCAATAGTTTCCTTTGATGGATGCTTCTGAACTTCAGTATTTATTCAAGAGTGCAATCAATGCATTTATCTACTGTGTCACCTGACATATCTAGTTCTCTCCCTTGGATTGTCAGCAAAATGTAATGCAATTTGTTATTACTGTTGCAACGCCTTTTCCCCACAATTTTTCTTGCTATATGGCAGAAAGTGGACTGCAGAGTCTACAGTTTCACTTGCCTGTGTTGTGTTCCCCAATTATGTATTGTGCTTATGCTATCACTAGGCATGTATCTTTTGAAGTAGTAATTGGAAAGTGAAAAGTAATAATACAGTGCAATATCTTAAAATCTATTCCATTTTATTTCATGACACTGAAGTGAGAGAGTTAATGCTGAGGTACAGAGAAGACTGTGCTGAACATGCAGAACACTTTGAACCTACAGAAGATAACACAATATACTTTAATACTTATACAACAAAAAGAACTTGACGAAATAAATCTCGGGTGAACAGCCTGGTATGAGTGTGCATAGGACACAATATTTCGGCAATCGATCACATTGCCATCATCAGGTGCGCTGATGTACTGACCGGCGGTGGGCCGGCGCCATGTATATAGGACAATCCCCCTCCCTCAGGCGCTTTCTATCAGTCGGTGCGGTCCGCGCCCCGCATTCGGTCCAGTACAGCGTCCTTTCTCCCGCCATCTGGGCGCCGCGTCCTAGGTCTTCTCGTTCAGGAGGGTCTGCCGGCACTGCTCTCGTTATTCTTCCCTCCTCCCCCAAAGACGGTACACTCTGGGAAATATCCATTTTCTTCTTAATCCAGGTGATCGCGGGTTCCCACACCTTGCTAAGGATGTAACCACTGTCACGATATATACATGGCGCCGGCCTACCACCGATTAGTACATCAGCGCATCTGAAGATGGCAACGTGGTCGATTACCGAAATATTGTGTCCTATGCACACTCATAACAGGCTGTTCACCCGAGATTTATATCGTCATAAAATACGACTGGAGAAATTGAAGAATCACAAAAAGAACTTGTTGATCTGTGGTGTGTTTTCTGTTTGGAATTAAAAATGTTGCAACACAATTGCAAAGCGTATGTTGCATTTCAAGCAGCTTCATATAAAA
This sequence comes from Schistocerca serialis cubense, assembly GCF_023864345.2. Lineage (NCBI taxonomy): Eukaryota > Metazoa > Arthropoda > Insecta > Orthoptera > Acrididae > Schistocerca > Schistocerca serialis. The sequence continues at coordinate 778,208,072 of NC_064639.1, read as the reverse complement.
TGTCACAAGTAATAGACGGTGCACAACAGTGTGATGCTCAAATTTTGATATATTAAGCTTAGTGGAAACATGAACATGATTAAAACAAGCTTATAAAAACTCAGGAGAGTGAGATTATAACTGGAAACCAACAAGAAGACCTCATTTTTTGAGAACATTTATTAATTTAAATTTTGTTCTTTCTTTTGTTCACTGTCTAGCGTTGAGAGGGCATAATACAAATAAGTATCAGATAATCAAAGAATTTTTATGAAACTTCCTGGCAGATTAAAAATATATGGCTGATCGGGAGTCGAACTCGGGACCTTTGCCTTTCATGGGCAAGTGCTCTAGCACTTGCCCACAAAAGGCAAAGGTTCCGAGTTCGAGTCTCGGTCATGCACACAGTTTTATTCTGCCAGGAATTTTCATAACAGCGTACACTCCACCGCAGAGTGGAAATCTCATTCTGGAAAGAATTTTTATGTTTCTCACAATATAGTAGTAGTAGTGGTAATAGTAGTAGTAGTAGCAGCAGCAGTAGTAGTAGTAGTAGTAGCTTTATTAATCGGTAGATCTCTTTGTACAAGGATATAGGATATAGGACATTTACAAGTTTAGACAAACTTAAAATAAGCTAATTGTTATACACATATATTTACAGAGTTCTAGTTAGACATAATCATTAGATTTACTTCTGGTATACAATACTATTTTTACAAATAACTTATTACATAATGTAATGGCACCGCTCATATCTCACTATCAGTCACTGTACACACTATACACACAGCCGGCCGGGGTAGTTGAGCCGTTCTAGGTGCTACAGTCTGGAACCATGCGACCGCTATGGTCACAGGTTCGAATCCTGCCTTTGGCATGGATGTGTGTGATGTCATTAGCTTACTTCAGTTTAAGTAGTTCTAAGTTCTAGGGGACTGATGACCTCAGAAGTTTAGTCCCATAGTGCTCAGGGCCATTTGAACCATTTTGAACTATACACACATTGTTTTATAACACTTCACTCACTACTCTCTCTCTCTCTCTCTCTCTCTCTCTCTCCCTCTCTCTCTCCCCCCCCCCTCTCTCTCTCTCTCTCTCTCTCTCTCTCTCTCTCTCTCTCTCTCTCTCTCTTTCTCTGGTGATCTCTGGGCCATTTTCTGGACCACAACTTCCCACTTGCTATCCTGGAAAACTAAGGCAGCATCCCTCCATAATGAGTGAAATGTTGAGCTCAGAAAGAGGAAGAGGTGTTAGTATTGTGATGTGCACAGCTTGGGGGTGAGTATTTCTAGAAAGGAAAAAAGAAGGAAAAAAACATAAAGTGATGTTGTTGTGGAATGTTTTATAATAATAATAATAATTATTATTATTATTTATTAGTACAACATTTTTATCAAACCCCTACTCTGTTTTATCTAAGTAATCCTTCAATGTATCAAATGTATTGCATAACAAGTGCTTACTAGCTGCCTTTTTAAACAAGTGTATTTTTGCGATTTCTTTAATCTCTTTTGGTAATTTATTGTGCAGTTTTATTCCTTGGTAGAAAATGCTGTTTTGAGTTTTATGTTCATTTTTTCTTGGTAGATGTAAGTTAGGTCTACCTCTTGTTGCATGATCATGGAGAGAGCTGTTTGTGCAGTAATTACCAATTTATTTTTGATGTGTATCACTGACTGGTAAATGTATTCACATGGAGCAGTTAAAATCCCCAGTGTTTTGAACAGATCTTTACAAATTGCAGGGACCGTCAACAAATATTTTGCAAATATAAGTGAACAGTTGGTGAGTGGAATGGAAGAACACAACAAAATATCACCTCCATCATCCAATAGCTTGAGAAATGTGTCTACATCATTGTTCCTTTCACCCACAAATACTGAAGAAAATTTATCCCTTATAAAAACCTTGAAAACTGGGTACTCATGTGGAATTGATGGAATACCAGATGCAATTATTAAAAAAGGCTGTCTTTCCTTAGCTAGACCCTTGACACCCTTGTGCAACAGCTCACTGGCATCCGGAACCTCCTTTCATGCTTAAAAACAGCAAAACTAGAACCACTGCTCAAAAAAGGAAATCCAGAAGGTGTTTCATATCATAGACCAATACCCTACTGCCTGTATTTTAAAAAATTTTAGAAATTTTTTTTATAGGAGATTGTCTAATTTCCTAAATAAAAATAAAATTTTCTCTCCCTCAAAGCATGCTTTCAGGAAAGGCTATCAACTGAAAGTGCAATATTTGAATTTCTTAATGAAATCTATACTAAACTGGATGCAACTGAGTTTGTGATGGGCATATGTCTTGATTTATCAAAAGCTTGTGATGTCATTGACCATAATGCCCTACTGCAGAAGTGCGATCAATTAGGAATTAGAGGTATATCCAGTGAGTGGCTCAGGATTTACCTATGTGGTCGCAAACAGGTGGTTGAAGTGCTATATACTGACCACACCAAAATCAGCTACTACTATCCATGATGTGAAAATGTGAAATATGGCGTCCCTTAAGGATCAGTATTAGGACCCATTCTGTTTCTCCTCTAAGTCAATGATCTTATGTACAACAAGTATTGTCAAACTACCCTCCAGTTTGCAGATGATACAAGCTTCCTTATTAATGGGAAAAGAGAAGAAAAACTAAAAGCTCCACTATCCAAACAATGAACAGTGTAGATCAGTGGTTCAGCTATAACAAGGCAATTATAAAAAAATAAAAGACAGTATCACTGAACTTCTATAATCTAAAAGGAAAACACCACCCAAACACACAAATAGAACTAAGGGACAGAGTTCTTGAAAGTGTTGACAGCTCTGGCTCCACAACAACACAAAATAGGATGTACACACTGAATACTTGCAAAGAAATCTAAGCAAGACCTGCTATATGATAAGGATCTTAAAAACTTCCTGCAGCAAAGCCAGCCTGTTAAATGTATACTACCCATATGCACATTCTGTAATTAAATATGACATAATCTTCTGAGGCAATGCAACAACAAATATTAAACTTTTCAGGATGCAAAAGAGAATATTAAGAGTTATTGAAGGGGTAAACAATACGAAATCATGCAGACCCATAATCAAAAAACTGTCAGTTCTTCCTCTTTCTTGCACTTTTATCTACAAAACATCAGTTTTCACCAAACAATATATTGACAGACGCCCAGATATATTATTAAAAATGAAGATATAAATGCATATAATACAAGGCAAAAATCTGAAAAGCATATGAAAAAGGCGAGAACATCATTGTGCCAAAAAGGCACTCTACATACTGGGATAAAAATTTACAATAATCTGCCCAACCATATTAAATCATTAACCAAACTAAGTAGTTTTAAGGCTGAACTAAAGGCATATTTAATTGATCATTGCTTTTACAGTCTGACAGAGTACCTAGAAACCAAACAACAAAAATAAAGATACATTATGAATATTCTACTTTGTATGTTGCCCCTAATATTTGTTGCATGTATGATTCTTTGCTAAATTACTTCAATATCTAGTCCTTAGGAATGCAATACAAACTAGCCGGCCGAAGTGGCCGCGCGGTTCTGGCACTGCAGTCTGGAACCGCGAGACCGCTACGGTCGCAGGTTCGAATCCTGCCTCGGGCATGGATGTGTGTGATGTCCTTAGGTTAGTTAGGTTTAACTAGTTCTAAGTTCTAGGGGACTAATGACCTCAGCAGTTGAGTCCCATAGTGCTCAGAGCCATTTGAACCATTTTTTTTTTGCAATACAAACTGTATTTTATCTTGTAAAGACCTAACCATTTCCAATAATCTTGTATATATTGTATTGTATTATTAAATAAATAAATAGACAATGAACTCGACTAGTATTTTTGGTTATTATTGTTATGGCTCTTTTCTGGAGTTCGAAAATTGTGTTCATATTTTGTGCATTCGTTCCCCAAAAAAGAATACCATAGCTAAGAATTGAGTCTACATATGAATAATATGTAACGAAAACACACTGCATGTTACACACTGATGATAGGTTACTAAGGGCATAACATGCTGATGACAATATGTTTGCAAGCACCTTTGTGTGTTCACACCACTTCAACTGAGAATTAATATTCATTCCAGAAATTTTGCATTTGTTACACAGTCTATAGATGTGTCAGTTACATTTCATTTAATATTGTCATTTTTCCCCTTCAAACTGAAATACATGGCATTAGTTTTCTTTATGTTCAGTGTCACTTTATTGCTTATTGACCAGTCATAAACTTCCTTTAGAATTTCACTTGCTTTCTTGGCAACGAGTTCTCTTGTTTTCTCATTGACTATAATATTGCTGTCATCAGCGAAGAGATTTTTTTTTCACCATGAGTAACACTAGTGAGAAAGTCATTGATATATATCAGGAATAGTATTGGTTCTAATATGCTACATTGCAGAACCCCTATACTAACATTTTTTGGTTCTGATAAGTGCTTTAGTAAATTTTTAGATCTATTTGAAGAAGTGTTACCTCTACTCTTTCTAACCTATCTGCTAGGTATGATCGAAAGCAGTCATTAGCTACTCCTCTTACTCCTGGTGCTTCTAATTTATTTAATAAAATCTTGTGGTCGACTGTATCAAATGCCTTAAAAATATCCAAAATATGCCTGTGACACACTCATCTTTGTCAAGAGCATCAAGTACAACTTCTGTGAATTCTACTTTGGCTGACTTCGTATTTTTGCCACTTTATAACCAAACTGTGATTTGCTTAAAAGACAGTATTTAATAAGTTAATTCATTAATCTGTCTTTCATAATTGCTGCTATTATTTTTGAGGATGCTGACAGCAGGGAAATGGCTGGTAAATTTCTAGGTCTTCTGCATTACCTTTCTTAAGCAAAGGTACAACTCTTGCCTGTTTTAACTGCTCTGAAAACGTCCCTGATGTGAAGGATTCATTTATTATATTTATTAAGGGGCTTTGTATAATTCCTGTGCATTGTTTCAGTACACACATTGGTAATTCATCTAAGCCTACTGACTTTTTATTTTTTAGTGTTTGAACAGTTTCATTGACTTCATTCTCTGTGGTTGGAAGTAACATCATTGTATTAGTGCAACATTATTTACAGGTGTTATATTTGTTTTGGGGATTTTTGCTGTAATTACTCTGCAATAATTGAAAAATTCTCGTTTACGTAGTTTGCTAAGTGTTGTGGATAATTTATTACCTTATCCCCCTCCCTTAGAAGTATGTTATTCTGCGATTGTTTGCCTCTCCCCGTTTACGTTTTTATAACATCCCAGACTGCTTTGCTTTTATTCTCTGCATTATATATTATTTTCTCATTAAATTACTTTTTTGCAGCACTCAGCACCTTCCTATAGATCTTTTTGTATCTGTGATAGAAATTTAAGAATTCTGGATCATTGCAAATCTTTTTCATGGAACTGATGTGTTTAAGTGTTTGGGAGGACTTCTTAATACCTACTGTTATCCATCTGTTTTTGTGAGATGATGATATAGACAAACATACTTTTGAAAGTGTGCGTTCAAAGTTCATTTTAAATGTGGAGAATTTAGAGAATTTCATATTCACACTGGTTTCCTTATACACTTTATCCCAGCTTTTTTTCCTAGTTCTTTTAAAAAATCTTTTATTTTGATTTCTGATAGATGTCATTTGTAGGTTTGTAGTTTAGGGAATGATTCAATGCCTGATTTCACTGTTGTCATTTGACAGAGATGGTCTGATAGTTCAATATCTTTTACAGCTACATCACATATTTGTGGCCTTGTGGTCAATTACTGATGCAGTCATTGAAGTAACCCTTGTTGCACTATTGACCAATAGGGACATGCCAAAACTTTGAAGGATGTTTATAAAGGTACTGCTGGATTCATTTATGATATTACTTCTGATGTTAATGTCCCCACACAGAATTATGTTGACCTTTGTACTTGAGACTTTATCGAGTACTTCTGTTAACTTATTGAAAAAAGTGTCCACACTACCACAGGAAGATCTATACACACACAAAATGATCAATTTCTTGGTGATATCAAGCCCTGCTAATTCGACAGCTGATATTTCAAAGTGTTTGTCTTCACTTGCTGTACTGAGGTCATGTCTTTATTTGAACTGTGTTCCTTTTCTGATATAAATGCATGATCCTCCACCCCTTGAAGTAGTTCTGGAGTAGGAGTATGCCCTTTCATACAATGATAATACTACATGTTGGATTTCTGTGTCTCTTCACCAGCGTTCAGCAATACAAACAACTGTGAAGTTCAATGATTGGAGCTCAACTTCTAATAGTTGTATTTTATTTTTCAATAATTGCATTTTTTGATGGATGTTAAGTCTGTGATATGCCCCATGTTATTCTTGCCAATGGATTGTTTTTGTTTTTTTGTTTTTGTTTTTTTGTGACATCTGGTATGTGTGATATTTGAGGTGCTAAAATCTGTCTTGTGAGTGATTGTTTTAGTATTTTTTGAACTGACTGAGATACTCTTTAGGCAGGGAAACCTGTTGTCCAAGAAAAGACCTAGTTTTCCTACCTATGACAACGGGTATTTGACCATGTGTGGCCCAACATCCACCTCCTATACTTTCATGAATCAGCTGCACCAATCTTCCATTCCCAGTCCTGTTAATACTACTCCAAAATCTTGAAATCAGGACATGATACATCACCCAATACTTATAACAGTGTTAACCTTATTATGTTGAAAAAACAGAAAAGTGTGTGATTGACTACATCTACAGCTTCATACATAGCGCACAAGTCACCATATGGTACATGGCGGTGGGTACCTTGTGCCACTATTTGTCATTCCCTTTCCTGTTCCACTCACAAATGGAACAACGAAAAAACAACGGTCTGTATGCCTCTGTACAAGTCCTAATTTCTCACATTTTGCCTTTGCGGTTACTATGCAAAATGTACATTCCACCCTAGAATTGCTCTGCAGTCGGTTGTAAATGCCTGTTTTCCAAATTTCCTCAGTAGTGTTTTGTGAAAAGAGTGTCATCTTGCCCCCAGGGATTCTCATTTGAGCGCACAATGCAACTCCAAAAGACACACTTGTTGATCGGAACTGCCAGTAACAAATTTAGCAAGATGGCTCTGAATTGCTTTGATGTATTCTTTTAATTCAACCTGAGGGGGATTCCAAACACTCGAGAAGTACTCAAGAACAAAATGCACAAGCGTTCTTTATGTAGTCTCTTTTATAGTTGAACTATGCTATCCTGGACATCTCCCAATAACCCAAAGTTGACCATACATTTCCCATACTATTGACCTTATGTGCTTGTTACATTTCATATCACTTTGTCAGACATGAATGTGTTAGTCAGCACTTTACTAACACTATATTTGACCATTACTGGATTGTTTTTCTACTCATCTGCATTAACTTACATTTTTCTAAGTTTAGTGTAAGCTGCCATTCATCACATCAAAATGAAATCTGCCTAATTCCTATATCCTGCAAGTCACTCAACAACGACTTTTTCTTGCAGACTACAGCATCATCAGCAAACATTTTCCGATTGCTGTTCATGTTATTTGTCAGACAGTTTATATACATAGAGAGCAACAGTGGTCCTATCGTGGTTCCCTATCCAGGGCTTCAGATTCTAGGCAGCTCCTCTGCTGTTTCCAGTATAGGTTCATGAGGTGTCACTCAGTCTATCAGTTTAAGGTTGCTGACAATACTTTATTGACAATAGTTTTTACTTTGAGATGGTTGGTGACTCTACTTGGAGGCAAAATGTAATTTAGGAGCTCCACAAATGGAGCTAACTGTGACAACTTCTTGTTGTTGTATTGTCCTTCTCACTCCCTATCAACTGAATGAATTTTCGTGGACCATTCTTCAGGAATTATATCATTTAGAAAAACTACAAAATATGACCAGTTTGTGCTTAGAGAGTACAAAATGACAGTTCCTAACCATAGAAGGAGCCTATTCTGATTTTAGTGGATGAAGAAGTTTAGAATTATTTTAGAAATACTGGAATGCAGAAAAAAATCTACCAGAAAATATTTTTAAACAAGTGAGCACAACAATTATGAAATCATGTACACTGCTGGTCCCAAACAAGATCACATTCAGACCTTTCCTTTCATGTTTGTTGAATGTGTCTGCAAAATTCATTAATTTTTAGCATGTTAATGTTATATTCAGTGCATGGGGCCAGATAACACATGACTGTGCCATGACATTCATCACCTGTACTCTGTCAACATCCAAATTGTAAAAACACTAAACTAACAGAGTAACTAGTCAAAAACATTCAAGATATGTTCTTCTTCTTTGAAGGCAGGATAAAATGTGTCTACATAGGCCACTTGATTTTATTCTTCTCTGGCAAAAAGCCACATTAGTGTGTGGTGTTAAGGTGTGTTTAACATAAACTAACTAGTCAAAAACATTCAAGATGTGTTCTTCTTCTTTGAAGGCAGGATAAAGTGTGTCTACATAGGCCATTTGATTTGTTTCTTCTCTGGCAAAAAGCCACATTAGTGTGTGGTGTTAAAGTGTGTAAAAAGGCGGCAAGGTGTGAGCAGAGCTGTGGATGAGAACCTTATGACAAGTGTGACAAGTGACTGTTTATCAGTCCTCAGACCTTGTCGCACAGTATGCTCCACTCATGATTTATGGAAAAGTTAAAAAAGCAGTATAACTATTACATTGAATTATGACAATGTTTGATTGCATATTTGAGTTGCAGTTGCAAACTGATGGCTTCACCTACAGTAGATTAGGTTAGATGTTCTTTCAATTACATAAAGACATTGTGAGGAAACCCTCAGTTATGTAGCACATGTCAGAAAACAAGAATACATTATATATATGTAGAAAGAAAGAAAGAAAGATATGCTATTGTAACTTCATCAAATCCCAACAGAAATGATCATAACTGATGTGGAATAAGTGAAAAGCTGTTAAACATATTTTAATTTTAAATGACAGTAAAAAATCTGTTACAAGAGATGTAAATGTCCAATACAGTGATGTGCATATGGTAATCCTTAGCTATTGTAGCCACTCATTGTCAAAGAGAAAAATCACTTTATAACATTTACTTGCCTCAATCACATTATTGTGTTGAAGATGTAGGAAAGTTCGATTTTAAGTAATAGATTTCTTGATGGTAATACATACATATGAGTAAATCACTAAGAAATTTCCAGTGGAGTAGACAGAGATGGCCTCTAAAAAATCCTTTACGTGCTTCTTAAACTGAATTTCAAAAGTAGTTAACTTTTATGTCTGTCAGCATGTTTAATAAAATATGTATTCTTGAAAAATGGAAACTTTCTAGACCAAAGTAAGAGACTTAAACTTTATGAAGATATATGGGAATTGGATCAGTAATTGGGATATAGAAAACTTAATTCCCATATATGTCATAGCTCGAATATATTTACACTTGACACTGCATCCGTACAGAATGAAGTATAACAAAGAACTGCCTAAAGTAAAGTTAAGATGGAGGCTCGACAGATCAGTTGGAGTTGACAGATACTAAGTTTTGTGGTCGATACAAACTATCACCAGCCGGCCGCGGTCGCCGAGCGGTTCTAGGCGCTTCAGTCCGGAACCGCGTGAGTGCTATGGTTGCAGGTTCGAATCCTGCCTTGGGCATGGATGTTTGTGATGTCCTTAGGTTAGTTAGGTTTAAGTAGTTTTAAGTTCTAGGGGATGGATGACCTCAGATGTTAAGTCCCACAGTGCTCAGAACCAAACTATCGCCGCCGCACAGCCCCCCCCCCCACCCCCCCCCCCCCCCCCTGTAGTACGGAATACTACAGATGTCCAAGTGTTGACATTAGTGGAGATCGTGCACATAGGTAGGTGCACCACAGGTACTTCCATCTCAAACGAGGTGGCTTGTGCAGGCAGAGCAGCGAGATACAGGTCCACTTCATAGTCAGTCAGCCACTGTGGCCAGATGAGATGGCAGTCGGCCTAGGAGTAAGCGGGCGGGGCAGCTGATGGTGTGGTGGAGGCGTGTGTGGCCCTTAAGTGGATCGAACCATTCGTAGAAAGGAAATCACGTACAGATGCTAGGTCACACTCATGCAGGAGTGTGAGGTTGTGTGCAATGTTGACGTGTAAGGGACCGTCTGAGGGCGAGACCTCGGTATCTGTCAAAAGAATGAGCCCTCGGTCGTCGAACGTCACTATAGAAACGTCGTTCACTCGGTAAGGTGGTACGCTGCAGGACAAACTGATAGTAGGTGTGCGTGTCTCCGACGTTGGAGGTGAGGGCATGAAACCTGTGCAGGGTGAAACAGGGGACGAGGACGGGAAACCAGTAGATGGTGGCGAACAGTCTTTGGTGGAAGAGGTGTGCGGTGAGGTTGATGGGAGTACATCTTCGTTCTTGATCAAGGATGGATCATCTGCAGAGTCCGACTGTGGCGGTGTGAGACCTTCAGGGTCGATGAAAGCCAGTTTCAGGCGATGCAGAGGAATTGTCTGTGTGCGGTCTTTAATCACAATATCAAAACTCGTGTCCCCCCACCACAGGACCTTGTATGGGCCAAGATAAGGAGGTTGAAGAGGCTGCCTAACTGCATCATCATGGAGCATGACCTGGGAGGAGTCGAAGAGTGGGATGGGAACATAAGTATTGGGCAGTGAGTGACTGATGGGCAGGTGCAAACGCGTTTGATGATAAGCCGTCGCATCTGGCTAATGAAATCTAGTGAGGGGGGAAGATCCTCACTAACCTGGGGAAGAATAAGTTCCCCTGGTAGGACCGGATTCTCACCGTAAACAAATTCGGATTTAGTCCCCTGTAGCTCAGGTTTATACGTCGAGCGTAGACAAAGGATAGCTTCCAATCAGAGACAATCATGGCATTGAAGGGCTGTCTTCAGGGTGTGGTGCCATCTCTCCACCAACCTATTGCTTTGTCGGTGTTTTTCAGTAGTGTGTATTTTTTTAATACCACAGATATTGCAGAGGATAGTGAAAAGGGAGGATTCGAACTGTCGACCCTGATTGTTGGTGATAATGGTCAGGCACTCGAAACGAATGATACACAAGCCAATGAAAGCCTTGGCTACCATCTCAGAACTAATGTTAGGGAGAGGGACAGCCTCGACCCAGCGAGACAAACGGTCGATAGTTGATAAGATACATCTATGGCCCTCCAAAGGAAGAAGAGGCCTCATTAGATCAGTATGAACGTGACACAATCGTCCTGCAGAAATGTCGAACTTGCCCAGAGGCGGAGAGGTGTGGTGGATGATTTTGTTGCGCTGGCAAGCAATGCAGCTGCGTGCCCAGGTTTGACAACCCCATTTGATATTCTTCCAAACAAGACGTACTGACACAAGATGTGTGGTTGCTCCAACCCCCCAGGTGGACTAGGTTATGCAGGCCGTCAAAAACTGTCGGCGCAGCCCGGGGGGGGGGGGGGGCAACAAAGGGCTTAGGGTGCCAGTGAAATAATCACACCACACCTCGTCGGAAACGACAGGAAATTAACCTTTGTGAAATTAGTAATGTTTGTGGGACTCGTAGCAAAGCCTGAGAATCTTCGTCAGAAGCTTGGAGGGAGGCTAGATCGGAAAGATCAACGATTTGGGAAACAGCACTGATCCGTGAGAAGAAATCCACAGCGACGTTATCTGCACCCTTGATGTAACGGACGCCGGTTGTGAATTGAGAAACCACGTCAAAGTGGCGGTAACGTCGATGGGGTGGGTCCTCAGGTGGGTTGCAAAACGCTTCTGCCAGTGGTTTGTGATCGGTGAAGACGAAAAACGGACGTCCCTCGACGTCAAGGCGGAAATGTTTTATTGCCTCGTAAACAGCAAGGAGCTCTCTATCGAAAACGGATTTGATACTGGAAGTTTGTTTGCCTGATAGCGCGTCCATCATGGGTGCCTGAACAGCGGCGGCGGAAGGCAGATGACGACGATAGTAATTGATGGTGCCGAGGAAACAGCGTAGCTCTTTGTAACTAGCCGGGGGCGGCAGAGACATGATAGCCTGCACACGAGATTTCGGAGGCTGTATTCCGTCAGTGGAGATGGTATAACCTAGGAAGGAGACTGACGCCTGGCGCAACTCAAACTTGTCTTGGTTGACCTCGACACCATTGGAGTTCGAGGTCTGGAGGACCGCAGACAGATGATTTTCATGTTCCTCCGCTGAGCTGCTGAAAACGAAAATATCATCCACATAAGCAAAGCAAACTTCGCACTGTCACAAGATAGAGTCAATGAAACTTTGCCACATTTACTCCATGTTCTTTAGGCCGAATGGCATGAAGTGGTATTGGAATAAACCGAACGGAGTGATAATGGCCGTCTTAGGAATGGCTTCCGGCTTCACAGGAATCTGGTGGTAGGCGCGTTTACAGTCAATAACGCTGAAAATTGTGGCACCCGATAACATATGAGTGAAGTCATTGATGTTCAGCACTGGGTAATTGTCCATGATGGTACAAGCGTTTAAGCGTCTGTAATCGCCACACATTTGAAAAGATCCGTCGTGTTTGGTGACGAGATGGATTGGTGAAGACCAGTTGCTGTCTGAAGGTTGCAGAACACCTGGCGCCTAAAGTTCATTAATCTGCCGCCGGACCGCGTGCATCCTGATAGGGATGAGGCGTCGGACCTTATGCCTAATAGGAGGGTCGGAATTGGTAACTATCTTGTGTGTCGTTCCATCATAGACGGAAGAAAGTGAGAATTGCGCATGAGATTGGTTAACATCCTGGCGCCGAGTCTTCGGGCGAATAGGCATGACGGGGCATAGTCATTAGTGCGAGTGGGGAAAGATAGCACCAAGTACACGTCTGTTACGGGAGCGCGGCGTGCGCTTGTGTGGAGCAGGTGGGTGCACGCACAGTGCCGAGTGAAGGGGAACAGGCGGCGACTGTCTGCTGTTAACATTGTAGTGGACAACTTGCGTGGGCGAGAGCAGCGCTGGCGTCGCACGTGGGGCCACAATGGCTGCTGGGTCATGTGGCTGGTGAGAGAGGGGGAATGTTTATCAACATGCGCTGTAGCTGTCCGAGAGGTGGGTGTGGTGGCATCGCACGTGCAACTGTCATTAGCAGCACTATTTGAAACACACGGCATTGGATGAGGCGAGCGCGACGAGGGGGTTGGAAAGTCACACACAAGTAAAGTTTGTGGGCTAACCTGGTGAGAGTTCGAGCTACGTTCGGTCGAGCAATCTTGTTTAGGTGGCGGCACCGTGGACTGCAGTTGCAGAAGCAAGGTACGAGCCATGAAAAGCTCGCTGTAAGTGGATGTGATGCATTGTTTCAGCTTCTCATTGTCCTGGAAGAGTTGCGTCGCTGAGTCGAATTCTAACAGTAGGTCGGTAACGCAGGTCACAATGTTGCCCACGAGAGCAGAGCACTCACGTGTGATATCATATGTTGTGGTGGAAACAGAGCGTTGGACATAGTTGTGGGTGCACGGTATGTTAGCATTCATAGGACGGTGGAGCACTGAACCCTGTACAATGTTCGGAGATAGTTCGTAATGAGACAAAAAATCCATACTGAGGATCGGTTCATCGAAGTCGACAATGTAGAACATCCACAGAAAACGTAGAGAAGGAGATGGGGTCACCATAACCTTTACTGAGCCTGGGGTAGGTAACGTCGACGCGTTGACAGCTCGTAGAAGTGACTTCATCTGTGAAGAAGCAGATGGAGCCATCAAAGTAGTTATGATCGACACATCAGCAACAGTGTTGAGCAGAAAAGCTAGACCTGATGCAATGTCAGTCACATAGAGACGACCACTTGGCTGGGCAGACGAGTGAACAAAGTGTAATGTAAGAGGACGCCAGTTACGTTCCCCACAGAACTCGGCGTCTCTTCGTTCCTGCAGTCAGCATTTGGGTGTTTGCATGGCAACCTGCACCTCTTGGCGTCGTCGCCGAACACTTTGTGGTACTAGCAGAAAGGGTGAGCAGGGTGAGGAGGGGGTGGAGACTGCAACAGCAGAGGCGGCTTGTCCTCGTTGATTTGTTCCAGTAAATAGTCCAGTATGTAAGGTGCGTGGGCGATCCTGGAGTGCTTGGAAAGCGGAGAGACTGAGGCGATGATGGCAGGTGAAGTAGATGAGGTGATGGCGAAGTGAGCCGTGCCTCTGCCGGCCAAAGGTCAATATGCAGGTGGGGGCTGTGCCGACAAATGGTGTGGAATGAGCTGGCTGATGTTGCCGCAGCCGCGAACACAACTGGTCAGCGATGCAGAGCCGATGAACTCGAACAAGTGTGGTAACAGATGGATTTGTAGATTGGCATACCACACAGCCCATAGTGTGGCGTCAGGCATGGTATGCTCATTCACGAGCAATCAATTGCAGCGCTAGAGTTGTGAGGCAGTGCGTTCCCCCAGATGCTCCTCGTATAGAATCTTGATTATTAACTCTTGTGGCGAGCAGGGAAGTCGTTCCATTATAGTCTTCTTCGCAAACTCGGATTTTGGTGCAGGCAGCGGCGAAAGGAGGATGGACAGCACATGAGGGAGGCCCGGAAACTGGACCGTGAGTGATGAGTGCTGGATGGAAATGATCCACTTCCAGAAGAAGGAGAGAGAGCGGCATGGCAGACACAGGCAGTGCTGTGGGAGCGGCAGGCAGTTGAGTGACCGGAAACGAGGACCCCCGCAAGTGGGGAGGGGGGGGGGGGCAGGGGGGTTGAGAATGCCACCTGCATGGAAACTATTTGATGCATAACACGCCTGTGGTGCATGTGGCGGGCCACTGAGGCGAGGTAAGGGGTCCATGTTAAGTGAAACACTAAATTGTGCATGTAAATTAGACACAACTGGAACGCCACGTGAGCGGAATGGATATGGCACAGTTTGTAGTAATGGCGGCATTGGACATGGCCCAACTGTAACTGATGTAGCACATATTTACACTTCACACTGTGGCCATACAGAATGAAGTATAACGAAGAACTGACTAAAGTAAAGTTAAGATGGAGGCTCGACAGAGCACTTAGAGTTCACAGGTATTAAGTTTTGTCATCAATACGAACTGTCGACACCACAGATTTTTCATAATTCTAATTCTGTTTCAGTGGACTGAGCTATTGTTTTGAAAAAGAGATTATTTACAACAAACGTCATTAAATAATAAGTATACTAGGAAGCTGTAGTAGCTAGTATCTCCAGTTCATTGAACAGATCTATGCAGGAAGCTCTTGAATTCACACAACAAATAAAAAATTGTACTATACAATATTGGAATAAGTAAACCTTAGCTTTGTTCGACGAGTTACCCCAAAAAGTTATCCTGCGTCGCACTATGAAATGAAAGAAAATGAAGTGTGCAAACTTTTTTATTTTTATATCATCCATGTCAGACATATCTACATTGTCAATGTAGAATTTTTTAGGCACCTCAGCAACTCTGTGGATACACTCTGCCCAATTGAATGTATTATCAAGCTGTAATCCCAAGAATTTAAAACTGTGAACCTCTCAAACTGCTTGTCATCGTATTTCAGGTGTATTCTGGAGGGAAACTTTCTTACAACTTCTGAACTGCATGTAGTTTGTCTTTAAAAGTTTAATGACAAAGAATTGGCCTTGAAAAATTTATTAATGTCAATGAATGTTTCATTAACTGAAATTTCTAAAATTATACGTGGTTTGATATTTATTACAATGATGTATCTGCAGACAAAAGAAACATACAACTTTAGTAGTTATGTTTCAACAACACCAACTGTGTTTAACAGTTTATGGAAACATTACTGTAGATTGCAGCTAATATTTATTTATTAATTATGATAACTGATTTCAGTCAGAAGTGACTATCTTCAGATCAGTTACTCTGAACTTAATATAGCTATAGTATGATATAGCTATTCACCTTACAGACTAACATACAGGCAACATGGTTACAAAAATAACATTATTTGTATACCCCCAATGAAGCACAAATCCAATACATGGATGAGCAGTAAGTATCAAAAGTACCAGTCAGCAGCTGCTGACTATAACATGGATGCTAGAGGTTGTAAAAAGAGAGCTCTACTCACCATTTCATGCATGAGTGGCAGTGTAAACCGATGAGAGGTAAAATTCACAAACAGCATGGGTAAAATTAGGAAAATTTCATATTGTATATACCAACATCATCCAAAGTTAATTATAGTCCACAGGTAGGCTATATGTGAAACATTTAAAACAAATGTGCAGTAGATAGAACACCAGGTACATGTTGCCAAAGAATATAGCATGGGTCATAGAAACAGTGAAGCAAAGATACATGGTACAGGATACCACTGGTTGTCATGGGAATACACAGTCGCTAATACTGCCATCCTAGTGGTACTATGTCCTGCAGGCCAGCTAGTAGAACAATGCATATTCCACCTCATGCTCAGTGTTGTATAAGGTTTAATTACAAAACTTTTACATCCAAATAAAGGTGGTCAATTAATTACAAGACATGAAAGAAATATTTTTAAAAAAGTCACTTTCAGAGAAACTAAGTTGCCGTGTAACCATAACAAACTCTGAAGTACCTAAACAATGATTTTCTGTGCCCAAATCTAAGCATTAGGCCAATAAGGGGACACTGCTGGGCCTAAAACATAGTATTACTACTTGCTTTCCAAGGATTCCTGTGTAGTTGTACCTTCTCAAAATAATAATAACAAAATAATGCAAAAAGCATCTCACTGCAGAAAAACATTATAATCTGTGCACAAGATTTGTTTTTAATCAGTCTGTTCTTCAGTAGATCTTGGGGACAACTTCTGTAATGATTATAATGACTATAGATTTATATTTCTTCTAGATCACTGAGTAATAGAAGTTTTGGTTTTGGAGCATAGTGCAGAATTTTTATACAGTCATTAATGGTGTCCACTGAATGCTCACGCTTTAACAGGTGCTGACCAAATATGGATTTCTGTACACACATTGAATGGTATCTACTTTGAAGCAGATATTGAAACTTTGGCCCGTATGACTTTTGTATTGCTAATCAGAGTATTTGCATATAATTTTGTAAACATCAAACTAGTTAAATTTGTTATGGAGGCTATCTACAGAAAGTTTCTAATTCCTTTGTAGAGTATCTGCAGTCATATAACTTATATTATTATTTTTCTTTCTAACTAAAAGCCATATTTTGTGCAAAATGTGGCTCATTTACAGCACCATCAGAAACAGTCTGCAAAGCTTGTAGGGGTGTTGCACGGTAGGTTGTGTTGAAAAATAATTGGTAAGAAAAAATGTGATACATTTCTGCATATCCAAGTTAATCAGTATTGAAATTATCTAATCAGGCCATTTCATGCATCAATTCAAGTGGCTCACCAGATACAATTAGTGCCAGTTGTTTTCATAGCATAGATGACAGTGCACAATACTGCTCAGCCTACAGCTCAGGTTGATCCTGACTATCATACCATGCCCACTTTTCATATCAATCTTTTTTTTGTTTTTAGGAAGCCAAATGATGAACACATTCCGTGACATTGAATTTGCATGAAAAACAGCCTGATTTGATAACTTCAAGGCTAATTAACTTAGAAATGGCACAATGTATCCATTTTTTTCTTAACAATTATTTCACAGCACAACCTACCCTGCAACACCCTTACAGGCTTTTCGGATTGTTTCTGATCACCCTGTATGCCATACTGACAAATCTGGATCTTCCAGTAATTGATTTCTTTTAGTTTTCCATTTCACTTTATTCAAAATGGCATCCACTTTTCCAGTACTGTAATTGTTTCTCTTGCAATCTGTATCAAAATTGTAATTTCTTTTCAGTCTGAATATGGTCCAAAGATAGCTTTAATATTCTAAGAACCACTGTAGTAAAAAAGCCTTCTTATATTTAAAGTGATCACATGATTGGGTGCTAATAACAGCATCAGTAGTTACAGGCTTTCTGAAAATGTTAAACTGATGCCTACCACCACAATTTGTGATACTCAAATCCAGGGACTTAATTAACATGTCATACTCATGTTTTACTGTGAATAGGAACTTAGGATGCATGTTACATAGGATTTGCACAATCTTATCAGTTTCATCTTATTAATCTTGGTAAAATGTTAATGTTTCATCATTGTATCTTTTGCAGTAAATAGTTTCAACTTTAATTTCAGGATTTTCCTTGAAAAATTTAAATTCGACATGGTTCAGGAATATATCTGCAGCTGTCCCAGCAAGAGAATCATCCATAGCCAGCCAATCTTACTGGCAATATACCTTATTATTGAAAGAAAAACAGTTAATGTCTAATGCAGTTTCTAGTGAAACTATAAATTTTACTAATTCTCCAGTATTCATCCATTTGTGTCTCAATAATTAGCTTTAAAAATATATATTTTATCTTTAAATGGAATGTTAGTTTTAAGTTTGATTAAGTGTAATGATGCAAACTTTGCAAGATCTGGACGTTAATCATTAAAAATTGCGTGAGCTTGTTCATTTTTTAAATAGTGAATGTTTATTCATTTTCTTTATTTAGTTTTTAAGTTAGGGAGTTGATGTTATTGGCAACTGGTTGAATTGGAGTACCCTTTTTATGTAATTTAGGTTGAGTTCTCAATATGACCAGCTGTGGGTTTATTGCTTCCAGATATACTTCCTCTTTTGGAAAGAACTAGAAATTATTGTTATCTATTAACTTTCTAATTTTTGTCTGTAGCACCTAGTGGGGTCCTTAGCCAGTTTGCGAGTATCATTTTAATTAAAAATTGTAAGGTGTTGTTAATGTAATCACACTCTCCAATAACAATTAGCTTATTGCCTTTGTCAGCTTTAGTTACCATATCCCAACCAGCCATTAGTCTATTTTTTTTCTTTGTTCTGTTTAAGCTTTGAATATCTTTATTAGGTTTCTAACAATATTATGGAAAGGAAAGTTGCTGCTCACCATATAGTGGAGATGCTGGGTCACAGATAGGCACAACAAAAAGACTGTCACAAATAAGCATTCAGCCAACAAAGCCTTTGTGAAAAATAGACAACACACACACACACACACACACACACACACACACACACACACACACACACACACACACACACACACACATGAGAGCAGTCTCTGGCAGCTGAAACCACACCTGGTGTAGGTCCAGCTATCGGAGATTGCAGTCGTGTGTGTGTGTGTGTGTGTGTGTGTGTGTGTGTGTGTGCATGCCTGTCATCTGTTTTTGACAAATGCCTTGTTGGCCAAAAGCTTATTTGTGACAGTCTTTCCGTTGTGCCTACCTGCGACTCAGCATCTCCACTATATGGTGCGTAGCAGCTTTCCTCTTCCTAACACTGTTACATTCCATCCTGGATTTTCCATTGTTTGATTTATAAATGCAGTCAGGCCAGTCAGTGCTAGAGCTCTAAATCACAGCATCCTGGAAGAAACTGTCCACCTTTGGGCAGCCACACAGTATGAACGCCAACCATGACTGACTCAATTCAGTTGTAGTTGATGGTGACACTGTGCGGCTGCTTGAAGATGGGCAGTCAAGATGCAGTGATCTAGAGCTCTTGCACTGACTGGTTCGACTACATGTTATGTGTTTCAAAATCCAATAATTTCATACACCTGAAGGTGGGATTTAAAATCCTGAAACCGGTCATAGTTTGAATAAATAATTAGTACAACTGAAAGGAATCTCTCTAAATTAATTGTTATTACTGAGGAGAGATCACTGGTATACCCAAGAAAAAGTAAGATCCCTAAGATGGAGTCTTGTGGTACACTCACTTACTTTCCAATTGGACAATGTCTGATAGCTTAATATGGTATTTGTGATCTGTGGTCACCCACCAGTGAGGTTATCAGCATGCTTAGTGCAAGACTTTTTTGTTCACACACTTTGTTTCCTGTCAGTGAGACATGAGTTGAACATTTTTTCTTCATTTGTGGTTGCATTCAAATATTGTAATTTACTTAAAAGTATAGAGTGATTTACTCAGTCAGATGACCGGCAGATCACAGACAATACTAATAGCTTGTATTTTATTGTCCGATGAATTAAATACTGTCTCACTGTATATGTAAATAGCCTTTTCAGTATTCAAACCCTTTAGAAATGATGGCTGTGACTTCAAAAATTTATTATTGCCTGTCAGATAGCTACAAAGCCAATTGTATGACTTCTTTTCTAAAATTTTCGAGAATGCAGATAAATGTGAAACTGGATGAAAATTTGATGATATTTCTTAATCTGTTCTCTTATACAGTCTTAACTTCAGCATATACCAAGCATTTGGAATATGTTCCAACAAAAGACTGTTTACACAAATAACTTAATAATTTACCATACTCTGCAGAAAACACGTTAATTAACTTTGTTGATATTTTATCATAACAACCATAATTTTTTTACTTTTGAAGATTTTATGGTGAAGGTTATCTCTGCTGCTGTAGTGAGGATCATATTCATATTATTAAAGTTATTTGTAATGGCTAGTCTGAGTTATTCCAGGGCAGCATGTACTGAACCTGATGATCTCATATTTTTAGTAACAGTTATGAAATAATTATTAAAAAGTTTTGCAACACTGCACACATCTGTTACCAGTGTATCATTTACTCTGAATGCTGTGTCCTCCTCTTCATCTCTGGTTCTATTAGTCACATCCTTCGCTTTATCCTATATTTTCTTTATTTTGCTACTTGATGTGATTATCTGTTCTTTGTAATGCATTTGTTTTGTTGTAGCATAAACATCAGAGCTGTTTCTGACTGACAGATACAATTTTCTTTTTGCTTACATTTCCTGAGTTATCCAGGACATCTTTGTAGAGTTTGACCCAATCCAGCTGAATTTTGGGGAATAACAGCATTCAGATAAGTAAGGGATTTATTAATGAAAGTGGTGCACTTTTCATTTGTACCATGAGATCTGTGTACATCACTACACTTCATGCCGTTGAGGAGTTTCTTAAAATAATCAACTTTGACTTACTGGGTACCTCTTAAAATTAGATTTAGTAGACATTGTATCCTGATTATATTAACATTTAACAAAAGTAAGTGCATGTTATGGCTTGAGAGGCCATTGAATACTAGTTCTGTTGTGCAATTTTCTTCATTGGACGTTTCCATGAATATGGTATCAATAGCTGTTTTTGCATAATTAACTACCATAGTTGAAAATGTCTTTTCACTGTGGTCATATCACATCTGTGATCATTAATCACCACACATAGTTTGAGGTAAACTAACTGTGTGAAGGCATTTTATTCATTAAGGACACACTCGGATTTCTAGTAATGACTGTTCATAACTCTAGTTAGCCACAGATTTAACAGTGGTGAGTGCGACAGGAAATGCTGTGACTTAGTAGTCACTACCTGTGGAGTTTTCAGTTGTCATGCTGTTCACAGGAAATTATCCTGATTCCTCAGTAAGGCAGTAGTTTCAGAGTTGTTCTGCAGTCAAGATGAATGCAGACTTTTACAGAACTGTCCTAAGAACACAGTCTCAACCTTTCTTGCTCGCTTCATTGTACAGCTCACACTGGAACTACTGAGAAGGATGGATCCAATACAATGAAACATCAATTTAAACACAACATAAATGTGGCAGCAGTATACATGCTGTCATTCATCTCCAGTTTGCCCAAGGACTCCCTTCCCATTGCTGCACAACAGAAATTTGTATTTGTGGACAAGAAAGTCCCCTGATGACTTACTAGTCCTCCATTTAGTGCTACATGGCAAAGCTATTGCAGTAGACTGAAGAAGAACACCACGTGGCTGTAAAGGCCAAAAGGCATCACTGAGATACAGAAAATACAATTTTCTGTGCCAGAAAAGAAGGCGAAAATTATGTAAGTTCAAGGTCAGAAGTATGTCCTTTCCACAAACTGGCAACTTCTTAATCCTGTGAGGTGTACTGCATAATCACATGCACTCTTAGAGCTACGAATTCTACAATTTAGTTGGTATTGCATTTATTTATTTATTTATTTATTTATTCATTCGTGGAACAATATATATTGTATGGATGTTGTCAGTTTATAATACATGAACACACATTTACATTTACAATGAAGCAGATTTCACATATTTTGCGTAGTTTTTATTGCTAGTCATACACACATCTATAATTACATCATATTTTTGTGATAATGTTATATGTTGCTAATAATCTACATCTATGTTAAATATTCTTTTACAGTACAACAACTTTTACTTACTAAGAAGATTTTAAGCTTTTGTCTGAAAGTGAGGGGCTCATTTATTTCTTTAATTTCCTGTGGTAGTTTGTTATACAGTTTTATCCCATTATAAAATATACTTTTTTGCTTCTTTGCCTTGTTCTTTCCATCTAGGTGGCGGTGGTAACGAGATCTTGTTTGATGGTCATGTATTAGGCTGTTTGTTTTATACATGTTGAGATTTTTCTTAATGAACATTATGTTCTGAAAGATATACTCACAAGAAACAGTTAGAATGCCTAGCTTTCTAAATAATTCTAGATAGTGGGCCTTGTTGTTGCTGTTTGTTACTATCCTTATGGCTCTTTTTTGTACTTTGAACACAGTTTGTATGTTACTGGCACTTGTTCCCCAAAATATGATCCCATAGCTGAGTACTGAGTGTAGATATCCGTAATATGTTATTTTAAGAAAGGTATTATTGCATACCGGTGCAAGGATTCTAAGAGCGTAGCATGCTGTGGATAATTTCTTGGGCAAAATGTTGACATGGTTTGTCCATTTCAGTTGGCTGTCTACATTCATCCCTAAGAATTTGGTACTTGTTACACATTCTAATTCATTATTATTAACTTTTATTCCAGTGGCATTGTGTTTTTTGTTCAATTGGAAGTTAATATAGTTAGTTTTGTTTACATTTAGGGTTACTTTATTTTTAATGACCAGTTGTGGACATCACTGGGAGCCTCGTTTGCTCTTTCGGACAGTTGTGTTGGATTTTCACCTGTTATTACTATGTTGCTGTCATCAGCAAAAAGTATTTTTTCTCTATGTCTGATACTTTGTCGGAAGTCGTTAAAGTATATAAGAAACAATATTGGACCTAATACACTTCCCTGTGGGACGCCTATATTCACATGTTCTGGGTCAGACAGGTGTTTTACAAGGGAATTGTTTGAAACTTGTGATATCTCAACTCGTTGAACTCTGTTTCCCAACTATGATTTGAACCACTTCTTTGTCACACCTCTTATTCCTATTTTCCCTAATTTATGAAGTAAGATTTTGTGGTCAACTGTATCAAAGGCCTTAAACAAGTCTAAAGAGATACCACTAACATTTTCACCTTTGTCCAGTGTTTCTAAAATTACTTTAGTGAACTGTGCTATAGCAGATTGTGTGACTTTTCTGGGCCTAAAACCAAATTGGTCATTGGAAAGAAAGTTATATTTATTCAGGTAATTTAGCAGTCTCTTTTTGACTAGTATTTCTATTATTTTAGAAATAATACACAGTATAGAGATCGGCCTGTAGTTCTCTGCATTTTCCACACCTCTGTTTTTATGGATAGGTATAACTTTTGCTTGTTTTAGGTACTCTGGAAAATATCCAGATTCGAAAGATTCATTAATTATATCTGTTAATGGGCCCTTTATGGAGTCTATACATTCTTTAAATATGCAGACTGGTATTTCATCAAGTCCTACTGAAGTTTTATTTTTTAGTTGGTGTAATACTAGTGCCACTTTCGTTTCTGTAGTTGGCAAGAGCACCATTGAGTTTGTTGGCTGGTTCTGAGTAGGTAAATCATACGTATCTGGAAATTTCTGCTGTAATTTTTTTGCAATACTACTGAAATATGAGTTTACAAAACCAGAGAAGTTTTTAGGGTTACGTACTGGTACATCTTTGTTTTTAATATGTGAATTGAGGTCCTTTTTAGCAGAGTTAGATGTTTCCAGTTTGACAATGTTCCAGGCTGCTTTGCTCTTGTTTTCAGCTTGAAGTAATATTTTGTTGTTTGAAAGTTTTTTTGCGGCTAACAGCACCTTTCTGTATATTTTCCTGTACTTTTTGTAGAATTGCAGAACTTCTGGTTTAGATTGATTATTTTTTATGGAATTGAGATATCTAAGAGTTTCTGAGGATTTTTTGATACCTGTAGTCACCCATTTCTTTTTCTCTTTGTAGTTTTAATTTGATAAAGAGTTTTGGGAAACATCTCTTCAAATCTGAGTTTAAAGATTGACATGAACTTGATAAATTTCTGATTTGCATCAGTTTCTGCATAGACTTCCCCCAATCTTCATATTCTAGCTGGGATTTAAACTCATACAGGGCTGATTTGGAAATCATCCTTTTTTATGTACACAGTTTAGGAGGAGTTTCTACATGTATGTTAGTTTTTAAGATCTGGCAGAGGTGGTCTGATAGGCCCAGGTTTTGGACAACAATATGACATTTTTTACTATCAATATCTGTAGCTACATGATCTATAGATGAGGAAGATTCTTTCATTATTCTAGTTGGACAATTAACAAGGGAGGATATTCTATAACAGCTTAGAATATTCACATATATGTTGCTAGCCTTATCAGGCTTCATCATATTAATGTTTAAGTCACCCCTGATAATTACATTTGCTTTTGGTCCAGAAACCTTGTCTAAGCTTTGATTCAGTTTTGAAAAAAATATATAAATATCTCCACTGGGAGAGCAACACACACAAAATATGACTAATTTTTTTGCTATGCCAGGTCCTATTATTTCAACAGTGAAAAGTTCGAAATGTTTGTCCTCACCTAGATCTAAAAGATCGTGTCTAACTTTAAATGACATGCCTTTTTTACATAGATTCATGAAACTCCACCATTCATTGAGATTCTGCTATTGTAACATGCAAGGTCATATGATGCTAATGCAATGTGTTCAATTTCCTTCCCCTTCGCACCAGTGTTCAGTGATACACAAAATATTGCTATCAAAAGTTTCCAATTCTACTTCTAGTTGTTGTGCTTTGTTCTTTATGGCTTGAATGTTTTGGTGAAGCACTGTTAGGCATTTGTTTTCACTTATCTTGATGGCATCCTTCCCTTTACACCTGATGCTAAAAAATCCTTTAGATGAGCTGGTGGCGTGGTTACTCTTCTGTTGATGACAGTGGAGGTGAGTCTGTTGCCAGTTAGACTTGGAAGTTGGTGTATCTGAAGGTATCTGCCTTATGTTAGTCTTGTAACTGAGGTCGGGTACCAAAAATCCTGCAGAGTTGTAAGTTTCCTGGTTCTTGTGCTTCTTCTGTTTGCTTCTGTCACTGCTGATGATGTTGAAGCTGGTAAAAACTCTTTCACAGTTGAAGAGTGAGGAGGGGCCAATACTGATGAAAGGTCATTGGCTGCTGGCACATCAGGTGTTTTTTTTTCTTGTTAATGATGCAGTTGCGTAGTATGTAGCTGCTTCTGCTGAAGCTGCTTTGGAAACTTCTGTCCTAGTTGAATCATTTATTTCAGCTGCTTTTGAGGAAAGTGGAGATTCTAGTGCTGGACCTGTTGTCAGTGATTCAGTTTCATTTTCTTGTTGGAAATTTTCAGTTGCTGTGTTTGTTGGTGGAAGTGGTATGATCATGCTATTCTTGTCCTTAACTGCCTTCACTGCATTAAGGATTTTTCGACTACTGACAAACTAGAGCCACAACGAGTACTGTGGTTCAGTCCTGACCTGTTAAGAATCGACATGGGGTTTGCGGGGAGCACAGGAAACAAAACCTGCTTACTGACTCCCAGCACTTTGGCATCTGTGGGGAGAGATGCGGTGTGAAAGGGAACAAGATGCACTTTTGTCGTGCAGTTCTAGCAATACACATTTTATTACTGGTGTGCCATGGCACAGCACGACAGTCACTTCAAACATCTAGGTTACATACAGGTACAGTATTGTTAGATCATCAGTGTTAGCTGTGCCTGGATACAAACATCAGAAGGCCAAAGTCAACCGACTGCCCTTGATCCAGAACTATACGTTTCCAGATTTTGTGTCTTCTTAATCTTAATTTATTTTTATAGTTTTGTATTGTTTCGCGGCAAATTGCATATGTCCTATCATGACTTGGATTTTTTTCCTGCAAGCGAGGCCAGATATCTGAAAGCAGAAAATGATGTAAATTTCAAAATAACAGAACAGAGCTGACGCTTACACTGTGTATAAATAAGAACGTAATTTGAGGAAGCAGTTCGTTAAATAACATAAGTTGGGGCATCAGCCTGAGAGGGGTGCCCGAGGACTCATAGGATGCATATTGTACCGTAATTAGAAGCGAAATCAGCCCATTTCCATGCTCAACAGATTCGGATTTATTTTTAAAGGATTCCCCAGGAAAGAAGAAGTAATGTAAGAGGGTGGAACGGAAAGGAAGGGTCAGGGATGATATGACGCTTGTGTTGAAGAATGGGAGCGAAATAATATGCCGCTTGTGTGGAAAAATGTTCTCAAACCATCCCTGGAGGTAAATAATACTTTGTGTCCTGCCTTACGGCAGGTCTTGTCATGGGGGAAGCCTCCTTAGAGAGGTCCACCGCATGAGTGGCTAGGGAAGTGATTCCAGTGATGGTTTCCCGTTGACTTCCACTGATTATGATGAAATGATAATGAGGACAACACAGCACACAGTCCCTGAGCGGAGAAAATCTCCGACCCAGCCCAGAACCGAACCCCGCCCCCTTGGCATGACAGACCACTGCACTGACCACTTTTTTTTCTACCAACTTTGTTTTTTTTTGTTTAGCAACGCGTTAGCGCGCTTTTTTTTAAAAAAAAGAAAAAGTAAAATAAAAATAAAAACGCGGTTCCTTCGCTTTATGGTCCAACAACACGACCACTTTTTTTTTTTGTAACAGGAAGGCAGGGTAAAAAAACAATGTTTATTCGTACAATTGTGCTGTCCTAGGGGAAAGTATCGAGACAGCAAAAACAATTTGAAAACCACAAAATATAAAATCAACGTAAAGGCCGCCCTCTGTTTTTTTCCTTTTTTGTGACATGAATAAAGTAAATGACAATCCTAGTCACGGGCGGGAGTGAAAATGAAGTTATCATCTGCATCACAATCCCTGCAGCACGCGGTGTCGCATCATAAATCTGGCAGCAAGCCATATAATCTTGACCATCTCTGGCAATGTGGGCGGCATGTATTTCTCCTGCGTTGACCATTCGAAGGACCATTATCTGAGGCGGTTTCGGTGTTTACCATCTTTTTTTTTTTTTTTTTTTTTTTTTTTCACGTGAACATAATCCAGTCATAACTGGCGCCAACAGGTAGGGACCAGTTTTCTTCTCAGTGTACCATGTGCCAATTCAATTGAACCGCACAGTATTGTCTCTAGTCGTTCTGCTGCAGGAGTCTTCTCAGTTCTGGGATGGTGAAAAACACTTCCTAAAAAATTGGAAAAGTAAGTCCTGTATTTCGTATGACTCCGTATGAGCTCGTGTTGTTCTTGTAAATAATCCAATAATCCATCACGGACTTAATATCGTACGAATACAAATATTTCGTCGCATGTCCAGCGATCCAATTGACCGCATACGTCTTTTGTTTGGGAAAAAAGGTCTTGTCCGGTAGAAAGAGTACATCCGATGTGATTTCTGTGTAGGTAGTGCGCCGAAGGAAGGCCAATATTCGACGCGTCAGCGACCAGACGTCCCTCGCTGCGCCACGCACTAAACCATGTTCTTCCGTTGCTAACAGTCCACAGTTTGTGCAAAGAGGAGAATCGACCATATGAATCGTATGTAATCGACTCCTGGTCACAAGTTTACGGTTTATAAGAATATAACATATCGATCCCGTTGCTGTTGATAGTAATGGAGTATGCACTGCACACCAAATGTGGTTCCACGTTCTCGACGGATATTTGAATTCCATTATGTTGCGGCCATGTTGATCCATCAAGCACCAATAGATCTTCCGAGTCGTGGGTATTCTCGTCGAAGGTACTTTCAGACGAACATCACTGTAATCAACAAGAAATGAGGCAGTGTGTGCAAGAGAAGGCGAAATATTGCCCACCGCAATAGGGGATTCGTACGAAGGCGGAACAAGTACATCTATCAGAGCTGACGTTATGCTATGCTTACGTTGTTGCCAATTTCGTATCATCGCTCGCATGTAAAGTGCCAGAGCTTTGTTTCGCACGTTTGTGAGGTTGAGGCCACCGTTCCGGAACTGTAGCGTTAACGTGTCATATTTGAGTTTAAATAACATCCCAGTACTAACAACACACTCAGCCATCGGGGCGGATGGAGGTAAATAGGCTGAGTTTATTTTCTGCAAATATTGTCTGATGTGTTTCTTCATATGTATTTTCGCTAGAAAATAAATGCCAGTGTTCTGAAATGTTGTTTTACTTTTCAGTACTTTAGCATACAAAACTGATCAAGAACATACCTTATGAAGTTTGATTTCGCTATTACTAAATTTTATCGTTGTTAGCTCCTCAATTACGATACTATATTCAGATTTTTTGTATCACAGATGGTATCTCTTAACCTCACATTGACTGTTCGGTATTGGGCTATGCGAATTGACATTACGTGACATGATGTCTGATGTGAATAGATCTTGACGTAGAAGTGACGTAACTTGATGTGATGTCTCATTCCGTTGACGTCTAGTGTGAACCGACCTCAGTTTCAGGAAGTTGTGAACAAATAGTACTCAGCAATTGGAAGGTGGTTTCCCAGGCTCATCTAGGCAAACACTTGCCCTGCGACACTCATTATCTAACAACCGAAAAAGAGGTAGCTGTCAGAAAAAAAAACAAAAATTCTTCAGGTTCAGTTATTCCTATCAATAATGAAAAATAGGACGTATGAAAGTAATGCAATAAATGCATTAACATGATTAGTTGTGAAGTTTCGTAAGCAAACGAGTGTTGTAGTTGACATCAGAGTTGATTTTAAAGTTTGTACCATGTTACTGCACTTTGTAGGCCAATTCACACTTGCCGTCACTTCACATCACGTCCTATCCTGTCAAAACATTCTGCAATGCATTTCAAATGGTGGCATCCAGACTGGACATCCTTTCCCATCACGTCACATCCCGGCACCATCAAGGTTACTCGGGAAGAACGTTTTGACAGCTGATGACATCTGTCCATTGCTGGCCATGGGACCCCCAAGCTCATTTCCTCTTGGTACATGGCCACACACAGATCTCCATACTTTGTTTCGTTGTGGTTCATATTAGTTTCTCGTGTTTGTAATTTCTTATAACTTGTATTATTTCGTTATTTTTTAAAATTTATAATAAATGACGAAATATTAATTGAAGCAGAGAGGCAGCTGTCAATTGTACATCATGGACATACTAAATTATTTGCCCTCTATTATATTCATAAAATGGATTTTTATACATGCTGGTACCATATTTAATATTTTGCAATGAAATGGATTGCAATATGGCTGGAACATAAGTGAAAACGTACTGTGGTTAGAATTAGATTGATTAATAGGTGGAATTTATTTGTATGTAGGATACATATCAACTTTACTAGCAGGTATGTTGAAACATGTTTACTATTTAGGTGTCAGAGTAATCTATCTTTAAATACTAAGCAGATAAAATCAATCATTTAAGATATGAACAGTTTTGTGAATGTCATGTAAAAATTAGTTCTTGGGGTACTATATGTTTACAAAGTTATTGACTCAGGAACATTGAAACTTCAGATGCTCCTGATTGAGTTTGAGATTTGTCGGCAGTAACAACTGAAAACGAGGAACAGCAGTATCAAATGACACCTGTGATATGCAATACCTATAAACTTTTGTTAATGCTTAGCTTTGGCGAAAGTCAGAATCTATTCGTTGTTTCAAATGTCAAATTCCTGTGCTGTTGAAGCTTTCCTGAGATAATAATTGCTTGTAAGATTTTCATATCGAGTTCTTCATTGATTTTGATCTACATTACTAAGTGGCTGACCTAGCTCATGATTTATGGATCATAGTTCATTGTCACAGTTGTGGGCTGCCTATCTAACAGTTGACAAGTCGTTCATACAACAATAAAACTTCAATGACAGGCATAATGTTTTAATTTATTACTTTTTTACTACTACTAATTCTGCTTGCAGACGGCATCCACTTATATCACTGATGTGCCTGCAAAATTGTATCATTGTACGCCACACAGTTCATGAGGCACGATGTCATAAACATTGAAATGGGTGAAAAACTGGTTTATGCATAAAACAGAGCGTGGATTGCCTAGACCAGAGGTTCCCAATCTTTCTTGGGCCCTTACCACTGAGTACAATTAGTAACCCCTCCCCCTTGCCTTCTGTTGCCGTCCCCCACCCCACCCCATCCATCCCACACATTATCACCAACTTTAGCACCTACCTAAATTGTAGAATAAAATAGTTTTATTTTTAAACTGATGAAAAAGGAATGATATTTAGTTTGAGTGTGTGTTCGAGAATGAATGACGAAGCAATTAATGGTGCATCACAAGTGCTTCCCACAACTCCCGCTCAGGCAAGAAAACTAACTATCCACAGTTAGGACAGACACTTGTTACAAAATACCATGCATTACTCCTCTCCAGTGAGCACTCGTTTGACCTGCTCACTGCAGTCCCATTTAAAATCAAACAGATTCATATATGTGCACTGTACTTACGGCTTGTAAATCACTTGACTGCTGCAGTTCTTACTTCCTAATTGGCAAAAATTGGACGACTTCAAGCTGTCAATGCTTTGTGTCTAACCTCTATAATAATAATAATAACAATAATAATAAAACTATGTGCAGCACTATAGTAGTCCTTATGCAGTTACTACTGTGTCTTGCTGTCAATTAATTCATTTATCTCTCTCGAAGAGAGTAACGAAGCAATTTCTAGACTACTGCAGTTACTATCTATAACTTGGAGAAGACATTTTCTTGAGTTATTTAGCATTTGTCACGTATATGTCTCACTTTTGTCGTCAGCGATGTACGGGACAAAGCATGACATATGTGTGTAGTGGGTAGACTATGTGAGGAACCTGTAACCTCCACCTCATTAATGCCAAAAATTGGGAAAAATTAATAATCGATAACTTATATAACCAATGTTAGAGTTTTACAAAATTGTGACAATAGTAAGGGTCTTTTGAAAATAATTTAGTTTCGTGACTGAAACAGAACCAAATCGTTTAATTTTTACCACTCAGAAAATTTCATTTTACCTCTTATGGGTAATTAACCCCGGGTTGGGAACCACTAGCCTAGGGTATACTCATCCAGTGTTTCGTAATGAGTACACTTCCCGACTCCCAACAAACATTAAACATAATTTCCAACATTTGCTAAGCTGCTTCTTGCTTACGTGCTTAACGTCAAATATTTAAGACATTAATTCATTTGTAAAGTAATTAGATCTTTTAAGCTGCTTTATACATTGGAGTACGATTCTTTATACGTACATCAGCAGTTCACTCGTGCCTAGACTAGACGAATTCGGCCTGAAGAACAGGCAATCCATATTGCGTGCGACTAAAAATGTTATCTAAACCAAAGTTTTTTCGCGTAGGCGATTCGAAAGCACCTCCAGAGTCGCTCCTCTGTGAAACAATGTTATCACAGACTCTGGGTTTATGCTTCACATCTTATTTGTTTGGGGAACTTCATCAAAGGAACACTGCAGTTTCCACAACAGTGCATTAGCGTCATTGTTGATATTGTACAATCATATTTACACTTTTACGCACAGCTGAAACTAAACTCCCTACATGCATTACCGTCTTACTGAATTCGACATGGAACACACTACTTACATTTTACTCAGTCGTGCATATTTCGTTTGTACTTTACCAAAACAATGTCACATCAAAAACATTTTCATTCTTGCCAATGACCATTACAGACGGAATGAAAATCCCGTATTGCTTGCAGCACCGGGCAACATGCTTATGGACATGGTCTGCCAGTGCCTTCATCCGACCTGCTATGGTGGTGTCAGTTGTGTATCTCCAGCATATGGACGAACTGTATTGAGTTTTATATACAGTATAGCGCAGTGTTTTTTGTTCTTCTGAACAAGTATGGAATGAAACGAAAGGAGACGATGAAAACAGCTGCTGTCCTGTAGCCAGTTCTAGAGGGATGGCACCAAGGGACCATCGACCTTAATAAAAAAAACCTCAGACAGAGGGGTACCCCTAGCAGTTCCTCATACACTTATTCTATTGAAAGGCCCACCCCGTATCAAACAAATCCTGCAAATGAAAATTTCTTCCGGCATCAGGTTTTGAAGTGGTTTTCACAGGACGACACTGGCGTATGGTATTGAGCCCGACCAGGGAAGGGGTGCATAAATTATGTACAGAAGTCTTGACCTATTATCCCTGCAGACTGTTTCCTGATTATAAATTCAAATTTTACTAGCGTTAAATGCGTTATTTGAACGATGCAGCACAGTAGGGTAACATCTTTGCAAGTTAATATAGAAATAATTTAGCTGTCGTCCTAATATTGATACCGAAAATCGGCTCCTGGTGCAGAGGAAGAAGACGTTCTGCTAACAAGCACAACAAACGCTCTGTTTTCTTCTTTCCAGCGTTATTAGAATGGTGTGGAAAGAAACTTTATTCTAACTTCCCCGAAACAAGTTGGACTTGATTTCGTGATTATCGAGCTTTCGAAAACATGTGTGAAACTGGGAGTGAGAAAAGAAAGTTTTCGAAATGATTGTTGATTTAATCAGTAGGTATTCCCTACTACGTTTACTTCAGCTTTCCGTCTCATCACAACGGTTCTTGTCGAGGACGAAGAAGAAAAACAGCTGTAGCGGTGGCGTGAAAGTGCAGACTGCGCAGAAAGGCCACTGCGAACGGGCCAAGTGCCCCGTGGGATCTGCCGAGTGATTAAGATGTATTTCATCGGACCTGTTACATGTGCGTCGGTCGCTGGGAAATTTATATCTGTAGCGAAGCGGTGTGGGCGGGCATAACTGGTTACGCTCCGCGAGAGAACCTGACCACATGACAGGGGGCTGAAGCTGTTTGGCGGAGATGCGCGCCCCCTGCGATTAACTCGGCTCTGCATGCAAATTAATGGGACTTATTACGACAGTCTCATCCATTCCAATTTACGGCGGATTATTTCTGTAAGATTACCATACCAGCTGTAGACCACTTGACTGAAGTCTCTACCCTTTTGTGAATTTGGAACACTGAATAAACCGGTGGAACGATAATTTAAAATAAGTCCTGCACGGAAATATATCCAAAACGTCTCATAACAGCGATTCAGCTTAGCGTACCACGGCTTACGAATGGAATGCCTGTACGTCAGATACGTTTATTATGGCTCTGAGACAGGCAAGACACCTGTCTTTTTGATTCCCAAAATGTTTTGGCGCGAAAAATATATTGCTGATCTGTATTCAGCTAGACTAACAGTCACAGACGCCTCACATAATGGTAAGTAACGTATATTCGAGGCAACTAAGATAAAAGCGACAATCTTTTTTCAGATAGGGCTAAACTGTTTCTTTATGCCCATAGTTAAAAGTATGAATGAGACCGGTAAAATAATGTAATACGTTAATTCACTTGCCAATAAATTATAGAGTAGGCCTAGAATTGCATTTAAGATTTTTATTTTTGTAATGTTCTTAGGGTGAATTTGTAGCACTAGGCTACGTTTCATAGCTACGTTGATTTACTGTTATCAAGGAGAGCGGCAGTTCTTTTAGGAATAGCCATATTTACATACTAATTTGGGATGTGAATGTCAAATGACTTGTTCCACATCATTGTATTTGTTGTGCAATGATCCATCTAAAATGAAAGTAACTCTCGGCAGTTTGGAGAATCCACCCTTAAGCTTTTTCAATGTTTCTGCAGATTCACTGCTGGTCTGTTGTTATGGTGTGGTGCACAGCTTACTGTTGGTAGTAAAGAATACTACTTTTTCCTCCGGGCTTTCGTTGGAGTCAGACCACTGCTTGTGTTGAGAAGCTCAGATGCTCAGGTTTCGAAGACTTGGTTCGAATGCTCCTTTTGACAGCTGCCATCTTATTCTAGTGGCGTACTACAGTCGATACGGCGTAAGAAGATCCATGGCAGCTCACGACACTATTGCCGGCTTTCTACTGCAAAGTGCTAACGGCTGCAGTGAGAACAGTAGCCGTTTACATAACTTTGACAACACTGAGGAACTGCCAGAGAGACGTTTACAAAATCGCGTTACATTATTGGCTTATTGGTTGCGGTAGGCACAAACAGCTGCCGTGCCAGTCCGCTGCAACTGTTATGGATGAACTAATGCTGACTCAACTATATTAAATTCAAGAGGTGTTTATGTTAACTGAGGCAATCAATTCACTCCACCAATTCGTGGTGATCTCGTCGCACTTTGCAAAAAATTTGCATGACCAATAGCAGCCAAGGCGCAGAAGTTGTCTGTCGTCTAAGTTGGGCTCCATGGTCCTCAGCATATGATTGAGTTGTCTCACCTGTGACGGTTTAAGTTAGGGAACAGTACCGTAGTAGACCCTCTTGCATTTTTCGAAGTTTATATAATTATACATGCATAATATGTATCAAAATACTCGTCGGAAACTTGTCTTTCATACAATATAAATTTTCTGAATCGGAATCCTTTGGTTTGGAGCCGAGTGGAGGGTCTCAACTAAAGGACTCGTCGACTCTGTGACGGTCTTGGCTGCAGATTTCCTGACCTTATCAGTTGGGATTTGTAGGACTTCCCTTGACAGATCAGGGGTGCGCTACACAAAGGAACAGTTACTCGGGTAGCAGAGTACTTGTGGAGTGCACATGATGGTTTCTTAGGCTGCACGATAGTTTGAGGTACTTGCATGAAGAATTGCCAGTCAATACACAGAAAGGGATGTGAGACTACATTCAGAGTAAAAACACTTCGACTGTCAAAATTTTATCGGTAAATTGTCGAAGTATTCGTAACAAGTTCCCGAATTTACTACCATCTGGGAAAGTTCTCATGCTCAAATTATTCTCAGAACCGAGAGCTGGCTGAAACCCGAACTGGAAAGCTCTAAGATATTTAGCGAGTCATGGGATGTATATAAGAAAAACAGAGTAGAGACCATAGGAGGGCACAGTCACCGCAGTTGACAAAAACATTGTTACTATTGAGGTCTAAGTTGAGAGTGAGAGTGAAGTTATGTGGTCTCGTATAACAGGTCCAGGGGAAACCAAGCTAATTGTTGGATGCTTTTAACGGCCACCCGATTGTGCTTCGACAGTTCTAGAGTCATCCAAAAACTGACTATGGTCAGTAGCGTGTAAATACCCAAATCATGCATTAGTAGTTGGAGGCGACTTTAACCTACCGAGGATTCATTCCAGGGGGTGCAGACAGACAGACATGCCAAGTGCTTTTGAACACATTATCTGGAAACTGACTTGGGCAGCTAGTTCGGCAGCCCAAATGCGATGGAAATACCTTAGACCTCGTATCTACAAATAGGCTGGACCTTATCGCCAATGTCAGTATAGAAACAGGAATTAGCGATCATGACGTCATTATTACAACTATTGTTACGAAAGTTAATATCTCAGACAAGAAGGCTAGGAGAGTGTTTCTGCTAGACAGAGAAGATAAGCAGTTCTTAACATCTCACTTAGACAGAGAATTGGCGTAACTTAGTTCCAATAACATGGATGTAGATTAATTATGGGCAAAGTTTAAGCACATTGTAAATCGTGGTCTGGAGGATTCTGTGCCTAGTAAGTGGATTAAGGACGGAAAAGACACACCATGGTTTAATAACGCCCGGCCCCCTATGGCCGAGCGGTTCTAGGCGCTTCAGTCTGGATGCGCGTGATTCTGGCTGCCTCTCTGCAGAGTTTCTACCTCACTCCACTACAGACTACTTGGCTGTACAGTTTCAGGGGACACATACAAGGCTTCCCCCTCCACAGTGTGGTCTGCCATTACATGCTTCATACACCTTCAACACCGACTTTCTCACCGATCACACTCTGTCCTTTAATGGGCCCATCTTTGCACCGGCCAATGGAAAACTTGAGTCAACTGCACCAGTGTACCGCTGAATCTACCCAATCTATTGCACCATGCAGACCTTGGCCGACGTACCAGCTGTGGTTCTGCTGCATCACTCTGTACTCAGTCGCGATTTCGCACCTTATGTGTCAGCCTTTGATGCTGCTGCATTGGGGTTTGCTTTTGGTCATATGCTGCCCCCTCCTACACATAACACAGATGATGGATCTCTGGCAACACACATCGACATCCCTGCTTTCATTTCATCCACCTTGTTTTATGATTCTTCCATGTTGGCCATCCTGTGTTCATTGTGTGGCCATACAGGCCACTTCTCCACATGACCTTTGAGTGCTGGGCATTAGATTAGATTAGATTAATTATTCATTCCATAGACCCATAAAAGATGGAATCCTCCTGGGTGTGGAACATGTCAGATAAACACATTACAAAAATGTAATTAGAAAAACTTGAGTTTCATTAATTTTAATGATCCTCAGTCAATAAACAGTAAAATTATGTATATGAATTAAATTTAAACTTCTAATATTTACAGGTTTAATACTTACATCTGCTTTCATTAAATCCATCATTCGGACATTTGCTAGTTTCTTGGCTATTACAACCAAGTATTGTCAAAAATTAAAGTAAATTATTCATTTCAGTGATCCTCAGTTAAGAAAAGTAAGATTATGTACAAGATTTAAAATTAAACTTCCACTATTTACAGACTTAAGACTTACATCTGCTTTACATACATCCATCATTCACACAGTAGAAAGTTACTTGGTTGCATCATTAAAATGATCTACTGCACTTGTTGAGAAACTCATGGATGGGATAGAAGGAGTTGGCCACCAAAAATTCTTTTAAATTATGTTTAAATTGTAGCTTGTCTGAAACTAAACTCTTAATGCTTGCTGGTAACTTATTGAAAATATGCGTTGCTGAATACTGGACTCCTTTTTGGGCAAGAGTAAGTGTTTTTAAATCTTTATGTATATTGTTGTTATTCCTAGTATTGATACTGTGTGCTAAGCAGTTAGTTGGAAAAAGAGATGTATTATTTACAACAAACTTCATTAAGGAATAAATATACTGAGAAGCTGTGGTTAATATGCCCAATTCTTTGAATAGGTTTCAACATGATGTTCTTGGATTTACACTACTCATTACTCTTATTATACGCTTCTGTGCTCTAAAACTTTTTTCTCTGTTTGTGAAGTTACCCCAAAATATGATACCATATGACATAATGGAGAGAAAATAAGCAAAATACGCCAGTTTTTTTATATTTATATCTCCTATGTCTGACATCATTTGCATTACAAACACAGACTTGTTTAGGCGCTATAGCAGTTCGTTAGTATGTTGCTCCCAACAGAATTTATTATGAAGTTGTAATGCCAAGAATTTTACACTCTCAATTTCTCCTATTTCCATATCATCATATTTTATACACACACCAGAAGGAAATCTCTTGGAAGTTCTGAACTGCATATAGTGGGTCTTTTTGAAGTGAATTGCCTATGAACCACTTATTAATGTCAGTAAAAATTTGATTAGCTGCCCTTTCTAAATTTATATTTGACTTACTATTTATTGCAATGTTTGTATCATCTGCAAATAAGACAAACTTGGCATCTGGTAATGTAACAGATGACAGGTCATTAATATACACAAGAAACAGTAGTAGACATAGTAGGAACCTTAGGGAACACCACATGTAATTTCTTCCCAGTCAGATAATGTCTGATTGCCTACTGCTGAAGTGTTACATAATCACACCCTTTGTTTTCTGTTAGTAAGATATGACTGAAACCACTTTGCAGCACTACCAGTGATGCCATAATATTTTAACTTACTTAAAAGAATGCTGTGATTCACGCAGTCAAATGCCTTTGATAGGTCACAGAATATGCCAGTTGCCTCTAATTTGTTGTCCAATGAATTAAGGAAATTTTTGCTGTAGGTGTAAACAGCTTTCTGAATATCAGAACCCTTAAGAAACTCAAACTGTGTTATTTTCACTAAGGTGCTTGAGTAGATGCTTGAACATAACCTTTTCAAAGATTTTTGAAAAAGCTGGCAAAGTGTGATTGGTCAGTAATTTGACGACATTTCTTTGTCCCCTTTCTTGTGGAGAGGTATAACTTCAGCATATTTAAGCCAGTCCAGGAATGTTCCTGTGACAAGTGATTGATTGCACATATAACTTAAGATATGACTTAGCTCACATGAATACTCTTTTATTAACTTTGTTGATATGTTATCATAAGCACTAGAATGCATTTAAAAACAAAGATGATGTGACTTACCATACGAAAGCGCTGGCAGGTCGATAGAAACACAAACAGACACATACATACACACAAAATTCAAGCTTTCGCAACAAACTGTTGCCTCATCAGGAAAGAGGGAAGGAGAGGGAAAGACGTAGGGAAGTGGGTTTTAAGGGAGAGGGTAAGGAGTCATTCCAATCCCGGGAGTGGAAAGACTTACCTTAGGGGGAAAAAAGGACGGGTATACACTCGCACACACACACATATCCATCCACACATATATGTGTGCTTGTGTCTGTATATGTGTGGATGGATATGTGTGTGTGTGCGAGTGTATACCCGTCCTTTTTTCCCCCTAAGGTAAGTCTTTCCGCTCCCGGGATTGGAATGACTCCTTACCCTCTCCCTTAAAACCCACTTCCTTTCGTCTTTCCCTCTCCTTCCCTCTTTCCTGATGAGGCAACAGTTTGTTGCGAAAGCTTGAATTTTGTGTGTATGTATGTGTCTGTTTGTGTTTCTATCGACCTGCCAGCACTTTCGTATGGTAAGTCACATCATCTTTGTTTTTAAATGCATTTTTCCCGCATGGAATGTTTCCCTCTATTATATTAACCACTAGAATGCTTTGATTTCAAGGGCTTTATGATGGATTCTATTTCTTTGGGTGAAGTAAGTGTCAACCCCATTTTGTATTGTATTGTATTGTATTGTGTTTTTATTGATCCAGGCAATCATAGTATTGTACAGCTGTACATATGATATTGGATAGGTTAAGGGAGCTATTTACAAGTAATTTTTACAAATTGATTTTTACATTATTTTGTAGCAAGGAAATTATCTATCTTAAACAAAACCGTTAATACAAATCATAGAAATGTAAGGTTGTACATGCGATATTGGATAGGTCAAGGGAACATATTTGCAGGTAATATTTAATAAATTGATTTTACATTATTTTGCAGTGAGGAAGTTAGCTATCTTTAACAAAACAGTAAATACAAATGTTGTATGGTAAAATACAAACAGCCAATACAAATGTAATAGTAAAGTAATCCAGAGGACATGCACAGTATATAATTTTCAGACCTAATTGAACATTTATCATATTTTTTACATTTTTAACCCCTTTCAAAAAAAAAAATGATCAACTGCATAAAAGCAATGGTCCAAGAGATATTTTTTTAACTTATGTGTGAAGGCTCTTGGGTTCTTTGTTGCTTTGATTTCATTGGGTAATTTATTATACATTTGTATCCCAACATTTAAAACACTTTTTTGGTAGCAGGTAGTTCTGGACTGAATCATATGTAGGTCAGATTGCTACCTTGTTGCATAGTTATGAATATCTCCATTGAATTTTAGTGTGCAGTCATTGTTTAACAGGTATGACTTGACAAATGAGACGATATTATAAATGTAAGCAGAGGGCAGTGTCATAATGCCATTTGTTTTGAAATGTTGTCTGCATGATTCGTTATGTCTTAGATTACATATTATGCGTATTGCCTTTTTTTGCATTTTGAAAATATATCTACCTCCATGTGAGTTCCCCCAAAATATGATTCCATACTGTAATGTAGAATGGGAGTAAGCATAATATACATGTATGGGAACAGATTTTGTGACTGATTTTTTGAGTATCCTTAAAATGTAACACACAGTTGAGAGCTTTTTTGAGATATAATTTGTGTGAGTCTCCCACTTAAGATTTTCTGCAAGCCATATGCTAAGAAACTTGACAGAGTCCACACACATCAGGCGTTTCTTGTTTTTGGGATGAGAGTCTGAAGTCGATGTACGTTGTTTTCTGTATGTTTATAATCAGTTTGTTCTCATTGAATCATTTGCTGAGTGATGACATAAGTGGTTTAATTTTTTGGTTGTGGTCCTCTGTATCAGTACCCGTTATTCGTATACTTGTCTCATCGGCAAATAGTGTGGTATGTCCTGCAGCAAGCTTTGTGCTTATATCATCAATGTATACCAGAAACAGTATGGGTCCCAGGATTGAGCCTTGTGGCATTGTGTCAGAGGATTGGACAGTAGATTGATGGGTGGTTGTATTCTTTTTTTCAAAATTAATTTCAACTTTTTGAAATCTGTTTGACAGGTAAGATTCTAACCATTTGTTTGCAATTCCTCTTATACCTTTATTTGCTAACTTCTTAAGGAGTATGGTATGGTCAATTACATCAAAGGCTTTGGACAAATCTAAAAAGATACCAGTAGTGATTCCCTTATTATCCAGTGCTTTTAAGGTTTTGTTGAGATACTCATAAATAGCTGTGGTAGTTGTCTTTTGCTTTCTAAAACCATGCTGGTGTTTTGTCAATAAGGATAGTTTACTAGTAAAGTCTTCCAATCTGGTGTAAAATACTTTTTCAAATATTTTTGAGAATGAGCTGAGTTGTGCTATGGGCCTGTAATTGGCTACATCATTTTTAGAGCCCTTTTTGTGAAGTGGGATAATTTTAGAAGTCTTTAGTAGGTCAGGGAAAACTCCATTTGTAAAGGATGCATTTATTATGTGGGTTAGGGGTTCTACAATGGATTCTCCACATTTCTTTACAATTAAATCAGGAATATTGTCACTTCCACTGGAGTACTTATTCTTTAGTCCTCTTATAGCTGTAAGTACTTCAGTATTGGAGACTTTGTGAAGAAACATTGATGCCTGTACTGGTATGGTTTCTGTTAGTGTTTGGTGTTGAGTATTTGGTGTGTGGCAGTTGTTCTTTATCAGGTTTTCTGCTATTTTGCTAAAATAGTGATTAAAACCATTTACTATTTTTTGGGAATGTGATGTGACTTCACCATTTAGATTTAGTTTTAATGTTTTGTTTACAACATGCTGCTTACTGTTTGTTTCATTTTTTACAACTGTCCACAAGCCTTTCATTTTATTGTTAGATTCCTTTATAAATTTATCATTGTATAATTTTTTTGCTTGTTGGATAACTTTCCTGTAGACTGCAAAATAGGTCTTACAATATGACCTAAACTGATCATCGACGTCATGGTGTTTCATGTGATTTTTTAAGTCACGCTTTTTTTGGCTGGAAATCCTTATCCCTTTTGTTACCCATGAGTTTGTGTGTTTGTTTCCGATTTTCCTGGATTTCAGTGGAAATGCAGTATTGAAGTGGTGGAGAAATGTTTCATGGAAGGAATTAAATATGTAGTTTACATCATTTTCTTTATAGACCTCTGCCCAGTTTTCAGCCCTTAACAGATAGTTAAAAAGCCTTATATTATCATCATTAAATTGCCTTTGCATTTTAGTTATTGTGGGATATTGTCCTATGTAATTTAAATTTGTTGTTAGTATTTGGGCTTCATGGTCACTGTAACCTGTGCTGATGACTTCGATTGAGTTGTGTAGTTTGTCTGCATTTATGAAAATCTGATCTAGAGCTATTTTTGAATTTTTTGTGATCCTGGTTGGTGTGTTTACAGTTGGGGATAGGTTGAATGAATTTGTAATATTCAACAATTCATCTTTGGTTTTTCCAGGTGTGAGGAAGTCAATATTAAAGTCTCCACTTATTAATAGATTTTTGTTTAGTGAGTGAATTTTTGTGAGTAGTGCTTCGAGGGAGTGTTTGAAGGTTTGGATGTTCCCATCAGGGGCTCTATATACATTCAGTATCAATAGGGTATAGTCTGTTAAGATAATTAAGGAGAATTCAAAGTCTGTTTCTATTTGCATATTATTGTACTTTGTGAGGCTTTTGTATCTTAAATATTTTTTGACATAGATTGCTGTACCACCTCCCTTACTTTTGTTCTGACAAATATAACCAGCTAGAGTAAATTTTACTGAGATTGCTTGCGTGCACTGGTCCCAGATATTCCATTGCATTATTTACTGAACCTGACAACCCCTTGCTATCAGTAACAGAGACAAAATACTTGTTTAAACGGTTTGCAACACAACATGCATTTGTTACCAGGGTTTCATTTATTTTTAGAGCTATTTGTTCCTCCTCATTTCTGGTCCTACCTGTCTCTGACTTAACTATATCCCATATTGTTTTTATTTTATTTCTGGATGCATTTATCTTCTTCTCATAATGCAGGTGTTTAGATTTCTGGATAACCATCTTCAATATTTTGCAGTAATTTTTGTAATGAGCTATAATGCTACTATCAAAGGTGTCCCTATGTATCAGATAGTGTTTCCTGTTTGTCTCACGTGATATCTTTATCCCTTGTGTGATCCATGGTTTCTTATTAGACTTCTGCTTAATTTGAGTTACCTTCAGGGGAAAACAATTTTCAAATAAGGTGCTAACTTTATTAATGAATGTTTTGTATTTTCCATATGCACCAACATAATTGCCAGACTTTCATCGAAACATCATGCCTGTCACCATTGCACAGTCAACACCAGTGCATGCTACTTTGAACACTCACATGGTCCACACCCTACTGACTCTGCCACACAATCTGCCTTCAGATGCTTTCCAAAGCTGTTGCTGACACAAATAGACAACCCCATGATGTAGTTTACCTTGGTGGACAACTTGTTGGACACACACAGTATCGTAGACAATGGCACTCGTTTTGTTTATCTGGTGAACCATTTGCATGAGCATCATGATCTTGTTACTAAACCCACCTGAGTGTTACAAATATGCTTCTACTCATGCACTCCTCATTCAGCGTCTTTCATGTACACTAGCAGATGCAATCCCTAGCATCATTTACAAGAGTTTAGGTGGCAGAACCCCTTCCCAACTGAGGTGACGCCTCCGTGCTCAGGTCATGACAGAGGTCATGCACGACTTAGCACTCTGGGCGTTATGGTTAGTTAAATGCCACAAGAATTACAATTACAACTGCTTCCTCATACCTCATCATCGTATGAGGATAAGCTAGCGTTGCCTGACCAGGCACACGCTATTATCTGACACTGCCGCCTGCTTCCCTCGTGCAGTGCAGCATCTGCTACTAAGGTTGGTATGCCAGCACCTATACTTTCTGTCAGCTGGTAGAGGTCGAGCATGGGCTCACCTTGAGAAGCACAATGAATTGCAACCACCTAACAGCCAGCAACAGGAAGCACCAGCCACTTCTCACCGAACTTCACGAACTGCAGCTGAGTCAGTGCGGAACCCCCTTCCACTCTCTTCTTCCGCTGCTGTGGGAGGCATAGTGGTCCCACCTGATCTATGCACAGCCCTCCAACCAGTATATCTGTTATGCTGGATCTATACAATTTTTGGAGTGACTGCTCACAACTGTCAACCACCCTGTACATTCCTAAATGCTTCATGCAGGCCACAGTGGGTGCCACAGCTCATGAGGATGACAAAGCGTGCCTACAGACGTTGCAGTCTGTCTGATCCTTCACTCCACGAGGTCATCTTTAAGCCTTGCATTTATGTTCACATTGACATTTCCTTGTCAACACTGTATGTGACATTAGTGTTGTCCCACTCTCCTTCACTGTAGCAGATGTGATACCAATCAAACTTTTCCTTCGAATGGAAAATAAATCAATACTTTACGTCAATTGCATGCTTGTATCACCTATTAAACTCATTCCTGATGAACTGCTCACATGGGCCTTCCACGTGGCCAAAATCAAAGACCTAGTACTTAAATTTGATTTCCTGATTCACTTCAGCCTGTCGCCTTACTTCCTGTCAACTGCTTTAGTGCACCATGCTTTAGGTACACATATTCCATGTTCAGTCACTCCCTCAGCTCCCCCTCCTCCTCTGACAACACTGATGCAGCTCTCATTGAGTGCTCTTGTCTGGTGAATTGCCTTGCCGCTTCCATCACTAAGCTCCAA
The DNA here is from genome assembly GCF_023864345.2 of Schistocerca serialis cubense. Lineage (NCBI taxonomy): Eukaryota > Metazoa > Arthropoda > Insecta > Orthoptera > Acrididae > Schistocerca > Schistocerca serialis. The sequence goes on along the minus strand of NC_064639.1, from coordinate 778,164,079 downwards.
ACCGAGCGCTCTGCTGTTGACGACCTTTTCACTCACAATGCATAACTGAACCACTCCATCTCAACAGGTTAGTGACTCTTGTGTGCTACTGAATCCCGCTCAAGACATCCCCTTGTCATCTTCACCAGTACAAATGAATGCTATTACAAATGAGATGACACATAAAATTGTCACAACAGCTGTCTCCCCAGCAAGTCATAAAGCACACCGCCTACCTCCACACAAACTATACGTTGTTAAGACTGCAGTAATGACACAGTATCAGAACCAAAACAGACAACCAAAGAAATTAGGATCATCAGTGAACAAAATATCAACATCTTTAGAACAATGTTAAGTAAGGAAATCTGGAATGAAACCCTACAGGCCCAGAGTGTAAATGAAAAATATGATGCATTTATTTCAACAATTAAGTACCATTTTAATGTGGCATTTTCCCAAAGTAAAGAGACAAGAAAGGCAGCAAGATCAAACACAGTGGATTACCAGTGAAATACTAGAACAGTGAAGGAAGCTTCAGGACGTGAGATGGATGGGCGAAGCTGAAAAATATAAAACGTTAAAAAAGAAGTATAGAAAAACAATAAGAGAAGCAAAAGGAAGAGCAATTGACACCACTATAGCGAACTCAAAAAACAAGGCAAAGGCAGCTTGGAATGCAATCAATGCTGAAAGAAAGGAAAAAGATGGGTCAAACAAAGAAGAAGGTATTAGGTCAATTAAAATAGACAACACAGTGGTCACAGATGGTATGGAAATAGCAAACATACTGAATAATAACTATATCAGTGTAGTAGAAAACCTAAAATTAGAAAGAAATAGTCAAAAACAGAAGGGTATTAAGGTACCAAAATGATCATGCAGTACTATGTTCTTAAGACTAGTCACAGAAGATGAATTGTGGAAAACTATACAGAAACTGAAGTCCAAGAAATCAGCTGGTGACGATGAGATATCAAATCATGTAATAAAGGTGGTATGTGAGGAGATAATAACACCACTGCTGAACATAGCAAACTGTTCTTTCAGAGATGCAATTTTTCCAAAAAAACTGAAGATAACAAAGGTAGTTCCAGAGTACAAGAAAGGGTGTAAGGATGATCCCAACAACTACAGACCAGTTTCACTGATATCAGGTTTCTCAAAAATCCTAGAAATGCTTATGTATACCAGATTAGTTAACTATTTGGGCAAACATAACATTCTCATGCCCTCACAACATGGTTTCAGAAAGGGTAACTCTACAGAATCAACAATTGTCAGTCTAACAGAATACATTTTACAGTCCTTAGATGAGAAAAAGGTTGTCTCTGCAATGTTTCTGGATCTTTCAAAGGTATTTGACACCATTGACCATGAAATGCTGATACAAAAATTAAGCAACTATGGCATTCGGGGGCAACCAGGGGAATGGATAAAATCATACTTGTGCAACCGCAAGCAGTATGTATCATTAGGAAACTCGTACCAATCAGAAACCAGATCCATCAAATATGGAGTGCCGCAGGGTTCAGTAATGGGGCCATTGTTATTTAATGTATTTGTTAATGATATAGGTGTTGAGGAGGAAGAAAAGAAAATATTGTATGCTGATGACATGACAATACTAAATAGTGACCAAAATATGGAACAGCTTGAGAGAAGAGCATACATATCTGCAAATGTCACAGCTCAATGGCTGTTGGAAAATGAACTGGTTATAAATCTAAAAAAGACTATGTATGCCGTGTTTAAAAACAAGGACATGGATTTGGAGGTTGATGGAACAAGGCTGGAAGAAGCAGAATCTGCTAGATTCTTAGGTATTCTTGTGGATAATGAACTGAAATGGAAAAAAACATATTAATAATGTCTGTAAGAAATTGAGCTCTGTCATATTCTTAATGATGCAGCTATCACAGTATTGAGACAAGAACCTTCTGTGTACAGTGTATCATGGACTTTTCGAACCATACTTACAGTATGGAGTGACTGTGTGGGGAAACTCAAACAAACAAGAGACAAAACAAGTGTTCACATTACAAAAAAAGCAATTAGGACCATTTTAAGAAGAAAGACCTCTGAAACATGCAGAAACTGTTCCAAGAATTTAGGTATCTTAACTTTTTCATCATTGTATATATACAAAACAATAATATACATCACAAAAGGTAGTGAGGACTGGATTACAAATGCTAGTGTACACACCCACAATACAAGAAAGAAGAATGAAGTACGGAGCATACCCTACCAACTGGCAATGCTAGAAAAAGGACCCCAGTACTCCGGTATCAGACTACTAAGAAGTCTGTCCAAAAACCTGCAAGATAGTGTACTTCACAATGACTTTCCAAAGAAAGTTAAAGACTATCTCAATGAAAAAGAGTTTTACAGTGTTGCAGAATACTTATGCCATTAAATTTGTATATATTGTTACTCATTATCAGTGATGTAAAAATGTAAGCTAAAGGTGTAGAAAAATAAGTGATAAAGAATGTTAATACTTTGACATATCCTGTATTACACGTACATTTACTGTACACAATGTAATCTTACAGGATCAAATAAAATTCAATTCAATTCAAGTTGATGAACTTCTGTGGGCAAGCATTGCTTGACCATCTGACAGTAATCGGTATTCCCCCATACAGTCGGTCCCCTAGAAGGATGGCACAGAACACCTCTGCCATGACTGCCATTGTCTCAATGCACATACCACTATAGACAAGTATCCTGTCCCAGACACTCAAGACTCCACCCAACTACTTAGCTAAGCACACATTTTCAGTATTTTTGACTGTCTCAAGGTATATTTACAAATACCTATGGAACAGAGTGACATACCAAAAAAGGGCCTTGATCACCCCCCTTGTCCTTTATGAATTTTGTTACATGCTCATGACCCCAAAAACATTTCATAGACTCATTTCTCTTTCATTGCTCTGTCTGCTATGCATATCTAGATGACATTCTCATTTTTCTCCTCCTCTGAAAAAGAATATGAGCTACACTTGGCCTAGTACAGGAATTGCTGGCATGTAACAGAGTCAAGGTTAATTAAGATAAATCACAACTTCAATGCACCTCTGTTATCTTTCTTGGGTACACTGTCTACTGTGAGGTTATACAGGGTGTTTCACAATGAATGTATGGGTTTTAAAACTTTGTAGCATTTGTTACATTCAACTTACAACTGTAAATAATATATCAGATGAAGGAGCAACTCAAACAGTTTTGTTTGTATACTTGTGTGCATGTGTGACTGAAGAATGTGTTGAACAAGAGAGAGTGTTTCACGTGTTGCCCCAAACCTGTCAACTGTGGAAACGAAATGTTGCTGTGTGAGGATAAAGATTTTCTGGGTTATATTGTCTTCAGTGATGAATCGACATTTCACCTTATTGGAAATGTGAGCAAAAATAGTGTGTGCATCTGGGGATCAGCTGATCCCCATGGGATGATACAGCTGCAAAGAGACTCCCCAACATTCAATGTTTTTTGTGCCATACTCTGACAGAAAGTTTATAGGCCTTTATTTTTTAGTGAAGCAACTTTAACTGATGTTTCTTATCTTGAAGTGCTATTACTATGGCTCTTTCCTCAATTGGAAGAAGTTGAATCACAGAACTTGATTTGGCAGTAAGATGGTGCACTGCCTCACTGGTGTAACCCAGTGTGCGATTGTGCCTGACGACAGGACTGACTACAAGACATCGCATGACAGAGCTTGTTTTGTGTGACCTCCATGTCCACACATGATCTGACGCCATTTTATTTTTATTTTTGTGGGTTTGTGCCTCCGCTACCAGCTGATCTTCTTGACTTTAGAAACAGCATTGTTGCAACAATTGCACACTTGTCAAGGTTTCAAAGAACTCGCCTATCGACTAGCTGGGTGACGAATGGTGCTCGGACTGAACTCTTCTAAGAAAAACTATTTGAGTTGCTCCTTCATTTGATGTATTATTTTTAATTGAAAGCTGAATATAATAAATGATACAAAACCTTAAAACCCATATATTCATTATGAAACACCCTGTACATCTTCCTCCAGATTGGGTCAACTGCATTCATGGTCTGCCACTCCCAGTGACTTTTCGCAAATTGCACCAGTTTTCAAGGCCATCAATTTTTACAAGTGCAGCCTGCCAATGGTGGCAGCTATTCAAGACCATCCTACTGATGCATTACTTGGCAAAAACTTTCAGTAATCATTGGTTACAGTGGTTTGACGGTATGATGAAAGCTTTTGAGGATCTCAAAACAGCTTTATAACTTGCAAACGCTCTTGCTCACCCCTTGCCAGATGCTCGCATCTCTGTCATGGTGGTCACTAGTGATTTTGCAATAGGTGCAGTTCTTTAACAGCACATTGGTAACACAACTCAGCCATTCCACTTTTTTCCAAAAGCTGTCTACAGCTCGCCATAAATGGCCAGCTTTCAACAACAAACTTTTTTCAGTGTATAAGGCCATCAAATATTTCCACGCAGACATTTAAGAAAGGTCCCCTTGCAGGTTCTGTTCACAGCCCTGCCAGTGATCTCCCACACAGGTTTCAGCAGATGGATCTCATCTATTAGTACATGATGGACATCTAGTATATCTGTGGCTCAGAAAATGTGGTGGCTGATTATCTGTCACATGTCAATGCTATTTTGTCTCCTATTAATTTCGATGAACTGTCCCACTTACAGGACAATGACATCATTCTCCAAAACCTATGTCAGGCCTCTTCCACTTTCCTACAGATAGTTTCTTGCTACCTAACAGGCTCGGTCTGGCCATGGCGGTGTGATACGTCCATGGACATTACTCAGCCTATTGTGCCGGCCGCTTTACATATCCAAGTGTTTGCCGCTCTGCATAATCTCTCACACCTTGGCACTAAAGCTAATACATGGCTTGTCACAGAGTGCTCTGTATGGGCAGGTGTGAAGGACTGCTGTCTGTGGACTTGCACCTTTGTGCCATGTCGACACAGCAAAGTCGACAGACATAGCAGCCCCTGCCTAAGCAAATTTTATGTTCCAAGAGGCCATTTCCGACATCTGCACCTTGACCTTCTTTGACTGTTACCTGTGTCTGATGGTTTCAGATATATCTTGTCCATCAGTGACTGTGTTACACTGTGTATGGAGGCAGTTCCTCTTGGGGCATTATGGCATATTTTAAAGTGCAAGTATTTCTGTCTTCCTAGATAGCAAGATTTGGGTGCCCTACATCCATGACCACTGATCAGAGTAGGCAGTTCAAATCACTGCTATTTAACAAACTCTGCATCCTCTGTGGTGTGGATGAATTTCTACAGTGTACCACCTTCAGAGCAATGGGCTCATCAAGCATTGGCACAGGATTCTGAAAGTGGCCCTCATGTACCATGGTGGTGAGTGGCTCAATACCCTTCCCTGTGTTATGCTACAAATCTGCATGGCTTACAAGGCAGATCTCAAGCATCACTTGCCGAGGTCCCGCATGGTGAGACATAACTCCTCCCAGCTGAGTTTGTTGACAGTGCTGCAACCATTGACCTATCTGACCTTGCCACTCTTGACTAGCATGTCTGGTCACACATAACTGGCATCCTTGGCCCTGGGTTCTTGCAAGTTTATTATGTTGTGAGATCACAGTCAAATCGGCACTACAGCAACCTTACTCTGGTCCACATCAGGTACTGACATGCGAGGCTAATATGTTGGATGTCCTCATCAACAGCTGCCATCAGAATTATTAACTTCAGTGGGTTAAACCAGCTTGGATGATTGAGGAATCCATCCCACAACCTCTCAAGTCAAGTTCTCCACTGTCACATGGTGGCCCCGAACCCACACATACCACCCCTCTGCCTGTGCACCAACCATATCCTGCATACATTGAGTCTATACCCATCAGTCCCTCAATGGCTGGATGTGACGATCCCCCTCCCTTGCCTCGCTCAGATTCTATATGTGATGTCAACTTCCTCAGGTTCAACCACACATTGCATATGACATTACATCATTGCAAGTGCTATCAGCTGCTGTTACCTCTGTGTATTCTAGTGTTTCTTCCAAGCTACAATATTCACCCCACCCTTCTCCTATAGTGCCCCTATGATTACCATTGATAAGATTTGCTTTTCTATGAACACTTCTGGGTGTGCTTATGACAAGCTTTCCTTACAGCTCCAAGATCAATAACTCTTCATCCTTCATGCTGGGGCACTTTGTATGAGCCCACACCCTCTTCACATGTAACCATCCTCAGCTCAGTCCCTGTTCCAGATGAGGCAGATATGGCCAGAATAACAGTTAACTTGGGACCAATGGGATGTCCAAGATACCCATCCCCTCTTTGCCGCTCCCCTGCCACTGACATCTCATGTGCTGGTCCAGTTTGTACATGCAGGTCAACCAGTCCATCCTCCTTACTAGATGGCGGACTATACCTTCTCTTTTGTGTGTCCATCCTTTTAGCAGGGAGGGGGTGGGGGAAGGCTCTGTGGTGACCAATTGCCAATGATTCTGGAAGAAGGATTGCTCTATTTTCAGATACAGTGAGCCTCAGTGAAAACTTTGGACTTTGTTTTATTTTCGCATGCTGTTTTATATTTTCATGTGATCGTGCATGAATAAAGAATGTTTGATGTAAATGTTGGTTGTTTCTAAACAGAGACTCATCAGCGTTGATCAAAACCCGCAGATTCTTGGCCCCAATCTTGTTCTTGGCCTATATAAATTATTTATCAAGGACAGTGGAGGACTCTTTAAACAATGTATGCTGATGACACAAAAGTATTAATAGAGGGACCTAATGTATTAATGACAGAAAACGAAATGGCTCTAAGCACTATGAGACTTAACATCTGAGGTCATCAGTCCCCTAGACTTAGAACTACTTAAACCTAACTAACCTAAGGACATCACACACACTCATGCCTGAGGCAGGATTTGAACCTGCGACTGTAGCAGCCGTGCGGTTCCGGGGTGAAGTGCCTAGAGCCGCTCGACCACAGTGGCCAGCATTATTGACAGACACAGTCAAGAGAATAACAGAACAGGTATAAAAGTGGTTCACAATAAACAGCTTCTCTTAATCTCACAAAGACTCATATTATGCAATTCGAAACAAATAAAAATGACTTTTAATTTGGTTTATTTATTCATCCAGGGATTATCTCATAATGATACAGGATCTGTCATGATAATGTAATGACTATAAATAGCTCTAAGTATTGTAATTCAGTTGAGCCAATAATATAAAAAAAATATGATGCCAGTGGGTATTGATATTATCAGTTAGATTAGAATAATTTTCACATATACAGATGTACATACACATCAGCAATCATGGACCCTGAAGATCATGTGCCGACCTTACAATGTTCCTCCATAGATGGTGATCTTATGCACTTTGGATCCAGTTCTCATGGACATCCAGCTGCTGAAAGTCCTTCTGCAGTTCATCCTCCTATTACTTCCTTAGTCTTCCAACTGGACAAGTTCAACCAGGATTACCAATAAACACAGCTTTAGCCTAACAATGTGCCCTGCCAGGCTTATTCTCTGCAATTTTATTTTCTACATGATGTTCAGTTGTTTCATTAGGTCATACAGTTCCTGGTTCTTTCTATGTCTCCATGCATTTTCTTCGCAGATTGATCTAAAAATTTTTCTCATATTTTCCATTCAAAGATCAGCTGATTCTCTTTGTCTTTTTTGTGGTGCTTGACATTTATGTTCCATATGAATACACTGGCACTATCACTGCATTAAAGGCTTTAAATTTGGTCCTAACTGAGAGATTTTTTCATGATACAAGGTGCAATCCAAAATTTTCGGGACTGATGCTGTCATCTGTTGAAAACCTTACCTTTTCACCATCACATTGAGGGCTATTTTTTGTGTGTGTGTGTGTGTGTGTGTGTGTGTGTGTGTGTGTGTGTGTGTGTGTGTTATATTACAAGTAGTGTTGCAGACTTCTTATTCATCAAGACACAAAGATAAGTAAACCTTTTAACTCATGTGTGTGTATAGTTTTTGACTTTGCCAGCATGCAGACAACTGGTAGTGCTGTGTGTAAAATTACATAAATACTTTGAAGTATTAGGTAAAAACATAAAGTGAGTATATAAATAATGCCATTATCTGGAAAATGTCTCCTTGGCTGGTCAGGAGATTCCCATTGCCCATTTCAGAATGATACAAAACCGTCCACCAGTTTCTGAAAGCCTTCTTATGGCCTTCCATATTTTCACTGATTTAGTGGTGCAATTGATTGACTTTGTTAACTCTTACTATAATCTCTTTCTGCTCTCCTTTGTATTACAATGGTATCTTTCTCTCACCACCAGAAAAGCTGTAAGTTTCTTAATACTTGAAATCATCAGGAATTGTGAGCCTGTTCCACTGAAAGACACTGAAGTTGGAGAATGATTGTGTCACAGTGCAGTGCTGCAAAACACGGTCAGGAAAAAAATCTTCTGACAACAAGGGACTCACAACAGATCAACCTCAAGACAGTTGGTAGAGAGCTCTTCAGTATATTGTCCAAATTAAATTGCTCATAGAGGAGGAATGGGTAAGAGGATCTGTGTATAAGATCCACAAGAGCCTCTCAATTTTTTTTAAGACTCATACTAACATTCAACAGTGCCTTAACCTCTGTCCCACAATGACTGATATAAGGATATTCATTCTGTCTCTATCCCTCACCCCACTAGGATCTCTCGAATGACATCCATGTCTTGAGTACAGTGCAATTATAATTGCTTGTTAGCTGACACTTTATATGTTGGAACTGATTTCCTCCAATCAGAGCATTCAATGTGATGCCCAAACTGTTTGCCATTGCCAAACTACCACAACAAATGATCAGTTCACTTCCAACTCCTCGTATGGCTTCCTTTCTTGATGTGTTTGGATCCTGAATCCTGGATCTGCCCCTTTTATTTCACATTTCCTCAAACATGATTACCACACCAAAAACAACACACAAACACAATGCTGGTAACAAAATATGCACATTTCTTACACTGCATTAGCCAAACTTTACTGTATCCTTTTTCACAAGAAGTGATTTGGCATCACATAATCATTTATCTTCATCACAAAGATCAATCTGCAGTAGATACACTCATCTAGATACAGTCATCCATGTGCCACATAGTATCACAGTTTTTTTGTTTAAAATTTTGAGATGGTTATCCTGATCTTAATAGCATCACTCGCTTTTAACAAAAGTGGTGAACGAATATCACCAGACATGCTGTTTTGTTTCTCCTTGTCTGCCTGTTGCCTTGTGAACTTTACTTTCTACTGAAGTTGTCTGTGCAATTCTTCATTCACCTATTAATCTTCCAGTAGCACAGAATTCCAACTCTACATATGAGAGCAATGTTTCAAGTTTTATACCTGCACTGATCTTTGGAGGAAGCCTCTTTTGTGATCAACTTTTAGACTAAGTCTCCTAAGAGGTATTACCATGTTGATTTCTGGTCAGATTTAGTCTTTATCGTTCTAGCACCTCATGGGAATGTTTCATGGTTGAAACAGTAGCTACAATGTGATGCTCCAACTTCTCAGCAGATGGCAGGGGGATGTTGTTATCATGGTGTACATAAATTTCACCCATTGTCACTGTTCTCTGAATCTAACTTGTTGGGAATGTGAAAGAGTATTTTGAAATCTGAAACTGATGGGCATGAAAGAAAAATGTTCCTATGCATTGTTCCACAGTGCCACATAATGGCTGGTTCTGCTGAAATCCAGGACTCTGAGATTTTGTGATCTACAATGGAGAAATATGTTGCCATTCATCCACAGGAAATTTAATAAGTGAAATTTTCAAAGAATATCACAATGCATACATGTAGCCAGTAATACGTTTGTGCTGGGACATGGTGTTCAAGAAATATGTGCATCTTCTGTGCTACATTATATAGCCACACATGCTGCCTTATATGCTGCTTCTTGATGTTGAGGTTCAAAAATGTTATAATCTGATTAAAATTGCTTTGTAACTGACAGATTTCAGAGGCAGGAGGGCAGGGGGGGGGGGGGGGGCAGGGGAGGATGGCAGTGTTGCCAGTGTGTAACCAGCCATTTTAAAATGGAAAAAGGAAAAGTGGCTACCAGGCAAGTGATTATTGTTAAATGCAGGAATTTGACACCAATTGGATTACTGGTGAGGAACATGAGCGTTCTTTGTATATTCTGGCACTTTAGATAGTGAGTCAAGGACTGATGGTACAGCAACATCACAGGGAACCATCATTTCAATAAATGTGGAAGAAAAGTGGACCAATTTTGGTGAATTATTTGTACCAAATTTTCCAGTAAGGATTTTCCATTGTTTCTTTAAATTTACCAGTAAGTTTGTTCTAAATATTTCATTTGCTGTTTCCCTCAGCAATAGAATTCATACAACTTCCTCAACAGATCACAATT